>NC_071510.1:89300492-90772992 GCF_027887155.1 Malaclemys terrapin pileata | reverse complement strand
TTGGCACTGCTTCTGAAGTAGTGCATTTCTTCCTTTTTTTTATAGCATAACTCAGCCTCAGAGGAAATCTAATTTGACCCTATAAATAGAGTGGAATTAACTTTTTCTTTTAAAATTACTTATTTTGTGTTTTATCTGTGATGGAAAAGCAGACTGTCTCTTAACAATTGCAAACAAAATGGCCATTTATAATAGCATAGAGCAGCGGTTCTCAAACTGTGGGTAGGGAGGGACCCCAAAGTGGGTCACGACCCCATTTTAATGGGGTCACCAGGACTGGCTTAGACTTGCTGGGGCCCAGGACCAAATCCGAAGCTGAGGGATTCAGCGCTGGTCAGCGGGGCTCAGGTTACAGACCCCCTGCCTGGGGCTGGGGCAGTGGGACTCGGGGGCAGGGGGGGATCAGGCTCCGGTCCCCCCCCCCTCCTGGGGTCGTGTAGTAATTTTTGTTGTCAGAAGGGGGCCGCGGTGCAATGAAGTTTGAGAACCCCTGCCATAGAGTCTGTCCTAAACTAATGCCCTGTTAAATAACTTTCTATAGATTGGTGGGTTAACAAAACATATTACTATGTACAGTGTGAAAGAACCAATTACTAAATTTTCTCACTTATATGCTCTGTTGCTTTTTTAGTCTGTTTGTGATCCTTCTGAGAAACTCCTATAGAATTTAATGGGGTCTTAAACAGTAGGGTTCTATAGAAATTACACTAAAACCTGTAGGGCTATATTCGTATAGGAATGCGAAGCAGCCATGAACCTGGCAGATTTGGCCAGCTGAAGTCTCTCCTAACCTAGGGGATCCCATCTGTGGTATAGCTGCCACTATAGTGATGCTCAGGACTCAGCCCAGAATCTGGTCTATAGAGTTGTATGAAAGATGACAACTTTACTGTAAGTTTTATGAACCATCCTATAGAAATCTACAGAAGGAACACAAATCTCTTTTACAAGATATCATATGGATCTACAGAAGTTTGGCATTTTCTATCAAATCCTACAGGACATTTCCCATTAGCTAAGGCCTTCTCCTGTCTCCCCTCCACCCCACATTAACCTGTTGTTGCTGTTAAAGTCAGGGACAAAATGATGTAGCTGTCTATTCAATAACACTACACTCTGCTGAGCTGCCCAAAATACTTGTAATTTTATTGAATGAAAAATAATTAGAATGTTTAATAGTTTTGTTTTAAACTGTATTTGGAAAGCAAAAGTGATATCAAACCAGCCTCGCACACCGGAGATGGCGGTGTGTCTGGCTGCCACTCACCTGCTTATTGTTCTTGGCAGCATTGATCCCTACCCCCTGAACTGTCTGTCCTGTGTATCCTGGAGGGCAAGCCTCACATCTGAAGCCTGGAACAATGTTCACGCAGCCTACCCCAGGGAAGCATGGGCTATAGCGGCACTAAAAAGACAAATGAATCATTGAACCTGCATCAGTGAGTCGATAACATTCTGTTGATCTCAGATTCCAAAATGTACCCTTTTTTAAGCAGCACTTAAATAATATTGAATTGTATAGTTGTCCTAGAAGTCTCAAACCATGAGCTCAACTCTCCTCTCCGTTTTATGGGTTCAACTCCCTCTGAAGTCTGACCAAGTACCACTTGAATGGACATGACTGAAAAAAGTAGAACCCTGTATTGTAATTAATGCCCTGTAATTGCGGCAGTCATGAGATCACTGGGGAATGACTATCCACCTGTATTCAATGCACATATAAATAGCAGCATTTTGCTGTTGTTTGTATTTGATAAAATACGGGGGATGGGGGGAAGGTAACCTGAAAATGAATTAGTTAAAATGGCATATGCCCTGTTACAGTCCTGCCCCTGTCTAGTATTTGTCAAATACCAACACCATTTGTTAATTGGCAGACAAATCCTGAATATGTTCATTTTTCATCTCCCTAGATATGATTCAAACAGAAGATTAAACAAGTAATAGGAAATATAAAATATTTTTAAAGATGCCTGGTCTTTCCACCATTATCTGGTGTCGTCCCACAGGGGTCTGTCCTGGGTCTGGTACTATTCAAGATTGTCACTGATGACTTAGATAATGGAGTGACATTGTAAGAAATGGGAGGTAATTGTTTCGCTCTACCTGGTACTGGTGAGGCCTCAGCTGCAGTACCGCACTGCAGTACTGCACTACAGTTCTAGGCACCACCTTTAGAAAAGTTGTGGACAAACTGGAGGGAGACCAGAGGAGAACAATGAAAGGTTAGAAAACTGAGTTATGAGGAAAGGTTAAAGAAACTAGGCATGTTTAGTCCTTAAAAAAAGAAGACTCAAAGGGACAGTCTTCAAATATGTTAAGAGCTGTTATAACGAGGACAGTGATCAATTGTTCTCCAGGTCCACTGAAGGTAGGACAAGAAGTGTAATGGGTTTAATCTGAAGCAAGGGAGATTTATCTTAGATGGTAGGACAAACTTTATAACTATAAGGATAGTTAAGCACTGGGATAGGTTACCAAGGGAGGTGGTGAAATCCCCATTACAGGAAGTTTTAAAGAACAGGCCGGACAAACCCTTGTCAGGGATGGTCTACGTTTACTTGGTCCTGCCTTAGCATGGCAGAAGGTACTAGATGAGCTCTCAAGGTCCCTTCCAACCCTACATTTATGCGATTCTATGATTAACTCAGCTTGGGCATAAAGCAAAAATACCCATAAAATGATGACAAAACAAACCAGGATAACATACACAAAATACATACAGTTCAGTGTATGTCCCTCAACATATAAACATATAAAAAATTTAATACCATTGTAACAGACTACTAAACACAAAATTGGGAGAAATCATGCTTGGGAGCCTAATAGCATAAAAGATTTAATAAAAGCATAATCCACAATGTGAACTTAAATGTAAGACAGACATAGGGTGACCAGATAGCAAGTGTGAAAAATTGGGATGGGGTGGGGGGTAATAGGTGCCTATATAAGACAACACCATGAATATAGGGATCGTCCCTATAAAATCGGGACATCTGGTCACCCTAGACAGACATCGTGCTCATTAGGCCCAATGTAGCTCTTGAGTTGAAAAAGTAGATTATTTTTTTAGCCAGTAGAGGGAGCTCAAACAATGTCATTATTAACAGAAGAGACGTATGCAGTTCAACATACATATTAAGATAATGTTTTAAGGTTGTGAGGCACATCCCCCCCAAACAAATCAGCAACGCTTCCTCCTGGGTTGGTGTTAAGAGGCCTTACTAGAGAGATGTTAACTGTCTCAAGGCTCAGACAGGGATGAGGATGGCTCCTAGTTGGAATTCTAGATTCCTTTTTAACAGTTATTGAATACAAAACTCCTATTTAAATGCCCTGGTTTCATGACGTGCAGAAACAGTTAACATCATATTGGATCTCCCTCTGTAAAGTGTTCTTCCTGGACAATTGGACAGTTTGGGGGTGGATAAGGCCACAGAGATCCTTCCACTGGTTCAAATGCACCCCACATTTAGCCTAGTGTGACAACCTGTCCCTAACTGGGTGGGACAGTCCCATAATGTACATTTCAAGTCCCAGACTCATTCAGCCTGGTTCTGGAACAGCATTTGTCCCAGATTCCCTGCAGCACCGCTCTGCACCTGCCCAAGCCTCAAGGGCAGTGCCAAATTCTTCCCTGCCCCCTCTGTTGTCCTACCCCTGTTCCTTCTCTTATTCTGAGGCCCCACCCCCTCGTCAGACCAGAAGCCAGAGCCAGGCATTAGTAAGAGCTGTCCAGGGAGCCCGGGCTGCTGTGGGGAACCCCAGAGTCCCAGACCCTCCACCTACCCAGGGTGGAGCACCCTGAAGGGGTAGGGACATGGGCCGAGGGCTTTTCTTGGGCATCACAGCCCCCCGCCCAGGGCTGGTAGAGCAGAGGTCCCCAAACCGTGGGGTGTGTGGAGGAATGTTTGGGGGGCATGGCAGGGCCCAGGCCAGCTGCCATGGGGGGCAGGAAGAGATCACCACCCAGCCCCGGTTGGCCCCTAGCTGTGCTCTGGCCCTGCTCTCAGCTGTAGCCCCACTTCCAGCCCCGGCGGGGTGGGTGCAGACAGGGATGGGAGGAGCACAACCATGAAAAATTTGGGGACCGCTGAGGTAGAGGTCCAGGGCTCCCCACAGTAGCCTGGGCTCTCTGGGCGGTTCTTACCAATGCCCAGTTCCAGCTTCTGGCCTGACCAGAGGGCGGGGCCTTGGGGAAGAGGAGGAGCAGGGGGCAGGGCTCCTGTATGTGTCCCATTTTTGCATTTTGAAAAGGTGGTCAACCTAATGTAGCTCAATGAAAGTTATCATTTGATGGCCTATGTGAGATGAGTTGTAGGCATTATTCCAGTTTTTAACAGACGTGCTCTTGTAAAGAAAAAGCCCCACATTGCTTGGCAATTTATTGGCACTATCAGCATAAAGGCGAAGGTCTGAATGGACATGGCTTGTGTCTGTTCTATATCTTTTTGGCAAACATTTCACCACTGTTTCTGACACTAACTCAGCTCCACCATGGTAAGGGCACTAGTGCCTGTGTTTTTAACACTGTGATCTGACCATGATCAAAGAAAGCCTGAACCACTCGGTGTTGAACACACTGGTGACCCGTCTGCATTAGTCCTCCCACAACCTCTACCATTGGTGGAGCTGCTCCAGTGGTAGTAACAGGAACTTTTTTGCTTAAAATCACCAGGGCAGGGAAGGCTCTGGAGACTGAAGTGCCCTTGCACACCTACTATAGGTAAGGACAAGGTCCATCCAGGTGTGGGCTGAGTCAGAGTAGCAAGGTAGTGTGAGGAAGCTGATTGTACTATGCCTATTGGACCAGATTTACAAACGCAGGCCTCCATTTTTGCGCACGACATAACAGTAGGCATAATTCATGTCATGTCATGTGATGTTTGGGCACCTGACTACCCACAAACAAGGTAACTGCAACATACATTCAATTTCTTCAACTTAGTTTTCCCTCTAAGATTTTTTTCATAAACGGATACAAATAGACTCATGCACCTTCTCTCTCCAACTTGCACACACAACATCAACCAGCAATCAAAACAACTATCAAATACTCAAGCTATTTCTCCTGCTGGCTGGGGAGGAAGAAAGAGAGATTATTTCTATTTTTAATTACTTGGGAGGTGCTTAGACGCTACAATGTAAATCTGTAGATTAAACACCTAAGCCTATGTCTACACTGCAGTTGGGAGGGGAGATTCCCAGTGCAGGTATACAGACAGACTCGCACGAAAAATAGCAACATGAGCATTGCTGCATGGGGGGCGGATCAGGCTAGCCTCCCAAGTCCAAGCCCACTCAATGTCCGGGCTCAGGCAGCTAGCCCAAGCGACCACCAGTGCCCCAACAGCCACACTGGTATTATTAGCGTGCTAGTTCAAGCAGAGCTCGCAGAGTCTGTCCACCTGTGCTGGGAATCACAGTTGTAGCTCCCCAAGGATATGTCTACACTGCAGACTCTGACTCAGTTTGAGCCCAAGCCCCATTCTGTCCGCACACAAACCAGTCTGATTTGGTCAGCAAATACTCAGAACCCAAGTCCACGGACACTGCTAGTGGGGTGGGTGGGAGCCCAAGTCTCACTGTCACTCAGGTCCAAACGCTGCCATTTTGCAGTGTGGACGCAGCTCAGACTGCAGATTTGAGTCAGTAGGTCTGTGTAGTGCAGTATGGCTGCATTAGTAATGGCTGAGAGACCCAGGGCCAGCATTTGTAAGCCCAGGTTTACCATGCAATGTGGATGCTCAAGTGTGGTCTTGGAAACACCAAGTCCACAAGCCCGGGTCCCACAGAGGGTTCACAATGCAGTGTAGAAATACCTTCTAAGTGACTAGACAGTCTGCAAATAACTGCAGACATAAATCTGCAGGTATAAAAACAGAAGCCTGTTAAATAGTGCCTGAAAATTAAATGTTTGTGCCTTTTTTATGCTGCTTTATGATGTACAAAGAAGGTGTAAAATTTTATTTCCCCCCCTTCAAAATACCAGGAATATTGAGTGCTTTTTTTATTGAGTGGCTTTTTGAAAATGTGGGCTGGGAGCTTTTTCAGCCCTCAGTTGAAAGGGAGTGGGAGTGCTGAATCCTTAACAAAGGAAGCTTCCCTCCCACCAAACTGTTTTGAGTTAAGTAAGTGCTGCAGCCAACCAAAATACAAAAAACCTGATTCTCTGCTCCATTACACCATGGCTTTTCCCCACAATAATCAGTATAAAGCAGTGGAAAATCAGGACCAAGGAAGTGTGGGTGGTGGATGGTTTTTTTTTTTTTTTTGAAACACTTCTGAATAATTCTTATTTCCTCTTTCGATTAATCAGGCTTCATTTCCTTGGTTTTTCAGATGTCATTAATCTGCTAATTCTCAGGTCTCCAAGGGTGAACAAAACCTGAATTTCTAATGTAGAACCACTCTCCCTCCCACAAAAATTTAAAAATAAACCTTTTAGGTTTTCTTTATACATCATAAAGAAGCGAGAAAGGGCACTATCCCAACGTTTATTCCTTTGCAATTGACCTTTGCGGCTGAATTGAAAATCTGGCCAATTTTGTGAATAAACTGACTTCAGTCTCCAAGGCCGTTAAACTTAAACTTTTTATGAGCACTGAAATTCAGAGAAATAAAATCCAAATCAACAGGAAGTGCTTCTGCAGTTCTGCCCCATAACTGATGATATTTAATCTTTTTGTGGAATCCCAATAACCATGTCAATAGCTCTGCCCTTTCGATGTAACATTCAGAGAGGAGTAAAATGAAAATACGTACTGCAGATACTTGAAAAATAAATGCAGTGGTCTTGATTCACCACAGTATAACTCCATATTTTCACCCATGTAGCTCCACTGACAACAATGGAGTCATGGCAACATACCTCTGGTCTAATGGAGTGGAGAACTGGGCCCAGGATGTATTACTGTTCACTGTGCAGCCAGTTAGTGAATGCTGCAGAAAGCAAGAGTCAGGGCCCATTTATGTGAGAAATGAGTTGGGATTTTTTCTTTTTACAAGTCAATATTTTACCTCATCGATATCTGAGCATGTAACTCCATTTCCTGTGAACCCTTCGGGACAGGGCCCACACTGAAATCCATCTGCTGTCTCTATGCACCTGACACCCCTGAAACAGGAGTTGGCTTCACATTTGGGTTTAGGAGGCACTGGGGGCGCAGTTGGAAAGTTTGTAGCTCCCAAACCTTTGAGTAGAAAGAACAGCAGTTTTAGTGAATCAAGGAAATATCCATCATGCATTTCCATTGGCAAGAGTTCTAAGGAGATACCTAATCCACTGCCGAGCAGTGGGATTATGTTTCTGCATCATAAATATCCTTTATGTTGGCTGGGCTGGGGCTGCGACAGTAGCAACTTCTTGGATTGTGACTGAGGAGACTTTTTTGTTTAGGAACTGATCAAGAACCTGCAGAATAGTGGAGGTTAAGGCTATATTGCATATGTCACAGGGATGTGGATGTCTTTCTGCTTAGATAGTCCCAGAGCAGATGTATAACTTCTGATGCTGGCCAGAGGAAAGCAATAAATGCAGGTTAGAGTGACCCAACAAGGACAAATGGGGAACAAGTCCCAGAGGGATTATAGGTTGATGGTACTATTGGAAAGACAAGGTGAGCCATTACTCTGGCTAAATCAGCAATGCTGCCCTCAGCGTAAAAAACAGAGCTATTATTTCACCTCAGAGAGATCAGAATTTACAAGGAGTGAAAAAAGGGGAGGGAGGAGGCAGCAAGTGGCAGAATACTGAATATGTGACAGAGTATTCACAACATTGTTTCATGTACTGAAAGACTGACCGGAGGGGGAAAGGAAAAATCTGGGAGAAGAAGACAGGTGCCAAAATGGTACCAATGCATGTAATTTATCCCTTCAGCTGATTAACATAGTGCAGGCTTTAAAGAAACTTCCTGTGGCTCTAGTCTTTGTCTCACATGTGTGAAAACTAAGTTAGCTGAAGCTCAATCAAGGTGAGATTCAGTGGAGGGATGATAATTTGGGAAAAGCTATTGGAAGATCTGGCAACAATTATGCCTACTCCTCTGAATAAGGGTGTGTCCTCTGCTGGTAAAAGAGTTGGCATTTAGGGGATCTGTTGGATTCCCAGCTATGTTAGAGGATTCTTCAGAAAGGCTTTTATAATCCTCTCTGTTTGGCCAGGAGATTGACCATTTCTTTTGAATGCAGACCTTGCTACTGTATCTACGCCTGTGTCACCTCAGGATTCGACTACTTCAATGCAAGGTTCGTATAGATTCCCTAAATCAGCCTGGCAATGTGAGCTGGTGCCGAATGTGGCTGTTTGCTTGTTCATCTGTTCTACTAAGGCTCTTAGACTGCTTAATATGCATGTTGTTATCTCCTACGGACTATGTGGCACCGGTGATCCACGATCTGCATTCAGGTAGAATCTGAGGTGTTGAGGTGCACGTAGTAGGTTTTAGAAAGATAAGGTGGGTGAGGTAATATCTTTGTCTCTCTAATATCCTGGGACCAACATGGCTACAACAATACTACATACACAGTGGGTTTTGACCTTCCTACTGGGGATTCTTTCCATCTCTCCCTGCATGAAATACTGCCAGAACGGTGGTCACCAGAGGTGCTGGAGCACCATCACTTGAAAAGAGAGGGAACTGCTATCAGGATAATCTCTTTAATGGGCTCTCCACTAGAACTGAACTGACTCTTGGTCTGAAATAGCCTGAATGCAATTATCTCCCTGGCATGCTAAAAGGCTAAGCTCCTGGGGTAGGACATGATGAGGATTGCTTGTTTTGGATGAGGTAGAGTATTGTTTGGTTTTGACTGGTTACTTTCTGGTTTGGAGGGGAGCGGAAGCTTAAGGCTTTACCCCAATAGGAATCTATTTTTAACTTAAGTCAAAGATGCTTAGAGCCCAGAAGAATAGGCTTATTTTTCAATGCTTCCTATAAATCAAAGAGTGGCAATCCAGTGAGAATGTTTTTTAAATAATTGCAAATCTTATGTGGTCCTCTCTTAATTTTATAGGAAATACAGGAATACTTACCACATGCCTGGCATTCTGCTATAGTATTTCTCAAGAAAGTTGTTTCCTTGATCTTTAGGGTATAGAAAATATGTATTAGTTGGGTGATGCTAATTTGTGCCTGGCTGCCCATAGCACCATTATATCTTGTCTAGATGTTAATAAAATCATTGAACATTCACAAAGTGCCTTACAATGACAGGGTCTGATTTTGCAAATGCTTACTCCCAAGCATGGTGCTTATTAGCATGAGTAGTCCTAGCATCTTCAAAGGAGAATTACTCTATATAGATTGTACATTGACTTCCATAGGGATACTCATGGTGGTGAGATTTATGGCCACGATTCAGTCCATCCCTATTCAGCAAAGCACTTAGTAGGAGCTTAACTTTAGGCATGTGTTTAGATCCCATTGACTTAAATGGGACTTCAGCATGTGCTTGAGCACTTTGCTGAATAGAGGCTTACTTAAGCATATGCCTAAATGCTTTGCTGAACTGGGGCCTAAGTGCCGTAGAAAGTGTTTGCAGAAATAAGTCCATAGTTAGTAAAGGATGTTTAGCAAATCAGTAAAACACTAGCGACTTCACACCAGTGAGGCCAATAGTGCAATTAATTTAGTTTCCTTTACATGTGCAAGACTACCTTTATCTAGCTAGCCAATGGGCTAGAATAGTAGTTGCAGCTCTTCTCCACTCTGAATGCAGGGGTTTCTGGGGACTGGATCTATATAAGTGAGCCATCTCCTGCCCCACCTCCAGTGGCCCCTCCACAATATGCTGAAGGTGTAGGTCCCCTACAAGGTCATTTCACTCCCACTGTGCAGACAGAAAGCTTAGTACAGGAGCATCACACTTAGGTAAAATCTGCCCTAATGCTGCACAAAGCAGTGCTCTAATCTGGATCTGAGGGATTCGTACTGACAGCCTCATACAGTACCTGCTGCCTGAGAAGGTCTTTCACATCTCCTAGTATTTGGTTCATTTGCATCATTTGACCCATGAATTGCCTATTAAAAACATCTGTAGGGACACAAAAATGAGAAAAGGCATGTACAACGTTAGTAGCTTTTTGTTCATTTGCCAAGATCAGCACTGAAATCTGAAGTGAAATTGTCTTAAAGGATGAGCTAGAGCAGATAATTCATAATATCTTAGCATCAGTAGGGAGGGAATTCAAGGGGAAATACAATGGCTTTAATTTTTAGGAAAGCATCTGTGTGAACTCACTATTCTTCAAAGATACTGGATTCAAAGCACTGAAGATTGAATTCCTTTTTAGCCACACAACAGGAAGAACAAAGGCAGAGGAAATGCAAACTTCTCCACATTGGTGCAACACAGTGCGAGAACCATCTTTAAGAGTTAGAGGACAGTTTTAGCTCCATGCCCATTCAGTGTCTGGATTCTTTGCTGATACTATCAACAAGTACACCAGTTACAATCAACTGTGTTGCTGGCTCCACTAGGAACCAGACTGAGATGATTAATCTCAGGCAAGGTGACCATATTTTCAAAATAAAAAGGAGACACTTCTGTGGTGGTGTTCTTTAGGGTCACAAAATAGCCATACAAAAGAAATGTGTGCTGATGCCACTACTGCCCATTTCTGACTCAGCAGCAACACGTTCATATTTTTCAGAGTGGAGGACTTTTTCCATTTACTGAATGTTCTGAATCAGTTTATCATGATGCACTGGACATGTCAATAATATTCACTGAGAGTCAAAGAACAGATGTGATAGTATCTACACTCATTTGACTTTTCTTTCCACCCTGAACACTGTTCATCACACTGAAAGCTAGTTCCCTGGGACTTTTTGTTCCTGGCAAACATAGATCAAATTCTGCTCAGCAGAGCAGTACAAATTGAATAGCTATATTGTTATTATTATCAAAACTTGTATATATATTATAGTCTAAATTAAAATTGAAGACATTTGAGGTGTCCTGAAATAAGTTTGTGGGACGCCAGGATACCATACGAAAAGCCAGGCATCTCGTGGCAAAACCAAGACACGTGGTTACTTTAATTTCAGGGCACCCTAAAGCCATCAAATGGTATCAACACCTAGTCACTACCCATCTGGCCTGGATTTGAACTGATGAGAGGTGAAACACTTAGTATCTCCAAATTAGGGCTTTCTGACCCATCTCGCTGTGTGTCTGTATATAACTCTCACTCGAGTTTACTCAATCAAGCGCCAATTCATTTACTCCTTTGTTAATTTAAATCTAGATATCTGTGTCAGATTCACAAGATATGTATTGATATTTTTGCATTCTAAGCAGGTAGAGTATTTTGAAACTGTTAAATATATAGTGGCTATATGTGAGTTCACATCTACTTTATTTGCTGTAGTATTGGATGCTTATATGGAAATTGGTCTTATTAATGTTTACTAAATTGTTTTATATTTCAAAGCATTTCTGGTCTGATCCCAGGCATGCTCAGGGGACTCGACCAATTTGACAGATACTGGCTTTTCTTCATTTCAGATTGTTCGCCTCAAAATAATAAAGAAGCTGAGGTAACCTGGAAATGCTGCATCTGTTCAGTCCCAACTTTTATTTTTTGGGGAGACTTAATATCTTGGCCATTTCAAAAATACCTAAGTCTGGAACTTGGCTTGCAAGCTGTCAGGCCAGATGTAGTAACTTTTTTCTTTACAAAGAATTGCTTTAGCCATTATTGATGGAGAGCTACAAAAAATGTAAAATTCTTAAGGTTTCAGAAGTTGCTTTGTTGCCAGCCTCTAAATCAAAAACAGATCAGGTTTGAACACTTTTTTTTATAGACTTTTAAACCTTAAGGTGGACTAATGACTTTTAGTGCTGTGAATTATACAGGATGGTTTTGAAATGCCTGGATATCTAAATTTGCATGCACCAAAAATGCTTCCCATAACATTTTTTCTTCTACATTTAAAGCCAAATCCTGCCCCTACTCTGCAGTTGCAGTAGGTCCTAAATGTAGGAGAATTATCAAAGCTCCACTTTACAAACCAGGCTTCAGAAGAGCTGTTTACACAGTTGTTTAGCAACCACATGGCACAAGTAGTGTTCTAGGAGGGAGTTGGGGCAAGCCAAAGGTGTGGCCAATAGGTATGAAACTAAATGGAAACTAAATAGCCCAGTTCTGTGTCAGCCAACAACCCTTAAGTAAACTAAACCAGCCGGGCTGTTGTTAAATGCCTCACCCTGGTTTTGCCTACTGTAAAATCTAGGTTTTGCTTTATGTCTTTCTGTCCACAATGACAGGGCCCAAAACTTACACATCCAGCCCCTATCTAGGATCACTATATTCCCATCTCCCATCAACATTGCTCAAGTCTCCCAGCCACCTAAGGTGGGCCTCGAAAGGATGGCGCTGCCATAGCTGGTGTCTGAGTAAGGAGTCCTAGGGCAGGCTATCAAGACCACTGACAGTTCTTTATCTCCCAGACTCTCCACCACTCCCATGTACAGCCAACTAAAATGAGTCTACCCATGGATGGCTAAGCATTTCCATTCCTGTTTATTCTGGCTAAATGTAGTGCATTCACTTGATACATTATTGTTGTAAAAGATACATAGTGAAACATACAGGATGTGCAATCCAGCTGAGTTAATATTGCTGTTGGAACATTTGCATCTCTTCTTTTCATGATTTTAATTATGAAGACATATTAACATAGTCTCTTTTGCATTTAATATTATAGTAATTTCATTTGAAAGTCAGTATGTGATTGAAATTGGAGGCCAGCACAAAAAGCTCAGCTAGGTCGCATAAAAGGCCACATCTAACTACTAAATAAGAAAGTGTTTCACCCATAAGTTATTGATTAGTGAACACAAATTACAGAGCTATTTCCAAAAGGGAATAATGCAAGGTCTCAGTCTGGAAATCTTGATCACTGAGTTTTGTGTCTTTACAAATGGCAGTGCTGAATTAATTTTCTGATGTATCTGTAAGTGCATGCCAATGTACGGGAAAGAAGAAGGAACCTTTAGAACTAAACCCCTCAAGACTTGTACATCTAAACAAAAATATAAAGTATCATGGAAATGGAAATCTGCAACAGGGGACATCTGAAGCTAAATGCAAAGCATATCCAGTCATCATTATTAAGGGTACGATTCTGTCATGGATTCCATGACTTTTGGGGACCTCCAGGACTTCTGCAGTGGCAGGGCCAGAGCAGCGGTTAGGCCTAGGGCTGCTGGAGCAGTGGTTGGCAGTCAGTACCATCCTCTGCTTCAAGCATAACCATCTCACCAGCTGGGTGAGAGCTGAAGCTAAAGAGCAGTTGAATTGGCCTGCACCCCTTCAAACAAGAAAAGCCCTTTTCCAGCACCACTGACTTTCCCATAACTTTATCAATGACATGTTGCTTTGTTACATGTATCTGTGACTGTGTTCCTCTCCATCCTGGGACATTTTAAAAAAATGTGCATCATGGCCATGATTCTATCTGGTTGCCCTCATTAATTTGAATGGTTTCTTCAGGTTTATAAAATACACTGAAATTAGTTCCTCAGGATATCTTATGGAGGCAGGGTATTTTAACTTATTTACCTGTGTTCTGAGCAGCAGGCTCAATCTTCTGAAGGAAGCAATCTTGCAGACTTGCTACTTGGGAAAGTGACCCTTTCACTACCAGCTTCAGCTCATCCAAAGTGTCCTGGAGCAATCAGAGAAATTCACAGCATTCATCTCGGCACAATGAAGAACCAAGCATACAATCTTAAGAGGCTTTCCCCATTTCAACTGATGTGTGGATAGCTCTAAACCATGTTGGGTGGGCAGGGCTTAATAGCCACGCTACGGTATCTCCTAACTACTTTGGCCATTCCATAAAGTCCTTTTGACAGAAGACACTGCAATGAGCTGGGCAAAACCCCACATTTTGGTTTTGCAGATTTTCACAGAGGTTTTTTTTTTTTTTTTTTTTTTTTCTATTTTGAATCACATGATTTCACACAACAAATTTCAACAATAGATATTGCTATAACAACAATACCAAAAAATTATCCTGTGATTTCAAGGCATTTTTTGCTTGAAAACAAAATCATGTTCACTCAAAAAAATATGGGTATCTTACTATTTTGTGTGTCATAGAAATGGGCTCCTTTTCAAGTCTGTAATAAAATGAGGAGAAAACACACTGTTTTTGACTAGTTTTCTATTTTATGAATATTTTGCATACAACTAGTTGCAATGATGGAAGATGGTTTTTGTGCTGTGTTCCTGAAAGATACCGCTTTCTTAGGACAGTTGATGTGGAAATCACAGTAAAAAATGTCAGCCCCCCTGCTTGGAATAGCCCAGGCAGAGGTAGATAGCAAAGTTATAATCACATAGCTGGGATTTTGACTCCAGACCATTGCCAGTGTAGTTTTCCTCCTATTCTTTCCATTTCTGAATCAGTCATTACAGAGACTGAAGAGTCAAACTGCATATTTCTTGTACGCATGCACATTGAGCATACATGCAGCCTATGTATTGTTCCTACAGATTTTCAGTAGGAACCTACTTAGAGCTTTCATTTTTGCAATAGGTAACAATTTACAAATAATCTGACCTTCAAGTAATACCTAGACTAAAACATCTTGGTTATGGTAGATTGTAAACTGGGTGAAATCCCGGTCCCTTTGCAATTAATGGCAAAATTTTCACTGACTTCAGTGCAGCCTGGATTTCACTCTATATCTAGAGAAGCCACCCAATTTTCCATTCATTTTACAGATTACTGTAAGACCTTCTCACTGCTAATGCACCTTCTTTCTAATTGCTCCACCTGCTCTTAAGTTTTCATACTTACCTGTGCCTTTTTCGGTAGGGTGCGAATTTCCACAGATTCTGAGCTGTGGTATAGACCTGAAAATGCTTTAGGTAGACCTTGAATGGCATCCACCTGCATGCAGTCCAGATATAACTCTGCTGTGATGGATCCCCGCTGCAGACCACTCAACCTCAAAAGGACTGCATGACGCTTCCCATCAGCCAGCTGGGTGTTGCTGAACATCACAGAGTTTAACTTCCCATCATTCTTCACGTAACGCAGGATGACTAGTAGAAAATACACAACATGACTATAGGATGGCAACACAAAACGTGATGCATGTCCTGATAATCTGAGTGGCTGGTGATTCGAAGATCACTGTGGATACTTCTCACCTCTCTGGTTTATTTAATCACTTCTGCTTTGACAAATGTATCCCATATGCAAATATAAGCAGGGAATATAAATTTGACATAGAATTGCAGATGGAAGAAAACTCATAGGTGCAGTATTGTTGCCTACAGATCATTCTCCAGTGCTTTGTTCAGGCTCATTTTAAATTACTCAAATGATGTCATCATAAGAGGGCATAATGTAATAAAACACACATTAACAGTGGTACAGCATTTAATTGGCAATCTGCAATTAATAGTATGGCAGAATTATACTCGACATCCTAAAAGTTACTCTGCAGCAGAAATGCATAGCTAGAGTATAAGTTTCAGTAATGAGTATAACATCTCTGCAAAGGATGCTAACAATTGTGCAGTCAAATACACTGTTAATTATTACTTGATTTCATTTCTTTATCTGTCTTTCACCATGATGAACAGAAAATGAATACAAAAAGTAACACAGAAGAGAACGCAAACCTCGTACTAAAATCTCTCTTCTTTTAATGCTTCCTGATAAAGAAGAGTTGTCAAACATCTGGTTTACCTGATGTACTCGCCTGGCCCCCAGGACAGACTGCATTTCACACACAGACACTCTTGTTATTAACTAAATTACTATATTGGAAAAAACTTTTAAAAATGAGTTTCAGAGTAACAGCCGTGTTAGTCTGTATCCGCAAAAAGAAGAACAGGAGTACTTGTGGCACCTTAGAGACTAACAAATTTATTAGAGCATAAGCTTTCGTGGACTACAGCCCACTATGCCCAAGGAAACTGAATCTACAAGCGAGAATGAAACACCTCCTCGATGCCTCCCAGCACTTAGCCCCATGGTTACCTGCTAAACCTTCCTCTGTCCACAATCTCTTATGGGGGGGGGGGGCAACCTAGCTGAGCATATGTGGAGCTCCATAATAGCAACAGGGAGAACACATCTATGGCGCATACAGCTACTTTCCAAGATCCTGTTGATTTAGCTTAAGTAACGTTATTGGCATCTGGCCCTTTTTTGTGATATCACTCGCTCTGGCTAAGAAATCCAGATACCTGCAAACTTAGACTCCTAGGCGTCTCAAGGGGATGGTAACTGTCCAAATTTTGTTTAAAATCAAGGCTAATTACATATATAAACAATAGTAATGTACTTCTGTCCTCTTTTGGAATCTTATAAAAGTGTTTGGAAGATTTTTTTTTTTTAAATAATTGCAGCTTCTTTTTAATAGGGTAAAACAGCTGCTGGAACATCTTTCCTAGCTAGTGTCCAGACTTTGCAACATTTTACTGCTCTGGGAATGAGAAATCTGTAAGTTACCCAATGAGCCTGTGTGAGTGAGGAAGAAGGTCTGTAGGTAGGATGCAGGGGAAACTACAAAAATGCTCCCTGAATGTAAAGCCACTTGGCACATATTACATATGATATATTTATGATTACAACCCTCTAGAATTGAAGAAACAAGAGACTGGTGTTTAGTCTCTTTGGATACTTGTAGGCAGTTATCATGACCCCTCTAGTTGTAATTTATTCTAAGGTTTGGGATTTCCACTATTCTTTTTATACTATTAATGACTCTTTGTGTTTCTTATGTGTTTTGAACTTCCTTAGAATTTTCTTTGGACACTACATTGATATCATTTGCTTTGGTCATTTCTTTCCATTTCTTAAATATAAAGAACCAGCTTTTGCTCTGTTTTACCAGTATAAATCCACAGTAATTCCAATGAATCTGATGAAGTCACTTCTGATTTATACCAGTGTGTGGCCTCTTCTATCTTTAGTTTATATATCCTTTCTGGAAATCTCAGCAGTTGCTGTCAATGACTCAATTACTTTCACCATTTTCTATGTACAAAAACAGCCAGACATGAGATTTCCTTAGAATCACTTGGGGTCATCAGTAACTTGACAAAAAGCGACTCTGCTTGCTGGCAAATGCTGAGTTTCACTTGCCAACTCTATGTTGCAGGCATTTACTTATGTGACTGCTACGTGCATGGGGATATATTAAAGCAGGATCCTTGGAACTGGGCCCTGCAGTCAGAATGACTGAACACAGCGGTGAGTCAGTCAGAGAGAAACCAGAGGACAGTGGTGGAGCACACAACTGATTGCTGGCCACCTGCCAGGATAGCTTTAGCACAGCTGAACTGTCTGGCTTGAGAGGAAGATCCAAGGACTCATTATTGGGCCAAAGCCAAAGGCCGGTTGAGGGGGCTGGAACAGTCTGTTGAAGAAGATAAGGGCAAAGTTTTGATGGACTACACTCAAATCACCTGTGATCCTGCAAGTACCCTCCCACCGCCAGAATGCTTGACACGGATGACCTGCAGATAATGAAGTGTTCAGTTACTTGCACTGTCTAAAAAACATTCTCTGTCATTCTGGCTCCTGAAAGCCAATACAATGGTCTGAGCTTAGAAAATGTTCAGTGAAACTACAGCTGCAGCATAGTAATAGACTGTGGCTCACAGAGCTGTTAAACTATATCAGTTGTATTTATTTAGATTTTAAAAGAAACATTGATGTAAAAGAGGTAATTCTGTTATGTGAGAACAGTTTTTCTCCAAGTGCCCTTATTAGACAGTGAGCATGAGAAGTCTGCAGGACTATTTTAGCTTTTTGTCTATGAAAAATGCACCAGTTTAACTAGATCAATTTTTTTAAAAAAATGACCTACTTAAACAGGTGCAAATCCCTAATCTAGATACACTTAAAATGGTTCACCTCTTGCTTCTATTAAATTATCTTGCATCAGTAAGACTGATTACATTAATTTGATATAAGCAAGATTTAAACCAGTTACTGTACATTGACATTAGAAGTCTACAGCAGTTTAACTAGATTGAATTAGTTAAACCAGTGCACCTTTCTGGTATAGACAAGATCTTAGAGTAGACTTAGCAAATACGGTGGTAGGAGGGAACCCATGTCCAATTATTCTGCTGTAAACCTCACACAGACATTAATGTACTTACAATAGAATCAACAAAAACAAAACCATAATGTGTGCAAAACATCTGGACCCAGTTTTCAAACATGGTACAGTCACAGATAACTAACTTCTGCTTCGGGTTGCTTAGATCAACACTTAGTGCATCAGTGGAAATATTATGCCCCTATATTATGAAGTACAAATGTTTAGATTTTACATCTTGTTTAGGAGTCCATTTGCCATCTGGGCCCACAATGTGCACAACAATAAAGTCTTGAAATAATACTATATTTACCCTCAAAATCATCCCCAGATTCCGTGTAATCATCTAACTAAGATGAGCTGTAGTGAAAAGCCCCACTCGGATGAGCATTCTAACCTACTGCCCACAGCTATTGTACTGCACACTGGATATTTTCAAAGCACTTAACAAATGTTAACTAATTATACAGGTGCATGTCCTAGGCAAACCACACTAAAATAATAGGGGGGAATAGATCGCAATGGACAGCTCTACTGAGGAAGTGCTGTCTCTTTAACTAATCTTAAATCTGAATTTATCATATAATGGTGCTAGAGCCTTGTAGACTGAAGTTCTCTACATATTCAAGAGTCTAAAAGGAAATGAGTAGTGGCAGTGCAAGCTTCTTCACACTGCCCATCAATATACCTCAATCCCGACACAGAGGGATCATCTGTAAAGAGGAGAAGGTAACTCACTCTTCGTGTTCACTGCGTGCAATAGAAACATATTAAGAACTGCCAGGGAACAATTTAAACATTGTCTATAAAGCTCAAAAAGTCTGTTCCTTAATTCATACCAAGAAAGATCTGAAGGCATGCAAAAGTTCTTGCAAATTAGACACAAGCGTGACTTATTTTTTTTCAACAAAAAGTGTGTGTGGGTGTGTGTGAGAGAGAGAGAGAGAGGGCCAGTGCAACCTGTTAGGCAACCTCGGCGGTCGCCTAGAACACTAGCATTTGGGGGGCGGCATTTTCTTTGGCAGCGACTGCCGTGGCCGGATCTTCGGCCACCCCAGTCGTCGTTGTCATTTAGGCGGAGGGAGCTGGGGCAGGGGGAGCGCGGGGAGGGCTGCCTGCAGCAAGTAAGTGGGGGGGCGGCAGGCAGAGGAACTCCCCGCCCCAGCTCCCCTCTGCTCCGCCTCCTCCCCTGAGCATGCTGCCCCGCTCTGCTTCTCTCCCTCCCAGGCTTGCGGCACCAAACAGCTGATTGGCGCCACAAGCCTGGGAGGCGGGAGAAGTGGAGCAGCGACGGCATGCTTGGGGAGGAGATGGAGCAGAGGTGAGCTGGGGTGGGGAGTTGCTGCACAGCTTGCCGGGTGGGGCACCTCAGGGTGGAGGGGGGGGAGGTGCCACGAGGGGGGGGGTGCCTGAGGGCGGCTGGGAGCTGCCGCAGGGCTCGGGGAGGGGGCAGAGCAGAGGTGAGCTGGGGTGGGGAGCTGCCGCAGGGGAGGGTTGGGGTGAGGTGGGGTGGGGAGCTGCCGCAGGGCGGGGGGCAGAAGCTGCCGCAGGGCTCGGGGAGGGCGCAAGGTGGAAGTTTCACCTAGGGCGCGAAACATCCTTGCACCGGCCCTGTTCTTACTCATTGACTTCAGGAGCAGTTTCCTGGAGCTATAGGACAAGACCTTTGGTTTTAAGGGTTTTCTCTGTATGCGCCTCTGTATTTTCTAATTAAAAAAATAAAAGTTGTTTTTTTAAGTGAGTGGGAGAATTTTCCTACATCTAACTTAAAATTTCTCAACAAATATATTTCTAACTTTGCTCAAGTCCGTACGGTGCCTCTTAATTAACTGGTTCCAATAAACAGAGAACAAACATTCTCCATCACCTGAAAGATTCTATAAGCGCTAGGAACATTTGGTTTGCACAGTCAAATCTAAACTTCAGGTCCATAGCGCAAGTACCCTTCTTTCATATGCATGAGGCAGCAAGTGCGTGTGTCTGTCACATTCCTTAAGTAATAAGAAGCAGTGATTGTCCCAAGGGGAAAAAGGAAGGAAAACAACTTTACATGTTTCTTTAGGAGCCATTCAGCGCTTGCTTGTAGCAAGCTGGCTAGTAGACTGCAGAGACCCCAGTTGACTTTCTCAGCATGCTTCTCCTAGTAGGCATCAGGGTAGTATCAGTGCTGTGCAAGGAAGCATAAAAAGGGAGGCGAGAATGTTGCCAACACTTATATCTTCCTGAGCAGTAGAATGAGCAGGTGATGAGTAGTGAAATAAACAACAAAAGAGTAGCTGCAAATAACGTTTGTAAAGACTATTGCAGACATGTCAATAATTGTAGATCCATAAAATAAGGAAGTTGGGGTCAAATAACTTACCTTTATTCAATCGCCCTACCACTGTAAATTCAAAATACTTGCTATTGTCATCTGAAGAATATAAGCCAAATATGGTGGCTGTACTCTTTGTCTGCAATTTGAATGTTGAGAGCACATATACTTCATTCAATGTAGGATCAGCAAGCGCTTGCTGTAGAAAGTTTACCAGTCTCTGGTTGGGAGATGAAAGAAGATCAAAAACTGTAAAATAAAAGTATTTGGGAAGTTAGTAGGTAAACTATATATCAAATCATAGTACAATAATAACCCAAGAGAACTTCATCTAATATCCCTCAATGATTTCTCTTTGGGGGATAGAAACTATTCTTTGTTGTCATGGGGATATTTGAGCAATTAATCCAAATTCTCTCTGAACTGCAGCTAGAATATATAAAGCAATTTTTCACTCATGTCATCAGACTCTTTACGGCCTTTGTTATCACTTATTTCATTTTAGCAACAGTTGTTAGCAAGCATTATCTATTATTGCTCAAATACTAGCATCCTTTACTCTATTTTTCAATTCAAATTATTAAAATCTTTTAATGCAGATTTCTAAAATTCATCTTTTTAACAGAAATCTCTTAACCCACTACTGTTTTTATAAATTCAGACACTGTCATTCATGCTTCAATCAAGTCCAAGATCTAAAGTCAAAATTTGCATGTAAAAATTTTTCAGTGTACTGTACTGTACAAATATTTTGGTTTCAGTTAATCTAGTCTATATAGGCAGATATCTAATATGATATAAATGATTACTTTCTTTGACTTTCCAGAAGGCTAAAAGAAGACATTTTATGTAAATAAGACCCAGATTCTCTTCATAGTACTGATACCAAATCAAGGCACATCTGAAGGCATAGATTAAGAAACTGAAAGGAGTGACATAATTAAATCTACTTGAATTCTTTTTAACTTTTAAAGAATGCATATAGACCTTTTTCTGATAGTCTCACATAGTTAGAAGCATAGAATATCTCTCACTTTCTTTTTTAACACCTATATCAAATCACGCTTTTCTCAATATTTCCAAATCTTTGAATACATTTTTCTAAGACAGAATTGGAACGAAGGCACACTTTTCTGTTGATGAAATATTGTTATTTTACTATGCTTGTTAATTATTACTGCTTTTTGAGTAATAAATATAGATGGGAGGGTAAAAGTTAATTAAATGCCTCCAAACCAAATCACCAATGCTACTAGAAATCTTGCAAATCTCGGATATAAACCAAATATTATTAAAATTGCATATTTCCTATCTCCTTCCTATAAGAACTAATTACAAGGGAACCACTTCAGCAGACTTGTGGTAGTTCTGTTTATTTAGTCACAGTGCTGTACATAAGGTATGCCCTTTTAATAGCTCCATTATGTTAGGGCCATATTACCCCACCCTCACTAACAAGACAAAAACTGGTGGAACTCAATGGGGGTGGAAGATTGGATACACAGAAGAAAGGTAACAGCAGCTCTGTGGTATGCTCTGCCTCAGTTTCCCAAAGTTATAATATAAAGTTTGGGCTGAAAAGGTCAGGGACAGGTAGGCCTGCTCTGCCTGGCCTCATTCCCTATAACTCTGTCCCTCAGCTACAACAATTTTGACTCAGTCCGCATTATTTTTCAAAGTGACCACTCTGTATAATGAATTTGACCCATTCCACTGAATGCACCTTTCCCTACACCCAGGGCAGCAGTTGTCTCCAGGGCAGCCAACAGAAGGGACTACATGGGAACACAGCTTCCTCCAGGATCACATGAAAACACCTCAGCTGTAAGGAGGCACTGGGATTCCATGGTGCTCCCAAGTTCTATGCAAGTTTCAGGATACCAGATGGGTTAGAGTGCAGAATTGCTCCCCATTGCATTTGGATGTAAATGGAATTCGCCCACAGAATGATGAAAGAAGGAGGTTCTCCCCTTATAGGCGGCCTTCATTTCTTATAAACTATTGAAAGTTGCACCAATATTCTACTATTTAATGGCCTGATTCTTATGCACCTCAATCTCCCACTGACTTTACTAGGTGTTTGTGGTACACTACAAAAGAAGGACCAGGCTCTAAATGTACCCAAGATTTATTGTCGAATACCAGAGAAATGAATGTCTGAGAGCCACCTAGCCAAATGCCATTGCTAGCATTAATTTATATCCAAAAATGATATACACAGGGCAACCAAAAAGGATTGAGCCCTCATTTCTACTGAGATCAATGATATGGTGAAGGAGGGATTGACACCTCTTCACATTTGGCCCATAGGAAGAAGCCACATAGCCCCAATCAAAGACAGAAGGACAACTCACTACTTCATACAGCAAACTCTTGCAGTTAATAACCACCCAAAATATGCAGCTAAATCTTCTAAGTTATAACATTGGCATAGAATAGAAATCTTCTAGGTCTGTTAAATGCTAAAACAGTTATTGAAAAGGGCATATATTAGTCAAATCCATCCCTGGTGTGAGGCACTCACTTGCTAGCAACAGTTGCTGGCTAGGACAAGTGTTTACCCTCCTACAGGTATGTCTACACACTTGTTCTCTGGATAGTGCCAGCTTTGGGGCCCCAGCAAGCCCATGATCTGTTTGGAAGGAACAAGAAGAAATGTAAAAGAGAATCACACTTTCATTTTAGAAAGAAAAGTAATCTTCTAGCCCCTTTCCTTGGAACGGCAGACTTGAAAACAAACTTATATAAGCAAATTGCTAGAACTGAAAGGAACAAGCAGTAGATCTCAATTCATGCAGCCAAACATGCCCCCAAACACATACTCTTTTGTTCTTTCATTCTTTTTTCTAATGAGTCAGTGAAGTTTTCAGCATATCCCAAGAATCATCTTACTAACTCTTTCCAAATTCCTTAGGATGGACCTGTATAGTGCAGTGTGATAATGTTGGAGGGGGATTAATAACATTTGAAGAGAATGACAAAATATTGTTTTGGAGGCCTCCGTAAAAATGTTAAGACTAACTGTGCATCTGGGAATTCTCAAAGAGAGGATGTGAAGTTCTTAGTGGAGAAAGGAGCTTGGGAGAATGAAGGCAATGAGGGAAGCTATTGAGGGGATCAGGGAGGAGACCAGCAGAAAAGGGCTCCTGTCCAAGGCAGTAGACCAACAAAGTGTGTCAGACAATGTGGACTTGTAAGCAATAGATGCATCACCATGATGATTTGAAGGAAAAGCTTTTATCAGTTTTATCGGTGTTACTTTTCAGTTTCATTGTGCTCTTGTTTTTGTATTATGAGAAAGTAAATCAGGAATTTCTATTTTCTCTTTATAAAACCCATAAATGTGTACACCTCAAGTTTATCTCTTATTGTCCCCTGTTTAAACTAAACAGTCCTATTTCTTTTCTGTCCATTTTCATATGTAAGTCTCTCCAGGCCTCTAATAATTTTTGTCACCCATCTTTAAACCCCTTCTATTTCTGTGAGATGCAGTAATCAGAATCAAACATATTATCCCAGATGAAGGCATACCAATGTTTTACATAATGGCATTATAATTTTCAGTACTATTTTATAATTCATATTTCATGCATTCTAATATTTTTGACTACCATTTCCCACTGAAAATAAGTTTTCATTGGGCTGTCTATGGTGACTTTCAGGTCTTTTTCCTGTGTGGTTACAGTTAATTTAGAATCTAGCAATGTGTACAAGAAGTGCAGGTTATTTCTTTCACTACGCATTACCCTGCACATGTCAATTCTGGATTTAATCTGCCATCATGCTTTGTTAGAGCCTTTTTGAAGTTGTTTTTTCTAGTCAGGACTAACCTAAATAAATAAATAAATAAATTTCTGTCCGCTGAAAATGTTCCTACATCACTGTTCACCCCCTTCCCAGATAATTAAGAAAACATATTAAACAACATCGCCCCTAGGATGAAACTCCAGCCCTATTGAAATCAATGGTAAAACTCCCACTGTCTTCAGTGAGGCCAGATTTCACCCCTAATATGGAACCTTGGAGCATTCCATTGTTAACTTTTTGCTATGTCGACAGTTAACAATTTATTCCTACTCCTGGTTTTCTGCCTCTATTGTATCAGAGGGGTAGCTGTGTTAGTCTGAATCTGTAAAAAGCAACAGAGGGTCCTGTGGCACCTTTAAGACTAACAGAAGTATTGGGAGCATAAGTTTTCGTGGGTAAGACCCTCACTTCTTCAGATGCAAGACCTTGCAAGAGGTTCTTACCCACAAAAGCTTATGCTCCCAATATTTCTTTTAGTCTTAAAGGTGCCACAGGACCCTCTGTTGCTTGTCTCTATTGTCAGCTTCTAACCATGACCATATTTTGCCTCTTACTTTTGTAGATGCACTCAAAGAAGTCTAGTAGATTTGAGAGGTATGATTTTCCTTTTGCAGAAGCCTTGTTGGTTTGTCCCTGTCATATTGTTTATCCAGATGTTTTCTAATTCTGTTTTTAATAATCTTGTTTTTCTGGGAGAGCACTGTCAAGGACAGTACAGTTTCATTATTATTGTCATTAGCGGAAAGACACGTACTAATATTTTTTGTAAGTCAAAATCTTCTTGTAAAGTAAATCTAAAAATGTTTTAAATCCCCGATATGCCCTCCAGCCTTGAATGTTGTCTAGCATATTATCAAGATGATGGAGAGGGCTGAAAAGGCACAACGGACCAAATGCCTCCTTAATGTAAACTGGTGCAATTCCCAGAGTTTAACTGCTCACACTCAAGCTAAATTTGATCCAGTAAAAATGCTAATGTTATTGAACATGTAGTATGTTTGCAGCCTAAACATTTACTGAAATAAAATAGAGCACTAACTTCCTGTTCAGCATACTTTTATTATATAAAGCCATGTTTCTTAAATGGTGTGTTCCAACCAACTGGTGGGTTGCAAAGATTCTAGATAGGTTGTGGGCCAAGTTTTGAAGGGAGGCCCTGGTTTGTGGGAGGGAAGAAGAGGCCATCTATGATGAAAGGGTGGCCAGGCCAAACCTGAGTAGCGTTGCAACCTGGCTCGTTGGGCTGCAACCCCCAGAGCAAGGAGCTGAGTCCAGCTCCGTAGAACAGGAGCAGATGCTGTGGGCTAGATGCTGTAAGTGCAGGGTGGGCTAGCTCTCCAATCCCATCACCCCAAGGCCTAAGCCAGGATTAGGGTTGCAGTGGCAGTGCGAAGGGTGCTGCTGCAGGTAGTGAGCAACCCCTCAGCAGGGTGAAAAGGAGGAGGTGGCAGAGGAGAATGACTCTGGCCTATGACTTTGGGCTCTTCCACCCATGAATTTGGATCCTGGGTATGCAAGAAAAGACAAAAGGCAGTTGGTGGGTCACTGTAGCAGGGTGGTTACCCCGCTCCTGCCCTGCAGGGCTTAAAACAGCCCTGGAGGAAGGTTGTGGCTGGGAGCTGCTAAAATGGGCTGATTGGGAAGCAGCTGCAGCTGGACCACACCCCAATCAGGCCTCAGCTGGCCCTATATAAAAAGGCTGTGAGCCAGCGGTCAATCAGTCTCTCTCTGCCTTCAGAGGGAGAAGGGACTGGCTGCAGTGAGCTAGAGACAGAGTACCTGAGTGGAGCAGGGCTGGGGACAGGCTGGGGAGCTCCAGCCTGGAAAGCCCTAGGCTGCAGCCTAGTAGGAGGCCAAGGGGTACTGGGGGTTGCAGAGGGTGGCCAAGGCAGCAGGTCCAAACCCAACCTTGCCTGTGATGAGTGGCCTATACTGTAGTCTGCCCCAGGGAGCGGGGACTAGTTGGTGACTGGCAGTGGCCTTATTCTGAGGTGAGGTAGGGATAGTGGGTGGGAGTTCCCCAGGGAGGGGAGACCCTAGTACTGAGGGGTGTACTGTCAGGGGGCAGCACCCCAGATAAAAGGGCACCAGGGACCGGGAGGGACACAGGGGCCGGAGGACAAGCGGACCACCGGCCTGCAGCGGGTGCTCCAACCCTGAAATGAGCTAATTTCCGGAAGTAACCAGCAGGAGGCGCTGCAGGGGTGAGTCTGCTCGTCTACAGTCACTTTAGTAAAACATCAGGGTACCAGTGATAGAAAGTAATAACATCAGAAGTTATTTATTAACATGTGTGTTATACTCCACTGTTAAAGGAACATTCATACCAGGATTTCAAAGTGCTTTCCAGACATTAATTAATCTGCAAAGCACCTTTCTGAGTTAGGTAAGTGTTGTGCTCATTGTAGAGATGGGTAAACTAAGGCCATGCCTACATTACAAACTTTGGTCAACACAAATTACATCCGCGTACAGCTGCTGAAATTTGTATCTCTCTCATATGCATACATGCTTGCGTTGCTGCTGCACATACTCACCAGGAGTGCTTGTGTTGATGCAAAGTGAAGTGCAGGTATACCAGTGCGCCATGTGCTGGCATGATGCCTTTTGGGAAACTTTTGCAATGTGTTGTGGGATAGAAATGCTTGCCCAGGGATCTCTGGAAGCTAGGGGTCAAGTTCCCAGCATGCAACTTTCTCCATTCCATATCACAGAATTTTCAAGACTTATAAAAAAAAAAAAAAACCCTCTCCCTCCCACACATGGCATTTTTGGTGTCTGCCATTTCTGACAGAAGCATGGAGCCTACAAAGCTCTGCACTGTTCTCATGAATGCTGCAAATACAGGATGCATGATTCTCCCATATTTGCAGACTCGCAGGAAGTACTGCAACAACAGGGGACATGAGGATTTCTTCAAGGATAGTTTGCTAAGGAACATAGTGAAAAACCATTCAAGGCTGTCGGTGGTGTTCACGGAGCAGCTGCAGATGATTAAGCACCACTTCTGGGCCCAAGAAAAGAGCACCTACTGATGAGATTGCATCATAATGCAAGTTAGGAACAACAAGGAACTTCCAGGTGTGAGAGAGTCCACATTCCTGGATCTGTGTGCCAAGCTCACCCAGTCCTCCAGTGCAGGTGCACCAGAAAGAGAACTATGGAGGACAGTGACTCTCAGCAATGTGCAGGGCATAGTGGATGGATTTGCAGCACATTAGGGTGACAGACAACGTGCATATCCCTATTTTGACACTAGCCCCCCTTGCCATAGTACATCAACAGAAAGGAGTACTTTTCTGTGGTTATGCAAGTATTGATGGATCACTGGGGATACTTCATTGATATCAGCATGGGCTGGTGACGGATTTCACTCACATCTTTAAGAACACAGGACATTCTTTCCCAACCAGCAAATCACCACTGGTGATATTGAAATGTCAGCAGTGATTCTAAGTATCAGGGGGTAGCCGTGTTAGTCTGTATCTACAAAAACAACAAGAAGTCTGGTGGCACCTTAAAGACTAACACATTTATTTGGGCATAAGCTTTCGTGAGTAAAAACCTCACTTCTTCGGATGCACCAGCCCCCCCTTTGCTCCCTTGGCTCATGCTGTGCACTGGCCACCCTAACAGCACCAAGAAAAGAGACCACTATGGGCTCGGCAGGTGCAGAATAACAGTTGAATGTGCTTTTGGTAGACTGAAGGGGTGCTGATGGCGTTTACTCGCTAGATTGGATCACAGTAAGAAAAATATCCCAATGGTTATAGCTGTCCGTTGTGTCCTGCATAATAACTGTGAAGCAAAGGGGAAAAATACTGTTGCCAGGGTGAAGGGGGAGCAAGCTCTGACTTTGAACAGCCAAACACGAGGGCCATTATAAGACCCAACATGGAGCTATGTGGTTGAAGGAGGCTTTGAAAGAGCACTTTAGTGGTCAGCCAGAGTAGTGTTCTCTGCTGGAGGGTTCTCTGGGCCTGGAGCTTTGGGTGCTGCTAAAAATTGTGTAGTGCTCACTGCACATTTATAAATAGACTGAATCTTTTCCTGAATCTATGAATTATGTGGTGGCTGTACACTTATTAGTACTGTTTGCTTTAAGTACCAGTGTGCATTCTGCAATATTTGTTGTGAACTAAAAAAGATAATTTGGGTCTCCACAAATATAACTTTGAGTAGGAAAAGCAGTGCAAAAAAACACAGGCAATGTAATACAAATGTTTCGTATGAATTAATGGAGTGGAACTTTAAAATTGGAAAGGGAGTGAACTTTTCTGTCCATTTCCGTACACAAATGTAGTCTATTGTGGCTTCACATACAACAACTATTGTTCTCAGAGGTCTGTGTATGTGAAGTGGTGGTTTTCCTTGCTGTCCAGTGGCATGGAGGGGTAGAGGTAAGAATGCAGCCCATGATGCCATGTGGCATATTGGGGTGTGTAGGGAGCAGCAACCATGGATTTCGCCAAAGACTGCACAAGGTGGAGAGTCTGGGATTTCTGGAACTGTAGGTCAACCAGGATCTGCAGCATTTGGATTTGCTGCTTGAGAACACCCATTATGTTCTCGTGCATTTCCCTTTCCTTGTCCTGCTGGGATTCCTGCGCCTTTCTTCTGTACTCCTTCCTTCTCCATCCTGTCAGTCATATTGGCTCTCCAAGCCCTTTGTTCATGGTCCAATGAAGCACTGACTTGCAGATCTCACTGAACATATCCTCCCTAGTCCTCTTCTTTTTCCTCATCAAGATCAGGTGTTCTGCAGGTGTGTAGGGGCACTATATTCCCATAAATACTTTTAATAAGAAATGATTATTGACAATTCAGCTTTAGAGAGCCTCAGCCATGGCTGTTCTGTTGCATGAAGCTATAAAATTTCAGTCCCCATTCCATGGACCCAATATAAGGCAATGATACTGAATATTAGCCCTAATCTTCACAAGTGGTGGTGGGTTTAGATGATCTCTCATTCCTGAGGATCACAAGGACACAGAGGACACAGATGCTACTGGAGTCTCAAAGTTGGCCAGGCTTATATGCTGTTACCCTGTTTGCTGAGATGATGCCAGATGAACTCATTGCAGAGTGGTGGAAAAGTGTCCTCCTACAGAGTAAAAAATAAGGCAGCCATCCCTAGACACCTTCTGGAAAGCATTGGAGAGTATCTCCATGAAAGTCTCTCAGGAGGACAAAATGGACATATCTGCGTACATAAACTGCTCCACATGCTGCCCCTGCTTAACTCTACATGGGAATATGAGGCAGATGCCAACTCTCTCTGTTGTGCCTCTACTGCTTCTCACACAAGTAAAACAATGAAAAATCAATACCTTTGTCTTTTATTAACTTATGGATGTCCCAGGTGCCATCTTTAAATTTAAACTCTATAAGGAAAAAATGCATGCGCACACACTTACCCAAATTCCCTTCCCCTCCATCAAGCTCACCCAGCTCGCCTGGCAGAACTGACTAGACTCTGGTGGAGTCTCAGACAGGTCCTGGCTTGCTGCATGGCTGGACACCCCTTCAATGTCTCCACCCACACCCTTCCTCTATACTGTTCACGGCAGGGACCTCTGTCTTGTGCTCCTCACAGTGGTCGGCAGGGTGCTGGTGAGGTCTCCACCAAGTATGGCATGCTGTTCATTGTAAAAGTGGCATGTCTGGAGCAGCACCAGATCTATTGTTGGCTTCCCTGACCTTGTGTTATCCCTGGCAAAGTTCCTTTACTTTCACACAGCACTACTGCTGATCCCTGTGTACCCCTTTGCCTGCATCCCTAGTGCAATCTGCTTGTAGATATCCATGTTTCTAGGGCGGGTCCATAGCTGTGCTTGCACAGCCTCTTCTTCGCACAGGCCCAGGAGATCCAATACCTGGCAGGAGTGCGTTTAGTGCATGGAGCTGGCATAGTTAACTAAGTGGTTGCACACAACAAGGGTGAGCTGCTCGGTGTGCTTGCCAAGGTAAGTAATCAGGAAAAGGCAATTGGAAAACACGAGGAGTTTTAAAAAGGAGGGTGTCTTCCAGTCTCTGATCTCTCGGGGCAGAGGACTTTAAAATTGTGATCCCAGTAGTCACTGTCGCAGAGAATGGGGAATTGTGGGACAGCTGCTGGAGGACTGTTAGGGTCAACACAGGCCATCCAACGTTTACACTTGCATTGTGTCAACCTCAGTAGCGACTGTTCAGGGAGGTGGGTTTACTGCATTGCTGGAACAGGGCACTTACATTGGCCAGAGACACATGTAAGCATGGACACGTGAACAAACAGATGGACACAAGGTGACTTATATAGACCTAATTTTATAGTGCAGACCAGTCCTAAGAAACAAAGAAGGTAAGTGACTTCCCCAAGTTCACACAAGGAGTTGGGAACAAAATCCAACTAGGAGTTCTAACTCCTAGTCCCCTGCTGCAGTCACCAAACCTCACTCCACTTCTCGCCAACATCTTATAATATACAAAGGCAGCATCTCTCATAGTGCGGTACACACAATATCAACATTTGGTCTATATACAGGGCTTGGGGGAGAACTTGAAATAATTGTTCTTCTGGCTCTGAGGTAAGAGCTCTACCAACTGAACCAGACTAGACCAGTAAGGAAACGTCGTATATATAAAATGAAATCATCACCATGAAACGGTCACATAGTGCAGTCTAAGGAGGAGAGATACCCCCTGCCCAGATTCTTATATTAGCTGTAGAAGAGAATCTGTAGGACATAGAAGAGGCAATGCACACTTATGCTAAATGTATACATGGATATTGAAAGCCTATTTAATACAAAATGCTACTTGAGCCTTTGGAATCTGGCAAATATACTCTGTCTACAAAACAGATTTAAAAAAATAAAATAACACTGAGTAGAAATAAGTCAATACAAGTTAAAGGTTCAGATTTTTAAAGCTGTCCAAAGGAAGATGTGTCTGTATTTTGAAAATCTCAACCATAATTTCCAGATAGTGCCATCTTTTTGCCTCAAAAGCAAACAGAGAGAGTACTCTACTTTTACAACGTTTAAAAACAGCCTCTGTCCAGACTTATGGAAGAATTTCCCCTAAAGCACTCACATCTCTCAGTTATTAAAGTTAGTGTTCAAATCAAAATGTGCAAACAGGTGGATAAATACAAGTAGAGGTTACTGGGAAATTAAACAACACAGCATCCTGACATTACCAGTACATTATTAGTAATACCAAGTCAAATGAGTCTTTCTGAAATCCTCCAAGGAAGAATTTAACTTTCACTAACTTAAGATTTTGTTTCTACGCCTCCCCCTCCCCACCACACCGCCCAGTGGTCAACTCAAGTTGGCACCAACTCTTAACATATTAAAGGCACTTGTGCTTTACTGAGCCTTCAATAAATTAAGATGATGTTTGTGCCTGACACCTTCATTCCTGTTGGGGTACTTTAGAGTAAATCACCATAAAACTAAGCACAAGTAGAAAACTGCGCCTATGCCTAATCCTTAGTTACATTGTCCTCACATAGGTCGTGAGGTTCGGGTGTACTGGGACAGAGGAGAGAAGAACAAAGACCAGAGGAGACTAGAAGATAGGAGATAAAAAGAATAACCCTACAGAATGTCATTAAGAGGTGAGACATGTCACAGATGCCTGTGAAATCACATGCTTTCCTCACATCTGGGTATCTAGATAAACATGATCCTAGACCAATACTGACATAGACGTAGACAACTCATTGCTCATTTAAAGAAAAAGGAAAGTTTCTTTAAAAGTTCGAGACCCTGGTGCTTATCTATTCAGTTAACCAGCTTAATTCCCACTGTTCTGCTGTGCTACCTTGGCCCCTTTCACAGGTTAAATAATGACCTTAAGGAGATTTATTTGCATTCGATGTAGCTATCTTTGCCTCAGGGAAGAGATCCTGGGGTTTCTATCACTGCCGCCGTATGTTTCCAGTCAAGTCACCTGCTGTCTGGCCTGACAATGCACCTCTGCAGAATAAATACTCCTCGACCGGAGGCGAGTCAGGTGGGAAAGCGCCTCACCTATTCCTATCACCGCGCGTCGGGCTGCAGAAGGGAAGCTGCTCCTTACCTTGCGGGGCAGACTGGACGCCAGAGCCCGGGCACAACTGCAGGAGAACTTGCAGGAGCAGGACGGTGACTTGGCGCTTGCTCAGCATGTTCAGTGCAGTGGTGGGAGAGCGCAGCCCAGACCCCTGCCGCGCCTCTGGGGAAGAGGAGAAGGATGCCGGGAGCTGGCCCCTAAGCAGCGAGGGGCATGGAGCGCGGCTCGGGGCTGGCGGCTCTTGCTCGGAGGCTCTGCTCACTCAAGCTCGGCAGCACAGGCAGGGGCTGTTTAACCCGGGGACCTGCTCCTTGTGCGGGGAAGGAGGGCGGAACTTCGGGAGGCTGCAGTCCATTGGCCGCAGGGTCCTTTCCCCTAGACAGGCAGTGGCAGGAGGAGGAGGGCGAGAGGCAGAGGGTGAAGCCGGTGGCTTGTGCGGGACAAGCAGCGTTAGAGACAGACTGACATAAAGAACTGCCCCGAGAAACACAGAGATCGGCTCAGGGAGTAGGGGGGTCTCCCCAGCCCTAAAGGAGAAAAGGACTTGGCGGGAGTTCACTTTCCCCTAATCGCTTGTATTTCGAAAAAGAGAGGCCACAGCTTTGGTGGTTCTATTTTAAAATAAGAAATTAGAATCTGTACACTAGCAAAGACTGAAACCGAGCAACCCACACCTGATACAATTACACAACGTTATGGAGCTTGCCTTGGCCATCCAGGGATGTTTTCCAACGAATTCACTCCATTTTACACCAAAAATACACGTGTATCAAGAGTGGGACTCATATGGAAAATTAATTTAACTACTAGTCATTTATATTAGTATCTGTTCCAGTAAACCTAGATCCAACTGAAACCATTAACCAATGTGGCCCTTAGATAAATTATGAAAATCAACAGAAATTAAATACATCCCTAAAGGTGACCTGCAAAAGATTTTTTTTTTTTTTTTTTTTTTAATTGAGCATAGAGCACTGTTGGGATTCTTAACTGTGGCACATAAAACATGCCCTTTAAGGATTTCTTTGCTGCTTATTTTTTACCTGAAGGCTGGTCTACACCCAGAAATTGGACTGATTTAACTAAATTGGAAATGGCTGATGGAAATTGTGTAGGTTGATTTCAGAATGTCTGAGTGGCTGGCATCTGTTTAGCTTAGCCTCTCTTAAACTGTTTCCAAAGTGTCCACAAAAAGGAGTTGCACTGATTTAATTAATTCTGTTTAGAAAGTGGAGCGAATTTTGTTCCTAGAGTGGTCCTAATAAGAAAAAATAGGAATTGTCAAGCCTGGTTTTCCATGGCTTTGCTTAGAGACTAGGGACCATTGGGAAAGCCCAGAGCTTGTTTAATGTGAGCTCTAAAACATACATTGAGGTGGTGAGGTCTTTCACAAAGACTGCCTTTTATTCAATATGGTTATAGATCAGAGAAGTTGAATAAATGCTAAGGAAAACACAAATACCTGGGTTTTAAACCAACTAAAACCCCTCTCTTTCAATTAATTGTCAGTCTCTTAGGCTCTTGTGGTGTCACTATTTCAGTAATTCTCCAGTCACCACAGCATCTTCCAGCCAGGCCAGGACAGGACATAAACTTCTAATGTAAAAACACCCTGTTCCTCTTGCAACCTCTCTCACAGGATGGCCATGCAGAATTCCCATTCAGGTAGGGTTGTCTCATAAGTAATCTTCAGGCAGTTTTATGCTCGAAATCAAATGGGATTCCCAAGGGAGTATGCCATGGAATAACAACTGTCTGGCTCCTCTCATGCTCCTTGCCAGTAGCACATAGCCCAGAGAGACACCACTGCCTTCTGTTGGGTTGGGGGCAGGGGGGAGAAGTCTGGGGATCAGAGAAGGCAACACCGTTGGGGATTCAAGTCAATGTTACTCTCTACCCCAGGTAGAATGTGGATCGTTTGTTTGAATATCAGCAGGAAGGAGGAGCTATCTGAAGCGGTCTATATCATACAAAGGGCACAAGAAGGAAGGGACTTGTATTAGTGATCAAAGGGGTGTTGACTAGTATGCAATGGCAGTCATGCATGGAGTGCACAGTTAATGGGCAGTGCAGGGATTAGAACTATAGGGCTGAGGGGTACCACTGTGTGCCTGAACACTGCAAGCCTTCAGGGGTGGGATCGTAGGACTGGCGCACCCACTGCTGAGCATATGGAGTGCAGGTGCTGCAGAGGCTAAAATTAGAGACACAAACAGTCCTGCTGCTGCTCTACACTCAGTGGGGTCGGGGGAGGAGAATTCTTTCATCCCCAGACCTCATTCTTTAAAAATATACACTTATGTGCCTAGGCAAACACACCACCAAAGCAAGGAATCTGACAGCTATGTATTAAGGCATCCAGTAACTATAGTAGACACTACAGAGAAAAAAAGGACAATGTTAAGGTTTGCCATCACTAATCTAAGTTAACTCAAATATTTGCTATACTAGTTGTTTTAGCTTCATTAAGCAATGCATTCATTAGAGTTTGTCAGAATATAGGGAATGTTTTCCTTTTTTGTCTACAGCATTTTAAAATTGTTTTTTTTCCCCTGACCAGCTCTAGTTCTAATTTAGTCACAGAGGTGATTTTTGATGGTGTGCACTGACAGCAGTGGATTTAATTCTAGGAATATCTCTGCTCCAGTGCCATGAATTTCACAGTATTTGCTTTCTAAGGGCCAAATTCTGTTCCCACATGTGTGCACCAGGAGTTGCATGTGCATATCAGAGAGCAGAATTTGGTTCTAACAAGTAGGCTGTGCTACCTAATAAAATGTCAGAGAACAGAGCAAGTTCACAACTTCTATAAAAACAGAAGTCAATCCATGTTTACATGTACTTAGTCAGTGCACATAAAAAGTCCTTGTAGTTTTCCAGGCTTTCATTTCCATGTTCAGTTTTATTACTGAAATATATTACAGACTGAACAGGATTTTATACCTATGCACAGTCTTCTTTAAAAGGATTTTCACAAAGTACTATGTTTATTTGCTGTCTGGATGTGAGTATTTGACCTTTTAACTGTCTCTTTGGATAACAAAACTACTATTGTATTAACTATTATATTTTTACTGTTGTATATTCTCTGAAATTTCAACTCCAGGTTAGCTGAGTGGACCTTAAAATTTTGAACAGGAATCATGAAAAATTACTAAGCACTACATTATCAAAAATTCACATATGTATTAACATGTTCATAAAGAAAATTCTTAAAGGCACATGAGACTGTAATCCTTAATATAGGGTCTGTGAGTGAAGCTCAACTCAACTGTTAAAATATTTTTCTTTCTTAATTTATGTAAATCAACAGAATACTAAGCATACAGAATTTAGAGAAATTGTCAACACTGTTGCTTTTCCTTTTTTTTTTTTTTTTTTTAACCAAAAAAAAAAAAGCCAGTGTCTTGTTCAAATTCCAAGTAATGGGGGTGGGGAGTGGGGGGCCCAATTGATTAATTCAACTTTCATAATTTGTTCTTAATATGCAACAAAAGACTCTCTGTTTTTCATGAAAGGGTGCCTGGGTCTCTATTTTAAAAACTCAGCATGCTTGCAAAACTAAGACACAGGAATGAAACACAGCTCTAAATCACAGCCTTTTACTTTTATTTTGATAATACAGCCCTAATCCTTCAACCTGTACACAGGTGAAATTCAGATGGGCTTCAAAGAGAGTTTTGCCCATATAGAAATGCAGACTCAAGCCCTAAACTTTAAAAAAAAAAAAGACATATAATCCTTCCCAATGTGCATGCGTAGCTTTCATTAACACTAACAGGAGTTTCAAGCAAGCATCCTAGTGGAAAAAGATCCCAAATAGTCCCTGGATTGGGGAGGGAGCGAGCAAGCTGCCTCCTCTTGATCCCTGCACTGGACTCTGTGGTGGCACAGGGATGAATTTGGCCCTGGGGCAGTGTAGGAAGGGTTGATCCTTCTACACCTGTTTAACAGATGTAGCCCTCCAATGCAGCCAGTTTAGCCTGCACCCAGAGAAGAGCCACAGACTCACCCTCCCTCCACATAGAAACAGTCCCCTTTGGGGCCACTGAACTTGCAGGCAGCGGCCATCTATCCTTGCACACTCCAACACAGGGATACTAGGTGATGGGAGCCATATAAGTGCCTACACAGACAAACAAGGAAGTAGATTATAGCTAGACCCTGGATGGGCAGATTAGGAAGGAAAGATTCCTTGAACCCTTTCCCCCCTCTAGTGCATCTGTTTAGGAGAAACACAATTTGACCCTTAGTGTGGAATTGTGCATTTTACTTAGAATTAATGCGGCTGATCATATAGTGCTCTGAAACACACACAGGGACAACAATTTCCTTTGACTTTCCTATACTCCTGCTAATTCGGGGCAAAAATTCTGCTCTCAGAACTGTATTGGAGATTTCAACTATGCCATTCCGCTCTCTCCATTTATGGAACTCCCATTAATGTCCTGCAGACCTGAGGCAGTGGAGGTCTGATTAGGGTTTTGCTCTTATTTCCTTATTTTTATATTTCTTTATGAACTGGAGATGTTAATGGATTGTTATTTCAATGGAGTTTTCTTCCTGTGTGAGAATAATGTGATATTTTGCCTCTCCTTGTTGAAGGATGAGAATATTTTACTTGCATACTTAAAATAACAATTGTAATAATAGAATACCACGGAATGGCTTCAGGAATGCTGACGTGTGCTACCAGCCCATTCAATGCCTTTATAGGTCCACAACAAAACATTATAGCGAAGGGGTTACCAATATCACTATAACTTGACCAATCCTGGTTTAATAAGATCACACTTATGTTTTCAATGGGTGACCAGTTCTGAGTTTTGAATCTCTATAAACAGGAATATCTATTCTGTGGGAAAGTCCAACATTTCAAAATTTCCTTTTTGTCCTAGATTGTAAGGAAATGTTAAAATTTCCTGTGAAATAAAAATCCCACCCCCAATTGTTTTGGAAATATCTAATCAATCTTATCAAAATGCACTTAATATTGAGTTTGTCATTTTGACTATTCTGTATCATATTATATAATAAAAATAAAAAATAAAATGCCTCAACCTGAGTGACATGAAGCTTTTAGATAATTTTTTGTTTAAGATTTTGATTAAATCAATACATTCCCATGGAACATTTCAATTCTGTGGAATCAGCATTTTCAGATGGGAAAACTATTATATTGGGAAATATTTAACCAGATTTTCCTTTTTTAAATTTATTTATTTATCCATCCATCCAAACTAAGCTGAATCTTTGGGGAGTTTACATACATATTGCTGAGTCATGTCCTAAAACTTCTTATAAGGGCTACAAACACTTCAGAAGGTTTAATATTCCTTGTTTAAAGTAGTAATTTCACCTAGAAGATGCCCTCTACTCCTAAGAAATGAACAACCCTTAAGAGAAATAGCTCTTTGTGACTGTTGATACATGCAGTTTACAACTATCATCACAGTTACCTCACAAAGCTAGGTCATTGTATTTGATTTTAACTATAATGCCACACTCGCATATCTCTCATTCTGTGCTATGAATTCCCTCCAGCTGCTGCCTTTTTTTATGCCTGTTTTAGGACTACGATCAGGCTCACAGTGGCCAGATAATTCACATTTCACTTCTTCAAGGCATTCTGAGTTTAACATTTTTGGCAGCTCTCCCTTTCCACACAAACAAATACAATGCAATCTCCTCATCACACTTTCCTTTTTCTTCCCTCTCACTCAGTGTGGTTCCCCGCACCTGTTCTCCTCCTCTTATGGAGATATACCTATACCATAGAACTGGAAGGGACCTTGGGTCAGGTCCAGTCCCCTGCCTTCACTAACAGGACCAAGTACTGATTTTGCCCTAGATCCCTAAATGGCCCCCTCAAGGATTGAACCCTCAAGGATTGAACTCTCAACCCTGGGTTTAGCAGGCCAATGCGCAAACCACTGAGCTATCCCTCCCACTCTTGTTAACCTTAGAATAATTAAGAAGATTCAAGTTACAACCCCTTTTCCCCCACCTCTATCGTTGGGATTTTAGTTAGTGACAGAAGATGTAACAAGTAGGGCTAGGCACAAAGCAGACAAAATTTATTAAACAAGGACCCCAACTAAAGAATAACCAGATACAAACAACTCAGCTGTTAACGCAACTGCGGGCATAAAGCCCTGAACCTCAGAACCCTTTACACACAATGAGTACAACAGAAATAATATAAGGGTTAACACATCACTATATGTTGTAGGCAGGGAGGACCCATGGTCACCAATGGAGACGACAGACTGGAACGCTGGACGCCGAAGGATACAGGATGCAGGAACACACAAGGATGTTCTCACAAGTAAGCCGTGGTCTTCTTTCCTCAGTTCTTCCGTTCTTGACTTGCTGTCGTGCGTGGAACAATGCGTACGCTAAGTTAACTCTTTAGGTGGAATAACTAGTGAGTGTGAGCAATGCAGCACTGACCTGCCTATGGAGAGGTGGTCGGACAAGTCTATGTAGGGAATCAGGTGGTAACAGCATGGGTACAGGTCTGCCTCTGGGGTGGGCAGCAGGTGAGGAAGCCCTTTATACCCTGCTGTATCTGGGCTGATTATGTGGTCACCTGACTTTACTTTTCCTGCTCTATTAGAAAAGAATGCCAAACCTTCAGACAAGAAGGGGGCTCAAAATGGAAGATAACTATTGTAAAAACAAGAAGGCCATGTGGGGGCAAAGTGATATAAACAAGGTATAAATAAAAAAAACCTCCTTTACACTCTAACCTCTCCACCTGCCCCAATGATTCCATTCCCTCCTGCCTCTTGACCTACATTTGCCCCAGCTCTTGCCTCTGTCCCTGACATTTCTCCTTAAGTCCCTTCCTCTCAAGCATGCTATGGTCTTCCCCCGAGTCAAAACTTCCTGGACCCCACCTGCCTCTCCCACTATTGCCCAATTTTCCTTCCTCTCTTCACCTCCAAATTCATTAAAGGTGCTGTCTACAACAACTGACTTAAGTTCCTCTCCTCCAATTCTATTTTAGTTTTTCAATTTGGCTTCTGCTTTATCTGTTCCACTGAAACTTCTCTCACCAAAGTACCTAATGACCTCACCATTGATACCTTTCTTCTTGAAATTTTGTCCTCTCTTGGCTTTCACAACTCCATGTGCCCTTTGTCTACATCCTACTTTGCTAATTGAGCCTTCAGTGTATTGTTCAGTGGATCTTCCTCCTCTCCTCCCTCCATGGTTCGAAGGAGGTCCCACCAAGATCAATATTTGACCCCATCTCTATTCATTCTACAACCTTTCTAACATGATCTAATCCACTCTCGTATCCTTACCTGATCACTTACAGCTCCTGTCTCCACTCTATCCAACACCACAACTTGTCCTGTCTCTCTGACATCTCATCTCAGATATCTTATCAACTTAAATTTAACATGACCCAAACCGATGTTCTCATCTTCCTTCCTAAATTCATCCAACTGTATCTTCCCTTCCCTGTCACCAGTGACAGCACTACTATCTTTTCAGTCATTTGGGACCAGAACCTGAGTTTAGTCTTTTTGCATTCTCACTATCCCCATACATCCAGGCCCTGACCAAACATGCCACTTATTCCTCCACAACATTTCCCAGATCCTGCTTTCTCTTTTTCCATGAAGCAAAAGAGGCTGTCCAGCTCTTGAATTTATCAATTGCCATACTGATTACTGTAACCTCCTCCTCTCTGGCCTTCCTGTCACCTACATCTCCCCATCTATACAGGTCAATTCAAAAGACTGATTTTAAGATTACCTTCCTTGGGTCATCATTCTGCCATATCAACCCCAATTGGAACCCCTTCTTTGGCTTCCCATCTCCCCCATATCAAATACAAAGGGCCTTCACAACTCTTCTCCTCTTTACATAGCCCCACTTCTATCCTATGTCATCACCTGCCCTCTGTGCTCCACCAATAATGCCAGCCTTGATTTTCCACTTGTCTACTTCTTGTACCTTTTCACTTTCTTCCATGTTACTTCTCATTGCATGGAAAGCAATCCCTAAACCAGCCATTAACCTGTCCTCCTTCAAATCTCCCCTCAAGACCTACTTGTATCACAATAACTATGGTAAATCACCAACTGATAAGGGCTAGGCCTGTGGGTCATAGGGATTATTGATATCATTAATATTTCTTATTTACATATATTTAAATTTAAATTAACAATATTTGAACTGATCACCTGCCTACCAGGGCTGGCTCCAGGTTTTCTGCCACCCCAAGCATAAGCAAAAAAAAAAAAAAAAAAAAAAGCTGCGGCAGCGCGATCGCACCGCTCCACACTTTGGCGGCAATTTGGTGGCGGGTCCTTCACTCCCAGAGGGATTGAGGGACCCACCGCCAAATTGCCACTGAAGACCCAGAAGTGCTACCCCTTAGTATTGGCCTCCCCAAGCACCTGCTTCTTTAACTGGTGCCTGGAGCCGGCCCTACTGCCTACTCTGTGTGACCTCATGTTCCTGTCACTGTTCCCCTTATCCTGTGTTATACCCATTTTCTTTGCATGTTTTCTTACATTAGATTTTCAGAGAAGAGCCTATCTCTTACTATCTATTTGTACAGCACCTAGCACAATAGGGGCCCAATTCTGATTGGTACCTCAGCACTACTGTAAGACACGTTATCAATAGTAATAATTTCTAGGGTAAAAGGAGAATTCAGTTACCATGCCCACTTTTCCTTTTCTCTTTCCTATGATAAATTATAGCATATATTTTTCTCTGTTGACTTCAGTGTCTTTCTTTCTTTCTTTCTTTCTTTCTCTGAAATCTTTCTAAGACCACACTTCTCTTATTTAACTGAACCCATCAATCTCTTATTTTATCAAAGTTTGCAGTTTGTTAGAGCTATGAACAGCAGTATGGGCACTGTCCAGCTACAGACTCAGGAAGATTATATTGCAATGGTTTACATACGTCTTTTGTTTTGAGTAGCTTTGCAATCATAAGGGCTAGAAATTTAATTTAAGAAAGAAAAGAAAAGCTTACATTTAGCAGAAATTGATGACATCCATCTGGAAAAGATTCCTATTTACCAAGGGCAAGGTGGATGCAGACCCTCCAACAGAAATTCCATGGCCAGGGGTGGAAGTGCTGGCCAATCACGCCGGCGTGGGGCCCGGAGCATTCTTGTGTATGTAGGAGCCCTGCGGCCTGCCCAGGTTATTTTAAAAGGGCCCAGGGCTCCCAGCCGCTGCTACTGCGGCAGCAGCGGTGGCCCCATGGCAATTGCTCCCTTTCCCCCCCTCCCCGTCAACGGGCCTGGGTGGATGAATGGATGTTCAAGCCATAAATATTTATATAATGATCATTCTGAAGCTTGGAATGTCTGTACAGTCAGTGTGAACTGATGGAAACAGCTACAGCCAAGGCTGAGAGTCCTTTGTTCAGAATAACATCAGTTTTAATCATTATGGGGTTTTGCAGTCTGTTACATGCAATTTTTAAGTTCTCAGACATTTTGACTTTATGAATTACACCCATGTGGTGTACAGCTACAATAAGGCATGCCAAGAGTCCTGGACCATTGTGATATTAGTGGTAACTCACCCAATCACCACCCTTACTCTACAACTAGCTGCGAGCAGCGGCACCGGAGGCAGCAAACAGGGCGGCTAACAGGGGAGTTTGAGAGGGAGTTCTCATTGGAGGAGAAGAGGCCTGCAGGGGCAGGGTGCTGGGAGGGACGCCGAGCCCTGATTAGGGGGCGGGGCTTAGCTGAGTAGGGGGCCCATAAAAGCGGCCGCCCAGCCAGGCAGCGGCACAGCTGCGAGCAGTGGAGGCAGCAAACAGGGCGGCTAACAGGGGAGTTTGAGAGGGAGTGTGCAGGGGGAGGTAAAGGGGGAGGCAGGAGGGTGTGGTGTGGTGTGGTGTGTGCTCCGTTTCCCCAGGTGCTGGGGGCAGAGACTGCAGCAGCCATGAGCCAAGCAGCAGCAGCAGACAGAATGCAGATGGCGACATGTGGAAGCTGTGGTATGTATATAGTCCTAGCAGGAGACCTGGAACAAAGGTATGTGTGTATGAAGTGTCGCCTTATAGTGTTACTGGAGGAAAAGATTAAGGGACTGGAGATGCAGGTAGATCCCCGTCTAAACTCCACCAGGGTGTTTGAGCAGCTGATGGAGGATAGGCAAGGCGGGTCTGAAGGGGAATGCTCTAGGGTGCAGAAGGAGGCAGTAGTAGATGACAGCGAGAGGGGAATGGAAGGGGGAGAACAAGGTAAGTGGAAGCATGTGACTGTGAGAAGCAGGCCAAGGAAAAGGAGGGCCAGTGAGGGGGGAATAGAACTCAGGAATAGGTTTGAGTGTTTGGATAACGAGGTAGAGGGGCAGCAGGTGGTGACTGAAGGTGGGACGGTGAGGAAGAAGAGAAGAGCGGCTAGTCCGAGAGAGAGGGGGGAGGAGTTGATGGAGACAGCACCAATTATGGGCCACCAGAGGATACAGGAAGGCATAAGGGGGAGCATAAGGGAAGATAGGAACAGACACAGGTCAGGACTAGAGGGATCAGAGACTAGATTACTAGATCGCACTGTTGCCAGGCAACGGCAGGTGTATGTAATTGGAGACTCTCTTTACTGAGGAGATTGGACAGGCCTGTGACCAGGGCAGACCCAGAGAACAGAAGGGTGTGCTGTCTACCGGGCGCAAAGATACGCGATGTGGACCTGCAGTTGAAAAGGATCCTAAAAGGAGCAGGTAAGAACCCCTTAATAATCCTTCATGTAGGAACGAATGACACGGCTAGGTTCTCGTTAGAGAGAATCAAGGGAGATTATGCCAGGCTGGGGAAGACTCTCAAGGAGATAGAGGCTCAGATTATCTTTAGTGGGATTCTGCCTGTTCCGAGGGAAGGGCAGCAAAGGGCTGATAGGAGTGTGAGAATAAATAGTTGGCTAAGGGAGTGGTGCTATAAGGAGGGCTTTGGGATGTCTGGCCACTGGGAGGCTTTCGGGGACAGACACCTGTTCTCGCGGGATGGGCTTCACCTGAGTAGGGAAGGAAATAGACTTCTGGGAGGGAGGCTGGCTCATCTTATCAAAAGAGCTTTAAACTAGGAAGTTTGGGGAGAAGGTTGGGAGATGCACAGTTAATCTCCACGCCAGATTCCAGTATTGAAAAGCAGAGTGAAATAAGAGGAGACATAGCTGGGGAGATGAGATTGGACATAGGAAGGACAGGGGGGATGGACACAAAGAGGCCCACAACATACAGTGCTACTAATGGGAGACAGGCTAAACGACATACATTAGGGTGTTTGTACACCAATGCGAGAAGCCTAGGTAATAAAATGGAGGAATTGGAGCTCTTGGTCCGAGAATTGAAACTGGATATCGTAGGAATAACTGAAACGTGGTGGAATGGCAGTCACGACTGGAACGCAGGTATGGAGGGGTATGCGCTGTTTAGGAAAGACCGGGATAAAGGTAAAGGTGGGGGGGTGGCATTGTATGTCAATAGTGAAATAAGCTGTAAAGAAATAATAGTGGATGGAATAGATAACACAGAGTCCGTCTGGGCGATACTCACACTGGGTAAAAGGACTACTAGAGCCTCTCTGGGGATAGTGCTTGGGGTGTGCTATAGACCGCCGGGATCGACCCAGGATATGGATAAGGAACTATTTAATGTATTAAGGGAAGTAAATACTAATAGAAACTGTGTAATTATGGGGGACTTTAACTTCCCGGATATAGATTGGGGAACAAACGCTAGTAGCAATAATAGGGCTCAGATGTTCCTAGATGTGCTTGCTGATCAATTCCTTCATCAAGTGGTAGCTGAACCGACGAGGGGGGAGGCCATTTTAGATTTGATTCTGGTAAGTAGTGAGGACCTCGTTGAGGAAGTGGTAGTGGGGGACAACTTGGGCTCCAGTGATCATGAGCTAATTTGGTTTAAACTAAATGGAAGGAGTAACAGAATTAAATCAAAGACTAGGGTTTATAATTTTAAAAAGGCCAATTTTAACAAATTAAGGGGACTGGTAAGGGAAGTGGATTGGGCAAACGTATTAAGGGATCTAAAGGCAGAAGAAGCCTGGGATTACTTTAAGTTAAAGATGCATGAGCTGTCAGAGGCCTGTATCCCCAAAAAGGGAAAAAGATTACTAAGCAAGAGATTTAGACCGAGCTGGATGAGCGACCGACTCAAAGGGGCGATTAGGAAAAAACAGAAAGCGTACAAAGAGTGGAAGAGGGGAGGGATCGGTAAGGAAACTTACCTTAGTGAAGTCAGAGAATGTAGAGAGAGAGTGAGAAAGGCCAAAGGCCGTGTAGAGTTGGACCTAGCGAGGGGAATTAAAAGCAATAGTAAAAGGTTTTACAGCCATATAAATAGGAAGAAAGCAAAGAAAGAAGAAGTGGGACCGCTGAAGACTATAGCCGGAGAGGAGATTAAAGATAATCTAGGCATGGCGCAATATCTCAATGAATATTTTGCATCGGTGTTTAATGAGGCCAATGAAGGTATTAGGGACACTAGCACCATTACAGAGGGGCATACAGGATGGGGGATTACCGCATCCGAGGTAGAAACAAAACTTGAACGCCTTAATGGGGCTAAGTCGGGAGGACCGGACGATCTTCATCTGAGAATATTGAAGGAATTGGCACGGGAAATAGCAGGCCCATTAGCGATAATATTTAATGAATCTGTAAACTCGGGGGGTGGTCCCGTTAGACTGGAGAAAAGCCAATGTGGTTCCTATTTTCAAGAAAGGGAAAAAAAGTGATCCGGGTAACTACAGGCCTGTTAGTTTAACATCTGTAGTGTGCAAGGTGCTGGAGAAGATTCTGAAAGAGAAACTAGTTGAGGACCTTGAGGTTAATGGCAATTGCGATAAATTACAACATGGTTTTACGAAGGGCAGATCGTGCCAAACGAATCTGATCTCCTTCTTTGAGAAAGTAACTGACTTATTAGATAAGGGAAATGCGGTGGACCTAATATACCTGGATTTCAGTAAAGCGTTTGATACTGTACCCCATGAGGAATTATTGGTTAAACTGGAAAACATGGGGATCGATATGAAAATCCAGAGGTGGATAAGGAATTGGTTAATGGGGAGAATGCAGCGGGTCGTATTAAAGGGTGAACTGTCGGGTTGGAGGGAGGTTACTAGTGGAGTGCCTCAAGGTTCGGTTTTGGGACCCATTTTATTTAATCTATTTATAACTGACCTCGGAACCGATTGCAAGAGTGGGCTGATAAAGTTTGCGGATGATACGAAGGTGGGAGGAGTTGCAAATTCGGAGGATAGGGATATTCTGCAGGGAGACTTGAATGAGCTTGTGAATTGGAGTATCAGAAATAGGATGAAATTTAATAGTGAAAAGTGTAAGGTGATGCACTTGGGGATGACTAATAACAATTTTAGTTACAAGATGGGGATGCATTGGTTAGAAGTAACGGAAGAGGAGAAGGACCTAGGGGTCCTTGTAGACCGCAGGATGACTATGAGTCGACAATGTGACGTGGCAGTGAAAAAAGCCAATGCGGTCTTGGGGTGTATTAGGCGAGGTATATCTAGTAGGGATAAGGAGGTCCTGCTTCCGTTGTATAAGGTGCCGGTGAGACCTCATTTGGAGTACTGTGTGCAGTTCTGGTCTCCCATGTTTAAAAAAGATGAACTCAAACTGGAACGGGTGCAGAGAAGGGCGACTAGGATGATCAGAGGAATGGAAAACCTGTCGTATGAAAAGAGATTAGAGGAGCTTGGGTTATTTAGTCTGACAAAGCGAAGGCTGAGGGGGGATATGATTGCTATCTTTAAATATATCAGAGGGATAAATACAAGGGAGGGAGAGGAATTATTCCAGCTTAGTACTAATGTGGACACGAGAACGAATGGATATAAACTGGCCGTGGGGAAGTTCAGGCTTGAAATTAAACGAAGCTTTCTGACCGTCAGAGGGGTGAAATATTGGAACGGCCTTCCAAGGGAAACGGTGGGGGCGACGGACCTGTCTGGTTTTAAGATTAAGTTAGATAAGTTTATGGAGGGAATGGTTTAATGGTAAAACATAGTAGCCAAGGAAAACCAAGCAATGGTACGTAAATAGCATAATGGCCAACAAGGGTCAGGCTAGAGACTCTTGCCTACATGCTCAGGGTATTACTGATCGCCATATTTGGGGTCGGGAAGGAATTTTCCTCCAGGGTAGATTGGCTGAGCCTCTGGAGGTTTTTCGCCTTCCTCCGCAGCATGGGGCAGGGATCACTAGCAGGAGGGTCTCTGCCGATTGAGGTCACTAAAACACAGGATTGGGGACTTCAACGGCAGAGTCCTGGGAAGGGTCTTGTGGCCTGCAGCATGCAGGGGGTCAGACCAGATGATCATAATGGTCCCTTTTGACCTTAAAGTCTGAGTCTATGTAACAATTTCATTACTGTGTTTGGGAGACTGCACAGATGGTGGATTTACTTGGCTCAACTGCCAGTTCTTCAAAACCACCTACACAAGAACACAACCAGCGCACACAATAACCCCAAACACACATCCTCATTTGCCACCCACACAAATTCACACAATTCTCCCAGCACACCACAACCCACACACAAATCAACACAGCTATCCCAGCACAACCCACACATTTGCCCACTCTCTCTCACACTTACCATAAAACCATAGCCACAGATTATCATCGTGTTCAATTGTGACCAAGATTTGTGGTCTATTACCATCCAATTTTTAAGTTATCAGCCAGTTTTGGCTTTCCTACACACAGCTTTATGACAGGTTTCAGAGTGGTAGCCATGTTAGTCTGTATCAGCAAAAAGAACGAGGAGTACTTGTGGCACCTTAGAGACTAACATACAGTATTTATTTGGGCATAAGCTTTTGTGGGCTAAAACCCACTTCATCAGATGCACGGAGTGGAAAATACAGTAGAACATGAAAAAATGGGGGTTGCCATACCAACTCTAACTTTTGTAGTGATAATCAGGATGGCTCATTTCAAACAGTTGACAAGAAGGTGTGAGTAACAGTAGGGGAAATAGTTTGTGAATTATCCCTCTGATGGGCTTTCAGCTACTAGTTATTTAAATTTGACAAAATATTACTCCCAAAAAGCTGCACAGCATATATTTTTTTAAAATAAAATAAACAAGTACTTACCTCTAGAATATCATTTTATACTTATTGTATATTACTAGCTATGGCAACTGTACTTTGCCAGTTAATATATAATTTTGGTCTTAATGTCCAAACAGAAACATATATTTATGTGGTATATAACAACTTAAATGAGATGATTATTCTCTCATTTCATTTACATGGAAAGATGAGAGATACTCTATCTACCATGTTTCTGATGGAAGGACAGGGTCCTAAATTATGTTTTTAAATCAGGCCCATATCTAATGTGCTACAGTATCTCAGAAAAATGTGCAGGGATTTCTTACAGTTACTATCATAACTTGAATTAACTCTTGAATTCCTCTTTCATATTAATAGTAAAGCACAACATATTGGGAGACATAGACATATTTGTAACATTATTTAACAGAATACCAGGTACAGCGAACAAATATTTGTGCATCTCAGCAAGGAATTATTTTTAACATATTTTTCCTACCGTGATACATTAAACACTTATTTGTCCAAAGTCACTTTTTTTAAAAATAGCAAGCCATGTTTTTCCTTCTCTGTGAATAGACATAATTACTACATTACTGCTCGCCGACATTTTGTTTTAATCTACATTACTTCTGCTTATATAAATATACAGGGCACTTTTTCTTGTGGTTAGTGTTTGTTGGGAGCAAACACAGATTTGACAGAAGCCAACTGTGATTTAACATTTTAACAGAGTAATGTTTAGTGTTGTGTTTATGTAAGAAATTGTAAAGTAATCCAGTTTGTGGGGAAAATAGAAGATAAAGTAACTACACAGCCATAAGAAACTGGTTTGAGGGTATGTCTACAACAGCAACTAGACATGTGCAGCTGGCCCCCCGTCAGCCGACTTGGGCTCGTGCTGCTCCATTGCTGTGTAGGCTTCTGGGCTCAGGCTGGTGCCCAGGCTCAGGACTCTGTGGGGTAGGAAGGCCCTAGAGCTCTGGCTCCAGCCCAAGCTGGGAAGTCTACACAGCAATGAAACAGCCCCACAGCCCAAGCCCCGCAAGTCCGAGTCGCAGGTTTTTCTTTGTTGTGTAGACAGACCCTGAGTTAACTCTTCTCTCTCAGAAGAGGTTTTGAGCTAACACTGAAATGAGAGACTAATACGTAGGACCCTACCAAATTCACATCCATTTTGGTCAATTTCATGGTCACGGAATTTTAAAAATTGTAAATTTAATGATTTCAGCTATTTAAATCTGAAATGTCACTGTGTTTTAATTGTAGGGGTCCTGACCCAAAAAAGAGTTGTGGGGGATCACAAAGATTATTGTGTGGGGGAGGGTTTGTGGTATTGCTACCCTTACTTCTGCACTGCTTCTGGTGGCGGCGCTGCCTTCAGAGCTGGGCAGCTGGAAAGCGGCAGCTGCTAGCTGGGAACCCAGCTCTAACGGCAGAGCCGCTGCCATCAGCAGCACAGAAATAAGGATGGCATGGTATGGTATTGCCACCCTTACTTCAGCACTGCTGCCTGCAGAGCTGGGCCCTTAGTCAGCAGACACCACTGTCTGGCCACCGACCTCTGAAGGCAGCGCAGAAGTATGAGTGGCCATTCCACATCTCCCCTAAAAAAAACATTGCAACCCCCCTGCAACTCCCTTTTGGGTCAGAACTGCTAGTTTGAGAAACACTGGTCTCCCCTGTGAAATCTGTATAGTATAAGGTAAATGCACACAAAAGACCAGATTTCACAGCCCGTAATGTGTTTTTCATGACCGTGAATTTGGTAGGATCCTACACAGGTATAAGAAAAGATGATAAAAAGTTTTATGTACAGCCAGTGTAACAGAGAAGCTGTATAGTGTGCCGCTGGAGGTGACTGCAGTGACCCACAGGGTCAGGGTCTCACTGATTGCCATATTTGGGGTCAGGAAGGAATTTTCCCCTGGGTCAGAAGGGCAGAGACCTGGGGGGGTTTCACCTTTCTCTGCAGCACAGGCCATGGATCACTTGCAGGTTTAAACTAGTGTAAATGGTAAATTCTCTATAACTTAAAGTCTTTAAACCACGATTTGAGGATTTCTGTAACTCAGCCACAGGTTAGGGGGCTATTTCTGGAGTGGGAGCATGCAGGAGGTCAGACGGATAATCCATGAGGGTCCCTTCAGACTTTAAAGACTGTAAGTGCATCCTGATGTGCTTTTCACTTGTAACGGATCACCACTTATGCGTGCTTGCCTTCATTAAGATGTGTTAGCTCCATCTGCAGCAGGATGGAAAAGCTCTATCCACCCGTGTTCAAGGCAATCACCCAAGCCACTGTATTCCTGTTCCTCTTTACAACCAGGAAGCCTTCTGTTGGGTTAAAATGCAAAGCAGGTGCTTAGGCCTAGCTAAACACAGGCCACCCAACTGACTCCAGTTCCCCTAACCTCTGGCTCTGCAGACATACCCTATGTTAGCTGCTGAGGGCTGACAGCGAGGCTCAGGGGCCCTGTACACTCAACTAGGGTGACCACTCACCAAGGGTGAAAAATCGGGACAGGGAGTGGGCAGTAATAGGCAGCTATATATGAAAAAGACCCCAAAATCGGGACTGTCCGTATAAAAGCGGGACATCTGGTCTCCCTACACTCGGGTAGAAGGGGACATTCGAGGCCCCACCCCAGTTTGTACCACCACCCTGGAGCCTACTGCATCACCCCTGCCTGTGGAGCTGCGGGCTCATGCATCCGGCCGCACCAGCGGCCAGGTCTATGCCGTGCAGTGGGTCTCTCCGTGTTCCCACCCCGTGGTGGGGGCGCCGCAGCTCCGGGGCGGGCGGCTGGACGTAGGCTGTATTGGGGGAGTGCAAGGTGGGGGCAGGGCCGCTGTGGTCGGGCTCCGACGGCCAAAATTCCGCGACACGCGCTAGCGCTGCACCCCGCGCGCTGGACCCCTTCCACTGGGCCCCAGCAGCGCGAGGCCCACCAGTGCCCTCGCCACACGCGTCTCGCGGGGCACAGCACCCGCCGGAAGGCCGGAGGCGGAAGCGAGCGCTTCCGGGGGCAAAGGGGCCGCGGCAAGATGGCGTCACCCATGGAGCTGAGTTGCTGGGGAGGAGACTGGGGGCTGCCGTCCGTGCACACGGAGTCCTTGATTGTCATGGTAACGGCCGGGGGGTCGACCCAATCAGCTCGCGGGAGGTGGGGAGGGGAAGTAGCTCGCGCCCGATCGGCTGGCGGACCTGGATGGCCCCAGCTGGCACCGCGCTGGGGGCGGTCGGGGAGGCTCTGCGGGGCGGCGCCGCCGCTGCAGATGCCCGTGAGCTACTGCCGGGCGCGGGGTCCTAGTTCCCGTCTCAGGTCTCTGCCTTCGGCGATCGCAAACGGCCTCAGCTCCCGTTGCAGCGCGGCCCCCGGCTAGAGCCCTGCCCGTGCCCTGCCCGGCTGCGGGAAATCCTGCCCCGCGCTGTGGCCGTTGAAATAACTCCGGGAAGCGGTTCCCTTCCATCACTGGCCTCTGTCTGACGTTGGTTACGGTTCATGCCGCCTGCCGGTTCCCTGATACCGAATGGCGTGTTATTTATACCTAGCACGAGACTCTGTGTTGGCTACAGGAAAGCGATGCTACCTTCCCTGGCAGGTGCTAGTGTCAGAGGTGAGCAGAAAGCCCATTAATTGAAGTGTAGCAACATTATTGTTCACTTCTGTGTCTTTGGTGATTGTTCAGTACGGAAAATTATTTATTTAAAACTATATGACAGTTTGAGGAGTTTACAACCTAAAATACTAATCCTGATATCCGATCTGCTTTGGTGGACTTTTACACCATTGCAGAGCTGCCCTGAAGTCATTGAGTCTGCACAGGTGAGATTGCATGGTCAGGAGGTAGGGAATTGCTGCCATGTCTTTTTCCATGTAGTCTCTAGAGCAGGGGTGGCCAGCCTGAGTCTGAGAAGGAGCCAGAATTTATCAATGTACATTGTCAAAGAGCCACAGTAATATGTCACCAGTCCCCCATCAGTGTTCCCCCTCTCCCCCCCCCCCAGCGTCTCCTGTCTAGCAGCCTGGTGGATCAGCACCTCCCCACACCTCTGATCAGCTGTTTTGCAGTGTGCAGGAGGCTCTGGGGGGGAGGGGGAGGATATTCTTAACTCATAGTTTCCTAGAAAAATTGGGACATTTAAAAATTATTCTAGCTAACCACCACTGCCTGAAACTGCCTAAACCAACCCTTTAGCAATTAATATAAATACAAGTTACAGCAAGAAATTTTAACTCTTAGCACAGAAAGATTAATGTTAGTCATCTGTCTGTTAAAAAATACACTGTGCATAATGAAGTTGAGATCATGTACTATGAACAACATGGCTACCCAGAAGTGCTCTAGCTTAGTGATATCAATTCTTAAAGAGATCAAATTTTTTTGGAAATGCTGACTAGAATTTTTAATGCAATTTTTATTGCAGGCTTATGCCAGATTTTCTGGTGCGCCAGTGAAAGTGAATGCTATTGATAACTCATGGAGAGCTCCAAAAGGTACTTCCTTTTGTAATTTTTTTTCCTGTGCACACTAGCCATTTTACAAATGAAGGACTGAGTTTGCAAATACTTGTATGTACATGCCAAACTTTTACACATGCGAGTAATCTATTTGACTTCAGTGGGTCTACTCACATTAATGAAGTTAAGCATGCATGTAAATATGTTTACAACATCAAGCCTGGAAATTGTATGACAATAAAGTGCTATCCGGAGGGTATAAATAGTATGTCCTGCATCACTATGTAAATTTGATACAACTCACAATCAACAAAACACTGAAACTGACTATACCTATAGTTTTGTCAAACACACAAAGTAAACAAATTGAACCAGAAAAAAATAAAATTTTTCTAATCTTTCAGCACAGTATAGCTAGAGGTTATTTGTTACTATTCAAAATAGTAGCCACAGAACTTTCAAATGGAAATTAGATTATCAAGTTACCAGTGTTCCTTTAAATTAGGTGTAATTTGGTTGGAAGATGAGTGTAAGCGTCAAGAAGTATAATTTGCACCAATCCGAATGTGCAAAACCATGCTGAATTTATTTGCACAAAGGTGGATTAAAAAGAGGGTGTATGGGAAATACAAATAAGAGGTGGGTTTAAGATGCTAGGGAAGCCTTTATTTTGGACCAGTTTATTTCCTTCGCCATTGGCATGTAAATTGCATTCCTTTTGCACAACCTCTGGAAACCAAATCAGTGCAAGTTAAACTAATTTGCCACTTCTACCTGTCACAGGATTAGGTTGTATATCACTTATATCCACACAGAAGTTGGCCCCTTATGACTTGTAGGGCCAAATTCATCCCTGGTATATCTCTTTGACTTTAGTGAATTACATCAGGAACTAATTTAACATATTTGCTCATAAAGTCTGTATTTTTTAACAAGTAACTATAAGGAAAGAACATTTTAAATTCATCTAATTCTCCAAAACTCTGGTTCAATGTCGAATAGAGGAGAATGATCACATCCCTCGATCTGCTGGCAATGCCCCTACTTATACAGCCCAAAATGCCATTAGCCTTCTTGGCCACAAGGGCACTCTGTTGATTCATATCCAGCTTCTCGTCCACTGTAACCCCTTGGTCCTTTTCTGCAGAACTGCTGCCTAGCCATTTGGTCCCTAGTCTGTAGCAGAGCATGGGATTCTTCTGTCCTAGGTGCAGGACTCTGCACTTGTCCTTGTTGAACCTCATCAGATTTCTTTTGGCCCAATCCTCTAATTTGTCTAGGTCCCTCTGTATCCTATCCCTACCCTCCAGCATATCTACCACTCCTCCCAGTTTAGTGTAATCTGCAAACTTGCTCAGGGTGCAGTCCATGCCATCCTCCAGATCATTAATGAAGATTTTGAACAAAACTGGCCCCAGGACCGACCTTTGGGGCACTCCGCTTGATACCAGCTGCCAACTAGACATGGTGCCATTGATCACTACCTGTAGAACCCAACGATCTAGCCAGCTTTCTATCCACCTTATAGTCCATTCATCCAGCCCATACTTCTTTAACTTGCTGGCAAGAATACTGTGGGAGACCGTATCAAAAGCTTTGCTAAAGTCAAGGAATAACACGTCCACTGCTTTTCCCTCATCCACAGAGCCAGTTATCTTGTCATAGAAGGCAATTAGGTTAGTCAGGCACGACTTCCCCTTGGTGAATCCATGCTGACTGTTCCTGATCACTTTCCTCTCCTCTAAGTGCTTCAGAATTGATTCCTTGAGGACCTGCTCCATGATTTTTCCAGGGACTGAGGTGAGGCTGACTGGCCTGTATTTCCCCGGATCCTCCTCCTTCCCTTTTTTAAAGATGGGCACTACATTAGCCTTTTTTCCAGTCATCCGGGACCTCCCCCGATCACCATGAGTTTTCAAAGATAATGGCCAAAGGCTCTGCAATCACAACCGCCAACTCCTTTAGCACCCTTGGATGCAGTGCTTCCAGCCCCATGGACTTGTGCTCATCCAGCTTTTCTAAGTCGTCCCGAACCACTTCTTTCTCCACAGAGGGCTGGTCACTTCCTCCCCATGCTGTGCTGCCCAGTGCAGTAGACTGGGAGCTGAACTTGTTCGTGAAGACAGAGGCAAAAAAAGCATTGAGTACATTAGCTTTTTCCACATCCTCTGTCACTAGGTTGCCTCCCTCATTCAGTAAGGGACCCACACTTTCCTTGACTTTCTTCTTGTTGCTAACATACCTGAAGAAACCCTTCTTGTTACTCTTAACATCTCTTGCTAGCTGCAACTCCAAGTGTGATTTGACCTTCTTGATTTCACTCCTGGGCTAACAGATGAGTTGTGTGTACAATGCCTGAGCAATATTTTTATACTCCTCCCTGGTCATTTGTCCAATCTTCCACTTCTTGTAAGCTTCTTTTTTGTGTTTAAGATCAGCAGGGATTTCACTGTTAAACCAAGCTGGTCGCCTGCCATATTTACTTTTCTTTCTACACATCAGGATGGTTTGTTCCTGCAACCTCAATAAGGATTCTTTAAAATACAGCCAGCTCTCCTGGACACCTTTCCCTATAAGATAGACTCTGTGGGCCAGCGGTCCCCAAACATTTTAAGGTCATGCCCCTGCTTCCTATAAATATAATCTGTATGCGCCCCCCTGGGAGCCGTGGCTGGAGCTGCAGCTGGAGCCGTGGCTGGGAGCAGAACTGGGGCTGGCAGCAGAGCTGCAGGTGGGAGCCTCAGGCCCCGGGGGCCTCAGCTGGGGGCAGGGCTGGGGCAGAACTGGAGTGGAACTGGGTGGCACTCCCTCCCCGCCCCCCGTGGGGGCTGGCCCGGCTGTGTCCAGGGCTGAGAGCAGAGCAACGGCTGGGAGACGGGGCCTTTGCTGGGGGCAGGTCTGGGTCCTGCAGAGCTGGAGGCAGAACAGGGCTGGGTGGCTTTCCCTCCCCGTCCTCCCAAGCAGGGCCGGCTCCAGGTACCAGCCAAGCAAGCTGGTGCTTGGGGCGGCAGCTTGTCGGAGGCGGTATTCCGCCCAATCCTAGGGCGGCACGGCCGCTTGTTGTTATTGTTCCGCTCCGGCTGCCCTGTAGGGGGCAGTGGCATGGAGGACGGGAGCGCCCTGCAGCAAGCCCAGCAGGGCAGCCCGCGTCCTTCCCTCCCAGCCTACCGGAGTGGTGCGGAGCCCTCCTGGCATGGGGCACGGTGGGAGGGGCCGTGTGGCAGTGCCCCGCTGAAGCCCTGGCCGCCCCCCTTTTCTCTCTCCCCCTGCTCCCTTCCCCTCCCTCCGCTAGCCTGGGCACATCTGTAGGGCCGGGAGTCCCCCTGCACCCTGGCTCCGGCCGCGCCGCAGGTTTTTTTTTTTGCTTTGCTGTTCTGGCCGCCGCGTTTTTTTTTTTTTTTTGCTTGGGGCAGCCAGAAAGCCAGAGCTGGCCCTGCTTCCAAGGGGGCTGGCCTGGGCCTCACCATGCTCCCTGGAATGTTTCTCCACGCCCCCAGAGGGGGACACACCCCACAGTTTGGGAACCACTGCTGTTGGCTGTCCCAGAGAGTTTACAACAGGGGTCAGCAACCTTTCAGAAGTGGTGTGCCGAGTCTTCATTTATTCACTCTAATTTAAGGTTTTGCTTGCCAGTAATACATTTTAACGTTTTTAGAAGGTCTCTTTCTGTAAGTCTATAATGTATAACTAAACTACTGTTTCAGAGTAGCAGCCGTGTTAGTCTGTATCCGCAAAAAGAAGAACAGGAGTACTTGTGGCACCTTAGAGACTAACAAATTTATTAGAGCATAAGCTTTCGTGGACTATAGCCCACTTCTTCGGATGCATATAGAATGGAACATATATTGAGGAGATATATATACACAGTTTATGCTCTCTGTATGTGTGTATATATATCTCCTCAATATATGTTCCATTCTATATGCATCCGAAGAAGTGGGCTGTAGTCCACGAAAGCTTATGCTCTAATAAATTTGTTAGTCTCTAAGGTGCCACAAGTACTCCTGTTCTTCTTTAAACTACTGTTGTATGTAAAGTAAATAAGGGTTTTAAAATATTTAAGAAGCTTCATTTAAAATTAAATTAAAATGCAGAGCCCCCCGCACCAGTGGCCAGGACCCGGGCAGTGTGAGTGCCACTGAAAATCAGCTCGCGTGCCGCCTTTGGCACGCATGCCATAGGTTGCCTATCCCTGGTTTACAATCTTAAACCCCAATCCTGCAATCTGGTGTGTTCAGGTGGACCCTCACGCCATTGTGAGGAGTCCCATTGAAGTCAGTGAGGTTCCATAAGGGTGCAGGGAACTGCCTGCTCAGATCAGCTTGTGGCCCTAGTTTAAGGCAAGGCATAACTGGGGGTTAAAACAAATGGGGGAGAAAGATGGGAGAATGGGCTAACAGACTAGTTATGTGTACAAGTTGTAGGTTTACAGGCTGAAATTTTCAAATAGGAATCTACAGTTAGGTACCTAAAGAAGTAGCCTGCCAAGCACCCACCATATCCCATTGACTTCAGTCTGACTGTGATGTGGTCCTATTTTTGTTTGGATTCTTTTTTGTGCTAACTATGGCCCTGATTCTGCAAACACACACACAACCTTAATGAAGTTCTTTGTTGTGTAAAGCTAAACACTTGCATCAGTGTTTGCTGGATTAGGGCCCATTTCAAATTAAACTGAAAGTGTCCGGTGTAAATTCTGTTGACAGTATAATTCTCACTTCTTAGGAGATGTGCCAGTGTTGATATCAGAAGACTCAGTTATTGCTCAGCCAGCAAAAATACTAAACTTCTTAAGAAAACAGGTGAGTCTCTAACTTGCTAAAGAGAAGTGTTGGGTTTAGTTCAGTTAATTTAATTTGCAACTTGTTTTTTTCTCTATCATGTAACGTTTCTACCTGTGTCCCAATATTTATCTATAAATATCCATATTTAGATGGTTTCTAATAACATGAAGCCGATTCTGCAACTCTTGCTTGCGTAGAGTAGCACCAGATCACTTCATTTTGACTACTCATAAGTAATTGCCTCTCAAGCATAAGTAAGGGTGGCAAAGTGTGGACCATGGTTAGCTGTTTAAGTAGGATTAACCTTAACCCTTCTAAGGTTTAAATATAAAACAAACAACAAAAGCTTCATTGAGCAGGCTGACCCATCCTGAGTTGTGTATTAAGTGTTCAAATAGCTAATCTTTTTCTAATGTTGCTGGTTTTTGTAGATCACAGTTTTATATCAAGTTTTTTTACATAACTGGATTACTCTAACAAAAATTTTTATTTTACTTTTAAACCGCTATTATTGTGAATCTGCTGTGGGGATTTTTTGGATAGCAAAACAAAGAAAATCTGGAATCATTTTTAGTGATGCACATTTTGGCAATGTACAGTTTTACTTTTGATGAGCTACGTCTAGAATGTTAAGTAATCTACAAAGGGTGGGAGTTGGTTTGTACAGTTTTTCCATCTTTATAATGTAGGAAGAGGGCCTAAAATGGTATTGTCTCTCTTTTTTTCCCCTGCTTTGTTTTTACATTAGAAATTCAGTTCCTGTCTAGCCTGGAAGAGTCTCTGATGACTGGAAAGTTAGTGATATTATGACATCAGAAGAATTAAGAGAGTGAAAGCTGAGAATTGGAGCTGGGAAAGGATTTTTAATCACACTGTTAAATAGGTGTCAAACCCAAGATTTTTAAACGTCAGTGACTAAGGAACCTCTTGGAGAAAAGACATCAGTTAGAGATTCAATACCTCTCTCTTTCCAATCAAGGTGTGAGAACTAACAATATGCATCCTCCAAGATACCCAAGAGGTCTTCCACAAAAACTGGGAACACTCCCAATATGTCTAAACTTGTCTCTTTTTGACCAAACAAACTTCCAAATCCTCTTTATACAAGACTGAAAAAGTGGGCACAAGACCCATTTAAAAAAAAAAAAATCTGTTGCAGGTCATCTTTTAAAAGGAACAAATATGTACCTGCATAATTTTGTGTGTATCTCTCAGCCTTCCGTTCTTTGAGACGTTTCTCACTTCTGCTCTAGAAACCAGGAATGGTACAGAATAGTTTATACACATATCCACTTCTCTTTTCTTTTCTTGGGCAGTGAACTATAAGGCTAAACGTCAGGGGTCAGATTCTGATCCCAGCTGACTTAAATGGAATTGATTTGTTGACTTCAGTAGAATTACTCAAATTTATGCTGGTTTAATTGAATCTAGAATTTGGTCTATGGTACCTTTAGCACTCAGACAGTATTTACATTTCTAAAACAGTAACTTTGAAAAATAGTGTTTTGGTTTACTCTTTATACATCACCATATGTGCATGAGGCTTTACAGAAAATTGAGAGCTATCTGCTGGAGGAGTTCAGTACAGTATTGGGACCCGAGTAATACTTTTTGCAGCTGTTTCACTCTGCTGCTGCTTGGAAAGCAGTTAAAGGCAGGCTATTTTTCTGGGCCTTCCTCCCCAGTGGAGGCTGAGGATACTGGGAGCAGTAGAGATTGGGCAGGGAGAGGTTTAGCGTAGTGGGTATTGGTGATTAAAGGAAGGAAATTTCAGTAGCTATACATTTTCCATTCTTAGATTGCAGGACTTAAAATTATTTTGGTTACTCGACCTGCTTAATAACTGTTTAGCTCTACAGAAGTCACCAGTTGTGGGACTTCTTTTCTGTGTGAGAATTTTCATGTGACACTATGTGTGTGTTGCATGTGTGTTTTTTAACTTGACAGAAGTACAATGCTGATTATGAACTATCTGCAAAACAAGGAGCTGACACACTGGCATACATTGCACTGCTTGAAGAAAAACTGCTTCCTGCTGTGGTAAGCATCTACAAACATAAAATGATGGTCAAGAGAAAAAGTGATTAATAATTAAATAGTGCCTAATGTGAGACATTTTAAAGGAACTTGGTTTCCAGAAAGAGGGTAATGAACGCTTTCAGACACCAAATGGAGCAGGCTATACATTATTAGTAAATATTTGTATCTGTGAAGGTGTTAGGCAGCATGCATTGCTCCAAATGGATTCTTATGGGAGATGGTCATTGGTGTTGACTGTGGAGATGTAGCAGTCACACCACAGTTATGACTGCAACTTACTTCCTTTTTTACGCCCAATTTTGACAGTACTTCTAACTGCTTCCAAAAAACTGGGGGGGCAAGGGATCTCTGAGACACTCTTTTTAAAATGAACTATACCTATTTTTCCTTTATTTTCTTTCTAAGTGCAACTTTTTTGGAGAAACTGTGTCACAAAAACAATTTATACTAGTGTGACATTTTGGAGCTCACCCAGACCAGTAAGGGGTTCTGTCACTATCTCTCCTGTAACCTTGGGGTGCCTTAATGCTGTGCTGCTATGTCTCCGATCCCTGACACCAATAGCCTGCCCATAAGCACAAGGTCTCACCCTGGCTTCCACCAGCCCAGTTATTCACTGCAGGGTGACACCAATGGCCCTTCCAGTCCTGAGTGTCCCAAATCTGTTCTCTCCAAGTTCTTAAGTACCAGACTTTTGCCCTCTGATTCATCACCCCTGAAGGCATTAACCAGGGCAGGCAGTGAGAGAACCCCTTACTGGTGTGCATGGTTCCCCAAAATGTGTCAACTAGAAATTTCAGATTTGTTTTATTTAGTACTCCCGAATGAGATCTGGCATGCCTGACTATTTTTGATAATGTCAGGGGCATAACTGTAGAGTTCTTTATAATGGATTTTTGGAACTTCTCAAGATATGCTGGTATAAAGATGTGCTGGCAGAGTCTGTAAATGCTGTCAGCTGAACTGCCCAAGTTTAAGAGAAGTTACACATGTGCCTCTAAAGACTTGATTTAAAGACTGTTTTGTCATATGTTCTATTAAATAACCTGTGTTCCCTGTACATCACATCTAGAATTGTAATAAAATATCTTTCTATCAGAAAGCAAAATAACTATCCTTAGCAAGCTTTCATGCAATATAGATATTTTTTTCTGAAAACTACTTTAAGATACAGTTCGGGCTTTAAATAGGTATCAGTTGTATTTAAACGTGAGTCTTGTACTTATTTAAAAATGTAAAAGCCTACACATTCGAAGTTAAGGTTCTCTAACAACCTTAACTCTGACTCTATTAATATCCATATTCTAACAGACCACCAGTAGCCTCCATACCTCAGTCACATCTACCATAGGCCACAAGCCCTCACCAACATACTGTGAATTACAGTAAAGATGTAGAACTCTTTAGCTGCTAGGATTACCTCTCTATTGAAGTTGTATGACTTTGGCTCCAGTTTGTACAGGAAACCATTACCTGCCATACTATAGGTCTACCAAATCTCACAGACTGGTGCTGATTCTAACCTAGCCTCTTCACCTTCATCTACTTCCCGAGAGCAATAAACACCAATATCTCTCTCAGCCCACTTAGTTCTGTAACTGTCTCAAACCCATTCCCCCATTTTGTTCCTCAGTGAAGGATATAGTGTGTGATAGTGATATTATAGTGATATAATCTTTTCCTGTGACATCAACACTGCTCAGTAAGATGAGTGAATGATCTATAAGATCAGTCGTTGATTTATTTAGATCCTTCACTTTGAATGTTATGCATTAACTACAATGTCCTAATGTCTTAATTTAATAGGAGCATAGTTACAGCCTTAACTGTCTCTTAATGCCTGGTGTGTGGGAATATAATTTAGTAAGGAGCCTGCTTGCTTTTTTTAATACTATGAAAATTCCTATTATATGTGTAACAGAGAACCTTACGCAGTCTTTATGAAGAAAAACATAATGTTTTCATTAGAATTCCTATTAACTCTTGTTCATGTTCTTCACTATGTTGATACAGCTGCACACGTTCTGGGTCGAGGCAGAAAATTACTGTACTGTGACAAAGCCGTGGTTTGCTTCAAGGATTCCATTTCCATTGAGTTTGTATCTACCTGGGAAGATGTCCAGGGAAGCACTTAACAGGATCCTGCTGACGAGGGGAGAGCCTCCACTATACAGTTTGAGTGAAGTAGAAGCACGGGTATGCTTTGCTTTATGAGTAACGTAGGTCACAAATTGGTACTGACAAGGGGAAGAACTGAAATGGAGACTTACATTGTGTAATGATAAACGCTGTTCTGCATACTAGTCTTCCCACTTTTTATTGCTCTTAGGTCAATTTTTCTCTTGTTAGATATACAGAGATGCCAAGGAGTGCCTAAATCTTCTATCAAACAGATTGGGAACATCTCAGTTTTTCTTTGGAAATATGTGAGTGTAAACCTTTTTATGATTGATAGTCATCTCACATATTGCATGCTCTAACATTATTGATTATGAATGTCTCATGCTGCTCCACAAGAGGTTCATGTTTAACATTTATCTTTGGAGGTAAGATCTGAAGATAAATGTATATGTTATAAGGAAACATAGTACTTCAGTGTCAAAGTCTATTCAGACAGGAGTCTTGGTGAACCAAAGATGATAATTTTTCACTAGAACCTTCTGTGCTTTCTCACTTACGTATATGTCTTTTGCTGGTGATGGCCATTGCTTGAACAAGATAATTAAAATCAGGCCCATCCACTTTAACTGTAGCAAACTCCCAATTTTGGCCACATCATGCTGCCTCAATCCCCAAGTGTGGAAGGCCCTAAATACAGTAGACCCACAGGTCTACTGTGCAGGTGGACATTCCATGTGTGCTAGCTCAGCAGCTCTCTCCAAAGTAGTTCTGGGGGATTTGGAAGCAGGAAAAGGGAGGGGCAAAGGCGTGGTAGTTATCTAAATCAATGCAGTGATCCCCCCACACTTAGTCAACTGCTGCCTACTTCTATTTATGGGCTGTAGTGCTGGATGTACTAGTGCTCTGTGGCCTGTGAGCGGATTCTGTTTCCCTGCATAAAGTTTGTTCACTTGGTCTCTGCACAGAAGACCAGACTGTTCCAGAGGTGGTGCAAGAAATGGTTTGTAATGTGACTTGAACGCCTACCATACATGGAATCAGGGCTGAATTTTAATTCTGAAATTATGCTGCTTGAGCTTGTAGGGCCCTCTCAAATTCAGAAGCTGTAAAGTCAGAGAAGTGCACCCAGCTGATGGTGTGATGGAGTCCCGGAATAATTGGTTAAATTGTGCTTTACATTTTTTTGGTGTGTGCTCAGAAAGTGGTTTATGGAGTATGGCATTGTTAATGTTTTGTCTGTTTTTACATTCTCTATAGGCCTACAACCTTAGATGCCTTTGTATTTGGTTTTCTTGCACCTCTTTATAAAGTGCACTTCCCTAGAGTCCAATTACAAGAGCACTTGAAACAGCTTTCCAACCTGTGTCGCTTCTGTGATGACATCCTGAGTGGCTACTTTAGACTTAACGTTACAGGTAAGTCATATTTGTTTTTCTTCTTTAACATGTATACTATATTCAAAAGAAGGATGCCTCTTTCCATTGGATGCCAAATTGAAACTATATTAGTCAGTTACAAAGCTACAACTTTGGCCTGTGGCTTTTCATGTTGAGGTTGTGGAGAAGAAATTAAGTCATGATCAGTTGTCAAGTTGTATAGTAGGATAAAGTAATGCTTTGGAACAGTGGAGTGACAACAGCACTTGTTTAACATTTTTAAGTAGCTTCTCCTGCCCCTTACTCTTATCGTATATTATTTGGAAATGGGAACAAATCTACATTTGTTATTCTGATGTATGAAACTGAGAAACTGGATTGTTCCTCTTCTTCATCTTTGTTCCCGCAGCCTAAACAGACATCTCCTTTGGGTTAAGAAGATAACTTAAGTCTATATGGCCAAATTTGGTGGTCCTTAAATTGCGTAGGTCTCCCACTGACATTGGGGGAGGTTTTGCTCAATAATGGATGACAGCACTTGGCCCTTATTTACCAATTTTTCCTCCTGTATTTAGAATCTGTCCCTTCAAAGTCAGATTTCTTTTCCTTTTCTAGAAAACAACCTACCAGTGTAAGCCACACCAAGACCCATAGTGTGCGTCTTTATCCCTCCTCTAGTGACTAGATCATGTAAGAGGTTTGAGTTTGCTACTGCTTCCAATGGATCTGGTCCTTTAACTGAAGCAGTAGAGTTTCATGCTTTTAGATCCAGAGATCCCAGCTTCAGTCCTGCAGATGACCCAACCCGAGGCATCAGTACACCAGCATTTCATGTTAGGATGTAGATATAAACACAGTACTGACAAAAACTCAAAAAGCCAGACTGATATTGCCTCTTCTGATTTGCCAGCTGATATAGTGTTAGATGTGTGTGTGTTGTGGGGGAGGTTTCCCTTTCTTTGGAAGGCTGAGGGAAAGGATAGAAGGCATGGAATATATCTGGGAAGGAAATGGGTACTCTTGCATTACAGTAGATAAAGGGTTACCAATGTCAATTGTACAAGAATAATCCCGTCTAGTCAGTCTAAAAATCCTACATAAAATATCTAATGACTTGGGATGGGGAAAGGAGAAGAGGAGAGTTCATAACTTCTCAACCACTTTGGACAAGTTAAGATTAGCATTGAATTTTGAAGACTAAAGGCTTGTCTACACTAGGGGGTCTCAACCTTTTTCTTTTTGAGGCCCTCCCCTCCACCCCAAAATGCTATAAAAACTTCACGGCCCAACTGTGCCACAATAACTGGTTTTCTGCATGTAAAAGTCAGGGCCGGCGTTAGGGGGTAGCAACCAGGGCAATTGTCTGGGGCCCCACGCCACAGGGACGCCACCAAAGGTACATTGTTCAAATTCAACTTCATCCCTGGCTGGTGGGATTCAGGGCCCTGGGCTTCAGCCCCATGCAGTGGGGCTTCGGCTTTCTACCCCAGACCCCAGCGAGTCTAACACTGGCCCTGCTTGGCGACCCCCCCCCTGAAATCTGCTCTTGGCCCCCCAGGGGTCCCCGGACCCATGGTTGAGAACCACTGGTCTACACTACTGCTTAAATTGATGTAAGTTACGTCACTCAGGAGTGTGAAAAAACTGCCCCCCCCCCCGAGCGATGTAACTTACATCGACTTAAAGCGGTGTTTACACCGCACTATGTTGGCAGGAGACGCTCTCCCACTGGCATAGCTTCCTCTTCTTGTTGAGTTGAGTAATTATGTCGATGGGACAGTGCTCTCCTGTCGACGTAATGAATCTTCACCAGACGTACTACATCGGCACCACAGCAGCACCAATTTAGCACAGAAGTGAAGACAAGCCCTAAGTATTTGACTATTGCAAATCTTGCTTATGGCTTTAACTTTGCTGTCAAACTTCTGTGCAAATGGCTTCTTTATGGCTAGATGGAGTAAGGAAAAGAATCACAATTTTTTTTAATTAAGGGGGGATCCTGAAACTTTCTTTCGTTGTTGTAACATGAGGACGTGGTTTTTAAAGGGTTGAAAACCACTTAATCCTTGCCTTTAAAGCATGTCATGAATTAGCAGGGTATACCTATATCTACATAGGAGTTCAGGTTCAGGATTTCAATTTGGAAACAAAAGGCTACAACGTTGTCTGCAATACAAAGTGTTTCTTTATTAAAGACCTGTTTATAGGGGTGAAAAACTGCATGATCTTTCTGTCCAAACAAGCTTTGCAAGAGACTTGTGAAGCTCTTCTAAATTTCATTTCAATCTTCATCTTTCTGCTTTGATGCTTTAGGCTTCTCTCCATCTGGACAGGATACGGTAGATGCAAATCTACAGAAACTCACACAGCTTGTAAATAAGGAATCCAACTTGATTGAAAAGGTTATTTCTCTTCAGTCTTTATTTTCCATTAGTTCTTGTGACTTCATTGTTGTTCCCAGTTATTCTTGCATATTGGGGCCTGGTCTACACTACAGATTTATGTCGATGTAAGGTAGTTTATGTTGACCTAATTCTGTAAGCATTTACACTAAAATGTCACTCCCACCAATGTAACTCACCCATTACACCGACTTCCTAACTCCACCTCTGTGAGAGGTGTAGCGCTTAAATCGATGTAGTTAGGTTGACACAGTGCCAGTGCATACATTGACTGTTGCTGCCTTTCAGAAGCTGTCCCACAATGCCCCACGCTGACAGTTAAAGTGGTGCAAGTGTTCCAAGTGAGGACACGCACCGCCAACATAAGGAGCACAGTGTGGCTGCGTAAAACCGATTCAATTACTGTGGTGGCTGTACGTCGATGTAAATTAGGTTGACCTAATTTTGTAGTGTAGACTTTCCCTAAATAATCATTAGAATTTGCACTTTAAAGTTACTTCTTTCCTTGTTTCTTTGCTAAGGCATTAATTTACATAGAAAAATATTAACATAATGTCATAATTCAAAATAAACCAGTAACAAATTCTTGTTCTTCCCGAAGTAACTGTTTCATTGTATTCAAAGCAGTACTGTTGACAAAGGAAATACTGTGTGTTCAAATGTTGAAGGATAACACAACATATTAATAGGAGTATGTATTATTTGTGATGCAGTAGCACCTACAGGCCTCATTCCAGGATCAAGGCCCCATTGTGCTAGTCACTGTACACACATGTAAAATACACAATCCCTGCCTCCAATCTTGTCATCTTCCAAAGACTAATGTCAGCAGTTTTCTTTTGAATAAATGCTGTTCACCAACAGAATTTGGTTAACTATGTCCCTATTAATAATCCAGACTTCTCCCTGAATTAAGGAATTGGTAATGAGAGAGGCAGCTTTTCACTGTTAGGCCTGCAGTTCAGATAATCCATCTGAACTAGAGACCAAAAGTCCTTCCCATGTAACTGTTCAGGGCCTTGTGTGAATAGTCTTGGCAATCTAGAGATGTCCACATCATCAAATCTGCTGCAGTCTGACACTACCCCTTTTGTTATGGTTTCTGTTATCACCACTTAAATCGGCAACTGACAAAGTTTTTTTCATGGTGTCCCCTAAGATGTGGAACTTGCTCCGTATGGACATCCATTTAAGCCCTTTCCTTTCGGTTTGAAGACCCAAAGACCCTTCTATGTAACTACTTGTTATCCCCTGTCTAGGAACAGTCCTTCTTTCCCCTACTCACCCTGTATTTTTAATCCCATATTTGTTCCCTCTAATGCTTGTTGGGTTCTTTTTTTTTTAGTTAATGGGTGAGTCAGAAGTTCCCCAGTCTGTCCTGTACTTGGTAAAGGGCACTTGTTTCCAAGGCTCTCTGTCAGAACCTTTCATAAGAACTAAATTACTGGGGAAAATATTTGAGGACACCAAGTATATTAATTCTCTAAAAAATGCTACCCAGATTTTACTGAAAATAACATTCAGAGAAAAATGTCAATGTATCAAATGGTTTGTTCATGAATAATGTGGAGAATTTCCTGCATTAGGTATTGATTGTAACATATTTGATGGACTTTATGCACTGTTCTATGTGGAGTGTTTCAAATTCCATTTATTTCTTCTGGGAAGTTAAAATCCTTTTATTCAGAGATTGCTTTTAACCTGTCTTTGAAAAGATCTTATCACGCTCTTTTAGCAATATATTTTATAAATCATTAGCTAATTGAAATTCCCCCAACTCCTTTGCAGCTTCAGGTGCTGAGCAGGTTAATGCACCAGTTGAATTTGGCAGCTTTATGACTTTTGATCCAACAGAATTTGGCTGTCATAAAACTTCGGTACTTCCTTGGAGAAGGTGAGCCACAGCATTCCCTCAATGCTCCCAGTTAGATGATTCAAGGAAGAGCCCACATAACTGTCCCACCTCTTATCTGTCATGATATAAATAGCTATCTCAGCACAAGCAGGAGTTTAGGGATGAGAGAGGAACTAAAGCATCCCTTATGACCAGGGCTGAGAGCAGAAATAGCAGGGTGAGACCACTCACAAAAACTTTCATGACTGGAACCTCGTATGCAGGCTCTTGGCATGCATCTGTGTTCTTCTGTATGCCAGATTCAGCTTCCATTTTGTTTCCTGCAGATGGATGACAACCTTCGTAAGAGTCCTCAACATCCCCCTCGGAAGTTGACAACACTCAAACTTAGTGCAGCAGGAGATGAAAGCAGTTCATTGAATCGCTTGTCGCCCTGACAGCCTGTGTTGCCATGTACGTGTGTTTGCCTTCAAGTAATCTGAACTTCACAGTAATTCTTTACATAAATGCGGTCTGACAAGGGGATGAATCACTAAATATGGTATAAAACCAATAAAACATCCCGTGCTGTCTATTCCTATAGTCCAGTGAACTAACACTAAGTTAAACAATGTACTGTATGAAATTGCCTTAACTTCTGGAGATTTCTGCCTTTTAGGCTAGCACATTTGTCGACTAAGATTTCATTTTACTTTTAAGATTTTTGGTTTTACTGTAACCATGTTATAGGTTGACCAGGTTGCTATACACTAGTGTAGCTACTTAATCATCACTTCTAGCATTTTTCTAGATTTTAGCAGATTACCAAATTCAGTTCTAAAATGGGTAGGCAATGAGATTATCTTTGATGGCAGACAAGAACTGAAAGTAATGAGGGGTGTTGGCCATTTGTTAATGTGCTTTCACAAATAATGTATTGTGTATGTCTTATATTTTAAGAGTATGTATCTTTTAAAAGTCACATTGCACTGCTAGGAGGCACAGTGACCAAATGTACTAGAACATCACCTCTGAACCTTTATTGAGATCTGGCCTTCGTCAAACAAGTTTCATCAGCCTACTGGATAGCCATGCTACAAAATCACAGCACAAACTATAGTATAAAAAGATTGGCTGTGTTGGTTCAACAAAGGCAAAAGACCAGACTAGCTGGTCTGGACTGAAGTGCATTGGTTAGGGTTGTGTGAAGAAGCTTGCACATGCCTTTTTACTTTATACTGCTGGCCAGTCTCTAACAAGTCATCAGTGTCTCACTTTTATAAGCACTATAATTCACCCACAAACTAAAACAAAAGCCATCTAATCTTATTCCTTGATCAAGTCCTTGAGAGCGTCACACTGCAGATTCTTCATTGAATTGTTAAGAGATGCACATGTAATTATGTTTCCTCTTAGCAGCACTGTCAGTTCTAGAAATCCAGATAATTCTGAAATGTTATGTTGACAGATGCTTTATTAATGATATCATCAGATTACTAAAAATGCTCAGCCAAAATGGGAGCTGCTTTTCGTCAAGTGTTAATTCAAGATTTCATCTTAGATAGAGATGATGCAGACGGGTATATGTGCAAGATTACTGCTAACTTTATTTGCCAAGTCAAACTAAGAAGTCTCTTGACATTTTTCTTCTCAACTATTTCCAGTGTTCAGTATATGTAGATAAACTATTTATACAGACAAGACTGTGGGTTGTGTAAATACTGTACTTTATTTGATCAGCAAGGAATGTAATCTTAACTTTAACATATCTTGTTATTTATAAATAAAATGTTGGGTCTCCAGTGGACACGTGGAAATAACTTTGTTACATGCTACTTCTAGAATGTTTTAGCAATTTGAGACATACTGAAACCACACACAATAATTGAATAAAATAACTTTCATGTACATCCCTAGGGTTGAATTTTTTTATTGTCTGCATCTTGATGAGATTTAGAATGAGATCATGTTGCATAATTTCTCCAAAGTTCTTTCATAATCTAACAAATGTAATTGTGAAGAAAAGTATAACTTGATTAGTCTGTTTTGTGAATATGCATGTTTTCCCTTTAAAACTTTATTTTGTAAAATAGTTGATCTCTTGCTTTGAGATTAAAGGGGTTTTTGAAGCACTTCTTATTCAGAACTAAAAGTTTGTGTTTGAGGTAAAGTTTCCTATGGAAGGGTTTGCATATGATCTATGAAACACTTCTACAGAGTAATGAAAGGGAAGCTTAATTGGCAGTTGGTAGAACAAGAGGGATCACGATAGGTAGATTTGTATATTACGTCATAGATTTTGTTTAAATTATAAGCTTTTTTGAATAATTTATTTTTTTTATATTATATATATATATATATATTTATTTATTTATTATCAAGGCTCCTCCAATCTGATTAAATCTGAGTACTCTTATTGTTAGAACCCCTTTGGCCAGACTGGAATCAAGCCCCATTTAGTCTTAATTTAACAATTAGTTAATATTAATATTAAGGGTTTGTATTTAGTGACTACTCATTCCAGTCAGTGGCCAATTGTTGTTAAATCTTTTGTGCAGACCAATATTTAAGCAATGTAACTCAAATGTAAAAATAAACTTTATGTGGAAATCTTAACCTCTGGTATGAAGACAGACATCAGATTATGTGTGCGCTACACGTAGGTGGTGGGCAGAGTTTGATGAATCAGTTGTGTCATTCAGTTACTGCCTCAGGCTCGGTCTGAGAATGAAAATGGGTGGGCCTGTGAAGTCACAATGCAGTTCTGTGTGAACTAAGGTATATAGTTTGGTGTGGATGTCAAGTTTTTAAATATGGCTTGTGTGTATAGGTCCTTTTGAAAACAAAAAACAAAAATAAAGCAAACTTTTCTGTAACTTTCTCTGTTCGAATTGCAGGGACATCTGTAATATCCTAACGAAATAAGATGAGAAGTATAAAGAATGAGCTGCTGTAAATGTGCTCTATTTAAGGCTTCAAAGGCTAACTTTTAAAATGGTCTTTATTTATTTTTGCCGAAAATCTTAGTGGGATATAGCATGTTCTTATAAATAATTGCATTTTTATAAAGTTACAGCACATATGCCAAAATGGCTTAGAATGGTATTAAGAAAACCACTCAAATTATTTTATTTCTGGTTAAAATAGTTTTTCAGACTCTCAAAATATGTACCTCTCTTACTCAACATTACTATTATTTTTGGCATTCCAGTGGAAACCATTTATAATGGTATTTCTTATACATAATATCAATAAAAAATGTTCTGTTATATATTTAAAACCTTGTTGCTGTAGATCAAATACTCTTTGCTGATCTAAGCTATTGAAAGAGCTGTTAAACACACTGGCCTTGTCTAAGACATATTACTTAATGACATGTTAGATTTAGAATGTACTGATGTAGACCCCAGTTTATCAAAGCACTTAAGCATGTACTTAAAAGCTAAGCCTGTGGCTAAGTGCTTTGCTGAATTGGGGCCGTAGATCACAATCCTGCAAGGTGCTAAGCAACTCCTGTGAGGTGCTGAATTCTCTCAACACTCACTGACACGTCTCACAGAAGTGCTGAGCATGCTGCAGTATTGAGCCCTTGTTCATAAAGGTTGGACTCGATACAGAGCAGGTTTAGGCATAGACACTTACGCTGAGACTAGTTGCAACAAGCGCTAAAAAACTTTAATGTTAAATTGCTTAAAAACATTTTCTCACTTGACAATGAAAAATCCACGTAAAGAACTGATGGCCTTAGGCTTGTACTTATTTTCCTCTCCTTCTCATGTTATAATGTACTCTATCAGGACTGTGTGGGCACAAGGGTTGTACCCAGTTTTATAAAAAGAGTATTTAAGGATAAGCACAGATGTCATTCATATGTGTGCGGACATTCTGCAATTGTCCCCATTTTAAGAGTGAACTGTCTATCTTTACTGTTAGGTGTCATTTAAAAACTAACCAAAAAGAGTTTACTAAAGAATCTTGCCTACCTTGTGGCAGTAGATAGTGCAATTTTATTGCCACACCATTGCCTTTAAAAACACATCTGCCAATAAACAACTTTGGGAAAAGATTTCCCTTTGGCACCATTTAGCCTTCATTCGCATATTCTGTCACTGCAACCCTATTTGTTTAAATCCTAACTGTCAAATATATTCAATGTTTTACAATATTGAAGTTACATATGTGGCTCTGCGGGTGCTTTTATTCCACTATCAGTATACATAAATATTCCTTTTCTCATAGTTAAGCCAACATTGAATGAGAGGGTAGAGAAATCAACTGCCTTGTGTGTCAAGAATGTTCATTTAAGTAGAAACAGCCTTCTTTTTAAGCATTCTATATTCAGTTTGAATTGGTTAAATTATTTTGACATGGGTGGCAAGGTAGTTTGCAGGTATCTTTGCTGCCAGACTTTCCACTGTAACATTTAATGCTTGACATTTCCAGGGCACTGCAAACATTGTCGGATCATTGCAACCCCTTTATGAGCCCAATGTGTAAGTGTTATCCGCATTTTTATAAATGAGGGAGACTTGAGCCACAGCAAAGTTTAGACTTACCCAAAGCACATCTAAAATAAAGGTGGTGGTGGTCCAGCTTCATCTTATGCCTTCCTGTGTTGCTTTTCCTCATTCTTTTTGTTAAACAAGCTAACTGGGCATTTATGATTTCTGCTCACTTGTTTGAACGATCATTTATCAGCTGACTTAGCTGCTTGGCAGGTACCTGTTGTGGAATTACTATTTAGATTCAATTAAGTTAGGGACTGAGCTTTTTTACTTAAAGAATAGAAAAAATTTCTTACCGAGGCTGTAAATATTCCTCCCTTCCTGATAGACAATGTCAGTTTATAGTGTCCCTACTGTTTAACTGTTTTCTACTTTTTTTTTTAATATGGTGTTTGTGTTTCCTTGGCATTTCCTATTCTGAAACATCTCTTGTTTGGACAGTTATTTCTGAATAAAGGTGTTTGGCTTCTCTCTCTCTCTCATCCCTTCCCTCCTTCTTTTATCTTGAGTAAATCTCTTTCTATAAACTCTTTCTATTACTGCAAGGCTCTTGTTCACTCCTAGCTTATAAATAATGTGAGTTGGAGAGCTATGGCATGCAAGACTGGGGTGCTAACAAGAAGCTCTCTAGTTTTCATGTGGTAGTGTCCCCTGAGAATAAACAAAAATATTTTTGTGGAGGGACACCTTCCTCACTTCCTTAATCAGATTGGAGTGCATATGAGAAGAATTTCTCTCTCACTCTATGCATCCGAAGAAGTGAGGTTTTAACTCACGAAAGCTTATGCCCAAATAAATCTGTTAGTCTTTAAGGTGCCACCAGACTCCTTGTTGTTTTTATAGATACAGACTAACACGGCTACCCCCTGATACTCTCTTCAACTTGGCTTCTCTCATTAAATTTTGCATTTTAGTTCTGAATATGGTGAGGTGATGCGAGGCGAATCATTATAAACTCTTTTACTTGCGAGTTCCAGTGTTAGGGTCCAGGTTTGAGGGGGGATGGTTGGAGACTATAGTCTTTTATTTGTCTCACGAGACTTCCCCCTGTTGAGTCTAAAATTTCGTTCTTCTAGCAGAACATGGCTGGTATTGCAGAGATAAGACTGAGACCTTGAATTGGACTCTGTATTTAATGGGGAGCCAATGAGCACCAGGATGATATGCTCACAAAAATCATGTGGTGTTCAATATGCAACATCCTGACGATTATTCCAGATGGAGATTTTACAAAGGTGTGCAGCTACTCCCTAAATATGAGTTCCAGTATGTGGGGAGGTGTTGAATGTAGGGAGTGGGGAGTTTCTGTTGTCATGGCTATTTGGGATCAAACAGCACTGAAGAGCCAAAAGATTGTGGATTTATTTAAGGCCTTGTCTACACTACCACATTTTGTTGCCTAAACTGCCATTTGTCAACCCAAACAGTGAGTGCGTACACACTGCGAGGTGACTTTTGTTGGGGAAAATGCCCAGTTTTGGAAACAAAATACATCCACCCTCACAAGAGATTTAAGAATTTTTCATCTATATTTTGGTTGACAAAGTGCCAGTGTAGACACCACTCTTCATTTCATCGCTTTAATTGGCCTCCAGGAGGTGTTCCACAATGCCCATCCTGACCGCTTTGGTCAGCAGTTTGAACTCCACTGCACTGCAGCCAGGTAAACAACCATCTGTCCCTCCCCCTTAGAAGCCCTGGGAATTTTTGAAATTTCATCTCCTGTTTGCTCAGCGTGGAGAGGTCTCATCGCGTCTTTCCAGATGACCATGGCAGGTTATCACAGCAAACGCTCTCCTGCTTGGAGCACTGTGGAACTGTTGGATCTGATCAGTATATGGGGGAGGAGGCGGTGCAGTCCCAGCTGCGCTTGAGCCATAGGGATTGGGATATCTACAGGCACATTTCTCGAGGCTTGTGTGAAAAGGGCTATGATCGGGACATGCTGCAGTGCAGAGCGAAGATAAAGGAGCTGAGGCAGGCGTACCATAAGGCAAGGGAGGCAAACCGTCATTCAGGCGCTTCACCTAAGACCTGCCAGTTCTATAAGGAGTTGGATGCTATCCTCAGGGGCGACCCCACCTCCATCGCCAAGAGCCCCATGGATACTTTGGAGGGCACAGAGGCGGTGGAAAGAGGACCTAACCTGGAGGATGAAGTTACTGATGAAGAGGTGGAGTTAGATGAGGATGTGCAGCTCCTGGCAGGGTTGCCCAGTGGGGCAGGCAGTCAGGAACTGTTCTCCACTCCAGAGGGGTCTAGCCAGTCTCAGCAGTTGCTCTCTGGTGAGCAAGAAGCAGGAGATGAGACTCCTGGTAAGTGGCTGTGGCTTGTGTAGTGTAGAGGTGGGTTCAGGATATAGAAATGTAGGAGGCTGGCTGTGTTTCTGTGTGCTGGACATTTCCATGTGTAGCTAATCAGTATGGTGGAACAGGGTGCTGATGCCTGTCGAGATCTCACGGGAATCTGCCAGAGAGATCTCTAGGAAAGGTTCCTGGAGGTAGTGGGTAATCTTCTGGTGCAGGTTCCATGGCAGAGCAGCTTTGTTCCTTCCCCCATTGTAGGAAACTTTCCGGCACCATTTGGCAATCACTTGTGCAGGGACCAAAGCAGCAAATAGGCGAGCAAGGCAGAAGCCACAAGCATGAAGTAGATGCACCCTTGTTTCTCTGCTTACCCTTAGCAGTGAGATGTCTGCTAGAATTAACCCCAGCTGTGGAAAAGTGTGGGAGAGTTTTAGAATTTGTTCCCTAGAGTGCTGCACCATGACCATTGCAAAGAGTGTGTGCTCTTTTCCCCATATAGAGTGCACCCCTCACTCCCCGCCACCAACACTCACCATGCTTTGGGTGTTTGCAGAGATCTGTGCCTGGCTAGGATCAGTGAGAGAGTGATGGCAGTGTTGCAAAAGTTGTATGTAACAGAAATGTTTCAATGCTCTGCGTGAATTTTACAATCCCGCTTCTGTACATTGTCCCCTGTGCTTCACCAGATGTGGCCTTCAGGAACACCCCATGTATCCCGCCCAAGTGTCGCCCCCAGATAAGAAAGCAGCCAAGATGCATCAAATAAGACATGTTCTGGGAGGTCCTGCAGTGCTCCAATGCAGAAAAAATGGAGCGAAAGGAGTGCTGGGAAGCCGAATGGCAGGACAGAAAAGAGAATCACATGTTTGTTAAGGACGCTACTGAGCAGATGCTTAAAGTAATGAAAGAGCAAACACAGATGCTGAAGTCCTTAATAATGCTGCAGACTGAGATCACTGCTTGAACTCCACTGCAGCACATTCAGAACTCTTTTTTTCCATGACCCCGCAATCCCCAGACTCCACGTGGACATTCCTTTCTACCTTCTGGGACTTCTCAGTTTTCCCTTCACTACACCCCCTTGGACAACTTTCACAATGATAGCTGGACTTACACATAGCTATCAAAGTCTGCCCGTCCCTGGTTCCTCCTTTCCCGCCAAGCATGTGTGTGTTTGTGTGTTCTGTTTCTTGTGCAGTAAAAGCAAACTGGTAAATCATCTTTATTTTTTTTCTACAAGGTGAGATCACAGGTGCTGCCAATACATGCCTAAGCATTTTAATCACTTTATTACAGGCATATAAGGCCACAAATGTCACCATTGCCTCGTAGGAAAACTACATATAATGTAACATTGAAGCAACTCTGACAGAAATATGTTAGTAGTGGTCATTGTCGAAGTGCTGCCTCAAAGACTCCCTGATTCGAATAGCTCCCCTCTGTGCTCCTCTGAAAGCCCTGGTATCTAGCTGCTCAAAATCAGCGGCCAGGCGGTCTGCCTTAGCACTCCACCCCTGAGCAAACCTTTCATCCTTAGCGTCACAGAGATTATGCAATGTACAGCATGCAGCTATGACCATAGGAATATTGTCCCCAGTGAGGTCCAAACTGCCACAAAGGCATTGCCATTGCACCTTTAATCTGCCAAAGGCACATTCAACTATCATCTAGCACCTACTGAGCCTGTTGTTGAACCTTTCCTTACTGCTGTCCAGGTGTCCCATGTAAGGTTTCATGAGCCACGGCTGTAAGGGGGACGCAGGGTCCCCCAGGATCATTATGGGCAACACCCCACCCTGTAATCTTCTGGTTAGGAAAGAAAGTGCTCGCTTACAGCTTTCTGTACTGGCTGGTGTTCCTGAAGATGAGTGCGTCATGCACCTTCCCAGACCACCCCATGTTGATGTCAGTGAAATACCCACAGTGATGCACAAGTGCCCGCAACACCATGGAGAAGTACCCCTTCCTACTGATGTACTCTGTCGCAAGGTGGTCTGATGCCAAAATTGGAATATGTGTGCCATTTATCACCCCTCCACAGTTAGGGAAACCCATTTCTGAAAAGTCATCCGCTATTTCATGCATATTTCCCAGAGTCATGGTCCTTTGTAGCAGGATGCGATTTATTGCCCTGCATTAATGCAGCCCCAATGGCCAACTTCCCCACTCCAAATTGATTCACATTCAACCGGTAGCAGTCTGGAGTCGCCAGCTTCCACACAGCAATTACCACATACTTCTCTACTGAAAGGGTTGCTCTCATTCTGATGTCCTTGTGCCGCAGGTCTGGGGCGAGCTCTGTGCACAGTTCCAAAAGTTCTGTAGCCACTGCTCATCATCCCAAACCTGCATGACGATATGATCCCACCACTCAGTGCTTGTTTCCTGAGCCCAAAAGCGACAGTCCACAGTCTATGCAGCTGCTCTGTGAATGCCAAAAGCAATCTAAAGTTGCTGCTATCCATATCACGCATGATGTCTGGCACCTGTGAGTCTTCTTCAGTAGGGAACTTCATGATTAACTGAACTGCCATCCACAATGTCTTCATGACAGAGCATAGGAAAGCAGTGTGGGATCCATCCCTTCTCACAAAGATGCTGGGGTGCACAGCGAAGAAGGGCCATTGAAAAAAATGCCGCGAAAGAAAGCCAGAAGTCCATGGAGTGCTGGGACAGAAAGCAATTCATCACGGGACACTTAGCACTGTCTCAAGATGCACCGCGATCCGCTCCGTCATCCCACAACACCTAGCAACAGAAGGATTGTGGGATAGGTATCCACAGTGCATTGCTCACACAGTCGATGATGGTGCCCGCACTGTGGATGCGATCTGCCAATAGAGGGAACAAGTGTGAACACGAAATTGCCATTTTTAACATGTCAACTTTTGGGGGTCAACATCACTTTTGTCGACACAAATTGGTAGTGTAGACATGGCCTAAGTCTGAGGGCAAAGTCCCATGGTCGTGAGGGATGTTAAGAGGTGGCAAGTTTTTTGAAGGTCTTCCATTTTCCTGCCAGTAGCATCACCTCAGTCTTCCACCAATTCAGCTTTAGCTACCTGCTCTTCATCCAAGAGCTGATTTCAGCTAGGGACTCTGAAAGCTGTGAGGTGGTGCTGTTTAAGTTTTACATAAAGGACATGTAGAGGTGGGTGTCTTCTATGTGCAGCTAGCACTTCAGCCTGTGTTGTCACTGCAGTTCTCCCAACAGCTTCATAGGGATGTTGAATAGTATATCGAAGCCTGAGAAAGATGATTATGGATGTGTTTTCCTTGTGCACATACAGGAGACAGTCATCCACCATAGCAACAAGTGCTGTCTCTGAACCAGAGTCTAGTTTGAAGCTTGACTGAGAGGAGTCCAGGATATTGGTGACTGATAGGTGCTGTTGGAGACTCTGCTCACTTCTCAGTTTGTTTAGCAATGGGAGGTGAGAACTAAGGAGCAATTTGTGAGGAGTCTAGCACTGAGTGATGCTTTCTTTTGTACTGGAAGGTACTTTGCTTTAGGGTGGGTGGTAGAGTTCTTAAAGGAGGATTTACAATCTGATATTAGCTGTCCCAGGTGTGTGTTTTTGTTGTTTTGTTTTTTTACTAAGGTCAGGAGTCAGTCCCATGTACGGCCTTGATTTCTGTCAGTGCTGCTACGATTGCTTCTTGTGTAAACAGGCCAAATTCTTGGAAGCAGGGTATTGTGTTCTGGGTGACTCATAAAGCCATCATGTAGGTGGGTGATCTCATGAAATGAGGGGCTGGTTTCCAGGGTTGAGTTGAGGCAGACTGAGTTTATGAAGTGATTTACAGTCTGGAAAACCTGTGGAGGGCATGACTCTGCTATTTCTGAGGCAGAGGAGACGTGCAATCTCTTTGCCTCCTTTGCACTAGTAGCATAGATTGGTAGAAATTCTTCGCCTGTTTCTGTACCAACTGTTTTCCACTACTGACACTCTAGCTTACCTGTTTGACATCCAAATTTCCTGCAGTTCTAGTGGCTTCATATACCTGGCAAAGTATGACGTAAGTGGAACATCAATTTAGAGATGCTCTTTGTTTACTAGAAATATTATTTCTGAGTAAGAAATCTTCTATTGATAGAAAAGAAAAGTATTACTTCTTTGAAATGTGGCTGAACTCCATATTGTAATGACATTTTGTGAAAGGAAAAATAAATGCCAAAATTAAATCCATTCTCTGATTTATCAACTTCATAAAGGGTGTTTGACAGTTCTGCACAATGCACTATTTCATTGCATCTTATCCTCTGTCAAAACATTATTAAAATAATACATAGGCATAGGGGGAAGGATATGTTGGGAGTGGGGAAGAGTAAATTGGATGTTTATCTTTCAGAAACCTACCACCCTTCTTCCAAAAAGCATGTGAATGAAATATAATAGGTTATGCTCACTGAAGGGTATGTGGAGCAGCTGAAATGTTACCCACAGGATACAGACCATGTGATTTCTATTAAGTAACTAGCTGGTGGTTCTTATGGATAATTACACTTTTTTCCCATTCTGTTTTAGTCTGTCTGATAGTGTCCCGTGGGGCTGTTGTCTGAGACTTTAATAATATTTTTTGGAGTATTTTCAGCTTTAGTAACATCTCCTTCAATCCTAGGCTTACCACACACACCAGACTCTCCAGGGTCTGGTCTGAGATACTTCTATAAACTTAAGTAACTGAATATACACCATGGACACATTCTGGAAAAAATGGATCTAGACAGACTCATTTTAAAGACTTGCACACACATTTCTTCTAACCACAACTGCTGATTTTATATATATATATCATGAATTCTAATCAACTAACTTTTTTCCATGTACTTTTCCTGAAGAATTCAGTTTTGTGTCAGTATTTTGCTAACAAAAAGTTATTGCTTTGTGGAGACAGAATGGCTTGACCTCCTGGTAAGAGATTATAGAGCCTTTCACCTTAGTCAGGCTCTTCCCAGTTCCCTAATGGCCGAAACATGTTCCGGTCTGACACCAGTCAAGTTTTGTGTGAAATGAGTTCACTAGTTTCATCCTGGATTTAATGAATATTTTTCCACAGCACAGGTGCAACCACTATTGGCATCTGTTTAGGTATTTCTAAGGTGCCCAAGTGCCATACGGTGACATAACTGAGAGTCTAAGGACTGAATTATGGTGGAGTATGAAATACCCTTCCACAACTAGAAATGCCTAAAATGGGGACTGATCAAAGCAGCAGGATAGTGCTAGGAAGCTTACAGCATCGGCTGCAGCAGTGCAGCTGTTCAGTGGATAAAGGATTTTAGACTGGAGTGATGTCAAGCTAATACCTTTCCTTTCAAAATCATAATTGAGAATTAAAGGAAAGAATTGAAACTGATACCGGTGCATAAAGGGATGTGTATTGTCCACAGTACCCATCTATAACTGCACCACAAAGGCGGGGTGGGGCTTTTCCATTTCTGAAGCGTATAGTGCTGCTTTTTTGGTACCAAAACTGAACAATCCTCTTTGGAAAAATGTGTAGACCTCAAGCTTAAATGTTTCTGTTGAAAAATTAAAGACACACAAATCCTTCTGTTTAACCTTATTCACCTGAGGTAGCAGCAAAATAGCTTATGAAACAATCACTGCTCAGACAACAGCAGTAGACAGAAAACTTGAAAAAAAGTGATTACAGGTTAAATTTATCAAATGGATATTACAGTTTGTAACTTAGGCTATATATTATCCCTATAACATAGCCTCCATTTAAGGACTTGCATATACTACAATTTCCAGTTGTGTTTTAATACCTGCTAACACCTGCTTTTAACACAAACGCAGACAAGGAGCAAACATTTGTGCCTTCTGGTTAATTCTAAACACAACTAAGAACTGTAGGTGAAATAAACCTGGGCAGAGTTAGATTTTTTTCAGAGGCTCAATTCTGTGCTTGCCAGGCTTATGTTCACCAGGGCATGAGGCAGACTTTCAAAGGCAATGCAAAAGCATTATTTCACTGAGGCCCAAAGTGCTGTTTAATCTACAGAAACCAATATTGTCTCATTGTTTACTTGTACTCTCCCATGGTCCGTGACTAGGGCTCCTCAGTTCTACAGTAATACAAATAAAAATGGGAGCACTTTACCCACCACAGAACTGCAGCGACCTGTGTGGGCAGCCCAGGAGCTGTTTTACAGCACATTGTACCACTCCACAAAAGAGTGAGACAAGACCTGAGAAGGATAGTGTACCTTACTGTGGCCTGGAATCAGGGAAAACTTAAGCATGTATTTAAGTGCTGCCCTAACTAGTGGTGCTTTTTGGAATCAGGACCGAAAAGTGAAGGGATGATTTAGTGATGCCAAATGCAACTATTGCATTGGAATAGGGCCAGCACACTAACACTACCAGCCCAACTTTTAGAGAAAAGCCCATGACTCTTTTCATTTTGTTTTTTTAAACACATTTATTCTCATTTTCTCAAATACTTCACCACCAATGGGAAAAAATACTTGATGATAAAAACAACGCGCTTCAGGTCATACAAAAAGGTGGGTAACGTGTGGATTATGTTCTCAGAAGAGCCACCCTGTAGATGCTTCAGCAAGCAAAGACCACATTTTAAATGAGGGTCGTGACGTTGTTTCAGAATGTACAACGGCGAAATATCCAGAGCAGCCTCAAGAAGACCATGCGCGCACTGAAACCAAGCAAGCCCACAAGGGTTTAGCTACAGCAACATGAAGATTATCACCACTCACGGTGGTGTCATTAAACCCCCTTTTAACTTGTTAATTATTTTGTTACTAACAGTTTGGCATCATTTTAAGAAAATGTATTTCTGCTCTTCAATTGTGATACAGCTTTACAAAAAACAAAGTGAAGTTGTCATTCGGAGAAAAATCAAACGCTTAATTATGTTTATGCTGTGCCTGCACTGCTTCAATAATGTCAGGGAATAAATGGGTTTTTTTTTTCTTCTCACTTCCAGATTTCTGGTATAACTCTTTATTTATCCAAAACAGACAAAAAGGAAAGCACTAAAATTCTGCATGTTATTGAAGAATGGAGCAAGTCAGGTCGAGATTCGGTCTTTATAGAAAGGTATTTTGAAAAATGTAGGAGAAGGGAGGAGGGCAGTTCTTGGGGAAGCTCCAACTCTGAAGGTGTATTGTCACGATAACTAGTTTCAGAATTGTCAGTAAGCCTCAAACAAAAACATGCCTTGAAGTTCACATTATTGTGATTTTTCCATGGAACAAACTGCCGTCTCTTACAATGGTAGCACAAATAAATAAATAAATTAATGGAGATAGCCTATCTCCTAAAACCGGAAGGGACCTTGAAAGGTCATCGAGTTCAGCCCCCTGCCTTCACTAGCAGGACCAAGTACTGATTTTGCCTCAGATCCCTAAGTTGAGGCCCCCCCTCAAGGATTGAGCTCACAACCCTGTGTTTAGCAGGCCAATGCTCAAACCACTGAGCTATCCCTCTCCCTGAAGTGCATTTACACTCCAATTCTGCACCTGTACTTCAGACCCCATGATACTGATTCTCAATTACACTATGCTTAATGTTCTTTTAACCGTTTCTTGTATGTTATAAATCTAGGGTGAAATTCTTCCTTTATTGAAGTCAATGGCAAAACTCCCACTGACTTCATTGGAGCTAAGATTTCACCCTTTGGTCAGTTTCTGACATTTTCAAACTTATATGGCTACCATTGCTCCCCCTGGCTCTCTAGAGGAAAGCAGTATTAGGCAAGTGTTTTTTATTGGGGGCAGGGGAAGAGGAGTGTGTTTAACATGCTTGTGATAATTTCTCAGTGGTCTTTGAGAGGTTAAAAAATATAAGGAAGAGTTAAGGAATGAGAGAGACCTCGTTAAGTACAACAAAATACCAAATTATAACAGTGGTCCAGCTAAAATAACCAGGATGAGCAAATATACTATTAATCATCAACTGGATCTCAAAAATAGCAATGGGCCAGCATGGGCTATACCACCAGGAGAAGTAATAAGAAAAATTTCCACCGCAATTAAGTTAGAAAGGTGAACTCAGGCCCCAGAGAACTAAAATCCTCCGTGCTTCTAGCCTCCTTCAGAAACAGTGAGGCAATCCAGGCTGCCATGCAACCATTAGTGACCCCAGTTGAACCAGACCTTAGTTTTATGTTTCATAGGTAAAACAGCACCTCCAATATCCCACCGCCCGGTGGCACCATGCGGTTACATTGCGCCAGTATTGACTCCAAACAAATGCTGTTTTGTGCTGAATTACTAACGCCAGTAATTCTGATATGACCTAAATGTTGTCCAGAGGTTCTGTAAACAAGGATTGAACAAACCTGCACCTTAATTCAGGATATGTGGCATAACATGACATGTCCATAGATCAGCCCCATAAGTCGTCTCTGAGTCTCTAACTTTTATAACTCTAGGTTGATGAATTTAGCTAGCAGCATTCATTTAACATCAAATCTCTTCCTCTCCATTCTGGACAGTATTTTTCCTATAGGCTAATGAAAAATAGGTCATACCTACATTTTCAAAAGTAACCAGTAATTTTTGATTACCTCATTTTTGGGTGCCTAACTTGCAACCTTAATGTAGCTTGATTTTGAAGAGTCAGGTGATCGGCCTCTTTTGAAAATCAGACTCCTTTCAGATGTCTCAACTCAGACTCCCTAAGCCATTAATTACTTTTGGACATCACATGTTAGATATCAACAGGAAGATATGGTAAGGAGATTGCATCCATGGGAAAGATTATATCAATTCCAAGGGGTCTCTTATTCTTGGCAGAGATAATAAATGTAATGGGGGGAGATTACAATGCTATAGAAAAGTCTCTCTTTGCCATTGTACAGCTTTGATAGTACTAGGAAAAATCTGAACTCATCTGACATATTTTCCTAGAAGTCATGTAACCACAGTGCGAAGAATTACATTGTCATTGGCTTGCTTTGCAGGCTTGGTCAGAGCAGCGATATGCTCCAAGGTTGCCTTATAAAAGTCAAACCCTAAGCTTTACAAATGGTGAACAATATCATTCCTATAATGGCTTGGTCAGCAGGTGAAAGTTGAGATTCATGAGGCCTAATCAGAGTAGGGCTCATCAGTATTAAAAAGACATTGCTCACAAGCAAGAATATTGTATGAGGAAACAGATATCTTTCCTTGGTGCCACAAAATATTTGCAGTGCAGAGAAAAATCTCCTCATTATTCCTCCCAGTTTGCCAATAGACTGTTAAAAACATACATATAAATGAACGCCAAGCGTACTCGCCTGATTTTTCTCCAGGATGGATGTAGTCATGTCCAGGAACTACCTCAGAGACCTTTTCCATCAGCAGAGGGAACTGAAACCAAAGCCTTCTACTGGTTTTCAAGTGGTTACTAATATTGATAAGTATCCTTGGAACAAAGATCAAAGTGTTCTGGAGGTAAGACTCTCTAATCCCTATGTCAGCTTTTTAGCAATGATCTTAAGGGCTGTGTTGAACAGTGAAATGTGCTTATAAAACTATCTTTCCTTAGGCTGCTTCCCTGACTTCACCACTAACATCATTAGGGTAGTTTTTAGTGACTCTGGAGGGAGTTAATTATGCTTAACCTCTATAACATTTGCAGCACATAGGGCGCCTATCCCTGTTTGAACTGTTTGTAAAATTCAGATAATAAATCATCTGTTCCTAGTGTTTTCCCAGGGTACAAACTGAGAAAATAGAATGTTTTGCAAACTGTGCAACCAGAAGCTACAATGGTGATCACACTTCCATTTTCTTTAATGGTTACAACATCTTTAAACTTGAATCAGTTAAAACACATGTCAGTAACACACATGCAAAACACATTAAAGCAGAAAACAGTGAGGCAATCCAGGCTGCCATGCAACCATTAGTGACCCCAGTTGAACCAGACCTTAACAGAAGTGGCTCCTTAAAGCTGATACTTTCATTCACTAATGACAGTTTTAGACAAGCATTTGATTTGCACTGATTACTGCATTCTTCTGATAGACAGAAAGACACCCTTCTGCTGGTGCACTATAGGGAATGTATAGTTAACAAGATGGATCAATGCATTACTGGTAGGGTGACCACTTGTCCAAAATTGGACAGGACAGGCCCAATATGTGGCGTTAAAGTCCCAGTCCTGGGCTGAATGACTCAGGGTCTGCATTTGTCCTGGGTTCCCTGCGGTGCTACTGCACACCTGCCCGAGGCTGAGGGGCAGTGCCAGCCTTTTCCCAATGGGGGAGGCTGAAGTGGGCTTTAACCCCACCCTTTGCCATGAGGCCCCACCCCTGTTCCTCCTCTTTTCCCCAAGCCCCACTCCCTGGCCAGGCTGGAAGCCAGAGCCAGGTCATGGTAAGAGCCACCCAGGGAGCCTGGGCTGCTGTGGGGAATCCCAGACCCTCCACCTGCCTTGGGCAGCAGGCCCTGGGGGAGCAGGGACACAGGCGGGGGCTGCTCTTGTGCACCCCAACCCCCCATTCAGGGTAGAGGGTCCTGCTCATCACAGCAGCCCGGACTCTTATCATGGCCTGGCTCCAGCTTCTGGCCTGGCCTGGCCAGGGAATGAGGCCTCACGGGAAAGAGGGGCAGGGGGCGGGGCCATGGATGGGTAGGGCTCCTGCATATGTCTCGCTTTTGCCTTTTGAAAAGGTGGTCACCCTAGCTACTGAGACATTCTGGGTTCAGTTCATGGGACCATCACAGCAGCTCTTTGAGAAGATGGCTAAAGATGAAATGCAATGGGGAACAGTCAGGAGAGTTGCCTAGAAGTGTTTGGGTTTGCATAAGTTTTGCGTAAACATCCAGACATGTCTGGACTGACCATTCAGTCCCTTTGAGAGCTTTTTAGTCTCCCATATAGGGTGTTTCAGCACAGATGGCATAACAGCCCCAGCTGGTGTGCACGGTTACGTGCCAGTCCCCAACGTGCTCTAACCTATTTCACAGCCGTGTTTATGACTGAGTGCAGAGGGGATCAGGATGATTAAAAGTATGGCACCAAGTGTGCTTTCCAGCCACATACAGAGGCAGCTTTCCACGGAGACATATTCAACAACTTCCAGGGTCCATCCAAACAGGAATGGCAGAACTGGAATAGCCAGTGTTCAGAGAACTCTTTCTTGGACCTTTTCCTTCTGAGATGGAGTGACTCTCTAGCCTAATAGTGGATAGGACTGTCCTCCACCAGATCCACTGTAGCAAGGTCTCTCCATGCCCAGATCGCCCCCATTCCTCTGAATACTGTTGAAGGTTCTCCAAGTAAAGGGTTTGCAGTGGGGGGTGGGTTGAACAGGAGGGCTGCTGAGTGAGAGGGACCACAGGAGCTGCATGTAATCTACTTCTACTGTCAGGATCCTAACAAGGGCAGTCCGGACCAAGAGTCAGAGTCAGGTCAAACCTGAGACAAGGAGAGGGGGAGGAGTTTGTAGTCAGGTTCCAGGTCAGGGTCAATACTAAGCATCAGAGTCCGAGTTAGGTTTCAGGGTCCAGGTCAGGAGGTGAAGACCAAATAAAGCTGAGGTCAAAGCCAGACGTTCAGGAGCAGAAACTATAATGGCAATGACAGGAGATCCACCCTGTTGTGTAGACACTTCCGGGAATGTCTGTTGGGTTTATATATGGTGGGGAGCCAATCAGGAGCCATGAGCCTTCTGCCTATCAGACCCCTTGAGGTGTGACTTCCGATGGTCTGTAGCCACAGCAGGTGATGGGCAATGGTGCACAAGCTGGTTACAGCTGCTGCTGGCTGGCATCATGGAGCAGTCAGCTGCCTGGCTGCTCTGTAAACCTGGCTTCTAGACCTGCAGGGCTTTACAGAACTAGTATCATAGAGGTTCCTGGAAAAGATACTACAACCTCAGGCTGGATAAACTTTTCTACAAAGCTGTATGGGGATGAAGGTGGGGAGTTCCAGGTGGCACCTTCAGCAAGATGGGCTATCTCTAGTAGCACTACCTGAAGGAAACCACACTGCTAGGGGCAAGGCAGGTGTGTGATCACTAGTGGCTAGACAGTGTAGAAGCACAAAAAGACCTCTTCCCAGGTGACCCTCCTGGCAGGGCAGGGCCTACAGCCTATTCCATAGGGGAGTCAAACCATGTTCCCTGATGGAGTGATGTGGGGAGACGGCTGAAGAGGGTCATGGTGGGGCATGAACCCCTCTTGTGAGTATTCCTGTGGGATAGTGCAATTTGTCTCACTTTGTTTACGCGCTTCACTCATTTTCCTGTATCAGGGGGTAGCCGTGTTAGTTTGTATCTACAAAAACAACAAGGAGTCTGGTGGCACCTTAAAGACTAACAGATTTATTTGGGCATAAGCTTTCGTGAGTAAAAACCTCACTTCTTCGGATGCAGCATTTTCCTGAAAGCTTTCTGGCAGCAATGTCCTATTCAAACTCTGCTCAAATTCATGGCTAAAAAACCCCCTCAAAAGAAACATTCCCAGCGTCACTCGTCAGACAGGGATGTACGGGAGCAATTGGACAAAGGAGGCAAGGATCTCAACTGTTAGGAAAGTCTTGTGTGAACACTTCCCCAGTTTTCAACATTTGGTGAAAATCAGTGAAATATGGTGCACAGATTATACAGCAATTTCTTCTAAATGACAGCACTGGATTCCGAAATTATACAAAGCAGGACCAAAGCGCCCCTCTGGATTTCTAAAGATGCCCTAAGTGAAAGCAACACACTAGCAGAACACACACGGCATATTTTGAAGCAACTTTGTCAGCTCAGAAATGTACCTCTGGTGTGTTCTTCCACATAACCGCTTATTTGTAGAATAAACTAGGTAAGACGATGCCAGGTCTCAGGAATCTAGATCACAAAGTACACACAGCCAAGCTGATGTCATTGAGTGTTGTGAAAAGTGGGAGGAAAGAGACAATCTATGTTTTGACCAGCGGGTGGCAAATGAGTGCCAACAGCTGGAATGTAGGAGCAGGAAAAAGTTGCATTTGGAAAATAAGGGATATTAAATGGAATCCAACCTCTTCAGGATTAGCAGGAAACCTAAGACCCTGGGATGTGGTCTAGCCGGTTATTGGAGGAGTGGAAAAGCAGAGAACCACAGTAGCTGTGGTTGAGAACACTAGCCTTCAATAGATTGATGCCATTTACATGTTCCAGGAATAGATTATTTTCAGTGAAATAAGGCCATCTCATGTCTTTCGGTATCTAGACTATCATGACTGTCTGGCAGGTCAGCATAGGCCATATCATAAAACTCATTTCATTTTTGAAAAATTAAAGAAATCAGTAGCAATAACGTAAGTATTGCCATGGCTTTCCAGCAGGAGCACATGTTTTCCAGTGTATGACAATGGGCACAAATCAGACATTTTCTAGCTTTTCACCTGTTTTAACTGGAGTGCTCCCTTCAAGATGGAGCTGTTCAGCATTTCAATTCCCACCCTGCTCTTTACCTGGAGCAAAGATAACGTTCATTTATTTAGTGCATTGGAGCCAAAGGTACTCTACAAAGTATCGCTTCATCCCTCATTGGGGTGAAATGCAGGAACTATTAAACAGTGCAGAGTAACAATCTACATAGTTTAGGACAGAAAATGAAGAACAATCCCACAGCCAATTGAAACTGCATGAAGCATTTAAATAGGTTGGCTGTAACTACCTAAGTTGGAATCTAGCCATCCAATCAAACTTAACTCTCTCACAAAAAGCCATCTGTGATAGATGCTTAAATACTACAGTGATGTCAGCCATATAAATATTTAGTGTGAGAGAATTATTGCAGGCATTCAGGACCTGAGTTTTATGTCTCATTTGAAAGATGGCACCTCCAGCAGCAGCACGTTCTCCCCCTAGCACCATGCTGTCATGCTTGTTCTGAGCCCACTCAGTTCCACCTACTCAGTCAACAACACCATTGCTTGCAGCATGTGCATATTCCTTAGCAGTCTCCCATCCAAGTAGTCTCCTGGCCTCACGCTGCTTAATTTGTGAGAGCTAACAGGATCACAACACAAAGTGATGATGATGCTATTGACATGAGTAGAGCTTTATAATCTCAGATACACCTGATGCACTTTTTCATAGTTTAGTTGAAACACCAGTGGTTTGAAACTCTAACGGCGCTCTACAAAAAGCAGTTCAAATAGAACTAGTATGTATTTATTAACTAAGGGAGCAACACAGCCTTAGGAAGCCTGTATGTGGCCTAGATAGCAGTACAAGCGGACAACTGAGTGTAAATCACTTATGGTGATCCTCGGGTAGCCCTACTCTACTAGGAGTACTTGTGGCACCTTAGAGACTACCAAATTTATTTGGGCATAAGTTTTCATTGGCTAAAACCCACTTCATCAGACACATGGAGTGGAAAATAAAGTAGGAAGATATATATATATATATATAAGAGAACATGAAAAGATGGGGGTTGCCATACCAACTCTAACGAGACAAATCAATTAAGGTGGGCTATTATCAGCAGGAGAAAAAAAACGTTTGTAGTGATAATCAGGATGGCCCATTTCAAACAGTTGACAAGAAGGTGTGAGTAACAGTAGGGGGGAAATTAGCATGGGGAAATAGCTTTTAGTTTGTGTAATGACCCCATCCACTCCCAGTCTTTATTCAAGCCTAATTTAATGGTGTCCCCTCTTTCCCCTTGCTCTACTCCTCTCCTCCAGTAGGAATTGTAGTTCCTGGACTCAAAGGTACAGGAACCACCTAAGAACAAACATACAAACGCAAACTGGGGTAGCTATCTGCACCTAGCTAGATACACACTTTCCCCCAGGCTAAATAACCCAGCTGGGTACTGGGGAGCCCCACTGGGGTAAGGAGAAGGAAGTATTCTTTGCCGAGGCCAGGGATTGGCAATGGAGCTGCTCTGGGGAGTCTAAAGACTGGAGTAGCCTCTGTTGCCAAATCATGAGCTTCCACACAAAAGATGGGCTCTGCAGCAGCAGATCCTATAGGTAGGTAGGGTTGCCAACTTTCTAATCGCACAAAACCGAACACCCATGCCCCGCCCTTTCCCTGAGGCCACGCCCCCTACTGCACCCCTTCTCTGAGGCCCCCGCCCCCATTTACTCCAGCCCCGCTCCCGTTGTCACTCGCTCTCCCCGACGCTTGCTCACTTTCACCACGCTGGGGCAGGGGGCTGAGTGCGGGAGGGGGTGAGGGCTCTGGCTGGGGGGGGTGCGGGTTCCAGGGTGGGGCCAGAAATTAGGGGTTCAGGGTATAGGAGGGGGCTTTGGGCTAGAGCAGGGGGCTGGGGTATGGGAGGGGATCTGGGCTGGGGCTGAGGGGTTTGGGGTGCAGGACGGGGTTCAGAGCTGGGGCAGGGGATTGGGATGCGGGAGGGGGGAAGGGGTGTGGGCTCCGGTCGGGTGGCGCTTATGTTGGGTGGCTCCCAGCAGTGACCAGCATGTCTCTCCAACTCCTTAACTCAGGGGCGGCCAGGTGGCTTTGCGCACTGCCCCTGCCCATGGAGCACAGCCCCCTCAGTTCCCATTGGCCGTGGTTCCTGGCCAATAGGAACTGCAGAGTTGGCTCTGGGGGTGGGAGAAGTGCATGCAGACCCCCTGGCCGCCCCTGCGCCTAGGAGCCAGACATGCCGGCCGCTTCCGGGAGCTGCGCAGAGTCAAGGCAGGTAGGGAGCCTGCTTTAGCCCCACTGCGCTGCTGACCAGACTTTTAGTAGCCTATTAAAATCTCCCAAGTTGCATTCAACCTTACCTATGGGGCTGCTGCTGTCCCCACCGACCTGTGTGTAGCTGCAAAGAGAGACCTCACAGAGCAGATCTGCATGCTGCCCAGGGTGTGTATGCTGTTTCCACTGCCAGAGAACCCACTGTGACCATGCATGAAGGAGAAGGCAAAATTTGCCCCATTGTGCATAGTTTTTCAGAGCATTTGGGGGACTGTTGGCTCTGAGTTATGACATTCCTACCTCTCCCTGTGGCTCTTCTTTGTAGGACAATGGGCATACGGGTATTACTGAACATGATCTAGAGGGAAAAGCTCTTGAAATTTAAGCAATGTGCACTAGCCTCCTTGCTAGTTTGGTTAATTGTGAATTTCAAATATGGGCAGATGAAGAGATCCTCTATTTTTTTACTTAGTGCTTTGCTAAAATGTAGGTACCTTCTGACATTGTTAAATCTGGCAAGATCTGTAGAAGGCCTTGGCCCAAGGCTGTGCACCCTTCCAATCATTTCACCCAGCAAAAAGGTGGGGCTCAGAATTCTCTTTCCTTTTGTTAGGCAGATCCAGGTCACAAAGTGATGGGCATTTTAATGAGAACCTTCCTCACCCCTCCCAAACGCCCCACTGATTCAACAGCCCAGTAGCCAGGGAAGAAATGTGTGTGTTTTTCTTAGTATTAATCCAGCTGTGAGCTGGGTTAACTGAAGTGGAGGCCTCTGATGGCCACCAGATGTCTTTACAGCCCCTAATTGGCAAATATTTGTCTGTTTTTAAATCTGATTTGCATTCATGAGGGAGAATGGCGGGAGGCACAATTTGACCAAAGTTGGATTTTTGTTGTTTTTACGATGGTAAAAAAACATTTTTTGTTGTTTTTATTTTGGTTACTGTTTTTCCCCACACATGTCCAGATCTCTGGTCCTTAAGTCAATAGCCTCTTAGCTTTTTTTTCTGGTAGAAAAATGTGACATACAGGGCTAGATACTTTGCTGATTTAAACCCATTGCCATCTCATTAAGTCAGTGCAGAAGTTAGCCCTTAGTTTTGCTAGTATATGTAAATTCTTAGGTCTTGTCTACAATAGCAAGTTTCTGCACAGTAAAGCAGCTTTCTGCGCTGTAACTCCTGAGGTGTACACACTGCCAAGCCACTTAGTGAGCAGAAACTGCACAGTTGCAGCGCTGTAAAAAAAACCACTCTGATGAGAGATGTACAGCTTTCTGCATTGGGGCTACAATGCCACGGTGCCAGTGTAGACACCCTGGTCGATTACAGCGCCGCAATTGGCCTCCGGGAGGTGTCCCACAATGCCTGTTCTCACCCCTCTGGTCATCGGTTTGAACTCTGCTGCCCCTCCCTCAGGTGACCAACTGTGAGCCCCACCCCTTAAATTCCTTGGGAATTTTGAAAGTCCCCTTCCTGTTTGCTTGGTGACGCGTGCAGTGCTCTCAGCGCATCTTTCCAGGTGACCATGTGCCCGCTCCCCCCCCCCCCCCCAACACTGTCAACACACTTATCAACCTCCTGGCTCCAGTCTGTACCCGCAGCATTCCACTCCTCCCTCCTCACAGTCCAGCACTGTGGACTCCCAGTACCCACTGCACTCAACATCCATCCCTCTACAGTTTAGCCCTGCTGAAGTACAGTGCCCGCTGCACTGTACTCCAAAGGACAAGGTTGCATATGATACCGGGATATACACAAATCTTTAACTGTCCCCGGATCCCACCTCCTCCCAGGACCCTCCCTTTCCCCATTCCCTTCAGTGCTGATGTGGTTTTTTGTTTGTCTCTCTCCTCCGGTTGTTTTTTAATAAAATAATTGTGTTGGTTTGAAAGCAATCTTTATTCCATTAATTGAAAGCAAACAACAGAGCCCTGCAAAGCAACAGGCAATTTTCTTAAACCTTCATAGTGCATCATCTGCACCAATCACAATCACCTCTTAGCATTACAAGCACTGCACTCTTGAGCATAGCAACAAATATTACTGGCTTTCAGCTTCAAACTGCTGCCTCAAGGCATCCCTGATCCTTATGGCCCCACGCTGCGCCCCTCTAATAGCCCTGGTCTCTGGCTGTTCAAATTCAGCCTCCAGGCGCTGAGCCTCAGCAGTCCAGCCCTGAGTGAAGCTTTCACCCTTCCCTTCACAAATATTATGGAGCATACAGCATGCGCTATAAGCATACTGAACCGCTCCTTGCTGCTGTCAAGGTGCCCCGTGTATGGCTTCATAGGCCACAGCATTAAGGGGCTCCCAGAATCACAATGGGCATTTTTACTTCCCCTATGGTGATCTTCTGGTGATGACCTGCTTGCAGCTTCCTGAACAGCCAGTGTTCCGAAAGATGTGTGCGTCATGCACCTTTCCGGACCACCCTGCATTAATGTCCATGAAACACTCACGGTGATCCACAAACGCCTGAAGAACCATTGAGAAATACCCCTTCAGATTAATGTACTCGATGGCTAGGTGGTCTGGTGCCAGAATTGGAATATGTGTGCCAGCTATCGCCCCTCCGCAGTTCGGGAAGTTCATTTATGCAAAGCCATCCACAATGTCAAGCACGTTGCCCAGAGTCACAGTCTTTTGGAGCAGGATGTGATTAATGGCCCTGCACTCTTCCATCAACACATGTCCAACGATTGACTTTCCCACTCCAAAATGGTTAGCAACTGATCGGTAGCAGTCTGGAGTAGCCAGCTTCCACAGTGCAATCTCCATGCACTTCTCCAACGGCAGGACAGCTCTCATTCTTGTTTCCTTGTGCCACAGGGCTGGGGTGAACTTATCACACAGTCCCATGAATGTGGATTTCATAAGAATGGCCATACTGGGTCAGACCAAAGGTCCATCTAGCCCAGTATCCTGTCTACCGACAGTGGCCAATGCCAGGTGCCCCAGAGGGAGTGAACCTAACAAGTAATGATCAAGTGATCGCTCTCCTGTCATCCATCTCCACCCTCTGACAAACAGAGGCTAGGAACACCATTCCTTACCCATCCTGGCTAATAGCCATTAATGGACTTAACCTCCATGAATTTATCCAGTTCTCTTTTAAACACTGTTATAGTCCTAGCCTTCACAACCTCCTCAGACAAGGAGTTCCACAAGTTCTGCAGCCACTGATCATCATCCCAGACATGCATGATGATGTGATCCCACCACTCACTGCTTGTTTCCTGAGCCCAAAAGCAGCGTTCTGCTGTGGTCAGCACCTCCATGAATGCCACAAGCAAGCTCGTGTCGTAGCTAGTACACGTGGCAAGATCTATGTTGCATTCCTCTTGCCTTTGTAGTTTAAGGAGTAACTCCACTGTCACTCATGACGTGTTGGTCAGAGCGAGCAACTGGTCAACAGTGCGGGATCCATTCCTGTAGACTGAAGAGGCAGAGTGCACAGTACACAAACTGTTGAAAGATGGTGCCAAATGCAGACGGAAGCACAGGGATTGCCAGGATGCAAAGCAATGCATCATGGGGCATTGGGACAGGACCCAGGATGCCCCGCAACCCCCTCCACCTTCCTACAACTCTCAGCGGCAGAAGAGGAAGAGATGCTCTGTGGGACAGCTGCCCAGAGTGCACCGCTCCGAATACCGCTGCAAGTGCCGCAAGTGTGAACACGCTATTGCGCAGGCAGCTAATGGTGTGAATACACAACAGCGGTTTCCCTTCAGCACTCTCTGAGTGGCGCTGTAACTGCCAGCGATGTAACTCTGCCAGTGTAGACATACCCTTAGATCCACTGTCTGTCTTGTCCCCTACCTGGTTGTTTCGCCTTGCACCAGCTACTGACTCTTCTGATCACAGATCCCTGTCCACCTAACTGAGATCAAGACCATGCAGTGCAGCATTGCTCTAGCAATGTGTTAGGAAGGACATACGAGAATTTACAGTGTTAGTGTCTGACCTACCACCTACTGACATCAAAGGCAAAATTCCCACTGACTTCAGTGGGACAGGGTCCGGAGCTAAGCTCCCAGGGACTGTTTTTGTACAGTGCCCTGCACAATGGACCCCCAACCTAGGCATTACTGCAATAAATAATAATAATGTAGCCTCAGGTGTTTCTGACTAAGGGTATGTCTTCAGTAAGTAGGTAGGTAGGTACCTACTGTGGGTGAATCTGTGGTTCCAGGATCGGACTCCTGAGTCATCTCAGGACCCATATGTAAATCTGTGATACATCGAATCGAGGGATCGCCGATGATGATGTCTATAGTGTAATCAGGAGGTGTAATTGCAGCATGTGTAGACATACCTGAGTGAGCTTTCAATACAGACAGCTCACGTATTGATAGCAGTGAAGTCTCAGCAGTATGGACTTCAGCACAGGCTAGCGACCCAAATAATTAGCCAGGGTCCCCGGAGGGCTGGAACAGCCTATGCTGAAGCCTGAGCTGCCAGGCTTCACTGCTATCAGTATTCAAGCTAGCTAGCTTGGCTCCGTCTACATGTGCTGCAATCACAACTGATTGCAATGCAGATTGCACATTGTAAATTCTCCATCAGAAAGCAGCCAGCGTCCCTACATGACAGTACCTCTCCCTCCTGGAGTTGGCGACATGCAACCCCATCCCTCAAAAGAACACTCCATTTCACTTGCCATTTCCCCCGCCCCACTCTAACCACACTCCCATGACCCAGCTAGTATGGGAGAGGAAGGCTTTTCCAGTAATAGCAATTAATAGTAATCTGAATGGTACAGGGAGCAGGATTTTCTATGCATTGGCCTCAGCAAATCTGTCTGCTCGTAACCTGTTCAGTGTATGTTTATATGATACCCTGGAAAAACTGTAGAAGTACAGCTTGTTCTTAAGCAGCAAAGGTTGTCCATGTAATGATGCCAAAGACTTCAGGCTATCTGAGGTTTTCATTGAGAAATTTGTTCCATTTGCTTGTTTTGGACGAGCTTGTCCTCATTGTCCACCCACATCTCTCAACACACCGTAGCTGTACCCTGATATATCGTTTAAAATCCAGGTCACTTAACACCATGTTATTACTGATTGAACGTATGTCCGCTGGGAATGGAGGAGACACATTTCCATAGAATTCATCTTTTTGCCTTTCTTATCCATTTGTCTATATGCCTAATTTGTTGGTATTTGTATATCACACTCTTAAGCAGATATTTCATCATTTCTGTACAAAATACAAGAAAAATGGACTCAAAGAAATCACAAACCTCAACCAAATATGGTCTTTAATAACACCCTTTGCTTTTCCTAGGCCCTAGCCGAGTGGGGTCTTTAGGTGCTACAACAGTACAAATAACAGGGAATAGCAACAAGAGTATCGTATAGGGTTCGATATTTAAACACAAAAGTGCTTGAAGAACAGTTCCCATCTTTCCACTAAGAAATTAATAGTTCCCTTTAATCGCATTGGAAATGTGCCTGTGGATTTTGCTATTAAGAATAATCTGTGGTACTTCCATTCAAACCGTTACCATTTTATCACACTACATAACCAAGGTTGTTAGTGACAACAATAAAAATGTTATGAATAGTGCCTGCTGTGAAGCTTTCTAAAGTCAAATTTCTCAACTGCTTTAGTTGCTTTTTAATAGCTCACAATAAAGAATAAGGAGGGCATTTTCAAAGCCTTGTATAGAATTTAGCTACATAACCCCTGATGATCTTAAAGGTAAAATCCCTGTGTGATATATTGCAAACGTTCCCCTAAGAACTTTTAAAAACGAGGCTCGTATTACCAAAAGATAGCCAATAAACGGTCTGAAAGTCTATATAAGGTAAATGTCAGGTTAATCAATATAAGCTATTATTTAAGATAGAAATTAACTTCAAAGCTGAGAACTTACTGCCAAAATTTGACATCCCGTCCTGCACAAGCTAAATTAAAATGGCTAGTTTATAAAAAAAATAAAAAATCTGAAAACCAGGTTTTATAATAAACACCAACACCGTTTTAACCCTTTTACTAAAACCCCAATGCTATAATATAACATTATTTCAGAATTTTGCATACAGTATGAATAGTATCTCCAACATTTATTGATTAAAAACAAGCAAAAAATATATATGTTATTTCAGCTTTGATTGACTTATATTGTGCAATATACTAGTCGGATCATTTGAGACACAAAAAGGGCTATCAGCTTTCTGAAAGAAATAAACCAACTATGATGTTTGGTTCACGGATGATGAGCACCTAATAAACCCTGAGTCCCCAGAACATATTGGAGAGAACATAGAATCAGAGAAATGTAGGGCTGGAAAGGACCTTAAGAAGTTATCTAGTCCAGCCCCCTGTGCCAAGGCAGGACCATAAGCCTTGGGGACCATCCCTGACAGGAATTTGTCTAACATATTCTTTTAAACTTCCAGTGATGGGGATTCCACAACCTTCCTTGGAAGCGTATTCCAGAGCTTAACTAGCATTATAGGTAGAAAGCTTTTCATAAGAACATAAGAACGACCGTACCGGGTCAGACCAAAGGTCCATCTAGCCCAGTATCCTGTCTACCAACAGTGGCCAATGCCAGGTGCCCCAGAGAGAGTGGACCTAACAGGCAATGTTCAAGTGATCTCTCTCCTGCCATCCATCTCCATCCTCTGACAAACAGAGGCTAGGGACACCATTCCTTACCCATCCTGGCTAATAGCCATTAATGGTCTTAACCACCATGAATTTATCCAGTTCTCTTTTAAACGCTGTTATAGTCCTAGCCTTCACAACCTCCTCAGGTAAGGAGTTCCACAAGTTGACTGTGCGCTGCGTGAAGAACTTCCTTGTATTTGTTTTAAACCTGCTGCTTATTAATTTCATTTGGTGACCCCTAGTTCTTGTATTATATTTTCCTAATATCTACTCTAAATCTCCCTTCCTGCAGATTAAGCCATTACTGCTTGTCGTACCTTCAGTGATCGTGGAGAACAATTGATCAGCGTCCTCTTTGTTACAGCACTTAACATACTTGATTACTGTTATCAGGTCCCCCCTCAGGTTCTTCCAGAGGAATGCCTTGGGTGTGTAAAGAGGGGAATATCAAGTAGAAATAGGGAGGTTATATTACCTCTGTATTTGGCACTGTTGTGACCACTACTAGAATTCTGTGTCCCGGTCTGGTGTCTACAATTCAAGAAGGATGGTGATAAATTGGAGAGGGTTCAAAGAGACCTGAGAATGATTAAAGGATTGGAAAATATGTCTTATATTGAAAGACTCAAGGAGCTTAATTGCTTTAGCTTAACAAAAAGAAGGTTAATGGGTGACTTGATTACAGTTTATAAGGACCTACATGGAAAATAGAAATTTGATCATAGTGGGCTCTTCAATCTAGTAGACAAAGATATGATAAGACAAAATCCAATTGCTGGAAGTTGAAGCTAGACAAATTCAGGCTAGAAATAAGATACACATTTTTAACATTGTTCAGCAGAGCTAAGGCATTCCTGTGACATTCATACCATATGCATGCCTTATTTCCTATCTAGAAGTCCCCCAGGGAGGTATGTCCACAAGGAGACCTTTGGATGTGGATCGCCTGCTGTCCATGAAGAGAAGGATCATGTGTTACCTCCATAACACCATACTCATGTCTTTGGATTCTGTGGAGTGCCTCCATAGGGTCAGGAATCTGTGCGTGTTAAGGGAGACAGTGAGTGGGAGAGGAGAGTGCATGATGCCAGGTTTATTAAGTACACCATCGACTCACTCCACATTTCCCAACATTAGTGGGGAATCTGCTTTTATAAACACAGCATCAATCTGTATTGGTTTTTATATAGAGTCACATTGTGCTGTTGACCCTTCCTTTGGGGGAATCTGGAGGCAGCTGCCATCAAGAAGAGAAGGCTTAGGAGTGCAACTCCATCAGTGCCACGTTAACAAGGGAGACGCCTCTGTGGCCCAAGAAACAGTATGGAGGCACAGAGTCTCCAAACAGACAACAGAGATGTGTGGCAGATCTGAGGGTTCCAAATTAAACTCCTTACCTGTTCTAGAGGGAGCAAGGCTGGATATTTTACAGAATGTTCCCACTGCTTCCTGCCAGCTATACTTGTTTTTCCAAGAATGGGAATAGTTCTGGGCCTCAGATTTTTTTTTTTTTAAAGGGATGCGGTACCATCACAGGGAAGAACTAGGCTGCGGTGATCTGATGCCTACAGTGGCATAAAGTGAGGGACAGGGAGGGATACTATATTTTTGGTATATTAGGGATGGCAGAAGCTTATTTTCTGACACTGTTACACAACCATATTACATATCCTTTGTTCTGGCCTTTAACATATGGAAAGAACATTATGCTTTCTTTTCTAAAACAGATGGATGTTGCTGGTCTCCACAGTTCTATTGAAAGTCAGTTCATTATTTGTACATAGACTTTGTAAAATACATTCCTCCTATAAACTTGCAAATCTTTGAAATTTAAGTTTCCTGAGTTTCCTGTACCATCTTCAAAGAAAAGCGGTTGATGCTTTTCCCGCCCCTTTTAGCAATCATGCTACAGAAGTCAAATAACACAGAAAACAGGAAATTAAATGAATTACTGTGGAATCCTGCAGATGATTCTAATTTTGTTTTTCCAGCTAATAAAGTTTTTTTGTTGTTGTTGTTTATAAAAATCATAAAATAACCACCCCATTAAAGTGTTTTGTCTGTAATTACTTTATTTATATTATTCTCATTGTCCAGTATACGTCTTCCATAAATTCAAATTGTAATAAAGGAAAACAGATATTTCTGTTTTGTAACATTTTTGGAACACATTTGAAGCATTTCATTGACACTGTTAAGTAGCGGTTAGATCCCTTGGGTCCCTGTTCACGAAATACACATTTTCACATATACCAACAAAAATGGCAGCAGTTTCTGGATAAAGGCAGGCCCAGTGTCAATTAAAAAAAAACCAAAACAAAACAAAAACCCTAAGGCAAGTATCCAGCATAAAGAATATCTGCAAATTCCTGGAAAATGAAGAGGGGAAAGCTTAATTTCAGGACATGTTAAGAGTATTACAACTCTGTACAATACCTGTTCCAGTCATGTCTACTTGCCAAAAATCACAGCATTCTCCTTTTTGAACCAGTTCACTTTGGCAGGACACTAGCATGTCTATTACTCCAGGGATTATTCGGTGGTCTATATGAATCAAGTTTTTCTCGTCTTAGTCTAGTTGCTAGCACACAGATCAAATAATAAAAAACCACCATGACAGCTGACACTGATTTGCACCTTCGTTGGAAAGCCCAGCAGAAAAACCAAGTACTGAATGTGTTTAGAGACTGGTCTACCTTTCTATGGGGGAGGAGCGGTCCCAGGAAGTCAGAGTGGAGGCAGATTTGGGCAGCGGTGTGAGGAAACTTTTACTGCCATTGCCCATTTTGTACTTACTCTTTGGCCTAGCAGAAAATGTCAATCTCTAGTGCTACCACCCTGCCACGGGTACTAAAAATGACTTACCGTTTCTTGTAGAACATAAAATGTCTGCTACTCATTCTCTGGCACAAGCAAATCCAGACTAAATACATAGAAACAGAATAGGAGATTTTTTTACTTTCTGAGATAGGTGTTGGCATGTATCATGCAGCTGAGGTTACCATCTGCCCTTTAGTTAGTAAGAGAACCCACTATATGTCATCCCTGCAACTCACTTACTCCAAGCTGATATGTATCCTTATGCCTGCCAACAATCTGTAAACAATTGCTAAATTTACAGCTGATGCCTTTCACAGAAGCAGCCCATTCAGACAGTTATGTTAGGAGCTGTCTCCCTCCCCTACGCCCCAACTTTTCAATTGTGGATCTCAAAAAATAATTGACAACTTCTTATATCGAGAGAAAATGTGAGCCAATCGCACCTGCAGTATGTTTTGATCACCAATTGCTTTGGAAGGATTGACTGAGGGTAGGTTAAATATATATGCGGGGGTGCTGGAACAATTTGTATAGTGGGGGAGCTGAGAGCCATTGAACCAAACTGTAAATCCTGTATATGATGGAAACCACTTCAAGCCAGGAGGTGCGGCAGCACCCCTAGCTCCATCACCTATGACTAGAGGGATGCCCTTTTCAAATATTATCCATCAAATACCTGTCTAAACCAATAATTTCAAGCATGTAACTCAGTGTCCATTCTGGAACTCAAAGCACACACTCCTTTCTCTTTACCATCTATAAAATTATCAGAAGCAATCAGGATGAACTCCCCTACAGTTTCTGCCTAGGAAAGAATGTTGGGGCTGCTTACTGATGTCATCCCCTCAGAAGCTAACACAAATGACTATTGGAAAACGATTGTCGCTGCCTGTAGCTGTAGCATTGCAATAGCAGAATAAAGAGTCTACAAGAAGGTGCTCTGTTTCAACAATTAAGGGAAATTATTATTCTGCAATGTGGCTGCCACTACTATGGATGAATGGGGGAATCTTCCTCAACAGTCAATAAGGCAGATTAGAGAGATATTACCTCACCCACCTTGTCTCTTTAATATCCTGGGATCGACACAGCTACAATTACACTGCATACAACAGTGAGGCAGTTGGCAACCAATCTGCAAGCAAGATTTTTCAACCAGTATCAGCATAAATAAAAATGTCAAAATTCAACCCTGAAGTTTGACAAGCTCATAAAATGGCCTCGGTGCAAGGAGAGCATCACCAGACTCCAGAACACAAAGCAACTGAATACAGAGAACATTGAATAACAAGGCCAGCCTACAAGTATTAATATTAGTTCATGCAAAGGGAAGTCAATCTGAAAACATTTAGAAATAGTTTGTCCACAATGAGGAAAAAGATGAGAATCATTGTAACATAAGTCTTAAGATGATATATGATGAGCATATCATTCCAGAAAGGAATGTAATACACCAAGGTTTGCCCAGGGTCTGAAAAGATGCAAAGACACACTAGTACTGTATGAAAAAGCACTGTGATTTCAGAAACATTACTATTAATATTTTTGCTAATTCTGGAACAGGCAATGCAAGTGGCACAGCTGCCTGAGCCACTGACAATGCAAGACACCCAGCAAGAAAGTAGTAGAAGCATGATGCAAGAAGTAGCAATGAAAAGGAATCACACTGAGAAAAGGGAAGCACTATAAAAATGCATCCTTGGGAGCTCTGAGTTCCCTAAGTAGAAATGAGACAAGTGTGACAAGGAAAAACCCAGGAAAGATGAGGTGTAGATTTTAAAAAGCTCAGTGAAGCAGTATGGAGTTATGTTATTCTCCCCCCTTCCTCCCCCCCCCCCCCCCGCAAAAAAAGAAAAATAATAGTATAACCTTTGGTGCAACGGTGTTAGTTTCACTAGAAGCAGATAATGGATACTGGTGAATTCTGCTTCACCCTCAAAGTAAGAATCTGACAATTTTATAACACCAGACAGAAGAGATTGCTTTTTTCCCCTCTCACTCAATATCACAAGTGCTCCAGAAATCGTCCAAAGGAACTTTATAGATTCATAGATTCCAAGGCCAGAAGGGACCATTGTGATCATCTAGTCTGACCTCCTGTATAACACAGGCCAGAGAGCTTCCCCAGAATAATTCCTAGAGCAGATCTTTTAGAAAAACATTCAACCTTGATTTAAAAATGGTCAGTGATGGAGAATCCACCATGATCCCTGGTAAATTGTTCCAATGGTTAATTACCCGCACTGTTAAAAATCAATGCTTTATTTCCAATCTGAATTTGTTTGCTTCAACTTCCAGCCATTGGATTGTTATATCTTTCTCTGCTAGACTGAAGAGCTCATTATTAAATATTTGTTTCACATGAAGATACTTTAGACCCCTTAACCTTCTCTTTGTTAAGATAAATAGATTGAGCTCTTTGAGTGTATCACTATTAATCATTCTCACAGCTCTTCTCTGAATCCTCTACAATTTATCAACAGCCTTCTTGAATTGTGGACACCAGAACTGGATACAGTACAGTATTCCAACAGCAGTCTCACCAGTGCCAAATACAGACTTAATATAACCTCCCTTCTCCTACTGGATATTTCCCTCTTTATACACTCAAGGATCACATTAGCTCCTTTGGACCCAGCGTCACACTGGGAGCTCATTTTTCAGCTGATTATCCACCACAACCTCCAAATCTTTTTCTGAGTCATTGCATCCCAGGACAGAGCCCACCATCTTGTATGTATGGCCTACATTCTTTGTTCCTAAATGTATACATTTACAGTTTGCTGGATTCAAGCACATATTGTTTGCTTGTGGCCAGTTTATCAAGTGATCCAGATTGCTCTAAATCAGTGACCTGTCCTCTTTATTATTTACCACTTCCCCAATTTATGTGTCATCTGCAAACTTTATCTGTGATGATTTAACGTTTTCTTCTAGGTCATTGATTAAAATGTTATATAGCATAGGGCCAAGAACCAATCCGTGTGGGACTCCCACTGTAAACACCCACTTGATTTACAAGGACTTTCTGAGATCTAACAGTTATCCAGTTTTTAATCCATTTAATATGAGCTTTGTTAATTTTACATGTCTAGTGTTTTAAATCAAAATGTTGTGTAATACCAAGTCAAATGCCTTAGAGAAATCTTAGTATATTACAGCAGCATTATTATCTTAATCAACCTAACTTGTAATCTCATAAAAAAAATATTAAGTTAGTTTGACAGGATCTATTTCCCATAAATCCATGTTGATTGGCATTAATTACATTGCCCTCCTTTTAATTCTTTATTAATTGAGTCCCATATCAGCTGCTCCATTACCTTGCCAGGGATTGTGTCAGGCTGATAGGCCTATAATTTCCTGGGTCATCCAGTTTACCCTTTTAAAAAAATGGCATAACATTAGCTTTCTTCCAGTCTTCTGGGACTTCCCCAGTGCTCCAAGACTTATTGAAAATCAACATCAACATCCAGTGAGCTCCTCAGTTAGCTTTTCTAAAACTCTTGGATGCAAGTTATCTGGACCAGCTGATTTAAAAATATCTGACTTTAATAGCTTCTGTTTAACATCCTCCAGAAATACTAGTGGAATGCTAAAGATATTGCTGGAGATACGAAAGTTTACAGTTACAGAATAAGCTGTAAAAAACCTAGACAAGGTGTCTCTTAGATCCCAGAGATTGCACATACTACTGCCAGCCACCAGCTGCCACAAGGGATTGCACAGGCAGAGAGAGCAGAACACATTCTTAAAACAAAACAAAAAGCCCCCATATTAGAGTTGATGAACAACTGAAAAATACTTTCTTCTCGGACAAAAGTCTAAGACCAGTTCAGCTTATGGGTTGAAAGATCAGAACAACACTGCCCACCTCAGAGCTAAATCTTCATCTTATGATAAGCAGCCCTGCTTAAAGGATTCAAGATTGAGACACACCAAATCTACAAGGTCGTAGGGAAGGACGTTTTTATGCTGTCAGAATACAGTCTGAAACCTCAAGACCCTCATATATTGAATCAGGAAAAATATTAACCACCACCAGCCAGTCTCACTTGTCATAACTGCACCCAGAGATCCTATATGGTTGAAGCTGATCAAGGTGCTCAGTACAAAAGAAACAAAAGGCATCTTTTAAACCCAGTTGAATTGCTGTCTAACTCTAGCAGCAATGGTACTTGCATCACAGCATTAGTTCAGGGAGATAATCCTATTGAGAAGACTCCCATCACCATTGATCAGAAAACTACACATCTGTGATTTGATAGTCAAATGAATAAACTGGACCAAAACCTTCCCTGAGGCCAGATGATTAGATCTGCTTGAATGGTGAAGCTGGTGATTCACCTGAATCTATGACTCATTGTTAAATATTAATTAATGTTAAAGACTGCTGATACGGAAAGGAGTGGGAGTTGTGGGGATATGTGCACTGTCTCTTTAAACTGTAGCAGTAAGGTAGGCATAGTGAGGTAGGCTGGGGAAGGTTGAAGGCCTAAGTGCTGAATTGAAGCAGAAAGGGAGAAAAAGATTAGTTTTAGGTATAACACTGTTTTCTTTATTCTACTAAAGTTCCTTGTTCAGTGTTAGAAGAAAGTGATTCTTTCTATTATTGTTTACCATTGTCATATGACAATTTGCACCCTACACAGCCAAGAACTACATCCTCCAATAGACAACATACCGCCCTTCTCTCAACAGGCCCATGCCCCTAGTAAGCCCCGGGTTTTTAAAAAATTGGGAAAAAATAGTTTCAGGTCAAATTAAGTGTTTCATTTAAATTTTGAGTGTTTTTATATTTCTAAATTTTTTTTAAATGAAGACATTTTCTAAATGAAAAGATATTTTGAATTGGAAAATTAAAACATAGCTTTTTGTAAAAGCTGAAACAAAATGCTTTGATTTTTTTTTTCTCAATTTTTTTCCAGGTTTTTTTTTTTTTCAACTGAAACAATTGGGTGAAATTGACCCAAATCCATGCAGTGGTTTGGTCATGCTGAATCTGCATTTTTCCCTGAAAATTTTTTTGGCTGTATAATTTTGCTCAGTTCTTGGGTATACAAGATGACCACTCCCCATAGCAGGCTACTCAAAGAAACCTCACCTCCCATTCCTATTCTCCTGGGTGAGTGGGTCAGAGGGATGTACTATCTCACTACCAACTGCAAAAAACCTGCTTCTCCCCTTGCAGCCAATCTGTAACTGACCACAGGGACAGGGAAGCCCCATAATACCTAACTGTGGCTAGGGTACTGTGACCAAATGCATCCCTGTGTTCATAACCTACAGACTATTGTAATAATCCTTGTACAGAATATGCCCGTGAAGTATCACTTGAAAACTAATAACTTGGTGGTCAATAATATCATGGTTAAATGTTCGTAGCAACATTATATGTAAAGTTATGAACCTAAACTGAAATGTGTTTACCAGATTGGTCTGGGGAGGGGGCAAATTTGTTCCTCAAAGACAAAGGACAAGGTGACACCTCTAGTGAGGTGTCATCAAAGTTGATTGGCAATCACCAGTCAAGCAGCCATTTTTTGGCCAGGAAGGGGAGCAGAAACAGATCAAGCAGCATTTTAGCAAACAACAACATGGCATCTTTTTCACCACTAGACTCCACGTCTCCATCCTCACAGCTGGAAGAAACTTTATTTAGGAGTAACCCTCAGGGAAATGCATTTCAAAGGGTGACTGGACTATAAAATTGAGGGGCAAAAAGACCTCAGTGTCCCCTCTTTCTTTCGCTCCCTAACTCACTCTCTCTCTTTTCTCTAAGAAGACAAAAGAACCAGACTTTGGGAGTGGTTCTGACTGGAGAATTAGATCAGCCCTGATGCTGGGAACATGTGATAAGGATTTTATCTTGAACCAAGTCTAGTTTGTTAGTTTTAGTTACTAGAAAGAATTTTATTTTTATTTCTCTTGTAACCATTTCTGACCTTAATGCCTTATACTTGTACTCACTTAAAACCTCTCTCTTTGTAGGTAAATAAACTTGTTTTATTTTTTAAATCAAAACTAATCCAGTGTAATGCTTAAACTGAACTGTTTGGGTAACTCCAAGTAGAGCAGCAAACTTGCATGTTGACCCTTTACAAGGACAAAGGACTTTTAATATCTGAACTGTCCAGGAAAGGGCTGGTCAGTGCAGAACACATGTTTTGGGGGAAATTCAGGACTGGGAGTGTGTTAGAGCACCCTGGACATAGTAACCAAGGTTGGTGCAAGCAAGAGCATGTCTGGTGCACTGCTGGGGTCAGAGCTGCTCGACCAGGGCTGTAGCCATACACAGACACTCAGGATATGACCTGCCTGCTGTTAGGCTGTTTGAGAGCAATCCAGACTGGAAGCTACAACAACAAAGCATTGTGAGGCACCCAAGACTGCAAGGCAAGTGGTGACACAGCCCCTCATTGTTACGAATTGCACCCTGGAATGTGACAGGTACTCTTGAGTTTCCCTAACAACCATGTGATAGGGATTATGGTGCATCTTTTTTAGCATGTAGTTGCATACATTATTATTGTGGTAGCACTTAGGAACCCCACCCACAGACCAAGACCCCCTTGTGCTATGTGCTGTACAAATATGGAAGTGAGGGAGCAGTGGGGGGGGGGGAGGGAGAGAAACTTAACTAGCTTTAAGACTGAGCCTGATAAATTTATGGAGGGGATCTTATGATGGGACTGCCTGCGATGGCATGTGGCCCATCAGTGATTGCTAGTAGCAAAAAACCCCACGTGCTGGAGAGGGGACACTAGATGGGGAGGGTTCTGAGTTACCTGGGAAAGAATTCGGTGTAGTATCTGCCTGGCGGGTCTTGCCCCCATGCTCAGGGTGTAACTGATCGCCATATTTGGGGTCAGGAAGGAATTTTCCCTGGTCCCACCCCACCATTTGGGGTCAGATTGGCAGAGACCCTGGGCGGGAGGGGTTTCATCTTCCTCTGAAGCATGAGTCACATGCAGGTTTAAACTAGAGTAAATGGTGGATTCTCTGTAACTTGAAGTCTTTACACCATGATTTGAGGATTTCAGTAACTCAGCCAGAAGTTAGGGGTCTATTTCAGCTGTGGGTGGGTGAGGTTCCGTGGCCTGCAATGTGCAGGAGATCAGACTAGATGATCACGAAGGTCACTTCTGACCGTAAAGTCTATGAGAACAAAGAGATGGTTCTTGCCCCAGAGAGTTTACAATCTAAGTACCAAACCTTGAGGCCCGTTCCCTGCAGGGTTCACAGCGCCCTACGATCTGCTAGCTATGAGAAACAAACCAGAGAAGCACAAGCAGCCAAAGAAACAACTCAGAGCAGAAACAGCAAAAGCAGGGATTGCTGCACTAGGAAAAAAGAATTAAAATGGAGCCCAACTGGGACCACTCCTCCTCTGCCCTCAAGACTCCCTCTCTCCCTGATCCAGAACTGTGCTGGGTAGACCAACACAGTCTAGGGTGGTGCCTTTCCTCTGCACCCCCTTCCCGCATGCAGTCTTGGAAAAAAACCGCTGAGAGGAGCCAGGCAGACACTCCAGCTGGTAGGAACAGTTGCAGAAGCAGCAATGCAAGGCCCTTCAGACATTCAGGGACTTAGCTACTGTTCTGACTGACTTTCTCTACCCTGTGCCAATTGGCTGTTTCCTCCAACCCTCTCCCTCCCCGTCCTCCTTCTCCCTCACAGTCTCTTCACCAGCCTCACTCCATACCTACCCCTCTTATCCTCTTCCCACCTGCCCTGTCCCCCTCTCCCCTTCCTGTCAATGCCCCTCTCCCCTCACTTTTCTTTCCATTGAGCTTATTCCCTCCTAACTAATCCCACCCAAAAAACCTGTGGAACTAACATACCGTGTGCTGCCATCGCATTGTTCACGCTGCTTGTGAGCTCTTCCACTTCCCTACCCACACACCATCTGTCTTTAGATTGTAACCTCGTGGGGGAAGGGGCCGTCTGCTACTCAGGGTTTGTACAGTGCCTACCACAATGGGGTCTCTGCTCTTCATTGGTCCGTGGGCACTACAATTAATAACAATAACTACCTGTCATCTCTGTAGTCCCCATTTTTGTTAAGTCTCTTGTCATACAATAAGCCCCTTGGGTCCTTTCTCCTTCAACCAGAACCACAGAGCTTCTTGATCTCTAAAGACACTGCCATAAACCATTCAGGTCCATCCAAAACAATCGCACCCCTGATTGTGTAGAAGCCTTGCTTTAAAAGATTTGGCATAATAAGGATCACACTACCTTACCAGGCATTATCTTAAAGTTTCCTAACACAGCACACAGAGCTAACATAGGGTCCTTAATGTGACTGTATAGATAAAGTAGGTCCAAACCATAAAACACTCTGGCCCCAGGGGGGAGGGGGAGTTGTCCTGTGAGCGAAATGACAAGTATTGAGACTTGCTACCTCATCAGTGTCAGCTCTCACCTTTGTAACCCAGAACAAAACTTTACCTAGATTGTTTAAAAGCAGCAACACTTTGGGTTTTGGGGGGGAATCTCATCTTTATTGCAGATTTTAAAAATAGCAAATTACTTTATCATCCACATTGTAACGTCTCATGGCAACTAGAACAAATAAGGCAGAGCTAAATGCAGCCATGACTTACAATAAAAGCACATTGCAGGAATCAGACATCTGTTGTTGTTACCAAGAAGTGGGACGAATTGTGGCTAAACTCTTCAGCAAAGCTCCAGACCACATTCTTGGTAATCTCAAATTTTTTCCATTGGGTGTCTATCAATAAAACCAAGGGATCTGAGAGGAAATCCAGACTAAAACTGCAGCTTCCAGTGATTTAAACCTGAAAGGCGATATATATTTTTCTAACATCTGAGAGTAGCTGGAATTCTCATTGGCAATGTTTCTAGCACAACTTTTTGTGGGACATGCTTTATTTGCTGTCACCCCGCCATGATTAAATCTGAGATGCAAACAATAAAATCTCACCTTCGTCCCATAAATCTATTACCAATAGGAAAGCAGAACCATACACACAGGGGAATTTCTGCGTATTACAAATCTAAAGGTTATTTTAATCAATTTTGCATCTTTTTCCATACCTAGTATAAAAAGATGATTATTAGGACACATTGAGTGCAATAAACTCCTCCTTCCTAACCCAACATGCCCTCGAGTCCTTACAAAACTCAGCTGCTAAGATCCTATTCCTTGATCTTAGTCTGTAAATCTGACTCCACCTTTAAATCTCCCCACTGGCTCCAACTTCTCCACTGCATCATGTTTAAACTTCTTGGATGAAATCCTGGCCCTATTGAGGTCAATGGCAAAACTCCCATTGAGTTCAATGGAGCCAGGATTTCACCCCTTGTCCTCATCTTCAAGGCCATATATAATCCCCCGCCCCTTCATTTTTTATCTGACCTAGTCTTCTGTCCTGATGTCCCCTACCTCCTCCCCTCTAGAGAAAGTCTGGGTCCAAAGGGTCCTGGAACAATGGAAGCCAAGGAGAAGTTATATATCTTAAATTAAATGGATTATATCCTAAATGGCCACCACATGCAACACATTGAACACAATTACATTCAGAATTATTATTATACACAATAATAATAAGATAAAATAATAATAATAATAATAATGAATGTTTATTTCTGTGGCACTGCATTTCCAAAGGCTTCTTGGGTGCTTAAAAAATATAATTGTAACAAAGACCAGGAAAATAATTTGTAGGGTGTAGTGGCCACATGAGTTCCTGGTTTGGTAAAGATTAAAATATCAGATAGAAGACAGGGATATAGAAATAAGAGGACTCAAGCAAAGATCAGACCCAGGAGTGCCGCCAGCTTTTCTGCTGCCCTAGGTGGTGGAAGGTCCCGCCCCGAAATGCCACCCCCCACAGAGGTGGCGGAAGGTCCCGTCGCCGAAATATCGCCGCGGTTGCCTCCCCCCAAATTGTAGTATCCTAGGTTGCCTAATGGGTTGCACTGGCCCTGATCATACCAGACTGCTATGGCAAGCTAGACAGGATTAGAAAGACTGTGCAGAGCACCCCGACAAGTTTGGAGCACCTTATTGCCAGAATGATAAAGTATTAGAAAAGGCAAAACGACTGGTAAAGGATGGGAGTATAACTGGTGGAGTGGTTAGCAAAATTAGGGGTACATTTATTAGTACCAAGTGATCTGAATCCTGAAGTACTTACTTAGAGGATCTATGGAAAAATTCATGGAGTGAGGTGCAACTCAGCAGGAGAAAGGGTAGTAGATTTGGGTCCTTAGTTCTTACCGTTGAATTATTCATGGAAAATAAATTATCCAGTGCATTTAGTGCTTTCTTTCTCTTGATGAATCATTCACATGCCAGTCCTGATTTCTGAGAATGGGTTTGCTAATGTAAAGATCCAGCTTCAATTCAGCAAAGCATTTAAGCATGTGAGTAGTCAGTGACTTCACTCATTAAAACCTGAGCACTGGGTGAAGTGTGGAGCTTTAATCACCCCCTCCACTCAAGACCAGGAGATAGCTGCTGCATAGCCCCACTTACACACTCACTGCTTTTTCATCATCTGGGCTAGACTAGCATCGTAAGCCCCTCCCCACCAATTGAGTGGCGTACTAGGGTCAGTGGATCCACATCAAGATGGACCTGCACCGTTCCCTCGCCCAACCCCTTTGTGGCTTTCTTCACTAGACTATGCAGGTCTGACATGGAAGCCATTTTCATGGCATATATGGGTATTATTTGGATACCTTTATGTGGCTGCTCCACCAGCAGATAGCCTCCCAGCTGAGCCTCTATGTGGGGCCTAAGAATACAGTAGGAACAGAACTCTGTTATTCCTAGTTTGCACTTGTACATTTTTTCCAGGCTCCTTTTAGCTCTTTCCTGGTGCAGAATTATTCATTTCCCCAGCGCTTTAGGATTCTTCTGGGAATTGCTTACCTGAAAAAAGCACAGGCCCTATTAGCATGATCCATGGGAGGCTTCCACGTAACTCACCTGCTAGAGCTGGTGTGTGCAGACTTGAGCTTTAGCGGCTTGACTCTTGGCTGGCTCCCAGCAGCTGTAAGGGAGCCAAATGTAAGTGACTGCAAACCGTCTTCCCATTTTGCTTTTGAATGGTTTAACAGCAAAACACTGTCTTCAGGATGTAAAAGTTAGAAACAATGATCATTAAACGAGCAGCAAGGCCATATGGAAAGCGGGGCATGTTCTCTGACATGGCACTGCATGGTGTTGGTGTCACAGGCGCTGTCACTCTCCAGAGTGGAGCTCACTGGCTAATGTTGGAAGAGGGGTTTAAATTAGATTTTCTTCTTATTGGCATTCTCAGTAATACACATACTGTTGTTAGAACAATTCAATATCATGAACCTTGCAGGTGGGTACAATAAAGCTTAGCACAAGAGGATATGTAACAGCTGAAGGAATTAAGCCTTTCCTCACAATAAAAACTCAATAAATAACTTTCCAGTCAGGCAAGACCTGCTTTTATTTTTGGTCAGAATAGCTATGTAAGCTGGCGGGATGACTGAGCAGAATCAAATCACAGCAGCAGACAGTAAGGTGTTTGCAGCAGGAGACGATCTTTATAATCACAAATCGGAACAAGGGAACAAAGAGTAGCAAACAACTTCACTAGTCGAGGGATCCTCCAGCCTGCAGAGCATGAGTAGGGAGTCCTGATATTCTCCCCTTTCTGTCTCTCCACCAGTCCTTCTTATAACCCCTCCCCTGATTACCTGCACTAGAGAAGAGAAAATGTAAGTTGGTGATGACACCATATGTACTAAGAAGAACAGGAGTACTTGTGGCACCTTAGAGACTAAAATTTATTAGAGCATAAGCTTTCGTGGACTACAGCCCACTTCTTCGGATGCATATGCATATGCATCCGAAGAAGTGGGCTGTAGTCCACGAAAGCTTATGCTCTAATAAATTTGTTAGTCTCTAAGGTGCCACAATACTCCTGTTCTTCTTTTTGCGGATACAGACTAACACGGCTGCTACTCTGAAACCATATGTACTAAGGTCCAAGTAGTGCCTCATCACTCTGTGGCAGTGTAAGCCCAATACATCCACTAAATTAGAAAGGGCAAGTGACTCTTCCCCAACCCCCATCTAAAAATCCAGAGGAGAAGGTTGCTGTTCCGAAATGTTACAGCTGGGAGAAGGGTCTGGGAGCACATGGATTTTAGAGGAACTATAGGCCCCAGGGAGGAGGACAATCCCCATCTACAAGAGACATGAGCTATCTTGCAGGAATACCCATTGTTCTGCTGGCAGGCACCTCCTCCATCCTGGGTCTCCTGGGGCTGCCCAGTAGAAGCCACAGAAGAAAATCAGAATTCATTATAGCCCCAGGTTGTTTCACCTTCCAATTGGGCTTCCACATGGAAATCTCTGAGTTCTGCAGAAGAGGATACTACAAAGATTATAAATTCCCTGCACTGTTGCCCTCTACAACCTTTACCTCTGCCTTCAGAATCCAGCAGTGCTCAGCTGGATGGTTATCTGGGCAGAGCTAGGGAGGCGAAACAGCGCCACAGAAGGCAGATCTCTTTCTACATGAGCAGGGACAGATCCACAGGCAGAGGCCTCCTCACATGGACTATTGGGGCAAAGAAATTAGTTTGTCTTGTGCTGCAATGTGGGGCCAGCAGCACTTGGTTGCAACGCAAATGAAATGGATGGATAGTGTACGAGGCAATAGAGTAAATTATTAAGCTAATTCTATTTTTTCTTGTAGTTTTTAAGTGCATTTTAGGGATGTGACAAATATTCAGTTTGCACTTGATATATTTATATATTGATCCACCTGTCCATTTCAGGTACTTAAATGGCCTCCATCACCATAGTATCTGTTCACTTCACGATCACCATGGTATTTATCCCACACAACACAGAAGTACTATTTTCTCAGTTTACAGATGGGGAACTGAGGCACAAAGAAACTAAGTGACTTCTCCAAGTCTCTGGCAGAGTTGGGAATTGAACTTAAACTCCCTATTCCACACTTAGTACCAGGGGCGGCTCTAGCTTTTTTGCTGCCCCAAGCACGGCAGGCAGGCTGCCTTCAGTGGCATGCCTGCGGCAGGTCCCCGGTCCCACGGCTTTGGCGTACCCGCTGCCGAATTGCAGCCGAATCCGCGGGACCAGCGGACCTCCCACAGGCATGCTGCAGAAGACTGCCTTACTGCCACCCTCACAGGGACTGGCAGGGCGCCCCCCCAGGCATGAGCTTGGAGCTCTGGTGTCTGGAGCCACCGCTGCTTAGTACCTTAACCACTGGACTGACTATTCTTCCTCCCCATGTAGTAGAATAATAAGGGCAAGAAATCTCATCCAAAGGGGTAAACTGCAGGCCTCACTTCATGCAGAGTAATAACTTACTCTGTGAGTAGTTTCATGTTATCTGATCATTTCTCAGATTTATAAGGAAACCATATGATCAATGCAGAGCCTGGATACAGTGTTGCTTTGGCATGACTGGCACTCACGAGTTTGAAAATGGGCCTAGAATGAATGGTTTATATGCTGTTCTTATGGGCATAAATGCAGCTGATCCCTGATCAATGTTGCCTGAAGTTAACATTGGTATGGTGACGGTAACAGCACTGACACATGATTTGCACAATGGACTCTTATTATGATGGTTTTTCCCTTGCCCTTCTTCGCATTGTGCTGTAATACATTGAAGCCAATGGTTTCATAGCTACTTGTGAAACATCAAATGGGAAGTGTCCTTCAGCAATACTAGTTGATCCTTATAAGCTCCAACTCTCAAATCTGATATAAAAGTGTTATCCCTTTCCCAGGGGCAGCCTGCTGAAGGTGGTTGTGTTGCTGTAGCAGATCACAGCCACATTTTTTCAAAGGCCAACAAATGTTCCACTGCAATACTGACAGTGCAATAAAAATGTACTAGGTACACTGGGCAGCACTTGAAATGCCCTTTAATCCTACATGCTATACCTGGTGTATGATACAATAGCACCAATATAGTTAACCTAATATCTACAAATAGAACCTAACCACACAATTTTCTATCATGCAGATACAAACTTTTATCCAGCCACACCAAATAGACATCAAGGTTGTATGTAGTTAGACATCAAGGACTGCCAAATTGGACAGATGATGTTCAGATATTTAAGTGCCTTCAATTGAATAACCCCATTTGGTTAATATAAACCAATGTACCATGAAAATTATTAACATAGAGTACTAGCCAAACTCTTAGCCAAAAGCCATAAAGAGAAGTCTGTTTGAGGTGCTCTCTCACCAGTCTCTGCAAGTTCCTCAAGATTTAACTATCCTTCTTAGTAATAACTCTTAGGGCATAGCCAACTATAATAGATCTCATAAAGGTCAGTCATGTGGGAACATATGTGAGGGGAAAATTATTTGTAAATTTTTAGAAACCCAGGAATATTGGCGGACTATGAACATCAGCTTTCTTCACTAATGCACAAGTATTCAGACTGATAGCTCATGGGAGGCCCATGTGTTATCCTTGGAAAGTATAGGCTTCAGAGAGAAAATTCTGAGTTCTTTTCTATATTATCTTAATTAGGTGAACAGGAAAACACTTGGTAAATACATTATTCATACAAAGGAAATATCTCTTTCCCAGTTCTGGGAAAATAAATGATTTAGGTTCCTTTTGATGTTTTAGTTTTACTCTGCAGCCAATCACTCTAACAGTTCCTCTGTCACTGTAATAATATGGTTTCCTTTCCTAACTGCTTATTTATCTCTCCTGGTAGAGATGACATATTACATTCTTGGGGCTGGTTACGGGCACACTCAAATTTAGTTTCTAAAATATTTTTATGCTGTCCTCATATTTTAGGTGTTCTACTGTTTTAGCATTCCATCATTCTTAGCTGGAAGTCTAGCCACCCATAGGAAATCCAGTAAACTTTGGTTTCTCCCCATTAGCCTGATGATGTGGCAGAATTAGAATCTGATCCATGCTACTGTAGAGTTAATTGCCTTATATTGGTGGGAGAGCAGCAACTGAATACACAATTATTTAGTGACAGCAGTACTTTAAGACAAAACCTTTCCGAACTTGCAACAAATTCTTCTCTGTGCTTTCCACTCATAACAATCCCACTCCCACCAGAAAAAGACAGATGTCAAAACACGGCTCTGCTCCTAATTTGTGTGTGAATATAACAGAGTCCTCTTAATTGGAGCATCCTGGTGAGTGGCCTTTTGCCTCCATTGTCTGCTATTCCCAATTTACAGAGGACACCATTTTAACAATGGGGCTTTCTGGGGCGCTCCAAAGTCCATCATATTACTGTTCAATTCAATGAGTTGCCTGTGTGAATTGGGACAGGGACTGAGCTTGCTGCCTGACTAATGCTAGAAGCAGGAACAGTTGCAAGATTCCCAGTACGGTGGCCCAGCACGTGTAACTGGTGCAGAAAGAACATACTAACAACCACAGCCAGCCAGACATCTAGCAATTCATCCACTTTTTGTACGCATCATAGCCGAGGTTGGACTGAAAGCTGTTGTTTGAGGAGCAAACACGCAGAACCAGAAGGAGAAGGAGACAAACAAAATACATAAGCAGTAGGTGTCTCCATTTAGAGAAATGAGTGCCCCCATTAAGCAGTTGTCATTGCTATAAATAGCTTTGGACTTAAAGGTCAACTCTTGGGAGGCAGCCCAATTAAGAAGCTTCCCCAATTAAGTGTGGAATGCATTATATTGAAAAGTGTCCAGTATGTGGGCATCATTCGGAACAAAAAATGAAATTGGTAGCATATGCACAGTTTGAACTAGGCTGCAGTAAAATAAACTATACATGTGATTAGCATTTACATTAACTCCTTTTCTGCCACGTCCTCAGGAGCACCAGGTTTTTAAAGGCAGGTCCATAGTTTTCTGAAAGGGTAGCTATATATTGTACCAATTCAAAGGGGCGTATGAGTGCTCCTTCCCAGGCCTGCAGCCGGAATTCTGGAGCACTAAAGAGGAGGTATACATTAGCAATCTATTGGGTGCGCTGGAGTTCAATCAGCCCTCTAGCTCAGAGAAAAGGAAAGTTATACAAATGCTACTGCTTATCTGACTCCAGAGCAGAATTTAACCATTTTTTGAGGGTATTCAGATGTGGAGTTTTGACTGAGTCCATTACAGAATCAAGGACCAGGAAGTGCTCCTAAGCTCCAATCTGGATCCAAACTTTCTCAAAGATCAGCATGCTCCAATTTGGAGGGCTAGCTCAGTTCTCTCTCTGTTACTACTAATGTTATTAAGCACCTATATTCCATTTTATATCTTCAAGATCTCCTACAAACTTTAATCCATGAGGAAAGTGGAAAAACAGTTATTTTTCCCCTTCAAATATAATTTCCAAAGAAAGTTTCCTGGTCATAATATTGTAGCTAGCTTTCTAACTTTGATATAGATTTCAGCTACGCAGCATGCTGATGCAGTAGCCTTCTTTCTTTTTGTTTAGTTCCTATATAATCAAACTACACCGACATAGTGGCTTCAGACTTTGGATAAGCAATCATTCATTTTCTGGATGGGTACACGATGTTACCTTAAGTCACAAGTCTCTCAAGACATGCCCTCTGGATAAAGACAACATCCTAAGAGGAACACTCCTAAGTTACGACATTCAGATCCAGATGCTCTTGAGTGATGATCTTGGTGTGGGTTACTGGTCCTTAGGCCTCTTCCAGAAGAAGGCTGCTAATGGATAAGGGATCTCCTAAGCTTTGGTCTTAGTGTTTTATTTCTGTCTGTGTGACTGTGCTTTAGTTTCCTAAAATACTGCTACTTATTATTGACACGATTCCTCTAAATCTTTTTAAGACCTCCATTTGCCTTGTTCCAGGTTGTCTTTTAACTTACCAAGAACACCTTTCACTCCTTCCATATGTTGAGATGGCCTTCTCAGACAGAAGATGAATGCTTTTAGTAAACTAAATATTTTTGCCTTCTGGGGAGGATGTACAAAAAATCTGTTTATTTTTATGCATACTTAATACTTTTCCCAACAGAAAACCCCACTAAGATTCCAGTTCCACATCTGTGAAACAGATCTACAGAGGAGATCTGTATCACCAAACTGAAGTAACATACTTTTAATATTTTCTCAGTGCAGTAAGGCAGTAGTTGATATAAAGTGCACTCCACTTAACACAGATACACTTAATTGGACAATCAGTTAAAAACACACACACATCTATATTTCAGTCAAATACAATGCATCAAGTGCACTCATTTCGGCTTAATATAGATCATTAATTGTTCTGCAAGGACCTGGGTTTAAACCCTGTCACTGCAGCTAGGTATTAACCAATTAGCACTTTATTGTTGTGCAAAGGTGTAGATAATTATCATGTAATTAAGCAATTCTACTATATTAACCCTGTGTCATTGATTCAGGGAAACACTTAAACACATGCTTAACACTCAAGTCAACTTAAAGTTAGGCATGTGCTTAGGTGCTTTGCCAAATCGGGACCTTAAATTACAAAAGCCACATTGTGTTTGACTCAAATGCTACAGAACCAAAGACATTCTGAGGCAAGAATAAAAATTCAGGCCAACATTCTATCGTACAGCTGTAATGGTTTAAAAAACAACCCACAAACGCTTCACTTTCTGCTGCTTTTACTAAGTTGTATTCATTAAAAAGTCATTTGAGCATCAGTGTGAGCTTTGCCTGAGTAAGGACTGCAGTGAGCTTGTAGTAAGGTGGGATGCTTAGTGGGGCACCCCATAGGGAAGCTTCTGGAGCCCCGCATCTGCACTAGGAAGAGCGCAATCTGCAACATCCCATGCAGGAGTGCAGCAAACTCCCCCTCGTGAGACCGGAGAACTGGGCTGGCTAGTGCATGGGGGAAGCTATGACTCTGCCTACTCCAGATTAGGCAATTTGCTCCCAAGATAGGGGAGCAACTCAGCAGGAGTTGGGGGGACTGCCATTCTGGCCAGCCCTTATGCTGGGTGCAAAGCAGACTCTTTACTCAGTGTTTGACCCAATGATAAGACCACCATGCACTTGTACAATGTCTTTCTTCTGAGACTCTCCAAGCACTTACAGCAGTGGGCAAGTAGTATACAGGGAGATTTTGGAAAACCAGTAAAGTGCCTGAAACCAGTATTGCTTATTGCTAAAAGCAGTCTCAGCTTGACCAAGGCAAGAGGGGAGGGGGTTTTGGGTGCCACAGAAAGGGCAGTTTGCCCGCATGTCCTTCCTTAAAAAAATTGTGTTCAAGTTGCTGATACATGCATTTTAGAAGAGCAGGATGTGCCCTCAGGAATGTGTCTAACAGGGTCTCAAGGCTGCCAGCTCTGGGAAAAACCCACACCTGGTTAATCAATAATCAGAAGGAAGCCTCTTGCTTGACCATTGAAACTTCTTGCTTAACAAGTTTTCTTTGAGGAACATGTTATTCTATTACTTTGTATAAATAAAGGGGGGAAAGTTTGAGGTAGTGGGACTCTTCGGGACTGGACTCTCCCTCCAGATGCATCTTGTGTTCCCGACCGGCAGACGGGCTGCTGCTGTGCCACTCGAAGCCACACTCAACTTTGGTAATTATCGAGGGTTGGGAATGTTTTACTAACCTGTTGCAGACGTGTGTAAGTGCTTGAGACTAAGTAAAGTTTAGCTTTAAATGAAAGCACTTTTGTGTTGTCCTGTTTGTGCCAGCCATCTATCGGTCGGACGGCCGTGTCTCTCCTGATTTATTTCCTGACACCACCTCACACAGAGTAAAAGTTACCAAGAGCTTTGGGTTGAAAGAACCCCGGGTAACAGTATCATCACCACCAAGGGAAGATCATCAATAGGATTTTGCCTTCTTTGAAGGACAGATAATATTTACTGCATTGGAGCCTTTTATTGTTTACCTTCTCTGGACTGCCAGTTCTTGGAGTTCTCTTTTATTCTATAGATCAGTGACCGAGTGAACTATGTTCGAAAAACGTAACAAATAATTTGCTGAAAAACACCTCTCAATTTTTAAACCAAATAATTTGTTTAGAAACTATTTCTCCCCGATAGCGAGAGGTTAGGCACCATTAGAAATTCTATTACACACAAAACTGTTTGAATGTTCTCTCCTTTCCTTGGCTGCATCGAGTCTGGACAGCTTCATTTTATTTTAATATCTCTTTGCCTCAGTTATGCTGCAGCTGGAGAATTTGTGACCTAGCTCACGTTCTTACAAACAAGGAAAAATGGTATGTATAAGATGAAAAAGGACTTCCTCTGTCTGTTTTGCTGCTGAAGGCAGTTGGCCTGGGTTAACATCTCTGTTGTCTCAATCATTGATGAAAGAGGGAGAAGGAGAAAAAAGCCCCTTTAAAGTTGTGAAAAGTCTTATTTTTTCTGAGAAAAGAATGACTTACAGGAGTGACGAGTTTATCACAAGTTACACAGGGACAGATTGCAAGCCCCTTACTCTTGCTGGATCATGAAATCAGTGAGATTATTCATGCAAATTACTGCTCACCAGTGGGAGTAAACAATTTCACTCATAATTACTGTTACACAGTACCAGTGTAAAATATTTGGAACCTTATTCTGCCTGATTTACACTTTCATGCAGACCCAATAACTTCAGGGGTGAAAATCGGACCAGAATTTGGTGTGTCTAAAATCTTTTGCAAAGGATTTTGAATAAAATAAATCCTCTTCCTATATTTGATCCCTTGGACTGCATATTACAGTATCTGTTAGTGGGTTCATGTGAACCATTTTTACAGTTTTAGTTTGGGTGGATTCAGTTGAACAAACACAAAACATACAGCAAAACTCAGCTGAAACAGCAGAGTTTCATTTGATTTGGAGGTCTGGGCAGGTCTACATTTAAAACGCTGCATCAGCACAGCTGTCCCATTGCAGCTGAGCTGTATTGCACTTAAGTGAAGGTGCTCCTATGTGGATGGGAGAACTTCTCCTGTCAGTGTAGTTAGCTACCACCTCTTGGAGAGATGGGTTATGTCAATGGGAGAAGCATCGACATAGCACTGTCTACGTGGTGGGTTAGGTCAATGTAACTACATTGCTCAGGTGTGTGGATATTTCAGATCCCTAAGTGATGTAGTTATAGGTCTGTAATGTAGACCTGGCCTATGAGACTCAAAACCAGATGGAGCTGCTGAGTTTTGCATGTCTTCCACCAGAACCATAAAATTGGCCTCTTGGTTTGTGGTTTATGATGTTCCAGGGTGCAAGCCAGACCAGTGAGGGGCTGTGTCACTACTTGCCCTGCAACCTGGGGTGCCTCACAATTCTTTGTTGCTGTAGCTCCGAAACTGGGCTCCTTATAAACAGCATGCAAGTCACACCCTGAGTGTCTGGGTATAGCCACAGCCCTGGCCCAGCAGTTCTGACCCCAGCAAGCGGGCAGCAAACACCAGCCGCACTGTGGCTTCCAGCAGCATTGGTTACTATTTGCATGGTGACCCCAAGAGGCTCCCTGTTCTGAACTTTCCCCCCCGAAAATGTGTGTTTTTCACTCTTCCGCCCTCTTCTAGACAGTCAGGTATATTAGTCCATTGCCCCTCTAAAGGTATCAACATACAACAGTCAGCTTTCTTAAATGAAGTTACCCAAATAATTCATAATACCAGATTAGTTTTAATTAAAGAAGAAAACAAGTTTATTTAACTATAAAGAGAGAGATTTTAAGTCAGTGCAAGTAATGAGGCATTAGAGTCAGAAATGATTACAAGAAAACTAAATATAAAACTCTTTCTAAACTTAAACTAAACTTGGTTCAAGGTGAAGTTCAAGGTGTTTTCAGTACATAGCTGAGCAAACTCTCAGGCCAGGATCTGATCCCAAAGTCTACAGATAGGCTGTTTCTTTTGTCTTCTTATGTGGAAAAGAGAGATGGATAGGGAGAGATAACTTCGGGTGCTTTTGCCCCCTCACTTTTATAGTTCAGTCACCCTTAGAAATGCAGTTTCCTGAGAGTGACTCCTAGATTAAATTCTTTCAAGCAGAGAGCAAAGCGACATGGAGTCTGCTGGGGGGAGAGATTTTATGCTGTTGTTTGCTAAAATGCTGTTTTGTTTGTTCCTTCCTTGCCAAAGAATGGGCACTTGACACCTGGCTAGAGGTGTCACCCTGTCCTTGGTCTTTGAAAAACAGGTTTACCCACTCCCAAGACTTGTCTGGTAAATGAGTTCAATTAACAAATGACTCATCACGAATGTACCGTACTTGCAAATATCTAAAGAGTTTCTGGTTCTCATACAAACCTTCAGAACCTATTTCTCCATCTCATAATCTAAACTCTATCATAGATGTAAAATGTCATGCTTTACACACTGACATCTGATTTTTTTCCTGAACAAAATATAGATGCTAGCATTTTTTATGGATGCTTCTACTTGTGTGTGTGTTTATATGGGCGGAAAGTCAGAAGCCAAGGTTGAGGTTACCTGGAAGTTTTATTCAAATTGTGTCTTTCTCCTACATGTATAGCTTTTCTTCTTTCCTTTGTGGCCTTGCTCCAATGATCTCATTTTCTCTTGTCTGCCACTATTTCTAGTTTTTAATGTCTTTTCTCTTCATTTATGCACTCATCTCCTTTCATTTGCCTCTCTTTCTTCTCTATGCTCCTTGAACACCTTGTTTTTCCACTGTTGAGTGTTTGGGGTTCCTTCCCCCCCCCAGTTTTGCATCTCTATTTTTATTTCCCTTTTGATTTTTTATTTCCTGTGTTTGTTTCGCTTCTTTAGTTTCCCCTCTGAATCATTCTTCTGTTTTGGGCTTTGCAGCATCATTATCCTCTTTGAATCTTCTTGTCTCTTGACTACAACGCCCTCTCAGTCCTCCCTGGTTGACTCAGCCAGAGCTGTGTGGGAAGTGATTGCGAGTGAATCAGTGACTTGGTGCTCAGAGGGGCATTAATAATCTATTTATTTGCAGTTCCTACCTGTATATCTAACTCCTTCTCCAGTGACCATTTTTCAGATGGAGCTATATATAATCCTTAGACGTATGAATATGGAATACACTTCAGAGAGGCTGGAAGAGTTACTTTAAGGACGGAAGTGGCTGAAAAATTGAAAAGTTACAAGTAGCAACAGCTAAAATTAGTCCTAGTGGAGAAGAGATTATTAGCTAGGTGAATTAAGGATCTTAAACAGCAGGTGGCCTGTTTCCATAAATCAAAATGTTCTAATAAACCTACAGTATAATTCACATTCAAGTGTTATATTTTTATTTAACTGTAAAATGCAGAAATTGTCTTTCATCAGGCTAATGTAACATATTGTGGGACGGGACCAAATTAGGGCATGGTCTAGAAACTTTTATAGTATATGGAAATATTTTGTGATATCTTAAAATACAGTTTTGGAGCATTTGTTTTCTTTCCAGCACAAAAGCCCCTTTCATTCCTGTAATTAAAACTGGTAAATGGTTAAAGTTATGGAACACACAGAGATGATTTTTAAATGGAACCAGATTTGTTAAAAGGCTGTAAAAGTACCTCTGTCTCCTGGGAATCTCACTGGTGGTTCCCTCCTGAGTCTCCTAAACACACTAATGTGTGCTGGCTCTGGGGAAATGTTCACATTAATAGGACACTGGCTAATGCTTTTTTATTGTTTTTAATGTTATTTTACTACCTGTTGTTTCCAGTGCCCTCTTGAAAGCTTGAGCATAAGGGACCTGAATTTCCTATCATTTACACTGATGTAAATCCAGAGTAACTCCCCTGACATCAATGGAGTCACAATGGTGTTAAACTGGTATAAGTGAGGGGAGAAAGGTTGTACAGAAGAGCTGCTCTAGAAAGAGATTTTCCTACTTATTTCAGCTCCACTCATCGATTGTATCTGTGCAGATAGACCCATGTGCTTGTGTGGACCCATGCAGTCTTTGTCCTTTCCTATTTTGGTAAATAGTATTTTCCCCTTGGTTTGGAATAGAACTGAAATGAACATGTTTCTTTTACTTTCCCCCAGAATAACAGTGACCAGTCTAATTGGTTCACAAAGGGTTTGAAGCAGCCCAGGGGTCATGGACACAATCATTTGGGGAGGGAAGGGAGCTGAAAAACTCTGATAATATCCCTTTAAAGGAACATGTGACAAGCACATCGTAGCTATTTCTTCCAAGACTGGTGAGCTTTAAACTGATGTATCAACTTCAAACCAATCCTCTATCTAGTGAGCCATCCACCTGAATCTGTTCCTTAGTGCTTCTGTTGAATAAATATTGTTCAACCAAATTATATGTGTCCTTTGTTAATTTGCTTACCACTGTGTTTTCTTTTTCCTGAGTTTTAAGAATCAGAAAGATATTCTATGGAACTTCCTCCAGCTAAGGGAATGTATGTGGCTGTGTTATAATCCCCAGAGCTGAATGCTGTTGAGTGAGACAAATAAAAGAAGAGTATGGAAAAATGAATAAAAAGTTGAGAGAAAAGTTGGAATACAGCATCTTTTTCTGACAGTAGCTTTTCATTTTAGGAGTTAGTGGGGCAAACCTTCATTTTGGAGGTACATTACCTCACTCCCCTTCCAATTTGGGCACTGCATCTGGTAAATATTAAACTTTTAACCAGTCCAACTGGAAGTTGACTTTTAATATAAAACTCTTGGAAGCAACCCTCCTTGTAAATACAGTGTTATAGGCCGGCCACAAAAGAATGGCATGAGATCAAAAATACCATACACTGTTACTAAACTTGAAATAAAATTTGCCATAAGAAGAGTACTTGTTTAATTTCTACTTTCAAATGACCCCCAAGTAATTAGATAATAGCCTAAATGGAGTTCCTAATATGGATATAAATAAGTAAACCTGGAAGGTCGGACATTTTGGAGTGTTCTCAGATTTAACACTGCAATAAAAAACCTGTGTACATTAAACCTTACCAACACCCACACAGAACGTTAATCTGTATCATACAGAGAAGCATCAAACAGAGAATTGAAGTTCAAGAAGGTGCAGATCCTTCAGACATCACTTTTGTTTCTCCATCTTTGTAACAACACACCTTATTCCTTTTCTTGTAGAATTATCCAGTTACTAATATTTTAAAAGACAAATTTTCTAGATATTGGACAATGAAAAAGCATCCTAAGAAACTCCAAGTTGGTTTTCCAGGTCATAATTTTTTATATTCATCATTCCATGGGCAGTATAGGGAATGATCATAAATTTTATCAGTGGTGCTGTAGAGAAAACAAAATCTGAATTAAAGCTGAGATTTTCTCTGCAGACAGACTCAATAAGAGGGATATTTTCATGTGACACAACAACCAAATGAGTTCAATTAACAGTTATATAGCAGCAACCACACCTAGACTCATTCTAGGCTCTTCTGTTTGAACGTGGGGGGGTTTCTTAGGTTTTTTTTTTTTTTTTTTTTTTTGAGTATATAAAATTCTTAAGAGGAAAATTCCTTTCAATCTTTGAATTTGAATTATTTTCTCCCTCCCCCTTGTTTATTTGGTGTTCTCTTTAACTCTTATTTTAAAGGTACTTTCACTACCATTCTCAAAACTACGATACCTGCACGAGGAAATAAGGAAACAAATCAACAGAGCCAGAAGTATACCCAGAAGCCTCCTGCTGCAAGACAAGCCCAAGAATGAAACCAACAGAACTCCCCTGACCATCACCTACAGTCCTCAGCCAAAACCTTTCCAATGCATCATCAGTGATCTACAACCCATCCTGGACAACAATCCCTCACCTTCACAGGCCTGGGGAGGCAGGCCAGTCCTCGCCCACAGACAACCCGCCAACCTTAAACATATTCTCACCAGCAACCACACACTGCACCATAATAACTCTAACTCAGGAACCAATCCATGCAACAAACCTCGATGCTAACTTTGCCCACATATCTACACCAGCAACACCATCACAGGACATAACCAGATCAGCCACAACATTACCAGTTCATTCACCTGCACATCCACCAATGTAATATACGCCATCATGTGCCAGCAATGCCCCTCTGCTATGTACATCGGCCAAACTGGACAATCCCTACGTAAAAGGATAAATGGACACAAGTCAGATATTAGGAATGTCAATATACAAAAACCTGTAGGAGAACACTTCAATCTTCCTGGACACACAATAGCAGATTTAAAGGTAGGCATCCTGCAGCAAAAAACTTCAGGACCAGACTTCAAAGAGAAACTGCTGAGCTTCAGTTCATTTGCAAATTTGACACCATCAGCTCAGGATTAAACAAAGACTGTGAATGGCTAGCCAACTACAAAAGCAATTTCTCCTCCTTTGGTGTTCATACCTCAACTGCTAGAAGAGGGCCTCATCCTCCCTGATTGAACTAACCTCGTTATCTCTAGACTGATTCTTGCCTGCATATTTATAACTGACTCTGGAAATTTCCACTACATGCATCTGACGAAGTGAGTATTCACCCACGGAAGCTTATGCTCCAAAACGTCTGTTAGTCTATAAGGTACCACAGGATTCTGTCGCTTTTTACAGATCCAGACTAACATGGCTACCCCTCTGATACTTTCACTACCAGGTAACTCAAGAGATGTGAAGAAGTCCCTGTTGCACTGAGTTCCCTGGGGCCACCACAGTTTTGTTTTGCTTGTTTGCTCCAGTTCTTTTTTCTCCTTTTTGGCCACTTAGAAAGAATTTATGCTTTTAGATTATAACTAAAGAATACAAATTTCAAATTCAGGCCCTAATCCTCTGCTGGGTTCTGGCCACTTTACATTGTTCCAGCGGTGCATGGTGGCCCTATACCTACACCTAGTATGATCCACATAGGAAGGATCTACCCAGCACCTGGGAAGCATGTTGTGATGCAGAACTGGTATAAAGGCAACTTTACCCAGTGTGCAGCAAGTTTCAAAGAATACTGGTCAGATCTTGCTGTAATGCTATTTTCAGAAAAAAGAAATGATTTTCTGAAGAGATGGATCAGGACTGACTCACACTGCATGGTATTTAGATATGTGGATGTTGGCCTCTGTAAAAGCCAATGACATGTGAAGATATTTTTTGCCACTCTCCCTGGCATGAATTCATAGACATGGATTTATAGACATTACAAGTATAGCAGGGGACTCATATAATACAATTAGATCAGAGCTTTGACTTAGACATCTCTCTTTACTGACTTTTGGGGGGGGGCTTGTTGTGCCACATTACTCTCTTTAGCTTAAGTAACCTGTCCATATATTTACTTATGTTTCATACCTGTGCACTCGTTCCACTTTTACTGTGTGTAACTATCAGAACAGAGGACTAGTGAGGCAGTATAGTAGGATTCCATTCTCTTTTATTCTGCCATCGCCTTGCCATCAACACAGCATGCACAAATGGGGACAGTGCAGGAAGAAGCTCCTCTTAAAGTTATTTTCTCTTACTTGAACTAGCATTCAGTGTCTTGCCTTGTCTGTCTTAGATTGGCAGCTCTTCAGAGCAGGGAACAAGCATTACTATATGCTTGGAAAGCACAGGGTAAACTTCTGGTGTCATATATATTATTATAACATATACAAGGCCAAATTCTCATCATGCTCTTGTATTTTTGCACCAAAAAGGCTATGAAGCCCACAATCTGGTATAGGTGTGTCAGGGTTCCCTCCCCACTCTGAACTCTAGGGTACAGCTGTGGGGACCTGCATGAAAGACCCCCTAAGCTTATTTCTACCAGCTTAGGTTAAAAACTTCCCCAAGGCACAAATTCTTCCTTGTCCTTGGACAGTATCGCTGCCACCACCAAGTGAGTTAGACAAAGTCAGGAAAAGGACCACTTGGAGTTCCTGTTTCCCCAAAATATCCCCCCAAACCGCTTCAACCCCTTTCCTGGGGAGGCTGGAGAATAATATACCAACCAAATAGGTAAACAAGGTGAACACAGACCAAACTCTTGGGTTTTTAGGACACTAAAAACACTGTGCTACAGCCAAAATGCTTCTGAAATAAATGTAGTCAAAAGTTACTAATTCTGGGTCACTGAAAACGAAAATGATGCTTAAAATTGTTAATTGGCTCTAGTTTTCAAGATATGCTATTGGGTCAGTATATACGACCCTTGACTTGGGAATGGCAGAGGATAAGTGAGTTATAAAGGGAAGGGATCTCAATTTAAACCAGAAATGACTAAAATACATCTTTGACTGGATCTATGAATAAATCTATGACTGGGTTTGGACAGTACTTGCTTTTTAGGCAAAACAATGAATGATGCAATCTGAAGCTGATATTGCGTCAAACATGATATGAATTGCATTGTGTTATTCCTAGAAGTCATGGATGATGCAATCATAACGAAGCTTGCATCACTCTGCTGAACAAATTACCCTATATCAGCTCTAGAAATCATACAGTGTCGTGCTCTCTTATTTGTCAGTGTTTGATTTTGCAAAGGGACACATTTCTGTTTAGCCAAAGTGAGCAGAGATGCCTCATACTTGTATGAACAGTGCAGATAACTTCTGCTATGTTTGTAGTGAAGTGACTTTTGCATCACAAAAGCGCAGTATAACCACTATGGTTAAGAAAGCCTATCACCTTTATTTTGGCAGCAAAATTGGAGATCAGGACAAGAGGTGGGCCCCACGCATATGCTGCAACACTTGTGCAACAAATCTTTGCCAGTGGTTGAACAGGAAAAGGAAATCTATGCCGTTTGCAGTGCCAATGATTTGTAGAGAGTCAACAGATCATACCAGCAATTGTTACTTCTGCATGGTGCCTCCAGTTGGGAAAGGTGTGTCAAAGAAGAAAAAGTGGACTGTGCATTATCCAAACATTCCATCAGCTATATGCCCAGTACTCCACGGAGAAGGACTGCCAGTTCCTGATGCACCAGAATCATTCTCACTTGAGTCAGACGAGGAAGAGGAAGAGGATGAAATTTCTGGTCCTGAACCATCAATGTCACAGGATCCACATTTTCTCCCATCCTCCTCCTCTGAACCACACCTCATAACACAAGGTGAACTGAATGACCTTGTCAGGGATTTGGAACTACCCAAGAGTAAGGCAGAGCTTTGGGTTCCAGACTACAGCAGTGGAATCTCCTGGCAGGTGATGTTAGGATTTCCATGTTCCGTGACCGTCAAAAGGATCTTGTCCCATTCTTCTTCATGGAAGGTGATCTTGTAGCCTGCAACAACATCGATGGTGTGATGGCAGCCCTCAACATCGTTCACGATCCAGATGAGTGGAGACTGTTCATTGATTCATCGAAGACGAGTCTTAAAGCTGTTTTACTGCATAATGGCAATGTTTTGCCATCAATTTCAGTTGGTCATGCAGTCCATATGAAGGAAACCTATAACAACATGAAACAACTTTTGAGGTGCATAAACTATGACCAACATCAGTGGCAGCTTTGTGGCGATTTGAAGGTTGTTGTTCTCTTGCTTGGTCTGCAGACTGGATACACAAAGTACTTCTGTTTTCTCTGCGAATGGGATAGTCATGCAAGAGATTCCCACTACATCAAGAAAGATTGGCCACTCCGACAGTCATTGGAGCCTGGGAGGAAAAAAGTGTTCAGCAACCACCACTTGTTGAATCAAGGAAGATTTTGTTACCACCCTTACACATCAAGCTGCATCTGATGAAGAACTTTGTCAAGGCCATTGACAAAAGACAAGCAGCTTTCAAGTACCTCCGTGGAAAATTTCCAAGGTTAAGTGAAGCTAAGATAAAGGAAGGTGTCTTTGTTGGGCCTTAGATTCATGAACTTCTTCGAGATGATGCATTTGACCATGCACTGCGTGGCAAGGAAAAGACAGCATGGAAAGCCTTCCAGTTAGTGGCAATACATTTTATCAGAAACAACAAGGCAGACAACTACGGGTTGTTGGTGGAAAACCTCCCCAAGGCATACAAAAGCCTTGGTTGCAACATGTCACTAAAGATACATTTTTTGCACTCTCATCTAGATTTTTTTCCACCGAACTGCGGAGCAGTGAGCAACGAGCATGGCGAGTGATTTCACCAGGACATTGCAACAATGGAGAAACGCTATCAGGGCAAATGGAGCCCATCAATGCTTGCAGACTATTGTTGGACAATGACAAGAGATGCTCCATTTAATGAATACAAGAGACAAGCCAAGAAGCACCGAGTAGACACTGAATAGGACTAAACTATGTACATAATAGGTTTTTGCCTTTTGTTTCATAATAAATTTTATTTATATAACCCTTTTGCTGATTTTTAAAGTGTTACATAAACAGGACAGGTGAAATATTATCATGTAAAGCAACCATAAACACATGAAAAGACCTAGGTTTACAATTTATGATTAAAACTCTACTATCTATACAATATACATAGACATAAAATGTAAAAACTTAAATATCTTAGAAACAGTAGTCAATCAGTTGTTTTAATTGTCATATTTGAATTCAGCACATCAAAATACATAATAAATAGCACATTTTATCTCTGAAGCAGACTTCTCAAAAATTGTAGACCAGTGAAACCAATCAGGTTCTTAAAAACAGAACTTTATTATAAAGAAAAAAATAAAAGAAGCACCTTTGTAAAATCAGGATGGAAGATAATTTTACAGGGTACTAAGAGTTAAAACACAGAGGATTCCCCTCTAGGCAAAACTTAAAGTTACAAAAAACAGGAATAAACCTCCCTCTGAGCATAGGAAAAATTCACAAGCTAAAACAAAAGATAAGCTAATGCAGTTCCTTGCTATTACTTACAATTTGTAATCTTAGATGCTTATTTCAGATATGGCTTTAGGAGATGTATTTTTCCTGCCCTGGTCCCTCTCTGTCCCAGAGAGAACGCAAAGAAGCACAAACAAAATCCTTCCCCCCACAGATTTGAAAGTATCTTCTCCCCTTATTGGTCCTTTTGGTTAGGTGCCAACCAGGTTATTTGAGCTTCTTAACCCTTTACAGGTAAAGGAGGGATTTTATGCTACCCTTAGCTGTATGTTCATGACAAGGTGGAACCCTTGGGTGACACAGAGCCAATATTGCTCCATGCTCCCATTCACACAGCCCCTGGTACAGCCAGGAGAAATAGTGTGTGGCTAGAGTACGGCTGCTCTCTGGCTAATCCTGACTGCTAGAACAGATCCTTGGTACTAAAGGCATCTGATCACAAAGCCAAACTAGCCCCAGAATTGAAAACTTGCTTAGCAGTCAAATAGCTCCTATTCCCCACCTACTCAAGTCCTGTGATGAGCACAGCTTGCCTGGACCCAAAATTCAGGGTGATGGCGTATGGATGCATGAGGTTCCTGTATTCTAGTCTGTTTCCCTTTTGATTGATGTGATAAGATATTCCTCCTGTATACATGTCTGCTTGTTTTTTCCTATTCCCAACCCTGAACCATATAACGCACAGTCTATACAAGCCTCTTCAGATCACTGCTTGTTAACTTCCTGACAGATCCAAAAAATCAGAAAGGACACTTTCTACTCTTCATTTCTACACAATTTTATCTCGCCCTTTGCTTGAAAATAAAAGCCAACTAAAGAAAACCTCCATTCATAATTCCAAAGCATCTTGGTCATATAGCAAAATGAAAGCTCCACTCGACTGCCAGTCAGGCACAAAATTGATTTTAGAAATACCATAGTCGATATGGGGAGTGGGGAGTCCTTATTTTTCCTTCTCATACAAAAGGAGATAAACTGTTCGATTAGAGAAGCCAATGTACACTTAATCTTGTGTCTTGCTAGTACTTTCAATGAGACCCAGCAATTCTGTTCTTCTTGACATATATCGCCCCCTTATGGACAATGAATAGTTATAAACAACAACAGCAAGCACATTTATTAAAACAGTTTTATTTGCAGACTATTTACTGGGCAGTACAAGTTTCTCCCTTTGAAAAATACACATCTATAACCAGATGTAACTATGTGGGACATTTTGTGATGGCTTTGTACAAGGGACCTTGTGTAAGAGAGACTTTCCAGTCCTCTCTTTGCATTAAATTGCACATCACTATTTTACAGTACTATTTTATACCACACTAGACATGGGCAACTCTCAGTACCAAAGAGATCAACATTTCAAAATTACAGTTATAAAAACAGTCCAGCAATATTGTCACAATGACATAATGTTAAGATGCTAAGTGACGTCAAGCACATCAGATTATATTTCCCAAATGACAATGCAAACCACAGAAAAACAGGAGAAAAACACATTCCCTAGGTAGGAAAATACTGCTTATTTAGAACCAGGGAATAGATAGTTTAAAAGGGAGCGGGGGGGGGGGGGGGGAGGGGAGTCATGGCTTTTTTTTCTTAACTACAAATAAGTGAATGATTAACTTTTAAATAAAGCAAATGTGGAGAATAGCTGAGAAACATATTTTGCTTTTTTCTCCTCTCCACATACAGTCTCTTATTGTCTTGTCATAGGGTATGTGTATGTGCAAGAGAGCCTTTATTCTTAAGGAGAGGGCAACATATATTATTATATAACATATGAGGCCAACCTCAGCCAGTAACTCATGTCATTCACCTCATTGCTGGTGGCATGGTGCTGGAAGGACTGGGGACCAAGCAACCCAAATAAGCCAAATTTGAGTGGCATTGTGGCATGCACCAACTGAAAATGCCACCCACTCAAATTTGGCCTGGCCACCCCTCCACCATGTCAGTAGGGAAGAAATTCTGCTATTACACCAGTCCACTTTGATGAGGGGCCAAAGGGGGGAGGCAAGTTCAGGTTCTCAAAAGGGTGTTCTTGGCCCCCGATTTAAAAAGGGGGCATGGCCCTTTGCTACCCCCCATCTCCAATGCCCATGGCTGGTGGTTCGTCTGCTGGAACATACTCAGAGGTGGACTGGGTTGGTCACAAGCCTCTGCTGATGTGCTTCTTCCCTAATATGCACAAATAATCATTCTCCATAACCCCCAGTTCAGACACCCATCCCCTCTTGTCCTTTCAGCAGGTGCATGTAGACATTAAATGCTGGTCCTGGGTGCTTGTGGGTGGTCTCGGTGGATGGTGGTGCTGTGATTGTGATTGCTCTGTTCAGACAAGTGTTGATAGTGCTACTGGGACTCAGGATTGAAACTAATTTGCTGAAGCATATAAAAGTTCTGTAGTCCAGCTGATTGTGAATGACTGTTCATTGCTCTCTCTGCAGCAACCTCAGGACTCTTGCTCATGAACTCAGCCTTCTGGAGGAAAGAATTCAGCAGGCTTTGGGTGTTGGGAGCATCTGGGAAGCTATGACCGATCCAAGAGCAATGCTGTGGCTTGTCTCTGAGACATATCTGGCTAAGTTCAGATATTAGCAGAGTTCTTAGGGTGAAGAATAAACCCACATTTGGGTACTGGAGGTCTTTGTGATGTGATTGCTGCATGCCACTGACCTCATACGATTGCAGCTCTCCTCTTCCTTATGATGACCGTCACAAGAACCAGCTCCCAAACTGTGAAGGATTTTTTTTCCTGAAGCTGTTCTCGGTTGCTAAGCAGACTCTTTGGGTTACTATGTGGGCATTAGGCCTCTGCAAAATTTCTGGGATCTGTTTCACCAAAATGTCACAGGGAAGCAGAATGATTCCACTGAGATGTGATTACACTCAAGATTTCCAGTGATTAGTTTGCTGTGGTGGCTTGAAATACATTTTTAAAAACCAAGAGGATTTGCTATTAGTTTTGCTAAGAGCTTGGGAGGTCAGGTGGAGATGAATGAGCTTTCAGGCTTTTGAGAGCTTGGTAACACAGCAAGCAAAAAGGAGACAAGCAGCACTATTTCCCAAAGCAAACAGCTTCAAAGATGGTGATGGACTCACTTCATTCACCTGACTTTGAGGACCTGGGGCAGTGCGGGGGAAGTAGGATACAGGAACTATGTGACCCACCAGGATTGCACAATTTTCTCCTTCTGGAAATCCACACGTGAGTAGCAGTTAGGGTGAAATCACCACCTCGGACAGAGTGATGAGTTAACATAATGAAGTCCATGCTAGAAACTGGGACTACCAGAAATCTCTTTCCTAGTGTGATAGTTCCAGGAGTGGTATCACAGAAAACTGTGATATCATCATACCTGTGGGTATGTGGAGTATTTGGTGACACTCCTTGATAAGCTATACTATATATACAGTACTGCTGCTGAATATATTGTAGAATAGGTAGGAGAAAAAGAGAGACCATCTCATGCTGGTGTATTCCCTCAGGGAGCCCACTTGTCTAAATAGGATTCAGTGTTCTAACTACCGGCTGCATGAAAGATGGAAGAGAAGGTGCAGTACTTGCTAAAACTTCTAGTGTACTTGTTATTTTGTTCTCCTGATGCTATTCCCCTGAGGATGAAAGCCATAGGCTGTTTCTACCATCTAACCCACTTGTTAGTCTTTAAGGTGCCACTGCTGGACTCTTTGTTGTTTTCATCTAACCCACTGCATTTCTGCAAACCAAAGAAAGCAGAATTGCCCCATAACATCGCAGACAAGGCCTCATGTGTTGTACAATGCATCAAGGCTCAATTATGTGCCTGACCTCAAAAGTTATGGTGAGGAGAACCACAGTGAATTCTGCAGCAAAACAGCCTCTACGCGGCAACACTAATTGATTGCAGACTTCTTCAGTGCCCTTTGCTTTTACTGCAGGAATTCTAAAATGCACCAGCAAATGAAAATAATCCTGCTAATATTATTTATTTGCACGGTAGAACAGAGGGACATGCCCTGGCACATCCTGAACTTTTGTGAGTGTGTCGGGTAAGTGGGCTGGGAGAGAAGGGGCAGAAACACTTGTTAAACTGGAAAACTGGGAGTAGCAGAAGAATATTCTCTGCCATACCCTGGCATGCCTGGTATTCTGCTGTGGGGGTGGAGGGGGCGCTCTCTAAGCTCCTAAACCCTCACAACTGGAGCTCTTTGCAGGGGAGTTGCTGGAGAAGGTGGTAGCTGTCATGCCAAATTCCTATGATTCTCATGAAGGGAGTTCTGGTCCTGAGCCACTTAGGAGCTACACATGTAATATGCTTTTCCCTCCTGTGCAGTTCTTCCCCTGCAGAGGAACAGAGCTCCCCTTTTCGCACAACTCAGGGTTGGGGCATGGGAGCAACCTTCTGCTCCTGCATTTTCTTTGTCGTGCAGGAGTGGAGTTCAGAAAGGGAAGTCAGCTGCCATGCAGAGCTACAAGCCCAGCAGGAAGCCATACTGACGTCCTGTGCAGGCTCTTTCAATAAGGTCACCCATTTGCAGAAACAGGCTACACATTTAAGCCTGGTTTCACCTACCCTTCCAGCTGGCTAATGCATGTATGTTTCTGTCACGCCCCAGGCACCAAGACCCATGAAATTTTTTAATGCTTTGCTGGATCGGGGCCTCTCTAAATGTAACCTTCTGCCAGATGTTACCAGCAGCAAAAAGAGCCAGGTTCAAACAGCTAGAGTTCCCTCTGAAAACTAACTACAACCACCAGCTTGACACAACCACCCAGAAAGTCACTAAATAGCTTCCCTGGGCTCCCTTCACAGCCAATAGTTCCCCACCTGCAAGCACTGAGTCTGTGTATGAAACAAGGAAAATGGTATTAGGGGAAGAGAACACAGCAGCAGTACATCTATATGAATGATCAGTAGATCACTTTGGCATGGTAACTAATTCCAGTAAGTCAGTTCAACACCCACAGTGTCTATGTCCAATAAGCAAATGTGTTTTTACTGTATCACTTCTCCTTCCCCATCCACTAAGCCAGACTCATGGTTTGATGTCAGTAGGCCACGTAGTCCCACAGTCCTGAGGCGCATGCATGCAGGCCTGTCTGCGGTCTCTTGGGACGTGTTGCCTATGCCTGTCCTGAGGCTTCACCATCTCATCCAGCCATAGTGATTTCAGCTTTATTTAGTGGTTGAGTAGGAGGGCCCTCACTAGAGTTCACTCAGCTCTGCTTCTGTTCTCAGAGGCTTTAGAAGAGACTTCTCTGCATTGCACTTCATCAGAGAATCCTCCTAACAGCACAGTACTCCCATTGGAAAGGAATCAGTAACAAATAGGACTCCAGAGCAAAGTCCAGGCCCCAGGGATGCACTCCTTGCCACAATATAGGAGCATTTCCTCCTCTCTCTTCTCAATTCAGGTCCACTTTTCAACGAACTCTGAACATTGTATGTGATTGTGGTGAGTCCCAAAGTGCCATTGGAGGAATTCTGGGTAGAAAGTTTATGCAAATAAGGCCCTCTGTAGCCATACTTCCACCTGTTCACCAAGTGATGGGAGCAGAGAGCTTCTTACTCTCTAAAGTTTCAGGCCGCAAGGCTTACAAAAGAACCACAGCACACAAGTGTTTGAGAAGGAGAGGCTATTCTCCCTTGTGCAGTGTTAGGGGGCTTATTTTTTTTACCCTCTCACTTCCCTGGTCCTTCTCGCACGAACAGAGAGCAACAATACCCGAAAGGCGCAAACAATTAGATGTTTGTTGGGGTGAAGTTTCAGCAAGCATGATTCCAGTTTTCTCTCAGTGTCCCCCTTTCCAGCTTTGACACTGCAGAGCCTTGCCTGTCTCCCTTTTTCCATTCCCTGTTCCCATTTCCACCCCCCTTAGCAAAACATGATTTCAGTTCCCCCACCCCCACTCTCTGTTCCCATTTCCCCCCCCACCACTTCCTGATTGACTGCAGACTATATAGTAAAACTTGAGTTTTGCTTAGCTATACCTTAACCAATTATTTTACTGAAATTTAACTAACCAATTCTAACACATTGTAACATGGTTATTTAACCAATTATATCCCACCACCTTAATTGGTTTACCACCCAACAAAATTAATTGTACAGCAGACAAACAATCTCAGAACCAGACAGAGATTATACGGACAAACAATAGGGATGTGAAGACTACAGTGATAGAACAATACAGAAATGAGGATTGTACATTCCAGCTATTGATAAGTGAGTTCTTGCCAGACAGGATGTTACAGACTTATTATTATAGTGGGCCCGAGAAGGTTGGGTCCAGGTTGTATTGCACACTGTGGGGTGAAAAGGGCTTACTACATTACTTATAGGTTATTTTCATATGCAACATAACACAGGTACAGTTAACAATTTAACTTTCACCAGAGTTCTCATTACTTTTCACTTTCATCTCCTGCTCCAAAACACACAGAGATCTGAAAAAAAGCACAATCTACTATGGCTCCTTTTGGAGCCCTAATAGGATTTTAATTAAGTATCATGTTTTGTTTGCATTTCTTTTATTTCTTTTTCAATATACACAGCACACATCCTGGGAAATAGTTTAACCTCCATAACATTTTATTAGCCATATTAATTTTACACAAGGTGTAACTGCCTCCCCGTGCCCACTTCCTCCATTTCCTTCTTAATCTCATCCCAGGCTGACCCCTGTACCTGGTATGGGCCCTGGTTCTTCCTTATCCATTTATCCAAAAAATCCTTTACCCTGGCTTGCCAGAACCCTCAACTACCATCACAAGAGTTCACTATACCCCCTCCAAGCAGCTGCGCGGACTATTGGGGAGGGGGACTTACAGGCTGCCACTCACCTATCCGATGCGATGCATCCGAGTCAATGGCACCAAGATGTTAGGGGACTTATTTTTTTCACCCTCTCGCTTCCCTGGTCCTTCTCGCATGAACAGAGAGCAACAATACCTGAAGTCCAAAGGCGCAAACAATTGGGGTGAACTTTCAGCAAGCATGATTCCAGTTTCCTTCCTCAGAGTCCCCCTTCCCAGGTTTACACCCCAGAGCCTTGCCCGTCTCCCTGTTTCCATTCCCTGTTCCCATTTCCACTCCCCCTTAGCAAAACATGATTTCAGTTCCTCCACCCCCTGTTCCCATTCCCCCCCACACTTCCTGATTGACTGCAGACTATATAGTAAAACTTGAGTTTGCTTAGCTATACCTTAACCAATTATTTTACTGAAATTTAATTAACCAATTCTAACACATTGTAACATGGTTATTTAACCAATTATATCCCACCACCATAATTGGTTTACACCCAACAAAATTAATTATACAGCAGACAGAAACAATCACAGAACCAGACAGAGATTATACAGACAAACAATAGGGAAGTGAAGACTACAGTGATAGAACAATACAGAAGTGAGAATTTTACATTCCAGCTATTAATAAGTAAGTTTAATAGCATCCTGTCTGGCAAGAACTAAGGTTTGATTTTGTTTTTTTGTTTTTTTTTACATTTTCTAGGCTCTTCCCTTTCTCTGGAGGTAATAAAAATATCAGAACAAAATTGTATTCCTAACAGCCCAATAGCACCTTATTTTAATGTAACTAGTTTAAAATGTGAGGATGTGACCGTTCACTTTTTAGCTTATGGCTGCCTCTGCTGCTTAGCCAAAGGCCGTACTTAGCCTAAGAACAGAGCCTCAGACTGTCACAGTACAGAAAGGCTCTTACACAGACAAACAGTGATTTTAATTCTTTTTTTTATTCCTCTATAACTAGCTAAGTAATAAAAATGCATGTAAATTCTTAAAGTATAGACCTTTGCAGACAGGCCTAAATATCTATATCCTAACATGCAGTAAATGGAGTTCTGCAAGATGTGTACTCCTGTGTGTGTTCCACTTCAGCTGTGCTTGTTCCCTATGCCTTTGATCAAAAGTTTTTGGTAGCCATGCCCATTTGGCCTATGTATCCTAATGCTCCACACTGAGGCTATATGGGGCTGCGCAGGTGAACTGTCCTCAGTTCCTTCTCCATCGCAAAGACCCACAAGGGAGACTCCAAAGCAGAGGAGCAGAATGACAGGTAGTGGAGCATGCATTGGTAATAGGTAATCAGGGCGACTTTGAAGTAGGTCCATCACTGGTACTTAGCTACAAGAATGAACATAAGGCAATTGCCTGGTTTTTGCCATTCGCAGATGATCAGCAATACATTTCAAAGAGAGATGAATACAGCAATATCCCATGTTTACAGTTCATTTAAATGCTAGGATGTTCTTTTGATCTTTGAATTAACAGAATACAGCATAGACAGGGACCGTTGATTACATTGTTGACCACTACCTATATATATATGTAAATACACAAAACACAAACATTATCGCCCTATATGTCTTTAAGGGTTGAATTTGAGTAATTTATCCTTCAGGATGTTTAAACCCCATTATGCAGATGGGAGATTCCGATCAGGTATCAAAGCATAAGGATTAGAAAAAGAACCAGATGACCAATTACACCAAAGATAATATTGTTTCCATTTCTGGAAGTAAGTATTTCTTGTAAATTCTTTTCTACTATTTAATCAAATGTGTTGTACAGCTGATGAACAGGATACCTCTATTCACAGAACTACTGAGGTCCCACCATGCTTGGAGCCTGAGAATCTGCAGGTTGGGGTGAAGCGTAGGACCAGCATCCTGGGTCAGTAGGTAAGGACTGAGCTGAAGCCTCCACAAAGGGTCAGAGGTCAGTCTGACTAAATAGGGGTACCTCCAGACCTGTCCTGGACACACAGGTGCAATCAATTTGACTCTGTCTTGATCTTGTTTGATCTTATTGAGAACCTTGAATAGTAATGGTGTCAGTGGATATGCACAGAGAAGTGCTTTCATCCATGAGTTGAGGAACACATTTCCTATTGCTCCCCCTCTGGAGCAATAGTTAATGCATTTTGTATTGGCTGCCATGGCAAGCAGTTCGACCTCAGGGAGCCCCCAGACTAAAAATATCTTGTGGGAACCCTGGAGTTCAGTTTCCATTCATAATTTAGAAAGACATGTCTGCTGAAGTCATCTTCCATGGTGTTCTGAATACCTGGGAAGTAAGAAGCTGCGATGACACTGTGTTGACTATGCACTAATTCTGGAGTTTTATCACTTTGACACAGAAAAATGGAGAATGTGCACCTTTCTGACAGTTGATATAATACATGTGTGCCATGTTGTCTGTTATCATCATTACTGATTTCAGTGTGATTAGTGGTGGAAAACATTTTGGGCAGCTCTCAGTTCCAAAAGATTGATGTGGAGAAAATCTTCTTGTAGTGACTATTTGCCCTGCACTTTGTGAGGTTCCAGATGTGGTCCCCAACCCAAAAGTGAAGCATTTGATCTTATCACTATAGTAGGGGGAATATGCAAGAATGGAACACCTGTGCAGGCTTTGGTCGGGTCCTTCCACCAATTGAATGAGTATAGAACCCATTGGGGAACAGACAGTAACCTACCTAGTCTGTATTGGCTTGATTTGTCAACTATTTGAAGCCATCCTTGTAGACCTTGGAGGTGTAATCTGGCATTCTGCACTATAAAGATGCAAGCTGACACATGTCCCAGCAGTTGAAGACAATCTCTTACTGTTACTTGAGGCCTTCTCTGAATCTTTGAGATGAAATTCACTAGTGAGAGAAATCTGCTGGACGATAGGCATGCTTTGCCTGTGTCTGCATGAAGTCTAGACACTATAGTGGAGTAAAAATGAACTTTTGGAGGTTTATTTGAAGGCCCAGGCTGTGAAACAGGGAATACCTAATTTTTGTTGACATGAACACTTCCTGATCTGATCTTCGCTGATTAAACAATCGTCTAGATATGGGGAAATTATTGTATTCCAACGACATAAGTGAGTGACAACTACTGCCAGAATCACTTTGAAAATACCCTTAGTGCTGAAGATAGGCCAAAAGGGAGTACCCTGTATTGGTACTCCTCCTTGTTTATTAGAAAACAAAGACACTCCTTGTGTGAAGGGTGAAAAGCAATGTGACAACATGCAAACCAATCTCCTACTTCTAACGAAGGAAATATTGCTGCAAGGGTCACCATCCTGAATTTTTGTTGCTTTACATATTTGTTTAGAGACCTGAGGTCTAAAATTGGCCTCCACCCTCCATTCTTTTTGGGAATCAGGAAGTAGTCTGAATAGAATCTGCTTTCCCTGTGTTGCACAGGAACTGGTTCTATTGCTCCTATACTCAGAAGAAAGGTCGCCTGTTGCAATTGATCATGAGAGGGGTTCCTGAAGAGGGATAGGAAAGGTGAATGGGTAAGTGGGAGAGATTTGAAATGGATAGTGTAACCAGGTGTTATGGCTTCCAAAACCCATTTGTCCAATGTTATATGCTCCCATGCATCCTGTGGGAGAGGCAGCATCTAAAAGGATGGAAGAGGGGGTAAGATATTGCAGCCATAACAACTTGTCAATTGGATGGTTGAGACTCTCAACCAAGCCATCAAAACTGTCACTTGGAGGACAGGAATGGCTGACACAATGTAGCTGAAAGAGGTGGGTTTTTTGAGTATGTCTGTCTCTTGGCTAGGGGTTCAGAGATTCTACGAAACGTTGAATACAGAACTGGGCATGCTCTTTCTGCCATCTGAGACCTATTAAAGCTCCTTTTATTTACAGGAGAATAAATCCTTAGGCTCTCAAGTCCTTTAAAGTGTGGAGAGTTGTATCCACTAAGTCCACACAGAGCTTGCAACTGTTAAAGGAGAGGTCTTTGGCAGACTCTGAACCTCTTGGAAAGCCCAAAAGCTGAACCAAGATACTCTTCCCATGATCACTGCAGTGGAGGTAGACTGTGCTGCAGTATCTGCTGCATCCAAGGAGGCCTTGAGCAATGTCTTTGCTAGCTGACCTTCTTGTATAATGGACTTAAACTGGTCTTGATGTTCTTCTAGTAGATGCTCAATAAAATAATTGAATTTATTATAATTTAAATAGTTGTATTTGGCCATGAATGCCTGGTGGTTTGCTATCCTGAACTGAAGTGTGGCTGAAGCATAAGATTTATAACCAAAAATACTGAGCCACTTGTGGTCCTTAGTGTATGGGGTGGACTGAGTTATTTTGACTGCCTCATTCATTAATGGCCTCCACTATTAGGGAATTTGGAACTAGTTGAGAAAATAGAACATCACTAGACAGGCATTGCGGTGGAACCCCCAAGGCAAGCGGAAAAGAGGCCGTCCAAGAAACACCTGGCGACGCGATCTTCAGGCTGATAGCATAAAAATGGACTATACCTGGAACCATCTAGAGCAGATGGCCCAGGATAGAGGACTCTGGAGATGTGTGGTTGGTGGCCCATATCCTGATTGGGGTGACGGGCATGAGTGAGAGTGAGAGTGAGAAAATAGAAACTCTGATTCCCTAGCTGGAACATAATACTGTTTATCTGCTCTCTTGCAGGTAGGCGGTGTGGTAGATGATGTTTGAGAAACCATCATAGCAGGCCCCATAAGAGCAGCTTTTACTGGAATGGCAATCTTCATACACACTGAAGTGTGTAAAATAGCTAGGAGTTTATGATGGAACTCCTGCAATTTCACTAAGGAAATCTGCAGCATGTCAGCAATTCACTTCAGTTTCTGAAACTGCCTGAATTCATCTGCCATAGGTGGTGGCAGAGGTATGATAGCTTCGTCAGGTGACGATGAGGAAATGTTAGTAAGAGGTGTCACCTCCTTATAGGCCCTTGCCTCTTGCCCCTCAAAGGTCTTCTCAGGCATAGGTGATGGTAAAGGAGGTTGAAGCATATGGGCTCTTCTCTTTTCCCTTCAGTGGCATAAGAACCTTGATGTAAATTGTTGGTGATGGATCTCAGCAAGGCCACTGAGGGGGCCCAAATGGCATTGGTGGAGGAAGCCATCTGTGTTTCTGCCACGTGGATGCCATTTGAGGCCTGTAATAAATCAGCATAGGAGGTAGAGTGATGTGTCCTAGAATAGGTAGGGGAACCCTGCACCGAAATTTGAGTCAGAGGAGTCCTCTTCCACATTGTCTGGGGAGATATCTGTTCAGCTTGCAGAGTAGATGAGGGTGCGTGTGGTGCTCTAGATGATAGAGGAGTCAGTGACAGAGAGGCTTGACACTGACAAACCCACAGCACTTGTTAATAGAGGAAACTCCAGCTCAGGAGATATTATCATATCCTTAGGGCACCTAAACTCTTACGGTACCAACAGTATCAAAGATGAGGCTGAGTGGATACCTGGGGAGGACTGCTTTGGTACTGATGCAGCTGGTACTGAGCACGTGATATGGGATCCCCTCAGTACAGTAGGTGTTTTGTTTTTTAAGACAAAAAAGAAAGCAAACAAAGGGAACAATTGTTCCAACAACTATAACGCTGTAAGATAAATAACTATAAGGTAGCTATCTGAGAAAAAGCTAAATATTAGAGAATAGGCACACAGTAGACTCCGTTTGGGGCCAAAGGCAGTTGTGGAGGTACTTAGGGCGGTTTGCCTGTGCAGCCCCATGTGTGGGGGCACTGCTACCAAAAATCTCTGATCAATGGGGCACAGCAAAGGTGCGCCTGAAGTGGAGCACCCATGGGATACTACCCACAGAAAAGCATTGCTCTAGACTCATTTTGTTTTGCAGCATTACAGATTCCTAAGATTTGTAATATTTCCTTGTCAAATGAATATGTATGTGATCTAGTTAGTTCAGATTAAGTCTAAGATGTCTAAACACCATACAGGTTTGTTTGTTTTTTAAAAAAAGACACACCAAGAGTCAAGTTAAAATAATACAGCTCATTTCCCCTAACCTACAGTGTCTTCTCAATGATCAGTTAATAGAGATTTTTGAACAAGGAAAAACAAAAGTCATTTTCTCTGAATATATTTAATGAAATAACCACTTCCAACAACATTTCTTCAACAGCAACCTGGGTAAAATACAGCATATTACAATAGAAAGCATATGAATTTTCATATATAATGCTTTGCTTAAAAAAGTTAGCACACTTTACAAAAATAATTTTTATTTCTACAAAGAAGAATTTAAATACAGCAAGCGTCTCAGGCTTTCCCCTATATTTCTCTCTTGCAATGTCAAACACCTAGCTGAAGTGCTGGTAAAATCACTGCTTCCATCTCTCTTTCTTGTTTCTCAGGTCCTGGGTTTACAACATTAGAAAGTAGGTTACAGCCAATTTAAATAGGCTGTTACGTGTGTATCATGTCTAAGTAAAATTCTCCCCCTTGATCTGCACGCTTGCTCTTTGATCCACCATACAGGTTCATATGGCATATTCTGCACTTGTAATATTCAATAAAGATTGCAGTACAATTCTTAAAATGCCTTTATTTGGTTTACAACTTTCCAGTGTCCATATGCTTTTGTCCTCCTAGCTAACTTCCCCTTCCACATCTTTAGTGGTCCTTATGTTTTTTAACCTGCCTCCTTATCAACATCTCATTAAAGCACACATCTGCGGCTTTACATTAGCCCACTACACTAAAACCATTAATTCTCTCTATTACCTCTGCACTGCAGATAAAAGAAGTCAATGCAGTTTAGAGAGGGGGAATTTTGGCCACACAATGTGCATCACCTTTAAAACATAGAGATCCAGGTATTTCTACTCCACAGTCATGAGAGAGAGACTTCATTCTAAAAGGTTCATTACTATCCACTGGGTATGTAGTGTCAGAGATTCCACAGTACTGTCTACACAAAATGAAAATTCTAGATTTGTTAGTTTTAAAAATCTGAAATGCAGATAATTCCGTTTAATATCTCTATATTTTAAAAGAAGCTTAACTGCCGGCCCTTAGGTCAGTTGCTAAGAGATGAGCTCACTACTATTTTAAACTCCAGAAGATCAAACCAACCTGCTTAACTCAGTATCAATATTGTATTTGTTAACAGAGAGTTGCACTAATTAATTCTAGCTTTCTTTGAAAAATAGCTGACTTTAAAGAGAAGTGCTTATAACCACTCAGGGTTTTAGCATCTTCCTTATTTGGCCGTTAATGGAGATCTTTAAAAAAGCAGCAAAAATGCTATAAACTAGCAATGAAGAGTAACCGTCCAGCTTGTTACGCATGCACAAGGGAAGCAAAAAGTGTGACACTAAATGGGCCAAATCCTCTCATATACTTTAATGAAACTACCTCCTTGACTAAGACAAGAGGGATTTGGCCCTTTTCTTCTTTTTGGTGATTTACTTGTGCACTCTTATCTTCAGGAAGAGTAGTTTAGATTCTCATGCAGTCATTTGTAAATAAACATATGGGGCCCCGTCTTGCAGTCCTGAGTCCTGAAACTTCAATGGGAGTTTTATAAAAATATGTTCTGCAGACACAGACCCACAGCTGTGACGGATACTTCCTTTTCCCCAAAGATGCCCCTGACTTAAGCCTCAAAGGTGCTCTGATACTATGGTGATGACAGCTATACAAACATCTGTGTAATGTCTTGTGCTCCTATAGAAAATGTGCTGTTAGCTGAATCAAGGAAAAATCTTTGACTGTTTTTAAAGCAAGAGATGGAAATGTGAATGGAAAGAAAATCTCATCTTTTTAAAGATAAAATAATCAACATTTATTTATTAAGCATTGGCAGTATGATAAATCTAGGAAGTATCCATGTAAATAGTAACTTTATATATGGCATTTTATTAATATTAGAGATAAGAAAATATACATGTATAAGAAAGAACTGCATGATGATTCCTTGATATTATGTAATCAGTACATAACAGACAACTGTGTGTGTTATGGGAGTTGCATGTAAACTATTTTTTCCTCTGGTTTTGGCCTACATAATACTATTTGTATAATTTCAGTGGGGTTTCTTGGCTTTATGAGTGTGAATTTTGATAGGTCTAGTTGAGGAAACATAGGGAAAACAGGCAGATAACTAGTACATGGTTACAATAACCTTAGTTAATTTTACCTGAAGATGCAGTTCTGCTCTGAAAAGTTTCTCTGTGAAAATGGGTGTGTGGGATGACATATGTATCATGTCCCATGATCCAAGTCTGCTAAGCACCTCTCAGGAGGATTTTAGCACCTCGCAGGACTGGAATATGTAATATGTACTTGACTTACAAGCAGAAAGATGATTTTTCTCATGGTCAGGCCTGCAAACTCAGATTAGACTCTGAAAGTCATACTGGGTTCACTCCTTCTTGTGCCTTATCACCTGAAATAAAGATTCTGCAAGGCATATTATGCCCCTAGTTATATCTGTGCAATCCCCTGGTCTTAAGTGGATTTGTAAAGGTTGGAATTGGAATTTAGAATTGATTGGAATTTAGCTAACACATCTGTTGATGCATAATATGTAATAGACTCCAGGTATTAACATCACTCATCATTAACAGCATTGATTCTGCAGGGTTAGCCGCAATAAACTAAAATAAGTGAACATGTATTTTTGTCAGTAAAATGAGCAGATGCATCTCTGAATACAGTCAGGCAACGTACATGCTGTGTAAGAAGGTGCCATTTATACAAAGTCATTTTTCAGAATAGAACAATACTTTAAACTATACATTTTTCACTTGATGACTTAATTATAATTGGGACAATTCTTCTGTTTGGGGGGAATCTCTGCTCCATTCCCCAAGTGTTGTGCCTCATGAGGAACTGCAATGAGATGTGGTCCGTGACCAGAGAACACTACCCTCTGGATTGCAGAACATAAGCAGAAATATCTCTGTTTGTTACAATGAACTTTGAACTCATTTGCACAACACACTGTTGAAGGCAGAATAGGGGCTTTACTTTTCCTGGAGGGTTAGGTAAATAATCTGATAGGATCTAGCTTCTTGTTAATTATGAATTCCTTGTTTGTTAAATATGAATGACTTTACGCAGATTAGTGATGCTATAACATGTATTGCTATTTTCAAAATCCAAATTAACCCTCAACCTATCTGAAGCCCCAGTTTGTGAATGATTTTGGAAGAGAGAAATTCCAAATGAATCTAACTTCACTTTAGTCTTTATATGCTATTAAAAAAAACAACCCAACCCTACAGTGGCAATAAGAATGTGTAGCTCACTCATATACCAAAGAAAACATCACTGTAATGGGGATTTAGCACCTACATGTCATACTTTAAATTAGGCGTGGTGATTGGTACCATAATCAAATTCCATAATCCATAGTTGCATCACCCACGAAAGCTTATGCTCCAATACGTCTGTTAGTCCATAAAGTGCCACAGGACTCTGTCACTTTTTACAGATCCAGACTAACAGGGCTACGCCTCTGATACATAATCCATAGTGTAATTTTTTTTTCTTTCTTCCATTACATATCTTCAAAATAAGGTCTCTCTAGACCATCTTTGGTACAAAGAAATTTAAACGTAAGTGATGTTTCCCTTAAAAAAAAAAGTACTGACTGCAACAGAAGAGGAAATTATTACTCATAGACACCCCCGCCCCCATATGCTCTGCAGTGCACTCGTAAAAGCAAGTTCTATTTGATATATACTATTACAAGCTGGCATTGAAATGAAGCATTTAGCTTTTTTTCTGGAATAGAAAGGCCTAAGCGAGATTTGTTTTTGACAGTAGAAATTAATGATCATCTCTTATAGTCAGGCATATATTCTTACCTCCGAGCACAAGGATTTATGGACCTAATCCAAGCCCAGTGAAGCTAACGGGACTCTTTCCAGTGCATTCAGTGGGCTTTGGATCAGGCCAAATATTAATTAATGCTAACAACAGCTGCAAGTGCAAATCCCCATGCCTCAGGATAAAAACACACTTCAGGGTATTTCGAGCATCCTTAGTTTCTTACTGTTGCATTGTCTTGACTCTGAAGCGCACCTGTGCAATGATAAGCATGGAATGATGAACAGACTGTGTACACATATTGCATAAACTCATTAGCTTTTGGGAAAATGTCTCAGCCACTACCAGCTGAGCTAGCAGCCTATGCATAAAAAATAATTCACACAGCTATAATGTATCATTAAACAAAAACATCCTCAAGAACATTAGCAATATATTTACTTGGATCTTGTTTTTGCATAGGTAGCTATTAATCACAGTAGCCAGAAAAATGGGTGTAACAAGCCCCAACATCTTGATTCAATACACTTCATAGTGAAAAGCAAGAGTGACTATATTTTATATTCAAATTTACACTAGAAGCACATTCTGGTAAATAAATTCTAGGAGCTCATCTCTGCCCTGTAGTCACAAAAGCAAATACAAAAAGCACCATAACTGCATCTCTAGGTTCTTAAGGGCAGCAGAGTTTACACTCCATACTGCTGTGTTTTGGCAGATCATATTGTGGGATTTCAACATCTGTACTTCTCGTAAATTTGGTAAATCTCTAACCAATATGTATGCTTACAAGTCTTGGGTAATGCATTTTATTTACCATGTGCTTTGTTCTGGCTGTCCAAGCGAGGATGAGCTTCCAAGCTTTGTTCATTCAATATTAATTAATGTGGACCAGATTAGTAATTGAGACTGGCATTATGCAAGAAATAAACACTGACAGCTCAAAAAACAAAAGTATCCAACATCAGAGTGGGCAACAAATATATACAACTTTCTCCTCATTTCTTATAGACAGTTCCTGACAGCTGCAAACAAAAATGTATATAACCCAAGAACTAATTGTTTTTAATCAACATGCTTTTCACCATTTAAATATATTTATCCTTTTCCTACCAGCATTCAATGTTCTATTGTGTTCTCTCACACATGGTATATTGAAACAGGTCAATTAAATAGACATTGTCCACATATTTTAGTAATCTGTACTGCATTATTCTTGAATTATTGGTTAAATTAAGATTATCCACATACTTCACAGAAAACATATAGACTGTTTGAGAAATCCTGGCCACACTGAAGCCTATGGGAATTTTGCCATTCACGACAATTAAGTTGAGATTTCATCCTGTATGTGGATGAGTAGAACCCTTACTTAAATTTATGAATCCAGAGGGCTAAATTCTGCTATCATGCACATGGATTTAACTGAAACAGATTCTGGCCCAAAATCTACCAGGGAGAATCACAGCTTCATATGATGTGTTGCATGCTGGATTTTGCATTTGTTTCGCTAATTTGCTTTGAAGAGGTGTAAAGTCACAGGTGGGCAGACAGCTCTATATTTATTTTGTATCCGACCAGTTCATCTGTCTTGGATATTTCCAGAGTTATTTGGAATATATTACTAATGAAAAATGCTCCAGATCTTCTGTTTTCAGACAGAAGTATGCAAATAACAAAAGCGTAGAGATATACTGGTATACTGCTTAGGATCAACCCACAACCACCACTTCTTACGTTTGACAGGTCTAGCTTTTGCAGTAGGCAAATGGCAAAATCCTTCTGAAATCTAAATTTTGGACACAGCTTACTTGTAGTCCTGTAAACACATTCCACTTTTTGGTGCTATGCACATATGCATCCAAGGTCAAAACTGAAGCTTAAAAATGTAAATATAAAAATACTGTACCCTCCCATTTAGCTAAACGGCCTGGGGGACATCTGAACATTTTGGATAACCAAGTGTTCAGCTAAATGGAAGTGCTATTTTGAACATAGGACTACATGGGGGACACACTGGATTTGGATGACTAGGATTTTTGGATGAAGGGAATTTGGATAACTGGAATTGTACAGTACATCTGGGAAGCCTATCAGGTAGTCCTTCAAAACAGACAGAGATCCTGTATTTGTATAATTGGAACCGTTTTGAAAAAGCCTTTGATCTAGAAGGACTATTATAATGCTACCTGCACAACAATGAATGGTTATAAACAAGGCTTTGTTTTGCCATTTGTAAATATTGCCTGAAAGAGTCTAGTTTGTCACAAAACGTGTTTTTGGTTTTCTTTGCCATTCTTGCTCTCCTTAACCCTGATTTGTCCACCCTGCAATACATCATGGCATTGCTGATGAGTGAAGCTAACCTTGGCTCGTGGGACACAGCTGCCTGCAAGGATGCAGCGATGACAAGTAGTAGAGGACATTGCAGATAAAATAACTGGAAAACTGGGATTTGCAGATTTAGTTTCATTTTCATAAATATTTTCTGAATTTAGCTATTAAAAGCTCAACCCTGTATTGTTTCTGCACTCAAATCTCCAGTGAAATCATTGGCTATCTGGGAGCTCCAGGAATGCACACAGCCTGCACCTCTGACCTAGCCTCTTAGCCTCTCTCCCTCTATTCTATTTTTCTGCTTTCCACCTCCCCCAGCCCCTTCAGCTCTGATAATATCACCACCTTCAGTGCCCCCTTTGTGTCTTACTTTTCCAATCATCCTGAGGCTTTTTCCATATCGTCCCCTGCACACACATGGAATCCTCTCCCCTCTCCCAAGCCAACAAGCCAGCTGAATCCCTCTCAATTCAAAGGACTCCTTAGGATGCACTCCTTCCAGGATGCTCCCAGTGAGCCAGGAATAATTTTCTAAAGCAAAAAAGCACTTTTAATTGACTCATCAAGATGTGCACAGGCTTAAACTAAATGACTGTGTGATCTTGTCATTCCCACCTTGTCTGTCCCTGGGTATTTGTTACACCTGTCACTGCACCAAAATCAGAGCGTAAACCCTATGGGACATGGAACATGTCTTACTATTGCTTTGTGAAGCCTCTAGTGCACTTTTAGGTGCTGCTAAAATAAAACATAAATAAAATAGACTGCAGATTGGACACCAACTGTGATCTTGACAAGCAGAAACCTAAATTGTAATTAATTAAAAAACTATTTTCAACAGCAACTCCTCTCAGTTAGACATGTGAAACTCCACTTACTTCAGAGGGTACCAGGGATTAATTGAGATGAGAAGTGAGCCCAGTAGGGAACCACAAGGATGGGCAGTATGCATCACATTGCCTGCCATCCCTTAGGGTCAATACACACCAAAGGGGGTCACAGGGCTTCATTGGCACCACCACCAATGAATCTGGCCGGGAGAGGAAGGGCCCATAGCACTGATTTGTAAAGTGCTTTGAAATACAGTTCTATCTAACACTGGCCAGGTTAATACCAGAATATAGATCTGCTGGCAAATGTTTAATCATATTCCGATGCCATCTTTGTCTTCTTATCTAGCAATGTCTAGTGAACCCATCACAATAGCCCCCAAGCATTGCAGCTTGCTAACTAGGGTCCAATGCTAGTGTAGACAAAGCTCAAATGGGACAAAAAGACAGAGTAGAGCAGAGGCAAGGAGATCATCTATGGGTAGTTCTATACTTAAGTGTGAAACTGGGTAAGGTAAGATCAAAGGCAACAGCAATTATGTCAGAGATGAAAAAGGGACAATTCACAGGAAGGTTGATGACAATTTTACTCCAGAGTCGCAGGCGATAGGACCCTATCTATTCTTTAAGCCATCCAGGCAGTAATTTTAGGGCCAGAAACGCAGGCAACACTTTGGACTCCAAAATTGCACATGCATATTTTTGCTGAACATCTATTCACATTTCAAGTGGCATTTGTGCACACAAATCAGATAACTGTGACTGTCTGAACAATATGGATGGGAAATATTGAGTCTATGGATTCAAAATTTGTGTGAGCAATGTTGGAGGCTAGTTTGGGGCTGGCTTGAAAATGTTGCCCCTTTGATCTTATTTTCTCTGCCCATTTATTTTTGTAGAAATGCAGATTTCTAAAGCTCAAAGATAGAAGTACTTATCTCATATACAAGATCATCATCAAACGTAAAAAAATTCAGCTAATATTGTAATTATTTTTTATCGTAGTAAAGACTGCAGTTCCTGTTCCTGAATTTATCTTCCCCCCTCCCAGTGCTTGGTTCTAATATACACCTTTTTCCTTTAGAGAATAACTCAATATATACCACAAGATACATACTAAGTGGGAGGGAGCCTATTATCCTCTCTATGCACAGAGTGCTATTTGTATAATTACAATTAGTGTTGATGTGCGGGAGAATGGTGTGGGTAACATTCGCTAAGAGAAAAATAGATACCCTCTCCCCGCCCCCCCAAAAATTATAATGGTTTGTCTTCCGGGTGGTTTGAAAGCAAGAGATTAGCTGTGTTTCACAAACTCTGGCAGCTCCATTCCTGTGTGCAGGTTAAGTACGCCAGCTTTCTCCAGAACAAAGGCAGGGTGAGCAGCATTGGTAAATTTGTGCCTGATGGTGAACAGAGCTAGTCCTCTCTCTGCATTGAAGAATGAAAGTCTCCCAGCATTATAATCCAGCAGAATGCCGACCCTGGCTGGCTGCTCCGTCATGTAAACATCACTCATTACACCATGGTGGAAGAATTTATAAATGAAACTATAGAGAATGGGAAATAGAAACAAAATGAGAATCCATGATGTCATTAATCAGAAATAAACTACCACCATTTATTTACCAGCCATTAACAAATTGCTGCCTCTCGTACACTTTGCACAGTGCAGTTCACACACTGAAGGAGATTTCCGAGAAGAATGAAACTTACTACACATCTAAGCTGACGTTATTTCACAATACTACCTTGTACACTCTGAACTCTTACACTAGCCCCTCAGCATTTCAAAGAACTCTCTTTCAGGAGAAAGACACCCATTTTAATCTTCTTCATCAATGCCACCTTCGTTCTTTTCTGGCCTCTGGGCCCAGTTATGGCGTCATGGGGATTTGAGGATGCTCAGCGCCTCACAAGATCAGGCCCTATTGGTCTCAAATGCTGTATTTAGTTGATTGTTACTAATATGTTCAGATTTAGGATTAAATAAAAAATGTACTCCCCAAAGGTTGGCACTTTACTTGAACCTGTAGTATACTCATGTCCTATAAATAGGGCTACGATATTGGCTTGGAAATTTTTAGTAAATTTCATGCCAAAAGTGTGTGGGGGGGAATAGAAAGGTCACAGAAAGGAGAAAAAGCCCACCCCGCCCTCACCCCACAGCAGCAGTTCTGTCCCACAGCGCTGAGCCCAGCTCCCCTTGCTGGGCGTTGCAACCTGGCACACGGGGTCGTACCACCACTTGGGTTTGGCCCATCCACTGCTCTGCAGATAGAGGCAGAGGGGCCAAACCTGAGTGGTGCTGAACCTTGTGAGCCAAGCCACACCACCACTCGGGCCTAATCAAATGTCTTTATACAGCCATTTCCAAGATTGCACTGACTCCATTCATGTTCAGGATTTCCGTAACCACAGTGACCTCCGTGACAAATCATAGCCCTACCTATACAGCCCTAAGTGACCTGGGACTGTCCCTTTCCCCATGCCACAGCTGCAGCCGACAGGGGCGCTCTAGCTGGATCCCCCTCATTATAAAAGAGCGGAAGGGCTGGCAGGGTGTGCTTTGTGTGATCTCCAGCACTCTGGAACTTGCTCCGTGCTCCAGAAGTGACCTTCTGCACATGCTCCAAAAGCCCTTTTTGATAGGGTTTTGCAAACAGGTTGAGGGTATGTCCCCAGAACCCTGTACGTGATCCACTGGCTGGTTGAGCTAGGTTGGGGTCATTTGTGCCTGATAAATGTTTGTTTTTTAATGCTGCCGGATGTGCTAAGCTGCTGTCAGACTAAGTGTCAGGTACTTTTATAGGCATATTTTTATAGGTATATTTTTATCTTTTATGGGTATATTTTTAATTATGACTTAAATCTGAAGAAATAAAAACAAAGATGTCTTCCACCATGTGCAAAAATGTAACTTTGCAAGTACCTAGACTCACTCAGCTTTACCTTGTTTGTGTAGAACAACAACATATGCACCAAGAAGTATCATCCTGCCCCAGGATGCTGCCTTGTGGTGTAGAGTTACAGCAGATTCCAATCCGGTAGCCTTTGCAGCCAGTGACGGTGGTTTCCCAATAATGCCGACCACGAGCTGGCAGCAGCTCACCCAGGACAGATGGAATTCTACGAACGAAGAGAATACAGCAAAGCCAGTATTTCAGCATAGTGACTGCATAATGTTCTTTTCATCGCTTATAGTCACATCATGTGGCAGCATCTTATATTGCTTACATAATAACTTCATTCTCCTAAGTGAAGCTTTTCAACATAAATAGCTTAGTTACTTTTAGCAAAAATCCTTTCTGATTCTACCTGCACATTGTGGTAAACTTGCTGTGAGAATTTAAAACTATTAAACATTCTAGAAAGCCATATGATGTCCAGTAAAAGACACACAAGGATGTAGAATAACATTTTCAAAAGTGCCTGGCTGATTTAGAAGTCCCATTCTCAAAAGAGACTTAGGCATTAAGGGCTGGTCTACACTAGAAAGTTTTTATTATACTAGTACAGTTAGATTGGGAAAAAGAAACTAGTATGTATATGGTTATGTTGGTATAAAACTACTTGTACCAATGTAGATTACTGAGGTTCAGGAAGCCAAACACGCTATATCTGTATGAACATCTTCTATGCAGGTATAACTGCATCCACACTAGGGCTTGTACCAGTATAACAAAAAGACCACATCCCTAACTGACATAGTTATACTGGTTTAACTTTTCTAGTGCAGACCAGCCCTCAGAAGTCCCTTTTGAAAATGAGATTTAGGCTCTTAAGTGACTTTGGGGAAGTTTACACTTAAAACGCTGCATCGGTGTCGCTGTAGCACTTTAACAGAGTTGCTGTAAGTCGACAGGAGAGAGCTATAAAGAGACAATAGTGAATACTCCTTATGAAAGGAAAGTAAGATGACCAGACATTTTTAACCATGGTCAATATGGCAACACAATCACAAATCAGATCTTCTTGGGGCAATTTTCAAGACAGAAAGCGTCTCGGAGAGCCAGAGAACTGAACATGGGCCAAGACAAGGGCAGAGCCAGTCACTCCAGTATGTAGCTTATTCTCTGAATTCTTATCTCACAAAACCATGGTGACTGGGCAATAAAACAAAATTCAATGTTGATAAGTGCAAAGTAATGCACATTGGAAAGCATAATCCCAACTAGCATATAAAATGATGGGGTCTAAATTAGCTGTTACCACTCAAGAAAGAGATCTTGGAGTCATTGTGAATAGTTCTCTAAAAACATCCACTCAATGTGCAGCAGCAGTCAAAAAACTAACAAAGTTAGAAACAATTAGGAAAGGGATAGATAATAAGACAGAAAATATCAGAATGCCATGGTATAGCCACATCTGGAATACTGCTGGCAGTTCTGCACTTCCCATCTAAAAATAGATATATTAGAATTGGAAAAAGTACAGAGAAGGGCAACAAAAATTATTAGGGATCTGGAACAGCTTCCATACAAGAAGAAATCAAAAAGACTGGGACAGGTCAGTTTAGAAAAGAGAAAATTAAAGAGGGATATGATAGAGGTCTATAAAATCATGAACAGTGTAGAAAAAATGAATGAAGGTGTTATTTACCCCTTCACATAAGACAAGAACCAGGGGCCATCCAATGAAATTAATAGTTTCCAGGTCTAAAGCTAACATAAGGAAATACTTCTTCACACAACACACTTTTGAAAGCCAAAAGCATAACTACGTTCAAAAAAGAATTAGCTAAATTCATGGATGATAGGTCCATCAATGGCTATTAGCCAAGATGGTCAGGGATGCAACCCCATGCACTGGGTGTCCCCCTAAGCTTCTGACTGCCAGAAGCTGGGACTGGATCACTCACTAATTGCCCTGTTCTATTCATTCCCTCTGAAACATCTGGCACTGGCCACTGTCAGAAGGCAGGACACTGGTCTGAGCCAGTACGGCCATTTTTATGTTTTTATCAGTTTAATTTTCAGTGGAGGTTTCTCAGTGCAGCCTTAACCTCTTTACAACATTAAAAAAGGTATCAGACTAACAGACATTGATATGTTGTATTTTCTCGTCCATCTGGCCTCCATTTTATTAAGGTATCTGGATAAGCCAGCTTGATGGTTTCTTCATTTGAGGATACAATGTTTTGTTACCCTTCTCTTCCTCTCTTAATATTAAAAGTTAGAATATAATATTTTTAAAGTGTATATTTTGATAGTATTTTGTATCCCACTCCCCCCACCTTCAAATATTGGTTTGGGGGAGGGGAGTGTTTTAATAGTTTGAGCTGTAATGGACAGGCACTACACATCTAATTTACTGAGGTGAGCCAGCTACTTTGCACAGCTCCAGGACCACGGACTGTCACACATAAAAGAACAGCTTTCAGGTTGCCTTAGCTTACACCAGAGACCACACTGGGACATGAGAGCATAAAAGGTGGTTGTTTATGCCAGTTGAACCACATAATCTGGCCCATTTCATCATCTGTATTGACAGTGCCTAGCATATTGTTGCTACCAGAATGCAAATAATTTAATTAATAATACAATAACAAATCACAACATCAGTGCTATCTTTTCTGAAACATTCCCTTGATACCTCTGTTTTAAAAAAAAACAAGGTATTTTCTAAAGTTCCATAATAATTTATTATAGGTGGGTTTTTCTAAATCAACTGTCATAAGCAAATAAATTGACCGCAGATCACTCTCCTGTCGACTCCTGTACTCCACAAGAAGCACAAGGGGAGTAGATGGGAGAATGTCTCCTGTTGACATAGCGTAGTCTGGACCCCAGGGTAAGTAGATCTAAGTATGCCAACTTCAGCTACGTTATTCACATAGCTGAAGTTTCGTAACTTAGATTGATCTCTCCCTTAGTGCGGACAAGGCCTCACTCTCTTATGCAGGATGAGGCAGATTCTTGCTCTCATTGAAGAGGTGTTCTTTTCCCTCCTAAAGCAGTTCAAGTCCAGTTTCTCTTTGTTTTTAAGGAGAATTCTCCACTTCCTTGCACCCTATATAAAAGTGGGTGTAAAATGTTGCCATTTGATTAAGCATTTTGCATCCACCTGGTGCAGGGGTAGATTACACAAGGTACAAGGCAATGAAGACTTGACCAAACATAGGTTTTGCACCGATTTAACTAAATCAGTAGAAAAATAACTTAGTTAAACTGGTGCAGCCTTCGAGTGTAAACTCAGTTATACCATAACAGGGTGTTGCACCAATTTCACTAAATGTTTTTTCTACCATTTGAGTTACATTGGTGCAAAAACTGGGTGTAGACAAGCCTGAAGAGTCAGGCGCCATATTGAGACCTCAGAACTTCCATGCTCAGGATTCTGATACTTACCCAGTGAATTTAGTTCTCTCAGGAAGGCATATCATAGTTCCATCGGACGACACTTGCAAAGCAGGATGAGCTGTGTCACTCATCACATGAAATCTAGTTCCTGTTGTTATTCATGACAAACAAACACACACCAGTTCAGGGATGACTACAATGCTCATTTGAAATGAATCATAAAATACCAAACAATACAACAACATTTACTTTTTTCTAAACAAGACACAGCAGCAAGATGAGTTTCTCTTAGAGAAGGGCAGAGCCCGAACAGTGCATCCTTAAGCGCAACTACTCTTCTCTTGTAATTCAGATCTGGATCTGAACGTGGCTGCTTGGATCCATCTTATTTTCAGAAAAGGAGGAGGTGGTGTATGCAAGTGGTAAGCCTTAAATCAGGGTGATACCTATATCAGCAGTGTTTTCCCTGCTTCACCCTCCCACACATAAAATAATTATACAGCAAGAGCAGCAGTGGCTACCAGCCTTGACAGCCAATTTTATTTTTGTAGCATTTTCTAGCATAACTATGAAAGTTTCACAAAAGGGAACCCAATAGTTTTGAACTTTAATAACTTTCTTTACTAAACTATCGTGATCCAGTTCCCCACTAGAATAGCACACTCATAAACACGGCCTCACTACATAGACTTCCAAGTGAATCTGCCATAGGCAATCACACATTTAAAAATAAAAATAAGACAACTAAAGATATCCTGGAAAATTGTATGACTACTGTACATAGGGTTTGTTGCTGTAATGGTTCTCCACATTTCTTTACTAAATTTTATTGCCACCATCTGTTCTGTGTCCATCAAAATCTTTTTGATTAGTAATGGGTAATGTTATGCCAAAGAAGGTAAAGGCTCCCAAGTGCTTAGGGTAGTTCAAAAACTCTTTGGGCAACACAGAAATCCCTGGTATTAAAAAAAGTTTTGAAGTCAATCAATTATTTTTCAAAACACGGTTCTTGAAGTTTGAGCTTGCCATAATGTATCTTCTCCTAAAACACTGGACTAAGTTTTTGGGGTTTTTTTTAATTCACTTACAAACTTTTAGTTGTGTTTCAGATCATTCTGTATAATTTTGAATAGACTCTATTAGGAAATGTCTTGCCAAGGTAAAAAAAAATCCCCAAACATATCCAGGTAAGGCACACAAGGGGCTGAAATGCAAACATGAGTTTCTGTCAACTGTTGAATTCACTGGGATTGCATAGGTCTAATGAGGGCAGAACTTGGTATTGTTTTAGGAGTTTTATATTCATAGGAGTTGTACAAAACTCCAGAACCTGAAGAACACTGGACGGTTTCCAATGGTCCTGATTTCACTTACACCAGCTTTATACTGGCATAACTCTATTAAATTCAGCTGAGTTATTCCCAATTTACACTAAAGGTCAGTCAAATCAGAAGCAGGCCCAGTATGTCACAATGAACTGGTTACTTTTGGAGACTAAATTTCAGCATTAAATTCTGGGGCAATTATGCCACCTTTGAGTGCCCTGACACTCCACCTCATTGTTTTGATGTCAGAAAAGGCAGATCTACCTTTCGTTGAGATGAGGGCAGCTTCACTCTGCTCACTTGTCCCAGATGAGTTGGCAGCTCTCACATAGAAGAAATAATTCACATTGGGCTGCAGATTAACTTGCAGTTCAGGCTTTTTTATTCCAGCAAAAGATCTAGAAAAATTCAACAATTTTTACAATTGAAAATGCATACTAAAACTATCATGATCAAATGAAAATGATCTCTTATACAAACAGCCAAGCCATTTTAGCTACGTAATACTGTACTTGGATATTACAGTGATGGGCACTGTAGGAAAACCTGAGGTTGGATGGAAGCGTAGATAGACAGACAGATCTTCTTTTCTTCAGATTACAGACGGATTTTTCCATTTTACCTATGACATTTTCCCTCGCTTTACTGGCTTTAAAATGACTTGAGTCTCTACTGCCTTGCACCTTATATAGTTATTTACACCTATGTAAACCAGGTGTGAAATTCAACTAATCTGATTTAGTAGTATTTTACACGCACTTTGTGCTCAGCTTGCACAGATGGAAGTGAGTATACAAAGTGCAAGGCAGTGGAGAATCAGGACCCCTAATTTTCATTGATCTTCCCAGTAAAACATCCATGTTGCCAGATGAACGAGTTAAACAAATAGAACTTGCAATAAATACAGCCACATATGAAAACACATGGCTGGTATGACCGGGCTACTTAAATACAGATTTCAACTGTGAGTGGAAGATACCACTTTTTGAATATACATGGGAACCACACATCTTATTGTGGGCTCTTATCTCACACATCATTCAGCAAAAAGAGCTGGCGTCCCCCCCCAACTTCGCAGTGCACTTTAACTGGCAAGCTTTGCAAGATACAGCAGTAGAAGAACTGCCTTGGCACAGTGTCCTACTTTGATTAATCCTGCCCTTTATGATTCCTCAAAAGCTCCTGCCTTCACATCCTCGACAGTCGGTGCCATTACACACTCCAGGAAAACTGAGAGAAACAGCATTCACTCGATCTACTTCACAGACACTTTGAAGTGACCTTGAAGGCACCTGGGTTGTCTAGAAAAATATGAACTTTACTTTTTATTCTGATGGAAACATGGGCTGAATTTAATGTTTTCTCACTTTCTGGGTCCATATTTTCAGAGTCCCATAGAATGCACATACACTATTGCATGCACAAAACCTGTATCTGAGTGCCCAGCTAGCAGTTACCTGCACAGATTAGGTAACTTTGCCCACAAGTACCAGTCTGTACATACCATACAGCTACCCAGTTTTCAAGTGTAAGTATAGGTTGTTGTCTACAATGTGCACTCGCGTGTGCACATTTTGGGGCAAATTCTGCCCCCTTCTGCATGCCTGTTCCTTCACAATGGAACCACATGGTTCTGTTGTACAAGGAGGAGCTGGGTGTGGGGGACCCTAACTCTGAACAAGACCCCTGTGTGCCAGCTTATGGAAGTGGGAGGAGTTAGAGTTGGGGATCAACCACAGCACAGAACCTCCTTCTCTCTACTTGCTGTGTCGCGTCTAGATAAAAAAAGGCTCTGCAACTTTTCTGAAACATGGGGAAGAGGATTCCTCCCACCCTGGCTCCCACTGTGCATCTCCCCAGCACCCAGTCTGACTATTTAGATCAACTGCTCGGTTGGTCTCATTACTACAATTACTGCTCCTGCACTGACAGGGGGATGGAACTAGATTAGCCAATGAGTCTTTACCATCTCTAATTTCTATGATCCCACAGTATGTCAGACAGGCAAATGCAGTTTGCTATGCAAGTCCATTATTATTAATTTATCTAAACTGTTTTTCTGCAGATGTCCCACCAGAGAGCAGTACAAACTGAAGAATGATCAGTGAGTGCTCTTCCACTAGGATTTTCACATGCACATCTGAGCCTTGTTTATCAGTATGAGCAAAATCTCGCAGTCCTTACACATTCTTCATGAAGGCAAAACTCACTTTAACTTCAAAGGGAGCTTTGTGTGCACAAAGATTGCAGGATTGCACTCTATGTGCGATTTATTTCACCTCTCCATTGTATGCATTTTACAGTGCCTTTTGTCATGAAAATTTGAGAAAAAAAATCATTATGTTCTTCAAAGATGTTTCCAATCTGAGTGAACTTCAAAGGGTGGGGGGTTTTAAGCTTATCAGGACCAAGCCAAACCTTGTTATAGAAATAAGCATGCAAATCCCAAAAGAGATGCCGTAAATGCAGAATCAGGTAACCCAAAGTTGATGGAGATTGACAGACTGTATCACTATCAAGTAAGTGATAAAGACCCTGATTCAACAAGGTACTTAAGCATGTGCCTGCCTTTAAGCAGGTGAATAATCATATTGGTGGATTATCCCGGAAAGGCTTTGTGGGAGAAGTGTGACTAGAGGAGGGATGACTAAAGAGAGGGTGGTCTCAGAGGAGAAAGACTGGTCTGAGTATAGAAGCAACATGGAAAAAGGCATGATGAGAGTACAAGAATAATACAAAAGAAGCACTTTGGAGGCAGGCTAAAGTAGAATAAAAGAAGCAAGAAAGGAGAGACAGCCAAGACTCAGGCAGGAATGGAGTTTTGCAAAGCTTTGAAATAAGTTGTCCACACTTACTTAGACTAGGAAGATAGCCTGGGACACTCTATAATGTCCTGTATCAGAGGGGTAGCCATGTTAGTCTGAATCTGTAAAAGGTAACAGAGGGTCCTGTGGCACCTTTAAGACTAACAAAAGTATAGGGAGCATAAGCTTTCGTGGGTAAGAACCTCACTTCTTCAGTTTCAGAGTAACAGCCGTGTTAGTCTGTATCCGCAAAAAGAAGAACAGGAGTACTTGTGGCACCTTAGAGACTAACAAATTTATTAGAGCATAAGCTTTCGTGGACTACAGCCCACTTCTTCGGATGCATCCGAAGAAGTGGGCTGTAGTCCACGAAAGCTTATGCTCTAATAAATTTGTTAGTCTCTAAGGTGCCACAAGTACTCCTGTTCTTCTTTTCACTTCTTCAGATGCAAGCGGGCTTGCATCTGAAGAAGTGAGGTTCTTACCCACGAAAGCTTATGCTCCCTATACTTCTGTTAGTCTTAAAGGTGCCACAGGACCCTCTGTTATCTATAATGTCCTGATACCCCAACAGTTTTTGCAGGTAAAGTTATTTTTCATAGTTCTCCGTTAAAAGTTCTGTGACAGAAGCAGAACACACTGGAAAGGAGCCATTTTGCTCAAGTAGTTAAAAGAGTGCTAAAAATCGAGCTACAAGACGACATATAGAAAACTGAACAGGAGTACTTGTGGCACCTTAGAGACTAACAAATTTATTTGAGCATACGCTTTTGTGGGCTAGAGCCCACTTAAATTTATTAGTCTCTAAGGTGCCACAAGTACTCCTGTTCTTTTTGTGGATACAGACTAACACGGCTGCTACTCTGAAACCTGTATAGAAAACTGCTTGTCCTAATGAATGGGCAAAATCTCTCAAGCACAGTGATTTCCTCTGCACAATGCCTTCCTGTTTTCCCTATGAGATGCCACAAAAGTCACTGCCCTATCATGAAAACAGGAGGTGTCCTTTCCCCCCCATTGCAGAATAATTATATCATAACATTTGAGATGGCTTCTTAGCCTAACCAAAGGCTATACAACACGTCCATCTGAGTAGAGAGGGGAGCAAGCTGCAACATTCACATCCTGAGTCAGAGCCAAACTTTCTCATAGCGCAGGGGCGTTCAGATCTGCAGTTTGTGTTCAGAGTAGGATCAGCCATCAAGTTCAGACTGGGATGTCCTCCAAGTCTGAGGATATTTGAATTCCGGCTTTGGGCCCATCTCAATATGAGAGTGCAATATTTCAGCTACAGCTCAGATTTAATAGCAGCACAAAGTTGTCTGGACTCAGACTGGACCTATCAGTAAAACAGTGATCAGGTTTGCCAGTAAGGTACTGTGCCTAGTAACCTATTTTAGCTAGCTTTGAGCTTCCTAAGAATACGAGCCCATCAACTTTATCTGAGATTAAGGTTTAAAAAATATCCCTGCTGGTGCCAACTAATGAAAGAGGATAAGCCAACAAGATGGACATTCATTTGCAACACTCAGTTAATTTCAGCCAGCTCCAGACTCACAACAAGCTGAGTCCCAAACGAGAAATGTCTTTGAATGCCTTGCCTTTTGGTCTGGCTGCTGGGGGAAGGGATGAGGTGGAAAACTGAGCCAATGAGCACCCCTCCCACTGCCCCAGCCCGAGCCACAGGCAATCACTTTTGTTGGTTATGCTTTAGGTCAGCCCTCTAGTCAGTAATACAAACTTTAGAGTGAAAAAGGCGTGATTACTGCCTGGTTTATGTGAGTATAAGGCAAGTATGTGGGAAGGGAATCGGCATTGTTAACATCCTGATGGTGCTATGGGAAAAGCCTGCTCCATTTCCAAGTCCCTGTGATAAACTGTGATGCTAGATCTCCCTTAATCTAGCATAAACCACTGAACCCTGTAATTTCTGTCATAGAAGGAAGGGAAATCAATCTAACAAAATATGCTGAGTGTTCGGTTATATACTTGCTGTTTAAAATATGCCTGCACATTTTACAGACAATTGGAAATGTAAAAAGATAATTGTATTGGCAGAGCATGACATAACTTGGCCTTTTTCCAAGAGGTTTTCTTTAGGTTTCATACTATGGCTACAAAACCTTTGACAAAAAGTACAGGGCGTTAAAAGTAAAGGAACACAAAACACCCGATGTTTTAATTTTCTCTTGCTCCTGTTTAGAATGAGAAATCTAAAAGTCTCAAAGCCAGTCTCCAAATTTCAGGTATTATATTTAACAGGAACACTATCTGACTTTAAGCAAGGGGGAGTTACATTTTTCTTCACATTTAAATTGGTGAACAAGATTGTGTCACCTGACTGATGTGGCTCAATGCTCAGAAATTGCCTAGAAAACTGGAGCTTTTTCTAAGTCATGAGAAATCTGATTTATAGCAGTTGTTTGTTTTCATCCACATAACAATTATATCCCATTTATTCCCATCTATTTCAATAAAAATTCTAAAGCCAATGGGTGACATATATATATTAAAATGTTCAGAATCCCCTCTGTATTTTAAATAGCTATTTTCGCTTCCAAACAATCCACCAGTGAAACCCAACATCTAGAGCTGTGCTGACATCATTGATATCCGTGGTGGGAGCTGAACGTACACAACGTTTTGCAAGTATAGCACCTCACAGGATTGGGCCCACTGAGAGGGAAGGATGGTCTTGTGGCTAAAGCAAAGGCCTGGGAATCAGGTCATCGGTGTTCCATTTCCAGCTGTGCCACGTACTTCAGGCCTGCTTATCTGCCCATCTACACCCTTCTTAAAGGAGTTCGAATTGCGCTAGTATAACTGAACACAGTACCAGGCTCTTCTTCAGTGACTGTGTGCAAATCATTTAGGCCCAATTTTTTTTTTTACAAGCACTGCTTAATCTTGAATGACTGTTTTGGGATGCTCATCTTGAGCCACCTAGGGCTGATTGTCAGAGGGTCTGAGCACCTACAACTGCCATTCACTTCAGTGGCAGATGCAACTGCTCAGCATGCACAAGTTTTCACATCTCCACAGCACTGTTCGACACTGGACAACATTGTTAGATCATTCCCAGACCTATCTTCTCTGTGGAGACTGTACTTCTGAGAGTGGCCTCAAGCAAAACGGTCCATTCTCTACCAGGCTAGTGTTCCTGCCAGTAGATAGGGGTAGTATTGCATAGACATCTGAAGGTTCCAGTTGGCATCAGGATGCCAGCTGAAATCCAGCACAGATCAGTGGTACTGAGGGAAAGCTTTGCCAGTAAGTGGTCTATGTGAAAGGAGTTGGTGGTCTCAATCCAGTTCCTACTGGACAAGTGTACATGTCACCATATCATCACCATAACTGGCCCTCATTGTCACTTTTCATGGCAGTCTCAACAAGACTGAATAGGCATTGGAGACTCAGTATTATTCTTTTGCTGCTAGAGGTTGTCCCCTCCAGTTTAGGAGTCAAACATATTGGCAAGGCAATGGGCAGGGATGCTTGCCCTGCTATTCTACACATAGATGGAAGATTTCAGTCTCTAGGGGTGTCTATCTCACACTGATCACAAGGATTAAATTCACTCAGGAAAACACAAACACAATTATTTCTACTTTTTATGAATTCACAACATATTAATTTCTGTCTCTCAGGTTTCTCACGGTTTCTATCTGAACAGCCCACACAGCTAATCCCAGGACTATATTTCTCTAAATTTTCCATCTTCCACCCACAGCTCCATTGACTTCTCCGCCCAGAAAAGGCAGAACTGTGAGAAAATAGCAGCAGTATAGAAATCTAAAGAAATATTTCAAGCCCACTTAGCCTGGAAAAGGATTAAAGAAAAGCAAGGATGTCTGAGGAGGAGCTCCATGAGTTTACACACAGCCAGTAGGAAATCTTCAGCCACCACAATAGCAAGGTTAGGGACTGATTGTTGTCAGAGACTAAAAAGGTTCTGAACTAAATCATCCCGGATGCATGCGGATGAAAAATTGAAGGGGGTGGGAACATTTGGGGAGAAAAATCTCTGTGCCGATTTCTTTGCAGAGATTCCCCCAACTCTCCCATTGGGGAGTGGGGATTGTCTCCACAGGAAAGGGTGTGGTCTTTCCACATACCTAGTGGATCTCCTGGAACCTGCAGGAGGCCACAACCATTTGTGTGTAGGCCCTGTATCCTTGCACCTGATCCAGCCCCCTGTGGTGCATTGGAGACCCCCCTTGTCTGTGGTGGAAGGATATATGCAGAGAAGTTAATGTAGCCTAGGACTGTATTACCTTTTCCTGGTAAGTTCTATATACCAGCAGGAGTGTGCGATTTGCATCCTGTACCCGCATTTTGCCCACTACTTCCCCATGTCTCCTCCCTCATTCTCTGCTCCCTCCACCATGCCCAGGCCACCCCAGCAGTTGTATTAACTTTCCATTAGATCCCCATTGGTGCTGCAGAACCCCCTTTTCAAGGGAAATCCAAGAGGCCTGCCTCTTGGATTTCCCTTGAAAGGGGGTTCTGCAGCTTCTGGGCTTCATGGAGCTGGAGCAAAACAGGATGGGACTAGAGATACAAGTTTGCTGTGTAAATGGCCTGTGCCTGGCATATCCCCAAGATCTGTGGTGTCTGTCAAATGTACTCCCTGTTTGCTTTTATTTATTGTCCTTTCTGAAATTTCACTCTGGTCACAGTGAAAAGCTATTTTCTATCCACAGAAAGGCCAAAATATCAATTTAATTCAGTAATATATAGATTCATGAATATTTCTGATTTTGCACAGGCATACTTGACAATGAGGGTCAGTCAATTCTGTCATTTTGTAGGCACAGTTATCTTCACACAAGCAAACTGCTCCACACTGAACTTATTTTGCTCACCAGTGACAGAAAACTGAACATTTTCAGCTTTGCTGTTGAGCAGAATAGAGGCTATTCCAATTAATAGTAAGTAAACTTGTAAACTTGGAGTAAACATGTACTGTATGGTCAGGAGCAACCACATTTTGCCTAGCTGAAGACAACATTGGCTGGAATTCAAGGGCCTCATAAAATTTGTATGAAACTGAGCAAACTGCAGCTGCCTGCATACCAGGGACAACCATGCAGAACTCCTGTTCCTCCTCCTGCTTGGATTAAGACAAAGCATCATGTGCTGGCACATTTAGTCTATGCAGGCCTCAACTCCCTATTTAAAGATCAGGAGGAGCCATGGTCTACATTGTAGAGCTCTGGGGGCTACATTTGGCACATGGGTACTGACTTTTTTTGCAGGCTATTTAAATATTCTTTTAAAATGTATTTATCCCGTTTGTTTTTCCTTTTCCTTAGAGACTATCACCAACTGCCTCTGTGTGCCACCTAATTCATTTCTGTTATTTTTAAGAACAATTAAACTATTCCCCCAAACGTCTTTGGGCAATGGGCTCTTCCCTCTGTATAACCTCCGTCTTCCTTACTGTCCCTGCATCATGTGGGGCTGGAAGGTCATGAGGGGCCTGTTTTTTTTTCTCATTCTCTCTGTTGCCATCCTTTGCGCAGGTACAAGAGGACAGAAAATATACTGATCAGTTATGGGGAACACACACTGAAGTCAGTGCAGTCTGGGACAGTGCTGATGTCACTGAAACCTGTCTATTACCCTCACCTGACAAATATGAGCCTTGATATGGATGATGACAACATATATACTCAGTGCCATCATTACTGTGTTTGAAGTGATGGATGGTAAGAGAGCTGGGTGGGAAATGGTTCTGCCGACCCATGAACATTTGAGATTTCGAAAATGGACCCATTCCATGTCAGGATGAAACAAAGACCCTTTGAAGTGTTTTGGTGAAAAAACAGAGAGAAATAGCTCCACTCCAGAATAGCCAATAGTCCAGTGGCTAGAACAGTCATGTGGGACATAAGCAACCCATGTTCAAGTCCTTGCTCTGCCTGATTCAGACCCGGGACTTGAACCTGGGTCTCTGACATCCCAGGTGAGTGACTTCATCACTGGACTCTTCTGGGGTGGGTCTCCCCCCTCTCCTCACCTCCTGAAATTCCATCCTGGACTTGAGAAACTTTTCCCAAAAGTTCAGTCAAAAGCAGTACATTGTCACAAAACGTTTTGGTTTCAATAAATTAGCATTTTCTGACCCAAAAAATTGTCAAAAAATTCCAAACCAGCTCCAATCCAAGAGTTGGTTTGTTTTTCTGTGGGGAGTCTTTTTTGAGGTGGGGTAGGAAAGGTTATTTATTAGTGATGATTAATTATTATTTATTTTCCTAGGAGAAATGGTTTATAAGTTGTGTGCACACATAATTTGGATATGCCTGTTGTTGTAGTTTTTAGAGTACATGTATTACTAATTATTATTATTTGCACTGCAAGAATATCTAGAATCTGCACCCACTCAAGATCTGGGGCCCCATTGTTTTGGGTGCTGCACAAATACATAGCAAACTAGGTCTCTGCCCTGAGGATCTTACAATGCAAGTTTTTTTGATATAGCAAGATGATTTGCACAGACAGATACTGTGCCAGCATAAAGCCTGATTGAAATTACCAGGCGGTCACCCACACAGAACTCATTGATGGATCAGGTCTTAGGAAAGCTTACAATCTAATTGTAAATCTTAAAATTTAACATAGGAAAGCTCCATACCGATAGCATACTAATACTTGCAATGTGTTTAATAAAGAAATCACATGAATGAATCCTTCTGCTATGCTCTAGTGATGAACCCCCACAACAGATTTTCAGGTCTCTTAATCCGTTTTTTTTTTTTTTAAACAAACATACAGACTTCCCAGCCCCTGCCCTTTTCAGTGCAACACAAGTGCACTGGTTCTGCTGTGGAAGAGGGGGGCCTCCATAGGTGAAGAGGAGGAGGTAGAATTTGCCCCTTAATGTCTTTTATTTCCCAACTGAGGACTAGCTCAATGGAAGTTTTTCCTGAGTAAAGACTGCATAAGGACTTCAGGTTTGGGGCTGAAGTAAATGGGTTCATTAGTTTAGCAGAATAAAATGACGGTATTTCTAGTTTCCCCCGATCTAATATCAGAGATTAGCATCTGGCCCAGAAGCTGATTTCTTCTTTATGTAATTCAGGACAAACAGAATAATCACTTCTATAATAATCCATGATCTGGAAAGTGCTCCTTAGCTTCTATTTAATCTCATCTATCCACATTTCAAACCTTAGGGACTGACCTGAGACCCTCTCCTTCAGGAGAGTACTGTCTGCAGTACTCCAGTGTGAAAGACTTTGTTGCTTCTGAGTTGGCTGTGCTCCATCGGATGATGGCAGTGTCCCAACACACAGTACAGTCTTCTGCCTTTAGTAAGGGGGTAGAGGGTGCTGTGAACACAATGATGTATTAGCTGTACTATGAAGAATGCTACAGCAACTGCAATATATATGCTAGGCAGATTGAAATGAAAAGACAACCACAAAACATATAGGTCACCAATCCTAAAAAAACAATAAACTGAATTAGCGTAGAAAGATCTTTTTCCTCAGATGGAAATAATGTGTGTGGAAACAACTCCACTACAATAATGTTCTCCCATCCCCTGTTAACTTTTTTTGGGGGGGAGGGAGGGGGCAGGTGGCATGCTAATCAGGAAAAACACTTTACTACTTTACCCATCTCTTTAAAAAAAAATAGTAAGAATTACGTGCAGTTTATTCTGCAGTTTAAATGATAGTGCCCTATGCTTTGGAGCTGAAGGTCCCAAGTTCAATCCCTCCAGAAAGAACCCATTATGTAAATTCATGCAGTTCAGAGTTTCCTTAACAAGTTAATTTAGATCAGGGGTTCTCAAACTGGGGGTCGGGACCCCTCAGGGTGTCGCAAGGTTATTACATAGGGGGGTCGCGAGCTGTCAGCCTCCACCCTCAAACCCCACTTTGCCTCCAGCATTTATAATGGTGTTAAATATAAATTAAAAACACTTTTTTACATAAGGGGGGTTGCACACAGACGCTTGCTATGTGAAAGGGCAGTAAAAAAGTTTGAGAACCACTGATTTAGATGATCTCGAACACTTTTTTCACTCATTTCTGTGGTGCTTTAAGGAATAGACCCATGAAGCAGCATAGGGTCTGGTTATACCTAGATTACCACAGCTCTGTCTTCAGCAGCCCTTGCATCAACTATATAACAAAAATTAATATGATGCAGAAGAACTGAGTAGTAGCAAAGGGATAACTTTGCTGCTTTAATTGTGTCCAGTATATTGTTGCAATACAGCTACCAAAATTTAATACATTTCTCTTCCCTATGGCCTAAATTCAAGGACTACAAACCCTATTGCACATATAGACAAATGTACATGAAGAAGGACACGGATTGCAAGTGATCAAAGGCATATTGTGTGAAATAATGTACCGAATTAGCCTATCAGATTCAAGGTCTTATTTTCTAGGCTGAAAGTGATTTTGTTTACTCACTCAGTTTCTCTCTACAAACTTTTCTCCACTACATGAAGTATTGGCATCATGTGAGCTTACCAAGTTCTGAATTTAACACTTCTGGGATAATATTAATATCAGTCCCTAAAATATCATCACTGGGATTTCTGTTCTTTGATAATAAACATAGATATATTTACAGTGAAAACAAGGCTAAGTGCTGTGGTGTTAAGCAATGTGGTGATCCTGAGCTGAATCTTGCAAGCTGGTGTAAACTATTTCTTTGGGAACAGCAGGTAGTATTAGTAATATTGCACAAATGGATATAAACTGGCCATCAGGAAATTTAGACTTGAAATTAGACGAAGGTTTCTAACCATCAGAGGAGTGAAGTCCTGGAACAGCCTTCCAAGGGGAGCAGTGGAGGCAAAAGATATATCTGGCTTCAAGACTAAGCTTGATAAGTTTATGGAGGGGATGGTATGATGGGATAGCCTATTTTTGGCAATTAATTGATCTTTGACTATTAGCGGTAAATATGCCCAATGGCCTGTGATGGGACATTAGATAGGGTGGGATCTGAGTTACTACAGAGAATTCTTTCCTGGGTGTCTGGCTGGTGAGTCTTGCCCACATGCTCAGGGTTTAGCTGATTGCCATATTTGGGGTCAGGAAGGAATTTTCCTCCAGGGCAGATTGGCAGAGGCCCTGGGGATTTTTTGCCTCTCTCTGCTGCGTGGGGCACGGGTCACTTGCTGGAGGATTCTCTGCACCTTGAAGTTTTTAAACCACAAGTTGAGGACTTCAATAGCTTAGACATAGGTCAGGGGTTTGTTACAGGAGTGGGTGGGTGAGATTCTGTGGCCTGCGTTGTGCAGGTCAGACTAGAAGATAATAATGGTCCCTTCTGACCTTAAAGTCTATGAGATAAGGGGCTGGACATTTCAGGGAATGATCAGAGGACTCGGGGGTTGGAGAGCACCTATCACAAACTTGTAATGTGGGGGCAGGGGGACGAGGAGGCTGGAAAGTAGTGTTTGTGCTGCCAGAGGCTTGTGGTTTCAGGGAGCTGATCCACAGCAGGCACAGATAAGACTGCTTTATGCTAAGGACAGGTGGTGGTACCCTGGGAAGCATCACGCCAAAACAAGAATTCAGTGGGCCTGATCGTTAGCTGTTGTAACTTTGTGTGGCTCCATTAATGTCAATGGAGCCATGCCACCTTATACCAGCTGATGATCTGTCCCATGTCCTGGCCCACCACAGGTTTGGTGATCGTCAGGATGTTATAAGGCTCAGCCTGTTTTCCAGAGCTTTCAAGGAGGAAATAATGGTCACTGAGTGTCACTCTGAAACCTAAAAGTGTGAAGTGATGGAAGCAGGTACAAGCATGGTTGAGAGCTTTTTATTCTGAATATCACAAGGCTGAATCATGCAGTCTGTTACTATCCAATTTTTAAGTTCTCAGCAATTTTGTCTTTTTTATTCCCATGACTTTACGAATTAAACTGTGCAACAGTGTGATGCTGGCAGACCAGGTGTCAGCTCATGCCAAGGCCCATAGGCCTCAACTGAAGACTGACCAATATATAGCTGGGAACCAGTCTGGCTCACCTGTTAAAATAGGTATTACAGTTATAAAAATGTGTTTCGTGTTTAGACTTTGTGAAACGCTAGTAGGAAGCTGCATGTATTCATCTAATTTATAACATCTGTACCCCATTATAAAGTTATATTAAGGGTTTGCATTGTAATCCTCTTTAATTGTATAAATCAAACAAGAATGAAACATTAATTCATGTAAAATGCTGGATTCCTACAGAAGGTGTTAGGTCCTGCCCATCAAGAAGGCCCATTGTAACCAAATGAGACATTGTGAAACATCAAAGAACAAAGACTTTGTTAATAGTATTCCTCCCTCACCCCCATGAAGAAGAGGTGAACGTATGAACTCATCCCATCAGCTTGAATTTGGGGGAGAAGGCAATAAAAATCCCTAACACAAAGAAACTGTCTCTATGCTGTTTGGACTCTGAAGGGCAAAGATTTCTAAGCGTAAGCAAGGGATCCGCAGCTGCTTAGTCTGGGTTAGCCCTAGGCTGTAACTCATTCGTGTGTGTGTATGTTTATCTGCTTTAATATTGGGAATAACTCTCTTTGCTTTTTCTTAGTTTATACATCTTTAGTTAGTTTATTATAGGACTGGCTACAAGCATTGTCTTCCGTGTAAGATCTAAAGCCCAATTGTCCTAGGGTAAGTGACTGGTCCTTTGGGACTGGGAGTAACCTGAACATTGTTTCAGAGTAGCAGCCGTGTTAGTCTGTATCCGCAAAAAGAACAGGAGTACTTGTGGCACCTTAGAGACTAACAAATTTATTAGAGCATAAGCTTTCGTGAAGAAGTGGGCTATAGCCCACGAAAGCTTATGCTCTAATAAATTTGTTAGTCTCTAAGGTGCCACAAGTACTCCTGTTCTTTTTGCTGAACATTGTTGTGATTTGTGGTGTAAGGGACCATCTATCGCAAATGCAAGCTTGCCTAAGTGGCAAGATAGACTGGAATCATTTGCAGACCCAGAAAAAATTGTGAATGGACCCCTTTGGAAATCTTAGACATAGTCTGTGGACCCCCCAAGGGTCCGCGGACCATAGATTGAAAACCTCTGATTTAAAGGATCTGAATATTCCAGCCTTGTGACCTAGCAGTCATTCCCTTAACTGATACGCTGGAGAACTAGTTTCTATTGTCAGTGATAATTTTGCTGTCCCTAGATGTCTGAGAGGGCAGGGTGATATAGTATCTTCCACTATACAACATTACCATTAGTCCATTACAGAATGTAGCATCAGTGGACTCCAGAGGGAGTTCTCTTCAGATGGATGGGCAGTGACCAAAAGATGGAAGCAGAGTGAATAGTTCATATAAAAAAATCATCCAGCTTCCAAAAGGGGCAGGCATAAATAAAACAATATCAAACATAGAACAGGCCAAAGAGTTAGCCTTTTAAAAAACTTCAGATTTTGTGAGAAGTATGTTGACTTTCCAGCTGGAACAACTAATTTGCACTATATATATTGCACTGACGCCAAAAATAACATTTAGCTGCCAGAAGCCAGATTTGGAGAGGTTAGATATCAGGGCAGGACAAAACTCTGGTGGAACATTTTTTGTGAAAATTCATGTGAATCATTTGGCCATTTAAATGTAAAGGATTTCGCACCCCCAAAACTGCGGGTTTTTCACAAAATTTGGCAAGTCTGAACTTTTTTTCCAGTTATTTTTTGCAAAAATCTTTGGTAAAAAATATGCACTATGACTTAACATGCCACAGGATGAGGAGGAGGAGGATCCAAAGACTTTGTGGCTCAGTGGATTAAGCACAGGGGTCAAAGTCACAGCATCCACCACGTGGTCTCAATAATACTGTTGCTTTATAAACATTATTTCATTATAAAGCGTGTAAATATCATTATCCATGTTTTACCAATAGGGAAATTGAATAATCCTCCTCATCCTGCAGAGTTTAAATGATCTGACAAAAGTCATCCAGCAAAGTAAGTGTCAGAACATGGATTAGAACACAGGACTCCTAAGCCTATGCCTAATGTGCTAGATCATGGTGCCCCCAAAGCAAGTCACAAACTCTGAACCTCAGTTTCCTAATCTGTCAAATGATGCTAATACATAATACTTATCTAATTACTTGCCGTTATTATAATTTATTAGTCGTATCATGATAGTGCCTAGAATTCCCAGCCAAATTCAGGGCCTCTGTGTGCTAGATGCTGTACATACCCATAATAAGAGACACCCCCCCCCCCCAAAGAGGTTACAATTTAAATAGACAAGACAGAAAAAAGGTGGGGAAAAGTAAGTATCAATATCATCCCCATTTTATAGATGAGAAACCGAGGCACAGAGAGACTGAGCGACTTTCCCAAAGTCGCACAGTGAATGTGTGACAGAGTCAGAAATTGAACTAATATTATTTCATTCCAATGCCTCAAGTACACGTCACAATTGGGGACATTTTAAATTCTGTGTTTTCTCAAATTTCACATATGGTAAATACATTGCTGTCATTTTACAGGTGGGGAAACTATGTGACTTGCCTATTATCTAGTGGATGGAATCAGTGAAACACTTCTCTACATTTCTAATAGCATTGTCTAGTTAATACTGTCTCAGGAACTGAGAGCTAATCTTTAAATGCCAAAATATACCTACCAGTTCTGAAAGTGGATTTGTGACTTGGTAAGCTACATCCTGTGTAGTTCACAGCCATGACCCACACACCATAATAGCGATCCGGCTCCAGGTCTTCCAAAATGCAGTAACTCTCCTTCACTGTAACTCTGTATTCTTCTACCAAGGCTAGTACAAGCACACACATATAGGTCATTAGAGAAATGCACACCTGTTAGAAACAATTTGTATGGTTTAGGGTCTCTTATATTGACCAAACAGGAGTCGATCATATTGGGGCTTGTATACAATAGGCATAACACGTGCCACAAAAATATGGTCAAGAAGGAACTAAATGAGTTCTGCAGAGTAAGGAGATAATGGGAAGGTTTATTTGTGGTCATCAGGGGTGCTGGAACTAGGGGTGCAGCAGCACCAGGGCCGGTACAAGGATGTTTCGCGCTCTAGGTGAAACTTCCACCTTGCGCCCTTCCCTGAGCCCTACGGCAGCTCCCCGCCCCCTCCTCCGCCCTGAGGCACCCCCCCCTGGGGCAGCTCCCCACACACACCCCCGGGCCCGGGGAGCCATGCGGCAGCTCCTGACCCCAGCTCACCTCTGCTCTGCCCCCTCCCCGAGCCCTGCAGCAGCTCCCCACCCCACCCCGCTCTGAGGCACCCGCCCCGCAGCAGCTCCCCACCCCCTTCCGCCCTGAGGCGCCCCCCCTGTGGCAGCCCCCCGCCCGGGGAGCCATGTGGCAGCTCCCCACCCCAGCTCACCTCTGCTCCGCCTCCTCCCCGAGCATGCCGTCGCTGCTCCACTTCTCCCGTCTCCCAGGCTTGCGGTGCCAATCAGCTGTTTGGTGCCGCAAGCTTGGTAGGGAGAGAAGCAGAGCGGGGTGGCGTGCTCGGGGAGGAGGCGGAGCAGAGGTGAGCTGGGGAGTTCCCCTGCGTGCCGCCCCCCCGCCCTTAATTGCTGCTGGCGGCCCTCCCCACGCCGCCCTGCCCCAGCTCCCTCCGCCTAAATGCCAGTGGTGACCAGGGCGGCCGAAGATCCAGCCGCCGCGGTCGCCGCCAAAGAAAATGCCACCCCGCAAATCCTAACGCCCTAGGTGACCGCCTAGGTGGCCAAATAGGTTGCAATGGCCCTGAGCAGCATCCCCTGGCTTGAAGAGGTTTCCATCATATACAGGGTTTACAGTTTTGTTCAATAGCTTTCAGCACCCCCAGTATACAAATTGTTCCAATGCCACTGGTGGGCACCATCAAATTTAATTGCCAGTTGGCCTTTTATTGCACTTTGCATTTCTGGAGATAGCTCAGCACCCCCTCGGCTAATTAATGTGGAGGTATTCTAGCACTTAAATTGCTTTAACTCTTTACCATTCACTCTCAAATAAAATGGCAGAAAAGCAAAGTTAAGATACAAAGGGATTACTACAGGCAAATGTGCTAAGTTCTTCTTGCAAGGCATTGAGTAAAGATGTTTGAGAAACAGATGAGTGTTTTTCTGTAGGAAATTTAGACAAAAATTACTTTGTTTGTTTGCTTTTTGGCAATTTAATCACAAACCAAAATATCTCCAGTTAAAATGGTGCTTCAGTGCCTCACAGGAGTTGTAATATGGCTGCTCTCTTGGTGAAAAACATCTCCTTCTCCCCTCTTAGTAAAGGCATGCATCATAGGAATCCCTGTCTGTGGTGCATCATGGGAGATACAGTCCAACCAGAGAGCCTGGCCTATAAAGGAGAATGTAAGTGTAAAACACCCAGATTAAAATTCCCACGAGGAACTGGGACACTATTTTGAAAAGAAAAATCTTAGCTTTCAGTCAAAATTGAAAACTTTTTGGTTGGGGGCAATTGTTTTTTCAATTATATATTGAAATTTTCTCCTGAAAGTAGAGACTAGATGGGTAAGGTAATATCTTTTATTGGACCAACTTCTGTTGGAGAGAGAAGCTTTCGAGCTACACAGAGCTCTTCTGAAGAAGAAGAAGAAGAAGAAGAAGAAGAAGAAGAGTGTGTGTGTGTGTGCGCGCGCCCAACAGAAGTTGAGCCAATAAAATATATTACCTCACCCATCTTGTCTCTCTACTATCCTGGGACCAACATGGCTACACCACCACTCCGGAAAGCAGACATTTTCTTTGGAAGATTTTGTTTAATTGGAAACCCAATTTTCCACTGAAAAAAAGTTCTTATTAACTCTTAGATCAGCCCTAGTGCTGAGTGCCCTCAGCTCCCATTGAAGTCAAACGGATATCAGAGCACTCAATGCTTTGAGGGACTGGACCCCAAATTTTTAGTAATATGTCAGCTGTAAACAGTTGTGAATCTTGGCTTGTGTAACTAAATCTCTCAGAAATGAATTTAATTTGCTGCACATCTTACAAAAAGTGTTTAAGCAACATTCAAATACTTTAAATAATTCTTATTACTAGTCTGTTTTTTTACTGTACAAACTTCTTTATTGCACCTCAAATTCACATATTTAAAAAGTAAAATATTTTTGTGCCATTTTGAAAAATCTGTACCTGTGTGTTGAAATGTTGCATTTTTGCTGAGTTTTTCCTGCTTTGTTACCACTGAACATATTTTTCCAACTTGAGAGCATAAATCCAGACCCCTAAATCCATAATCAGGCACCTGATTTTTGGAGGTGGAGATCTGTATCTGCAGCATTATCTGTCCTTACTACTGTTAATATTAACTCTTCAGTATCAGTCATATTGTGCTCTTCCCCTTTATAGCAATAGCTTAGCCACATCTTTTAAGGATCATTTTAGATATAATTTTATTTGAGATGTTGAACTAATGTTGGTGAGATGCAGGTTCAGTCACATACCACTTTGATCTTTGTTTGGTTGAGGTTCCTCCATGCAATACACCTGGAAGCAATCAATGACGTCTCCTTCACTCACAGTCCAATAGATTGCAATTGATGTGCTTGTAGCAGAGTTTGGTTCCTGAGGTAGCAATTTTGGAGTCTGTGGAACTGGAAGATAGACTTTGGTAGTTATTTATACTGCTTATATTGAACCACATCAACTCCAGTTATGCATGTCATGAGGCAACCAGATGATTTATTTTCCCTTAACTATGAATATTTGAGATGACAGCCAGTTAAGGATTCATTAAAATAAAAAATAGGGGGACTATTTCAAATAACTGAATAAGGACAATAAGGTTGCAATTTTAGGCCAATAAGTTCATATCAATTAGGGATGGGTGAATCAACTGCTAGGAGTAAAATTCTGTCTGTCTGATTCACTACTCCCATACAATTCCACTGATCTGAGTGGGGTTGGCATAGGTGCAGAGGCTGACAGAATTTAGCCCAATATTTGTCAAATAGTAAAAATTTCAGTGCTATCCAGCTAAGTGAATATTCAGCCCATACCCAGCTACCAGTCTCAAATGGTCCATTTTCTCAGCAGCAGCAGTTCCCAGGCTTATGGGTGTTCAGCTAGTTGTTGCTACACGAGTACCAATGAACTCCTCCTCAGACAGCATGCCACAACCAGCAGAAGGTGAGCCACTGGCCTACCTCCACCTCTTCCAAACCTAACATGAGGCACCCAGAGAGACATAATGATAGTTCTTGGGAGGCTCAAGGATTGAAGCCAAACCCTGAGTCCAAGAGGAGCCAGGCACAAGGCTTCCAACACCTGGAAGGGCTAAATACAGATTATCAGGCTAAGCAGAGGCAACAGTTACACCTACAGAGGGGTATGTTTGGATCATATGCACATTTGGAGGCCAGAGTACCATCCAGTTGATAGGACCCCAGATAAAATAATCCTAAACCCAAATATTGAATTGATCACCAAGGCCTAACACTATTAGGTGAAGGCAGGTAAATGTTTTGTTCCCTGAGGTGGTGTAGAGCTTCCTAGCTCGACAGGTGCAGATTTCCTTTTTCTGCACATTTAGTCAGAGCCTATGTGTAGAATCAGAACTTCTCAACAGCTAATGATAATATCCCATCTTGTCCATTCTTTTCTTTAAAAACAAAAAAAGAAAAAACAAAACTGTCACACAGGTCTACAATCTGTGATGCAGACAATATTATTCCAGCATTAGAGGTATGATGTAAATGATGCCCTCATGAGGTTGGGAAAACTACTGCCCATTCCTCAATCCCCATTCCTTAGCCACAGTGGCAGTTCTTAGGAAATCTATCCAATGATTTGCTTCCTTTCAACTAGCTACAAGCCTCCTCTTCAGGGAATGGTAAAGTGGGACCTTCCCCACCAACCCAGAATCTGGTCAGCCTTAGGAGTGCCCGTGTCACTAACTTGCTTTCTCCCAATCTACATATTAATAGATACAGGCTGCCTCTATCTGCCCTTTGGTGATATGGGAACCCGCATTCCACCACTGAGTCCAGTGATACCTTTAAAACTTAAAGCTATCAGGTATGTACTGCAGTGTAGTAAAATGTCATGGGCATCATCCCTTCCCCTGCCCTTTCCCCATGAGGCCTATTAACCTTAGTAGAAGAGAGTGAGTCCACGTGCTCCGGCATCTACTACTTTGTAGTGCTTTGTAAATTCTGCTGAAGCCTCAAAGTGCCTCTTATAATTTAAGATGTCAGATTAGAAAACCCAGCAGGAGGGTTACTACTGTGGGTTGCACTGTATTAGAGAGAGAAGCAGGCTGCTTCTTGGGAGAGCCTATTTTTGTGGAACTGGCCTTGCCCTGAACAGAGAGATAATAACAGGACAGCACCTGCTGAACAGGAGACCAACCAAAAGGACAAGTGAAACACTTGTTCATAAGAAATACTACACTAGAGCTAGTTAGTGGGAAGTGGAAACCTACTGAAGAAGGGAGCCAGGTTTCAGAGGCAGGAGTGGATGTACCCCACTGCTAGCCAAGGGCAGAAATAGTTGATAAGATTCCTTGGAATCTAGGAAAAGTACCCGTCATACCATGAAGAGATTGTACAGTCTGTCAATTCTAGAGGGAGAGGTGACAGCTGAGGAATAGGTCTTTAAAAGAAAGGATGTGAACTAGGGAGAGGCCATTGCTCCCAGAGAGGAACAGACTCTGCTTGAACACAATGCTAAGTGGGCTCTGCCCTCCAGGGCTCAGAACTTAACAGCATGGAGAGGGAGAGACTCTTTGGAGTCTCACTATTGTTGAACTGTTCCCTGGATGTCCAGGGATGTTTTGTGGGGAGATAATCCTTTCAGGGGATAGACATAGAACTCTGCTTGAGCTCTGCAAGGCTGCCATACTTTGATTTTGAACCCTATATCATCTGAAACCTTGTGACCTGATTGGGGATGCCACAAAGTCCTCTAAGATTTTCACAAACCTCAGATAAGCACCAAAAGTTTGACTGCTGATCCAAATGGAACCAGCCCTCGTGAGATTGTTATTTTTCAGGATTATGAGTCAATGGAAGACAAAACCATATCTCACCATTAAATAGTCTGATTGCACAGAACAAAAATATACACTGTTTTTTCATTTACCCAGTAAATTTCCATGTTGCATGGATTCTATAAAGATCTAAGCAGAAAGTTTTTGCTCTTTTCAGTTATCTTCAGACTAATGATGATGATCGCCTGTGGCATTAACAAAGTAGATGCTGATGCTAGCTGTTTTCCTGTGATTTATACAGAGAGATACAGTAAGATTACATCTGCCTGTCATTGAAAAATTCATCCCTTTAGTTGCTAACAGCAAACCAGATTTGGGTTTTTTATTGCATCTAGAAAAGCCTGTCTTCTAATAGTATCTAGTGGGGAAATTATTGTGGGTTTTCAGTAGAGTTGTATGGAAACCAGAATTCCCATTTAATGGGAAATTATGCAATTTTCAAATTTGTTTCTGTTCCAAATTAGAATGAAAACAAAAAATTTCAAAATTTCCCAAACCATGAAATTTTTTGAAAAATTGTTGTTTCAAGTCAATCAAAACATTTAGTTTGTATTAAATCAAAGTATTTTATTTCAATATCAACTTTATTTTTTATAATATAGAATAAATTTCAAATTGAAAAGTCATTTCAAAACAAAATATTGATATATTCCCTTCAGAAAATGTTGAAATGGAATGTACTGACATCATCAAAATGCTTCATGTTGTGGCTTTTTTCCTGAAATAAAATGTAATAAAAACTGACAAGTTTCCAGGGAAAGTTTCAATTTCAATGAAATGGCATTTTCCAATGGAAAAATAATCCATCAAAAACATTTCTACCAGCTCTAGTTTTCAGTGACATGCTGTCGCATAGATCATTTCATCCCGGATTCTACCCCCTCTGCTCACAGGAAAACCAAGATGACCCAAACATATAGCATTCCATGGAGGGGTTTTCACAAGGTCAGTGTAATGGGGAGAACGGTCAGTTTCCCCCTCCTTTCATAGTATCATTGGCAGAAAGTTGCAATCAGTGGAAGTGCTTGAGTCAAACAGTAACCTGATTTAAACAGCAGTGGCTGGTGGCAGGTTTTTATCAGTGACATGTCCTTGACCTTGGAGTTTGTTCCCTCCTTTTCTTTCTGACAGATCTGATTACATTCTGGGTATGCCGCAAGGTTTATCTATGGTCCCAGGCCTTTACTGAGAGAATGGATTAAGTGAAGAGACGAATGGGTGGAGGAGAAAGTTACTGGGTGGGAAGCTCTTGGGGAGAATTTTCTGATGTGGTGGAAAGACTTTGAAAAAAAAATCTATTTTTGCTATTTTATCAACCCACAGCACCTAGAGAGAGAGAGAGAGAGAGAGAGAGAGAGAGTGTGTGTGTGTGTGTAGTGGATGACAGGACTTCAAAGATCAAGATCTGAGGAAATTTCATTTCAGTGTCAGTACACTGACAGAGAAGTGGAAGAAGTATGGTCCAGTAGTTATGGCACCTGGGATTGAGAAGAGCCTGGTTCAATTCCCTGCTCTGTCACAGGCTTCCTGTCTGACATTGGGCAAGTCACTTAGCCCCTCTCTGGCTCAGTTCCCCAGCTGTAAAATGAGTATAATAGCACTTCCCTACCTCTCAGGGGTATTGAGAGCAGAGCTGGATGAATATATTTTTCTGCTAGTTGGCTGAAAAAACATCAGAGAAAAAAATTAGCTTTGGATTAACCTGAAACAAAAATGTTCTGGTGATTTGAAAAACTCAAAAATATTTGGTTTTGTTTTCAACTGAAAGAATTTGGTAAGTTCAGCATGAATTTGCTAAATTTTCAGTCGACCCGAATGTGTATTTTTTTGGCAAATACTCTATTTGCGAAGATAAATAGATAAATACTGTGAGGCACAGTCACTTCATACAAGTACTTTAAATAGAATAGAGTGATGTAGCAGAGGTGAGCAATCAAAAGTCACAGAAGAGACAGTACAAAAAGGAGGATTAGATAGGAAGAAAAAGGAGCTAGAACTGCATAGGGAGCTAAGGGAGAGAGAGCATTACAAGGTATGGAGGAAAAGAAAAAAGGAAGAGATGATATCTTCTGTTTATATAACAGACAGTCACTGGAATACAGAATTGCCTTGATACATCTAACTACATTTAATTTTCTTATTTCTTGAAACAACATTTAAAAATGTGTTTTGAAAAGATGAAGAGAATGGTTGGCAGGATGCTGACAGGAGGGAAGCTGAATGGTGGCTTGCTGCAAAGAACTATGCTGACTCTGAGCTGTTAGTTCTCAGAAATCATAAAACTGAAGAGAAAGCTAGTAATGGATGAAGCTGATACACCATGGCCAGTAGACAAACATGGCTTGTTTATTCTCTTAACTTCCATGACTGCTGGTCAGATCTGGATGATCTTCATAGGTAAAATTCACACACACATATGGCACAAAGCACAACTAAACAAGCTTTAGTTTAAATTAAACAGGCTTGTGCACTAAGTGTGGGCTGGGAGATGGAATACACCCCATTACCCTCCATAGTCACTGCCCTTGCCTACAGAGCGGGCTGGGTCCAGCTACTGTAGCCACTGCTCCTTCATATCCATATGTGGATAGGTTTTCCAGCCACTAGATCCACATAAATACACATCCAGTGGCCTCTTTTTTCAGTCCACCCCAACTTTTCTCTCCACTCCAGAGGCCTGCTTCCCCAGCAAGGAGGTGGTTCAGAAGCACACCCTGAATGGCTGCCATATTTGTGACCCCACATACATGGGCACCATGGGGCTTCCTCAGCATGGAGAGTGTTACACAGGCTTTATGCCATATGAGATTTTCATTTTGGAATGGACAGGTATTGTAAAGGGTGATTAGAATTTAAAATAAACAAAAGTTAGTGTTTTCTCCTGTGCTACCTTTTCCCCTGCCCAGCAATAAACCAAGCACTTGTGCACAATTAGACTTCATTTCAAATTCAGCTCTGATTGCTAATTACACAGGCTCACAACTCAACTTTTTTTTTTTTTCAAAGCACATTCTGATTTTACTTTTCTATAAATTCCAAGGTTTTGTGAAAATGTTTATTTTTCACAGGGTGCACCCATAGATTCTTACCAGCGACACATTTTAAGGTATTCTGATCACTTCTCACTGAACCGTCTGCATAATGGTCAAAAAGTGAAAATGCACTGGGCATTTTTTCTAATGAGAGAGATTTATCCATTGCAGAAAGTAACCTATTGGGAAGAAAATATATATCCAAATAAATCCCTGTAGTATTACATAGCTTCCAAAGCTCAAAGATGAACAACATGTGACATGCACTGCTCAAAATATTTCCCATGGATTTAAGAGCAACAACCAAAGAGAAGAGAACTTCCTAACTTTGAACGTTAAGTAGGGGGTACAGTGTTTAAAATTAGTTCAAAGATATCTTAGCAGTAAAGATGAACCCAATCTAACTACACAAATCTGTACACTCATGAACTGTGGGAAAGTTTAGATATGAAGTTCTCAGTAAGGCCCTCAAGAATATGGGGTTTAAACTTATTGACATTGTCCCTTTGTATATTTAAAGGCTACAGAAAATTACATCTATCGACAGGAAGCTGACTTCAGAGACATAATGTAAAGCAGCTGGTTATGAGGAGAAAAAAAGAAAAAGGAAAATGGATTGGACTCAATTATCCCTTATTTGCTTCGTTCATTATAAAAAAAACAACAACATATTTTTAACTTTGAGGCAAAAGCAGCTCCAAGGAAATGAAAGAATTCTTTCTACAAAGCAGTCAAGCAACCCCATTTGTTTTTACACTGAAGTTGTTAGTTGTTCACAGTTTTAACAGGATATACATAATAAAATAATAAATTTTCTTTAGAAAGACATGCAGCATTATATAAATCCTTTTCTTAATCTTTTTTAGTAAATCAGATACAATCAATTAAAATAATCTGGTTCATGCACAAAACAAACTAATTTTAATATGTAAGCTAATGCTAGTAAATAACATGCAATAAAAATCCTTGAAAATTATTTTTGCATAGCCTACTTTTCAATAATCTACAATATACAAGTAATTGGACAGATTGCCATATGTTGGTATACAATTTTAATGTAGTGGGTGTCCCCCAGAGGTCTGTACTGGGACCAGTCCTATTCAACGTATTCATAAATGATCTGGAAAAAGGGGTAAACAGTGAGGTGGCAAAATTTGCAGAGGATACAAAACTACTCAAGACAGTTAAGTCCCAGGCAGCCTGCGAAGATTTACAAAAGGATCTCTCAAAACTGAGTCACTGGGCAACAAAATGGCAGATAAAATTCAATGTTGATAAATGCAAAGTAATTCACATTGGAAAGCATAATCCCAACTATAGATATAAAATGATGGGGTCTAAATTAATTGTTACCTCTCAAGAAAGAGATCTTGGAGTCATTGTGGATAGTTCTCTGAAAACATCCACTCAATATGCAGCGGCAGTCAAAAAAGTGAACAGAATGCTGAGAATCATTAAGAAAGGGATAGATAATAAGGTATAAAATATGATATAGCCTCTACATAAATCCATGGTACGTGCACATCTTGAATACTGCATGCAGATGTGTTCATCCCATCTCAAAAAAGATATATTGGAATTGGAAAAGATTCAGAAAAGGGCAACAAAAATGATTAGGGGTGTGGAATGGCTTCCATATGAGGAGAGATTAATAAGACTGGGACTTTTCAGCTTGGAAAAGAGACAACTAATGGGGGATATGATTGAGGTCTATAAAATCATGATTGGTGTGAAGAAAGTAGATAAAGAAGTGTTATTTACTTCTTCCCATAACACAAGAACTAGGGGCCACCAAATGAAACTAATAGACAGCAGGTTTAAAACAAACAAAAGCAAGTATTTTTCCCACACAAGGCACAGCCAACCTGTGGAACTCCTTGGCAGAGGATGTTGTGAAGGTCAAGACTATAACAGGGTTCAAAAAAAAAAATTAGATAAGTTCATCGATGGCTATCAGCCAGGATGGGCAGGGATGGTGTCCATAGCCTGTTTTTGCCAGAAGCTGGGAATAAATGACAGGGAATGGATCACTTGATGGCACTTGTTCATTCCCTCTGGGGCACCTGGCATTGGCCACTGTCAGAAGACAGGAAACTGGGATAGATGGACCTTTGGTCTGACCCAGTATGGCCGTTCTTATGCCACATGATTTCATAGCACAAATTCCGTGAATAATGAGAAATATGAAAGGATGTTTTGAGCATCACTTAAAAAAATAACCCCTTACTCACATAGAAATTTCCAATTTGATATTTCTTATAATAAAAACGTACTATTTTACAGTCTGTCCCTGAATTGGCCACATATGATTTACCTAGGCCCCAATCCAGCTGAACACTTTAAGCACATGCATACCTTTAAGTGCATGACTAAGTACCATTGACTTCAGTATTGATTAATCATATGGGATGAATATCAGTACATAACTCCGGTTTAAGTCAATAAGTGAAATCCTGGCCCCACTTCAAGAGGCGTTTTGCCATTGACTTCAGTGGGACCAGGATTTCACTCCATAACAGTGTTGTGCACAAAAGGGCTGTGGGTTCAGGCTTTATACATAATAAGAGATAACTTGTGCAGATTTTAGCAGATGGCAAATGATTTTAAGATTAAATTCTCTCTCATCAGGATGAGTCCCCCTAAACAGAACCCTCAGTAACAAATCAGATGGGGAATAAGGGTTTGATTATGGGTTTGGGGGGTTTGTTGGTGTGTGTGTTTGGGGAGGAGGGGAGGATACAAACACAGATGAAATAGTCAAATTCAAACTTCACTACAGTTGCAACCATTTATACTAGCTCTGAATTTATCCCAGCAGTTCCACCCATATAGGTGACATGTTGGATGATTTTCATTAAGATTTCATCTCATATGGAAATTACACTAGTAAAATATGAACACTTCAAAACAGGGTATTTAAGGCAGAAATCTAAGCATCATCAGAATGCTCTTATATAATTACAAGCAGCAGCTATTTAAGAATGGCTATGCAGAATATTCCAAGTGATCTGACATTTAAAAAAAGCTATATTTATTATTATTTAAATTATGAATTATAAAACACATGCAAAACCCTTCAAAAGCTGTCAGCTACAGTAACAAGTGTAAGATTTCTTCCCAGACTTTTATTTCTGGTGTTTTTAAAAGCAGAGATTTATACTGGAAGCATGCTTTCAAGAAAGTATTAAATAAAGCAGCCAAACATGCTAATCCTAATATTCACTACAATGCACCTAAATCACATTTCATGTACCTTTTATTCATTTCTTTAGATAACTAATAGAGAAAGGGGAAAAGAATGCATTAACAATAAAAAACAGAAGTCAACATAATATTAAAGCAAGTAATTTAAAGACTGAGTCTGCTCTTTTCTGTTGATGTAAATAAGCACCACTTCATGAACTTCACTGGAAATTTTCCCATACGCACCAGCAGAGAATTTAGGTCTCCAAGTATTTTCCCCTCTTTAAGGCCATGAATGACTCAGCATGTTATCTAAGCACCTGCCTAGCTTTAAGCACAATTAGTCAGCACAAGGCTTAATTACTTTGCTGAAACAAGTTGTAAGTTACATTTACAGGAGGAGATATAATTTCTACATTAAAACATTAGGGTCCAAATTCCAAGACCAAAATTGCCTCCACATTGCTGACCCTTAGAAGCTCCATGACCTTTACACCAGTTGAGCTGGGAATACTCCCAGGTCATGGGAATCCTCAGCTGTCTCTTTAGCAGCACAAATAGGACACGGAACAGATCAGGATTAACCCTCAATTCCTTATAGAAAGGGCTAGAGGATATCGGCATTGCCAGCCTCAAGAGATCAAAAATCATGAGTTAAAGACCCCCAAAATTAGGAGATTAGCCCCCCAAATCATGCCTTTTTTAAATAATAAAAAAAGACTATTTTGGGGAGAGTTTTAGCCTTTTTGTCTCACTCACATGTCTGCCCATCCCCTGCCCAGCAATTAATTCTGCCCCATCCAGCCCCCAACCCCATCAGCTTAGCCCCCAGTCCTCACCAGTTTAGCCCTCCAAGTTCACTCCCCCCAGCTCCCAAATCCTCAGCTTTCCCCCCCCCACCTCATTCAGCCTCCCCAAACCCCATCCCCTCAGTCCTACTCCACAGCTACATCTCTGCTCCTCCTAAGCTTCTTCGCACCCCCTCCCAGGTCTAGGGGGACTGCAGTGGGTCCCTTATCCCCCTTCCAGGCCAGGGGAGAAGCACTTGGGGCTGTTCACAGGAGGAGGGAATGGAGTCACCCTGAGCTGCTGCACTCGTTGGGCATGTCTACACAGCAAAGAAAAACCCGCAGCTGGCTTGTGCCACCCGGCTCAGGCTCATGGGGCTCGGGCTGCGGGGCTATTTCATTGCTGTGTAGACTTCTGGACTTGGGCTGGAGCCCAAATACTGGAGTCCTCCCACCCTGCAGGATCCTAGAGCCTGGTTTGCAGTTCAAATCCGGAAGCCTATACAGCCATGAAACAGCCCCGCAGCCCAAGTCAGCTGGCACGGACCAGTCATGGGTTTTTCTTTCCCATGTAGACTTACCCTTAAGCTCCCTCCCCGCCTGCTATGAGAATGGCTTCAGGATGTTGTGGGGAGGGGAGGAGAGGGCTCTGCCTGTAGCAGATGACTGGTTATTCTGCCTTGGGGGCAGACAAGTGAGGCCAGCAACTAATCAGGGAGCGCCAATTCTCTAGAGGGCTGGAGCCTCTTGCATTATTGAGAGACTGGGTCCAGCCCCAGCCAAAATCATGTAACTGTAATCTTTAACAACCACACATAGTTAGGGCCCCATTTTTACATCTGACCTGAGACATGGCATATCCAGTGGCACATGCCCCCCCAGATATTGTGATGGGCATTGAGTCAGTACTGACACAGAGGGGGAAGTGCCACTCACTGAGTCACTGACAATTCTTGCAGCAACTGTGCATTCCTATGGGCATAGATTTTGGCCAGTGATTCCTGCATCTAACCCACAAAACATTTAGAGACTGTAAGTAATGGAGAATTTACCACAACCCTTGGTAATCGGTTCCAATGATTAGTTCCCCTGACTGTTAAAAATGTCAGTCTTTTTTTCTGGTTTGGACTCTTGCGACTTCAATTACCATTTCCATTTTCTTCCAATTTCTTGTTACACCATCATTTGCCGTAATAAAGAATCCTCTCATAACAGATATCTTCTCTCTGCTAATTATAGATTGTGACTGAGTCATTTCCTAACCTGCTCTTCAATAGGCTAAATAGACTGAGTTCCTTTAGTGTCTCACAGTGAGGCATGTTTTCCACATGACAGATCATTCTTTGACCTCTTCTCTGAACCTTCACATGACCCAGCAGTTCCAGACTGGTGTATCTGAGATTTCAGAATTAATTTACCTCAGAAGACAAAGTAGGTCTTAGGATATTATATCAAATGCCATATGTGACTAATATCATTAAGGTTTCTGTTATGAATGTAATTCATACTTACATTTAGGAAAACAACATAATCAAGTTCTTCAGTTTCTGTTACAGTTGTCTCTAAGGTTTCCTTCGCCGTAACAATACTTTGCTGAAAGTTAACCATCTGTTCATACAAGTATTCCATTTTCATCTTCTTCACCTCCTCAAAGTTCTGGGACATCTCATCATAGTGGGCTATCACTGTCTTAACCATCTCTTCATTTTGGTCTTCTAAAAACTGCTCATTTTTCTTACTGTTTTCCTGGAAAATAAAACATGAAGACCTGAGAAGTAAAACTACATCAGTGAATGAATATACATAAAACTCTCTAAATTATGTAAACACCAACTATTAGTCAGGCAGCCTTTGGCATCCTTACAAAAAGACGTATGTAATTATCTAAGCAAGTTCATGTATAAGAAATATCATTAGGTAAATACTTTAAAAACAATGGCCAATATTTTCGAACTTGAGTGCCTAAAGTTAAGGTTTCTATAGTTAGGCACTTAAATAAGAAGCCTTATTTTCAAAGCAGCTGAACATCCAAATTTCCTATTGAAATCAACATAGGCTACAAATACTAAGCACGTCTGGGCATCAAACCACTCATTTAGATGCCCGAACATGAATTTAGGTGCCGAACTTTAGGTATCCAACATTTGAAAATGTTGATCCATGTAAAAGTTTAAAAATTAAACAAAACAGATTGAAAATGCTATCACAATCATTTCCCCATCCAGTGGGGAATATTCCACATAGTGTTCACTGTGCAGCGGCGCTGTATAGTAAAGGAACTATATATTTTTCTCAGTTAATCACTCGTAGTAAGGAAACTTTGTTTAAGGACTAGTGAAACAGATAATTCCTGTGAAAATGATAACATGAAACTACAAAATAGTATAAAATATCTTAAAAGGACTGCCAATATTGAAGGAGGAAAGAAAACAGGAGTAGTGTAGATAGATATTAGACTTACCTCAACAGAATTAAACAGGGATTCTATTTCACTAACCAACTCCTCAAACTTCACTGACTTTTGCTGTAACTCTCTTAGAAATTCATCTAATTGATCCTGAAATAAAAAAGTGGCAGCAATTTTCTAAATATGATGCTTGGGAAATACTGCTTTATAAAGCTTTCACATAAAATATATATGTAATGTTTCACCTCTAGATGTTATTAGAACAATTGTTAAAATTAATTTCATAGCTTCACCATGACTAGAAAGGCAAGCACAGGAATAGTGGTTGGAAAAGGTAGAATACCAAATTCAAAGAAGAAACAACAATTGATCCTTCAAGGTGCTTATGTGAGCTGTTTCACACCCTCCATTCTCACTGGCTGTGTGGGAATTTGAGGGTGCTCAGCACAGCACAGGAATGCTCCAGAGACTGCAGGATCAGGCCCACAATGAGAAGTATCTAGGAAACTAAACATAAATATAGATGTTCCTGAGGTTCACTTTTAAATATTTTAAATAAATATACACAATTTAAACTATGTATGTATTGTACACTGAAGGTCTGAACTTCCATTCCGTTTACACCCAAAACTTCCATCAAAGTCACCGGTTGTTTTAGATGTGCAAGCAATACAGAATAAGGCTCTAGGAACAATAAAGACAACATTGACCAGATATTATAATAATAATAGAGCTGTCTCTCTATGCAGCAGTCCTTCTTGACCTTCCTTGAGAGAGCTGGCCATCTGCTCATATGCAATTTATATTTCATAAGTGCACTCGGTTTTAATCAATTTGTATAGTTCTGAATGGAAGGTTAGAGGAAGGTTGGTAGCAGCTTCCTATAATTTGGCAAACTTCCACATCCAAAACATGTTTGAAAAATACCACACGTGACTTCTGAATTATAAATATCATATTCTATTGTAAAATGAAATGTTAAATTGATAAATATTTAGGATTGATCACTTTGAGATCCCAATGTGGAATTCTGTTTGTGAAGATAAAGGCTCTGTCAGTTTTTATAGGTTAACAGCTCATTTCACTTAACATGAATTTCTGCTCTAATGCCAAAAGCTGAGAAGGTGAGCATTGTGTTGTCTTCTTATTTCTTTAGCAATTATATCTGTGTGAGTAGGGAGAACTACACAGACAATCTAAGAGTAACATGAGCTTTGGCTGGTAGAAATCATGTGAAGTCAGACATGTGTTGTGGCCAGATTTAATTACTGGCTGTATCTCCAAGTTCCACAGCCAGGGAATTACATCAGGGGACATAGCCATCTCTGGAGTAACTCCACTGGCTTCAGTGCAACTACACCAGGGAAGACTTCAGACCTGTGACTTGATTAGTGACATTTTGGCAGCTGATCATAATTCACAGCCAAAGCAGGAACTGCCGTAGATAAAAAGTGATAAAATGTAGTACATGCACAGACCAGAGAAAAAGAAAAATTAACAGTTGCAAAATTTTGTAAATATTTATATTTGAGGGCAGTATTTCATCATCCTATAATTTTTTATTCTTACTTTTGAATTAGTGTTATAATATACTAGTGCAACAGAACACATGCCAGAGATCCACTTTCAGGCCAAATTCAAGGGTGAAATGTATACATTTAATGTTAATAAACCATACTGGTTTTAACAGTTAGTAAGAGAGTGAAAGTAACTTACATGCAAAGAGGCCAGAATGAGATGCAAAAAAGTGCAAGTTAAAGGTGAAATCAATAGGGAATTCTACTTAAAAACTGATGCAACATGGCTCAGAATTTTTAATAAAGTTCCAATTGCAAAATGGTTATTACTGGTGACTGTGCACAATCCAGAAAACACAGCATGACTTTCAGACGCTGGATTCAGATTGCAGAGCTGGTAACTATAAAAGGAATACCTTTTGACAGGTAAACTGAGCAAATTGGATATGGAATAAATGAGATCATAGAGATTAGACCTCATACCACCATTTTTATAGTCACTTTTCAGAGCCGAACTGCAATTAAACATAGACAAGTTTCTAGAGGAGTGAAAAGTGTTTTCACAAGTATTTATATTGTAGGCATATCTGGATGTATTCATTATACATAGTATATTAATTAATGTATACCTATCATAATACTAAATTGTATACTGGCAAGAATAGTCTTGCTAGAATTATGGATGAGGTGAATTTTAATTTCATACCCTTATTTTTGAGTTTGTTTCAACCTTTTATATTGGATAGATCTGACAATTGCTATCCTAGAATCTGGCCGCAAATTTTTTAAAACATCAACAATGGTGCACATTTAGGCTCCAGATCAGGCACTTCTCTCCCCTCCGCTGAAGACAATAAGAGCTCGTCTGCACTACTACTACAACCAAATGAAGGAAACGGATTAAAAAACATGAGTCTAATGTGTAGTGAAAGGTAAGATTTTAGCCATGTTTTGTAACCAGGCTAAAGCCTTTGTCTGACCTTTGTACTTAAACTGGACCGCTAACAATCTTGTGACAATGTCAGTGCAAGCATATAGAGGTTACTCTACAAAGTCAAAGTGAAATGAACCAGTGTTACTAAAGTTATGCCTCTCCACATGCCAAAAAATCCCACCTATATTAAGGATGACGCCAGGGGTGAAAGTAAGTTTTAGGCCACTTACTCGTACGGGCAGAAGGGGCGAGGCTGGGGGGAGTCAGCATTCCCCAACCAGCCCTTTCAGGCCACCTGGCCCACGCCGCCTGGGGCTCCTGTGTTGATTTAAAAGGCCCGGGGCTCCGGACACAGTGTCTGGAGCCCAGGGCCCTTTTAAATCGCCGGCTCCAGGGCAACTGCTCCCTTTGCTCCCCCCCGGCCTGTTGGAGGCTGCGGGGGAGGGGGGAAATGGGGCAGGGACATTAAAGCACTGCAGGGTCCTTTGCCGCGGTGGGGGGGGGCAGGAACATCAAAGCGCTGCCGCAGCAAAGGACCGTCCTTAAAGCGCTGCCGTGGCAGTGCTTTAATGTCCCTGCCCCTTTTGCCCCCCCTGTCGGCAGTCCTGCCAGTACAGACCCTACCAGCAGGGCCGCCGGCAAGGGGAAGGGGTAGCAACATTAAAGCTTTGCCACGGCAGCGCTTTAACATTAATAACAACTCCCACCTTCCAGTGGATTGGGAGCCAGTGCTGCTCACGGAGCACAAGGGTGATGTGTTAATGTTGGCCCAACCCAAGAGGTGAGCACTGCATGTATGTTCAGCACTAGCTGAAGCTTCTGAATGCAAGTGTAGGTGAAGGTAGGTGGACCCAAACTTTTTACTAAGGCAATCCACCCACTACATTATATCTTGCTTTGCAACCCACCCAGGGTCCATATTGGGGGAGGAAGGGGCAGAATCATAATCCAGCATCCTTCTCCTCTGCTGCCACCTTCTCTTCCTTGTCCTGTGAAGGGGCCACTGACTATCCTCAGCAGTTTCCTCCCACCCTCCACCCCAGCACCACAACCCTAGTCCTGGCCCACGGCAGAAGAGAGGCCGGAGGCGGGCAGGAGGGGAAAGGATGCCAACCCCAGAAGGGCTGCTCCTGTCCTGCAGGGCTGGGCCCGCTTCCCACTCTGTGACTCTGGCACATGACCAGGGTCACATTGCCTCTCAAGGTTTGGCCTCAGAAGGTAGGAAGCCAGGCCCAGCCCCATGGGACAGGAGCTGCTGCTGCGGGATAAGTGTGGGGTGTGCTTAGTCTCCAACTCCCACTCCTCCCCAGGGCCTCACTCCACACTGGGCCCATGACCCATCTACAACCTTTCCATGACCTATTCCATGACCCACCATTTAGGAAACATTAGTATAAAGAAAGTGTATTGTAATAATCCAGCCCAAGGATGACTAAAGCATTGACAATTATAGCAAAAGGAAAAGTTCCTGTTAACAGCTAGTATATATAGAAACTGAAAACCAAAATACTTGCATTCTTTCTGCTGAATCTGGAGCAGTCTCCAACTAATAATTTCCAATCCCAAATTTGGGCTAAGGTTAAAGATGAAAGATTCATATTTTAAACTACATAGTCAATCAAGTATCAGAGGGGTAGCTGTGTTAGTCTGGAACTGTAAAAAGCAACAAAGAGTCCTGTGGCACCTTATAGACTAAGAGACGTATTGAAGCATAAGCTTCTGTTAACAAATTCTTACCTTCATATCCATTACAGCAGTGTCCAGTGTTGTCACATCATGGCCTTCATGCTCCCCAAAAAGCTTGTCAATAGCAGAAATTGGGCACCTGCACTGGCAGCAATAAGTATCAACATGGACCTTCTTAATTTCTTTTTGTTGACTCTCACTTTCAGATATGTCGAGTGATGATTTTTCAGAATTCATCATCACAAAGCCTGAATCCTCATGTTCAATGGGTGTGTCTTGCTCTGCCTCATTTACAGATTCATAACTATGGCTAATCGGCTCAAACGATTCCCTGTCTTCAAACAATAAATCTTCATGTGCCAATTCAGAGGATATTTCATCTTGCAAAAGTTCTTCTTGGGTAATCACTTTATAATCCATTGACTCAGCAAGATGTTCATCAGTCTCCAAGCACTGCTCCTCTCTTGTTGAATCTGATGGAAGGTTATCAAAATCAAGTCTAAAGGGCTGTAAGTCTAAATCACCTGATGCCTTATCAAACTTTACTCCAGGTTCTGGAAGGCCAGTCTTAGCTACTTCTAGGATATGCTTTGCTATATCGTTGGCAATATTTTCTCTGACTCTTTTTTCATTTGTCTGCTCACCTGTATCCAATAGATATTTTTCCCTGTTGATCACACTTTCAAAACGATCATGGTCTAAATCATATGCCTCTTTTGTCATGGGTCGAAGGTGATTATCCAAATATGAAATTAATTGCTCTGGTTGCTGAGAAGTACGAACATATTGATTGCTTTCACTTTCATCAACAGGTGTTCTTCCATGAGGCACGTAATTATCCATTTTATTAACTGCTGCTATTTCATGTTGTTCTTTCCGCTCATCTGTTCGAGGAGTTACTGTCTTTGATTTATCTTGCACAGATGCTTCTTTTTGATTGGCAGTTACCTCAGAATCTAGTACTTGACTGGACTCTTCATGACTCATTTGCTCTGACAATTCCTGGTGTGTTGCTGCAGGTGCATTTTCTTCCTCTCTTTGACTAGAGGGATCATTTCTTGCATCTGAAACATTAAGCTTGCTTCCAAAAGGAACTGCCTGAGTTGGTTGACAAATTGTTACTTTAATATCACTAATAAATGGGATTGTTTCTCCCTCCACAATTTCCCCTTCTGACAAGACCTGGGTTTTGGTGGATTCTTCAGATAAAATATGAACAGATTGCTGCTCCTTTTCAATTACCTCATAAAAATCCTTATGTTTGTCTCCTGAAACCCTCAATTGGCCTGACGGGTCTTTATTAACAGACTGAGCTTTTGAAGCTTCATCTTTTTGAGACCCAGCCACGTTGCAAGGAATATCATCTTTAAGAATGTATTTTTCAAAATATATTCCAGTTTCATCGTCTGTGTCAGAATTTCTAGGAAAAGATGCATCAGAATTCCCACTCTCTTCATCAGAAGGAGGCTCATTTTCACCTTTTGCATTTTCTCCCACTGCTTCTGCATAGAGGTCCTTGTATAAAAATGCCAGTGCAGGTGGCTCCTCTAGAAGTTCTGGGTTAATCGCGCTGACTGATGTGGGAAACAACATGGATCGTTCTAACACTCCTTCTTCTGTATCAAATAAGGGTGTGCCTGCTAACTTCTGTTCATCTTCTATATTTATCACTTTTTTACTACAGTCAATTGATTTTTGCATAGTCAAAAATTTCTGAGTATCTACATGAGACTGCATCGTGCTTTCTTGTTCTATCATTCCATAAAAGGCTTCATCTAAGTCATTATCTAGTAAAGTAAATTCATCTTCCAAGGTATTAACATCAGAACTTCCAGTTGAAGAGATGGTTTCTTCTGTATGTTTCTTAGGGTTTGCCATTACAGCATCAAAGGGAGATAGCCCCTGAACAGATAGTTCAGTGGGGGATTTGTCATCAATCAAAGTATACTTTTCAAAATAATCCATCTCAATGGTACTCTCATTAGGATTCAAAACTTCGCCACTTTTATTTTCTGACACAGTGGAAATTTCCTCCTCTGTTTCTACAATTTCCTGAGCATCTACTTCTTCAACCAATTCTTTTTGTTCCATATCTTTAACTCCCGTGTCATCTGCCACTGAGTTTTCTGAAATTTCTCTAGCTGTTCCATATGCTGACGCTTCATGGTCACCACATTCAAACGGTTTTGTTTTAATGAGGGTATTTGTTTCTAAGTATTCTAGTTTATCTGGCATGTGTTTGCTTTCTTCTTCGTCCACTGAAGAAATGAGTGGGACAGCATGAATATTCAATATCTCATAGCCTTCTGAAATTATATTAAACATATCTTTTTGTTCATCAGGTTCTGCAGTATATTTGGATTCTTCTGCAGAGTTCACACGTTCTGTTAATTTCTCTTCTCTTGGTAGATAATGTTCAGGCTCTTTTGACCCTGCTTCTACATTTGAAAAATGCTGTATTTCTTCTGCTGTTGAAAGGTTTCCAATGCTAGTTACTGTTACATTATTTACATTTTTATCTGAGACTGGATTACCTGGTAGTGAGGAGTATAAATTATGTGTGTGGCTTTCATTAATGGGCTCTGATAGGAGATTACGGGAAGCTTCATTTGAAACAAAATCAGATACCATTGTCATGTCTGATTTATTCTCATTAGCACTTTGGGCTGTTCGTGCTGTCTGAAGTCTACCTGGAAATTGTTTTGATTCAAAGCATTTAGCTTCATTTGGAAAAGACTGAATTTCTTGCTTGTCTGCTTCGTTATTATTTGTAGGATCCGCTGAGCCAGTTTTTGACTCTTCTGACAATAAAGCAGTTTCCTCAAAAGCATAAGCTTGAATTTCTAGTTTCTCTGAATCATTAAAAGGCCTATCCAAGGTGGTTTTTAACTGTGTTGATGGGTCACTGTCTGTTTCAGCTGAATAAGACTGATTTTCTTGCATCCCGGTTTCATCAATAAAGTCTGATGAAACAGCCATTGATTGTTCAGATGAAGTATATTGTATGTCAGGCAAAGAAGAATCAATATCATGCTTCTCTTCTTCATTAATGGAACCAGCTGAAAAGTTCAACACTTCTGAAACCAAGTCTGGCACTTCATGTGCATCAGGTTGTATTTCTTGCTTATCACTTTCAGCAATGAAGATGGGAGAAGGAGCTGTTAACTGTGCTGACAGCAAGTATTCTGTGCCCAGTGAATAAGCTTGAAGTTCTTGCCCATCTCTGTCATCAGTATGCATTAGTGACATAGTGCCTAACTGTTCAGACATCAAGTTTTCTATTTTAGGTGAATGTAGCTGAATTTCTCGCATCTCTGCTTCATCAGTGTCATATGATGAAAGTAAAGAGTGACACTTTGATTTTGCAGGCTTGGGTCTATATGGCTGAATGTCTTTCTTCTCTTCATCATCAATAGAATGTGACAAAACTAAATGTTTAGGCATAGATTGTGCAGTTACAGGTGAAGAAGATTGAATTTCTTGGGGAATTACTTCATCCGCTGAATAATACGAAAGTGAATGTTCAGGCTCCAGTCCTGCAGGTATATGTGAATAACATTGACTTTCTCGGGTTTCTGTATCTCCAATAGGATATGATAAAATTAAATGACCAGATTCCAATTGTGGAGTTGTGGGTGAATAATGCTCAATTTCTTCACTCCCTGTTTCAGATAAAACTAGATGTTCAGACTCGAATTGTGTGGGTACAAGTAAATATGGCTGAATTTCTTCATTCTCTGCTTCTTCAATGGAATCTGATAAAATTCGATGTTCACACTCCAATTGTGCAGCTTGTTTCTCTGCTTCATCAATGGAATATGACAAATCTGAAAGCTCAGACTCCGGTTCTGCAGTTACTTGTGAATAATACTGACTTCCTTGTGTTTCTGTTTCATCAACAGGATATGATAAATCTACATTTTCAAACTCCAGTTGTTCAACTGCAGGTGAATAAGACTCATGCTCTTCTGCTTCTTCAATGGAATAGAATAGATCTGAATGTTCAGACTCTGACTGAGCAGTTATGGGAGTGTTGGGCTGGATATCTTGCTGGTCTGAATGTTCAGACTCCAATTGCTCTCTCTCTTGTTTCTCTGTTTCACAAGTAGAATATGATATATCTAGTTGTTCAGATTCCAGTTGTGCAGTTACAGGCGAATAAGGATGAATTTCTTGCTTTTCTGCTTCCTCGATGGAATATGATAAATCTGGATGTTCACATTCGGATTGTGTAGTTATAGATGGATAAGGTTTAAAATCACGCTTTTTTATTTCAGATAAAACTGAATGTTCAGGCTCCAACTGTGTAGTCACAGGTGAATAAAACTGAATTTCTTGTTTCTCTGTTTCCTTGGCAGTATGTGATGAACTAGAACATTCAGAGACAGATTCTGTAGATAGAGACACATATGGTTGAGTTTCTTGCCCCTCTGGTTCATTAATACAATCTGTTGAAATGGTCTTTGTGGTCAAAAATGAATTAGGCTGAATTTCCTGGTTCTCTCCTTCATCAATAAGAGATGGGGTAATGGACAGTGACTGTTCTGAGATTACATTTGCAGTCTCAGGAGGAAAGGGCTGTATTTCTTCTTTCTCTGCTATATCCATAAGATCTGATGGCTCGGATATTGACCATTCTGATATTGATATCAAGGGCATGGGTGAACTTGTGTGGATTTCCTGCTTCTCTTCTTCCTCAGTAAGGTATGGTGAAAAAGACAGTGACTGTTCTGATGTCTCATGTAGAGTCTCAGCTGGAGAAGACCGTGTCTCTTTTCTCTCTTCTTGATCAAGAGGAACTGTTACACCCGCATTTGAAAAACTGCTAGATTCAATATTCGTTTTGACATGTTTTATATTATGAAGTGAACCATCATCCCCATCAGTGCAATCCTTTTCAAGATGCACCAAAGAAGGCGAGGAAGGGCTTTGATTTAGGAATCCTTTGTGCTGTTGTTTCTGCTTCCTTTTTATATCTGATGGCGTAGCTGGATCTTTACTACTCTTCTTTTGGAAAAATGTTGGCGTTTCTTCTTCTGAAATTGAACTGAACTTCTGGATTTTAGCTCTTACAGCTCCATTAAGGGCTGGCCTTCCTTTTTTCAGTTTATTTTCTTTACCCATGGACTTTGAGGCAATTGGAGCATGTGACACTGATTCCCCTGTAATGTCTAGCAAATCCTCTTTATCTTTTGAAGTTTCTGCATCCATAGCTTGTGCTTCCAGTTCAGCAGCATTTAACTTCGCATCCTGCACTTTTGCGGGAGCATCTCTTAATTCTTGCATCTTCGTTCCAGACAAGTCACTCTTTTTGCTACACTGGCCTCCCTTCAAATCTGATGTCCTATCTGATGATTTACACATTCTTTTCCGGACAGTCTTACCTTCATCCATGAGAAAGATAACTTTCCCTGGGGGAGAATCTACAGATGAGCTTTCAACACTACAAAGATCAGAAGTAGCACTTGCTTCTGAGGCCCAAGGAGTGGAACATCTGCTTGAGCTGGTTTCCCATGTTATTCCACTATCTTCACTTTGAACTGTTACCATAGAAAAGGAAGGGTCGGACATGATGCATTGTAGCTTGGGTTTCACATCTTCATTCTGGATAATGTCCTTTAAACTACAATAATAAATAAATAAAAGTATGGTAGGGTCATTTATTATAAAAAATCAATTACAGTAAAATCAAACATACCTAAGGAAAACTATTTTTCAGATTTGTTTAAATACTGTAACAAATATAGTCATAAATAATGTAACATTTTGTCTGACAAATATACTGTTGACATTGGTAACGTCGTATGTTGTAAGATTGTATAAAGACACTAAGGACTTCAAATTTTATCTCACTTATGCTAGCGTGAGGTCAGAATCTGGCTTTAAAACTTAAAGGAAGCTTAACGTTCAGCAAAAATCTAATCATGAAACAAATCAGCAATATCACTAAAGATCTAAGGCCTGATTCTCCAATGCCTGATACCTTGTGGAGTCATTTAAACCTGTACTATGTTGGTGTAATCACTGACACACTGATTTGGTAGCATTTTACACCTACTTTGCACAGATGTAAATGACTAATTCAAAGCACAAGGCAGTAGAATCATAGAATATCAGGGTTGGAAGGGACCTCAGGAGGTCATCTAGTCCAACCCCCTGCTCAAAGCAGGACCAATCCTCAACTAGTAGAGATTCAAGCCCATAGTTTATTACTACCTCTTAGTTCTCTTCATCTTCTAACTTTATGAACTTTAATTTAGGTCAATTCTGTGTACAAGGGTGTTACAAATAATAAAAATATTCCTCCAAAATCATGGGTTTATCTGAGTAAGTCCTCTAACATACCAATAAACGGTTAACCATGATTTTATTAAGAAACCTAAAATATTTATGGTACATAAAATTCCAATAGCTATCATTTCTATCAGTGATTTAAGTATATTGTTGCAGGAAAGACCTACAGAACCATTTAGCCCTCCAGCTTTTAAACTACAGCAGCAAAAAGGGTTAAAATGATTAAATAATTAAGGATGAAGTCGCAAACTTATTTCAGTAAAGAAATTTGAATAGTAATATGGAGAAAATAGAAAAGACTAATAGCAAATGTTCAACCCTCTACATTTCTTCAGTACCCAATACCTTAAAAATTTTCATCGAGAAAAGCAAACCACAGAGAAGGCAGAAGCTGTCATCCATTAGCCATCTTGCTATGGAAAAGACCTTAAGAAGCCCTGTAACCTACCTAGCAACTGACTGAAGGAAAACTGCCAGTGTCACCAGCCCCATCTGATTGAGTACAAAGAAGAGCTCTGTGTATGCTCAAAAGCTTGTCTCTCTCACCAACAGAAGTTGGTCCAATAAAAGATAACACACCCACTGAAGCAACTACAAACTCTCAAAGCCTACTTCATGGGATGAGGCAAACTTGCAGCTGAAAGATCCTAGTTCCACTAAATAGAGGGAGATAGTCATGCTTTGAACTACCTTTATCTGGCTAATATAATGTAATTACACAGATAGGAATGAAGAGCTAACCTGTGATATATGAGACTCAAGGATCAGAGCCAGGCGAACTCACTGTGTTAGTGGACACAAGAAGGAAGCTGAGCAGCACTGAGTGTGAGTGAGATCTATGGGAAGCGGGAAGACTCTGCCTTCCTCCCTGAACCATCAGGTGCAGTTAGTATTGGGTCTCTGGGGAATGAGCCCAGCGAGGAATTTCCATAGGACACTTCCTGTGAACTCCTCCTGGCTGCTGCTGATTTTGTTCCCCATTTAGTAAGGAAAAAGGGAGACCACAGGGCCAGACTTGCCTCCACTGCTTTCACCAGTGCTGGCTATTTTGAGGAAGGAGCCCCCAGATGTCAGAGGATTTCCATAGCCCACACCTGAAAGCTCTTCCTCCCTCATGGAGAGCAGCAACCAGGGAGGGAAAGGAGGCCATGGGCCTTGTGTCCTGAACAGGTCCCTCTGGGTTTGAAAAAATGGTAAAGATCCTCAGAGCTGCACATGACCCAAATACCATGGGTGAGAGAAGGCAGTGTTGGCACCAACCCGATTCAGATTAGTCGGTAGACAGGAAAAGGAAACTGCAGCAGGAATCTTGGCATAGCTGTGCAGGACAACACATCAGGTTGATCCAATGTACTGTGGTGATTTCGTTATCAGGGAGCATCTTACTGCTGTTCTTGCTATTTTACACTTGCAGTGAGTGGTAACAGAGGCATCCACCAGTTTGTTCATTTTGAGCCCTTTTACTTAAAATCTCAGCTCTAGTGGTGAATTTCCTGAGCCCAGACTACTTTGTGCCCACATTCTCGTGTGTTGTGGTAGAATAACATCTTTACCCATCCAGTATACAGCCTACTGATTGCACGAGGCCTTTGCATACTCCACACCTTGTTTCTTTCTCCTCTCCTCACCTAGTCAGAAGGTGCTGACCTATTTGAGAGAGGCTAAAAAAATACTGAAACAAGAAAATACTCTCCAACTCCCATTTACTTTAGTAGGTGGGTCTAGAGCACCTTACAGTTTACAAACTTACAGTTACACCACTGTGACAGTCCCCTCTGGGCCCCTGCCACATCCCACCCACTGGCTGCCAGGCAGCTCTTTCTCCATGCTGGCTAGCGGAACCTCTCACCTACTCAGACCAGTCCACTACTCATCAATCCATTTCTCCAGCTTCCTTCAGGCTGAGGGCAGCCTCTGACCTGCTCTACCGCCTCTCACCATCTTCCTGGCTTTGTCTCCTTTTAATTGCAAGTAGGCTTGCCAACCCTCCAGGATTGTCCTGGAGTCTCCAGGCATTAAAGATTAATCTTGAATTCAAGATTTCATGTGATGAAACCAGGAATACATCCAAACAAAACGGGCAACTAATTGCATGGAGGGCATGTTGTTGTTTTAATGGCAATTCTCCAGACCCTTGTATTGGTCCCCCAGTTCACTTGCCTTCTGAGATTTTATCCTTAACAAAAATAATCAACCCCAAAAGGTATAGGAAATGGTTACAACAATATAATGTAATCTCTGGTTATCTTTTGTTTTCTGAATATTTGAGGCTGGGAGTCTGAAGTCCTTTTATCTATATGAGCCAGCTAATGGAAGGAGCCCAGAAACAGCAGTATCTGGACAGCTAACTGATGTTCTTTTCCTGTGATTAAACTTTAATTCCACACGTGTATCAGATTCCACGGGGAATCCTACAAATAAGGGTCTGGTAACTTGCATCATAATAGTTTGCTTGGTGTTTTTCCTCAAAGATATGACACATCCTTTCCAAATACTATCACTGCTTTAGAAGAAAATATTAGTTCTAAATGGCAATAGAAAAAATAGATGTCAGTCAAGAAGATAATTTCACAAGGTACAGTTCCAAAAGCTAGAGCACACAGCACAGGAGTTTATAAAAACAACTGGTTTATTCATGCCGACAAAGGACGTGATGTCTTGTGCTGGCCTTACGACAGGGTTCTGACACTATTTGTTAGTCTCATTGTTTCCAGAAATGACAAAAGAATAACTGCAGTACCTGGCTTTGATAAAATGGTGTGAAAAGTAACGGACCGTGACTTTGCTGGAATTTTATGGAGACTGTTGTTATCAGAACTTTACAACAACAGATTTTAAAAAGGATAACTAGTTTCTGATAGAAACACTGCAGTGTAGCACTGACCCCGATCCTGGAAACAACAACATGCATCACTTTACCCACTTGAGCAGCTTCCCTGGCTTAATTAGGACTACTTAGTGCAAGTAAGGATTTTTTCATTGTAGGCTCAGGCCCTTTACTTGTATGTTGCATGTTTTTATACACTCTCTCTAGCACTCTACTTTAGAACTTTAAAAATGACCATTAAGCTTTATGCTTTGTCACATCGTCTTTGCCAGTTTAAACAAACCACGAGCTGCTGCTAGCTTTTGTTTTCATAGATCTTATTTAAATCCTTCTTCCTCTTGCATTGAACTATTTTCTCCCTACCAAATAATGCTAAGACTGACTCTGTATGGTAGCCTGTCTACTATTGTGTTTCAAATGCAGCCCACCTGCTCTGTAAAGCTTTAGTCTAACTGGGAAAAAACACCAGTTACTGTTACCAGCAAATCCTCACACATTCCATGCTGGATAATCATGCTTTAACACCACTGTCCATTACTGTTCCGTCCTTGAATGCTACTTTACTAAGCACCTGCCTAAAACACTTAGAATATCTTCAACACTTTGGATCTCTTTTAGCTTATCCAAATGGCATATATTGTGTACACTACATTTTTACCTACACCGCAAACTAATTACTTTTGCCTTTGTTTCTAAAGTACCAGACACCCTCTCCTAGGATGGCCTAGTCTCCAATTGACTGTACAAAGAGCCCAGTAATTTTTAATCCTGTACATTTTGTTGTATTCTCCTGTCTAAAAGGAATAACTCACAGTATTTTTAATATTTTAAAAAAATATTAGCCCTTTTTAGTAGATTCTGAAAAAGTGAAAAAAATGGTCACTCAAAATAACCTCTTCTCTTTGTTGGATACACAGGGTTTGTGTCAGGTTTTTCACAAGCACTGCTACAGCTTTTTTTAACCAGCACTGACAAACTTTATTTTTATTTATTCATTAACTTTGCACTTATCACAGCTGTAGATAAGTACTTTCTATTAAATATACATATTGTTTCCTTAGGCTTTAGATACTGACTCAATAATCCACTGGTGTCCCATTGCTCATTGAGATCTCACCTGTGTTATATACTAAATGACAAAAAGATTAAATGAACAGTCAGATCTCTCTCTCTAGCACAATATATGAAGCTTGTCAATTTGGGTTCTGGCAGAATGTCAGAGGAAGCAAGCTCCAGAGACAAGGGCTCTCAGCTAAGAGCATCCTGTATAAAGGAACGTCAACAAAAGTGCACTGGATGACCTCAACTGTTGTAACGGAATATGAAAAGAACTGACATAACACAATCCCAGCCTTTGTAGGGTTCTAAAAATGATAGATAGGAAGACAATGCTAAAGTTATTCTGTTTGAGCACTGCTGAGGGAGTCAGGAAACCTGAGTTCTGTTCCTGTTTCTAAACAGGCCTGCTGACTTGCCCCAGGACAAACACTTGACTTCTCTGTGCCCTGGATCATTATACAGTACTCATCTTGCTTTGTAAAAGCACTTAGAAATCTATGGATGAAAAACATTACATAGGTTCCTCTTACGTCCTATGGCAAAACTCCCCCCCGAGTTTAATAGTGCAAGGGCAGGCACTATTAAACTGTGTCTAGAGCTGAATAGGCAACCAGTCCTGCACACAGCTCACAAATGTTAAATTGCAGTTAATGGCAGAGTTGGCTGCAGAATCAGGCATGTACAGCCTTGCAGACAGATTTAACATATCTTGGACTTTTCTAAAAAACATTTTCAAAACATTAATAGCAATTGTAACTTGCAACAGAGGCACCAAATTTCACTTGTAAACTCACAACCAAGCTACAGAGTGCAGAATTACATCTTATTGGCTTGGCCTTTACATCTTTACTCATATTCCTGAGAGTTTTGCCTAAATAGTAATGACAGGGGAGGGTCTAAAGTTCCAAATCTTCATTTTATTTACATTTACAAAAATCCCTAACAGCTAAAAAAAAGTTTAAAAATTTACACCAATAAACCATTTCTGAGCTGTGAACTTGTTTTGCCTTATTTGCACTAAAGGCCAAATGTTAATTCCCATCACAGACCTCCTGGAAAAGCAATGGAATATCCTTAACAATCATGATGTGAGCAGAACTACACTAATTAAATTAGAAGCAAATCAAACTTAGGGCTTGTCTACACTGGAACTTTACAGCACCGCAACTTTCTCGCTCAGGGGTGTGAAAAAACACACCCCTGAGCGTTGCAAGTTTCAGCGCAGTAGAGTGCCAATGTAGACAGTGCACCAGCGCTGGGAGCTACTCCCCTCGTGGAGGTGGGTTTTTTTAGAGCACTGGGAGAGGTCTCTCCCAGCGCTATGCTGCGACTACACAAGCCACATCAAAGCGCGGCCACAGCAGCACTTTAATGTTGCAAGTGAAGACATGCCCTGAGTTGAAAAAACTCAGATGCCCATTAAACACAGCTGTTTGGAAGTCCCTCAGGTAGACCCACCTATCTTAATTAAATGTGGGGTGTACATGAATTGTGCCATTATTAATATAATTGGCTGCTTAAGGAATTTATCACCATGCTTTATCAAATACTCAGTGTATTAGAACATTCTTCATCTGCAGCAATATGATGCTATGCCTGAATAGGCAATGGTACTTTGCTTGTACAGTTGGTATTACAATAGCACCCACCCCAGCCAAGAATGAAATCTGATTGTGCTAAGTACCATTCAAATGCATAGATAGAGACACTTCCCGCACCCCCCACCCCCAGAACTGCTATTAAAGAAAGGATATCTGAAGATAGAAGGCGTGAGCTACTCCCATCTGTAGCTTAAAGATGATTGTTTAAACACCATTATTAACTATTTAATTGTTGCTCATAGAAGCAGAAATATCCAGCTGATGACCCTGATTCAGAAACATACTTAAGCATGTATGTAACTTTAAACCCTGCATAGTCCCATTGACTTCAGGGGGACTACACATGTGCTTCAGGTTACACACAGGTTGAAATAACTTCCCAAATCTGGGCTAAAGAGCTTTAACAGCATGGTTAATATAGATGCCAAACATGCAAGCGATCTTTTGGGGTATGTAGTCCATTCTCTTTGCTAGTACAGGACTGCTCCTATAGTACATTTTGGTACAGTAGGCTTGGTCCCCTTTACTTTGAAATAACTCCCGTGATGGGGATTTCCACTCTTTCCTTTGGGAGAGTAACTCACAATTGAATGGATCTCACAATCAAAAAGCTTTCCTAATGCTCTGGACTAAGTTCTCCTTTTCTTAATCTCATTCCTTTACCCCTAGTTAGAGCCAGGGAGCAGAGGAAAGATACCAGAGAAGAGGCTCATGGCAAAATTGAGCATTATTATGAGTAGAGTTACACCATTTTTTCTTCATCTTGTTGACCTCTGCCCATGAAGAACTTTCCTGGTAAGGTTCCAAATCACTCCAAAATTTGATAGGCTACTGAGAAGCTTTGTATAACCAAGAACAACTCCTATCACTTGGGTGGCTGGAAGTGTATTACTCAAACCACTTATCAAATAGACTTCAGAAAGTATTTTTCAAACATTATTACTTATTTTCCAACTCTGTTTACAATGTACATTTAACAATGATGGATTCTGTCCCCACACAACAACCTCCTGCTCTTGATCTACATTAGATGGACACGGATGGGCGCAAGGTGTCCCACTGATATTAGTGAGGTTCTGCAAGGGCACAAGGGTTTGCCCACATGGATCAGATTGCAGGATCAGACCCAGGATCATGGCGCAGAGAGGATCAGAACTCAGATTTCTGGCTCCCAGTCCTACATGGAGAGCACTCATTCAAGCTATTTCTCAGCAGTTTCTCTATGTTAGAAACTTTGGTCTCTGTATAAAAATGCCTAAAATCAAACAGTATTCTGTGTTCCTTTTCACCCCAGTAATCAGTCACAGAAGGCCTCAGATACCTGGTGGAAAGAGCTTAGAGTCCTCCTTCCGCACCCGACTGCTGACATGTAAATCCCCAGAATAAGTAAGATCAATATGTAACAAAAAGTCAGCCAGAAAGGGAGGGGCAGGAGATGCCACTCCAGCTGGCATGCTGCAGACTCTTTAAATAGAAAAGCCTTCAGTGCTCAGGATAGGCACTTACAGAATAAAACTTAATTACAGCCAAATTAACCAGAAAGCCTCGCTGGCAGATTCTCATTTGTTTTATTCAAATACGCTTTGGGGGAGAAAAAGAAAATAGGCCTGGATCCCAGGTCCCCCAAGTGTTACGCCCTGCCTATGCATGCAGAGCTTGTTCCTTTCTGGAGAGGGAGTACCTGTTAGTCAGCTCCGCCACTTCTTGGGGCTCCACCAACCCTTCGGGGACTTCATCCTCTATAGAGGAAATCTCAGACACTCTGTCGCACTCAGAGCCAGAGTAACCCTCCATTCAGTTCAAGCCTTTGCTGAGATTTTTACGCCCTACTCCGTCCTCCCCAGGGTTGCCTGAAGCGACTGTCATCCCCAGCAGCTTCAGTCCTCCTGACTCAGGGGAGTCTTTAAATAGAAGGCAGGAAAGTTACAACACCAAGTTGCTGTTGCTGCCTAGGTCTTACCACTGGGTCCTAGCACCAGCCTCACCCCAGCACGCTGTGAATAATAAAAGGGACAAACCAGCAATTGCAGCCACTTCTCTGGGCTACTCAAGCCATTCACAAACTCAGCTCATTTTTGCTACTAAGAAGTTTTTGGTAACAGTGTTTTATAGCCAAGCTCACTGGCTAAATGAGCAGAGTTACAAAAAGAAACACAAATCAGGGCTCCAAGTGACCTTCCCCAACCAGAAGAAAGGTAACACATGGACAGTATGGGGCTATGAGAGTGGGGGAAGCAGATATGTAGAAAGTCTAATTGTGTCTCAATATCAGTTATTAAAAGCAAAATAAATGTATATAAATGTTTAACAGGGGGCTCTGGTGTAGAACCCTGCATGAGGGTTCAGAATAAAATGTGTTTTTCTTTAAATTTTTAATAAAGATTAAAATATTAAAAGAATACACAGCCTTAAAAATGAATGTAGTGCTTGTGAAAGGTGTCAGGTGATCCTGGGGTTTCAAGTTTCCTATCCTTACTTCTCGAAATTGGAATACTGAGTTTATACACCATGTGAGAGGAGCCAATTCAATACCCTTGGTTTGAAAAACGTAAGTATTGTAATTAGGCATTCAGTTTATAAGGTAATGGGAGGCATGACTAGATTTACTGCTGCTACAGTATCTTGAAACAAGTTATGACTTTCCCTTTCCTTCCCATATGGTAACTCTGCTAAATAGTAGTTACTAAAGCCTATAAAGCAGGGGTAGGCAACCTATGGCACGCGTAGCTTACTATCTTCAATATTCCTAAATTAGAATTAACCAAAATGAAGTGCTTGTCACAGTTCAGGGCAACTGCACCTGTATTTCCCCATAGTGGTTCAGCGATGGCACCCACCATCAGGCTTCCAGCTCCCCTAGCCATCACCTCTCTTGGGCGGAGACATGGGTCTCACTTCCACCGGGGAATCTCCAGGCTGCACGGTCTCCTGACTGTACTGGGATGTCCCAGTAGGAGACTCTGCCTACTTACTTTCTCTTCAGAGTCTACCTACAGAGTAATTGCCCACAGTTACAAGTTACCATGCAGCACTTCCTATGCAAGCACATTTTTCCTCTTAAGGTAAAAGCACTACAGAGAAAACATTAAAACAAATAAATAAATAAAATGAACCTACACACATGCTAATAAGCTTACCAGTGATGCCCACAATCTGAACATGGGCTCTGGCAGGAGCAGTCCTTCAAAACCCCACCCAAGGGGTTTCCCTTGTGGTTTCGAGTTCATCACAGCTTTAGCTCAGAACAAGCACCCACTCTAATGGGGCCTCAGTAGGCCAAGTCCTTCAAATCTTCCCTAAGGATTTGGGCTCTGTTGTATTAATTTATATGGTATAAATGGATCAAAGGTGTTAACATCACCCAATCACTGTTCAACATTAAGCAGTGTTAAACAAGGTCCAGGGTTTGATATACAGAGGCCTCAACCTACTTTCTACCTTGGAAAACACACCATTAATTTTTTTTTATTAACGATAAAAATGGAAAAACAGTTAAGGCATTTGAAATGTAAAGTATTACATAAAGCCTTTATTTTAGCAACGTCTCTTGTTCTCTTTTGAGCTGGAAAGTCTTTAGGAGGCAAACTCCCTGGCGTGGCAGTCTCTTAGGTGGTATCAGAGATGGTGATAACTGTCCTTTGGGGGAAAAAGAGAAGTTAGCAGAGATGGGACGAAGCTGCTGCTGCTGCTGTTAAAGTTCAATTCTGTTTTTATTCCCGGGGATGTTTGGGATGCAGCTGGAGCTGGTAGAGGTGGCAATGTGATCTGGGTCCCTCTCTCTCTGGCCTGGCCAGGACATGTCCCAGGATCAGGAGGATGACAAAAGGCCGGGGGTGCCAGAATATGGTGGGGGTGGCAGCAGCCATGATGGTGAAGCTCATTCCAGTGGCCTATTTTTCTCCCTATCGTTTCTTTCATTAGCCACCCAGCAAGGGAATGGCGGGCTAGCCCATCCCCTCATTATTTTGTCCACCAATTGGGCCTAGTTTCAGACACACCAATTTTGGATCACTGATTTCGGGCTCCATGTTTTTCTCATTTACCAAGCATGATCTTAAAAGTCCGAGTTACATCAGGAGCCTTTTTTTGGGGGTGGGGGTGGGTGGTGGGGGACTAATTCAATCTGTCTCCCTTTTGTACCATTTCCATCAACATTTGTTATTATAGATTATTGTGATATTTTATGAAGTTTCTTACGCTTTTTACAGTTGAGTTTACAATTATGGTAAATCTGTAGGCCTTCCATGATCGAGAGGTTCTGTCCATTTGCTGGATCAGGATATTTATCCAAGAATCCTTTGTCCATTGGTCTCTAAAAAAATCCAGTTTGAACTAGTATATGGAAAACTCCCAAGGCAGTGGCTTCAAAGGGCAGATAACCAGAGGAGTTAAATTAGCATCCCCGTCCTCCTACACCAGATACACACATTTCCACAACAACACATGCACAGTTGCATTTTTAATGCAACTGACGCCAAAGGTATTAAGCCTAATTCAATAAGGTTTAAATTAATTCAATAAGGTTTGTTCAGGATATAGTCAGTCTGTCACAGCACTCATTGTCATTATATTTATAATGGGGGAACCTCCCTCAACTGAGATTTTGAATACAGAATCCTAAATGAACCAGAATGTTGTTTCTTGATACTTTGAGTGAAATAAAATAATTCCATATTTTATTTGGCAATTTAAATAAAATGCAAGTTGTAAATCAAATCATCAAGCTCTGGTTGATATCACAAGATTAAGGAAGTCCAGCAGGACTAATTTCTGAATATAAGCCATCTCTCTAAAGCTAAATTACAAACTTGGGTGCCAGAGTCATCTCACCCAAAGTGTTTCCTATGTATAGATAAAGCATTTTTGTTCCCCTTGCCCCAAGCAGTGAGACCTGTTAGGTACATGATGTACAATGCAGTCTCTGCATCACAGATCATTTCTTACACAATTACCTTGATTTAAAGGGACATTAAAGTAGATTATGCCCCAGGTTTGGCCTTGGTCACTGAGATGGAGGATCAGCTGAGTGAAAGATTCTTCAAGTTACTAGAGAACAGTGTTATACCTTCTTCTATAAGAAAAGCTACCCTGGAAGCATCTCTGTAGGTACACAATGCTATGGATAACACAGGTATAGATTCGTTCTTCCACACAGTGAGTGCAGTGTCATTGCTTGCTCCCACCACCACTGATTTAAGTGACCAGAATAGCATTCTCAACTTCGTCCTGTACCTCTCACAAATTGGCTTGTTCTTTAAGTAGACCAAAAAAGATTCTACATATCCCTTTACAGGGTCTTCTTGTAAGCACCACACTTAATGGGTAACAAAGATTGATTTACGTTAGTACATGCAAACATTAACAAATAAACAGGAATGCGAGAGAACACAACATTAACAAGCATTCAGAGAGTTTAAGGCCACAATGCACGATTAGGTCGTATAGTCTGACCACCTCTATGTCACAGGCCATTACATTTCACCCAGTTACCAGTCTGTTGAGCCAAATATCTTGTGTTTGACTAAAGCATATCTTCTAGAAGGCATTCAGTATTCATTAGAAGACGTCCAGAGATGGAGAATCCACCACTTCCCTTGGTAGTTTGTTCCAGTGGATAATCACCCTCACTGTTGAAAATGTATTCCTTATTTCTAATTTGACTGTATCTGGCTTCAGCTTCCAGCTGTTGGTTCTTGTGATGCTTTTTGCCAGTAGATTAAATAACCCTTCAGTTGCTGGTATTTTCTCCCCATGAAGGTACTATATACATAAACAAACCCCAACATTATTACTACCATTAATCCTGCTTCCTGTCAAAGATCTCACTGACTGACAGATTTATCTTCACTAATTTACACCTGCAGTAGTTATTCTTCCAACTGAACTCTAAACTAAAGCAGATCTTTGCCATGTACTCTCACCAACTGCATTCTTGTACTAGTAATGACACTCACGGATCTCTAGTTCTCCTTATAGCTCTTACTCTGGCTTCAGGGCACATATTTCAACTTTTTTTGACTAATTTTACTCAAGTCACCATCTCCCCAGTCTAGGATTTCCAGAACCCAGCTACATACAAAATACCTCATGGAGGATTTACTAGAGCAATTCCTTGCACCATCAGTGTCTTATGTTAATTTAGAGTTCAGTTTTTTCACCCACACCCTGTCCTAATGACCTATTTTGGTCATACGTCTAAACTTATTTAATTCTGAGAGCTTGATTTAGATTTATAAAAAAAAATCTAAAATGAGTTCATAATAGTGTTTTGGCTCAACTATGATTATGTTCTCTTTAATCTCACTGACAGCATAAATCAAATAGTAAAAAAGCCAACATCCTACTATATGCAGTTCATGCTGATTCCAATACTGCTGCTATGGAAAGTGAAGCTTTTGCTATCATTCAGTGAAGTCAGTTAGGTCACCTGTCCAAATCAGAGTCTTAATTGAAAGTGATATTATTAATTCCTGTGGCACTGGAACACTGAAGAGGGCTCTTGGAAAAGGATATAAAGTGAAACAATCCTACACTTGGCTAATTTCTGGCATAATGTAAACTGAGAAATGGGAAAGACATCAAGCAGCACATCGCTACCGAAACTCACATAGTATTCAAAGCTGTTTCTAAAGCAATGGAAGGGGTCTAAATTAAATCATTCCACTTCATTGCAGTGAGAAACCTCAAAGATGCTTCAGTGTCAGACTATGCACAGTGACAGAAGGAAACATTGGTCCAACATGACAAACCCTTTAACAGTTAGGCCATACCTACACTTACAAGCTTACAGCAGCACAGCTGTACCAATACACTGTAAGAGCGCTTGTGTAGCTGCATTATGCCGATGGGAAAGAGCTCTCCCGCCGATATAATAAAACCAGCTCAACGAGTGGCAGTGGCTATGTCGGCGGGAGAGCGTCTCCCACCAACACAGCACTGTGCACACCAGCACTTATGCTGGCAAAATTTACGTCGCCCAGGGGGGTGTTTTTTCACATCCCGAGCAACAAAAGTTTTGCCAACTTAAGTGCTAGTGTAGACATGGCCTTAGTCTGTTACTTAGAGACTTTAGTCTCTCAGAAAACTGTTATTGCTGCTAATTATAAAGGAGGTGGAATCTGATTACAAATGAGGAACCTTATTTGAGTAAATTGGGGGAGAAAGATCTAAAAAAGTTAATTCATAAACATACTGGTTATTAGTGGACTCCTCACTCTGGATAGATGCCTAAACTAATTGAAGATTTAGCTCATCAAGTCATCTTCAAGCAACTACACAGGGTGAGTGATCCAAACATTCTAAACTAAGTGGAAGATGAGCTCAAAAGTTACACAATTCAAACAAAGATTTCTTCAAGAGCTTCCATCCGGTTTCATGAAGTTAATCAAAAACTACAGCACATAATAGTACAAGCTTTACAGCATTCACAAGTTATTCTTCAAATACCTGCTCCTGGTTGGCCAGAGAGAAGGATACTACAATACCTTGATATTTGTTCATTTTTTGAGTTTCCCTTATAAGTTATTCTTCACATTCCTGGGGTACTGCCACCCTCTGTGCTATCACCAGAGAGAACTACTTCAAAATAGTTACTCAGAAAGTATCTTGCTCAGGAGTATGGGAATACTTGCTGGAGGAAAGATGGTAGTGCAGATTTATTCCCACACATTTGAAGGAACTGCCACCTGGACTCATGGATTCCTGGTTACAGGTACAGCTGCTCAAAATTGTTTAAATTTTTTTTGCAATTTCCCTCACCGCTTTTTTTTTTTTTTTTTTTTTTTTTTTTTTAAACCATTGAGTTGATGGAATTATTGAGCTTCATAAAGGAAGCTATAAGGGAATTTAAAAAAGGAGACTCTCTATCCTACTAGCAAATTTTAGGCAAAGATGGGGAAATAGTGTGGAATACAAAACAATTATTTAAAGCTTGGAGAATGGTAACAAGGAGAGCTTTCCTTATGCAATACCTATTGCCCTTTCTGCTTTATCTGTTGGGAGAGATGCATACTCCAAGGGCTTGTCTACTGCTTAAATCAATGCAACTTATGTCGTTCAGAAGTGTAAAAAAACCACCCCCGTGAGCGAAGTAAGTTGCATTGACTTAAAGCGGTGTCTACACCGCGCTTTGTTGTCAGGAGATGCTAATTGTTGTTGAGGTAGAGTAGTTACGTTGACAGGAGAGCGCTCTCCTGTCAACGTAGCATGTCTTCACTAGATGCGCTACATCAGCGCAGCTGCAGTGAAGTGTAGTGAAGACAAACCCCGTGAGATAAAGTTTGTGGAAGATTATATATGTAGTTTTGTAGCTTTGACATGCCGCTCACTTGAAATGCATCTGAGATGCTGTCTTGTGTATGCATGTTCCTTTCTAGATCTTCTATTTCCATAAAGTTTTGTACTCTGTAGGCCTAGGAATAGCTAGTGCCTTTTTAAACATTGTATACAAACATCTAGAGTCACCAGAGAATCTTTGAATGCTGACATTTTGTGCAACCAGTTTTCATTGTTTTATGAAAAGCCACTTGATCATACTTTTACAACACATTTAAACAGTGAGTGACTCATTCAGACCAGTTTTAACATCTCAAGAAAAGGAAACAAAACCTGATTTGGAATAAAACATTTCAGTTTTATCTGCTTGATTGCCTTTGAACTGCAGATTAGATTAAAGTTATAGAAGCAAATTTGTTTTAAAAAAATTAGATGACAGATTAGAGTGAGATCTGTATAGTAAATGATTTTAGAACAGGCAACTGTTTAATCTTAAACATGAAAGTGTTTTGTAACTTTAAGAATTCTGCAATTGATGAAGCATAAATAAGTTACCTGCAACTTGGAGACATGGACTCAAGAACATGTTAAGAATCCAAATGAACATTTTGAGAAGCCTGTAAGGACTACATTGCACATAGGTACAAAATTCCAACAGCCACACATAAATTTCTGGTTTTGGAAAAGACAATCCTTAGAGGACTTCTCATTCTACACAATCACAGGGAAGTAGAAAACATTTAGAAGAGCTCATGTGAAATCAGAGCAAAATGAAACAGAAAAGTTATCTGTATTTTCCATACATAAACTTTATTCCACTGGACACCATACAAAATATTAAACTTAAGAGGAAAAAATGAAAATATTAATTTGACATCATCAAGAAGTAACAATTTTAACATATGAATTGGTCTGCAACAACAAATACATGAGAGGCACAAACTGTGCTACAGCAGGTCTAAAAGAAGTTTCACTGGGTTTTTTTTGGAAAAGTTAAAATTTTCAAGATTACTTTTTAAATTTCAATTTACAGCAGCTGACCAATTTACAAATATTTACACAAAATCAAAACAAAAACTTGGCTTATTAGCAGCTTTTCTTTAAGCAGCCATCACTACTACTTTGCATATGGAAAGGAAACATTAAAATAGATATCTGACCTAATCTGTATGAACATTAAGCATTTACATACATTGGTTTACCATGGATTATTTCAACTGTTTTGTAGTAGTTCTGCTGCTCAAAAATTCCAGTTTAGATTATAATTCCTGTGACCTGGAGCATAACAACAACTAGGGTATAATTTCATTTTGATAAATTGTTATTGTTGTTCCATGTAAGAGGGAAATAAAACTTGAAAGTGACAAGTAGAGCAAAAGTGCATACTGCTTTAAGCAGTTGTAAAGCACAGCCTACTTATTTATCAAGAAACGTGCAATGTGTGCTATGCTTTAAGGATACAGCTGGACTTTTATACATTGCTTAGCTCTTCATTTCTTTATTTCAGTGTTAAGTGTGGTTGAATTAACCATTACACAGTTAAAGGTAACAATTTAATATACTCTGATACTTTCCTTAAAATTAATTTAGTCCTGTGGTCTGAAATTTGGGTCATAATAGTCTCCTATACAAGTCAATGGTGCAAGGATTTTTAGAAAAATCCATCTTTGAATGAATGGTTATATTAACAAATGTCATAATAAAATATGCAATCTTTCTTATAAATATTTCCTTAACAAAAACTTGAAAGAGAAAACACTTCATAAAAAACTATGGGAAAACTGCATCTTGGTTTTGATATTGTTCTTTATATTTCAGCAGACTCCAGTAAGAAGAAGAAGAAAGAAGCCAATTATCTTTTCTGTATAGTTGCTCTTACAGGTAGTATACAGTTCAAGTCTCTCTTGTCTCGTAATCTCTGCCATGACTGAGGAAAAAAAGTTACAAAGTTTTTAAAAAGCTATTTTCTTCTATATCACCACCTCCTTTAAAACTGAAAGAGGTAAACCCCACACAGATCCACAAAGTTTTAAACAGTTTTGTTTTCCTCACAAATTTATGAACAGCATCAGGTACTTATTTCTTTAAAAAGATTGCTTACAGTAAGAGGGAACCTGTAGTAAGCCAGACAAAATAGCGTGCACTGTTGAGAACAAGGGCTAGTCTACGCTAGAAGTGCTACATCGCCACTGTAGCGTGTCTGGTGAAGACGCTCTAGGATAACAGGAGAGAGCTCTCCCGAGCGTAAGAAATCCACCTCTGTGAGAGGTGGTAGCTATGTTGATGGGAGAAGCTTTCCTGTTGACAGAGCACTGTCCATACTGGTGCTTAGATTGGAGTAACTTACGTTGCTCAGAGGGACTTATTCACATCCCTAAGCGACATAAATTACACCAAAATAAGTGGTAGTGTAGACCTGAACTAAATAAGTATATTTTCAGGAGACAAAGACAACTTGTGAAGGTGGGGGTATTAATATATTTTAAAAGAACTAAGTTTCTTATAATGTTCTGGCTTAAAAATGGTTAAGTACCTTGACATTTCTGATTTTGGAGACATAGGCTAAATATCTGAGGAGATATCCCTTGCTACTTCTAAAAAAGAAGGATGTGTCCTTGAAATTGGTGACTTAAATTATATTATCTCTATTTCTGTCCTGGGTTACAGGAGTAGAGTAAGGGATAAGGTCTTTAAGGCCCTGATTTGGCAACTGACTTTATACAGGCAAACCTTGTGCCAGTGTAATCAGTGCCTTTCAAGTAAACATTTCACAGGAACAATGGGCTGGAGCGATTGATTAACTATCCTCTTTATAAACAGCCCTTAGTCTTCAGATATGTTATCAGGGCCTCTCCTTGGGTCTTCTTTTTGCAAGACTAAACACACTCATTTTTAAAACTTTCCTCATACATCAGGTTATCTTTTTAAGATCTTTCATCCTTCCTCAGAGAACATAAAATACCTATGAAATGTGACAATATTTTAAAAAACAAAAATATTTTACTAGTGTTTGTGACACAGAAAGATATTCAATTTTAAAGGACTAATTCTGCTTGTTTCTTGCATTAGAAAAATCTGATCTTCACTTCCTTCTCTTTGTTGGAGAAACATGAACAGTGATACCTGCTGTGAAAAATCTCAATGAACCCACAGTACAAGTGCAGCTATAGGTACTTAATTCCAAACAGATATCTCACATACAACGCAAACTCTATGATGGGGAATGGGGGCAGGAGACAGGAAGTGGTCAGAATTTGCAGATTAAGCCCTCTAAGGCCCAAATCTTACATTCTAAGTAAAATCACCATCTCTCCCTCAGCTGGAAATAGGGAAAGTTGCAGGTCAGATAACAGTCATGTCTCACTACAGTTAATGTTCTCCTAAGATTGTGTCAATGAGCCCTTCTTGCTGAAGAAGTGTACCTGATATTTAAAGTGTGTACAAAGAGCAGAAAGACAATTTGTAAATTACTAGAGGCCATATTTACCCATGATAGAAGGAACAGTAAAGAAACTATTTTTTGTTTGTTTTTGTTCTATAGGTCCCTTTCAGATTTCCATAAGAAACACTATTGAATTCAGGAAAAGTTGAAAGTGTTCTACCCCCAAAACATTAATAAGAAAGTCAGGCTGAGACTTTCAAAGCTGACTAAGGGATTTGGATGCCCAATTCTCATTACGATTTATCTCTGCCTTGGAGTCCTGAATTTAAACACAAAGACCATTAAGAAATTTTCATTTTAGGTACCCACTTCAGCGTTAGCCCTGCCCTTGCGCACACACGCGCGCACACCCCAAACCAAAACATTCTTACTTCATATTTCTCTCCTTCTACATATATTGGGATGAATTCCTATTACGCAGATTCTGAAGTGTAAGGCAAACATACCTCAGGCCACCACTGTAGTACACAAATCCACTGACCCTCTCTGTTTTCATTTTTTATTCCAGAAACTTTCTTGCAGACAAGAGGGCTACAAGAATTAATGTGATGTATTTTTTACCTTTAGAAATTCATCCTTGATAATGTCAAACTTCTGCTTTTCATGTACAGCCCTAGCTGTGTTTGTTCCATCAAAAGGCTCTGCAAGGTTAAATGTAAAATTTAAGTGTTAAAAAACCAACCTTTGCTTTATCTTCACCTAGTAAACTACTGTGAGAGAAGCAGAGGATGAGTCAACATATTGTCACTTTCTATGAAGGCTTTTAGCAACTGGCTGCATTTTCCCTTTCTGACATGTACTGTGCAGGTAACTCTCATACCGTAAAGACACAACACTAATATTCTGCAGTTGCAGTAGAGATTGTTGGAGTATTACTCTTTTAAATCTAGATAGATGGCATTGTCAGCAGGAGTATTAATACAGGTCTTCTACCACGTGCTTTCGTGCACTGTACAAGTATTTCAAGTATTATAAAAGTCAGCAGTCTATTCAAAGTCTCAGAACAAGGAATAAAGCAGCCACATCCTTAACTAATGCCTTTTGTCAGTTCATAGACCATATATTTCTATCCCATTTTAAATATTGCTAAATATTCTAAATAAGGAAGGTCCTGTTACAATCAATAGTGTGTATTATACATCTAAATATGACTGTGCAACTGTTCTGAAAGGTCCATGTGCAACAATATACTTATATCAGATCTACAAGCAACTACTTTATCTTATTATACAGTATCTTTTGAGACAAAATTATACAGACTGAAGTGGTAAAATATGTTATTTTCCTTATACCTGAATATATAAAAACCAAAAGCCCTGTAAAATATTTAAGAAAACCCATCTTTCAAAAAATCTCTATTCTTCCTACTATTTTTGTCTTTTTCCAGTTAGCAATGTATAGTTTTTCTCATTTGCTTCTAATGGACTAGAAACCAACACGACTCTGGCCTATTATTTGTCATCCGCATAATCAAGATCAGTATAGTATTCATAAATTTGTACTCCCCTCTGCAGTAGAGCAAATATACCATAGGGTTACCATGCACAGGCCGCCTTTCAATTTCATTGCAAAACAAGTTTTAAGAATCCAGTCTTTTTACACTTTTCCAGAGGACAGTTTAAGTACATTATGGTGTATTTCAGGGGTCGGCAACCTTTCAGAAGTGGTGTGCCGAGTCTTCATTTATTCACTCTAATTTAAGGTTTTGCGTGCCAGTAATACATTTTAACATTTTTAGAAGGTCTCTTTCTACAAGTCTATAATATATAACTAAACTTTTGTTGTATGTAAAGTAAATAAGGTTTTTAAAATTTTTAAGAAGCTTCATTTAAAATTAAATTAAAATGCGGAGCCCCCTGGACCAGTGGCCAGGACCCAGGCAGTGTGAGTGCCACTAAAAATCAGCTTGCGTGCTGCCTTTGGCACGTGTGCCATAGGTTGCCTACCCCTGGTGTATTTCATACTTGTAAAGGTACAATAGCCAATGACCGAGCCCTGAGGCAAAATACAGTCCTAGCTAGATTAGTCTCCTTTTAATATGTCACATTCTGGGTCGTAAACTAACTTTATTTTTAATGGTTTAGGAATCCTTTTAATTTTAGTGGATGTGAGCATAAGAGTTTTATGAAATACATTAATACATAAGATGTGCTGGAAAAAAAACAAAAACCAAAACTATAAACATCCATGTATAAATTGAGCACAATATTGGTCACAGTTTTGTATTTCTCATATGCATTTTTAATTACAGAGCAATGATGCAGCTGTGATTTTCCAAAGTATTCATTTATGGCCTGTTTTTACAATCCTTATTCAAGAAAAGCAGCGTGGCAGGGTGGACTAGGTCCAGAGGCCCCTGCTGGAGGCCTCACAGTCCTGCCTCACCCCACCCCAAAAAAGAGCAAAGGAGTAGTCCTCCAGGCAGCCTAGAGCAGCTGCAGGGGAAGCAACCAATCAGAGGGGCTGCTGGAGCAGCCAATCAGGGTCCATATAAAAAAAAGCAGTCAGTTGTTGCCTGGAGCTGAAAGAGGGAGGACTGGGTTCCTGGTTGGCTGGAAGAGCAGCAAAACCACAGACAACTCAGTGTGGGCAGGTGTGAGTCCAGGGAGGGCTGCCGAAGACCAGGGGAGCTAAGAAGGAGCTCCTGGCAGGCTGCGGGGACCAAGGGAGGACTGAGCCCAGAACCTAGCCAGACCAAGCGAGGGTACCGCGATGGGCCCTGTTGGACTGTTATAGCGGGCAGTTTCTCTGGGTAGGATGCCTTGGCGAAAGGTAAAGACTGTATACCCTGGAAGGGGTTTGTTTGTTCTTTTCCACCTACAGTGTGTGAGATTCAGCCAGAGGGCTGAGTCACTGAAGACCTGACAATGAAGCCATCAACCAAAGGGTGGGTGGGAGGGGTGAATGCTTGCGAGAGGTGGGTGCCACCCCATTCCAAGAACTGAGAAACGGCATGTTCACACTCGACCAGAAGGGGACACTCGCAAGAGGTGAGAGCACCAGATTACAAGCTCCCATTTAACTCACGGGGATTTTGCCAGTATAGGGACTATAAAACTGGGACCTTTCATTAGCAAAGCCATCCAAATTACACTCCAAATTTAAATGAACTTCAGTACTCGTAATTCACCAGCATAATGGGCTGACTGGTTTTGTTTGGCATGCTTCTAGAATTTTTTTTCCTTCCTAAAAATAAGTTTAAATATTTAACTGGGTACTTACTAGCAGATTTTACTTTACAATGCGACATGCCTTTATACTGGATCAGAATATTGGCGATCTGATCCACAAGATGTTCAGCATTCTAAAATCTAGACACAGAATTTGACACAGTGACCTGTTACTACAGTGAAATGCAAATGCTGATTATATGCTATGTGAAGTAGCATAGTATTTCCTTTATCTGTCTGAAATTTGATGCTGAATGATTCTGTAATATTAGTTAGGAGCCTCCAGGCATTCCATACTGCACCCAACATCATAAAGACTTTAAACAACAAGTGAGGGGCTGCAAAGCCTTCCCAAAGTTGTCAGGAAACTGTCCCAGTGCAGACTCAAACCTTTCCCATGCTATGCTAATAAATGACAATAAAAATTGTATTCTATTCTCCTGTCAAAAGAAAAACACTTGCATTGGAAGAGTGGACAAGAAGAATTTTGCACGACTATGTATGCAACATTTTAATTAAAATAAATCAACTGTTAAGCGTCCCTCAATTTTTTCTAAATGTCAGGAAGTTTTCAAAGGAAAACTCCAGTATAATGTAAATTTTACTCACTAATCAGAAAAATAATTCATTAAAAATGAATGTCAAATATAAAATAATGTTTCAAGCGTAGTGGCAAGGCAGGTTTGTAGAATTTTTTTTCAAAAACAGTTCAAATGCACTGCTGTGTTAAGGGCTCATGGAAATGAGACTAATACTGGCCTGAATCAGGTACAGTGCAGACAGCTACTGTGCGAGCGTCTCTAAAAACATGTGCAGTCCAGTCACTCACAGGAGCTACAACGGGATGGAACATGCTTGGGGATGGCATGGCATACGTGCAGTTAGGTCAGCATTAAGGGCCATGAGGGGCTAAAGCATTCCCAGTGTGGATGGAATCAGTCAGAGCCGGCTCCAGGTTTTTTGCTGCCCCAAGCAAAAAGGGCCAGAGTGCCGCCCCTTGAAAAGTGCCACCCCAAGATCATGCTTAGGGACGCTGGTGCCTAGAGCCGGCCCTGGAATCAATGATTTAAGCTATTAAACTAAGACGTCGCCACTGAGCATGAGCGAACTGAGATTTTTCAAAGGCTTATAACTTGGCCCAATTTGGGCCGATTTTCACAGGAATAGCAAGAGACGCCCTTGACACAAAGGACCCCCCACTCCCCATCACCACCAAATTCTGACTCCCTGCTCCAAAGCATGGAGGTGCTAGATCTTCTCAAAGAAAAGTCTGCCAGAATTTTAACATTGCAAAACAATGTATTTTTCTCTAGCCTTGTTCTTGGAAATGGCTGGACCATTATGGCTGAAACACTAAAAAAATTCAGCCTGAGGCAGACGGACAATCAGAATAGAAAATTTGAATTTGACAAATTTATTAGCAACTGAAAAAAGGATCAGTGTGACAGAGCGTACAAATCCCACACTGGACCCAGGGAGTCCTGCCCCTCCCAACCTGCAGAGCCTGCTCCAAAAGGAGAGGAATCTTAAAAGGGAGTAACTCAGCTCAAAAGGGGGAAGACGACAGAACCAGCCTCGGGGCTCCAGAATAAGGGCACTGAAGCCTCCAGTGAGTCAGATATTGTTGTCTCTCACAGGCCCTGGTTCAGAGTCCAGTTGAGAGGGAGGCAAGGCCCAGGCTCCCCTACCAAATGTCTTTGTTGCAGCATGGGCCAAAGCCTCACGTCACTCTAGTAAGGAGAGGGTAGGACAACAAAAACCTTGAGGTGAAGCTAGGCCACATAACAAGCGTTAGGAACTGGACTGAAAGCCCTTCCCACCGGGAGGTGTGAGACTGAAAACTGGGTGTGCTATCCACTAGTCCACCTGACCCTCTGAGGACATATTAAAGTATCAGGCACCCTTAACACTAGGCAACAGTATCAGCTCTGCCTGTAACACATGTACTGTAAGTGAAGGATAAACTGGGAGCAGTCACCGCATAAAAAAGCATGTGAAGTGAAGCAGGAGGTATTGTATGACAATGGTTTAAAAAAAAAAAAAATCACTCAAAGGAGAGAAGCCAACAAATATTTCCACTTTAGTCACACAGGACTTTGCTACATAGTTGTAAAACCGTAATCTAACTTCTCCACTGAAATGTCATATAATATATTACGTATCTGCATGTATTATTGAAAATGCCTGAAATAAGAGATAAGCAAAGCCTATAAGTGACAGGCTAAGTTAAATGAATGCTATCAAGGAACTAAATATATGAAACTGAAAACACAAAAATTGCAGCTTCACTCTTTACCTTCTACACAAATGAATTTGTTTCTCCATTCAATGCCATCAGGTCTTGGAATGGCTCTGGCTTCACGAATTGAAATCATTTGGTGGCTCCAGCTAGAGGAAAGGAAAACAATTTGCAGACACTTTTAACACAGATTGCTTTTTGAACCATCAGTATATGGTTACATATAAAATAGGTAAAGTGTTCATACAGAGTTATGACTTAGGAATTTCAAAGGATAGTAGTTTGAAGCAGCAATTTTTTTTAGCGTTTTTAGGCAGGGCTGCTCTAGCCATAGACAAACTAGGCCATTGCCTGGGGCAGCCAGGCCAAACTTGAGTAGCACTGCAACTCTGTACACCAGGTTGCAATGCCACTCACTCAGATTTGGCTGGCTGCAGCCCGCTCTCTTGATGGAGAGGCAGCCAGATCACATCTGAGTGAACAGTGGTGTGACCTAGTGCTTAGCTCCCACTCCACTGAACCATCAGAAGGCTCACCACCCTCAGCCCAGAAAGTCGACTGCAGGGTGCCCCTCCCCTACTTGAGAACCTCTGTTGTAGGGGGTAGGAGTGGAGTGGCACACTAAACTTTTGCCTAGGGTGGCAGACTGTCTTGAGCAGCCTGTTTCTAGGCAGAAAATATTGCAGATTAGTCTTCATGGCAATTAACCAGTTTGGAGAATGAGAACCATGAGGGGGAGACAAGAGGTAAAATTTTCATATACACACATTAAAATAAATTATGAAAACATTTCAGCAATACAGAACACCACAGACCGCAATGGACATTATAACTTGGTGGTGAATTTTTTTTTTTTTTTTTAAGAAAGTAATCCCTTTACAGTTCAACATGCTGTTTTAATTTAAAAATACAATTAGAACTTGACACACTTAAAATTCTAATTAAAACAAGCCAAGCTGACCAGTGTAGGTTGAGAAGTAGGGGGAAGGGCAAGGTAATAAATCAGGTCCAGCTGTGGCTACATAGTCGGTGCCATTAAAAATGTCCAACATTTAATCATAATATACAGTACAGTAGTTTACTCTCAGATTGATGAAATTCACACCTGTGCAGAGAGCCTGCACAAAGCCTACAGGCAAGGTAAGGATATTAGAGAACCTTTACACTTTTTCTCTCTGAACCTTTTGATTGTTTAAAATTGTACATCCATGAAGCCATGACAACTTAAATCAACTGAGAATCTTCTCCCATAGCTTTACATATTTAAAGTATTTTTTACAAACTAGTTCTTATTCAAGACTTCAGACTAGACACCTGAAAAGTTTCAGCTTATGAAGTTCAGCCATTTGAGTTAAGTGCACATACACCTTTACAGCAGAAAATATATTTTCACTCTTCCATAACTCAAAAAAAATATATATGTTTAACAGTTTGTTGAAATTTCCCATGGGGTTACAGGACAAATTGCTTAATGTACAATTTAGCTGAAATATTTCAAACAATTTATCCACACATTTTAATGTATTTAAATCTCTCTTGACTGGACTGTTCCTATGCAATAACAAAAGTATAAATGGTAAATATGTCTAGCATTCAAGGCCAGCAAAAACTTTAGCTCTTATCCACACCACCACTCTAGTATGTCCTTGCATCTCCCACTAATTTTCACAAATTAGGGAACATTTATCGGTATAATACGAAGTATTGTAACTAAATACTGTAATGCCCACGTCAAATGAACAATGTAGATTTACTAATTCATTAATCATGTAGGTAGGTTCAGAAAGGGCTTCAGGCATAGAGTGCTACTTGAAAGGATGCATAGTGACCACAGTATCATTAGCAAGGTTCCACTGCAGTTCTAGAAAATATGGGTCATGGAGGAAAGAGTAATATTAGACACCATCATTTAGCTCTCACCCCAGCATGTCTATAAGCTTATCTTAAACAAGCTAAAGGGAAGAGTTATGTAACAGAATATCTAAACTGAGCAGATCACAGCAGGCAGTAAAGCCACTTTGGTGCACAATGAACATGATAAACATTCCCCCCCACCCCACCTTACAAATTATTGAGGTTCTACCTGGCTTCAAGATAAGCAGTTGCAGCTACAGAAAAAAAATGTATATTTTATTGCAGAAAAATCTAAATATTATAAGCTGTTCTATACTAAAAGTGTTTGGGAACAACAAAGTAGCATTTCTAGTTGTTTAAATCATATTTTGCACTTCACCGAATCATGACAGTAACTACCTTTACTTGATATCCTCACTTACCATTCATTAACATTGTATTCCTACTAAAATTAGAGTCTGAATTAGAATTGAACTATTCACAGCAAGTGATTTATTTACTGACGTTAGACTTTTTGGTTTGTAAAGAATGTTTACAAGTTTTCTTGCTATTTGTAGTTGCTCAAAGAACATTTTATGCAAATATATTTCAACCTATGAGTTTAAAATACGCTCTTTGTTCAACTATTTCATCAACTATTTCTGGTGTCACTGATCATATGATGTTTTACTCTCTGAGCAGCAGACAAACATTTCAAGGAAAAAACCTCAAAGATTTCCAGACAGCCAGGCAAACGCTTCTGGTATAATCTTTTGTACCAACGCATTACGCATTCTTGTGGGCAAAAAAAAAAAAAAAGTTACTTACACAAATGTTCAAAGAAAATGAACAAATACATTGTGAATACATTCAAAAGCAATTAACTGTTAATCTAAATCAATGTTCATGATTGCATTATCTTCCCAGTTGTATTCTGAATTGATGAACATAGCTGTGAAGTACTCAACTTGTTATATACTTTGCTCTTCCTCACATTCCAAAAATGGAGAGAAACCACATGACCAATCCATACTTATTTTGTCATCTCTAACCGAATACAGCTTATTCATAGGTTGACCTTAAACCCATAGCCCAACATCAATTATGTAACTCAAAAACACTTGCTATAAAAATCAGCACCCCTAACACCTCCAAGGACATTTTAGAATCTATTTTTCCTCAGTAGGGAATATATAGTTTCAAGTAATATGCCTTCATTATATAGTTTTTGATTTAAAATTCTAATTCAGAAGAATGAATTCTGAAAGTAAAACATTTTCACTTTTCAATAAATAGGTAAGATTTAAAAATAAGACCATCTTTCATCATGCCTTTATTTAGTCTCCAATTCTACAGCAAAATCCACTGGATATAAGCAAGGCATTTATCAAATCAGTCCTTGCTTTGTTAAAGAGTGTTTGCCAAGTAAAAACCTGCTGCCTTCACTCAGAGCTGCTGTGTGAAATCAGACACGAGGCTCATAAGAGGGTCTGGTAAACAGAGAGGAGTTTCAGTAGATTATTTTCTTTTGAATACACTTCCAGACTACTTTGCACTGTGCATTAGACTTTGATATACTGAAAGTGCAGCTTTGATAATTTGGAATAAAAAATTATGTTCTTTGAAGAGATCCCATTTACTTATTAAAAGTTTACACACTCAAAAAAACATTTAAAAGCACATCTTCAGCAAGTTGAATTATGTACAAAACATTATGAGAGTGAAATTTAATCAATCGCAAACCTGTGTATGAGAATCAAATTGTGTATTGTTTGCCAATATCGCTTCATAACAAGTTTGAGATTTTCCATGTATGGTGCTTCTGGGACAATCTCCAAGTCACAATTCCACATCTTATCTTCCCCTTGATTATTTTATTTATAATTTGTATTACAGTGGTGCCTAGAGGCCCCAACTGAGACTGGGGTCTCATTGTGCTAGGCACTGTACAAACACATTTTAATTGACAGCCTCTGCTTGAAAGAGTTAACAGTGTAAATAGACAAGACAGACAAATAGTGACAGGGGAAAGAGGCATAACAAGGTGAAGTGACTTGCCCAGGATCACACAGCAGGACAATGGTGTAGGTGCGAATAGAACCCAGCTTTGAGTTCCAGCCCAGTGCCCTACCTATTGGACCACACTACCTTTGTCATAAGAATTACTTAATTCTACCTGATATGATGTATATTAATTTAATTTTAAAATCTACTGTCTTCATTTAGAAATGATCTCTCAAACTGATCACCAAATAATATTACATTCTTCTCCCCCCACCAAAACCCCTGTGACAGCTGACCAATTAAGCACTCAAGCCAGGTAACAACAGCATTGAGGACACAGATGAAACTTTAATTATGTCCCATTGTGAATATCCATTATGATACAGTCTTCAATTATATGGTCATACTACTTCTAAATTGTACATTTTCCTCTATAACACCTATATTGTGTGTTGCATCTTGTAGTATTATGTATTACTCTGTATAGGCCAGAAGCTATGAAAGCTACTTATATGATTTCTACATACAAATCATAATTATTCTTTAATCTGTACTATGTTGTATAATAGGTCAATAGTGAAAATTCACTGGAATACATAGGCTGCCTCAGTGTGAACTAAGTGCATAGTTAACTACCTCATTCTCTGAAACGCAACTAAGTTGGGAATGGACGACAGGGGATGGATCACTTAATGATTACCTATTCCGTTCATCCCCTCTGAGGCATTGACCACTGTTGGAAGACAGGACACTGGGCTAGATGGATCTTTGGTCTGATCCAGTATGGCCATTCTTAAGGAAGGCTCTTCTGCTTGTTGAAAAGTAGTATCGTATAGTGCATGCTGCTGATTAAATTATTCAATTATATAGAGAACTGAAAGATCATTAGAGGTATTGGAGCTTTACAGTAATGAAAACAGCGTTAAGTATGTAAGTATGAAAAAATATAACAGGAATCTATATGCTGCAAAAGAGTTTGATATACTGTAGAACATTTGTCTTTTTTTATATGAATGCTCAACCATACAATATTCAAGTTCTCTTAACGTGAAAATTTTTTTTAATAAAAACTCCCAGGTTTCATTATTTTCTTTTAAAGGAAAATATTCCAGAATGGTATCATAATGTGCTCTATTTTGGAAAACTGAACACTGAAATAATTCATGCTCTTCTTGAAATCTTGTACTCTCAGTTTCCATGACTGTCCTCTCCTCGTTCTTCTCCTATCTCTAATTGCTCATTCAGTGTGTCCTTCGGAAGATTCTTAATGTGGGGTTCTACAGGGCTCTGTTGTTGGTCCCCTTCTCTTCTACCGCTATACCTTAACTCTGGGTAATCTCATTCGCAAACACAAATTCACCTACCATCTCTATACTAAAACTCACCGATCTACCTCTCTACTCCAGACCTCTCCTTCTATCCAAATTAAAATCTTGGCCTGTCTCTCTGACATCTCTTAATGGATGTCTGCCATCACCTCAAACTCAACATGACTAAAACATAACTCTTAATCTCTACTACCTCCTCTCTCAATCACTATGGACCACACCACCATCCTGCCTGTCACTCAGGCCAGTAACCTGGTCATAGTCTTCAACTCAGGCCTCTCTCTCTAGGTTCTCACATCCATGTCTAAATCTTGTGGATTCTTTCTGCATCACACCTTCCCTATCTATCCACATAGCTAAAACCTCATCTACGCTCTTCTCTCACGTCTCCGCTACTACAACATCCTTCTCTCTGGCCTTGACAAATGAAATCTTGCGCTATTCATATCCATTCCAAATGCTGCTGTAAAAATCATCTTTCTAGTTCATCATTATGGCTGTCACCCCGTTCTTTGAATCTCGCCACTGGCTCCCCCTTCTTTATTGCACCAAACATAAGCTATGTTTTCATTTTCAAAGCCCTTCATGGCCTCTCTCTACCCTACCCATTATCTTACAATTTACTGTTATGATGTCAACTCCTTTCTCCAACTGACCCATGATACCAGTCTCCAATCAGCCAGTTATTACATTTTCAAACAAGTATCTTCGTATTTTCTCCCATGCTGCCCCTCATGCTTGGGAGCAGCTCATTGTGAATATCCACAAAGCTACCTCATTATCCTCCTTCAAATCCCTCCTTAAAACTCTGTTTGTGATGCTTACAAAAAAACTTGTCAAAGGTTAGGTGGCTGGTATGCTGAGAACACTGCCTATCATACTGACCAGGACTGTCTCATTGTTTTCTTGTACACCCCATCTCTTGTCTCACACCTAGATTTTAAGCTCTGTGGGTTAGGGACAACCTTTTTGTACTGTGTTTGTCCACCTAGCACAAAGAGGTTCTGGCCCATAACCAGGGCTTCTATGCACTACAGTAATATACATTTTTAATTAAAAAAATACCTTTAGTAACTGTTGTTCTTCAAGATGTGTTGCTCATGTCGATTCCAACTAGGTGTGTGTATGCCGCGTGCACAGTAGCCGGAAGGTTTTTCCCCCTAGTGGTATCCATTGGATCAGTTCAGGTGCCCCCTGGAGTTGCGCCTCCATGGTGCCATATATAGGGTCCTGACAACCTGCTGCCACTTCAGTTCCTTCTTTCCAGCACTGCTCCAACAGAGGGATAGACAGGTGGGTCTTGGAATGGACATGAGCAACACATCTTGAAGAACAACAGTTACGAAAGGTAGGTAACCGTTTTTTCTTCTTTGAGTGCTTGCTCGTGTTGATTCCAATTAGGAGACTCAAGCAGGAACTTGGAGGCGGGGCTGGAGCTCATGGGTTCGCTGACTGAAGCGCCGCTCTAGCCTGCTGGGTAATGGCACAGTGAGAGGCAAAAGTGTGGATTGAGGACCAGGTCACAGCCGTGTAAATTTCCTCAGTTGGAACCCAGGCCAGGAACGCCGTTGAAGATGCCTGCACCCTCATGGAGTGTGCTGTCATGGTGGGGGCAAGCACTTTAGCCAGATCGTAGCATGGGCAGATACAGGATGTGATCCACAATTAAATTCTTTGGGAAAAGACTGGGAGTCCCTTCATTCTGTTTGCTACTGTGACGAATAGTTGAGTAGTTTCGTCTGTTTGATATAAAAGGCCAATATCCAAAGAGTGAAGGTTTTGCTCTTGGCATGTGGCTTAGGGTAAAAAACTGGAAGAAAAATGTCCTGATTAACATGAAACGGGAGACGACCTTGGGAGGAAGGCTGGGTGCGGTCTAAGCTGAACTATACCTGTCCTTATAGAAGACTGTGTAAGGAGGTTCGGATGTTAGGGCATTAAGCTCTGACACCCTCCTGGCACAGGTTATTGCCACCAGAAATGTCACCTTCCATGAGACAGAGAGCAAAGAGCATGTCGCTAGTGGTTCAAAGTGGGGCCCCATTAGTCTGGAAAGAACAAGGTTAAGGTCCCAATCCAAGATCGGTTGTTGTACTTGAGGGTATAATCTGTCAAGTCCTTTAAGAAAACATCCAACTATCGGGTTGGCGAAGACCGATCGGCCAGCCACGCCTGGGTGAAAGGCAGAAATGGCAGCCGAGTGGACTTCTATTGATGGCACAGAGAGCCCTTGTTGCACCAAACATAAGCTATGTTGCTTCAAGTGCCAAAGGTACCCAAGATAAAAGGCATTGATGAGTGCGTAGGAGATGTATGTTTCTGCGATGACCAAACTGGGTAGGTAGGTGGCACCAGTAGACTGTTTCCTACTACCAAGGAGAACTTCCCTAACTGGATCAGACCAAGCAAGCTCCATCAGATTTAGCCATGGAGCTTCCAAGCCATGAGGTGGAGAGATTCGAGGTTGGGATGCTGAAGACGGCAGTGATCCCAAGTTATCAGGTCCAAGAGCAGCGGCAGAGTGATCGGAGTGGAATGAGTGGAAACACAAAGAAGGTGGCCCTTTTTGCCGTCAGGGGCAGGGAGGCGAGGGTCTGCCATAAGTTGCAGGGCAACTCAGAGAGTCACCAGGGGGTCAGGATGTCTATCATGGGGTCCAAGGACTCAGATCTCCTCAACCTGGATCCCCAGGTACCAGGCCATCCTCTTCAGGAGCTGTTGGTGGACTCTATTGTCCTTGAGTACAGGAGCCGTGGAGGTTCCAGCCACTGCTTCATCTGGTGATGACGAAGACGAGGCTCTAATCAGGACCAGCTCTTGCTCCTGGCCTTCGGCACTGAGAGGATCGTGCGGGGCTGGATCTTCTGGTGCAGTGACTATTGCGGCATGGGGCAGCTGGTCTCTCCCTGTCCAATCTGGAGCATCTGAACTCCAATCTGTGCTGGCTCCACCTGGACCCAAAGGACTCTGGCTCAGAGTCTGATTGGGAGGACTCACTCTGAGAGGACCACGGAAGAGCAGTATCGGGAAACTGGGGACCGGTGTGACTTCCCTGCTGGTCTACAGCTGGCTTGCCTCAGGACGGCACCAAAGGTCTCGGGGGTGTCACTGCCTTTGCACTTAGTGCCTGGTCTCGCCTGGATGGGGAAGGCAGTGCCATGAAGGCAATGAGCTCTCTCACCGCCTCGCAGATCTCTGACGTGGAAGGCAGCTCCAAAGCCTCTCCGCGACTCTCCCAAAGAGGGGAGTCCTGCAGAGCCAGACTCAACTGACCCCTTGTTGAGGCAAGAGTTAACTGTGGTGGGCTAGGTGGTGCTGCGCTTGCGAGGCCCAATGCAGGCCTCACTCTGCTTGAGTTTTTCCGTCCCGGTCTCAGTGTGGGTGAGTGCCCTGTCCAGCACCTTCTTCTTGCAGTGCACCGGGGACTAGGAGCGGTGCTGTGCACTACTACGTGCAGAGCCCCTCTGCAGGGAGCCCTGCCAGTGCTGAGCGTCTCTACCAGAGTCCTTTCTCAGCGCTGAAGTCTCCCGTTTCGACGCTGGGGCACTGTGCACCGATGTAGAGATGCTAGCATTGGTTCGGCCAAACTTTGCTCCGAGTGGGGATGGAGAGCAGTCTCCATCAGAAGGATTTTTAATCATTGGTCTCTTTGCAGATCTTGCAAACAGTCCTTCTGATGTAATTCCCACAGACTCTTCAAGCAGAAAGTGTGAGGGTCGTCCCTGGGCATAGGCTTGCTACAAGCTGCACCGGGTTTAAACCCTGGGGACTGAGGCATGCCCCGGTGCCGGGGCGGGGGGAAGAAGGGTAGGAAAAATGGGGAGTAACCCCCAGAATAATTCCTTACTGGAATTCTAACTATACTATACAATGACTAAACTAACTACAACTAACTAACTGATTTAACTATTTACAGAGAACAGTCTGAAGACCACTAGAGAGAAGGCTTGCCGAAGCAAGAGAAATGAGTGTGCTAGCTAACCATCACAGGCGGCAAGAAGGAACTGAAGTGACGGTGGGTTGGCAGGACCCTACATACGGTGCCATAGAGGCTCGACTCCAGGGGGCGCCTGAACCAACCCAACAGATACCACTAGGAGAAAAACCTTCCAGCTACTATGCACACGGCGCACACATACCTAATTGGAATAGACATGAGCAAGCACTCGAAGAAGAACTGCAGATCATGTAAAATGTACTCTGATCTGCACTAAACAGCAGTTGATTTTCAGGTGAAATTTCAAGGTGTTTGTTTTGACCTAAACTGTTTGGGTCAAACAGGGGATTGTTAGGTAAAGCATCTCTCAGTTAATATAAGGTGACACTATGAAACAAGGGAAGAAGCCACTGAAGTAACCAGGACCCAACCTACTTCAGGTCAAAATCAATACCTTAAGTTGCATCCAGAAACTCTGAATCTCTTTGGAGAGGGAAGTATCAATCTAAAATAGCACACTAACAAATAGCTGGCTTTAGGACAATAGAGCTATTTGATTTTTGACAGACTATTTTGCAGATTAAACTGAGGTAGTTTATTAAACAATAGTAGGCACATCTCACTGCCAAGCTTACACAGACACATTCAATTGTCGTCATGTATCCCTTCCCATTTCTTTCTCTCCTTGCTCTTCATCACCCCCATCCTGCCTCCAAACCATTCCTCTCTCTCTGCTGATCAGTCTTAAAATGTTAGCATGCTACATCCAAGCATGCAGCATTTTCACCTACTGCAAAATGCTAAACACAGGTAGAAGTTTATCACTTACTCAAATTCTGTGGCATAATATTTGAAGAAGCCCACTAATAAGTCTCCAAGAGTTGATCCATTTTTGGAGAGGTAAGGAGGAACGGTGCGTGGAGCTTGATGTACAAGGTGCAGCTGCATAGTAGGATTAAAAGATTCCTGTCAAAATAAAAGAATAGAGAATATAGCCTTTCGTCAAGTACATGCTGCATGACTGCACTTAATCTAGGTGCTTTCAAGATCACACACACACACACACACACGAAAGTTGCCCATCATTTATTTAGCAAGTGCTGTAAGTGTACATGGCCCAGTTTCTATTTACTAGAGAAGTGCCCTATTGTTCCTCCTACTCCTCTGTTGCATACAAGTAACTCCACTGACCTCAAGGAGAATTAATCATCCCCTGCATGGGGACAGTCAGTATATGTTATTGCCTGTGCTCCCTTTCCCTTCATGAAGCTGCCTAAGAACTGTCACATCAGAAAAATCTCAAAATTGAATTTTTATTTGCATACCCACTATGACAGACAAGGTCTGAAAGGGAGGGGAAACTTATTTCATATTGCATAGTTAGTTTTAAACCAATATGTCAAACCCCTCACTCCTATGTGACCTTGAATCTTCCCATACAATGATTTCAAAGACTGTGGTAGCATTTCCTCTAATCAAGTTAAGTGAAATCATTAAAAATCATTTAACAACCAAGATATACCTGACTATATAGTCCATAGCACTTTTGTTTTTCCACCAGAAATATTGGAGGCTGACCACATGAAGAGTTGCCTTTACCAATTCAGAAAGTTCTCCACCCAAGACTAAATAACTTAAAAAAAAATTAAACAAAAGAGAAAATTTAAATAACAATTTAACTTTCCTAAACATAAGCTGGGCATGTTAAAATAGCAGCAAACAACTGCCAGTCTTGCCATTTTGCATACAGGTCCTGTATTATTAATTATTATGTTTGAGAAACTTGTACAGCACCATATCTTGCAAGTTCACCTCAGAATATGGAGGCACGGCAAAAGGAATCGTAAGAAAGGGGATGTAACTCATCCTTGTGTTCCTAGCTAATGCAATAGGTTTGAAAACCCTGTAATATGAGGGCACATATGAAAAGATTCTAGTTCTTGAATTGCAACTTTAATACTAATTGTATTACTTTTTAAAAAGGAAATGTATAGAAATTAACAGACTTCTGAAAGCAATCTTGCAGCTGGCAAGAGAAGAAATTAGCAAAAACTGAAGTAACCTCTTCAGGGTCACTTATTTATTATTCTGTTTGTTATTCGTTTCAATGTGCTTACTAAGCTCTCAGAAAATAAAACTGAAATTTACAGCAAGCTTCTCAAGTTTAGCAGTACTCCAAAAAGGTTTTTGAGCACTATCTCCATGTTCAAAATAGACAACCATCTGTAAAATGGTCAGGTATGCTCAAGTGGTTAGATCAGCAGGATAGGGTTTGGGACTACTGGATTCTGTTTCCATTGTTGCCAGCCTTGCTGTGTGACCTTGGATAATTAACCCTCTCTGATAAAGATCACTCTACCAGTTACCAAAAATATTGTTCCTCTTCTACCTCACATAATTATGTCATGTATATTCATTTATATTATAATGTCCAGAGGTCCCCATCTAATACCTTACAAACTAAAAGACACAGGATATACTAAGGTCAGGGATGTGGATATCACATACAAGTAAAGTCACATTCTCTATCAATAGGCACTCAGTAAACATCTAAAGATCCTGCAGTGTACCATACTGTTTTAACATCAGTTCCACCAGAAATGTAATGCCTGAGTGGAAGCTATCCCTATAGTTTGCTGTGGGTGTGAACAGAAGAGCCATAACATATAGTAACAAGGACCCTAAGATATTTCCCCCTCCTCACACACACAAGTTGACAACTGGGGCTGCTGTCCTCTAAAAATACAGAAAGGTGAACATAATGAAGTTGCTATTGCAGACATTTACTGTTTCTACATTTACATGCTCTTACTAGACACTTCTGAAATGGAATCTGGGATTTATCATGGGGTGTTTTGTATTCGAACAAAACACCAAGATCTTCCCAACTTCAAGAAAAATCCACCAGTCTGCACTGAGGCGGTCATACTGAACTGGTAAGGAATTAGGCTAAGGGAGTACTGCCCCATTTATTTTACAGATTAATAAATGAGCTATTTTCATTAGTACAATTACTAGCTCACACTTAGCTCAGCACCTGGACCATGAAAAACATACAGGAATTAATCTAAATTAACCAAACTTGGCCAATATTTAAAGAACGTGATGATGACAGTCCCTAGTTTTTATTTATGGAACTAAAACAAAGAAAATCCAGATTGCCATGAAAAGTAATCTACTGCCAACAAACAGTTATAGTAACACCATCAGTCAACACATCAGGCATCACCAGGGTAAATATTTTAGCCAAGAAGAAAGCACAAACATACACAGGAAAAAAAAATAAAGGATGGGTGAAAAAATATCAGATACCATTATCACTAGAATTTTTTTTTAAGTTGGCAACCAAAGCTTAAGACGACAAGTATTTAGGAAACCTAAGTTCATAGACAAGTTACTCATAATATAGACATCCTAAATGTTATAATAATCATATAACTGATGGAATTTTCGGGTATATCTATTGTGCCTGCTTCTTCACTAAATTTACTGCTTACCAGCAATCACACAGGCACCAGCATAGCAAATATGAAAAAGACTTCTCCTGTGACAAGCTGGAAATGCACCACATTCAAAAGATCCAAAAAGGCCAGCCGCTATTCTCGGCCGATAAGAACAATTCTTAAACTTTCTGAAACAGAAAGAAGCCCTGTTTTCTAATTTCTGCTTGTCACAGTGAATGATTTTTTTAAAATAATTTTTTGAAAACTGAAATCAGGTTTTTAAAATATATACTATTTTTAAAATAAGCCGGTTTGAAATTTAATTTGAATTCATGACAACCTATTACCTTTTTATCGTAATCTAGTATCATCTAAATAAAAAGAGATGTTGAACTAATGAATCCTAATATATTTTAACTAATAAGTTAAGGGGGCTTTTCTAAAAAAAAAAAAACAGCAGCAAGAGGAAAACATTTAACTAAATTTGGAGGTCAAGCTTTATAAATACGGCACAATGTATCATATATTGTATTACCTATTTTCAGGTTTAATGACGTGAATACTGCTATTTATTTTTTTCACCAAATGCCAGTACTTTGTTGCGCCTTAGTTGTTGAATAAATGTATGTTAAACTAGCTATATAATTGCTTAAATAAATGTGTATAGTTATAGTGTGTGCTCCTGTTTTAGCAAGAAGTACTACCAAAACTAGTCTAAAAGCTGCATTTAGCTGTACAGTAAATAAATCAAGTCACTATGTTTTAATGGTTACACCAATGAGAATCAAGTATCAGGGGGTAGCCGTGTTAGTCTGTATCTACAAAAACAACAAGGAGTCTGGTGGCACCTTAAAGACTAACAGATTTATTTGGGCATAAGCTTTCGTGAGTAAAAACCTCACTTCTTCGGATGCAACCAATGAGAATGAAATTTTCATTTGGAAAATAACTAAAATGTACAAATGGTTAACATGATTTTCCACTTGCTGATTTAGTGATTTAAATCAAAGAAATTTATCATCAATCCACCCTCATTCCTGCAAAAAACCAAACTGCATATCACGTATTTGATATTACTGCCAGGAAAATGTTTAAGAACTTTGAGGATACTCCCACACCTCCATAAGGTTTCCCAGGAACTTCAAGGGCTGCTGATCACCAGTTGACAAAGTTAATCAGGCAAAATACCACTCTTTAAATAGATAACTGGTGTGAGCTTGCAAATTCTTTAGGGCTGAAATTCATTATTCCAGCTTTATGCATTGATTGAAGAACTAACCAGTGTCCAAGGACGGTAGCTCCCACAACTAAAACAAGCTGTTTCACTGACAGAGTAATGGAGATTAAGGACTACTTCAAAGCTTTTATATAATGTATAAGATAGCACACACTAGCTTTAGCTTTTGCAGGTCATGAATTCATATAATGAAAAGTAACATGCATGTGCAAGAATTCCTTCCTCCCACTTCTCCCTTTGAAATTAAATAATTTTTCTTCTGACAGGTTTTAACAAAAAACATTCCTTATGTGAATACTAGGCAGCTAAAAAGACAGTTACTTTTTTCCGTAACTGGTGTTCTTCGAGATGTGTTGCTCATGTCCATTCAACTTAGGTGTGTGTGCTCACCACATGCACCGGTTCCAGAAGTTTTTTCCTCCGCAGTATCTGTAGGGGACCGGATCTGGCGCCCCTTGGAGTGGTGCACGTATGCAGCGGCATATAGGGCACTGCCCGCCCCCCTCCACCCTCAGTTCCTTCTTGCCAAAAACTCCGACAGTGGGGAAGGAGGGCGGGTTGAGGAATGGACATGAGCAACACATCTCAAATAACAGTTGCAGAAAAAGGTAACCGTCTTTTCTTCGAGTGATTGCTCACGTCCATTCAACTTAGGTGACTCCCAGCAGTACCCCTGGAGGCAGGTAAGGAGTTCACGGACTTGTAGATTGCAATACAGCTCTGCCAAACCCAGCATCGTCCCTGGCCTGCTGTGTGATGGCATCGTAGGCCATGAACTACGCCATAGCTTTACAGTTGTCCTGGATCGGAATGTGTGCCAGGAAGGACGCCAAGGATGCCTGCGCTCCAGTTGAGTGGGCTCTGACGATCAGTGACAGAGGGACTCATGCTAACTCGTAGCGGGTCCGAATGCAAGAGGTAATCCAATTAGAAATCCTTTGCATGGACACGGGGAGGCCCTTCATCCTATCAGCTGTACAGATGAAAAGCTGAGTCGACTTACGGAAAGGTTTTGTCCAATCTAGGTAGAAAGCTAGTGCCCTTCCTATGTCCAAAGCGTGAAGGCGCCTCTTTTCACTAGTCTCATGGGGCTTAGGGCTTATGACCGGAAGAAAGATGTCCTGGCTCATGTGGAAAGTGGACACCACCTTGGGAAGGAAAGCTGGGTGGGGCCGGAGCTGGACCTTGTCCTTACAGAAGGCCTCATATGGCAGTGCTGAGGTCAGGGGCTTGCAGCTCGGAGACTTGCCGATGTCACCGCCACCAGGAAAGCTACCTTTCATGATAGATGAGATAGGGAGCATGAGGCCAAAGGCTCAAAGGATGGACCATGAGCCTGGGCAGAACCAAGTTGAGATCTCACTGAGGGACCAGGGACCAGACTTGAGGAACGAGCCTCTCGAGGTTTCTAAGGAACCTGACCATCATGTCATAGGAGAATGCAGTCTGCGGCGGAAATGGCCGCCAGGTGCACCCTGATGGAGGAGTGCGCCAGGTCCTGGTTCCTTAAATGAAACAGGTAGTCTAAGATCGACTGCACCAAAGAATGAGAAGGGGAGATGTCCCGTTCAGCCACCCAGTGGGAGAACCTCATCCACTTTGCCAGGTAGGTCTGCCTAGTCAAGGGCTTTCTACTCTCGAGAAGGACCTTCTGGACCCCATCCGAACAGGCCCGTTCATCCAGGTTCAGCCTTGCAACATCCATGCTGTGAGGTGGAGGGACGCGAGGTTCGGGTGCAAAAGTTGGCCGTGATCCTGTGACAGCAGGTCCAGTCAGTTCGGCAGGGGCCAGGGAGGGATCTAGGACAAGGGCAGAGAGGCTCGAGGTGGGGCTCGCTGGTAACCAGGCGCAGACCTCTGGAGGCACGCACCCCTCAGCAGGCGTTTCAGAGTCGGCACCTGGTATCTCCACGGCACCAGTACTGCTCCAGGGACAGGTCAAGGGACCAATAGTACCATTCTCCAGACCATCGCCAATCCCTCAGGGCAGCATCACTGCGTGGCTACATCTTCATGATGCCAAGCCCACTCTAGTTCCCGATCCTGCTCCACATCCTGGTACCATGCGTTAAGCGTGAGGCATAGATCGCCGACCCGGTGCCGTCGCAGATCTGCTGATCGCCGCTGGTCACCGAGGCCCCGATCTAGACACTCATCGAGGTCAGCCAGATCCAACTCTGGGAGGGGCAACCGGTACCGATTGGGACAAAGCCACCAATCGGCCCCCATCTTGGTCATCGGGGAGCGACCACTCGGGCTCTGGCTCAGGTTCGGAGCAAGGTTCCCTAGCAGTGGGACAGGCTCCAGCCAGGCCCATAGCATAGGGACACTTCTATGAAAGAATCATTACAAGCACCTTCTTGAAGATTTAGCCTAAATTATATCTTAAAGGATTTATGGCTCAAAAGGCTAAATAGTCTTTAAACTCTGAGATATGCTGTAGATGAGATAATATGGATATAGTCTATTATGTAGCCTTGAAAAGACTGATTTAGACTCAGGGCTGATCTACACTAGAAAATCAGGTTGGTTTAATTAAGTCGGTCAGAGGTGTGAAAAATCCACACCCCAGAGCAGCATTGCTAAACTGACTAAAGTCCTAATGTAGACAGCGCTAGGTCGACGGAAGAATTCTTCCGTCGGCCTAGCTACCACCTCTCGGGTAAGTGGATTACCAATACCAACTGCAGAATCCCTCCCATCAGCGTAGGTAGCATCTACACTGAAGCACTGCAGTGGTGCAGTTATGCCGCTGTAATATTTTAAGTATAGACAAGCTCTGAAGGATCCTGAAATTTTGCATCCAAATTGTCATCTTCTGGGTTTATTCTTTGCATTCTAGGCGGAAAATGTTCCTCTAGCTTGCATAAGCAGTGAAACATTTGGTACTGACTGGATGAAACTGAATCATCTTGTTTTTTGGGGTCATGACTCCTTTCAATTTCCATTGTTTAGCTGGTGGTTCAATTTCAGTGAACAAAATATCTTTATAGTTTGCTAAAGTATTTTTAGAGAATGTAATCCTGTGACAGAGAGGTGCTGATTTATCAAGTGCTGAAGCTCAATGTTAAGTTTCCTAGGCACAGGAGTGTTACACAGCTAGAGTACGTTTTCCTAATGTTTAGCCACTGAATGTTAGGGAAACCAAACTCCTCCAGCTTATCATTTTAAAACACCTCTTCCCTTGCCCTCCTTTTGGAAACTTCCTTTATTTAGGGCTCAACCGGAAGCTCAAAAGTTATAGTTAGTGATGCTGCTGTGCAATAAAGAATTCCAACAGACTGAAACTTAAGTAGGATCTCCCTATCTTTAGTGAGTTTCTCACTGCAGGCAACAAAAAAGTGGAATGTGCCCACATAAAGCAGAGTGGTGCTTATCTATTTCTTCCACGGGCTTGGTGCAGAGTACCAGTTAGTGCATAGATGAAGCTGTAGGGAGTTAGTTACTCTTTTTTACTAGGATATTGATTGGCTGTTACACATTATGATTTGGAAGTTATATACATGATCTAATATTGTAATAGACTAAATAGATAAGAGACTAATCAAGAAATTTAAACAGGTAATATGCTTGAAAAAGTATTTTGTACACAGAGCTATTAACAAGAGTGCCAATATAAACAATCAATTCTACAAACCAACAATATAGCAACCAAGTGAGTTTTGTATCACATTTGTAGAATATTAGCAAAACCATATATTATATGGTACCATTACAGTAAGATAGTACAATGCTTACTATTACCGAATAGAATAACCAATGCAATTTTCTGTAATTATGGTGGCACTGGTATTGACCTATACTTAAGGTTGCATTATGACATCTGCAGTAGTAGGGGGATTATATCCCTTTATGTTTGAAAATAGTTTGTATCAACAAGCTCTCAACACGTACAGTAATAACTGAATTTTCAATAAAGTTACAAGTATATCTACCTATTAGCTTAGAATTGAATATACAGTTAAAGTGTCTCTCTTTAGAAATGTAGACTTCTAGTCCCACCTTTTCTTCATCTCCCTCTAGCTAACAAATTTCTTTGCTGTCACATTTCTAAATTAACATTCAAATGGCTAAATCTCCAACATAACATAGCATTCAAAAAATGACGATTGTTCATTATAACTGTTTCAATTTAACATAAGAATGGCCATACTGGGTCAGACCAAAGGCCTATCCAGCCCAGTATCCGGTCTTCAGAAAGTGGCCAACTTTATGCTAAAGTTGGCCAACACAAGTGTCTTCTTCATAGAACAGATAACTTATAGGGAACGAACACAACAGGTAATCATCAAGTGATCCATCCCCTGTCGCCCATGCCCAGCTTCTGGCAAACAGAGACTAGGGACATCATCCCTAATAGCCATTGATGGACCTATCCTCCATGAACTTATCTAATTCTTTTTTGAAACCTGTTATAGTCTTGGCCTTCACAACATCCTCTGGCAAGGAGTTCCACAGGTTGACTGTGCCTTGTATGAAAAAATACTTCCTTTTGTTTGTTTTAAACCTGCTGCCTATTAATTTCATTTGGTGACCCCTACTTCTTGTGTTATGAGGAGTAAATAATACTTCCTTATTTACTTTCTCCACACCAGCCATGATTTTATAGACCTCTATCATATCCCCCGTTAGTCATCTCTCTTCCAACCTGAAAAGTCCCAGTCTTATTAATCTCTCCTCATATGGCAGCTGTTCCATCCCCTAATCATTTTTGTTGCCCTCTTCTGAACCTTTTGCAATATATCTTTTTTGAGATGGGGCACATCTGTATGCAGTATTCAAGATGCGAGCGTGCCATGGATTTATACAGCGGCAATATGATATTTTCTGTCTCATTATCTATCCTTTTCCTAATGATTCCCAACATTCTGTTCGCTTTTTTGACTGCCGCTGCACATTGAGTGGATGCTTCCAGAGAACTATCCATGACAACTCCAAGAGCTCGTTCTTGAGTGGTAACAGCTAATTTAGACCCCATCATTTTATATGTATAGTTGGGATTATGCTTTCCAATGTGCATTACCTTGAATTTATCAACATTGAACTTCATCTGCCATTTTGTTGCCCAGTCACCCCGTTTTGAGAGATCCTTTTGTAGCTCTTCGCAGTGTGCCTGGGACTTAACTATATTGAGCAATTTTGTATCATCTGCAAATTTTGCCACCTCCCTGTTTCCCCCTTTTTCCAGATCATTTATGAATATATTGAACAGAACCGGGCCCAGTACAGACCGCTGGGGGACACCACTCTCTCCACCTCTCTCCATTCTGAAAACTGACTACCTATCCTTTGTTTCCTATCTTTTAACTAGTTACCAATCCATGAAAGAACCTTCCCTTTTATCCCATGACTGCTTACTTTGCTTAAAGCCTTTGGTGAGTAATATATATTCCCATTCTACATGTCTTATTGGAAGGGAACACAAACCTCCACCCAACACTCAACACAGCTAATTACTCAAAAGCAACACACACAAGGAAACTCTGGCCATGTAATTTTCCTTTAAAAATCTACAATTTGACATTATCAGCATAGATTCTAGCAGTCTTGGAGTGTCTTCCCTCACATACCTTTTCAAAGGGTGGAGCTGGAAGGAGGGAGGAAAATACAAAATAGCCACTAATAGATGCCTCATTCAGAGGCAAATACAATGCCAGACCCAGTGCAGATTAAAGGAGTTTAAGAGGCAGGTTCAGGGCTGCTCTAATTTATGCATCTGACTACAGCCCAGAAGAGGCTGTCTGCCAGCCTGGAAGCACCAGAACACAACTCCACATGTGATATGACCCAGCATTCCTCCGAAACTCAGAGGTACAAATGTCAGCTCTCTGCCAGCTGCAAACTCCCCCGTGACAATTAATTCCACAGGTGGGCAGATCTGATTGCTCTCCAGCCCCTCTGCACTGTCACAACACTAAAGGGGCTAGACTGAAGCAGAAAATCTGGCCTTTATTACTTCCTATTCAAAACACTTATTTCCTCATATGTTACCTATTATCTGCAATTTAGATTAGACATTTCTCAAAGTCCTACAAGTATTTTCAGGACAAGTTAAAGCTGTGTATTTGATTCTGAATAACTGGAATGGTGTAGGTTTGTATTGAAAGGGAACAAATTGCATTGGCAAACAGTATCAGAATGTGGAGATATATATTGTTCTGTGGGACTGTGATCACAAGTAATATATGTGTTTTTCTTTGGACTCTGATATTTCTGTAACTAGCACATTTCTTATGTTTTTAGTGGGTCTGTCAAACTTTAAAAAATTAATCGTGATTAACTGCGACATTAAAAAAGTAATCGCGATTAATCACCATTTTAATCGCACTGTTAAACAATAGAATACCATTTATTTAAATTTTTTGGATGTTTTCTACATTTTCAAATATGTTTTCAATTACAACACAATACAAAGTTTACAGTGCTCAGTTTATATTATTTTTATTACAAATATTTGCACTGTAAAAAGATAAACCAAAGAAATAGTATTTTTCAATTGATCCCGTACTAGTACTGTAGTGCAATCTCTTTATCATGAAAGGGTAACACAAAATGTAGATTTTTTTTTACATAATTGCACTTAAAAAACAAAACAATGTAAAACTTCAGAGCCTACAAGTCCACTCAATCCTACTTCTTGTTCAGCCAATCGCAAAGACAAACTAGTTTGTTTACGTTTGCGGGAGATAATGCTGCCCACTTCTTATTTACATCATCTGAAAGTGATGACAGTTGTTCCCATGGCACTGTTGTAGCTGGCATTGCAAGATATTTACATGCCAGATATGCTAAACATTTGTATGCCCCTTCATGCTTCGGCCTCCATTCCAGAGGATGTACTTCCATGCTGATGACGGGTTCTGCTCAATAACGATCCAAAGCAGTGCAGACCGATGCACGGTCATTTTCATCATCTGCATCAAATCCAAGAACAGAAGGTTGATTTTCTTTTTTGATGGCTTGGGTTCTGTAGTTTCTGCATTGGAGTGTTGCTCTTTTAAGACTTCTGAAAGCATGCGCCACACCTCATCCCTCTCAGATTTTGGAAGACACTTCAGGTTCTTAAACCTTAAGTCGAGTGCTGTAACTATCTTTCGAAATCTCACATTGGCACCTTCGTGTTTTGTCAAATCTGCAGTGAAAGCGTTCTTAAAATGAACATGTGCTGGGTCATCATCCGAGACTGCTATAACATGCAATATATGGCAGAACGTGGGTAAAACCGCAGAGCAGGCGACATACAATTCTCCTCCAAGGAGTTCAGTCACAAATTAATTAACGCCTTATTTTTTGAACGAGCATCATCAGCATCGAAATGTATCCTCTGGAATGGTGGCCGAAGCATGAAGGGGCATATGGACGTTTAGTATATCTGGTACATAAATACCTTGCAACACCGGCTACAACACTACCATGCAAATGCCTCTTCTCACTTTCAAATGACATTGTAAATAAGAAGCAGGCAGCATTATCTCCTATAAATGTAAACAAACTTATAAGTCTTAGCAACTGGCTGAACAAGAAGTAGGACTGAGTGGACTTGTATGCTCTAAGATTGACATTGTTTTGTTTTTGAGTGCAATTGTGTAACAAAAAAGTTTACATCTGTACATTGCACTTTCATGAAAAACAGATTGCACTATAGTTCGCATACAAGGTGAATTGAGAAATACACCTCTACCCCGATAGAACTCGACCCGATAGAACACAAATTCAGATATAATGCGGTAAAGCAGTGGGGAGCCCCAGGCACTTTAAAGCATCATCCGAGCCCCTCTGCTTTACCACGTTATATCTGAATTAGTGTGGAGCCCTGGGCCCTTTAAATCCCCTCCTGAGGCCCGCTGCCGGAGCTCCGGTGGTGATTAAAGTGTCCGGGGCTCTCCGCAGCAGCTGGCGCACTGGGCCTTTTAAATCACCGCTGGGGAAGCCGGTCCAGTCTGGCACAACGTACCGGACCGAACCCAATATAACGCGGTCTCACCTATAAGGCGGTGAGATTTTTTGGCTCCTGAGGACCGCGTTATATTGAGGTAGAGGTGTATTTCTTGTTTATCTTTTTTGCAAATATTTGTAATAAAAATATTATAAAGTGAGCACTGTACACTTTGTATTCTGTTATATAAAATTGAAAATGTAGAAAAACATCCAAAATATTTATAATAAATTTCAATTGGAATTCTATTATTAAACAGTGCAATTTAAACTGTAATTAATCCCAACTAATTTTTTAATCGAGTTAATTAACTCATGTTAATCACTTGAGTAAACTGTGATTAACTGACAGCCCTAGTTTTTAGTGATTACATTAATGTGAAATGCACTTGAGCATCCTGAGTTAAAGTTTTTTGTAGGGTCTTCCTTATTTTCATTCTAAATTTGTAGTTTATCCAATGTGTAGGTGTCATAACTATAAAGGGAAGGGTAACATCTGTCCTGCGTACAGTACTATAAAATCCCTCCTGGCCAGAGACTCCAAAATCCTTTTCCCTGTAAAGGGTTAAGAAGCTCAGGTAACCTGGCTGGCATCTGACCAAAGGACCAATAAGGGGACAAGATACTTTCAAATCTCAGGGGGCGGAGCGGGGGAAAGGCTTTTGTTTGGAGTGCGTTTGCTCTTGAGACTGAGAGGGACCAGACATCAATCCAGGTTCTCCACATCTTTCTAAACAAGTCTCTCCTATTTCAAACTTGTAAGTAAATAGCCAGGCAAGGCGTCTTAGTTTTACTTTGTTTTCTCAACTTGTAAATCTACCTTTTACTAGAGTGTTTATCTTTGTTTGCTGTACTTTGAACTTAAGACTAGAGGGGAGTCCTCTGAGCTCTTTAAGTTTGATTACCCTGTAAAGTTATTTTCCATACTGATTTTACAGAGATGATTTTTACCTTTTTCTTTAATTAAAAACCTTCTTTTTAAGAACCTGATTGATTTTTCCTTGTTTTTAGATCCAAGGGGGCTGGATCTGTATTCACCAGAAGTTGGTGGGAGGAAGGAGGGGAATGGTTCAAAGTGGGGATACAGCCTTGACAGTAGGAGTTACAATTTTCAGATCAATAGTTGAATACTTAAGTAACTACATTCTTGGTGGAGAAGATGGAGCCAGCAATATACTACAGTCTGCTAGAAAATTGCAAGAAGCCAACATTTTTATTATTTTAATACAAGATTTTGATTAGACTATTATTACATCTAATGGTACTATATAGTCATAAATTAATCCCAAAAGAGTAAATGTAATGGCTATTAACCATATAATACCTACCCTGCCACCACAAATACAAGTGCCTATCTGTGAAATTGCTGTCACTTAAACACAGTTAAAAATAATTTACGCCTTCAGATTAAAACAGATGAATTCCCACAATATGTTTTCCTAGGAAAGTTCTACTGCTTTGGCAAGTCCACAATGTGAACACCTGCATTTTGTGAGAGTTCAAATAAACCCTAGAAACACTGGGGGTGCGGTAATATCTTTTATTGGATCAACTTCTATTGGGGAGACAGACAAGCTTACACAGAGCTCTTCTTCATATCTGTGTAAGCTCAATAGTTTGCCTCTCTTACGAACAGCAGCGGTTCCAAAAAAGATATTACCTCACACACCTTGTCTCTCTAATATCCTAGAACCACAGCTATGACAACACTGCATTATAGAAACATGTTCAAATGCTTTTTTACGAGGAACAAATTGTAGGAGTCGTGACACTCAAAAATATATGCTGAACAAAGGACAACTAAATTTCACATGAATTGCAATATTCATGACATAAAATGTTGACCTGAAGGCAAGTTCAGTTATCTTTAAATACACAGACTATGATATTTACAAAAAATAATAAGCAACTTCAGAGGTAATGCAATACCAAAAAAGTGAATCTTGAGAGAAGAGATGAAAAGATATAAAAGTATAGTATTCTTCTAAAGAATAAAAACACCATGTAAAAATAAAATATCCCTTTAAAGACTAATTGTAGCTACCGAGTCAGCAGGGTCAATGGAATTACAAATTCTGAGTTTTATATTCTATTTCAAAGTTTTTCTTGTTAATCTTAACTGTGTGTAATGGCTTACACTGGACTACTGTGAATAAAAATTGCTATATGAGAGCTGGATATTATTATTTCTCCCTGCTGTAGAAAGTCAGCAATTTTGAAAGCAGCTCTTCCTGCTGTCAGTGTGTGATGGTAGCAAGCATGGTTTTCTGAAGGGTTGATTCAGCACAATCTGGACAGCTAACTGTCATTGTCAGTAACATCATAAAGCATAAAGAGACCAAGAGAAGAGATTGAGTGGAGTTATAGGAAATATGAGAGAGAAATGAGGAGCAAAGAATATGAAGGCACAGATGGAGGAGAAAAGACAGATGTTCGGGAGAAATATGAAAAAAGTGATACACAGGAAGAAGAAAACAGAATAAGGAAGGAATAAGGAATGTGTCTGAACAACTTAAATACAGAGTATAGCCACTCAATAACTTCCTTTGCTTTTCCAATTGAATATCTGTAAAAAGACAGGAAGCATTCAGTCAAAGAGCCACCAGTTAAGGCCCTGATCCTACAAACAGATCCAACAGCATGGACTCTTATGCCCAGTAGTCCCATAGGAAATCAGTGGGACACTGCCTGGGCATACCAGTAAGTGTCCACACGCACACACCACACACTTGATGGAATTGAAGCCTAAAGTCATGGGAAGGTCGCGCACAATCCTCCATATTAAATATGCAAGGTTTGTCCTCTGCTGGCCTAAAAATTTGATCAAATGGAGGATCCAAGTGACTCAACAGCTAGGCAGTTGGCTCTCTCCCTGGCCTTTCCTGCTGCTGACAGACAACAAGAATGAAAGCACTGCTGGAAGGAGTATTAAGAAATAGCAAGCGGAATGTTACACCAGACTAATATATGCAACTGATAAATTTTCAGCACAGTACATGGTCAATTAGGTGTGCAGCTCCTATTAACAATACAGCACATTGTCTGATCCTGTGTTGAAAACTGATCTTGTATGTAACTGAAACTGTTTATACTAAAAAAGGAATTATCAGAATCAGCAGATAACCTTTCTGCACACAAATGAAATGGCATTGAGTGTTCCAATGACCATGACCATAAGCTATATTTAATTTTACCCAATGCTGATTTAAAGTATTCACATTAATATTGTAGATAATCAGTTTTATATACAAAATATGATGTAATAATAATTTATAAGAAACACTTACTGGGTAATTTTTTTGGAGGGATGGAAGGATGGGTTCAGGTAGGGCTATAAAGAAAAAGTTTAAAGTTGCTGTGATTCACATAATTCACAGAAAACAATATTGTATCAGTTACACCAAAGGTGTGGACTGAAAGTCCATGATAGAAGCTTTTACTCTGAATTTCACTTTCATGTACTTTGTGAAATTAAAATTACCTGCATAAACTTTATTGTATATCTCATAATATGAAAATTATTCAGTTAAATGAAAGTGTTATCAACATATTACTATTTGTAGAATAAACATATGAAGACTTCTAGGTCAGCTGGACACTGCATTTTAAAATTCATGTTAATTTGTTATTGTAGGCCACTATTATTTAGACTCCAAAAAGGATAATCATGGCTTAACTCAAGTACTTGGATCTACCCTAACATGATTATAACATGGCATGGGATGTCTTCCAGATTCTAGATAATACACAGTTCTTCAGATATAAAATCTGCCACACTGTCATCAAAAGTAATTAAAAATAAAATAAAATGTCCCACATATCCAGTAGCCACTGCTGACAAAAGCCCTAGAGAGATTATTTTCTGTGCTATTTCCTGCTATTACTACACAGCTAAGCAGTGTCCCAAAGCCACGTGGACATTGGTGATGTTAGTGCACTAACAAATAAATTGGTAATTTTAACTTTCATAAAACCCTGAGGTGGTGGAGTGAGTTGTGTTGGGGGTGGTGGGGGAGGGAGGGAAAGAGACAGGACACACACAAAGAATAAAAATAATGCGGCAAATATTTATCTTCCATATCAGATGGTGTTAAACATAATAGAGAGAGAAAAAAAACCCACAAAAAACAGTTGAGTTTCCATTTAACGATTTATTATTTATTTATTTATTTATTTATTAGAGCTGCAGATCTGGTAGCTAGCTCCTTGTTGCACTAAAGCTATGATGTCACTCCATCAGCATTTTTTAAAACAGTTCATCTATACCATTCCTTAAGAGAACGATAATGAAGTTTAGCATCTAGAACTCAAAACTGGGTCTCAGAGGGGAACAATCATTAAGATATCCTTTGTTTTGGGGAACTGAGAATTAGACCTGCAGAATTCTCAGCAATAGGACTTTCATATTTTCAAAAAGAATGCTACAATGACTAATTGAGTTGCTAAGAATAAGATCACAGCTGTTTTAATGCTCAAGGTTTCCTTTGCTTGTGGGCGTTTGGGGATATGAAGGAGCTATCTTATTTCTATGACATCTTGGAGATTTCCCAGCATTCTGTCAGAATGACAGGAAAGGAAGCAAAATCTGAGCCATCTGAGTGCTCAAGATATTTTCATCTGAGTCTACATCATACATCAAGAGTCTAGGGCTATAAAGGGGGGAAATGTTATTGGTCAGTAATCACATTTGCCATTTGAGTTCCTCTTTTCCTACAATACAGTGCAGATGGACCTGTTCATGTAGGAAGGTTAAAGCTCAAGAAACGTGTGTACCTATAAAATAAACTCAAGCCATAGGTCAAAAAAGATTTCTACAGTAGCATGGTTGGCAAAGAGAAAAAGAAAACAGAACAGAGATTTGATTGTACTAGGGAGGAAAGATGGACTCAATTTTACTGATAAATGAAATATCTGCTTTTCCTTTCTTCCCCTATACCTCCTTACTAGGATTTTTGTAGGTAAAGTATAAAATTAAGAAAGATAAGCTGTTTCCAATAGCCTCCTACAAATGTGTGATCAGCGGTTGTGTGTTAGTAAATCTTGCAGAAATAAAACATTAGGAATACATCCACTAGCAGCTGTGCATATATCCAGAGACACATTCCCCCAGCCTTTTTAGCCCAGGAGGTTGATCTAACATAGCTAAAAAGTTCCCAAACTATGGTCTGTGAATTGTTGGGTCTCCTCGGGGAGCTGGCTGATCACATGGTGCTGCTTCTCCAACTAATTTCCAATTGCTTAATAATATTAGGAGATAGCAAAACACACATTAGGTTCCTAATAGTTTCCCACAAACAAATGCAGTGGTTGTCACAGGGATTTTGTGCAGTTATTACCTCCTCACAAGTAGTAATTGCAAAATATCTATGTATATAAAAATCTATGAATTCCATTGTATCTCCCTTCCCTACCATTTGTAGAACAAATGTCTTTATAGACTGTAAGCTTTTCTAACCTGAGAGTGTCTATATCTGTGGTTTTGCACAACATTTAGTGCAAAAAGTTCCCCAATGTGAACTCTTTGGGTGCTACTGTAATACAAATATTAAAATAAAAAAAAAAATAAAAAAAAAACTGCGGCCCTTGCCTTCAATCTCCAAGTGAGGCAGCCTACTTACACTGAAAGCTTACCACTGACCACATCAAATGGTTTATAACTTTTGAGCCAAATCAGTTTTAAAAGACTGCTAAATGGCTTTCATAACTCTTTGAAAATATGTTTTTCCCCCCTCTTGCACACACTTCAGCTTTCTTATTTGGAATCTTAGGATCGGAAGGCCCACAGTGGTTTTGATCCTATAACCAAAATGGCCAGGACTGACAAAGACCTCACTGATTAACTTCCCAATTATGTCATTTTTTAAAATTGGCTGCTTCAATGATTTACATCCATTCCACCCAGTTGCACGCAAACAATATAGCCATTTTTTTAAACCTGGAAGGAGCAAGAACTATTCTGGAAACACTCCACCACCTACCAGAAGGTTTCTGAGTCACAAAAAAAAAAAAAAAAAAACAGACTTAATATTTTGGCTAGTGACTCTTACCTTCCATAGACATCTCCCCAAAGGAACCTATAGCAGACAACCAGACCAAGAACATACTCATAATAGGACAATACGGACTAACTCTTACATTTGGTGCCTAGATACCATAGTGACTGCTACATTAGGAATATCTACACAGTCTTGGCAGGATAGAATTAAGAGGTAACAATTTAACTACTCATGGAACGACATATGCCTTTAAATTGCTATGCTTATAGATGTTGTCTTGCTACAATAATCAGAGCCATCAACCTGGTTAACTGTGTTTTTAGTTAACTTCTGAATTGTTGTAAAAAACCTGCAGAGCAATCATGGTATCACATGCTCCTTGAGACATTTTAGTAAGTAGTCAGCTATACATTCTAGGCTGGATATCAGACATCCAGGCCAAGAAAATTATGAAAAAGTGAATAAAGAGAGCCATGTCTATCTTCCTACCTGCAGGAAAGAAAAACTAAGCAACCTGAAAGGCAGCAAACTGATAAAAGAAAAACTTAAAAATGCACACAATTTGCAGGTAGAACAGCAAGGGATTTTTGTGGCCAAGAGCTTAGTAGAATTAGAAAAAGGATTGATATTTATATAGATAAGAACATGGAGAGTTAATTAGAAAAGATTAAAAACAAGAATTTGGAAGGAATACAAACCTTCATGCTTCGAGGCATAAATCAGCCTCTAAGTGGCAGAGGCTACACAGAACTTCCTCTGAAGACAAGTTACTCCATAACTGTACACCTTAGAGTTTCTTGCACTGTACTTCAAAACATCTGCTACTGACCACAGCTGGGACACAGGATACTGAACTAGCTGGACCACTGACTTGATATAGATTCTCTATTCTATGTTCCTAAGCAGGCAGAACAGTTTAGGAGATGATGTAGAGAGATTTCTTTAACATAACAGAGCAATATAAGCATATTGGGGGAGGGACCCATGAGCATGCAGTTCAATTTTATGCTTACAGAAGCAATCGCTGCGCTGCACCATTCCCCTGAATTTGCAACAAGGAGCCTCAACTCAGCAGCCCTGAGACTTACCAAATACAGATAGAAATTCAATATTTCAATACATAAACTACAAGAAAAGATGAGAGACTATGGACATTTAGAGACCCCAGCAGTTCATGATCACTGGATATACCAGTCCCTTAATGAAAAATCAATAGTAAGGAAGCTCTCATGAACTTAAGCTCTGGTTGCATGAATTCATTGCGCCCCAGTTGTTCAGGTCCTGGGAAATCAGAATACAGAGGAGGCCACCCAATAGCATGCAATCCCCCTTAGGATATCCTGAAGACATTCCTGAACACAAAAATAACCTGAAAGCAGAGCAGTTAACCAAAATCTACCTCTTGTAAAGTGAAAATATTAAGTTGGGCTTGAGTTTATTTTATAGCAATACAAAGTCTTCTAAACACATTTTTATTAAGAATTAGTCTGCCTCCAGCGAACAGGTCCATCCTCACTACATAAGAGGAAGCATTAAGGAAAAAGAATACAAAAATAATTTTCACTTTATCCTCAGCCACTTCTATCAGGTTACTTGAGATCTTAATGTTAAAAAAATGAAAGCTAAGAAAATATTACTTTAAAAAGGGACAATTTCAAAAGCTGAAAACATACTTACTTTGTAAATAGTGCAAAACCATCAACACAAGACTATAGCTGCTTAAAGTACCACGACTGGCATCATTTATGTCATGAAAACTCGCCCACTTCTTAACCACCAGTACTAATGGACGAACTCGATTCTCAACTGTAAGTAAAATAAATACTCATCAAAACAAGCAATTTTTAACTAATTGTCAATGCTAAAGTTTTTATATTCCCTCCAGGTTAACATGACACCACCTACTATATGTCGCCCTCCTCTTTTCCTGCCTATTACAGAATTTCATTAGTTATCCCAGAGCTACTGTCATCTTACCAGAATAGGAAATTGAATTCATGCTTACTTGAAAATTTCCTTTCTTTGAATAATAAGGCTCACAGATCCATTACAATGGATACTTCAGCCTGGTTGCAGCTGGGGAACAGAATTGGACCCACCAATCACTGGTAGCAGGGGAATGCCCCACCTCCTGAAGTTGAGATAACTTCCACAGCTAGGATAATTAAAATCTGTTTTCCTAAATTACAGATGATGTTAAATATACTTTGAAGAAAACAATTTCTCTTATTGCAGAGCATGGTAAATTCCACATAACAAACAAACCCAAATTCTTGGATGTCAGTCTCTACCCTAGATAATCCATTGCCTCCTAGGTAGGTCTTATAACTTGAAGAAAGGAAATTTTCAGGTAAACATGCATAATTTTTCCTATTTTTCTTTGTACCAAGGTCCACAGATCCATTACAATGGTATTTTCATAGCAATATGCCTACAGGGTGGAAAGCAGGATCATCCTTTAAATATGGACATTAAAAATAAGTAAATGATGTATCTCTCTTCCCTCGGCATTAAGCTGTGGAAAAAATTTCTGCCAAAAGAAAGGAAATGTCATCAGGTAAGACTGGATAACCAATATGCAGAATTTGGTTAACTAATGGCCATCTCAATACAGAACACATATATACTCTACCCTGAGATTGTCAGCATGCCTACGGACTGTACTTTGTTGCTTAGCCAAAGAAGGAATATTTTGAATTTACTTAAGGAATTAATGCAATGAGCATTGTGAGGGCTATCTTTCCGAATTAAAAGTACAATACTGAGACTGTAAGGAGCACAATGAGGTTCCCGAGTCACACTCTAACCTTGTGTGGTTGGAGTAAAGTTGATGACTTAAGAAAATATTTAATGTTGGATTTGTATAAAAACATCTTTTCTTGAACATGCTGAGAACATACTACAAAGAATTGAGTTTATTGATCTTATGGACCCCAAAGAGAAGTCAAATAGAACTTATTCTGGTACAAAGCCCTTAGTTTAATTACCGTGTTAAACCAGTGAAACATAGCCTTGAGTTCCCCTAGACTGGCTTTATTTTAGGAATATAAGAGTGCCCAAGCAAAACATACTTCATCCAAGTATTCATTTTAAACCTGTATGGTCCTGGATGGAGGACTGGTCTTGCACTAACAGACCTCCTGTGTGAGACAGACACACCCAAAGATCCATTGCTAGGTTAATCAAGCCTGAGAGAAGAAAGGAAAAATCAGCAACACTGCAACTGTCTTGTTCCATTTGTATTATCTTGGGGAGCAGTGGAAAAGGTGGGAAGATATATAGCCAGGACTTTACGCAGCTTTATGAGATGTCATTCACTACTTCACACCTTGGCTCCTCATGCACAGCAAGGTTATAAGGTTTCCAGATGCACAGAGATCAATCATTAGCCCATCAAACTGGCTTACAATAAGTGAGATTTTTGGGTGGAGGAGCCAATTTGCTAATTTGACTTTTGCCATGTAAATCTTGGTGTTCGTTTCCCCATTGGTGGGCAGTGCACATAGACATAAGAAACTTTGTTCAGCCTTTGATGAGAGAATCTCTCTAAGGTAGGCCAGATTCTGTTCTTCCCGGTTATTATGAAAATCTTATCTGACATGCTGACTGTCTTGACCAGAACAGGTTAGTTATCCATGTAAAAGATAAGAGTAAGTGCTCTGAGACCTCACTGAACCACTGCGTTCCAGCTAGTGGATGATGTGCTCTCTCTTTCAGGTATCCATTCCCTGAAGGGAATCGGAAAGAATCCCTTTGATTCTCTGCATTCAACAACTGGGGGAGTGGAGAGTATATATTTGCAGCTACAGCTCTGCCAACAGATGATATAGGGTGATACCTGAAGTTACTGGACAGGTATATGAACTCTGGATCATTGAAGCATGCCTGTGTTTGAGATCAGAATTCCCAACAGGATGCAGTAAGAATTAGATTTTCCTGTGACACCACTTGTTTTCCTTATGACAATCTTCATACTCGGTTTACATTCTTCCAAGATGAGACTTTGTAGCTGGCAGTAGTCTCCTCAGCATAGGCCTATGACTAACTTCCGTGGCACCATGTGTCTGGGTCTGTCCTGAATCTGAACAGTAGGAATTGTATCACTCTGTGTATTTGCTTCAGCCTTCTCTTTGTACAGACCCTTATCAGAAGAATTGGCCAGGAAGAGAAGTAAATTTCCTTCCATAAAGCCAGTATTATTGCCAACATGGTCCTGGAAAGAGACCCTGGAACATATGTAAATTCACAAACAGTAATCACTGAAGATGGGAAAAGAAACAGGCTGCCCTCCATATGCAAACATAAAAATTGTGGATGGTAAAATGGGAATGCTTTAAAGACAAGCCTCTACTAGAAACTTAGGGTACGTCTATACTTACTTCCTGGTCCGGATGTAAGCGATCGATCTTCTGGGATCGATTTATCACGTCTTGTCTAGACGCGATAAATCGATCCCGGCTCGATCCCGGAAGTGCTTGCCGTCGACGCCGGTACTCCAGCTCAGAGAGAGGAGTACGCGGCATCGACGGGGGAGCCTGCCTGCCTGCCGCGTCTGGACCCGCGGTAAGTTCGGACTAAGGTACTTCTAATTCAGCTACGTTATTAACGTAGCTGAATTTGCGTACCTTAGTCCGAAATGGGGGGTTAGTGTGGACCAGGCCTTAGTTAGATGTTTCAGATAGGGCCCTGCTCTCCTTGTCTCGGATTGTGAGGCTAGAAACAGGATGGGAAGTGTGTTGGAATGCTCCAGTCTGAAGTAGATGATGATGATTTTGTTCATGTTGTGGCTTTTGCATTGGTTACTGAGACTGGGAATGGGACAAAGATGTTCTTGAAATTCTCACACAGCTACACTGGACTTTGCCCAGAGGGGGAAGCCTGTCACCTCATTTGATCAAAACTATAGGTAGCCGTTTTTTGTCTGCAAACTGAAAAAGCCTGGCACCGATCAGTGGCCTAATTCCAGACAGGCTGATAGGCAGGTAACTTAGGCAATATGTGACAGCTACTGACCCTGCACTTGTTCTAGCTACCATTTGCAAAGCGGTAGCTTTTCCTGTTGTACTTCACAGACTGCTCCAACTTGCCAAATAGCCTGTATTCCTTTTTCTTTAGTGTCTGGAAGAAGTAGAAGTCAACTCTTCTGATGACTGAATAGCCTCCGTTTTCCATAATTTTTTCCATTATATCACTAAGATAGCTAGGATCTGATTTGCCTGAGCATCTGATCCCAAGGAGCAAAGCACTATATACCTGCATCAAACAGATTTGATTCCCAATTTCCCCCCGAAGAGAGAAGCATTTAGGCCACATGATTTTTAGGTTGAGAAAGACCATGATAGTGCTGCTTGTGAAAGTATGCAGGGGTACTTAGAGTACTAGTTTATTTTTGTTTGCCTGATGCCACCTAAGAGTTTTCATGCCGAAAGGAGGGAGCTGAGATGATACCTGTGGAAGGCCAGTATAGTGAAGTGGTCACCCAGGTAAAAATCTCTACCAGTTAGAAACACAGACTCCCTGGTCACCAAATAGCCACATTTATTTTGGGTAACGAAAGCAGATTACATTTTGTCTGGTGCACACCAAGGAGGCCTTCTACCCTTATAAAATTGAGTCAAAGGTAGAAAAAAGTAAGTGGTGAACCAAGAGACCCCTCACTGCCTGACTGTTATTCTGTATCTGGGCTGATGTCCTGCCATTAATCCACAGCTACCTGCTGCGGGAGAGGGAGAAGCAGTGGTGAGGCATGGCAACCTGCAACAGACGCTAGGAACAATAATCTGAACATTAGGGCCCGGTGACCCACAGCACCAGCTGGAGATGACAGCATGATACTTTCCCAATCTTTTTGGTGTGACAGAGAATCCCTAGCCTTCTATTACATCTTCCCAAAGTGCATCAAGAGGGATATACAGCTACAAGGCAGCTGCAGACCAGCTAGGGATAGCTTTAAAATATCCAGTACTCTCATCAACAAAAGTCTATTCTCCTTTTGTTTGAGAGGGGAGGGAAATGTTAATATATTTTACTCTGTCTCTCTCTACTCTGCTTTGAACTGCTGGTCTGAAACTGGGGCGAAAGCATCCCTAGAGGAATCAGCATGTCTGTGGGCTGATCTTTCTGCTTATCTTCTCTGGGAGGGTGAGCAGAAGATCTTGGTGCTGAGAATTAGCTGATATGCTTCACTCCATGAAGGTGAGCAGGGGAACCAAGCACTGATTTTATTATTCATTTATTTCTCCTTTGGGAGTTTGTCCTCATAATCCTGCTTCAGAGGGAGAAGTGAAATTGGGCTCAGATTGCACTGGGAATATTTCAAGGGGTTAGCAATTTCCATGACCTCAGAGATGCTGAGGTTATTTGTCTCTCCGCCCTAACACAGCCCTCTCTAGGTCTCTCAATGAAGGCACTAGCTTTGGGCTCAAGAACAGGCTCCTCAGCAGCTCTATCCCTCTCTTTTGATGGGATCCACATGGGCCAGATAAGTCTGTTTTCCCCAGGGGTGAGGGGACTCTCATCTAGGATGTCAGCAGGAATCTATTCAGGTTGGGGGCTGTTATAGAAGTAGCAAGAGGGGGAGGGAGCTGGGCCCAAAGGCTCCTTACTGCATCCTCGGGCACTGGCAGTGACTGTGCTGTATCTGGAGCCCCCCACATCAGTGACCTGAAGGGAAGCAGGGGCAGCTGAACTCTGCAGTCAGAGGCGTGGCTGCTAGTGTGGGCTAAAGGGACACTGGCAGAGTCTTCCATCTGGCATACTAATCTTCTGGCTTCAGTCTCCTCAGGGAGATGGAGGGGGCTGCTTCCCCCAGAACCTGTTCTTTCCCAATCCTGCCTGTCCCGTTTTCCTACTTGGGCAGCATCTTGCCCAGCACTGCTAGCCTCTCTAATCCTGCCTGGCTCCGCTCCTGTCCAGGGGCGAGGGTCTAAGGTGACCCCACCCAGACTGGGAAATTGCACTCTACCTGCAGAGCTGGTCAAGCTTCCCGACACAGACCCTTCCATTTACCTCTAGCTTTTCGCAGGCTAGCTCTCTCTCTGCAAGGGTGCCAGCTGCTCCAAACACCTCAGAAGGGGAATCAGAGCTGAGAGGGCAATCTCCCCCCAAAATCAAAGGCAGGCCTGGGACTCTGCTAGGAATTAACCAGACTAATTATTCAATGGATTTTTCAGTCTAAATCTGAAATACTGTTTGGAATTCCCCTCAAAGAAGCTCTGCAGTAGGAAGGCAGAAAAAACTGGGGGAACTTCAGGGAGCAGGGCATTCCACTGCTCCCAGTGCCTGATGGTGCTGATTCTGCCCCCAAGCTGCAAGGCAGGCTGATACACCCACTGTAATAGCTCTGTGGACCTAGCATGAAAAAAATATACATTTTAACTTTTGAAAGTTAAAAAGATTAACTAGTCATATTAAACTACACTACTTTTCTCCATATAACTGATCTTTTAAGAATTGTAGGTAACAAGAATTACTGTACCTATTTTAGTTACTTAATAAGACAGATAACATCCCAATATGATTAGATACTAGTGCATGTGTAATAAAAGCTCCTATCAAGAGAGTTTAACTGAAATGCTAGTTTAAAGTAGGAGAAAGTTCTCTGGGAATAAGAAAATATAAAGACAACTTACTGTATGCATAGGTTCTGAGAAGGAATGTATTTCTTATTCCTACAACATTGTTTACATTCAAGTCAAACTCCACACAGCTATGTGGGGGGAAAGAAGTCAAATTGTATCACACACATTTTTCAAAATAAGACATAACTACAATATATTTATCATCATCATCATCCTGTCATTGACTGAATTAACAACCATGAGTTTGTTTACTGGAAACTTGAGTTTAAGATAAGCCTCTAGACTATTGCTTTTTGGAGTCAATAAAGCTGTAAGGATGTCAAATGTGCTGTTTGCTTCATTATTGCTCATGCCTCAATTATGGACTTGAATTCGGTTGTGTCTGATACAACTAAATAATATTGAAATTGGATAGTATAGGATATGCAAGAAGAACATAGTCCAAACCAATAGGATGGCTTAAAATCCTACATGTTTTTGTATTAGCCTACACATTTACACTGACAATATTTAATATATATATATATATTCCTTTGCTAAAACAACAAACTTGGGTTTGATGAAGCATCTTTTGAAATCATTTCTGTGATGTTTTAGTTTGGAACAAGTCCCTGAAAAAGGGAGAAGGAAAATACAGGTAGAAGGTTTCGAAACACAAGGATCTTCCTATACAATTCAGGTTCAGATTTAATTGATCGTATTCTAGGGACACACCAATGTGGCTACACACACTTCAGTGTCCTGGTTGTTTCTTAACTCTGCAGTGGTGTTTGAATATCAAGCAACAAGCACTTTAGAAGGAGATATTTGTTTTGTACAAAATTTGCAAGATTTGCTATTAACTCAGTTTCTCCATTGTTAATCTGACTTCAGTGTGTGCGATTTTTATAAATTTCACATTATTAGCAGCAAAACAAGTGCAGCAAGAAAAGCATAATATGCCCATTCCCAACTGACAAATTTTAATTGTAGTGCCTGTATGAGATTAGAAAACTCTAGATTAGTGACAGCATCTGAATTTACAGTCAAAGAAGAACAGCAATGTTTTAATCTATATCAGAAAGGACACACTGCAGATAGACCAAAAGGGAACTCAAATCAATGATACATTAGAGATTCAGGACTGATTCAGTCAAATTTTCTCAAAGTGTCAAACACTCCTTATTTTGCTTTGATTTTAACAGCCATCTCTTTTTTTAATTTTTTAAATCTATTTATGAAGCTTTAATAGGTTTACAAATCATTGCCTTAGAGATATCAAAAACAAAACAATAATAATTTCAGCAGTGAGCTTTTGTTGAGAGAAACATTACACAGTAATATAATCATGAGATCGCTGTTTAATAATCTCTGCTTGGGAAAAAATCCCTTTGGCATGTTACTTACATTATTTATTATAAAGGAAATCCTATAAATTGGTATATTGGTGGAAACAGAAGCATGCCAATTAAGCTATCAATTCTGAATATCTGTAGAACACACTATACTGGTAAAGGAATTTTTATTTTGTTAATTGCTTTAAAACAGCCCATTGTATCCGACATATTTTAAAACCTATATCAGAGTTAAATCTTACTCTTTCAGAAGTCATCAGAGAACAATAAAGCCCCACAAAGTAAACAGAAAATTAGCAGAGTAGGAAGTTTACAAGTTTGAGTTAGTATTTGGTAGATATTGTAAATAAATGTGAAAACACCGCTGGGAATATTAGTGGTCATTGAACTGGACTGAACTAAATATGCTTCCTGGGAGCAGCTGGGAAAGAGAGAAGATGCCTGGACAGTGAATTCCCCTATATTTAATTTGGTTTATACAGGGTTAGTCCTCTAGGTATTCATTGCCTGGTTCATTTTTTGATCTCTGTATGGGTAAGTGCATGGGTACATGCATATGAGAGTTAATGAAGAGTGTGGGAGAGAAAGAGGTTGATGGGATAAGATAGAAAAGTAGTATGTCATGAGACTTTAGGAGAAGAGGGAGACAGTAACATACACAATTAGGGAAAGAATTAGGTGAAGGAAAGGAGGCAAAAGAGGAAATAAGACACTGAAGACTATTCAGGAAAGATGTATCACCTTTAGGGAAATTTTATGATGAAACTTAGTTTTGTCAAAAAATGCCTATTCAGTAGAACAAAAATATTTTGTCAAATCTGTACTAGAACTGGAAAAATCTTCATGCAAACACAGCAGAGCACAGGACACTCTGCCTCCTCCGCCAACCCTCTAGCTCAGGAGAACAAGCAGTTCTGGGTCTCTGGGTCCTAGAGCTGGGGGGTTAGCAGGGAGGCACAGTGGCTCAGCTCTCTGCCTTTCTGGCAGCTACTCTCAAGGAAGGCTCCTGTCAATTTCAGAAGAGAAATTGACAAAAGCCTTCCTTCAAGGCGGCCAGGAAGCAGGAAAAAAATAGTTTTCAGTCTTCTGAAACAGGATTTTTCTCAAAATCCCTTCCCATGAAAGTTATTTTCCCTATAATTAGATTGAATCTAAAAAAAAAAAAAGAAAGAAGGTCTAACAAAAGCAACAAAACATAGAAAGTTTTACTGACAATGTTACAACTAAAAATACACAAATAGTACAGCAGCTGTTTAACTCCCAGAAGCTACAGGTGTTGGCAGTATAGTCTTCTTGGGTGATAAGTTTGCCCTGGGGGCTAATAGATGACAAGTAAATTTTTCAATCCCTGATTGTACAGAGTTTCCACTTTGTGTGTTGGTGTTAAGATTATGGCAATGTATTAGGTGAAACTTTACATAGTAGTATTAATGGCAAAACTAGTATGAACTGTAAGCTTATCAGAATATTTATGAAAACTACCTAATATGGTCATTTTCATACATATTCTTAGGATTTGAGTTTTTTTAAAACTTCTTGTTACATAAAGATAACTACATCTAATCACTTAAGTTTCTCACTTGTGAGTTACTACTAAATGCGCACAGGAGACCACTATGGTATCTGGGCAAACTTTACATGATCCTTGCTTTTACTTCACTATTTGGATAATTTATCCACTGTTTACCTATGATTGATCATTTGATTCAACTATTTTAAAAGTAATATTTTGATCTTGTGTCCCACAGTCCTATGCCCTATCCAACAGACCACTTTTCTCCTATTTTGAACCTCATTGTAAATGGAAAAAGTATGTAATGAAATTCTAATTAGCATTTTATAATCCAGAATGCAAGTATAGCAAAATTGGAAGGTAGTTAATAATAAAAACTGAGGAGATACTAGATTTTGTAGTACCAAAGGGGATATAGTAGGGGTTTTTGATCTGATCACAGTGGCTCTCTCCAAGGAAGGTCTCAATAAGTTTTGGGTTCCCCGCCCCAGGAAAGGATGAAGGGGGAAGCAGGAAGAAAGGGGGCAGTGAGCAGAAAATAGCCGAATATTAGAAAGCTGCTCAGGAATGATTCTCTACTAGGAATGATTAAAGTATAGTCATCATATGAAAATGATATACAAATTGTCTTCCTATCTTAACATGCAGGCCCATAAATTAGAAAGACTTGGGCACCATTCCTATACTTTGTCACTAATTTAATGCTTTTACATGTAATCTTTTTTCCAAGTAAGCACTCAGATGTTGAAAACTTAGCTAGGGTAACAGGATATAAATAGTTATGCTGTACAGCAGGGGTCGGCAACCTTTCAGAAGTGGTGTGCCGAGTCTTCATTTATTCACTCTGATTTAAGGTTTCGCGTGCCAGTAATATATTTTAACGTTTTTAGAAGATCTCTTTCTATAAGTCTATAATATGTAACTAAACTATTATTGTATATAAAGTACATAAGCTTTTTAAAGTGTTTAAGAAGCTTCACTTAAAATTAAATTAAAATGCAGAGCCCCCCAGACCGGTGGCCAGGACCCAGGCAGTGTGAGTACCACTGAAAATCAGCTCACATGCTGCCTTTGGCATGCGTGCCATAGGTTGCCTACCCCTGCTGTACAACATCCTAGTGCATCCCTCTTATTAGGCTAATGTTATTTTCATATTCATTCATAAATTTCACAAGAACTTTTTTGCATCCATTATGCTTTCATTGAGAAATCTATTTTTTCACTTAGATACACATTTTTTAAATACTTAAGGAAAAACAAATAAAAATTAAATACTAAGCCAAGTATTTAATGCACATGCATAATCCTTGTACTATACTGTTAGCATGGAAGTCCATAATTTGTGTTACAAATTCAAAACCTCTCTCCACAAAGTATTTAGAATGTTAATTTTGATTCAAACCAGACTCTATAGTTTGTGCATAATGATTAAAAAACAATACGTCTTTACAAAAAATCATGTTTATTTGATGTTAAGGCGGTTTTACAACAAAGTACAAAGATCAGTTACTTACCCTACAGTAAATATGGTTCTTCGAGATGCTGTTACTGTGGATCCCACCATGGGTGTGCATGTGGATCACACGCTGTGACCCTAAGCACCCCGTATTCACACCCTACACACTACTGTAATAAACTTTGTACAAAATATGCCTTGTGAGGCATTTGAAAATTTAATAACTCACTGATCATTAATATTCTTGAGTGAGGTACATATGCAGCATGTATTAAGAGTTATGGATGTATGCTGGAATGATTAATAAAATGTGTTTAAACCAGGCATGCCAGGGGAAGTTGGTAACCAGGTCTGCCCTAGACAAAGGAATTTGTATTTGCTTCTCTCACCAGCCTGGTGATCAGGCAGAGACAATGAAGACCCATTTTTACATATCAGGTAAACACAGCTATAAAGCTAACAAGCAAGGGAGGAGACAACATGGCAATTATGTCCCAGCAGGAGAGAAGCTTGTTTGAAAAGTAAAACCCAGACCAATACACATTGCAGAAGTTTACTGGTCTATAAAGATAGGGGTGGGGTGGATGGGCTGACCCTCAAGTGATAAACAGTTGAATCAACTGATTGTATACAATGTTACTGTATTATCAAAGTTTACAGGGTGAAGTCTTTTCTGAAAAAAGAACAGGGAGTACTTGTGGCACCTTAGAGACTAGCATTTATTTGGGCATAAGCTTTCGTGGGCTAAAACCCACTTCATCGGATGCATGCAGTGGAAAATACAGTAGGAAGATATAAATATATCTATATCTAATCACTATATATAGATATATCTATACACACACACACACACCATGAAAAAATGATTGTTGCCATCAATGTAGCGCAAGTAGAGTAGGGGCGTTAGGAGATGAGAGCTCAGGAAGCGTTGTTCTAAGTCAGCCATAAAAATGTTGGCATACTATGGGGCCATGTGGGTACCCATAGCAGTGCCCCTGACTTTAAGAAAAAGTTGTGGGTAAGGATGATGACATCATTATCTGGACCCATGGAAAAGAAGCCCTTGAGGAATTCCACCATGATTTTAACAATTTCCATCCCACCATCAACCTCAGCCTGGACCAGTCCACACAAGAGATCCACTTCCTTGACACTATAGTGCTAATAAGTGATGGTCACAAACACCACCCTATACCTACTGACCACTATACTTACCTACATGCCTCCAGCTTTTATCGAGACCACATCACACGATCCATGGTCTATAGCCAAGTTCTAAGATACAACCGCATTTGCGCCAATCCCTCAGACAGAGACAAACACCTACAAGATCTCCATCAAGCATTCTTAAAACTACAATACTCACCTGGTGAAGTGAAGAAACAGATTGACAGACCCAGAAGAATACCCAGAAGTCACCTATTCCATGACCATGACAGGCCCGACAAAGAAAGTAGCAGAACGCCACTAGCCATCACCTTCAGCCCCCAACTAGAACCTCTCCAGCGCATCATCAAGGATCTTCAACCTATCCTGAAGGACGATTCCTCACTCTCACCGATCTTGGGAGACAGGCTAGTCCTCGCTTACAGACAGTCCCCCAACCTGAAGCAAATATTCACCAGCAACCACACGCCACACAACAAAAAACACTAACCCAGGAACCTATCCTTGCAACAAAGCCCGTTGCCAACTCTGTCCACATATCTATTCAAGGGACACCATCATAGGACCTAATCACATCAGCCACACCATCAGAGGCTCGTTCACCTGCACATCTACCAATGTGATATACGCCATCATGTGCCAGCAATGCCACTCTGCCATGTACATTGGCCAAACCGGACAGTCTCTACACAAAAGAATAAATGGACACAAATCAGACATCAAGAATTAGAACATTCAAAAACCAGTCGGAGAACACTTCAACCTCCCTGGTCACTCAATTACAGACCTAAAAGTCGCAATTCTCCAACAAAAAAAACTTCAAAAAACAGACTCCAACAAGAAACTGCAGAACTGGAATTAATTTGCAAACTGGACACTACTAAAGTAGGCTTGAATAAAGACTGGGAGTGGATGGGTGATTACACAAAGTAAAAACTATTTCCGCATGCTAATTTCCCCCCTACTGTTACTCACACCTTGTCAACTATTTGAAGTGGGCCATCCTGATTATCACTACAAAAGTTTTTTTTCCTCCTGCTTATAACAGCCCACCTTAATTGATTAGTCTCTTTAGAGTTGGTATGGCAACACTCATTTTTTCATGTTGTGTGTGTGTGTGTGTGTGTGTGTGTGTGTGTGTGTGTGTGTGTGTGTGTGTGTGTATATATATCTTCCTACTGTATTTTCCACTGCATACATCCAATGAAGTGGGTTTTAGCCCACGAAAGCTTACGCCCAAATAGTCTCTAAGGTGCCACAAGTACTCCTTGTTCTTTTTGCTGATACAGACTAACACGGCTACCACTCTGAAATCTTTTCTGAAAGTTAACAATACACCGGTGATTATTATGATGATAATGATGAAATGTATGTATATATTAACACTATGTGAGGAAATATGAATACTTAATGATATTATGCTTTTAAAGTCTGTGCCCAAACAGAAACAGGTTCCCTCTCAGCCAGGAGAGCTGGCAGCTATCTACGGTCTTCAATGAAATTAAGCAAAGCGTGACCAAAAAACCATAGAAGTGCCATTTACGTAAGCAGGGAGATGGGAAGTCCACAGGAAGGGAAGAACAGCATGAGGTCATCCTGCCTCTTGAAACAAGGTCACTCAAATTTGGAAGATATAAGCAAGGACAGAAGCCACCTTTGACATCCATCACTAGACAGACAAGGGAACAGCGGAGAAAGATGGGTCTTTCAACCAAGGTTGTATTGAAGTCTCTGGACACTGAAAATAAAGTAAGAAATCTGCTTTGGCCAAGATCTTTCACTCACAAAGACAAGCGAAGCCAGCACCTTGTGCTTCTGTGGAAGGTCCTGAGAGAAAGTCAGCCATGACTGGGAAGAAGGAAGACTGGTGTGACGAACCATCTTGAACAAAGCCCGTGCCTTGCTCGTTTATCTTTTAGATGCCTGTTCTCCCTTTTGATTTGCTTGTAACCCTTTCTAACTTTATTTCTTTTACCTGGCATCACTTAAATGTATTAACAATAGGACATAGGTTATTTTTTTTTACTATAAACCAATTCTGTGCTGGGTTTGCAGGAAAGGATATATTTATTCCAATTAAATTAATAAACTGTGATGTGCTTTTGTTCCTTTAAAGAGACATACGGACCTTATTATTTCTCTGAACTGTCCAGGCGAGGGCTGGACATAGAGCACAAGATTTTGGGAAAATTTGGGACTGAGAGCATGTTGGGGTCACCTTGCTAGTTGTAACCAAGGCTGGTAGAAGCCAGAGTGGGTCTTTAGACAGGCTGCTCAGGTCAGAATTGCTGAACCAGGGCTGGCTGCATAGCACACAGACACTCAGGGTATGACCTGCATGCTTGCTGCTGACTCAATCTCCCAGTAGTGAGTTACAGTGACAAAGCATTGAGAGGCACTAAGTGTTACAGGGTAAGAAGTGACAACCCCTCCCTGGTCTGAATTGCACATGCACAAACTTAAAATCTTTTCAACAGCCACATCCAGCAGGGCTGCACATGTGCCTGTGCTGCCTCATGCTCCTGTGCAACGGCCATGTCCCTCCCCCGCCCTCAGTTTCTCGTAATTCAAAGCCCTTAACTGCTGAGGACTCCAAAAGCAGGGATGGAGAATGGGTCATGGGACCCACACTTACCACAACATCTTAAAGACCATTGCTACTATAGAAAGGCAAGGGATGGTGGCACAAGGAGCGTCAGCTGAATCAGTTGAACAGAAATTGAAGTACAGCTTTCCCAAACTTGGCATCAGATCTAGCTAAATCCAGTGCATAATGCTTGACGTACATGAGTGGGCTGCTCTGTGTAACTACCTTGCAGATTTCAGTACATTTCAGAAGTAGGCTACAGATGTCACCTAGGCTCTGCTGGAGTGAGCCTTAATAATCATTAGGATAGGCACAACAGCCAGCTGGAAACACAATTAGATACAAAGACTACTTAAACGGATAATGGAGTGCATGAAGTAGCCTGTCCCTATAGCCACAAATAGAAAAGGGGACATTCTGAAAGATTTGGGCCTGTCAATGTAATATAGAAGAGCTCTGAATATGTCCAGAGTATGTAGCTTTTTTTCCCCTGGTGGGGAGTTTCGGGAAGAACAGACATACATTAACAGATTGACTTAAATGGACCTCAGAAACCACTTTGAGAATGGATTTTGCAATGATGTATCAATACCACCTTGCCCATACAGAATGAGGTATACAGGTTGTCATAACTATAAAGGGAAGGGTAACAGCCCTGTGTACAATACTATAAAATCCCTCCTGGCCAGAGATTCCAAAATCCTTTTACCTGTAAAGGGTTAAGAAGCTCAGGTAACCTGGCTGACACCTGACCCAAAGGACCAATAAGGGGAGAAGATACTTTCAAATCTTGGGGGGGGGGGGGGGGGCGCTGGCGCTTTTGTTTGTGCTCTTTGTTTTGGGGGAGTTCGCTCTTGGGACTAAGAGGGACCAGACATCAATCCACGCTCTCCAAATCTTTCTGAACAAGTCTCTCATATTTCAAACTTGTAAGTACAGCCAGGCAAGGCGTGTTAGTTTTATCTTTGTTTTCTCAACTTGTAAATGTACCTTTTACTAAGGTGTTTACCTCTGTTTGCTGTAACTTTGAACCTAAGGCTAGAGGAGGTTCCTCTGGGCTCCAAGTTTGATTACCTTGTAAAGTTATTTTCCATCCTGATTTTACAGAGATGATTTTTACCTTTTTCTTTAATTAAAAGCCTTCTTTTTAAGAACCTGATTGATTTTCCTTGTTTTTAGATCCAAGGGGGTTGGATCTTGATCCACCAGGAGTTGGTGGGAGAAAGGAGGGGGGATGGTTAATTTCTCCTTGTTTTTAGATCCAAGGGGTTTGGATCTGTATTCACCAGGGAATTGGTGAAGAGTCTCTCAAGGCTACCCAGGGAAGGGAATTAGCACATTGGGAGTGGTGGCAGCGGATCAGATCTAAGCTGGTAGTTAAGCTTAGAAGTTTCATGCAAGCCCCCACATCTGTTCCCTAAAGTTCAGAGTGGGGAAGGAGCCCTGACACAGGTGTTCTGACATGAGTGCCCGACACTTTCTCACTGTTCTGGCCAAATTGATGACCACCAAAAAGACTGTTTTGAGAGTAAGACTGTAGATGGAGCTCTCTGAGAGGGGTTTGAAGGGAAGCTCCATAAGCTTTGAAAGAACAACATTGAGGTTCCACATGGAAGCAGGTTCTCTAACCAGTAGATAAGTAAGCATTAGTCTCAAGAAATTTGGATACCATTAGATGAGAGAAGATGGAGAGCAATTTTATCACAGACCAGAACCCCATAGTGCTAGGTGCTGTACAAACAAAACAAACAGAGATTCCCTGCCCCCAAAGAGGTTACAATCCAAGTACAAGGCAAAAGACAACAGAGGATAGAGGCAGATAGGAAGTACAAGGAAACAGTCAGTCAGTACTGGTCAGCAGGACAGGTAGTGGTCTCAGCACACCTGCAGCATAACCATTGCCAAGTTTTGTGTAGGCCTCATGGCAAGGTAGAATTTTAAGGCTGGTTTTGAAGGAGGATAATGAGTTAGTTTTGCAGATGTTTATGGTAAGCTCTTCCCAAGCATGAGTGGCAGCATGGGAGAAGGATGAAGGTGCTTGTTTTCTTAGTACATGGGATGAGGCTCTGCATTTCTGAACACGTGGAGGAGTAGATCGCAGCAGCGCCAGTAAGGCCAAGATGACAGATCATAAGGGTACTGACCCAATTACAGTTCTCCTGTCCACTGCCAGTCACATATCAGTGCCCAGTACAGAAAGAAACCTAGAGGGAACTCTGGGAACATTCTGACCCACTAGGGAGGATTCCCTAATTGAAGTAGAGAAGAAAGAGTGGCTTGGAGATGGCAAAGAGGAGTCTCTCTCTTTAAAAGGCTTCTTCTCCCCACTAGAACCAAGGTTATGGTGCCTGGTTACAGGGAGGGACTTACCATGGATGGGCTCCTCAACTCTGGGTTGGTGGATTTCTCTTCCCCAGGGTAAGACATGACTTTCATGGATTGCTCAAGTAAAAGTAATTTGAGCCTGATGTGTCTCAGTTTGAGTGCAGGATGAGAAGTTGCAGCAGAAAAAAACCACTTGCTGGGGACGTCCCTGTCCCTGAAGTGGAAGAGACATCTGCTGAGCCCATCAATGAAGAGCATGACCATATGAAAGATAGGGTTTAAACCCTGTGGGTTTAGAGTTTGAAATGATGACAGTTGGTGCAAAATGCCTTGCCCTACTCTACAGGGGGCATATGGGGCAAGTACCTGTTTTTTTTAAACATCCAAGTCAAAGATAACGAGAAGTGAAGAAGAGTTTCTTCACAAAACAAAGTTTGAAGCTCAAGAAGTGTAGTGGGTTGAACATTTGCTAGTTTCCATTTTGCTGCCACAGACAGTAAGAGGCAACTGAGGGAGGGTTGCAGACATTCTGTCCTTTATGTCTTGGTACGGGAACATGAGACGGCACAGGGGGCATGTGAAGCACCGACAGACACTGCTATTCAAAAGATTCTGAGCTTGTGTATGTGAGGCACATTCACATCTACAGTGGGATCCACACTGCCACACTCAAAGAAATCATGAATTAATTCTTGACAACAGTTAAACACTTAAAAGGTGAAAACATCTTGAATTTTTTCCCCTTTGAATTTTATCCTGCAATGAACTAACTATTAACTAGAGCTGTTTGAGAATTTTTTCCTAAGATGTCATTTCTTTGGGAAAATGCCAATTTTTGCAGGACTGCACCAGCAACTACACTTTTGGTGGGAAAGATGCCTCAGGTCAAAACTAGAAGCCACCCCCCACCTCAGAATAGCCCAGTTGTTACGGCCCTCACCTGGGAAGTTGGATGTACAGGTTCTAGTTTCTGCTCTGCCTGATTTGGGGCACGGGCTTAAACATGGGTCTTCCACATCCCAGGCGAATGTTCTAGCTATCAGGCTATTTACTACTCTGTAGTGGATGACTCACTCTCTTCTGTTTGATCTATTCCACTTTGCATAAATAAGTAAATATTCAATAGATCAGAGATAGAGTTCGATTCTGTCTCTGTAGTTAGAATATTCACCTGGAATGACTTGAACCTGAATATCCACTTCCTAGGTGAGCCCCCTAACCACAGGGATACTAGCTATTTTGGGGTGGGAGCGCTCACTGATTTTTCACAAAAGATTTCAAAAGGTCTCTGATATGTCCCAATGTGGAACTGGACATTTTTCAAAATCTCAAAAATGTTTGCAGGATGAGAAAAGGTTCTTGCCCAGATCTACTATTAACTAAGGCCTTTAAGAGACAAAACGCTGTGTACATGATATGTGACGTGGTGCTGCTATTTATTCACATCATAAAAACTCAACAGCCACTCCAGTTGTGAGAATTGCTTAAGGCCAGGAAGAAGATAAGTTGACATTATCACTGCGCTAGCTGACAAGATCTATGATCTGACTACAGTACATGTCACAAAGAAGCAGCATGATTTTAATGGGACTACTCAAGTGCAAAGTACATGTTTAAGAACTTTACTCTATCAGGCCTAAGAAAGGATGTTAATTTAAGGTACTTGCCTGACTTTATCCCTGAACTTCACTATTGGCACTTTTGCTCGGATCAGCTGAGGTCTCTCAATGTAGTTTGCTGAAAGGGAGGAAAAATATATTCAGTGAAGTGTCAGGCAAGATGCTGACTGTAAGAAAACTGGATCCTAAAGTGGTAGTCAAATTGTTCATATTTAGTAAATAGGAGCTGACTAGTGAATTTAGCTCAAGTGATTTAATGAAGTCCAATATGAACTTTTGCAGTAAACCTAGAAGAACTACTAGCTAAAATACAATCTAGGTGATAAGAAAAAATTAAAGTTAACTTCATTTCTACTGTGAAAAAAACATTGGTGGAAGGTTTTTCAATGGGACATGAGATATAAGCAGATTAATCCTAAAGAGAACTATTCTTCAAATGCTACATTGAATAGTCCTTGCTCACATGAAAAGGACCATCGAACTCAATGAAACTGCTTATATTAGTGCTACTTACTTTGTAAAAGGTACAAAACCAGACCTAAAACTTGGAAGCCAGACCCACAGTCTGCTAATATACAGCAAAACAGACTAGCACTGAGCTGTGGGTGTGAGATGTAACTAGCCTGTCTAATTTTTAATCATTTCCCTTAGTATTTAGGATTTTTTAATCTACATTTTGTTAGATTAGTACTTTGATTTTGTCTTAACGCAAGAACTGTATCTTTATTATACATACATACTGTACTTAAAACTCTCAGCAGGAACTGTTAATTTGGTTAATTGACTCTGTTCTAAGAAAGATGTTCCCTAGCATTCTATCAACATAGAAGACAAATTATTGTTATTTTTGTAATTAGGACAACTCTTTCCATCAAAGGGGCAGAGGGGGGATGGACCACACCTGCACTTTGTTTTTCGGGAGCTAGGACATATCTTCCCAGAGGCATCTCTCACTCAGCGATAATCAGGAGAGACAGAGAGAGAAAAGCAGAGTCCAAAGGAGCTTAACCATTATGGAGAACCATCAGGGAACAGAGCTTTTAATAGTCTTCACTATGTTAGCAAAATTTGGGACCACTTGAACTTTGCATGCTTTCTGTATCAGACACATAACATTTTATTTTCCCTTTTCACTACTGTAAATTAAGCCAGAAGTAGAAAGTATAAGGAAAATAAGACCACGTTAAATTAACTTACTCCTCACTATAATACTATTTTGTATTTCTCTCAAAGTAGTGAATATAGATTAAGCAGTTTATCATCATGTTTACAGTCAGGTTCTCAGTAACCTAAAGATATAAGGTTTGGGTTGCAAGCACTAGAGGGGAATATTAGTTTATTAAAAATAATCTTCCCAGTGAAATTTAAAAAGTCATCTCTATCTGATTTTAGAATCTGCAAAGGCCTTTCCAACTACTGTACCACTTACCCCTTCTGATAAAATACTGTATATTATGTGATTTTATCCCACATGATTGGAATCTAGACAACATACACATATAAAGGTAGCTTTAATGAACTATCCATTTTGCCTCCAGAATTACAAACACTGTTACCAATTGTCTGAGACTTACAAAGTTTAGTACAGAAGAGTTTTTGGACTAAGCTGAGTATATGCCTTGCTTCAGTCTTCTGATTTACCTGAAATATGAAATGTAAGATACAGAACATAAGTACGTGACCTTCTCTTTCCCTTATACAATATTTACAGTGAATGGAAAAAAATCTGATATTTTAGGAGATGAGCATGTAAAAACCTATCAGCATTCAGGAAGTTTATCAAAACCTTCATAATATTTTCTTTAGCACCAGCTAAAATATTTCATACTGAGTACTGCTTATCATGCATCATAGTCACACCAGAGAACAACTATGACAGGAAGCTAACCCATAACTGAAGAAACTGGAGTTTTGCAACCTTCGCTTTAATTGCTGTTACTTACAAGAATATTCCAGAATCCTCTACTTAAGACTTAGTTTTACTATTCCTTTTCTCTAAACTTAACACAGTTCCCTGTATTTAGTTTCCTCTCACTATATGTAGTAAAGTACATTTTAGTGATGATATATTGCATAATAAGTTTTCTTACTGTGGCAACTCAGTAAAATTACTGAGTCTCTATTCCCTCTTAAAAAGTTCACATTCTCTGTTTTTTTCCTCAATAGGATTTTGTATCACGGAAAGTTTGTCTTTGTTGTCTCATAATAATGCAAAGAGCTGTCACCACTATACGTAACCTGGACTTTAAGTCATTTTCACCTTTGAGAACTTTTTTCCTACTGAAGTAAAGTACCCGTATTGAAAAAATCTAAGACACGGAAGGTATAGCAATATTCGCTATTTCTGCCTTACTTGATGTGGCAACTAAGAAAAAAACATTACTTATTAGAACTATCAGTCTTGTGCCTTTAAAAAAAGGAAGAAGAGCACAGAACTGGGAAACAGGATACTTGGATTGTATTCCCAGCTGTGTCACAGATTTCCCAGCGTGACCTGGGGCAACTAACTCATCCCTCTATGTTTCAGTTCTGCCCATTTGTAAAATTAAGATAACTACTTTACAGGGCTGTTGCATGAAGCTATATTAAGATTTGTAAAGTATTCTGAGAGCCACAGATCAAAGCTCCAGCAATGTGAAAGATAATTGTTAAATAGAAGGTTTTGACATCCCCTGTATACACCTCTCAATTTCTTACATGGGTGGATTCCAAAAACAGACTTAATTCACTAAACAAAAACCACGTTTTTCAAGGTAATATCTTGAAAGGGACAATTTGCTTTATTACAGAGTTCACTGTATGAACAGTCTTCCCATTTTAACATGTTTTTTAAAGCAACTTACTGGCTCCTCTTTAACCACCAGGCACAGGTCACCATCACTGCTACGAGTACCAAATCCATTCAGTGAGGATCCAACCAAGAAGAGTCTGCTCTCTGTAGCAACAGAACCATAGAATGAAGCTTGAGAACTTTTCTTAGCTAGAACAAAATCATGTATCTGAATATTCAAATATGTACTAAAAGCCTAAAATAACATACGTGGAAAAATTCGCTGAATTTCCTTCTGGAGTTCCGTTCGGCAGAGCTCTTTTTTGTTCAAGTCGCAGGTTTGTTGCTGACACGCTTGAAACAACTCCAGAACCTGTTGACTTAACTTAACACCCCCCCACACACACAAAAAAACTTTTATAATGGGCAAAAAATACAGATAATGGGTGAAAAATTCCCGTGAAAAATACAGTTATATGAAAAACAGAAGACAGAATACATCATAATTAAGAGCCAATAACATACATATAATATATATGTCTATATTAGCTTCCAAAGTCTATTCACTCTTAGAGCCTTATCCAGCTCAAATTCACCTTAATCACCCACACAAGACTGATTTGGCCAACATGTGGAGAGAGGCTATCTATCCACAGCAGGCCAATTTCCATCTTCAGCCAGGCAATATCTGCAACCTTCCAAGCAAAGAGCAGCCCTAAAGGCTACAAATATTTTCTACTGACTCAAACAAATAGGAAATTTAAAGTTATCAATGTCAGGAAAAACAAATATTAAAAATACTGTTTTGAAGACAGTTTGCATGAGAGGAAAAATCAAGACACTAGCTATCTGGCAGAAAAATTCTCGTTTTATTTGGAAACAAACATTAGTTTTTCTTAATCTACTGTATAGCTATGCATTATAATAATCATCATCATCTTGAAGTAAGTATTTTCACAGTAGTATAACAACACCTTATAAAATACATTCTTGACCTTATTAAAAATGAAAATTCTAACATGGCACTTCCCTGTTATTTGTTACATAATGCACTACAGTCTTTCAATTTCAAAAGAAAAGGCTGCAGCAGGCTTTGTTCTTATTTTGTGGCTCTGAAAACATTATATCCAGAGGTGGTGCTAGCTCACTGGGGGCCCTAAGCAGGAATATTTTTGCCACCCCCAAAAGTGAATAGGTGGCACCCTTGAGCTGCTCAAGACCCTAAGCAATTGCTTAGTCTGCTTATGCCTACCACCGGCTCTGATTATATCCACTATGCCCCTCCTCCCACACATCCTAGAAGATGCAGGATACAGCAAAAAGCTTTTTCCTCCCTTACACATCCCCAGAACTGGAATGATAAATTCTCCCTCACCTCCTCCCGGTTTGGGTAGAGAGGCTTCTCTACAGCTCTCTCATTACACTACAAAGGGAGCCATCTCCCATGCTACTGGTCTTTTTCCTTATTAGTCTTATCTCTGCTGTTTCACAGGTGATGCAACAAATGGAGACCCCTATGATTTGCACTCTGCCTGACCCATATGCAGATTTCATGAGATCCACATGTAGGAAGAAAACAGGGAGGTAGCGTTGAGCTAGAGACATTCTCTGCCCCTTGCATGAACGCACCCCAGCAGCCATGTTTGTTAAACCCAGCAGCAGATACTGCCATAGAATCCCCAAAAAAGTTTTCTTGGCAACCTGAGAGACAAGGGTCTCCCTACTAGCTGGAGAACAGACTTAAATTAGTTAATGTTTGTAAGTGCTCTGTATAAGCATCATGCAAGTGACAAGTAGTAGTATAACTAGCTCATTTAAATTCGTTAATAGATCATAGACTATTAGAGTTGAAAGAGACCTCAGGAGATCATCTAGTCCAACCCCCTGCTCAAAGCAGGACCAAACCCAACTAAATCATTCCAGCCTGGGTTTTGTTAAGCCAGGCCTTAAAAACCTCTAAGGATGGAGATTCCACCATCTTCCTAGGTAACCCTTTTTAAAACAGAGTGGTGTCTTACCTTTAATACTTAAGAAAAATCACTAGCATTAAATGTTTTCTTTATACTTTTTTCATATAAATGATAAAATATGAACATCTCACAAGAAGAAAGTAAAACTCAGGCCTGTGTTAGCATTACCTTATCTTTGGCCACAGGGAGCGTGGTTTCTATAGGGTCTGGAAATGGAGCATCTCGCAAAGGTGGAACACATCCAGTCAAATCTGGTATGTAATGTGCATGAAACAATGGTGAAGGAATTGATCCGGGGAATGAGTATCTGCGTTCTTCTGGTAAAGGCACTGTTTGGTTAACTAGAGTTGACTCACAATGAGGTGAATGAAACCGCTGACGTTTGACATCATAAGGAACATTTTGTTCACTTAGCCTCCTGCAAAAAAAACAAAGACAATATCCCTCCAGTTTGTAATTTAAACATGTACCAACATCCAATAATGAATTACTTAAAGTAGAGCCTGAAGTACAAATACTAACAGTTAATTACAGTGAATATTTCAGCAAAACCAAGTTTTTTTTAAAAAACAAAAAGGTACGCCCATCCTAGATACTAAGTAAATCAAAATCTTGAATGGAGAACATAAGAGAATGGATAACCGCTGAAGTGCACTAAACTCCGAAGTGCAATGCACCATCAGCTGCTTAGTGGCACAATTTACATTATACAACAGTAAAATGAATACCATCGTCAACTGAAACTAAATGGTGAATTCGGTTAGGCAAAAATATAACTAACCAAGCTGAAGTCTGGTCAGACTATTTTTATGAAAATACTATACTTTTTTTTCTGAAATACTCACTACTGAAAAGTGTGTTTTTGTAAATTACATCAACATTGGTGCAGTGAAAAGTTGTGTCCAGTGTGTATACCCAGTGACAAATTTGATAAATTCAAGGGTGGGAAGGGGAGAAAGAGAGAAACTTACCACAATAGCCATTCAAAATGTAGAATTTGTCTGTGTAGGTTTAGATTGTACAGACAGTAAAATGTGTAATCTGGGCAAAAAAGAACCACTATTCATTTGGCAAATATTTATAGTTTAATGCATTCATCAATGTGGCTCAAAGTTAACGTGTCCATTTCAAACACAAACAATATAATTGAGCATGATCTTATTAGCTTTAGAAATCTAAATATACTTTATGATGTGATGTTGTGGTCTTACATTCATCCTGACATTTCCAACTCCCATTGTGATAAAGCTGTATTAGATGTTAGAGTCTATACATTTTACTTTCAAACAGCTGTCGTACAGAAGAGGATGCTCTAGTTTTGTATACAAAGAAAACATGAATATAAAAGAAAAGTATATTTATTCTTTACAAAAATGCACCATGAACGAACTTTTCTTTTAAAAAAATAAACCTGTTTAAAATAAAAATCTGAAATTTGAGAAACTGATTGGGAATTTTAAAAACAGATATGTTGGTTTCCTCTTCCAATCTATGAGTAAAAATCAGGTGGGAGAGGATGAGATATACAAATTCTAAAAACAAAGGACATGGGGACAGATTTTCAAAGATATTTAGTCACCTACAGATGCAGATGTTTGCCAACGGGATTTTCAAAGGGTGTCTATCTGCATTTCTAGACACCTAAATACCTTTGCTTCTGTCACCATGGCCAGATTTTTAAATCTGTCAATTTGTTAGCTACAGTTAATACTTCCTTTGTTTAATAAATAATCAGTTTAAATGCAAAAACATGTTTTGATTATTTTTTCCTTATGTATCCTATTTTTGCACATTTACTTGAATTCCAATTTCCATCTAAATCCAGCTTGACAACACTGAGTAAAACCCAGTTTCCATCTGGAATTTCCCTTTCAGAAAAACCTAAGACAACTGAGAGGGACACAAAGTTAAGTGTAAGTTTGTTTGTTTATTGTAGAATAGCCACAACTTGCTTACAAAATTCCAAAAAGCAAGAATCTTACTTGTTTCATATATATATATAAAGTTATAAAGGTTAAATTTAATTAATACTGTACTGCAAACACGCTCTCAGATGCAGAGGTAAACAAACTGCAAACTTCCTGTTTTGTATGTCACAGAAACATCATAATCTACATACAATGTACATTGAAAAAGCAGTTCTACTCAACTTGAATTTTTACTTCCTCATAATTTTTAATCAAATTACTGACACTAATCTACTTCAAGTTAAAAACATGTGTGTGTTTGTTTATACAGAATCAGGGCCCTGATTTGCAAGTCAGATGGCGGAGGGGCCACTAGTAATTGAAAAGGAAATAAAAGAGCAGTATATGCCAAGCACTTTTCTACTACAGCTAATATTGTCACAAGCAGGTGTATGAACGCTTAAAAATGCTGCTATGCATGCACTTGTATCTACTTGATCATAAACTTCTTATTCAATATTCCTGATTCTAGACAATTTTAAATAAAAATTGCAAATTGATTTCACCATCAAGTCTCTCAGAAAATCACCTTTTCGTGCATTACAAGCATAAGTAATTATACACTAACAAATACTTACTTCCTGCCTCGGAATAATGTGGGGGCAGCTGATGCAGGTCCTGAGCTGCCATTTCCATACGTCAATGGCTGTGGCGAAACAGCTGGAATAGTTGAAAGGTTCCCACTCAAGAGAGCTCTAGAAAGACTGCAGTACATAATTATTATTCAGAATATTTTTTTACACTTTTCAACAAAAAAATTAAGCAGAAAACCCCAACTATAACCTATTTGTTAGAAGTAGTATGTCTATTCTTTAGATTTGAAAGGAGGAGGAGAAGAATACTTTTCACAGGATGAAATTGACTAGAATAAGAAAATGAGGTAGTCACTGTGCAGAGTACAAATACAAAAGGAACTTTGCAAACTCACTCAAAAACAATACTTAGTGTTAACATGAATTTCTCAAGAGAACATTCATGCTTTAAAACTTAACCTCAGCCAAATGTTCCTTTCCCTTATTCATCTCCTCCGTTGACTCTCCACCCCCACCCATTCTCAATTTAAGATCCTCAAAGACCCACTGTGGATTACTAGCTCCCACTGCTGTGATGCATCATGTATTGCTCTGGTGTGTATTTCATCCACCACTGAACAGTAATGGAATATGCAGGCCACCAAGAGAGATAATGCAAATCCATGTTTAGAAATTGATAAATTTCTAAACAAAATTAAAATATTTTATATGACAAAGTGTAAAATATTGGAAAAATATATCCTTCCAGTGATTGAAGGAAAGTAATTTCTATTTAAGGAAGATAAATTTGGGGCCTGATTTGACAGTGACATTTGTTAATTCTCTGAGAATTAGCTTCATTTGATTCCTCCCTCCAACCGAGCTCAGTTTAAAAAAAAAGGCTCAGGCCTTTCAGGAACCATTTCCCACTCTGAAATTCTACTGTACTTACGCTGCATTCTGAAAGTTGAACCGAGCATCAACAATTTGCTGATGAGAGAGAAGAGTGGGTGGTATGTTCAGAGGAAGCTCATTGAAGAAATTATTGTGCTGCTGATGTTTTGGAAGAAAGGGTGGACGACCCAAGTTGGAGGAATTTGGGAACATGCTCTTCTTCACTGAAAGTGAACATGTATTCTTCTACCTAGATCAACATTTCAAAAAAATCCTGAAATTAGGCAGCTAACAAAATACTAATTATGTACTACTTTTCAAATCATGCATTGATTTAACTATTTTGCCACTGAACAACTAGAATACTCAAACAGATTTCTAGAAGTCACCTTAGATTTTCTCAGCCTTGTCCTATGGGTATTTTATCACCTCTGAGAAGACACTGTGTAAAACAAAATCATTTTAACAAGTAGTTACCTTGATTTAGCAAATTCTTTTAAAGGGAAATTTTGATTAATTCCCCATATCTAATTTTTGTTTAAAATGTTTTATAAAACCTAAGGTAGGCGTTTCCACTGTCTTGTTGAAAATTGATTTCCATGTAAATAGTCTACTTGGAGTTAAACATTTCTAGGCAATACCCCAAAAGAAACAAAATAGTACTCAGTTACTACATAAGAACCAGAAGGTGCAACTGACCATAAAATAAAACAAAACTAATATATTATCATGTTCAAGATGAATATGCAAAAAGTAAGCAGCCAACATTACTGGTGAAATGTAATTTAGAGTTTTAAAATGATTTCAGTTTCAACAATATAAATGAGTTCAATGGAACTGTTCACATGCATAAAGTTACTCATATGCATGTTTACAGGATAGAGTTCTAAGGCAGAGGTTCTCAAACTGTGGTCCATGGACCACCAGTGGTATGTGAGCTCCATTCAGGTGGTCTGTGGATAGTTCCCTCTAAAGTGCATGCATGGGCGGCCACACGCAAGAGAATGAAGGGCCACCCATCTAATTAGTGGAGCCGCGCAGGCGTGGCTCCACTAATTAGATGCCTGGACCCTGGAGGAGACACACATGTAAGGTGAGGTGGTAGCCTTGGGGGGAATAGAGGGTAGGTGGGAGGGGGCAGTGGGGTGAGATGAGGGGGTGGGGGAGAATTTGGGACGTGCAGGGCTGCGGCAGCAGAGAAAGAGGCGACTTTTCCCAGCTCCAGGGCTGCGGCTGCTGGGGAGAGACGGCCCTCCTTCCCAGCCTCAGCTCTGTGGCTGCTGTGGCAGGGGGAGAGACACCCTCCCACTGCCTTCCCAGCCCCAGCTCAGGCGCTGGCGCAGCAGGGGAGAGAGGGCACATCCATCGCATTAGAAAGGTAAGACTCCGGATATTAAAATATGAGTTGTGCGTTTTTATTTGTAGAACAAAAAATGTTTATTATAATTAAGCTTTTTTATATATATATATATAGCGCTTTTATCCAAAGCGCTTTACAATAGTTAGCTAACGGTACAAACAACATTTGGAAAAATCATGAAGTGGTCTGCCGAGACCCTTGGCAATTTTCAAGTGGTCCGTGGAAAAAAAAAAGTTTGAGAACCACTGTTCTAAGGCAATAGTAGTAAAAGTTTGATTTTTTTTTTTTATTACACATTGCTTCAGCTGACTGTGACAAACATTTGTGAGTCTGTTACAGTTTATCTAACCTACTATTTTCATTTGCCACCATGTAGGAAAATGCCAAAATGTATCATTTAAAATTACATACATTGTATAGAATCAGAAAAATCAGATGGATTAAAAGAGAAAAAACAGACATTAAAAAACGTCATCTTTAATACAAATTAGACACAGAATTATAATGTACTACAGAAGTTCCTGAGCATTTCTTCTTAAACTCAATTTACGTTATAAACAAGTTTCCTTTCTTAAATTACTAACGCTGCCTCAGAAGAATTTTCAAATCCAGTTTGCTAATCACTGCATATTGCTGTTTACTTTTCACATTTCTATTTGCTGCAGTGAAAGCCAGAGAGTTTTTTCAATTTTCTTTATAGTCAGTTTCATGTTCAGGGTCTTAAACCCAAACACAAATCCCAACACATAAGTAGCCCCACTGGCTGCGAGAGTTAAGATTATACAAACATCCCTATGCACAAACAACCTTTTTCATCGGAATGCCTAAAAATAATTTGGAAATAAAATTAGATATTTCCACATTTTTAGGTTGTCAACTTGATTTTATAAACACTACCCCACCAAAAAAAAAAAAAAAAAACGCCACCCACAACACTGATATGCTCATGCTAAAAAAAAAAAAAAAAGTTAAACCATTAAGGAACTCGGTGGGAATTTCCCAATTGCTTAAGAAAAGAGAAACCATATATCATAGAAACAAAAACTGCTCCAGTCCCATTTCCAGCACCAGATACATCCCTTCATATACGCTAAGTCCTTGTGTATTCCAGGACAGCCCCCCCCCGCAGCGACAAAACCTGAACATATCCTTTGCAAGAAAATGTGCTTCAGAATCCAAAAACTTTCTTTTAAAAATGGTTGTGAAAAACCCGTGAACCAAGTATAAATCAATGCACCAGTTATTTTCCTCAATCAGAATACAACCTAAACACATGGCTCAGAGATCTGAACTGCTCAGTTTGTGCAAATGGTGATAATTTTCAAGCTTAATGATAACTATGTTAATATTTAAATTAATTTTCATTACTGACTGTCTTAGTAGAAACATTTAGTAAGGGCTTGTCTTAATGGGGAAATTTACCAGCATCATCATACTGCCACATGGGGATTTATACCAATATAACTACAGCAGCATGGTAATGCTGGTAGATTTCCCCATACAGACAAGTCCTAACATGCATAGCTGACAAACCTAAAATGACACCCACTTGGATTGGAGGGGCAATTAGAGACACTGCTGAGAATCAGAGAAGCTAAGGATTCTAGACAGCCAGATTCAGGAAATATCAGTACTCCAGGTTCAAAGAGCTGGCCACCAAGGAAGAGAGAGAGAGAGAGAGAGAGAGAGAGAAAGACAAGGATCAAGAGGAATTCTACAAAGCTAGAGGAGTTTCCAATTGATACCAGGTCCTCAACGCGGAAACTGTGGAAGAGACCTCTCAAGATCCAGCTGTTCCAAAGGAACGGAGAGATGTACAGGACACACCTGTGAATGACTGCTCAGCCCAACCTATAAGAAAAATCAAGCTTGTCCACAAAGAGCTCTCCTGCTATCCAGGTATGGGACAAACAGGCTCAGCCCAGCAGAATCCAAGGAGAATTCCCCCCTTACTGTGGGGGAATCCAGGTGTGGGGTGAGAGGGGGTTCTGTGTGGGGCAATCTGAGTGCAGGCAGCTCATTGGGGGGGTTCCACGTGCAGGGGAGATGGGACTCTGCAGGGGAGGGTCCAGGTGAAGATGGTTGGGGTTAAGCAGGGAGGCTGTGGGGGAATGAGGCTCGGCAGGAGGGAATCCAGGTGCTGGGGGAATGGGGCTTGGTGGGGTGGAGTTCCAGGTGCAGCTGACTGGGGCTCAGTGGGGTGAGAGGCTCGTTGGGGTGGGGGTTTGAGTGCAGGGGGCTCAGCGGGGGATGGTCTGCGTGCAGGAATGGGAGTCCTGATGCAGGAAGGAGGGGCTTTCCAGGGGGTCCAGGTGCGGAGGATGGGGGCTCAGCAGGGAGAAAGGTCTGAGTGCAGGAGTCCTCTGGATGCAGGAGGTGAGGATCAGAGGGGTGGAGATTCGGGGTGCTTGGTGGAGGCGTTCTGGGTCCATCGTCTGTGGGAAAAGGGAGCTATAAAGTTTGGATGGCCTCCAGCTCAGCAGAACGGGGACCAATCTTCTCAGGGGCTGGCTGGCTAGCTAGAGGAGTCAGGAGGTGGTTAAACTAATAACAAAAGAGGAGGGTAAAAGAGGGAAGGTCTGAGCACGCCACATAAAAATCAAGATGTTGAGAACAAAATTAATCAAGAAACAAAAGGACATGAAGAGAAGAAATTCTTTAATTGCCTATGCACCAATGTTAGGAGCCTGGGAAACAAACAAGAGGAATTCTCATTTATGAGCATAAATTTGATCTAGTTGGTATAATTGAAATCTGGTGGGATAATTCCCTTTACTGAAGGTTAAAAATCAATGGTTAAAACCTATGTAGGAAGGATCAAGTGATCAAAAGAGGAGTGGGAGTGGTGCTCTATGCACGGACGGCTCTAGGCACCAGGGGCGGCACAACTGCAGGGGTGGCCTTCCAGGGGCGGCAGTTGTGCTTTTTTTTTTTTTTTTTTGCTTCAGCAGTTGCACTCTCGGAGGCGGCAAAAAACCTAGAGCCGGCCCTGGCTCTATGTAAAAAAATTGTATTATACCTCTACCCCAATATAACGCGAACCGATAGAATACAAATTCGGATATAACGCGGTAAAGCAGCTCTCCGGGAGGGGGGGGGCAGGGCTGCGCACTCTGGCGAATCAAAGCAAGTTCAATATAATGCGGTTTCACCTATACCGCGGTAAGATTTTTTGGCTCCCGAGAACAGCGTTATATTGGGGTAGAGGTGTACTTGTTTCCAAGTCACTGATAACTCAGAAGAAAATTATCTTGAATGCTTATGGATCAATGTCCTAACAATTAAAGCACACAATGAGGAATTAGTTGCTGCTACAGAACTTCAAAACACACTATTGGGGGGAGGGATAGCTCAGTGTTTTGAGCATTGGCCTGCTAAACCCAGCGTTGTGAGTTCAATCCTTGAGGGGGCCATTTAGGGATCGGGGCAAAAATCTGTCTGGGGATTGGTCCTGCTTTGAGCAGGGGGTTGGACTAAATGACCTCCTAAGGTCCCTTCCAAAACCTGATAGTCTAAAAGCAGCATCCGAAGAAGTGGGTATTCACCCACAAAAGCTCATGCTCCAATACGTCTGTTAGTCTATAAGGTGCCACAGGATTCTTTGCTGCTTTTACAGATCCAGACTAACACGGCTACCCCTTTGATACAAAACACACTAAGTAAACAGATAACTAGCTCCTTTATCTACTTACAGAAAAAAGCGCTGATAATGGGGGATTTCAATCTGGGTGACACATGCTGGAGGACTCATGCTGCCAGTACCAAAATATCTTTGGAATTTCTAAATATTGTAAATGACAACTTCCTGGCTCAGAAATTGTTTCATCCAAGATGGGGGAAACTCTATATTAGACCTCATCTTGATAGATAATGAAGAAATGATCACAGAACTTAAAATTAATGGTAACTTAGGTACAAGTGATCATGACTTGGTCACATTTATAATGTGCAAGCAGAATAAAGTCCAGACCAGTAATATATATACTTGGTGCTTTAAAAGGGCCAATTTCACAAAGTTGAATACAATTACGAGTCAAATCATCTGGGAGGAAGAATTTAATCAGAAAAATTTGAGTGTTAATTGGGAATTATTTAGGAATACTTTTACTAGATGCCCCAAAAGCCACTATCAAGAAAGAAGGCCATCTGGGTTAAAAAAATGGCCTGGTTTAGAGGGAAAGTGAAAAGAGCCATAAAAAAATATAACAACTAGAAGAAAAGAGAAGGTGATAGTTCTGAATATAAATCAGATGCTAGGACTTATAGAAAATTGATAAAGGAAGCAAAGGGACACAAGAGAAACCTATTGACAGCCAAGTTAAGGATGATAAAGAGTTTTTAAAGTATATTGGGAACAAAAGAAATTCTAACAATGGTATTGGTCAATTATTAAATGGAAACGGTAGAATTACCAATAATGCAGAAAGGGCAGAAATGTTCAATAGATATTTCTGTTTTGTATTTGGGAAAAAAGAGAGATGATGTACTCATATCATATAACTCTCTTTCCATTCCATATCTCAGGAGAATGTTAAATAGCAGATACTAAAGTTGGACATTTTTAAAATCAGCAGGTCCAGAGAACTTGCATCCAATAGTTTTAAAAGAATTGGTGAGGAGTTTATTGGATGAGGAGTTTAGTGGACTGTTAATGTTGATCTTAAAGAAAGCTTGGAACACCAGGGAAGTTCCAGAAGACTGGAAGAAAGCTAATGCAATGCCAATATTTTAAAAGGGTGAATAGAATGGGCGAGGGATAGCTCAGTGGTTTGAGCATTGGCCTGCTAAACCCAGGGTTGTGAGTTCAGCCCTTGAGGGGGCCACTTAGGGATCTGGGGCAAAAAACAATACTTGGTCCTGCTAGTGAAGGCAGGGGACTGGACTCGATGACCTTTCAAGGTCCCTTCCAGTTCTAGGAGATAGGATATCTCCATTAATTTATTATTTATTTATTATTAGGCCTGTCAGTCTGACATCGATCCTAGGTAAGATAATGGAGCAGCTGATTTGGGACTTGATTAATAAAGAATTAAAGGAAACTAATATAATTAATGCCAATCAATATGGGATTATGGAAAATAGATTGTCAAAATAACTTGATATCTATTTTAGATGAGATTACAAACTAGGATAATAAAGGTAATAGTTTTGACATAATATACTTAGACTTCTGCAAGGCGCTTGACTTGGTACCACATTCAATTTGATTATTTTATATCTACCTAGTTCTTTTTAACATGGCACACATTAAACAGCTTAAAAACTGACTGACAGGTCTCAAAATGTATTTGTAAACAGGGAATCGTCATCCATGAAGTGTGTTTTTAGTAGGACCACACAGGGATCAGTTCTTGGCTCTACACTATGTAAGATTTTTATTAATGACCTGGAAGAAAATGTGAAATAGTCACTGATAAAGTTCATAGCTAACACAAAAATGGAGAGAGTGGAAAAAAACTAAGAGGACAGGTCACTGATATAGAGCAATCTGGATCCCCTGGTAAACTGGGCACAAGCAAACAATATACGTTTTCATAGGGCTAAAGTAAACGTACATCTAGGAACAAAGAATGTAGGCCATGCTTACAGGATGGGGGACTCTCTCCTGGGATGCAGTGACTCTGAAAAGGATTGGGAGTCATGGTGAACAATCAGCTGAACATGAGCTCCTGCAGCAATGCTATGGCCAAAAGAGCCACAAAAGGGCTAATGAAATCCTTGGATCCTTGCTCCCCCACTCTGGTGTAAATTTTTAACAGTGAGAGTAATTAACCATTGGAACAACTTACCAAGAGTCACAGATGATTTTTAAATCAATATTGGATATTGTTCTAAAAGATCTAGTCTAAGAATTATTTTGGGGAAATTCTATGGCTTGTGTTGTACAAGAGGTCAGACTAGATAATCACAATGGTCCCTTCTTGCCTGAAATCTATAAATCTATTATAAACATCTTACCAGCTGCTAAAAGTCCCAGGTATCCCCTACCCAGTTGCCCCAAAATCCTCTAATTTCTCTTCAACAACTTCTCCAATTCAGTTCTGTACCACCAATACAAATATCTTTGGCATAATAAAAACTAAAAATATGGGGACAGCATAAAATACGTTGAATAATATATAAAAATAAATGGAACCGGGGCTATTGGATTCAGCCCATTATTCAGTTCATGTTTAAATCACTAAAAACAGTTATTTCATTTAAATGTAGAATTTCCAGTCTGTTTCACCAGTGCTCTGCAGAATTGTGGAACCATTTTGCAAAGCTTAGGTTACATTACATACCCACCTTTGTGTTTCCATGCTCACCAACAACTGCACCAATATACACACCGCATGCTTCCAACCCCATGGAGTCCCACTTGCATTTACAGTGTGCTGTGGCCTAGTGCCTCCAGACCCTAGCATGCACGCCATACATATGCCTCCAGTGCCCTGCACCTGGTGCCCCTGAGCCTCCAGCTATGCACTACACCACAACCCACCCCACACACACCCCTCAAGTGTTCTGTACTCTAGTGCCACGAGCACATCCCCCCATATCTTGCCAGCCCCCACACCACAGAACAGTACCTTTGCCCAAGTCGTACATCCTAGCTCTGTACCCCCCATACCTCTAGGGCCCGAGCCCCCAGCTCTGTACCCCACATATCTCTGCACACACATCCAGTGCCCTAGGCGACCCCAGCACTATACCCCGCACCTACCCTGCCACACACCTTCAGTGCCCCCAGCTCTGTACCCCAGGCCCCAGCTCTGTACCCCTCACATCTTATGCAAAGTAAGCTGTCATGGGATAAGAGGGAAAGTCCTCTGATGGATCAGAAACTGATTAAAAGATCGGAAACAAAGGGTAGGAATAAATGATCAGTTTTCAGAATGCAGAGAGGTAAATAGTGGTGTAAAAAAAAGCCAACAATGTTTGGAATCATTAGAAAAGGGAAAGATAATAAAACAGAAAATATCATATTGCCTCTATATACATCTGTGAGTGCAGATGTGATCACCCCATCTCAAAAAATGATGTATTGGAATTGGAAAATGGAAAAAGGACAACAAAAATGATTAGTTGTATGAATATGATAAAGGCCCAAAAAATCATGACTGGTATGGAGAAAGTAAATAAGGAAGTATTACTTACTCCTTCTCATAACACAAGAACTAAGGGTCACCCTAATAAAATCAATAGATAGCAGATTTAAAACAAACAAATTGAAGTATTTTTTTCACACAATGCTCAGTCAACCTGTGGAACTCCTTGCCAGAGGACATTGTGAAGGCCAAGACTATAACAAGAATCAAAAAAGAACTAGATAGGTTCATGGAGAATAGGCCCATCAATGGCTATTAGCCAGGATAGACAGAGATGCAAAACCATGCTCTGAAGTCTCCCTAGCCTCTGTTTGCCAGAAGTTGGGAATGGGGGACAGGGGATGGATCACTTGATGATAACCTGTTCTGTTTATTCCCTATAAGGCATCTGCCATTAGCCACTGTGGGAAGACAGGATATTGGGCTAGATGGCCCAATATCCTGACCCAGTACAGCCGTTCTTATCCCCCACCCAGTGCCAAAGTTCCCAGCTCTGGACCCCACACATCCCCCCACACCTCCAGTGCCCCCCCGCGCCTTGCCGGCCCTCACACCAGGCGCAATACCTCTGTCCCAGCAGCGAGTGGGGGGCGGAAGCGGAGCGCGGGGCCCTGGCCCTTCCCCTGTGTCCTGAGCAACGATTCACCCGCGGCCACCCAGGAGAGAGGACCCCGAGGCTGGCACCCGCGCCCCGGCCGGGACACTTACTCCAGTCCGGGGGCAGGGACGGGCAGCGGAGGAGCCGGGGCCTCGCCAGCCCCGCGTAGGACGCAGCGCCGTGCCGGCCCCGGGCAGTCAGCGGCGGGCGCTCGCTCTGCTTTCCGCCGGCAGGAGTTCGCCGGAAGCCAACCGGGCCAGGGGCTGCCCAGCTGAGAGCCGCCCTCTGACCCGGATCCACAACGAGCCGGCAGGACGTGAGCTCTCCGCCCCTCCCATTCCCTGCCTCACGCGGGTCACCGTGCGCATGCGCTGCGCCCCCGTGCCGAAGACGTGGGGCTCTGGTACACAGATGCGGGTGGCAGCGGCGTTTTTTTCTGTTCCCTGCCCGTGGGCGCTGGGACGAGCGAGTCCTTTGGGGGCCTCCCTCGTCCTGGGACGAACTCTCTGGGAGCGGGCACAGCCCTCCCCACTCCTGCTGCACCGGTGTGAGCCTCCTGGAGGCTGTCACCCACCTTCACTGCGGTGCGAGCTCCGCCGCTAGGCGGCGCTGCCCTCACGCTGCGGCAATGGGGTTAATGGTCTTTTGCATCAGGATAACTTACATCAGGGCGTTGCCATTTACCCTTGGGGTACACAGAGTTTGTGCTTTAAGAGGTGACCCCCCGCTGAGATGATCCCGCCTAGGCTGCTGGAAGCTGTAGGGCACAAGCGTAGGCGGTGGAACTGGGAAAGAGGGCACAGGAACAGCTCCTTACAGCTAATCATGTCCTGTAGCAATGTGTTAATCTGTAGCCAGGTTGCATTTGGACTGTTGCTTTAGAGTGCAATATTTTCCTCTCCATGCACTAAAAATTAGGCTGTTCCTGTCTCTAAACACTTTCTTCTCTTTCCCAACTTCCATCCTCCTTGGAAGGGCTTCAGATGTGGATGCTCTTTTAGTGTACAGACTTTTGAGGAAGGGATGAGAAGAGCTGGTAGTTTATGGCCTGGTATCTAGGGTTGGAAAGTATAAACATAGCACTACAGATATCTTGTTTTCTGAACTCACTGATGGATTTAGCACTGAAAGACTTTGCAGACTAAGGCTTGGTCTACACTACAGAGTTAGATCGTCCTAAGGCAGCTTATGTCGACCTAAACTTTGTAACAGTCTAGGCTACTACCTTGCTCTCACCAATGTAAGTCACACACTACTGGGGGGATAAAAATCAATGATTTTAAAAAATCTGATCTTTATTCAAATCTTTTTTTTATATAAAATGCTTTTTGAAGAAAAAACCTATCTAAAGAACTTAAAAGAAAGTTTTAATTAAGATTCATTATAGCTCAAAAATATCTTATGGAATGGGGATTATAAATTCTAATTCTATAGTATGAATATGGTGAAAAAATAGATGATAGTACTTGTCCCATTTGGTTTTTTATGCTTGTAATTTAACTCTGTCATTGCATGTTTCTCTTTTTAAGATCTCACTCAGTTCCTTCCAAATTTCAACAGCATCAGCAATAAAACAGCTATTTCTCTGCATTTTGTTCAAGGCTACAGAAATAGGCTTCAGGGTACTCAGCGTGTGTTCAAGATTTCTCTTAAGCGCAGTGTTGAGAACTTTGGCTGTGACAGTGCCATCTATTTTTTCACAGTTTTGTTCACAAACTGTCATCCGATTAGGCCAGTTCTTGATATAGTGCTCAAAACAGTCCACTACTGAGTTCCATCGCACGTCTTGTGGGAGAGTTAGCTTGGTTCCTCCCACTTTTTTCAGAGCAGCTGCTGCGAAGTGGTTGTTGTTGAAATTGCAAAATACTTCCATATTACTAGCCATTATTTCTGGAACACTGAAGTCATTGGCTAGGAGGTGCATCAAATGAGCACTGCAACCATATGTTACTATCTTGGGATTCTCTTCACTCTCTTCTAAATTTCTTCTCATCTTGGATATATTTGCAGCATTGTCTGTGACCAAGCTGTGGACTAGACATTTGATTTTTTTCACAGTTTGTTATAGCTTTTACTGCTGCTTCTTGTAAGTATTCTGCTATGTGTGCATTTCCTGATGTATCAATTGTTTCTGTAAGGAAAACATTCCCTTCTTCTGTGGTAACACAAGCACATAGCACAGGATCATTGTGGACATTGTTCCACCCATCAAGACTCAGATTAACAATTTCATCCTCTAGACCTTTTGCACACTGCTCAATTTCTCTTTCATGTACTTTATCCAGCAATTTTCCTGCAACATCTGCTCTGTTGGGTGGACTGTATCATGGTCTTAATGACTGAACCATGTTAATGAAGTGTGGGTTCTCAATCATATGAAAAGGAGAGTTTGTTGCATAAACAAATCGGACAATTTTTTCATCAATTACCTCTTTTTGTAATCTGCTGGGTCTTATGACAAACTTATCTACAGTTGTTTCTGGATGATGGAGATTTTTTTTTCTTTTTGCTACAGGTGATATACTGTGGCTATGTGACATACATGATGTGACTGAAACACTATCATTGGCAGATAACTCTGAAACTATAGAAAATGATGGTGACCTTGAAGGTGGATAGTCTTCAGAATCCTGTATGTTGAGGATGGATTCTCCTAAACAAACTAAGTCAATGCAGTTATTTAATTATTATTATTACTATACTGCTCATTTAGTATTACTCATTGCATTCACTGACACTCAGTACTACTTTAAAGGTGAAATTGTAAAAGGAAGATCTGCCTATTTCAGCTATCTATTTTTTATCATAACTGCATCTAAAATGATAGTACCATAGAGTAGCAACTGTATTTTTTGCTCTAACATGAGAATTCAAGAATAGTCCAGAAGGAAGACAGGCAGTCCTTAAGAAAGAAGTATGAAATAAAAACATTTACCAACCTGAAGGTCCTGCATGTTCAGACATGTTCCTTTCATCATCTTCAATGCAGCTTCCTCCTGAGAAGGAACACTTCTCATGATGTTTCATTCGGGCAACCAGGCCTGGCATTTCGTTGTTGCACTGTTTGCATTTTGCACACATGCCTGTCTTACCCACAGATAGAGGAACTTCATTAAAATATTCCCAAACTGAGTCTCTTTCACGGCCTGCTGCTATTATAGGTTTTCCCTTCTAGTGAGAGAATGGCATGGTAGATCTCAAGTCAATGAAGGCTACACTCAGAAAGACCTCAAGACTTCTGGAATATGGTGCTCAAACAGTTTCACTTTTGTTTCTACTGCCTGTCCCTCCCTTCTCACATTTATCTCCAGACTTCTTCTCCTTGTCCAGATCTATTCCACCCCCAACAATCTTCTAGTCATTGAACTTTTTGAAACTGCACTTTTAGAGAGAGGTAAGAAATTGACTCTTTGTACACAAATTTGCAGAGGGATAATAGGGTTGAGGTCTGTTATTTCTCACCTCTATATATTTATTTATTTATTTTAAAACATTTTTGCTGTTAACAAGCATGTTATCTCTGGAGACACAAATTCACAGATTGAGAACTGCAAAACTAAGCATCTCTGATGGTATCTTCTAGACTGACCACTGAGTCACATTGGGTAGATACAAAGATTAACCTACATAATCTATACAGAAGCCCCTGGAACCTCATAAAATTGGGTCCGTAATCCATGAACTATTGGAATTCATTTACAAAACTTTTCTTAAACATTACATGAATATATTGTCTCATACTATAGAAGTAGAATTTATAATTCCTATTCCATGATGAGATATCTTTGAGCTATAATGTATCTTAATTAAAACTATCTTTAGATAGGTTTTATCCTCAAAAAGCATTTTATTAAAAAAAAAATAAATTTTAAAAATCAGATTTTTTTTAAAATCATTGATTTTTATCCACCCTGACCTCACCTTCCTTGTCTCTCTAATATCCTTGGACCAACATGGCTAAAACCACAACTCCTGTCTTCTTCATTCATATTCATTGACCTTGTTTTAAACCTGCGGTCTATTAATTTCATTTGGTGACCCCTAGTTCTTGTGTTATGAGAAGGAGTAAATAACACTTCCTTATTTACTTTCTCCATACCAGTCATGATTTTATAGACCTCAATCATATCCCTCCTTAGTCATCTCTTTTCCAAGCTGAAAAGTCCTAGTCTTATTAATCTCTCCTCATAAGGAAGATGTTCCATACCCCTCATCATTTTTGTTGCCCTTTTCCAATTCCAATATATCTTTTTTTAAGATGGGACGACCACATCTGCTGCACTCATGGATTTATATAGAGGCAATATGTTTGTGATGCTTGCCCCTGGTCTTTGACTCCCAACTCTGATTCCAGCTCTGACCCATGGCTTGTTTGGGATGATATGATAGGAGGGGAAAAGAGACTGGGATGTACCACAGGATACCTGCATCATTCAGTGCACAGGCTGGACCGTGCCCTGGGGATGAATCAGAGTTGAGTAGTGAACAAGGCTGTTCTCAGTTGAACCCCTATCTCACTTGTTGTGGAAGTTGGACAGTATGTAGTGAATGAGGCAGGCAGGAGTCTGTAGGAAGAGAAATGATGGTTTCACAAAGAAGAGCTCTGTGAAGTTTGAATGCTTGTCTCTTTCACCAACAGAAGTTGGTCCAATAAAAGATATTACCTCATTCACCTTGTCAGTCTCATGGTTAAAGCAGTTAAATGCCGCTTTGGAGAAATGGATTCTATCCCACCCTCTAACACAGATGTGTGATGCGGGGCAAGTAATTTAAACCAGACTTTTCACAGGTTGCCACTAAATTTGTTCCTCATTTTCTGGGGTGCCCATCTTGAGACTCTGAGGTCTGATTTGCAGAAGTGCTCAACACTCAGCTGCAACTGAAGTCAATGAGAGCTGTGTTTTATACATTTAACGTGCTATACAATGCTAAGTGTTCTGAAAAATCAGTTCCTCGGAATATCACATTGGGCACCCTAAATTAAAGGATACTTTTGACCTTAATTTCTCTCTGCTTCAGTTCTCCATCTGTAAAATAGGAATAATACCAACCCCTCACCTCACAGAGGTTTTGAGAATATACCTTCATGTCTGTGAGCTACTCCGACAATGTAGTGCAAAGTGCCATAGAAAAGCCTCTGAGGAAAATAATTCTGTCTTCTAAGCAGGGTTTGAAGAGTGTAAAATCAAAATCCTGAATAGCTGTTCATTCAGCAAGCACCATGTACACTGGTCCTGTGGAAAAAGTAGTGTGATCATGTCATTGAAGAATGTATCATAATGAATATGCGCAAGGTTGCTCAAGTAACCTTAATTCTGGCATTTCCTAACTTGTGTGTGCTAGACTTCGTAATCTTAATATTCTTCTAATGCAGCTTATAGTGTGTAATATATAGAGCTCGCTTGACGTTCAGTAGAGACTGAAATAATGAAGTTATTTATGGACATCCAGCTACTGTTCAAGATTTTCCTCATGTGCAATAAACCCTTCTGAACAGGAAACTGTGGTGTAAGAAGTTTACTAAAATATTATCCTTCCCCAGCAGATGAAGAGATACTGGGGTAATTCTGTACACCTAGCACAAAATGAGATCAGGCTCCTTGTTAGATATTCATGTAGTATACTGTCATGGAATTGTTGATTAAGACTTGGACAACTTTGGATCTGATCAGAAGGAAGAAAACCCTGCAGGTGAGATTAATAGTTGTCAACTCCAGCAATTTGAAATTAAGCTTCATCTCTGGGGAAGCCCACAACATTGACCAGTGTGGAGTTTTGGAGGAGCCCCCAGGCCTTCTAAAGTACCTGCAACCTGTGATTATTACTGGAGACAGCAAAGTGAGATGGGGACTCCTTGACTGGTATGTTCCTCCTTTAACTACTACAGTAGATTTTCTTGAATGACCTAAGGTGACCCTGCTGTCAGGATAGGGATAATACATTACCAGTAAACAGCCTTGTAGACTCTTCTGAAATAGTCTGGGGAATGGTGTCATGAGGTGTGTGAAGCCTAACAGCTAGAGGAGAAACCATATTTCTTGGAGGCTGGAATTTTGCAGAGGATATCGTGTAGAGCTGGTCCACTGGCAAGCAAATTTTCAGAGCTGTAGAATCTACCAAGGCTTCATGAAAATAACAATAAACAATAACAGAATACCAATTGAAATTATGAATATTTTTGGATGTTTTTCTACATTTTCAAATATATTGATTTCAGTTACAACACAGAATACAAAGTGTATAGTGCTCATTATTATATTTAATTACAAATATTTGCACTGTAAAAAAGATAAACAACAGAAATAGCATTTTTCAATTCACCTCATACAAATACTATAGTGCAGTCTCTTCAGTGAAAGTGCAATTTCCAAATGTAGATTTTTTTTTTGTTATGTAACTGCACTCAAATGTAAAACTTTAGCGCCTACAAGTCCAATCTCTGTCTGCTTCTTATTTACAATGTCACCTGAAAGTGAAAAATGGCATTGTTGTAGCTAGCAATGCAAGGTTTTTACATGCTAGATATGCTAAACTTTTGTATGCCCCTTCGTGTTTCGGCCACCATTCCAGAGGACATGCTTCCATCATCAGCATAGAAGCATGTTCTCTCGAATGGTGGTCAAAGCATGAATGTTCAGCATAACTGGCCTGTAAATACCTTGCATTGCCAGCTACAACAGTGCCATGTGAATATTTCTCACTTTCAGGAGACATTGTAAATAAAAAGCAGACAGCATTAGCCCCCCTAAGTGTAAACAAATTTGTTTGTCTTAGTGATTGGCTGCACAAGAAGTAGGACTGAGTGGACTTGTAAGCTCTAAAGTTGTACATTGTTTTATTTATGCATACAGTTATGTTAAAATTCTACATTTGTAAGTTGCACTTTCACGATAAAAAGATTGCACTACAGTTCTTGTATGAGGTGAATTGAAAAATACTGTTTTGTTTATCATTTTTACAGTGCAAATATTTGTATTAAAATAATATAAAGTGAGCACTGTATACTTCGTGTTTTGTTGTAATTGAAATCAATATATTTGAAAATGTAGAAAATATCCAAAAGTATTTAAATAAGTGGTATTCTATTATTGTTTAATAGTGTGATTAAAAGTGTGATTAATTGAGATTGTTTTTTTTTAATTTCACAATTAATTTTTTTAATTGTTTGGTAGCCCTGGGTTGTTGTTTTTTTGTTTGTTTGCCAAAAACTGCAGATTCAAGTCGACCAAAATTCATGTCAATTTTGGCAAACTGTTTTGGATGAAAAGAAAAAAAGAAAAAATTTCTGAACTGTCAAAGTGAACCAATTCAACATTATCGAAAAATGTTGATGCTAGAGTCACAAGGGGATATAGGAATCTTTCATAAAACCAGTTATGGTTGCCCCCTTATACTTTATAGCCCACTGGTTGGGATATGTACGTGGGATCTGGGAAACTCAGACTTGAGCCCACCTCTCTCCTCCCACCCACATGAACACCCTAATCACCAGGCTGTTGGCTATTCTGAGGTGGGGCTTTCTCGGTCTCTCCTATTCAAGTATTTCATACAAAATGGAACAGCTTCAATAGTCATTGGGTTAGAGAAAGTGCATGAGAATGACTCTGTAGCATGGTGGTTTGGACACTCACTTAGAAGTGGGGGGCACCTGGGCTCCATTCCCTGCTCCTGTGCTGGGATTCAAACCTGTGTCTCCTGCATTCCACTGGACTATTGTATATAATTTAATTAATGGAGATATCCTGTCTCTTAGAACTAGAAGGGACCTTGAAAGGTCATCGAGTCCAGCCCCCTGCCTTCACTAGCAGGACCAAGTACTGATTTTGCCCCAGATCCCTAAGCGGCCCCCTCAAGGATTGAACTCGCAACCCTGGGTTTAGCAGGCCCATGCTCAAACCACTAAGCTATCCCTCCCCCTTCTTGTTTTTGTGAATCTAGCCCTTCATTTATTTTTTTTTTTATTAAAAATGCCATAAATGTTTTGTTTTGGGTCAACCAAGACATTTTGTGCAATCACAAATTATTTTTCCCACTTTCAATTCAATGAAAATTCTGAAAATTTTTGATTTGACCCAAACCGAAATTTTTTCAGACCTGCTAGCAAACCGAAAAAATCAGTTATTTGTGCTGCTCTAATACAGAACTACTTGCCAGTAGCTGATTTATTCTTATGGATCCACCTACTACGAAGTAAGAGGCAAGAGGACTGTCTGTCATGGCCATTATAAAGAAACCAGCCCAACCACTTCTACCTCAAGACAGAAGCTTCTGGAGCAAACCACTAAGCGGCAAAATAACAAACAGCATTCACCTACTCACCCGTCTAAGGTATTTATACAGCCCCAGTCACTCCAGTGCCTCACAGTCCTTAATGCATTTATCTTCATAGCCCGCATATGAGATAAGGAGGTACTATTATCTCATTTTACAGATGGGGAACTGAAGCACAGAGAAACTAAATGACTTGTCCTGGGTCACATAGGAAATCTGTGGCAGAGCAGGCACTTCCAGGTCTCTAAAGACCGAAGATACTACCCTAACCATTGGATCATCCTTCCTCTCAATAATTATTCCCTTTTGACAATGCGGAAACAGAGGCACCAAGAGGTGATATGATTTGCCTAAGGTCTCATACAGTGGCAGAACTGGGAATAGGGTGCAGGTTTTGCAGTGCCTAATTCTCAAAATTTTTTGCTGGGCCCCCGCTCTGAAAATATTTCAGGCTGTCATGACCTGCTCCCCAAAGTGATTGGTATGATATGATACTATATGGTACGGTATGGTACCATACAATGGTATAGAATTGAAGAACTGAAAGGGATCTCAATTACCATATCATGCCACCTTTCCTTCTGCGCTGCTGCTGGTGGTGGCACTGCCTTCAGAGCTGGGTGGCCAGCCAGCAGCCACCCCTCTCTGGCCGCCCAGCTCTGAAGGCAGCTCAGAAGTAAGGGTAGCAATAGCAAATCACAGACATTTGTCTGCCCAGACGGAGATTGAAGGACCAAAAAAGAAGTCCTGTTCAGGAAAATCTGGACATATGGTAACCCTAATCTCATGATCCCCACTACAATAGCATTGCAACCCCCTTTTGGGTCAGGACCTCCAGTTTCAGAAACACTGCACTAGAATACATTGGTTCCCTACTTAGTCCTATTAGTCTTCAGAAGATAGAGTAGAATGGGAAAAAATATAAAGTAATCACAACTTAGTCTCTCTTATTTTAACCTCTTCTCATCTCCTCTTCCATTATGATGCAGCAGTAGCTGCTCTATAGTCAAGGTTGTGTTAGAATTCAGTTTACTGAAACCCTTTATTAAAAATACATATAAAATGTAAGCTAAGTATTATTTGCATATTTCATGGTGGTTTGATAAAAAATAAATTGATACAGAGTAAATGAGTTCAAAAATCACCCATTTGGTGATTTTCACCTGACTCTCTCACTTTTCTTTATACCCCTTTTGCAAGAAATCTGAAACTCTTGCATCTGTGCTTTGGTCTCATGGTTGTTCCTCGTGTTCATCTATAAAGCCTTTTATAATTCAGGCATAATGGAAAATGTGGCAAGCTGAACCACAGAATTTGACAAATTGGCTGCACTTGCAAACCCCATCAACTCCCACTCATTTCCAGGTGCAAAAAGCCTTACACACATACAAGAGTGAACTTCCTAAATAATCTTGTTGCCTAGAGGAAGTTCCCTTGATCTTGGAAAGAGAAAAGTCAAAGTTTAAATCTCAACTTTTTATCTGTTTTTTAAATTCACGTACAATTCACTATCCTTATTATTGATTAAGCCCCAGAATCCAAAATTGGAAGGTAGTTATGGAAGAGCAACACAATTCCCTCCACCTTACATCCATTTTTATATGTTAGCAAAGAGCTTATGTGAGGTCACTAACACAACAACCCCCAATCTTATCCACTGCACCAAACTATCTTGCAGAGTGACTAAGATTGTGGCAGGACATACCCCATCCACCCAAAACCTTAAAAGCATGAAAATAAAAAGTTAAGGGGAAAGACTTGTGCCTTCTTTTTACCTTCATATTGCCTACAGTGCTATGGATACTGCACTCTAATGATCTATAAGGCTTTCGCTTCCATCTCCAACAGATATCAAAAAGCAATATGTACAACAGCTCCATCAGACTTGTGTTGAGGTAGTATAACTTCCCAAATGCTTGGAATGTATGACAGTCAGATGTGCTGATCTTTTTATATAAAAGCACGAGGTCACTGTTAAGATTTTGTGTTGCAGTGAAAGTTTGATGAAATTGGAGTATGTATTGATTTTATGTTTCTGTGCTTTTAAAGTTTTGGCTGGATGAGGTGTGTCTTAATACAATCTTAACCATCTGTAAACATAGTTTTTGTTTGATAATAATATGAAATTCAGAATTCAGAGTAAGTTGTATGAGACTAGATAAGCCACATAAGAGAAGTCTCTAGCTTTGCTCAAACAGCAGCTTGTGGACTTCAAGTGCCCCTCTTCCTCCCCCCCCCCCCCCAAAAAAAAGCCTCTGAAGAAAGAAAAGAGTCCAGTTTATAAACTTATTGGACTAGACCAAGTTTTAAGTTTACAAGTTTTGTTTGGCAATGTCTTAACTCTGAAACTTGCAATACCCCAGATCAAATGACCTGCCAGGGATACCAGAGAGAGACAAATCTACAAGGCTATACATATCAATACAACCTTTAAACCAACAGCTTTAAAGTATATTTATGGTTAGAAAAAAACTAGAAAAAGTCACCTTATTATTAAACAGATCTGCGCCTGTGAAAATTCAGAATAATATTTTAACTACTCAAGTAAGCAGATAAGATTTAATTACTGCTCACTCCTGTTAGCACTGTACAACAGATACAGCTTTGTGAGAGGAAGCTGGATTTTGTTCATGTGTGCACATTACTAACAGAATATCTAACGACAGTCTCTATTACTGAGGATGACGCACTAACCAGAAAAAACAGTTTATATTTCAGTATCCAGGTGGGGCTTGTAGTGCAGACAGTATTTTCACACAGATATAGTAATGTGAGTGCCAATAAGCATAGAACCGTCACTTCCACATGCGTAATATTTTTCAGGACTATAACTGCACCCTTATTGCTTCCACGCATATAAACAAAGACTTCAGACCAAATTTAGAGCCAATATACCCCTGAAGTCTTATTTATTCTCAATGGGGCTAATGGGATAGAAATCAAGATAGAATTTTTCCCTTGGCCATTTTAGCCTCAGAGTGTTGTTTCCTCTACTTGAACTGAATTTGGATAAAAGTACCACTGTTAGGGGAAAAGGGAAACAAAGGGGGGTATTAAAGGACCCCAGCTAATGATGGAAGTTTGGATTATCCTTATTGTAGGGTCTGTCACCTATGGTCTCAGTGAAACAGAAGGAGGACAAGATTAAAGATGAACAAAAAGACCGTTTATTAGGTACAGGCAAGTAAAGAACACTCGGTGATTTGGAATTAAGGGTGTGAAGCCCTCTAACCCTTACAGATGTTATGGACTAACAGTCAAGAAATCTATACTTTACAGATGAGATGTCAGTCATGGAGGGAGGGTCGTGTCCGACCGATTGCCACAGCTCCGGTGCGATGGACAACCCGGACCTTCTACTGTGCCTGGAGATGGTGATGTGCAAAGGAGGAACGTGGATCAAATCAGCTACTGGACCAGAATCCCTCAATCTCAGGTAAGTAGGGACGAGTTGATGTGTTGTCTCTCGAAGACTGTTCATGACAACCAATGACTGACATGGGCTGCCACCATGATGGACAGCACCCTATAGCCTGTGAGAGGAGCTTATATACTCTCTTGTCTCCGCACAGAATTGCCAGATCATGTGACTGATCTTTTCCCACCTTACAGGAAAAGGTTGCTAAAAGCCCAACAAGAAGGGAGACCAACATGGCTCTCAAACAACAACTTTACAGAATTCAAAATGACGATTGTGAACAAATGTTTAAAGTGATACATAACACAATATACAGTTAGAATACATAACATAACAATTTTCCCATACAATTTCCCTTCTTCGACAGTTTGAAGGACTCTGTCTTCAATGCCGTCACAACAAATTTAGACTAATTTAAAAAAGGGAACTGATATATAATGATGACTATGTTTAATCTTTCTTTTTATCCAAAACGTGAGGGCAATTAAGTAAATAGATGACCAACACAGTGATTACCGGATGCAACAGAATATTCCAGAATTGATTAAAATCTACTGAGCCATTGGATAACCCTTACCACCAACGGAAAGAGTCCCTTTGTATCTTTTTAATATCCTCTTGATTTGATTAGAGGAATAATACATAGTAACCATCACTTCCCGGCTTTCCTGTTATAATTGCCTTAAATGTTGCTTCATGTCAGGATGCAACATTAACTATTTTAAGGCAGTAATATTAATTCCTAAATGAATGGGCTCTAAATGAGTATATAAAACATAATGTATGTTAACAGTTTGAACAGAGATTTGGTGCCGTATAAATTTAACATCATAACCCACGATGGAGAAAACTGAACATAGACACAAATTAATATAAGGGTTATTAGAGATCTTATAATAGAAATTTGCTAAGAATTCCCTGCATCAGCTTCTCAAGCATATGCATGTCGGATCAACCAACACTGAGCTTTTAGAGCTGGATGGCTGGAGTTTATAGTTACATTTGCCCTCGTTGGGATTTAGACAGATCTGAGAGATCTCCAAAACTCCAGAGTCACATGTATAACCCAATCCTTTCTCCTCTAAACAGGATCGTAAATTGACACCTTGATAGGCTCCATTCCTATTGTGCACCCATTTGCTCAGTTCTGTTGGGAGCGGGACTGAACTATTGAGGTTTAAACCTAAGGATACCAAAGGGTGTATCTTTCCTCTTGGGCATCTAATAGGGTGAGGACATATGCTATACTAGTGTCATTACTGGGTAAATATGAGAAATTGAGTAGTCTCCACCATGCCTGGTGACGTTGTTCAAAGGCATTAGTGGCATTCACCCAGACAGCATTTCGTAATTCGATAGGGATTAAACCACTGAGGCCACTTCTAATAATATCTTTAGCCACGCTTAGTACCTGCTCCTGAGCCTGGATACACGCCAATGCCATGGAGCTATTTGATTGCAGGACGTGAATGGCTCCTACCAGATTAAGGTGGTCTGCCTCCTGCAGCTACATCCAGCCTGGTAGAATGCTGGCAATCTTATACTTTAGAACACTTAACTGGTTTAATGATGTTGTGAACGGATTTGTTAATGAGGCTATATCATAACCTAGTGCCCCAATCTTATTGGCTAAAACTTGCTGATCTATCATATTGAGGACACCTAGCCCCGTTCCTATCCCTTCCAATATGGTTGCTATTGTGTCCCTTTTTTGTACCTGTATAGGGGATGCTTTGGGTACCACACCCTTGAGCCATGTGTGCCACCCAGATATTAAAGGAATGACATAGAGTATACATTCTACATGTACTTCAGATAATGAAATCTAGACAGGTATGATTATTTTTTTTAGAGCATAAATTGGGTTAACCATTAACAACCGCTTAACACCTCTTTTTACAACAACTGGACCAATGTTGCTGACATACGGTTCAGAGACGACAACAACATTGGTTATTTCGTGAAGTCCAAACAAACTTTTACATGTCAATTTCCCATTTCATTGGGATGCGCTTATATATTTACACTTCCAAAACATTTGATATGAAACGACACATTTCTTTTAGCACAAAACATATTAGTGCCACAATGGTTAACATAACATAACTGAGTACAGTTAAAACATGTTAATTGAATGTGATAACTGAATGATGGAGTGTTCAGTTATGCACTTACATTATTTACTGTGTACTGGAGACCCACTGAAACCTTAACCTTAAAATTTCCAACTGGCCTGGTGGAGGGAATGTTGGATTGAATATAGGCGCATTTACGCAGCTCCTGCATTGCTAATTTGTTTGAACACTCCTACAAGAAATCATTATTGAACTGCCACACAAATTCATATGGTAATGTTTGAACGCATGAAAGCTGTTCTCCATCTTTAATGATAGCTTCATGATTCTCTTTGTCATTTTCCGTGAAAGCCATCAGAGACTTATTATCGGTCTCCTGTTTCCAAACTACGTAGCAATAGTCATTGTGACTAAATACATACACGGAAATTATTCCATGAAGTTTCATACTAGGCAATTCATAGTCATGGCCACGTGCCCACCAGGGCCAGCAGCCCCCTGCATCAGCAGAACGGCGGGGCTGGAGCTGCCAGAGGTCGGAGCCAGTGGCTGCGAGATGCTTTCACCCGGCGATGCTATAAAAGCCGCCCCCCCAGCACCCCGCGCTCTCACTGCCTCCGGCAGATCCCCCCAAGCACACAATATACAGCCGCAGCAAAAGCAGGAATTGATCCACTGATTGCTTACCTGGAGCAGCAAGCATCCAGCAGGCAGGTCCCGTTCCTCTGGTTCCTAGCCTAGTCCTGAGCGGCGCGTGGCCTCAACCAGAAGAGGTGGAGCCTTTCAAAATTTAAGGGCCCGGGGCTCTGGCCCCTGCAGGGTGCCCTGGGCTCTTGAAAGCGCAGTTGGAGCTCTGGCAGTGGGGCTCCCCGCAGGGGCCGGAGCTCTGGGACCTTTAAATCCCCGCCTGAACCCAGCTGCCAGAGCTCCGGCTGGAGCCCTGGGCCCTTTAAATCACCACCGGAGAAGCCGGTCTAGTGCGGCACGGCGTACCAGCTCTTGCCAGTCTGCCGTACCAGCTTACTTTCACCTGTGGTTGGTGGAGGGAACTCAAAGAAATGGCATAGTGGATACACTACTAGGTTTCTATGGTGCAAAGTGGCAGGAGTGGAGCTCACTCTGTAACATATGTGTTCTCATTATTGTTTTCTTTGCTTTTGTTGTACATGAGCAGGTGACTTTTCCACTTCTTCCGATAAACAGTCTATGCACTTCCTGTGGTGTCAAAATTTGCTTCCCTGCTGCTGACTGTTCCTATTGCATCTCAATTTAATCTAGATTTAAAGTTCTTTTGGTCAGGGATGGTTCCTTACTATATGATCCTGAATGGGGCCTGTGGGTGTTACAGTGATGATGATGATGTAGATGTCTTCAGTTATGAAATACAGCGCAGATCCTTTTTTAGCTAACACAGGGTGCAGAGTCTTAGTGATATTTTTCAGTCATGCCACACAAAAGAAATGGATTGTTTGGTCAAAACAAATCACCCTCACCTAGCAAAAAAAAGAAAAGGGCGGGGGGGAACTCTCACTACAGGTATTTCTGCAGCATTCTAGTAGCTTGTATTTTATTATGGCCCTTTTCCAAGTTCTCCATGTTCCTTTTTCCAAAGAGTATATTACTCTGACATAAAGAAGGGTCTAACAGATTGTGATGACCTGGACAAACCCCACACTGGACCAATACAGAAAGGAGTTAATGGTCTGTGCAAGAGTCAGCAGCTAAAGCCAGTCTCACAAAAACTGACAGCAATATTTAGCCTGGAGGGAATAAAAAGGAGAAAATGTTTCAGAGGTAAATTGTTCTGACAATGAGTTTCTTGGATTTGAGGCAAAGAAGACTTAGGCTACGTCTACACTACCCGCCTGAATCGGCGGGTAGAAATCGATCTCTCGGGGATCGAATTATCGCGTCTCGTCGGGACGCAACATTCGATCCCCAAATTGACGCTTGTACTCCACCAGCGGAGGTAGGAGTAAGCGCCGTCGACGGGGAAGCCGCGGAGGTCGATTTGCCGCCGTCCTCACAGTGGGGTAAGTCGGCTCCGATACGTCAAATTCAGCTACGCTCTTCACATAGCTGAATTTGCATATCTTAAATCGACCTCCCCTCCCCCTAGTGAGGACGTAGCCTTAGAGTTGGGCTAACCAGTATTAACTAACAAAAACCCTAAAAGTATCAATGTCTAGGGAGAAGGTTTAAATTGAAACCGAGAAAGAGGGTGAATTTTGACACCACAGGAAGTGCATAGACTGTTTATCAGAACAAGTGAAAAAGTCACCTGCTCATGTACAACAAAAGCCCTCTCAGGTGTGATGTTAAGGGAAGCCTGTCCCAGGTGTCTGAAAGGAGCATACACTAGTATTTGCTATACTATTCTATCTCCCCTGTGGAGAGAGAAACAGTATGCTATTTCAGATGTTGAAAGAAGGAAAATTAAAGTGTCCAGAAGAAACAAATGTATCAGCCCAAATCTTGCCTTTCAAGCAGCCCACTTACTACTGTTATGCATGTTTAAAGATAATAATCACAAGTCCCTTGGAAGTACTTTACTTAGACAATGTTTCTGATCAGACCCCTTTTAAGAAAAAAATGATTGCTAAGACTTTCAAAATGGGGTACCTAAAGCTTCATTCCTAAATACTTAGTTAAGCAACTAAAAAAATTGCCTGAATTAATCTGTGAGCTGATGGATTTTCCATGCTCTCGAAGATCAGGTCACTTATTCAGGTATCTAAATATAGATGATGGAGGCTAATTTGACTGTTGTTTCTTACCCTGTAATCAGAACTGTATGGGCCATACATTGCAAGCTCATAAACTAGAGGGATTCTGGCAACAATGAACTTCATTGTGAACATCACTTTTTGTATCATATGATTTACTAGAGCTTGCAAATGTCTTAGGAAAAACTGCTGTATAAATGTCAATACAAACTATTTGCTATTTACCACCTGTAAGCGTATTGATGAGTAAGGTAGTAGGAGGAGTTCCTGACCTGTCTTTAACAACTATAGAGTAACTGTGTGATGGGATGTAGTCCTCACACCTGCCCTCAGAAAGTGGGCCTGCCTGGCCTAATTCAAATCAGCTCCAAATAGGAGAGGTCTGCTCACCTTCCCAGGACTTCAAAAGGTGCAAACAGGGGAGATGTAGGCTGAATGGGTGGTGCTAATTATGAGGAAGCTCATTTGTGAGGGAATAGGTAGGGTTTCTATAAAGCCAGAAGGCAGGCAACGGTGTGCGAGAAGACAGGGATGAAGTCTGCAGTCTCTCTCCCCCTTAGGAAAGGAGGAAAGAAGGGGAAATAAAAACCTAGGAGGAAGAGTTTACGTAGTAGTCCTAAGAGAGAGGGTCTGACTAGGGTGGTTGGAGAATGAGAAGCATGGTAGGAAATAGTCCAGGGGCAAGAGCAATAAGGTAGATATAGCTGCAGACCTTAACTGCTCACTATAGGACCTTGGACTGGAAACCAACATAGAGGTCAGGCCTTGGTTCCCCTACCATCCACTTTAGCATAGTATTGCTAGGGGCTGTGAATGGGAAGATTGCCTGAGTCACTGTGGGAGTGAGAGCAGTGGGCATGAGGAGTGCCTGATGCTGCTTGGGCAGAGAGATTTGAAAAGACTCCCTGGGAAGGGGAAATCAGAGTATAATCTGGCCCGAGGGCCAAGTCACGAGGCGGCTGTTCTGTGACTCCATGAGCAGCAGGACAGCTGACACAGTGTCTGAGCAGAAAGGGGGTGTTGAACTGGGGGTAGCTAATTGCTAGAAGGAGGCACCACTCAGAAGTGAGTAGAGCACTCCATGACAAACACCTATGTAATTCCTGGCCTTTTTCAGAGCTTATAACAAGAGGAATCTCTATAGATAGAATGGAAACTACTATGCAACGTTATTTATCTAAGTCCCTGTTTTCAGTTCACAATTTTCTGAAGCTCTCCTCTTGAGCTGAAATTGTCTCTAAGTTTGTGCCTGAAGGTAAATTGTTTTGATCAAAAATGGCTCAACTATTCATAAGTCAAAAGAGTGGAAAAGAAAAGGTTACTTGCCGTATGCAGTAATTGTGGTTCTTCGAGATACCCCCTGTGCCTAAGATCAGAGCAGTGTCCACTCAGCCCGCACATGCGCTTTCCCAGTCTCATGTCTTGCATTGAGGCTATCTAGCACTGTGTAGGCAAACCATCCTCAGTTCCTTCTCTATTGCAGAGCCCCTTATTAATAGCTCTGAAGTATGGAAGGAGGGTGGGTTCTGGAGAATCCACAGGGACACATCTCAAAGAACCACAGTTACTGCACAAGATCAGTAATCTCTTCTTCTTCTTTCAGTAGTGTCCCTATGCATGCTCCACTGGGCTTTGGAGTCAAGTCTAGTACTGATTAATCCAAATGTATCACCTATGACTCAGCATCAGATGCTTGCATAATGTTCCATAAAAACTTGAGTAGATGTCCAGGTTGCTGCTCTGCATATTTCTGTGATGGGAATGTTTTTTGATGAAGGCTACAGAAGAGTAAAGAGATCTTGTGGAATAAGTTCAAACTCCAGATGGAGGTTGAAGATTGCAGGTATGATAGCAATAGGTAATACAGTTTGATATCCATCTAGAGTCTTTGTTTCGAGGTTGAGGATCCTTTAGACCTCTCTGCAATTGAAAGTAATAGTTTAGGAGATTTTCTGAAAAATTTTGTTCTCGCCAAGTAGAATGCCAAAGCTCTCCTGACATCAAATGTATGTAATCTTGCTTCTCTGTTCTCACAGGGTGGCTTTGGGAAGAAATTGGGAGGTGAATAAGTTGCTTTATGTGGAAGGCAGTGGCAGAGGATACTTTTGGGAAGAACTTTGGTTGTGGTCTGTGTGACCTTATCCCTTTAAAAAAAAATGTTAAGGGTGAGTATGCCATTAGAGTCCCTATTTGCCTGATTCACCAAGCCGAGGTGATGGCTACTAGGAATGTTGTTTTCATAGACAGATGCGGAAGCAAGCATGTGGCCACCTGTTCAAAAGGAGGCTTTGTAAGGCGCTTGAGGACCAGATTAAGGTCCCATGTTGGTCTAGGATGTCTGATTTGTGAGAAGTTACCCATACCCTTGAGGAATCTCTTTGTTGTTGTAGGATAAGTGAATACAGAGTAGCTGTCTGTCTTGTGATGAAAGGCAGTTATGGCTGCAAAAATGTACCTTTACTGAATTTAGAAATAATCCTGATTTCTTTTAGATCTAGGATGTAGTCTAGTGCTAGTGAGAGGGGAGAGCATGTGGGGGTAATGTTTTGAGTCACACCAGAATTGGAATCTTCCATTACTGCATATATGTGTGACCAGTTATTTTTCTACTATGTAATAACATTTTGTGACACTGACATACTAATATTGCCTGACCCTATCAACCTTCAAAAATGTTTGAATTAATGGCCAATTGATCTGACTGTGATAAGGTTCTTCCCCCCAGAATCAGGCTACTCAGAATTCACACTATGGAGTTCAGAATCTTGTGGGGAGTCTCGGAGTGGATGACAAGGACGCTCACGCTGGAGGCAAAGTAAAATCTTTGATACGTTTATTAAAACAATGGATAAAGCTAGAAAAGATCCAAGCCACATAACGTGATAGAGATAATACAGTATCGGGGTAATCTGTGGTATCATTCTATGCATAAGCTTAGAATTGCATACTCATACGCTTGGTTGAGGACCTGGTGGTAAGAGACAAAGGACTAGTCTTGTCTCTGGTATGCCACAGTGTCCAGTGGTCCAAGTACCCCAACGAGTTGAAGGGTCAAGTAGTACAGAAGTAGACAGCAATGGAAGAGGCCCAGGAAAAAACAGCCTCGGACCACATGGTGACTGCCCTGTTATAAGAGCAGTATCTGCTCATTCTCAGTCCTCAAGGCTCATGTTTAGCCTTTTCACCAACAATACTGAGCTGTACTTATTCTATAAGTTAACATATTAATGTGTGTAACTGCCATTTCCGCTCTTGATCATACCGTCACCCCTTGCTTAAGTGGATTTGCGGTTATTACTTCCACGCTCCTTTGAGGTAGCACTTATTGGAACATTTTAACATTGCTCTTTGATCATTTTAGGAGATGCTCAATAAAGGCACTGAGTGTTGCATAATTGATGTGATTATATTTTGCCATAAGAGCCTGGTAATTTGCAATCCTAAAAAGCAGGATTGCTGATGAGTATGATTTCCTGCCGAATAAGTCCAGTCTTTTCCAATCATTGTTGAACAGTATTGATTTAGCATGGAGCTGTCTGTCACATTTATTTACAGCAAATTTGTGATTGGGGGTGGGGGGAAGTCCAGGTATTTAGAGAGGTTTCAGAGTGGTAGCCGTGTTAGTCTGTATCAGCAAGAAGGATGAGGAGTACTTGTGGCACCTTAGAGACTAACAAATTTATTTGATCATAAGCTTTCGTGGGCTAAAACCCACTTCATCAGATGCCTGCAGTGGAAAATACAGTAGGTTTTACTGTGAAGAGTGTGGGTGCACACAAGGGCTCCGCAGAAGCTCCTGGCTAAGATCCTGCAGGCACTGTAAGGGGCAAGGGGAGAACTCTTCAACCTCTCTGGTCATTTGATTACAGACCTCAAAATTGCAATACTCCAACAGAAAAACTTCAAAAACAGACTCCAACGAGAACCTGCAGAATTGGAATTAAATTTGCAAACTTGACACCATTAAATTAGGCTTGAATAAAGGCTGGGAGTGGATGGGTCATTACACAAAGTAAAACCTATTTCCCCATGCTAATTTTTTTCCCCTACTGTTGCTCATACCTTCTTGTCAACTGTTGGAAATGGGCCATCCTGATTATCACTACAAAGGTTTTTTTGTCCTGCTGATAATAGCCCACCTTCACTAATTACCCTTGTTATAGTCAGTATGGAAACACCCATTTTTTCATGTCCTCTGTGTGTGTGTATATATATATATCTTCCTACTGTATTTTCCACTGCATGTATCTGATGAAGTGGGTTTTAACCCATGAAAGCTTATGCTCAAATAAATTTGTTAGTCTCTAAGGTGCCACAAGTACTCCAGGTATTTAGAGGGGACATAATAATTTTTGTCTGCCTTTTACGTTATCCTGGCCAGCATTTGCCAAATGATTTTGGCTAGATCTAGTAGGGCCTCATTAATCAGGAGTGCAATACAAGCAGAAGGGGACATATGGAGGATGCCCAGCAGCTTGTGCTGTGACTTCTTTACTGCTTCAAAGGGCATCTGAAGTGAGTCTGCTACTTTCTTGATGAGGTTGAAATTGTTTGAAGTCATCTGCCATAGATGATGGAGGAGGCATCACAGCTTCATCTGGAGAGGATGATGAAATGTTTGTTGCTGGAGTACTTTCTTTATCCAGTCTTGGCTCCTGCTTCTTAAAGGTCTCCTCTTGAGGACTATGGGGTCTAGAAAGGGAAGCTGAGGGAGATTACTGTCCTCTATCCATATGTGAGACATTCGAGGTCCAACAGAACTGGTCTATAGGCTACTCATGGGTTCCAATATGGCCACTGGGGTGGTGCAAAGGGCAAGAGTGGTGGTACCCAAGGGTGCCAATGCCAAGTAGATGGGCCTTGCCTGTCTTGTCAATATTGTGGTTCTGCAAGTGTTTCTAGGTGGCTCGTCCCCGACGTTTCTCTGGGGAACTTTGCACTGAGACCAAAGAGATCATCATCATCATCATCACCCTCTTCTTCTTGGCTTGAGAGAGGTGGAGCAGATAAGGCGGCTGATGGTGAGTTCTCTACTATGGGCAATTCAAGAGATAAAGATGTGGTCAGTACCTCAACGCTGGTACTGAATAGCAGGGATTCCAGCATTTCTGAAACCAAGAAGTCCTTGAAGAACTGAATTCCCATGCTACCATGGTGGTAATTGGTACCAACAGAGTCTGTCTAGAGTGGCCCATCGGTATTGAGGGAGTCAGCGGTACCTGTGATCTGATGATTGGCCAGAAGTTGGTGCACTGGTGGAAGTGCTCAGAAGGCTCACCTTGTCTCCAGCGATGCCGTTTTAGAAGAGGTAGTCTGGTCTCTACCACTTCTCTTGTCTGACGGTACTGATGCCTCTGAGCCTGTGCCCCTTCAGTCTTTAGGCTTATTGTGGTACCCGTACTTGAGGAGCCCAACACCTCATGGGTACCATGTCGCGGCTCAGTTGATACTGAGGTTGATGATTTTGCTGGGCATCTCTTTTCCTGATCAATTCGTCAGTCTGGGGACTTGTAGCCCTCTTTTTTGAGGTTTTTATGAGAAGAATCAGCAGATTGCCTCTTTGAATCCACTGGAGTTTGATGTTCTGTGGATATTGATGGTCATATCAGGGATTGTTGCACCATCTGGGGCCGGAGGCTGGTCTAAGGCCTGGTCTACACTACGAGTTTAGGTCGAATTTAGCAGTGTTAATTCAAATTAAGCCTGGACACGTTCACACGACGAAGCCCTTTTTTTCGACTTAAAGGGCCCTTTAAACCGGTTTCTTTACTCCACCTCCGACGAGGGGATTAGCGCTAAAATCGGCCTTTGCGGGTCGGAATTGGGATAGTGTGGACAGAATTTGACGTTATCGGCCTCCGGGAGCTATCCCACAGTGCTTCATTGTGACCGCTCTGGATAGCACTCTCAACTCAGATGCACTGACCAGGTAGACAGGAAAAGTCCCGCGAACTTTTGAATTTCGTTTCCTGTTTGCCCAGCGAGGAGAGCACAGATGACCACGCAGCACTTATCAGCACAGGTAACCATGATGGAGTCCCAGGATCGCAAAAGAGCTCCATCATGGACCGAACAGGAGGTACGGGATCTGCTCGCCATATGGGGAGATGAATCAGTGCTAGCTGAACTGTGTAGCAGTAAACGAAATGGCAAAATATTAGAAAAGGTCTCAAAGGCCATGAAGGACAGAGGCCATAACAGGGACGCACAGCAGTGCCGCGTGAAAATTAAGGAGCTAAGGCAAGCCTACCACAAAGCCAGAGAGGCAAATGGAAGGTCCGGGGCAGAGCCGCAAACATGCCGCTTCTACGCGGAGCTGCATGCGATCCTAGAGGGTGCAGCCACCACTACCCCAACTGTGTGCTATGACTCCGTCAATGGAGAAACACGCAACAGGGAAGCGGATTCGGGGTACGAGGAAGATGAGGATGAAGATAATGTAGATAGCTCACAGCAGCAAGGAAGCGGAGAAACCGGTTTCCCCAACAGCCAAGATATGTTTATCACCCTGGACCTGGAACCAGTAACCCCCGGACTCACCCAAGGCGTGCTCCCAGACCCTGAGGGCACACAGGGGACCTCTGGTGAGTGTACCTTTGTAAATATTACACATGGTTTAAAAGCGTATTTAATGATTAATGATTAATTTGCCCTGGCAATCGTGGCCAGTACAGCTACTGGAAAAGTCTGTTAACGTGTATGGGGATGGAGCAGAAATCCTCCAGGGACATCTCCAGAAAGCTCTCCTTCATGTACTCCCAAAGCCTTTGCAAAAGGTTTCTGGGGAGGGCTGCCTTATCCCGTCCACCATGGTAGGACACTTTACCACGCCAGGCCAGTAGCACGTAGTCTGGAATCATTGCATAACAAAGCATGGCAGCATATGGTCCCGGTGTTTGCTGGCATGCAGACAACATCCATTCCTTATCTCTCTTTGTTATCCTCAAGAGAGTGATATCATTCACAGTCACCTGGTTGAAATGGGGTGATTTTATTAAGGGGACATTCAGAGGTGCCCGTTCCTGCTCAGCTGAACAGAAATGTTCCCCGCTGGTAGCCACGCGGTAGGGGGGAGGGGTGAAGTGATCATCCCAGAGAATTGGGTGTGTGTGGGGGGGTAGTTGGGTTTGTGCTGCATGTTAACCTGGAAACCGCAGTCCCTCCTTTTACATTGCAAACCCATTTTAAATGGCCAACCCAAGGGGTGCTTGGTATGGGAAATGAGGGCGCTACTGTTTGAAACCATTCCCACATGTTAAGAAGATTAAAAAAGCCAAAAGACTGTGGCTTACCATGGCTGCCTGCAAGCCAAAATCTGTTGCCTGGCACTGCGTGAGTGATCTCTCACACCAAACCGGCAGGCCTCATATAAGAGGAAAAATGCGACCTTGTAACGAAAGCACATGTGCTGTGTAATGTGAACAGCAAAATTTAACGTGAAAGAGTGTACCCATTGTTCTCTAAAATGTGTCTTTTTTAACCACCTTTCCCTTCTCCTCCACCAGCTGCAAATGTTTCTCCTTCACAGAGGCTAGCGAAGATTAGAAGGAGAAAACGGCAGACTCGGGATGATATGTTCTCGGAGCTCCAGATGTCCTCCCACGCTGACAGAGCAGAGCAGAATGCGTGGAGGCAGTCAATGTCAGACTACAGAAAAGCACAATATGAACGAGAGGAGAGGTGGCGGGCTGAATCGCGGGATGAACAGAGCAAGTGGCGGGCTGAAGATGATAGGTGGTGTCAGCTTGCAGACAGAAGGCAAGAGTCGATGCTCCGGCTGCTGGAGCATCAAACTGATATGCTCCAGCGTATGGTTGAGCTGCAGGAAAGGCAGCAGGAGCAGAGACCGCCGCTACAGCCCCTGTGTAACCAACAGCCCTCCTCCCCAAGTTCCATAGCCTCCTCACCCAGATGCCCAAGAACACGGTGGGGGGCCTCCAGTCACTCAACCTCAGATGATTGGCCGAGCATCAGAAGGCTGGCCTTCAATAAGAGTTAAAGTTTTAAACTGCAGTGTGTCCTTTTCCTTCCCTCCTCCCGCACCCATCCCGGGCTACCTTGGCAATTATTCCCCTAGTTGTGTGATGAATTAATAAAGAATGCATGAATGTGAAGTAACAATGACTTTATTGCCTCTGCAAGCGGTGCTCGAAGGGGGGAGGGGAGGGTGGGGTGGTTGGTTTACAGGAAAGTAGAGTGAACCGGGTGGGCGGGACAGAGGGTTCACCAAGGAGAAACAAACAGAAGTTTCACACCGTAACCTGGCCAGTCACAAAACTCGTTTTCAAAACTTCTCTGATGCGCACCGCGCCCTGCTGTGCTCTTCTAACTGCCCTGGTGTCTGGCTGCGCGTAATCAGCGGCCAGGCGATTTGCCTCAACCTCCCACCCCGCCATAAATGTCTCCCCCTTACTCTCACAGATATTGTGGAGCGCACAGCAAGCAGCAATAACAATGGGGATATTCTTTTCGCTGAGGTCTGAGCAAGTCAGTAAGCTGCGCCAGCGCGCTTTTAAACGTCCAAATGCACATTCCACCACCATTCAGCACTTGCTCAGCCTGTAGTTGAACAGGTCCTGACTACTGTCCAGGCTGCCTGTATACGGGTTCATGAGCCATGGCATTAAGGGGTAGGCTGGGTCCCCAAGGATCACGATAGGCATTTCAACATCCCCAATGGTTATTTTCTGGTCCGGGAAGAAAGTCCCTTCTTCCAGCTTTCGAAACAGACCAGAGTGCCTGAAGACGCGAGCATCATGTACCTTTCCTGGCCATCCCACATTGATGTTGGTGAAACGTCCCTTGTGATCCACCAGGGCTTGCAGCAGCATTGAAAAGTACCCCTTGCTGTTTATGTACTCGGTGGCTTGGTGCTCCGGTGCCAAGATGGGATATGGGTTCCGTCTATGGTCCCACCACAGTTTGGGAATCCCATTGCAGCAAAGCCATCCACTATGGCCTGCACGTTTCCCAGAGTCACTACCCTTGATATCACCAGGTCTTTGATTGCCCTGGCAACTTGGATCACAGCAGCCCCCACAGTAGATTTGTCCACTCCAAATTGATTCCCGACTGACCGATAGCTGTCTGGCGTTGCAAGCTTCCACAGGGCTATCGCCATTCGCTTCTCAACTGTGAGGGCTGCTCTCATCCTGGTATTCTGGCGCTTCAGGGCAGGGGAAAGCAAGTCACAAAGTTCCATGAAAGTGCCCTTACGCATGCAAAAGTTTTGCAGCCACTGGGAATCGTCCCACACTTGCAACACGATGCAGTCCCACCAGTCTGTGCTTGTTTCCCAGGCCCAGAATCGGCGTTCCACAGCATGAACCTGCCCCAGTAACACCATGATTTGCACATTGCTGGGGCCTGTACCTTCTGTGAGGTCTATGTCCATGTCAATTTCCTCGTCACTCTCATCGCCGCGCTGCAATCGACTCATCGGTTGGTCCTGGGTTTGCTTTGGCATGTCCTGGCTCTGCATATACTCCAGGACAATGCGCGTGGTGTTCATAGTGCTCATAATTGCCGCGGTGATCTGAGCGGGCTCGATGATCCCAGTGCTATGGCGTCTGGTCTGAAAAAAGGCACGAAACTATTGTCTGACGGAAGGAGGGAGGGAGGGGCGAGTGATGACATGGCGTACAGGTACAGGGAATTAAAATCAACAAAGGTGGCTGTGCATCAGGGAGAAACACAAACAACTGTCAGACAGAATGGCCCCCCCAAAGATTGAACTCAAAACCCTGGGTTTAGCAGGCCGTTGATTTCACGGAGGGAGGGGGAAGCAAATGAATACAGAACAAATCTATTTTTTACATCTTAAGCTGGCAGCCGACGGTGCAGCATGACTGGGTGCTTGGCAGAAAATACTGGGCGCTTGGCAGAAAATACTGGGCGCTTGGCAGAAAATACTGGGCACTTGGCAGAAAATAGTGTACTATGACTGATAGCCGCCATCATCATTGGGAAGGCAGCAGAATATGACTGGGGGACATACGGAGTTTCAGCCGTCATCTGATCGAACTGCAGTATGACGACGACGGATATCAGTCGTAATACACCATCTACGGCCAAAAGGCAAGGGGCTGCTGCTGTGTAGCAATGCAGCCCCACGTCTGCCAGCACCCAGATCGCCGATGAAGGCTACCAGTCATACTGCACCGTCTACTGCCAAAAGGCAATTAGCTGCTGCTGTGTAGCAATGCAGTACCATGTCTGCCGGCACCCAGATGACATATAGTGACCTGAGCTGAGCTGAGCTGAGCAGGCTCCATGCTTGGCGTGGTATGTTGTCTGCACAGGTAACCCAGGTAAAAAGGCGTGAATCGATTGTCTGCCGTTGCTCTGACGGAGGGGGAGGGGCCTGACGACATGTAGCCAGAACCCCCCGCGGCATTGGGATCTCAACCCAGAATTCCAATGGGTGGCGGAGACTGCGGGAACTGCGGGATAGCTACCCATAGTGCAACGCTCCGGAAGTCGACACTAGCCTCAGTACTGTGGACACGGTCCGCCGACTTAATGCACTTAGAGCATTTTATGTGGGATCACACACAATCAGTTGTATACAACCGATTTCTATAAAACCGGCTTCTATAAATTCGACCTAATTTCGTAGTGTAGACATACCCTAAGTGAACTTTCTATCATAAGGAGTCTGAGCTTAAGTTCATGGCTCTTTCTTGTCCTCAATTTCAGACAGAAAGTACACTTTTGTGGTATATTGGATTCTCTTAAGCGGCAAATGCAGTGTGAATGGCCATTGCTGACTTGAATTCCTTCTCTGCAGGAGAGACAGTGCTTAAATCGGGGGAGACGGGCATGCCCTTTCTTGGGTTCATTCCCCCCCCCCCAAGGGGAGAACCGTTATCTCCCTGTCTTTATTGATTTAGTTTTCAAAAGCCACACACAAAAAATAATAAAACAAAAGAGAAAAGGAATAGTGTTAATCTAGATAACATAAACTCTACTAGCTACTCTGCAAACTTTATTTTAAGTTAAGAAATGTGCCATCTCTCAGACTCTGCTAATGCTCTGTCTCAGGCCAAGGGTGGCTGAGAAGCAACTAAGGACAGTTCACCTGCGCAGCATTAGGTAGCCTAGACATAAGGCATGAGACAGTCTGTTTCTGAAGTTTTTTTGTTCAATAATAGTGACTTTTAAATCTGTAATAGAATGACCAGGGAGCAGACTTCAAAGAGAAACAGCAGAACTAAAATTCATTTGCAAATTTAACACCATTAATCTGGGCTTGAATAGGGACTGGGAGTGGCTGGCTCATTACAGAAGCAGCTTTTCCTCTCCTGGAATTGACACCTCCTCATCTACTATTGGGAGTGGACTACATCCACCCTGATTGAATTGGCCCTGTCAACACTGGTTCGCCACTTGCATAGTAACTCCCTTCTCTCCATGTGTCAGTATATAATCTGCATCTGTAACTTTCACTCTATGCATCTGAAGAAGTGAGGTTTTTACCCACGAAACCTTATGCCCAAATAAATCTGTTAGTCTTTAAGGTGCCACCAGATTCCTTGTTGTTTTTGTAGATATATCTACAGTGGAGCACCCATAGGGATGCTACTTAAAGAAGAAAAATCTACTTTTCTACAGGAGCCTTTGGCTGAACTCCTTTGCCCCTGAAAAAGTGCAGCTCCTTTCCTTATCCCCCTTGACCCTTACAGTGCCTGCAGGATCTGAGCCAGGAGCTTCTGCAGAGCCCTTGTGTCCACCCATACTTTTCACTGTAGCTAAATTAGCCATAAGCAAAAAGTATAGAATACTACAATTTTTGGGAAATGGTATGCTTTGCAATCACCTTTTATTATATATGCTCAGTTAGTTGCCTGGGTAACATTAACTGTGGCATAGCCTGACTGATGAGTATCTAGCTGTGAAACCTTAGCTTTCTTAACATGGTTTTCTGTTTGGTATGTAGCTGTGGTACATTATTTATTAGTCACGGGTCTGCAAGACATCCTTGCAGTATAGATAAACTTTTATCAACACACTATTTTATATTTACATGCGTCTGACGAAGTGGGTATTCACCCACGAAAGCGTATTCTCCAATACGTCTGTTAGTCCATAAGGTGCCACAGGACTCTTCGTTGTTTTATATTTAAATATAGCTATGCTCATATTGCATATCAGGGCCAAATTTTGACCTAGTAAATCTAAGTATGTTCAAATCTGAAATGTACCTCCATTGAAGTAAATGAAGCAATAACAAGGATTAATTTAGGCTAAAATCCACAGTGAAGACTGTAGCTTTTTAATGATACCCATGTACTATACTTTGAAGTTCATTTAGAAATCCGCATGTTCTGGGATGCAAGCCAAAACAGAGACTTAGCTCTAAAAGAAAATTTCTGTGTCCATGAAAAAGCCGCTTTCCTTGTGGAAAGCAATATAAGGCTTTAATAATACAAAGAATTTAAATCAGATGTACATTAAGAAACAACAATAAATTAATATTTCAAAAATCAAATAATTTTTAAAAAAATCATTACATGACAGTTTAAGTACCGACCCATTATTTACAAAACCCAGAAGCATAAGAGCCAGGAGATGAATAGTAGAGAGCTTGATGAATGTTTTTTCATAACAATAAACACATTCTTACCAAGTATATAGAACTACACCTCTACCTCGATATAACACTGTCCTTGGGAGCCAAAACATCTTACCGCATTATAGGTGAAACCGCGTTATATCAAACTTGCTTTGATCCACCGGAGTGCGCAGCCCCGCCCCCCCGGAGCGCTGCTTTACCCCGTTATATCCGAATTTGTGTTATATCGGGGTAGAGATGTACATATTTTGTCACAACACAACCTTAGCTGTAACCTAACAGTCAGTTTTGCTTTTAGCAGCTATACGGTGGTTCTTCTAACATGTGACAGTGTGGATCCCAGCATGGGTAGATACGTGTCTAGTGTCCGAGCTCGGACTCTTTTGAATACCAGCATCCGGGGACCACCCATGGGCTTCCTTGTGCTCTTGTATGAGGGCATAAATGGCAGACCAGCCCCAATCCTCCCTCAGTTCTGTTATCATCCATAGCAGCAAGACTGATCCTGGATTCTATCTGAACCACTTTGGCTTTCTGAGTTTCACAACCTAACTTTTTGTGAAGAAATATCTTCATTTTTTAAATAAAGTTCTTGTTCTTTTTCAAATTTTCAATTGGACGTTCAAAACTAAATGGCAGACCTAAACACTCTGGGTTTGTCATACCCTTCCTACAATGGCCTGATGCCACAGCAAATGCCTCTTACCCCTGCCTTGGTGAAGGGCACATCCCAGACTAATTCTCCATTTATCATTCCTTCTCATCCTGCACCTGAAAATCGAGAGACATAAGGTTCAAACTGTACCTGTTAGAGCAATCCAGGAAGGGGATGTCCAACCCTGGGGAGGACACTATCATCTGGCAACTGGCCCCATCTCTGGCTCCAGCAGCAAGAAGAGTCAAGTGAACACCTAAATATTGGCACAGGGAGCTCTGTGGAGTCTTCAGCATTGGGAACTTTGGCAACATCAGCGTCATCACTGACCTCGGGACAGAGAGACCCCACACTGTCCACTTTGAGTATAGAGTGTCACAACTGCTCTGAGTGTAAATGCAGCTCGTTAGGGCTTTCCTGCCCCTCTCAAAAAGAGTACTTGAAGTCTAGGAACAAGTCCTCAATACCTTACCTGACTTCAAGCGACAAAGGCAGGCCACTGACAGGGGAAAAAGGTGCAGGAGATCATACCAGTGCCAGCCCTGATGCTGAGAGCTGTCTCAGTACCAACTGTGACACCAACTAAGCAAAGCATTCCAGGTGCTGAGGTACGTGTATTCAAAGATCTACCCTCACCCTTCCTCCCAGCACCAGTACCAATGCCTGCTCCTGCAGCACCAACAGAACTACACTCAGTGCTGTCTGCCATTCCCTGAGGAATACGCCTCTACTCTGGGAAATTCCTTCTCCCCTATTTAGAATAAGGAGCACTCCTCGGAGGGAGGGGAGTGATACCTTAAAGTGTACTGTAGAAGTTCCCAGTACTGGGTCTGGGCCCAGTTCTGACAGTGGTTGGGCCACCCACAATCTGGCCAATACTTCTCACAGGTCCTGGAGTGGAGCCCTGTCACAGAGTCCCTTTCTTGTCACCAGAGGAACCTCCACATGAGAGGATAAAGCAAGCCCAAGAGAAGCTCCAACTTCCCTTTCTGCCTAAAGAATCAGCCTCTTTCCCTGACAGGGTAGTTGCCTCTTCCCTGACACTGGCCATGGATGACTTTTGACCCTTCAGAAGCTGCTCTCCAGCACAGCAGACACCTTGCAAATTGAGATGACAGTACTCGAAGAGAACATGTATAAACTGTTCAATATCCTCAGTGCCCACAAGGATCTCCCTATCAATTAACAAACATATATTGGGCCCTGCAAAAGGCCTTTGGCACGCCCCAGCCTTGCTTCCTCCTATCTTGATAGCGGCCTTCGTTTGCTTCAAGTCCAGTCCAAGGGAATTGAATGGTCCTTTGTTTCCCACACTAGGATCACTGGTTTGGTGATCCAAGAAAAGACTAGCTCTAGTACATGGATGCTAAAAAATAAGGACCTGTAGTGGGGTGGCTTGGTGGTCTGAGCCTCTGATTCTGGTCTCTCTATCAGCCCAATAAAAACAATAAGGAGTCCAGTGGCACCTTAAAGACTAACAGATTTATTTGGGCATAAAAAAAACCCCACTTCTTCAGATGCCCAATGTGGCCTGGATCACCTGGATGGGGTCCCCGCTGGGTCGGTTTTCTTGCTGGTAACTCCTCATCCTTTCTGTCCAAGGGACAGATGTGCAGGTGAACGAGCCCCTGATGATGTGGCTGATGTGGTTAGGTCCTATGATGGTGTCCCCTGAATAGATATGCGGACAGATTTGGCAACGGGATTTGTTGCCGGGATTGGTTCCTGGGTTAGTGTTTTTGTGGTGTGGTGTGTAGTTGCTGGTGAGTATTTGCTTCAGTTTGGGAGGCTGTCTGTAAGCGAGGACTGGCCTATCTCCCAAGGTCTGTGAGGGATCATTCTTCAGGATAGGTTGTAGGTCCTTGATGATGCGCTGGAGAGGTTTTAGTTGGGGGCTATAGGTGACGGCTAGTAGCGTTCTGTTACTTTCTTTGTTGGGCCTGTCCTGTAGTAGGTGATTTCTGGGTACCCTTCTGGCTCTGTCAATCTGTTTCTTCACTTCAACAGGTGGGTATTGTAGTTTTAAGAATGCTTGATAGAGATCCTGTAGGTGTTTGTCTCTGACTGAGGGATTGGAGCAAATGTGGTTGTATCTTAGAGCTTGGCTGCAGGCAATGAATCGTGTGATGTGGTCTGGATGAAAGCTGGAGGCATATAGAGTAAGTACAGCGGTCAGTAGGTTTCTGATATAGGATAGTGTTTGTGACCATCGCTTATTTGCACTGTAGTGTCCAGGAAGTGGATCTCTTGTGTGGACTAGTCCAGGCTGAGGTTGATGGTGGGGTGGAAATTGTTGAGATCCTGGTGGAATTCCTCAAGGGCCTCCTTCCCATGGGTCCAGATGATGATGTCATCAATATAGCGCAAGTAGAGTAGGGCAGTCGGGGGACGCCCCTACTCTAGAGCTGAGGAAGCATTCTAAGTCAGCCGTAAAAATGTTGGCACAAAAGGACTCCTTATTGTTTTTGTTGGTACAGACTAACACCCTAAAATTCTTTTCAGAGTGGTAGCCATATGCTGCAGCTATGTCACAGACCACCAGTCTTAAACCCTAGTTCTCAGGGCTCTTAGGAGTTAGTAATTTCCAACCTGCCAACAGTTGCCACAATAGAAGCTGAACCCTGACAGAGGACTCCAGTCCTGGAATCTGATTGGCAGAATGCTGGGGGTCCACTGAGCTGCCCTTGCAGAGCTTGTTCAGCTCCGCCCGCAGGGGATAGCGGGGTGGGGGGGCTCTGTCCTTCTCATGCTGTACCCCCCTCCCCCAGGCACATTTCCAGGTCTCTCAGCCCCTCTCTCCAATAGCCGGGCCTGAGCATGAGGCAGAGGGGGTGGGACAGAGCCGCTTCTCCTGACAGGTGTGGGGGTGGTCACTCCAGGTTGCTGCCTCTATGCAGCGCAGCAGCTGCCTGTGAGAGCCCAGCTGGGAAGGTAATGGCAGCCTGCCCTCTCTGCTCTGGGCCCACCCAGGTCCAGCTGCTGGGAAGAGTGGGGGCCCTCTGGTTGTGCTTCCCCCCGGCATGTTTCTGGCTTGCTTGGTCCCACTCCCTGGGCCAGGGTAGGGAACGGAGAGGGGGGACCACCGCTGCCTCCCCAGCCAGGCAAAACAAAGCACCCTGCAGCGACTGTAACCTTGGTCCTAAAAAGCTAGGCCTCTATCTCCTGAGTTAAAGGAAAATCTGCTAGAAGTCAGCTAAATAAATAACTTCATGTTCTTCCTAAGCTGTAGCCAGCTACTAAAGAGTAACATGCTCCAAATGTGCCTACCTGCTCCCACTTTGGGTGGTGCAACAATACTAGGGCTACCATTTGTCCGGATTCCCCCAGACATGTCTGGCTTTTCTCAGTTAAAAATAGAGTCCGGAGGGAATTTGTAAATGTCCAGACTCCCCCCACATGCAGAGTGAGCGCGGCTGACAGGGCAGCCGGCCGGATGGTGCCACTTGCATGGGGCTCGGGCAGCCTGAGCCCCTCCTCCACTTCCCCCTCCTCTCCCCTGCAGCTGAGATCACTCCCCCCATCTCTCTCTCCCTCCCTCCCCCTCCCTGTATTTGCAGCCAGCCGGCCGTTCGCAACGGGCCTCCGGCAGTCTGGAGCTCCTCCCCCTGCCCAGCGTGCTGCTCCGCAGCACTCTGCGAGGGTGGAAACCGGGCTATGCGCTCCGTGGGGGAGAGGGGCAGCGTGTCGGGCTGCGCGTGGATCCCGAAACGCTGTTCTGAGCGGCACGGTAAGGGGACCAGGGGATCAGAGAAGGGGCAGGGAGGTTCTGAAGGGGGCAGTCAAGAGACAGGGAGCAGGGGGAGGGTTGGATGGGTCAGGAGTTCAGAGGGGGGCTGTCTGGGGGTGTAAGATTTTGGGCAGTCAGGGTACAGGTAGGGGGTAGGATCCTAGGGGGGCAGTTAGGGTGGGGGGGGTCTCAGGAGGGGATAGTTAGGGGACAAGGAACAGGGAGGCTTAGATAGGCGGTGGGGTTCTCTAGGGCAGTTAGGAGCAGGGGTCCCAGGAGGGGGCAGTCAGGGGACAGGGAGCAGAGGGGTTTAGATGGGTCGGGGGGGGGGGGCTGTCAGGGGGTGGGGAGTGGTTGGATGGGGCGTGGGAGTCCCTGGTGTCTGTCTGGGCATGGGGGTGTGGATAAGGGTTGAGGCAGTCAGGGGATGGGTAGGGTCCTAGGGGACCAGTTAGGATGGGGGGAGGGTCTCAGGAGGAGGCAGTCAGGGGACAGGTAGGGGATAAGGTCCTAGGGGGCCAGTTAGGATGGGGGGAGGGTCTCAGGAGGGGGCAGTCAGGGGACAAGGAGCAGGGAGGCTTAGATAGGGGGTGGAGTCCTGGGGAGCAGTTAGATAGAGTTACCATATGTCCGGTTTTTCCCAGACATGTCCGGCTTTTTGGTCCTTAAATCCCCGTCCTGGGGGAATTGCCAAAAAGCCGAACATGTCCTGGAAAATAGCTTCGCTGGCATCCCTGCCCCAGTCCCCTGCTTACCTTGCGGCTCCCGCAGGCTGCGAGCTGCAGGCAGATTCCCCCGTGGCAGCTGCTGCTGCTGCTGCTGCTCCTGCTCCCCCTCCCCCCAGACACCTCAGCTCTGTGTAGCTGAAGAGCCGAGCTGCCCGAGCGCTACCGGCTTCACGGTTTGCCGGGCAGTCCCCAGACCTCCAGACCCTGCGCCCCCGGCCGGGCGCTTCCCCTCCCGGGCTCTGGCTGCACTGGGGAAGCGCCCGGCCGGGGGCAGGGTCTGGAGGTCTGGGGGCTGCCCGGCAAACCGTGAAGCCGATAGCGCTCGGGCAGCTATTTCGCAGCTGGGAGGGAGGAAGGAGAATGCGGGGCGCTCAGGGGAGGGGGCGGAGTTGGGGCGGGGACTTTGGGGAAGGAGCAGAGTTGGGGCAGGGAAGGGGCGGAGTTGGGGCCAGGGGCGGGGACAGGGCCCTGTGGAGTGTCCTCTTTTTTAATGAGGAAATATGGTAACCCTAAACAACACCCATTCCAAATTAAGAGAGCAAAACTGGGACCCAAACTATACCCACCAAAAATCATGTATAATGTTACTTTTTTCCAACCATCTTTTTTTCAAATACAGGAGGCACATTGGGGTTTTTAATAACATGTAGCTCAGATCATTTGATTTTTCTTCAGACTTTACAGAGATGTTCCCCTTTGCCTTCAGTTTTATTCTGGCATTTTCTCAGGACAAACAGTTTTCTAAGGCATCATTATAGAGGGGATAAAATAGGGCTCTGTAATAGAAGCTGACTGCAACTTTATCTAGGGAGAGGCTACCACATCTCCATAATACATTGCATCAGATTCAGGCAACCTCAGGCTTTCTTGTGAGCGATATATTAATAAATTTTCTTTGAATAATTTATAATGTTGCTATGCAAACTAGTTACAGTATTAGGAGTCCTAGAAATGTCAGGTTTCTAAAAAAGTCTTCTATTGGTAAACATACACAATGCAAAATACTACATTAATGCAATACTGAGGCTGTCTTTAAACCCACTAAAGGTAGGAAACCCAGAGTTAAGGTTCCCATGACAACCTTTATGTATGCAGTGCTATGGTTTTAATTACCTGCTTTATGTATAACTCTATAAGTACCCTATTTTCATTTTATGGATTTTAGGTACACTGAGCACTATCTATAGTACATCTTAATTACACTTGCACTACTCAGCAAATCTCATACATATGAGTTAACTATAGTAAACTGATGTATAGAAATATCTTTCATAGTAACATTCAGTTGTCTGTTATATGCATCCAGATAAGATAATTATAGCTTACTTGCCTGCCCCACTGTAATGCATTGGCTAATCCTGTTTCTCAGAGTTATAGTAGCGGAACACCGATAACTCATTATAATATAGAGAGCTCCTAGAAGTCAAGGCAATATAAAGGATGAGGTAAACTGAAACCAGTACTTAATGGTAGGTTGAACCAGAATGATGGTCACTTTATTCAGCTCAGCATGAAATTATAGCTTCCATATCCTACACGTACGTTGTTCCCCAACACTAGCACGTCCTTTACAAGGGCAATACTATTGCTTACTTTCCTCCTACTTTCTTCAATTCACAGACAGCTTGACTGACAGCGTGAAATCCTTGCAAAGCTCTTATTAGGCTGCCAGGATCACTATATACCCATACAAAATTAAGAGTTACTTTTTGTGAGTTTCTGAGCCCTAGAAAGGGGCAAGTTTAGCTGCAGTTTTGCTGTACTTAACTTGATCATTGGCTCTGCTAATCCTTTAAGGGGTGCACAGAACTTTAAAGTTGGGGTTACTAGAGTCTAGTACCTCAACCTCTTGACCTCTTTTGGATGAGATCCTGAAGGATATAGGAGACTGCAGGGCAGATTATTTAGCAAAAGAGGACCTATCTCAGTGCAAGCAGGAAGTGAAGCACCGTTTGGTGAATTTTGTAGGGGTATTTTATTGGTGTATTTTATTTACAGGCACTCTAGGAAGTTCATAGTTTGTGGCAGTGAGAATCTATTTTAGGGCAGGGAACCTGCATGCCTTAAATTCCATAAGTACTCAGTAAAAGTTTGGAAGACTGTCACCAAAAGAATATAATAAAAAAAGAAAAGAATGTGTTTGTTAAAAAGCAGATTTGAACACCATCTAGTGGTTTTCAGTTCTCAAACTACTAGTAGTACCTCTGGCAAATTTGTAGGGATAATATTACATGTACAAAAAATTAAAAGGTGGAAATGAAGGCCTGGAAAAAAAACAACCTGTTTTTATGTCTGCAGTTGTCATTGGCAGTAACCTGTTTAGAAATGCATAAATAAGGTTTTTTTTTTTAATTTGACAAACTAGCAAATATATTTGTTAAAGTAATCATCTGTTATTTAACACTGAATAAATAATTTGAACCTCCACTAAAGTCACCAATTACAAAGGGATAAAAATCCAGTGAACATCCTCAATGAACAACAGTTTGGAGGAGAAGAGCAAAGGGAAATGTTATAAATCTTGAAATCCATATAACTTGATCAGTAATAAAGCCTTGTACATAACTCTGTTAAATACCACTTGCAATATATCACTACACATAAATATCCTACATAGTCATAAGTGAGAAATTGTCATTACTATGTTAGCATACAATTTAATGCAAGATTGGAACATGACTACTCCTCAAAGTAAAAGGGAAGCGAGGATCAAATTCAAATACACCTCTACCCCGATATAACGCGACCCAATATAACACGAATTTGGATATAACGCAGTAAAGCAGCGCTCCAGGGGGGCAGGACTGCGAACTCCAGTGGATCAAAGCAAGTTCGATATAACGTGGTAAGATTTTTTGGCTCCCAAGGACAGCGTTATATTGGGGTAGAGGTGTAGTTGCTTGACTTTAGCTACATTATCTAGCTAGGAAGAGACTCTGTCCCATCCACTGGCTCTTTTAGCAAAGATTCAATGGGTCAAAATCTCTGCTGACATAAGTAGATAAGTTCCATTGATTTCAGTAGTGTTTCAACCATTTATGCAATCAGGGAATTTGGCCCAATATCTTATAAGGTACTGTCATCTGAAATTTGACTCTAGGAATTTCAACTTTCCAAACAATTTATAAAAAAGGCAACTGAAGTTCTGATGTTTAAACAGCTTAAACCTTTCTTAAGTCTTACTTTCCACCCTAATGACAGGTTTCAGAGTAGCAGCCGTGTTAGTCTCTATCCGCAAAAAGTACTCCTGTTCTTTTTCCACCCTAAAAGTGTTAAACTAATCCCTCATAGGAATTTGATAATTTCTTGCAGCTCCAGAATGGACAAAGAAACAGGCTGAGACAATAATTATTACTTTCAATCCTATCAGCAAGTTGAAGACTCACCAGGGGCCAGTCCTCTTCAAGCTGTAGAGACACCAATGTGGCATCTCCTATAATCTTCCTTTTTAAGAAGACAAAATACAGTGAGTTTCAATGGTGAAAAATCCAGGCACCAGACAATCAGATACAATTCCTAACGTTGGCCCTGATCTTCCAAGTGACTCTGTGTGGATGAAATCCTGAGCCCATCCAGAAGCCTTCTGATGTTAATGAGGCTTCATACAAATGTGATTCACCCCCACTCTGCAAATTGGGAGCCCTTGATAGTATGCTGGCATCCTTAGGTATGAGAATAAAGAACATGCAGTCTTAGTAACAGGCAAATTGCAACTAAAATCTCTCGAGGTTAAAAAAAATCTGTATTTTAAAAAAAGGCTACTGGGCTGACTCAGGACAAAGAATGTTGGAGAGAGAACGCAGAGTCAAAAATTGTAGAATTCTAGTATTCCTGAGCAAATCAACATTTACTAGTACACCTCTACCTTGATATAATGCTGTCCTCGGGAGCCAAAAAATCTTACCGCGTTATAGGTGAAACCGTGTTATATTGAACTTGCTTTGATCCGCCGGAGTGCGCAGCTCGCCCCCCCAGAGCTCTGCTTTACCGCATTATATCAGAATTCATGTTATATCGGGTCGCGTTATATCAAGGTAGAGGTGTATTGGTGGAAGAAGAAAAAAAGAACTTCTGTCTGGGTTAGAACTCTTAAGATTACTGAATATGTAGTTAATTAGGAAACAAAAACTATGTTTAGTGACAATTAAGGTGGTGGCAGGACAAACCCTCACCTGTGGAAAACCTTAAAAGCATAGAAACAAGAAATTAAGGGCAAAGATTCCTGCATTCATTTCCACATTCATATTGCCTCCAACAATAATGCACTCCATAATTACTCCCACTTGCCTTTTACTTCCATCAATTGTAGATACCCAAAAGGAACAGGTACCCCAATTTCATCAAACTTGCACCCTGATGCAAAACCTTAAGTGGCCTCATGCTTTTATATCAAGGGATCAGCATAGCTGATTGTTGCACATTCAATGCATATGGGATATTGTTTTGTCTTAACACTTTTGATATCCTGATCTTTTATACAGCTTTGCTGTACCTCAGTAGATAGTTATGCAGAGACAAGGAAAAGGGGAGCAGTACCTGCCTGGGAATCACAGAAAAACTGTACTGTTGAAGCTGCTCCTGACCGTGCCAAACCTCCTGCAGGATCTCAGAGGATGTGATGTACCTCAATTTTTTGTCTAACATTTTCTCAACATTTAAAAGTTAACAGAAGTAAGTACACAAAGAGCAGTCCTCTATGATGAACTGGTGATGGGATAGCCTTTCAGCGGGAGCCAACTTCCACGAAAAGAGGAGTCTATGTCATCACTCCCCAAAACATAGCCTCTCATTGGCTTCTGGAAATGGATACAGCCAGGACTGGCTGCAGCAGCAAAAATGCAGGTATGCTAGCAGTTCTGCCTTTTGCACTCTTCTTTTGGGACCCAGTCCCTTCCTGTGTGAAGCATACGTTCTCAGCATTCAAAAATACCTATGCTAGATAACTTCAAGTATGACAGCCGATTGTGACATTAGACAAGGTACAATCTGGACTGATGGACAGCTGTGTCCTCTCAATTTTCCAACCTGGGGTGCTCTTTACTCTGCTTTGCTGTGAGAGCAACCTCTCCTAGCCTGCTCTCACACAGTTCCAGCTATATGGGAAGAGTGCCCGCCACTCATGAATTACACTGCAGGCCAACACCAGCAAACTCCCAGTCCCAGTCTTCCCCCCCAGCAATGTGCATTTTGTACTGCCCAGCACCCTCCTGGACAATACAAGCTCAGATAAAGTCCATCATATATTAGTAGAAAATGATATCCACAAACCCTATTATCCCAAATAGAGTTTTCCCAAACCCTTCAATCCAAACACACTGATTTAGATAAAACAGAAACACCAATGTATTAACTACAAAAAGATAGAATTTAAGTGACTACAAGTAATGAGGCATATGTCAGAATTGGTTACAAAGAAATAAAAGATGAAGCACAACTTAAGCTAAGTGAATACAAAGCAAAGGTGTCTCTCACCAGTGTTCCAGCAATCTTACTGGTTGAACCTCTTTTAGTCAGGATCTCTTTCCCCTTCCCTCTGTCCAGTGCTGCTTCCTTTGTTCTTCAGGGGTTGATGCTGTCATGGGTAGAGAGCAAGGGAGAGATGATTTGGGGCATCTGCCCTCTTCTCTTATAGCCCTTTCTCTTGCACAAGAATCCTCTCCAGCTGATGTTCAGGAGACAGAAAGTTGGGATGGCCAGGAACCTTAAACTGCTTCTTTTTCAAAATGTAAATCTTTTGTCCACACCCTCTCTCCTGCTAAAGAGTGGCCCCTTGATCAGGTGATGGTCCCTTTGATCCCATTGACACCTGGCTGAGGTGTGAGCTAGCCTTTCGTCTCTGGGAAACTTGTTGTGATTGCCCTCCAGAATATGTTGGAACATGTCTCAGTAATATCACAGTGGAATCTTATATCTTTACATACAATGTTACCACTCAAATTTACCAGGACAATAATTATCAGCAAATCATGAGTTTTCAAATGCTACGTTACACTTTGTACAAAATTTAATATACTCTTGTAAAAGGGGTGAACATAGAGATACAAACTGTTACACCCATTCTTGGCCAATGCTGGGAATTGAACTGGTGACTTCCAGAGGTTTAAAAAAATATATATGCTCTTTAACTGCTTGAGCATGGCTCTCAGGGTGAGAGCCATCACGCATAGGCACCAACTCCATGGGTGCTCTGAAGCTGGAGCACCCAAGGGAAAAAATAGTGGGTGCTGTACTCCCCACCATTCCCCTCCCAGTGCCTCCCACCCATGGGCAGGCCCCATGGATCAGCGCCTCTTCCTCCATCTGTGTGCCTCCCACCCGCTGTGATCAGCTGTTTCATGGCGTTCAGGAGGTTCTAGGGAGGATGGAGGAGGAGCGAGGGTGCAGCGCGTTTGGGGGAGGGGGCAGAACTGGGCGGGAAGAGGCAGGGCAGGGTCTTGGGGAAGGGGTGGAGTGGGGGCAGGGTATGGGGTAGAGCCACGGGTCAAGCACCCCTGAGCACTTTGGAAAGTTGGCATGTGTGGTATCACAGACTTATAGCCTGTGTGGCTTGGACACAGAGCATATGTATGCACTGCATCTGGGAGTGAGCCTCCCAGCCCAGGTCACAGACTCTCACGCTAGTAGGGTTACCATATTTTGAGTGTCCAAAAAGAGAACACTCCACTGGGCCCCAGCCCCGCCCCCGCCCCAACTTCCCCCTTCCCCAAAGTCCCCGCCCCAACTCCGCCCCCTCCCCTGCTTCCCACAAACACTTGATTCGTGGGAAGCCTGAAGCAGGTAAGTGTGGGGAGGGAGGAGGCGCGGCCCAGTCTGGCCCCCCCGGCATCTCCAGCCTGGCTCGGCTCAGGCCCTGGGGTGCCGGCCCCCGGCCGAGCACCCCCGGCCCGCCCCAGCACCGCCGGCCCGGCCCCGGCCCCGGACCCCGGCCCAGCACCGCCGGACCCCGGCCCCGGCCCCCGGCTCAGCACCCCCGGCTCAGCACCCCTGGCCCGGCCCCGGCCCCCGGCCCAGCACCGCCGGCCCACATGTCCCGATTTTCCTGGACATGTCTGGCTTTTGGGGATTTCCCCCCGGACGGGAATTTGAAGCCCAAAAAGCCGGACATGTCCGGGAAAATCCGGACGTATGGTAACCCTACACACTAGCATACTAAAAATATCTGTGGAGAGGTTGCAGCAAGGCTCTGAGACCTTGTGTCAGAGCCTGAGCACCAGCTTGTGTTGCAATGTCAAAGCACTGACTATACAGCTATTTTTAGCATGCTAGCGCAAGCCCCACCAGCTCAAATCTGTGGACCTAGGCTAGGAGGCATGCTCCCACATGCAGTGTAGATATACCCAGAAAGGACATATGTCAGAAACAGACAGTTAAGGGTTAAAATCCCCCTTTTACCTGTAAAGGGTTAAGAAGTTCACCTAGCCTAGGTGACACCTGACCAGAGGAACCAATGGGGGGACAAGATTTTTCAAGAGGAAGGAGGGAAGTTTGCCTTTGTCTCAGTGTTCATTAAGTTTTGTGCTGGAGAAAAAAAAGATCCAGGAATCAGCCTCTTATCAGAGTAGTGAGTATTGGAGAAGAAATAAATAGGTTTATGTTTATTTTCTTTTGTGACTTGTCTTGTGCATTAGAGGGGAAAATCAATCAGGTTCTTAAAAAGAAGGCTTTTAATTAAAGAAAGAAAGGTAAAAGGAAAACCTCTGGGAGAGAACATACAAGCTTCTCTCACAGACAACAGATTCAAAACACAGAGGATGTTCCCCTAGGCAAAACCTTAGTTACACAAAAGAAATCCCAATTTGATTTTCCCTGTAATGCACAAGAGGCATTAACCCTTAACTGTCTGTTTATGACAACATATAACACACACACACCATGACAGGTTTCAGAGTAGCAGCTGTGTTAGTCTGTATCTGCAAAAAGAACAGGAGTACTTGTGGCATCTTAGAGACTAACACATTTATTAGAGTGTGGAACATATATTGAGGAGATATATATACACACATACAGAGAGCATGAACAGGTGGGAGTTGTCTTATCAACTCTGAGAGGCCAATTAAGTAAGAGAAAAAAACTTTTGAAGTGATAATCAAGATAGCCCAGTACAGACAGTTTGATAAGAAGTGTGAGAATACTTACAAGGGGAGATAGATTCACACACCATATTATTTCTCTGAACTGTCCGGGAGAGGGCTAGACATTGCAGGGCACATGGTTTTGAGAAAATTTGGGCACGCCTTGGAGTCACTCTGCAAGTAGTAACTAAGGCTGGTGGAAGCCAGAGTGGGGCCATGAGGCTGCAGACAGGCCATGGGGGTCAGAGCTTGTGAACCAGGGCTATCTAGCACACAGACAGGGTGCAACTTGTATGTTGGTTGTGGGTGGCACAGGTTGGGAGCTACAACAACAAAGCATTGTGAGGCATCCAGGGTTAGAGGGTAGGCAGTGACACAACCCCTCACTGCTTTGGATTGTACCCAGAACATGACATTCATAAAAGCTATAAAGATTAATATTTTTCATTACCTTCCAAAACTTGCACACTGTTGTCCAAAAGTTCTCCCTTGCGAGCCAGTTTGCTCACTCTGGATGGACCCAAAAGCATCAAGCATGATAACCAAAGGCTTGATGTCTTTTTACTAAGATTTGCTTTAGTGGGCCTCTCTCTTCTTTCCAACATCTCTTCAGGACATAAAGAATATCCACATGACTCCTAGCAAAAGGAAGAATGACTGCAGACCCAGCAACCATTGATCTATCAATGGAATTATCACCAACATCTTCTGAAAGTGATACGTGGGGAAAAGCCTGCTTTCATGAGCATTGCAATAACAGTTAAAACATGAATGGCCACCAGCTTGCTCTGCCCCCCTTACCATGTTTCCCACAAGTTCAGGGACTGTAATATTTCCTAGCCCTTCTGTTGGGAACTGGGGAAGTGAATCTGGCCCTATATATTTACAAGTTTGCTTGTTTTAACGGGAAGAGTTTACCTGTGAACTCTGATTTAGTCCTTGACGCCAACAGCAATTTTTCCATTGCTTGGAAAATCGATAGCTATATACTCTTTATTCGGACTCTCTTTTCTGCTATTTTCTTTCCTATGCAGAACCAGCAGGGAGCCCCAGTATTTCCTGTCAGGAAACAAGAGCCCTCTAATATTTTTCTCAACTCAAAACCTTTCTCTTCCTCAAGGCAAAATTGCCTCAGGGAGATAGCCTGATATTTTCCCAATTAATCCCTTGCCTCAAGGGCAGGGTCTCAGGAACCCCATATACTAACAGTACTAAGAACTGACAGTATAAATCCATCTGCCAAAGATCTACTGTCACTCCCAACTGCTACAGAACCTTCTGATTTCAATATTCCATCCCTTCAACCTTTAAAGGACCATTACACAATGTTATACAGATGTGCACATTAATATGGAATATCCCTGTTTGTGCTACTACATTAAGAATATACCATCAAAAAGAGATCTCTATTCACTTTGATTTTATTCTGCTAATAATGAATTACCTTTCCTTTGGTGATTTTTTTTTTTCAGGCTGTACTGCAGGGACCATTACAGGACTTCATTCAGTTGCCTGGGAATGGCTGGAATGACCATCCTGAGTCTGCATCCCACATGCAGAAATTGAAAGAAGGTTAATTATTAACTTCAAATCTCATTGCTATCATAGAGGTAACAGAAGAACTAGGAAGCCTTTGATATTCTTTCCGTCTCCAGCCCAGCCATCCCTGTTTGTCCGCTGGCCCTGCCACACCCATTCTCACAGGCACATCTTCTTTCCCACCTACCAGCAACCGGTCCAGTTCATCATCTAAAAGCTCTGTCGTCTTCTGCCTGCTTATTAATCTGTCCTATCATCTGAAAGTTCCATTGTCTCCATATCCCAGTCTCACTAGTCAACCAGTCTCCCTAGTAAAGCTTACATTTTCCACCTGAGATCTCTGCCTCCTCACAGTTCTTGAAAGCAAAGATGTCATCCCCCATGCTTGTGTAACTCCCATACTTATACTGCAGAATTATTCATTATTATTTTATTATATTATTTTATAAGTCCAAAGAAATGGAGTGAAGCATTGGGGAGGAGACATGGGTTTTAGTTGAATCATCTGTGTCTGTGCATATGTGCAGAGATCAGGTCATGGCAACTTAGAAAGGCCCAGAGACATCTAGAAGAGGAAGGTATGTGATAGTTACTAGACATGCTCAATAGCTCTTTTTAAAGCTGTACAGAAATTTTCCATTAAAGGTAAGCGGTCTGTCAGGTCCACACATTCACCCTCTGAGAACTGAGTCAGAGGTTAAGTGGGAAAGGTTATAAATATGGGAGTTGGAGAGAGCCCTAGAGAATCAATGGCTGATCAATGCATAGCTAAGAGATCTGTGTGTTACGAAGGCAGCATCTCAATACCTGTACCATTTTGGATATAGATTCTCTGTTTTGCTAGAAAATGGAGACAGTCAACTATTAGTTCGGGCATTGGAATTAGCTTCTGACTGCTAGGCTCTTAGGACTGTTGTTTTGCTGAGGATATTCTGAAGTATTTGGATGGAATCTTAGAGGCTTCTATTCTCCTTAGGCTCTGAAGAATATAGGTGACACACACATACATTTTAAGGCCATGTTATAGGGACTGAGAAATCCTTTCTGTGAAAATGTGTCTCTATGTGTGTACCAAAATATAAAATTATATATGGTCTTTTGAAACCTTGCACAGAAGTATATGTAACTGCAACAAGTGGGGAAGTCTGTACAAAGAACCCCCATAAGTTTACTGCCAAATAGTCTTGTTTAAGAGGTTATTCAGAAGTATTGCAAATACTGTTTGCAAATATTTGTGTATGAGTTAAATGTTTGTTCACTAAGAAATTGCATAGTATGCTCTATTTGAAGCTGATTAAGAGCTGTTATTAACACCTATATTCAGGGTTTGCTTAGTACTCCTGTTCTTCTTCTTAGTATAGGTCTGAGTTTTAACTCCATGTTATATGTTCTGAAGGCTTGAAAACACTAAACCCTGGCTTGTGCTTCAGCACAGAGGGTTTGACAGAGTGAGAGAAACCTCAGGCTGACTTGCCACACTTTGCAAGCTTCCCCATGTGGGCCAAATTGAGGAGATAATTGGTTAAGGACTGGATGAGTAAACAACTAACAAGGTGATTCAGCTTGTCAGCTGGGGACAGTTAAAAGAGAAACAGGAAGACATAGGAGAGGAAGAAGAAATTTGGAAGGAGGGGTTAGAGAAGTCCAGGATCTCATTGTAATCTCTGATTCTCTTTCTCCTTGTGTGTGGGGAGAAGGTAAAAACCTTATGTTGTAGGGAACAAGCATTTGTATAGCATAGTGTCAATAAAGCATGTAGTGTTGAACCTCTGCAGGAGTTTGTGGGGACTGTTTGCAGTAAGGAATCCATGGTGAGGGAATACTGCCTTGTGATAGAGGCAAACTGAGATGCAGGAAAAGGGGAAGTATAATAGTTATACAAAATATTATCTCAGCAGTTAGTGAGTGAGCCAGGTATTCACAGAAACAGAGAAAGTGGGGGAGGCTTTGCACCTATGTAAGGGAGCTGTTGGCCCCTTATTGAAACTTGGTGAGATGATATATACTTTTTTTTTGCGGGGGGGGGGGGGTGTCCCTCTTCCACTACCAGGAGAAAGGGGAAGGGCCAAAGAGAAGTCAGGATCCTGAACCTGACACTTCCCAGGGCCAAGTGGGAGAGGGCAATGTTACCAATTTACAATTTTGTCATGAGTCTCATGATAATTATTTTCCTTAAAGCCCCAGCCCCTGGAGTCAAGTGGATATGGGATGATTTCAGTCTTCATTCTTAAAGAAAAAGTAAGTTTCTAGCCCTTGTGGCTGTGAAGAAAATTTCAAAATGTGACCCCAATGCGCACTCTAAAGCTCAGAAAGCAAATTAAAAGAACACCAAATCTATTATTGTTACAGAATTTCATGATTTGTGATGAGCCTGACTCATGATTTTTGAATATTTGGGATGGGCAATACTGAGAGGGCAATGCTCCAAGTCAGCCCGATTGACAGGGAAGGTAGGCCAAGAAGGGAGTCAAAAGCCCAGTGGCCCATTTTCCCTGTGAGATGAGGCTCCCTGAGCCACAGTGGGCAGAGCTAAGGAGAGAGCAGCAGCCAGAGCTGGGTGGGGCAGAGAAGGCAGAGCTGAGCTGAAGGCAGAGCAGCAGCTGGAACCAGAGGAGCCAAAGGAACAGCCCAGAAGGTAGAGTCAGGCTGGAGGCAAAGTAGCAGTAACTCTGAGCCAGAGGAGGCGGGGCTGGGCTGGAGCCAGGGGCAGTGAAGACCTGCCACGCTGACAGTAAGCTACAGATGAGCTACAACAGGGAGTTGCGGGGCCAGAGTCAGGATAGTGGATGCCTGCCATGCTACGAGTACACCAAAGCTGAGAATGATGAACCGTTGAGGAGAGCGAGGTGGGGACGCTGGGCAGTGAGGGCCCAGCGGAGGGAGATATTGCCATGCAAGAAGACCTTGAAAGTTGGACTGGGGGAGAGGAGGGTGACCCCTATGAAAGGGCTGATGCTGGGGAGAAGGGTCCTGCCACCTATGGCCTGAGGGCATGTAGCTGCCATCAGAGCAGGTGTCTGACCCATGGTATCATTGCAGTGCATCCAGGTTCTGGGAGGGAGGCCTGGGACATGTGAGGAACAGACTGTGAACTTTTCTTAAGTTGCAGAGACTACTGTTTATAGTGTTCCCCATGCCCATAAGGAAGGGTCCTTTGTTCTTTTGATCTTTTCCATTTTTCCCCTTATTTTTCTTAGTTGCTGTTTAATAACCTGTATTTGGTTTAAACTTAATGCACTGATCAGTGGGTCAGGAAAGTGGCTGGTGTGGAGAGAGTACCCCAGAATGGTGACGCCCTGGCCTAAGTGACCACAACAAGATTGAGGGTTAAGCCTCAGAGGAATCCTGGACCCAGCCTTATTGGGGTTACGAGGACTACTGCATTGGAGAATGGAAGAGGAGTTCTCAAGGTCAGGCAGGCATCCGAGTTTGGAGTGAGGACTCAGATTCTTTCACTATCCTATTCCACCAGGATGGTACAGAAGCTAAGAAAGTTCCCCACAATAGTGGGACAATTCCCCTACTTACACCTACACTGTAAACTGGCCAGCTTAATGAAAGTTCAAAGAGAAAAGCAGATGTATGCTGGCAAACAGAAGGGAGAAGTGTCTGTATTCCTAACCAGTTCAACATACACCCTACTACTTTCTTATATGGACCAGCTGGGATAGTTGCGTCTCCTCTTCTTTCCTTAACTGGCCCCATTCTCTGCAGTTGATGCCTTTCACTAAATCAACTCTCTCTAGTTACAATTTGTAACAATATTCTCCCATAAGCTGACTATTATTTGCAAGGTGTTGTTACCTTGTCTTCCCTCTGTTTTCAAGTTTAAACTATTTTTTTGTTTCTTTGTCTGCTAGAAAAGTTTGAACACACTTCCCTTTCTTTCTATTGTATTCCAGGGGAAAAGAATCCCCATCCCAGAGTTCTTACACCAGTAGCTAAGGAGCCAGCCCTCCCTAGGCATACACCCTCTCCTGCACTGTCATTTCTCAACTGTGCCAGAACATCCTGGTCTGATTCCCTGCATGAGTCAACTCCTGTTGCCATTCTATGAGCAAATCAGCAGCACCTATGAGAGCGCCATATAAACCTCTTTCATGGCATACTCCAATTGCATTGCCATCATAGTTTAAGTACAGTTATTCACTTGCACAACAAGACAGGGATAAGGTCCTCATAGTTTTGTTTTCCCTTGTACACTAAGACATAAGAGTGTAAGGAATATGTTGTCCTTAACAGCGATGCCATCAATTATTGGAGGAGAGACCTGAGAGGCTTGCATTTATCTGGGCAGATAAAGAACCTTTCAGGTTACCTTCACAGTGTATTTATTTGTAATTTGTAAATTCACAGATGTATTCTGTGAACTTTCTTATGTGGTTTTTAATTTTTTTTTAAACATTTCAGTGCAAGTATTTTCAAGTACTTTTTTATTTTCTCATCATTGAGCAGAACCTAGTAAGATCACTGTATTCTCTCCCTCACTTCCAACCTATTAAGGTCTCCATCTTGCAGGAATGCAGATAAGGATTGTGAAAATGCACTTCTGAGCTGTGGATGGGACTGCTCAGCATGGTGCTTTGTTATTCATGACACAATAAGGTTAAGTAAACTGAGGGGAGTGGGCGCTGCTGGCTGGCTGTTGAGCTGGCAAGAACACTGTGCCCAGTATTTATTAAATAATAAATCCTGTTCCCTCAGTGTCAATTTCCCCATACTGGGTCACTTCTTGTGGCAAGACTAACCTGTTTACTCTGTTATTCCTGCCCTTTCACATATGTAGATGTTGGTTTTATGAGCTATGACCTTACTGTCCTTTCAGGGAACTGATTGCTGTGGAAGACACCGGGTGTATGTTCCTTTATTTTATAGAAAATGTAGATCAGTTGTTTATGTAAAGGGAGCTCAAAAGCTTTAGTGAGAGGTGCCTTACAAATGTATACAATAAAATAATGAAAAATATGCATTTTATCTCTTCCTTGTATAGAATGTAATCTGTTATCAAATATTTGAATTACTTTTGGATTAAAAATACAAATGTGGAAAATAATAGTATCCTAGCATACAATTCAATAACTTTCTTGTGAGATGCAGGTGGGGAAGAATATGGGTTTTTGTTTTTTCTATGCATGTTTGAAAAACCTTGACAACTATTATCATAGGTCATTTTCTTGAACCACCACCCTGGGATTGGCTAGCTAGACCATATCCCGGATGTTCAATGATTATCTTTCTGTTTAGGACAGCAGAGAGTCAATGATTTAGAAAAATTAGAAGAGGGAATGAGAATTTTATTTGCCTGCTTTTGAAGATGAGGTAATAAAATAGTATACTATTTTCTTACAAAATAACTAAGACCCCTCCCCAACTCTACGAACACTTACGCACACACTTAACTTTACTGCCATGAGTAGTTCACTACTCATGTTAGTAAAGTTAAGCATGTGCGTAAGTAACTGTGTGCAGGACCAGGGCCTAACCCAGCAGTTGGAGAGGATAATAAGTGACCATGTAATCCGTCTACCTCTCATCACTATTGGTTGAGGGCAAAAAAGAATTAGTTGAGGTAAAACTTGGATTATACTATCTGGTTTGGAGGAAACAGCATCACTTTTCCTCTTGTGATTTGATCATGGATTTTAAATGGGATTAGTTTAATGTTTACCCCAAAAAAACCTACCACAACTTAAAGTATACATAATTGCACCATAAATATTGCAAACTAAAGGGGCAGCCAGAAAGTTCTAAGCAAGATGTTTCTAGCAGAATTCCTTCATAAACATGCTTTTTCCCTACACAACAGGATTAGCCTTTAAGACCTCACACAGACCGCTAACTGCTATCTTGAGAGCATGTCTTGTATAGACTGTAAATCAATATGGAGGTTTAGGGATTATATCAGCAGATGTTGAGGGATGAATTGGAGCTGGATGAAAAGCAAATCGGGGAAATATTTTGAGAAGTTCCTTATCCAAGGAACAGACTGAATCCCCAGTTCTTTGTCTGACAAGAAAATAGGGTTGTCCCCTATTGGAACCATTATGGAAATACTAGTTATGGCTCAATAGTTACAGTTAAGTTTAGTTTTGCACTTATAGCAGAGTTTCAATGTCTGTAGTATGTATAAAAATACAGTTAACCTCCCCAAAATTACAGCACTTTGAGTATAGAATATGTGTTTTGAGCAATGACAGATAAATCTGCTAATTTGTTTGAGTTACATTAATTTTAAAAGGGGATCTTTACGAAATTTAATATAAAGATGTAGGGCTGTTAGGGACCTCAAGAAGTAATCGTGTCCAGTCCCTGGTACTTAGGCGATACCAAGTAAATCTAAACCATTCCTGATAGGTGTTTGTCTAACCTGTCTGTAAAAACCTCCAATAATGGTGTAGGACAGTGATTCTCAAACTTTTGTACTGGTGACCCCTTTCACATAGTTAGCCTCTGAGTGTGACCCCCCCCCCTTATAAATTAAAAACACTTTTTAATACCATTATAAATGCTGGATGCAAAGCGGGGTCTGGGGTGGGGGCTGACAGCTCATGACCCCCCATGTAGTAACTTCGTGATCTCCTGAGGGGTCCTGACCCCCAGTTTGAGAACCCCTGGTGTAGGATAAGTATAAAATTAAAGTTGATTTAAGTTTAATTAAGGAAATATGTGCTGTAAAGAAAGGTCCTGACTAGTAAGTAGAAGGAAGGCCTTGAAAATAATATGGTGTAAGGCCAGAAGGAATAAAATAGGGAGGATGTCTGATGCAAAGAATAACTAATGATAAGGGGAAGTTTGTTTAAAAAAAAAAGGGGGGGGGGGCTCTGACCAATAGGGATGGCTGCAGATGATTTTAAATAAAACAAAGGGAATCTATCCTAAAATGAGCCAACATGGCCCTTCCCCAAACCACATACCAGCGCTAAAGCCTATGTGAACCCAGGTGCAATGGGAGAACTGTTGGACAGTAAGAAGGAGGGGAGGAAAGGCCTTGGGAAGAAAGGAGATTGTAAATCTAATATGGATTAAGATGGGAAATAAGGATGAGTTGTTTCCAATTGGTTTTTAGCTGAAATCAGTAAATGGCAATGACTTCACTTGTTTGTTTAAAGAGAATAAAAAGTAATCTCCTAAAGGGTTTGTTGCTAATACCTGCCTGACCATGTTGGAGGCAACCACTATGGATCTAAGCACCTACGGGTTTAGCCCATTTGTAAGTATCTTGATCAAATGCTTATAAACGTTTTATAACTGTTTGGCTGTAGTAAATTGCTTATTTTTTAGGCTCTTTAGGCATGTTTAGAACAATTGTATAAATACTATTTGGCCTTTTAATCACAAATTCCTTTATTAAATCCAATTAGTGTTTGGTGGTTTCACATATTATATTATTAATTCCAATTCCACAACTTCTCTTGGAAGCCTGTTCCAGTGCTTAACTATGCTTATAGTTAGAAAGTGTTTCCTAATAGTTAACCTAAATCTCCCTTGCTGCAGATTAAGCCCCTTACTTCTTGTCCTACGTTCAGTGGACAAGGAAAACAATTGATCACCATCCTCTTTATAACAGCCTTTAACATATAAGAAGACTATTATCTAGACCCCCCTCAGGCTTCTTTTCTGAAAACTAAATGTGCCCAATTTGTTTAACCTTTCCTCCACAGCTCAGGTTTTCCAAACCTTTTATCATTTTTGTTGCTCTCCTCTGGACTCTCTCCAGTTTGTCCACATCTTTCCTGAAGTGTGTTGCCCAGAATTGGACACAGTATTTCAGCTGAGGCCTAACCAGTGCCAACTAGAGTCACAATTACCTACTGTCTTGTATACAATACTTCTATTAATACATCACAGAATAGTAGCCTGTTTTGTAACTGCATCACATTGTTGACTCATTCAATTTGTGATCCACTATAGCCCCCAGATCCTTCTCAGCAGTACTACCGCCTAGCCATTTTGTTGATTTGATTTTTTTTCCCTTCCTAAATGAAGTTCTTTGCACTTGTCTCTATTGAATTTAATCTTGTTGACTTCAGACCAATTATCTAATTTGGTTGTTTTGAATTCTAATCCTGTCCTCAAAAGTACTTGCAATTTCTCCCACCTAGTTGTCATCTGCAAATTTTATAAGCATACTCTTCACTCTATTATCTAAGTCATTAATGAAAATATTGAATAGTACTGGACCCAAGACTGACCCCTGTGTGACACCACTACATACACCCATTTAGTTTGACAGTGAACTGTTGGTAAATTAGTCTTTGAGGACAGTCTTTCAATAATTGTGCACCCACCTTATAGTAATTTCATCTAGACCATATTTCCCTAGTTTGCTTATGAAAATGTCATGTGAGAATAGGCAAAACCATTTATCCAAATTTAAGCTGGACAATCTGTTTTTGGTAATGTTTGTCCCTGTCCTATCCTGGACTTGGTTTTGTTTGATATCAGAGCATGCTACTTTGCTCCCACTGGTGTGACCTCACATACATGGTGCATGGTCATGCCAAATGGAGGACACCATTTTGAAAAGCATGCCACCTTGTTCCCACTGGTGTCATGCATGTGCGGTCACACAGGTAGGGGCAGGTCCATGCTGTTCCAGACGTACCGAGACCTCTGGTATTCTGTGGATGCATCAGTGGCTCCTGTATGAAGGACTGTGTCAAAAGTCTTACTAAAATCAAGATATATCGTGTACTGCTTCTCCCCTATCCACTAGGCTAGTAACCCTGTCAAAGAAGGAAAATAGGCTGGTTTGGCATGATTTATTCTTGACATCCTTGTTGGTTGTTCCTTATAACGCTATTCTCTAGGTGCTCACAAATTGATTGTTTAATAATTAGTTCCAGTATCTTTCCAGGTGTTGAAGTTTGGCTGACTGGTCTATAATTCCCCGGGTCCTCTTTGTTCCTGTATTTAAAGATAAGTACTATGTATGCCTTTCTCTCTTCTGGGACCTCGCCATTCCTCCATGTGTTCTCAAAAATAATCAGAAATGGTTATGGGATTGCTTCAGTTACTTCCTTAAGTACTGTGGGATGAATTTCATCAAGCCCTGCCAACTTGAACACATATCGGTCAGTGGTTCTCAACTTTGCAGATTACCTTTCAGTAATCTGATTTGTCTTGTACCCCAAGTTTCATCTCACTTAAAAAGTACTTGCTTACAAAATCAGACCTAAAAATACAAATGTATCACAAGCAATTCTTCAGTAATAGGGTGCTAAGTTCTCATTTTTACCATATAATTATAAAATAAATCGATTGCAGTATAAATATTGTATTTACATTTCAGTGTGGTACTTGAGCCTGTTTTTCACATGTGAGCCTTTATCTGAAGCCTGAGTCCCACCACCCAATACTGAAGCATATAACTAAGCTCCGCAGGGCCCCCTGTGACAGGCGGCCCTGGGCAACGGCCCTGCTTGCCATCCTGTAATGCTGGCTCAGCACTTGTGATCCCCCTAAACCTGTCCTGTGACCCTGCCCCCCCCCGGGGTCGCAACCCCCAGGTTGAGAAATACTGATCTAGATGAATTGAGTACCCATGGAAAACCTACATACCCCCAGGGGTACATAGATCAGTGGTTCTCAGCCAGAGGTATAACTCATCTACATATTCTTTAACCTGTTTTTTCCCTATTTTGGCTTGTGTTCCTTCCCACTTGTTAATATTGTGTTGAGTATCTGGTCACATGAGGTGTTCCTTTTTTGGTCCTTAATTTTCTTAATAGAATAATGCAGCCACAATGACATACTTCACTATATCTGAAGTGGCTAATGGAGGACGGGTGCTGCCCCCAAGGAGCAGGAGGCCAGAAGGGTTGTCAGGTACTGCCTACCTGGGCCACTCACTCACATATAGCCTGTCCACCCCTCCATCTCCATTTATGGAGGAGTGGAGGGGCCAGACTTGAGTGGTGGTGCAACCCTATGTGCCAGGAGCCAGGACTCAATGCCCAGAATTGAGAGCCAAGCCAAGCCCAGCCAGTTCTATGGGACTGGAGCTGCTTCACCCAGGACAGTCCCACAAAACCTGGAACTATTGGGAGGTCTGCTTCAAACTTCCTACATTAAATTAACTGAAACCTTGTGCACAGACTACTTTTAAAGATTTATTTTTCAAATTAATGGCCACCTCCCCCTGTTTTTCATAACTGACTGTTTCTTCAATTGGACCTGAAGGAGAGAGCTCATTCAGATCCCGGCTTGCATATAAATATTGCACAAAAACAAGTTAAAAGAACATTACAACAGTTGCAAAAATCAAGCACTCAAAACTAGGAAAAAACAGAATTAAGATTGCCTGTGCAATCCTAATTCAGCTGCCTTGTGATTATGCATTATGATACAGTTCTTAATTATATATTATTTTTCCCACAGGACCCCTGCCTCATTCAGTGCACAGAATAGACAGTGTACATTTAATGAGCAGTTATTCAATATTTTGTTTTCTCCTCATTGTTCAATGTTGTGCCCCATGCTTTATTTACTGCACACTATTCAAAGCTTGTTCAGAATACACTAACTGATTTCCTCATGGGCTTTTCTCTGTCTCTTACCACTACAGTATCTCAGTGTTTCACAAACATTAATTTATATCATAACACTCCTGTGATATGACTGATTATTATCCCCATTTTACAGGTGGGGAACTGACACAGAGGGAGATTAAGGTCAAAAGTACCCACTAATATTGGGTGCCCAATCTGAGACCCCCATACCCTGATTTTTCAGAGTACTTAGCATTATATGGCACTTCATCTGGTCAAAGCATATCTCTCAGTGACTTCAGTTGCAGCAGTGAGTGCTGAGCACTTCTGTAAATCAGACCCCATGCTCTCAATTGAGGCATCCAGAAAATGACACACAATGAGACAGCTTCCCAGTGTCCCAAGTGGTGGTGGTCTGGAGATGGCTCAGTCTTACTCTGCTCTGAACCTGCTCACAGCTCTGGTTCTCAAGACACTATGTAGTTGTTTCCCTCAGGATTTCATAGAATCATAGAATATCAGGGTTGGAAGGGACCTGAGAGCGCATCTAGTCCAACCCCCTGCTCAAAGCAGGATTTAGTTTGTGGGTTTTATTTTTTATTTTGCCCAGACTCAGGAACTTCTGGCTTTGGTCCTATGTGGTAGGAAAACAATATTGTATTTCATGATGGCCAAAAATGTGAACAAGTTGAATGGTAGAGACAGACTGAGCCATCTCTGGAAACTTTAAACATCTCCCTTTGGACATCATTAAATCCTACAGCATTTTCACCAGTTTCAGAACTCCTGGTTCAGAGAACAGAACTGGTGGATGCATGGCATTTCTCATAAGAACTTGGAGCTTTAGTTAATTTTTTTGCCCTTGAATTATGTTGCCACAAGCTAAATGTGTCATATTATGGGTTAATAATACACACGTTTTTATCCCCTCAACAAGGATTATATTTGTAATAATTGGCCTATTTTCTAGTCCTGGTCTGTTTAATCCTAAACTATTAGTGTGGAAAAAAGGAGTGGTATTCAGCTTTATTCCTCCCAGAACACCCATTTCCAGTGGGGTCCATTACAAATAGTTTTATTTCTAAAGCCACATAAAAAGCAAATCTAACTCTTTAGAGCAAAATACATATATGGAATATGAAAGAGACAGCCACAGTTTGAGAGTATTATATGCTAACCTCAATTATGCATACTTTGAACATTGCTAATACCAAATTACAGATTTATACCACTGATTCTAAAGTTTTCATAGCTGAATGCCTACCCTGTACTCTTAATTGCGAGGGAGGGAGTGGGAAATGTGAAACTAAGGAAACTGCTGTTTCCTCCCTTGTGATGAAATCCACCTGACACCTCCATGCTGCTGATATGAATGATTCACACTATTTTTTTTTGTACTTATTTTCCTTTGGAGAAGATTTCCTTTGCTGTTTAATGTATCAGCCTCCTCCTGCTTTGTAAGAAGTCCTCTTTACCTATGTCCAGTTACTGCTGTAGGTAAAAATGCTAGGTAAGGCATTCTAACTCATCATATCTACTCACACTTATTAATTAAGCTCACTTTTTGAAAATGTCAGTCAGTGCTTTGTGGATGCCAAGTTCAATAAAATCATGCTACAGCTTTAGAGTTCCCTAATGAAATATGCTTAGTGGGATGTACTGTAGCTGTTGTCATGCAGGTATCCTATATGAGGAAGAGCTTGTCTGTTAAAGGAACAGCTGTGAACATAATTTTGTTTTTGTTTTGTCATTTTTCTCAGTGAAGCAGTGCCCTATGTACCCCAATGGTATAACTCAAGGCTAATCAGACTTTTACATACAGGTAGACAATTTGAGTGTCTTGTGGATACCTCCCTTCCCATTCATGATTGCATAGTGTCCCTATGGCAACTAGATTGCTTATATGGGGAAAATATTTAAAGAATTATTGGTTGTCTAATTATCAGCTGGAAAGTGCACCACAGACCACAGATTGAGACTCTTTGATATAACTGCCTCACTGTACTAGCTTTGTCAAGGATCAGCTGCCCTTGATCTCTATTTATGCATTAGAATTTAGAGATTTAGGTACAAAAATTTGCTGGACCTCTGAAGAATCAGGTGCCAGATAAAGGATTTTACATTAAACTAGCACCAAGCTCTGACAGAGCCTGGCAATTTCCGGTCTAGTAGCAGCAGCAACATGTTATCTATTTTGGCAATACAGTTGGAGGAGTGGGCCAAAAATAGTAGGATCTGGAAAACTCTAGGTGCTGGCTGTGTCTTTGCAGTGCTACTGAGCAGGAGTGCATGAGGATCTAGATTTTTGCAGTACAACTGGAGAAGGTGCTGCACTTCTGAATTTACCTGGTAGAATGTGGAGGTTTGGGATTTGTAAAAGTAGCTGGTTCTAAGGGCTGGATACATATCTTTATGGTGCTAGTGTGCCAGTTTGCAACAGGATCAGGATTTTTTTGGTGCACTGGGAGCTGTTAAATTTTGATAGGATGAACACCAAAAAACCCAAATTGGAATTTAAAATTGGCAGAAAGTAGGCACTGGATTGGGCTGCAGTGCATCAGGTTCTGGATTTTTTTTTACAGTGATGTAGTAGAGGCATACTTATTTTATATTTAGATAATACATTTTGGGGCTTTGGGCCAAAAATTGCAAAGATCCAGCTATAACTGTTCTCTATCCAGGCTATGGAAGTTTTTGTAGTGTTTATTCTCTGAGCTGCATCTGGGTCTGGATTTTTATTTTCTGGTAGGGTAGGAGGCAGCTGGACTTGTTCACTATTTTGATGGTACAGTTTGGGATTCTGGAGCCAAGAATCAGCAGACTCCAGATTTCTTCCCATTTTCTGAACGAGGGATGTTCTGTGGAGAATCGGTGAAGTGGGCAGAGGAGGTGGGAGATGGATGCGCTAGGACAAGGCACAGCCAGTACTCTGGGGAAGATCACTCATTGAAGTGGGCGGCAGCCAAGATTTCCCTCTGTTTCTCCCGTTCCATTCCCTAATATAGAAGCGCTTCCGGCGGCGTGGAACACTTTGACATCATCCCCCGCACTCTGATGACGTCAGCGCCGGGAGCTGTGTGTGACGTTGGTGCGTAGGGGAACGCGCTGACGTGTCCTATTTAAAGGTCCCCAAGCGGAGGATGGAGACAGAGCGAGCAGGTGCCGCTGTGGGGAGCGCCGGAGCTGCAGAGCACAGGGAGGGAGCGCGCGGCGCAGCCTGCTGGGGACCGTAGGGTGCCCCGCCGCAGGGAGGAGGCGGGGCAAGTGCCCAGCCGGGACCGTTAAGTCGCCGCGGTCTCTCGGACAGAACAAGCGCCTCGTCCGGCGCTCGAGGGGTGGGAGCGAGAGACGAGGGGGCCGGGGCAAGCAGTGCCTGTTCCCGGGAGCGAGGGAGGCAGAGAAGGAGCGGAGCTGGAGCGGGGGCGAGTGTGAGGGAGGGGGGAGGAGCGCGGGGAGCCGGCGGCTCGGGGGCGCTGGAGCAGCTGGGTGCAGCCCGACATTGAGCTCCCAGCCGCGATACGCCAGTCGCCGCGCGACACTGGGATCCCGCCGCCGTGTGCGGGGCCAGGGAGCGGGGGGGCCGCGCGGCTCCGTCCCTTGGTCCGTACCGTGCCCCTGCGGTATAGGGGAACGGGGGGCGCTGCCGCTCTCGGTGATTGATCCGCCTCTCCGAGCCCGGAGTAAGATGCTCGCCCGCTCGCTGCAGGATGAGGCGTGACTGAAAGGACCCGTCCCCGCTGGAAGAGGGAGCGGCGCCCCGCGTCTCCACGGCCGGTCGGGGGGCCTCTCTCTGCGGGGGATGTGCCACCGGTGCTCCCCCATAGCTGCTGCTGCCGCCGCGCTCTGGGAGCCTCATGCCCCCGCCGGTGAAACGGCTTGCTCCGCCTCCGCCTGCTGCTCGGGAAAATGAATCGATACCCCCCATCCTGCTGCTGCTGCCGCCGGCGGGGGTGTTAAAGGGAGAGGCGGCGGGCAGCGCTGCGCATAACGGCGGCCGCATCCCGCGCTGCACCTGACATACCCCGAGCTCGCGCTGTCCTGGGGCTTTGCTTACCCGGGGGATAAACGCTGCTGCAGGGTCCCTCGCCCCCGTGGGAGGCGAGCGTCTCCCCTTCTCCCCGCGCAAGGAGAGTCTGGCTGGCTGTGGGGAGGGGATTTGCTGTCTGCTGCTACTTCCGAGGCCATCTCCTCTGGCAGCGGGCTGGAGTTACTCTAGGGCTGGAGATACAAGAGAAGACCGTGCTGAGAGAGGATATGGGAGAAACCCCTCTCGGGCTTCTTCCTTAGGACGCTTCGTCTCCTTCTCCTTCCAAAGGGGATTGTGATTTCTTTGGGTACAACCCCACATGCCTATGGACTCCCGTTGTGGTAGGCGCTGACCCGCTAGGGCAGTGCTTAAGCCCTGCTAATAGGAGCGCGGGGCCACTTGGATTTCTCTGAAACGCCTGGGATATTCAAGCAGGGAAACGTGGTGACCCAGACTCGTGTCAGCATCAATAAGGGAACGTCGGACTCGGACCAGAGGGGTATAGAACCAACAGCGTGGTGGAGAGGCGAGGAAAATCCTCTGGGAATCGTCTATTGAGCAACTTCGGTGCAAGTCTCCGTTGGGCATCATGGGGTAAGGATTTCATACTAAGAAATGGACTTGTCAAGAGGAACATAAAAACGAACTGGGTTTCCAGGTGATTCACAAGTTATAAGCAAAATACATAGGTCCAACATGAAATGCAGAACAAATGAGCTTTTAAATTCTATTGTCAATAAGCTTTTCTGGTACAGGAAGTCTGGTATGTAGAGATGTGTCATTTTAACTTTAGTAGAATGAATGCTTTCATGGCCATGTGATATAGTCTTTGGTCTCTCAGCACTATGGACTTGGATAGGGCACCAGGAGTTGTATTAAAGGACACTGTTATTTCTATAACAGGTTTCTGCTAACAAGTTGAGTAGGGGACTAGGGAATATTTCAGCAACAAGACATGAAATGATAGCGAGAAAAACAGCAAATTGGTGTTTCTGCCCTTTCCAGACTGGCATACCATCTATTTCATGTTTACATTTTTAATTTTTACTCTGAAAAGTGAATGAAAATGGCATCTCCCTACTGAACTGACCATTTCCTTATGTGACTCTAGTCATACCTACTTGCATTGTGACAAACCATTTTACTCTTATTGGCTCTGCAAGGCCAGATCAGCTAAGAAAGCGATTTGCATTCTATTATTTGGGCATCCTCAGAATTATTTAATAAATTACATTTCGTAACCTGTGCAAATCCACCGAAGATGACAGAGTTGTGCAGGTTTCATTGATCGCAACTTGGTTTGCAGAACTCTCTCTTTCTGGTGCTGACACACAAGAAGAAAAGAACCCAGCTTGACTTTCAGATCCCAGACTGGGAGAAACATGAAAACTTTCAGTGACATTTTTAGTCACTTTCAGAGTTGAACCATAGTTTAAAGTATAGCTTGTTACATTGACTTAACAGTAGGTACCAGGGAAGGAAACATTTGTTCTAGCTCCTTTTCCAGGTTCCCTACAGAACAGAAATCAGATCTAATATATAGTTTTCCCAGCTTTTATAGAATGTTCTCTGTATTGGAAAACTACTGTACACTAGTTATTCTCTGTAAATCAGAACTTGTAAAGTAGAGAGATGGGGTAAAATTTAAGTCATTTAGGCTCTGACGTGACTTAGCCATTCTGGAAATTTTTTCTCATGGCCAACTGGAATTTTAATAAGTCTTGAAGTCATCCCAAGCAGCACACTTGGTTGGGCGACCTCTACCAAGTATAATGGAAAAACCATATGATCTCTCTGGATCTCTTTTTTTTTTTTTTTTTTTTTTTTTTTTTTCTTTTTTAATGTCTTTCTCCTTTTTCCTTCCACGGCACATCAGTTGGGGATATTTGGCCAATTCACTATACACTGGAAACAGTAGTATGGATTATAAAGAAAATGTTATCAAATGCACTGAGTAAACCCCAAAAAATCCTTCCTCCCCCAGTGTTTTGTAATTATACTAACTTTATACAATAATAAGGCCAACATTTCAGACAGAAATGTGACTCAAGACAAGTTATGGTCCTTCAGTGTCTTGTTCATATAGGGGTTTGTGCTGGGAAGTGAAAAGTGCATTTCTCCTCAAGGACAGTTAAATGGGCATTTTAAATCTCCATTTTTTTCAGCAGCTACTTGGGGGGCTTTATGTAGTTCTGAATATGTTCTGGTATGTAATTCTGGAGTAGACTATATAGAAGGCATGGGATGAATAGACTGATAATCTTTTAGATCCCAGTGGTACACCTCTCTTGTTCTTAGGCTAGCTATTATATTCTTGCTTGCTTTCTTCTTTTCCACTCACCCACCAGACAACAACCCAACTCACTTTTCATTTGCAGCAAGCTACCTACATAGAAGATGTATTCAAGCAAGCAGTAATGTAGGTACTCCTTGTGATACAAGTGGCTAAATGATTGTGGGGTCTTCAAAGAATATAAATGTTGTGCAGACCTTAGTGTAGTTTTAATTCAGATGTAGGAGTTGTTGCTTTTGGAGGATTTTCAAAATACTACTAAAGTCTGCTCTTAATAGTTTTTCTAAGAACTTGGTTAGTTGATCTTACTCTACATATGAATGGAAAATGTACTTTGTCCTTCACAGAGCGGTGAAAAATATGAACATACTTAATGCTACCTGGATATATATACAAGTTCTGCCCAACATCCATGTTTTCACTATTCTGTAGTTAAAAGTAATGAGTTCCTCACCCCTTCACAACTTTATCGTTTCTGAAAATAAAAGCTAGCCAGCATAAACTGAATATTTCACCATTGCAGAAAAATTAAAGTGTGTTGGTCTGGTGTGTTGGTTATCTTTTGTTAATTAACCAGTGCAAATTACCTCTCCTAGTAGAGGAGGTGGAAGTTTCTATAAATATTTCTTACAAATATATCAAATGTTAGGGGCTTTTGGAGTATATAGAGAGAGGAGAGACTACAAAAATGGTTTCCCAGAGAGTAGGTCCCTTAACTGAGTAATTTCAGCAGCAAATCACGAGCAGATCTTCATCTGAAGAATGACTCTCTTCAGAGAAAGTGCATGCAGGATAATGTAGAGAAACTTATTAACTCAGAAGCTGTACTATTCTCTCTGCAGATTTCCTTGTAAAGGAATGGGCACAATCAGATCAGAAATGCTGATATTAACCATTGCTAAGACTATTGCTGTATAGCCTTGTCTACACTTATTTGTTCCTGACAGTTTCACAATGAGTGCATGGGGACCACGTTTATCGAAGATTCAGCTGAATCCATTGTTAAGAATGGGCAATTTTGCTAGTGTTGAAAGCCACGTAGCATGAAGTAACAGTACCCTTCATGGGACGGAAGTCCTTTTTTGTGTTAGAGGGTGCTCTGTGACATTTGTGTAGATGCTTTTTCTAATGTAACATATAGCAACTGTAACACCGCAATTTCTAAAGTTATCTCGATCATGGCTTTTTCTTCAAGCTTCTAGTCAAAATGAATTCAAGTGGCATGCAAAGTGAATGACAGTAAACTCTTGAAGTTTAATCCTTTAGAGTCAAGTTACAAGAGTGCATGGCTACTCTGATAGAAGCAGTGAGGCAGTTGGTAATTCAAACGTTTAGGCAGGGGTGCATCTATTTTATCAAAATATCTAATACTTAATAGGTGCTGTTTTTCTACACACCTCTCATTCAACCTATGAACATACAAATTGGTGCCAGGCCACACCAGTGGTGTACCTATTTCAGTGCTTAGTACCAGATGCTTCAGAGGAGGCACAGGAAACCCCATGTAGACAATTGTGGAGTAAACTGTCCAAAAAAGAAGCTTTCTGTTTTAGTCCTATCTAATGTAACTGGATGTTCTTACTGACACTATAAATGTTATCCTTCTAAGCTCTTGAACTCATAGCCTCAGCATCTTGTGGCAAATAGCTTAACCATGCACTGTATAAAGTATTCCTTTTTTTTAGTCTTCAGTTTGTTCATTTCAGTGTCATTGAATGTCCCTTTGCTTTTGTAATGTAAGAGAAGGTAAATAGAAATGCCTGATCTACTTTTGTCTGTAACATTCATTATTTTGTACCTTTTCATCATGCCCACTCTTATCCATCTCACTAAATAGTTCCAATATTCTTGGTCTCCCCTTGTATACAAATTTCTATATCTCCAGTCATTCACTGTCTGTTTCCTGAGTGTCTACAGGGTAATTTCAATTCAAGTCCTATTAGAAGGAATAGTTTGCACTACTCATGAGTATTACCTTTTATTGTTTTAACACAGAATTTCACCTGCAATTTTGCAGCCGGTTCACCTTCTTTGTTTTAACTTAGTGAAGACAACTTTGTCATCTAGAAGTTCTCCCAATTTGTTGTTCACCCTCTTTTTAAAGATAATTGAAAAACATATTTAAATACCAGTTCTTCTATGAAAAACTTGGGCAACGGCTGTTAACCTTGCAAAGTGAAAACTGATCTCAGCTACACTTGTACTTTCCTGGATAAGATCCTGGTTTACTACACTACCTTTTGCCCTATTATAATCTTTTGTTAGGGTTACCAGTTTTGGCTGGATGTATTCCTGGACTGAAGGTTTCATCATGCCATAATCTTTAATTAAAAATGAATCTTTAATTCCTGGAGACTCCAGGACAATTCTGGAGGTTTGTCAACCCTTTCTTTCCTATGGCTTGGGTAGGTAGCAATGACTACAAATTTACACTTAAGTTTGATAGCCAGCACGTTGCTGCAGCAGTAAGCTGGTGAATGCCCTTCAGGCCCCTGGCAAATTATTAATTCCCTTAATAGCCTTTTTGCAGGACTTTGTCAAATATTTATTGAAAATACAAAGAAATTGTTAACCAGTTTGCCTTTTATTTACCCTTGCTGAATGATCAAAGAATTACAGTAATTGCTATCTTTGCTTTCTTTTTTCTCTAATGATAGTTGTGACATTTGTCAGCCTCCAGTCCTCGGGTGTGGCCGCAGACATTAACACATGTATGTTTTTGCACGCACTAGAACTTGAAAAAATTGCTGGGAGGTTGCACAGTCTGGATAGCAAGGCTTTCTCATCAACTGGGGAATGTTGTAGAAAGTAGTATGTATGTACTTATTCCACAGAAACTATTCGCTTAACCTAAACAGAAGTTCCACATGAGTACTTGAAATAGTGCATGCTGGGGCTCTTTTTAGACACCTGGCAGAATGCATATTTCTAATTGACTGATTACCCTTTTTTTGACTCATCTACATGTGGTCTCTGAGTCTCAGGCATCTAGCTAACACTCTAATTTTTAGCAAATATATATACGGTCTCTTTAAATCTTCTTAAAAAGGGGATTTTTCTTTAATTGTGTGGGACTCTGTCTCTGAGATAGGGCTTAGCTGCGGGGGGAGGGAGAGGAGAGGAGGGAGACCCTGCAGCAGTTAGCGTGGAGTAGCTAGTGTGCAATAATTCCCCATGTGAACACTCTTACTGCTCACTCAGAGTGCCTTAGTGCATAATAGCTTAATGCACTTTGGGAAAAACCTGTAAACAGGCAAAGTTGTTACACTTAGGCTATGTCTACATTGCACAGCTTTTAGCAACATGGTTGTCTCGCTACAGCTGTGCCACTAAAAGTCGTGCAGTCTAGCCGCTGTTTGTCGGCTCTCCTGACGACAAAAAATTTCCACCGCCAACAAGCTGCGTTTGCGTTGTCAGCAGGAGCGCACTCCTGCCGACAACGCGCTGTTCACACTGGTGCGTGTTGCAGCAAAACTTTTATTTTTGGGGGGGAGGGGTTTAACATCTCTGAAAGACAAAAGGTTTGTCATTCAATTGCCAGTGTAGTTGTAGCCTAAGGGCTGGACCACACTAAGCCCCCAGTTCGAACTAAGACCACGCAACTTCAGCTACGTGAATAACGTAGCTGAAGTCGAAGTATCTTAGTTCGAACTTAAAGGTACTTACCGTGGGTCCACACGCAGCAGGCAGGCTCCCCCATCGACTCCGCCTACTCCTCTCACAGAGCAGGATTACCGGCGTCAACGGCGAGCACTTCCGGGATCGATTGCTTGCTGCCAAACCAGGGGGTAAGTATAGACGTACCCTAAGTCTCAATCAATCCCTCTGCCTCTCCTTTCCCTCCCCCCCCCCCACCAAGCGCCCAAACAAACCTTAGTCTTAAAGACAAACTTACAATTGGTGTTGTAAAATCTACATTGAATTGTGCTGAACCATTTTGTTTGGACTTACACCATAGAGATGCATGCTATACAACTTAAATATTCATCTGAGGGATTTATAAAACAGAGAAGAGAAATGTCATTTTCACCTTTTTTTTTTAAGCATTTAAGAGATTGTCTGCCCTTTATATTTCTTCTTGCAGACTACATTAACTGAGTATTAAACAATATTTGACAATACTAGAAGCCTTCACACACCACAAACTGGACCTTATATTAAACAGACAGCTAGGATGTGATGTCCCCTCTTGAACACCACATCAAATTTAAGATTCTTATCCTGATTTTTTTTTCAAGCTACCTAATGTGCTGGATTCAGGCTAACCCAGGAACCAGCTTTTTCTCAGCAGTAGTGGTTTCCTACAGAAGTTGGAAATATTGCTTATAAGTTTGAGGGCAGAGCTTTTTGGTAATGCATTAGTGATCTTGAAACTCCTTTACACACAAGCCACAGACCGTGGCACTTTCAGGACAAAATGAGATTTTCACTGCTACTGCTTTTCCACTTAAATACTTTTTTAACACTTAAAAAATTACAGCCTTTCCTCTGGCAGGGGTGGACTCTAGTAACAAACAAGAAGAACTCTTGTTACAGATGTACCCATGTCACTCAACAAAGTTTATGTACTAGATGAGTGAGGTATAAATGCCTAGAAAGAGTCCAGTTTGTGTGTCTTAATACTAAATAGTTCAGACACTACTACCTGAGGAAGTAATATGGTTAGGAACTCCGCACACTTAAAGCATGTGTTTTTTATGGCCTTGAAACAGGCATGAGAAGATTAAAACTGCTTTTGCAGCCATTCAGCACGTAGGCATGGAGTAGGGCTGAAGACATCTTTCTCTCCCAATCCTGCTCCCTAATAAAACTTGAGCATGTTATAGGTTTGTTAGACACATTAGACCATCCCCCTAAAACTTTTGTACTAATCAACTGTTAGTTTAGAGACAAATATAGTGAAATTGGTACGACCTGCCCCCCAGCATGGATGTGGTTTCATATTGGTATAGCAGTATCCACTAAGGGTTGCACCATTTAATCACTTTGTTTGGTAAAGCAGTATTGCTAGATCAGGATGAAAACTGTGCCTAAGGGTGAAATCCTAACTCTGCTAAAGTCAACTCTGTCTCACTTCAGTGTACCCAGGATTTTACCCTTAATGTCTCAAGACAAACGTGGTGGATACCAGAGGATTATTTTGCGAGTGGATTTATTCTTGGGATGTCTTTCAAATACATAATAAATGGAAACGGTGGCTAAGACTACAGACACTGCTGCATTGCATATCTCATTGTTAACATGTCATTTCAAAATAGATTAGCGGGCCGCTGAGTGTGTCTTTTTATGGCTTGCAAATGATAATGGAATTACCACAGGTTCTTATGAATAGTTTTAATATACAATCCACTTAAAAAAGGATGAAAACATACCAGCATGACTGCTTAGTGCAATATTGGTCACTTGTATTAGAAGCAGAATGCATCACTACTGGCTACATTTTATTTATTTATTAAAAAGAACAACTCAAGAGTCATAGGGTATGCCTACACTGCACTTAAAAATCTATGGCTGGCCAGTGCCAGCTGACTCAGGCTGAGGGGCTGTTAAATTGCTGTGGAGACGTTCTGGCTCTGGCTGTAGCCTGAGCTCTGGGACCCTCCCACCTTGTAGGGTCCTAGAGCCTAGGCTCCAGCCTGAGCCGGAACATCTACATAGCAGTTAAATGGCCCTGCAGCCCAGGTTGGGTGTCCCTGGGAAGCTGGGAATGGGTGACAGAGGGTGGATCACTTGATGATTACCTGTTCTGTTCATTCCCTCTGAAGCACCTGGCATTAGCCACTGTCGGAAGACTGGATACTGAGTTAGATGGGCCTTTAGTCTGACCCAGTATGGCCGTTTTTATGCCATCTGTGGGTGTCTGATTGCAGTCTACGCACACCCACAGGGGCCAGGACAACAAGTAATATACAGGTGAGCACAGAAAGTTACACATTTAAAAAAAAATTCCTTCTTATAATAATTGGTCCATCAAAAATTATCTGCTTTACTCTTATTTGTCATCTCTGTTGTTCAGCACTGCAACTTAATGTTGAACCCTATGGCTAATCTTTTTTTTTTTTAATCAGAATTATTGCTTATCTATCTCTGCGGTACAGTAATGCATAGGGAGAAAAAAAAGTATTGATTTAGTGTTGTAAAACTGGATTAGATATCTGTATAAAATAACTGTCCAGATCACCTTGGTCAAATATTAATCTTGTAGCTACAGCTTCCAATGTATCTCAAATTGTGTATATGTAAAGAAGTTTTGAAATATGTAAGTAGACAGGACAGTTTCTGTTGATCAGATATTATTATTTAAATCTAAAGGACATGTTTGTTTACAGACTTCATGTTTCATATAATGAAGGATGTGATTGAATTAGCAGCAACTAGTGGAGAATTAGGATGAGACTTGAAGTGAACTGCAAAAGCAAGTGTGTGCCCTTCATTATTTCTTTTTCTTTCTTTCAAAAATATTTTTTCCTTTCTCTCTCTCCCTCCCTCAAAGATCAAAAATATCTGGTTCAGATGTTGTTGAAGGAATGAATAAACTGGCAAAACCAACAAACTGAAACTGGAGCTGTTATTCTTCAGGATGCAGCTTGGGTTTCAGGCTCCTAGCTCTAGTTTCCAGTCTGTTTTGTGTAGGGGTTCATTGTCTTGGTGGTAGGGTGAAGGTATAGGTGTTTTTTTTTTTTTTTCTTTAACTCTGTGATATGATACTGACACAATCTTTACCTCCATGAAGGGCACACACAGAAGGGTGTGTTGACAGATCTGCCAAGCACACACACACACACACACACACACACACACACACAAAACTATACAAATTGGGAAGCTTGGAGTTAAGGCTATAGTAGTAGGTAGGAATTTATCTCTTTGTGGACAGATTTTTAATTTGAAAGCATGGTCCTGTAAAAGTCTTTAATTTTGAAGGTTTTCAAATAATGTGCCACCATTAGTAGGATCTTTACTTCTAGGCAAATATGCTTTTAAGGGGGTAGAATTAAGGCTACTCTTGGGACCTTTAATCTGAATTTCCTGACTTTAACAAGATTTAAAATCTCTCAGATGTTGATTTCTTACAAATGTCTGTAATATAGTCTCTTTTAGGATTAAAAGAAAAAGGATGACTAAGTGCAATGATCATGAAAGAACCATGTAAGACACCATTAGAATAGGGTCCGAGGACTAAAATTACAGATAGCATCCTAACGCTTCTAACTTTGCACAGTTTTGGGGTCCGACAAAATTACCAATGGTCATGGTAATACTGCAAGTTACTGGTTTCTGGGAAGGAGGAGCATGGAATACATTGCAGTTCCAAGGAATTAAATAACAGGGTTAGAAATCAAACACACACTGCTGGCATGACACCGAAGTGTACTGTGATTGATATCTTTGTTCTGTTGGCAAATATAATGCTGGTGACAGCAGTCATTACTACTACAAAAACAATAACACCAGTCCAGAAAGACTGTGTTCAAGCATCCAGCTGCTCTCATTCCAAGTGCAACTGACTGATGCTTTCACTTGAAAAATCAAGGTAAACCTATATTTCCTATATCTTATACTGGTTGTCACCAACAAGTATGAAGTCAACTAATTTGCACCTTTGGGCTTGGCTGGCTTGAAAGGATGGCTGATAGCGAAGCAGCTCTGAGAGAAATTGTGATTCAAATTCACAGTTCCTCTCCTGCTTCTTTTCTACCCTTCAACGCCCCCTCACGCACACCTGCCAAATACACACACTTTAATTTACTACTTCATAGAGTGAGTACTGCACCCCACCCTGGTGCCTGGCCAGCTCTGGGTGCAGGAGCCAAGGCTGTGTCCTCACAAACATTGGCCCTGTTCTCCGCATCTTCTCTGGGAATGAGGCATAGGGTTGAATCTAGGAGAGTTTTCTTTGACCATCTGGAGGGCTGGGTTGGTCTCTGTATTAAGACAAGTACCCTTTCATGATTCTCTACAAGTACCTTGTTGACAACATAAACCTAAGTATAAGTAGGTCCTCTTGTGTTCCTTGGCTATGGAAATGACCCATTCCCACAAGTTAAATTATTGAATTTAAGTGGTGGTTTTTTTTTTTTTTTTTTTAAATGCTTCTTATCCATATGGTTGCAAAGACACTGTGGATGTGACTAGTGTAAGTTAGGGTGTAAAGTCTCAAATCTACATTAGCCAAGAAATATAGCTCTGAGAAGTGTGAACTCTCATGCAACTCAGTGAGTTCTTAAGTCTGAAAGGTAAAGATTTGATTTATTTTTAGCAATGAAGTATTCAGCTGAAATGTCTATCCCGCCATTCCTAGCTTCCAACCATGCAGCCCATGCCTCCCAGGTGCCAAAAGGCTTAGTTCTCCCTCACCCAGCTGTGAAAACCTCCAGTGTTACCCAAATCTTGTGATGTAGCTAGGAATTATCAATACTAAAATTATTAGCATATTGAAAACCAAAAATAGTAAGACAATGTAAAATAAATTGCGTATATCAAAATTAACTGCCTACTGGCTGCTGTCCTGCTTGTAGTATTTTCCTATTTAATTCTTTATAAACTTCCATTTAGCAATATGAAGCTGCTGCAGAATTTCTTGTCATAACGGTATCTATATTTTTTGTCTCTTACTAGAAATTTGAGTAAAAGAATAGCCATTGGTTTGTGTATACACAAATGTAATCAGTGAAGGAAACGAAGAAATAATGGCTGGTAGTCAGTGGCTTTTTCACCAGCATTCTAGTTACATAAGTAATTTGGGACCTTAGCAGTTATTTAGCCTACTGACTTTCAAACAAGGCATTGTACCATCTGTACTTTCATATGAGTTATGGACTTCTAATTTCCAATACCCACTGATGCATACTCTGAATTGTATACAAAACTAACCTACGTTGGTTCAACTTGCTTCAACTTTTTTTATTTTCCATTCTTCTCTTTTGAATATTTCTTCTCTCAAATATTTAACTGGACTACTGACAGTGTTCTTATCACTGTACAAAACATGCTGGATGATCCTGTCCCTGCCCCAAATAATTTGCAGCCTACAAAATCCAGATACAAAATGCATTGGATGACTGGGAGAATGGGTCTAGTGTAGTAAATGTTATATATGGATGTATAACAGTGCTTTCTGTTTTTAAGTGGATTAACACTTGATGCTTCATGGAAATACTGAGTTTAAGAAAGGGATTTGAATGAAGAAGGTGATTGCCTTGTTCAGCAGGGTCAGAAAGGACTTTACAGGTGATAGCAAGATCTATAAAGCACTGTCCCCAGATGAATGGGAAATGCAAAGGGAGAGGTGAGGAAGGAGATCTAGGTGGAGGAAAAAATGGGACTAGGAAGAAATAAGCATGGATAGCACATGGAGAATCTTGAAGGACAGTAGGAGAAATCTGAACTTGATGAAGGTGAGACAGTTCATGGATATTTTCAGCAGAGAGAGTAACTGGGCAGGGGTCAGGAGAATCTGGTTTAGGCATGGTATCTCAGATGGCCTGGAGGAGATTGAGCAAGGAGACCAGAGAGGAGGAAGTTACAGTAGCCCAAATACGAGATTGCCTGTGGCATAGTTGTGTGTTTGGCATGAAGAGTAACTGAGTAGCCAACTGGATGTAGGAAGCCAAACCTTCCACCCAATGTGTTGGTTTTGTTGCAGGAATTTGAAAAAATATGAACATAGCTCTGAGAGGGATCATTTAAAACATTGTCCACTATGTTAAGACCCCCATTTGCAGCCATTTAGCTTTGTAAGCACTCATCCAATTCAAAACACTCAAGTTATTTAACATGTTAAATTAAAAAGTGAGGGTTAAGTTGTTACAAACATTTTAACCAATACATCAGTGGATTTCTTAAGGGTTTAGTGTAGAGCTTGAGCATTCAATACAATGCTAGGAGACACCTTTGTCTAAGCTCATGGAAGGAAAACAAGCAAGTGAAGTAGCACTTCTAAAATTTGAGGAGTGGGTAGCAGGGGTCTGTCAGACAAGGTAGATGCAGATACTAATGAGAACATATTGAGCTCTCATCTTCTAAACCACAAAAGAAAGAATATAAGTCTTATAGGTCAGTTTGTACTCCACTTTTGCTGCTCGTGGCTGTAATAGTTCATTTTCACGGGCTGGTGGGGAAAGTTGTTAAATCTAGCTAGGCAGGCTGGTGTGATAGCAATTTGAAATAAAATATGTACTAACTAGCTCATTTGTTTGTCTTTAAAGAAGAGTGAAGCTGGTGAATGGAAGTGATGAGTATGTTGCATAGCATGGGTTAGTCTGGTCAAAGGCCTGAAAGAGAGTGTGGTGGGGAAAAGCACCAAATACTGTCAAGAAAATTTATTTAGAAGAGTAATCAGGGGTCTGGGTAACACCTATGCTCTAGATCACTAGTAGTGATCATTAGTTATTCTGAAGTGAAGTTATTCTGACAGCATGTCTCCACTTGCTGTCCCCTACAACTCCTATCACTTCTGGCTGCAATTTACTTCTAATGGTAAATGTTTACCTCTAGAGAGACAAGGTGGGTGAGGTAATGTTTTTTTTTATTGGACATCTCTTTCACCAACAGAAGTTTTCAGGGTACACAGAGCTCTTCTCCAGGTTTACCTTTGTCATTTATGGCATTCAATATATTCTAAACTTAACAGCATTTGCAAACTTCTGCTTGTACATCACCTTTAAACCTATTTGCAAAATAAATTATTTTCTTTATGCCATTTATTTTGTTTCTAGTAAATGTTGTTCTTCTGTTCAAAAAGGCCTCTATTTATTTTTGAAAATTAAATGTCAGCATGCTTTTGCACTTTGTGAATGTTAGGGAATTGACAGTAACAAATCATACATACACCATATGTGCTAGTTGGTTTTCTAGACCAGTGGTCTCCAAAGTGGGGTGCGCAAGAGGATCCTTGGAGGTGCGTGGCAAGAGGAGCACTTTTTTTGTGCTTTGGCAGTTCGGCTGGGACTCCAAGCGGCTTTTTTTTTTTTTTTTTTTTGCGCTTTGGCAAAAATGGTAGAGCTGGCGCAAGGGGTGCGTGCTCAAAAATTTTTTACTGATGGGGTGCACAATCAGAAAAGTTTGGAGACCACTGTTCTAGACTGTCAAAGTACTAACTCTGAAGAGATTTTTTTTTTAAATGGAGTAATTATTTTCTTTAAAGTCAAAGTTAGGCAGTTATGCATTAATTGTACACATTTGCAAAAGACACGTAAATATCTAGGTGATTAATACTAGAGAGAACTTCAGAAGTACCTAACAGAAATAGGTGCCTGGGCAGTATGATGGCAGATGAAATTCAGTGTTGATAAATGTAAAGTTATGCTATTTGAAAGGATTAACTCAACTGGTGTCAAAATCTGCTGAAAAAAGACATGGGTATAATTGTGGACTTATCAATGAAAATTTATCAGCATGCAGTGGTAGTCAAAAAAGTAAATCAAATGTGAAGATGCATAATGATTGATAGAAAATAAGTGTTATAATGCCCTTGCTTGGGATATTTTGTTCATTTCTGGGCATGGTGTCTGAAAAAGGAGACAGAAATAATATGGGTTCTGGTATAGACAAAGTATATCCTCAAATATAATTCCATTGCTTGCAAGTTTTAAAACTAGGCTGGAATAAATATTAAAAAAGTGTACTCTACAGAACTCTCTTGACTTGACATTGAGATGGACTGGATGATCTAAGTAGGCTCTTCCCTCTTGATGGCTCTCCCATTATGACCACAAACCACCTTCCATTTGCTTCTAGTGTCAGTAGTCTTGGTGTCAGCTTAGACCTCAGACTCTATCTCCGGCATCTCCAATACCTGAAAATATGCCTGTTGCTACTTCCTCAACAATTCCCATGTATATCACTACCTTGACTCAGCCTGTGATGAAACTTTCTTTCATATAATCTTCTCCTTTGATTATTGCTATTCTTTTCTGTGTCCTCCCTAAATCCTAGCTCTCCACAATGCTACTGCTGTCACGCGCTGGAAGACACACAAGCACATCGCTATTTTCCACCAGCTCTCCTGACTCTTTTCTTTTTTAGTTCTAAATGTTATGAGCCTCATCTGACTATTCTCCTTCTCACTTGTCTATCTCCTGGTTCCCCTTCCCCTCCCCCAAACTTCCCACTGGTACTGTTTGTGCTACAACCTGTACTGGTGCCATGTGGTAGAATCCCTCATTCTCTACCAGTCGTTGATGCACTCACTTCAAATATTACCTGAAAGCTTCTCTTCTCACTTACTATACATCTTAATTTCTCTATTTTATCTGCTAATATCTTTAAAAATGGTTTGAGTCTGTGTAGGAGCTAGGAATAGAACTTGAGAATTCCTGTTTCATAACCCTCTGCACTCATCACTGGGCCACATCTCTGTCTCCTGTGGAATTGAGAGCAGATGCCTGATCAGCATTTACCCAGATTTTTTACAGAGGGAGGGAGGTGACAGACCCAGAGGAGGCACTCCTGGTGCTACAGACACATAAATTTAATGTTAATTTCATCATCTGCAAAGGATCCACATTGGAAGATATAGGATGATGAATCCAGGCAGCCTGGAAATTGGTTAGCTGCTTTTGGGAGACCAGGTGGTGATTATATGCTACTATAAAACTTTATTCTAGTGCAAAGAGGCTGGCTGCATTCCATTAAATTATTTTCACACTCCCAACCAGATTCTTAATGTTAGTGTTACTGCTTGACTGTTGCTACAAATAATCAATTTAAACTATTTTTTATTTTTCAGTTCTGAGGATATAGCGACAGCTAACTCTTATAGCAGATCTTTACCGTTCTCAGAGTATTTTGGGCATCACAAGGTTGATACACCATTGGTAGGGTCCTACCAAATTCAAAGCCATGAAAAACATTTCAGGGACCATGAAATCTGGTCTTTTGTGTGCTTTTACCATATACTATACGGATTTCATGGGGGAGACCAGCGTTTCTCAAATTGGGGGTCCTGACCTAAGAGGGGATTGTGTCGCAAGGTTATTTTAGGGGGATTGCAATATTGCCACCCTTCTCCGCTGCCTTCAGAGCTGCGTGGTCAGAGACCAGCAGCTGTTGGCCAGGTGCCCAGCTCTGAGGGTAGCACCCACCCAGCCAGCAGCGGTGCAGAAATAAGCGTGGCAATACCATACCATGCCACCCTTACTTCTGCACTGCTGCCTTCAGAGCTGGGTGATGGAGAGTGGTGGCTGCTGACTGAGGGCCCAGCTCTGACGGCAGCAGTGCAGAAATAAGCGTGGCAATACCATACCATGCCACCCTTACTTCTGCACTGCTGCCTTCAGAGCTGGGTGATGGAGAGTGGTGGCTGCTGACTGAGGGCCCAGCTCTGACGGCAGCGGTGCAGAAATAAGCGTGGCAATACCATACCATACCATACCATCCATCCTTCTGCGCTGGTACTGGCGGAGGCTCTGCCTTCAGAGCTGGGCTCCTGCCCTGCAGCCACCACTCTCCAGCTGCCCAGTTCTAAAGGCAGCGCCGATGCCAGCAGCAGTGTAGAAATAAGGGTAGCAGTACTGCAAGCCTCCCTACAATAACCTTGTGACCCCCCCAGACCCCCCTCCCCACACAACTCCTTTTTGGGTCAGGGACCATGACCTCCCATAATGTAACAGTCTTTATTATGAAGTATGTTGCCAGACATAAGGAAAAGGAGTAACTTGCCAGATCAGTGATGGCAGATAGCCCTGGAGTACTACATTATAGTGCTTATTAAAAATGAGTGTAATTTATTTGATACTTATTACTGTAAGATGAATTCATTTACCTTTTTAAAGACGCTCATCCAGTTCCCCATGTAGCATGATCAGCAATTCTTTTGAAAACTTAGCATGCTTCTAAAGCCTGGAAGAAAATGTGAACTGTTTGGAAATTGATGATGGAGACAATGGGTATGTATCCATTTTAGCCCCTCTATTATTTGTCATTGTTTAACCCCAACACTGTACACAGTGCTGATGAAGATACTGCCCCTGTCCAAATGAGCTTACAGTCTAAATCGATAGACCTAGAATACATTGTGAGAACCAAAGGACAGTTATCTTTAAACTTTTAACTTTGCAATTGATTGATAATATTTTTATTAATGTAGGGTTGTGCTTCTGGGCTAAATGAGTCTTTGGGATGGAACTGAAAGAAGACAAGTGGGGGCTTAGCACACTGGGATAAGAAGGGAGTTTGATACATAGCACTGAAAGAATGCACACACGAGTGAGTAGAGGTGAAGAGGAAAGATGAGGCAGAATTCTTTCATTGGGTGAAGAGAAAAGTGGTAATAAATTAAGGTAGAGATGAGGCAGGGACTGAGCCTTGAAGGCAAGGACAAGGAGTTTAAAGTTGATGTGGAAAATGTGTTGAAGGAGAATGACCATAGTCTTAGTGCCAATTTATGAAAACTTATTTTTGCTGCTGAAATATAGCAGATAAATTCCAGGTGACTCATTCTGACCACACTAAGAAGCTTACTTTGTGTTTATAGATTTTTGCAGCTGCTTTTCACTCATTGTATTGATCAGCACTGTGGATACTGCTGCACCAGTATGGGGTGCCTGAGGGCTAAGTATGCTTAGCGGAGGAACTGAACTGTGGTCCACTTAGTTGTGTGAGGGTCAACAGTTGTATTACAGACTGGTTTTCAATAGAATCAGGAATACAGCAGGGATGCATTCTCTCACCTATGCTATTTAATGTTCTAATAGACTATCTGATGACAAAGCTGACTGAGACCAAAGTAGTAAGAGGTGTGAAATCTAAAGATTCATCTTTAAAGGATCTTGGGTATGCGGCTGATATTGCCTTACTGGGAGAGACAATGGACCAACTACAGCTAGTGGTGGAAGAGCTGTGAAAAACTATAGAATCTATGGGACTTAAGATCAGTAGTGGTAAAACAAAAGGTATTTGTGCCTCCTATAAAATGGAAATAAATGACCTGCAGATGCTGTCTGTAGATGGTAGTGATATTGAATGGGTGAACAGTCTTTATCTGGGTAGTCAGCTGACAGCAGGATGTTCTGTATCTAAAGTCACATGTCGGATTGGTCTTGTCAGTAGGATCGAGTCCAACGTGCAGAAAAAGGTATACGGTACTTTTACAGAAGGGTTATAGAGATGAGGTTGAAGGAAGTAGAGCACAAAGCCAACCACAAAATGAGGTTGGAAGATGCAATTTTGGGGGGATTTCAAAAACCAAAATCCTCCCATATTTATGTAACCCACACACCTTCTGGGTGTGGTGTTCTGTCCCATCTAATGGCACCGAGACCACCTAGAGAGAGTTAAATGAGTTTGCTTTACAGCCTTGGCTAAAAGTCAGTTGGCTTTTAGCTCATGCTGTAGAGGCTCATGCACTAAGCTCCAGAGGTCCCCGATTCAATCCTGCCTGCCGACTACCAGGGTCTGTTGGCATTACACTTATTCTTTCCAAAAAAAGATGACTTTCCAGGGACTGTTCAAGATAGAAGTCTATTGTACGTACCACCACAGCTACATCATAGCCAGGTGAATCTTCTGTTGCTGCTGCATTAGGACCATTATGCTTCATTCCTTTGTGGAAGAATTCATTGTAGAATCCATCCCTTGCTCCAGAATCTCAATTTTCCTCAAAACAAAATAGCCTTTGTGCTTGCAAAGAAAACCCTGAAAGGGTGTAAATTGATTGTTACTTCCTGAGTCTTAGCCTGAAAAATTACTCTTGGATGTGATCTCTTCCAAAGTTGATGATTTTTAAATATCAACCTTTACTACTTCACTGCTGATTAAGTGAATATTTCTGCTAAAATCCACCTGTTCCATGAGCTTAACTGCCTTCTACCTGTCCCCATATACCAAACACTTGAATTATCCTCTACCCTATTGCCAAAACCTCAAGCTTGGACCTTGTTAACTTCTATGATGCAGTTAGGAGTTGTTACTACAAACATCTGCAGCATATCAAAAACTGCAAATATGGAGACAACATAGAATTGAATAATATCAAACGAGAAAGGCTACCATACTACATTCATTTTTGTATTTAGTTTATTAAAATCCTTTCTTTTACTGTAGAATTTCCAGTCTGCTACTACAGGGGCTGCAGGATTTAGATGAAGCTTTCAACAGAGTACATAGGTCTTTAACCAGCTCTTTCTCTGTGCTCTTACTGTATGCAGGGACTCTTTTTTTTTTTATGATGTCTGAAGGAAATCATTATGGTGGGGAGGTGTTTTTATCAGATCAAACTTCTGGTCACAAAATATGTTGGTTCTGGACAATATTTCCTGTAGTTTTTGCATCAGTATAAAGTGTCTCTGTTACAGTGGTTAAATCCTTTGATTTTTACAATTAAAGATACTGAGGGGGAAATGTCCACTTAGACTTATGGAAAAATAAATGTCTACACTGCTAAATGTAGCTTTGTCTAGTAAATCACAGGTACTCTACCTTGCCACCACAACCCATCCATTAAACTGGGGAATAGGAGAGATGTAGGCATCAGGGCATGCATAAAGTGCTGCTTTCTGCCTGTTTTTGGCAATTGCAGGTTGTGTAATCTGATTGCTGTCTTGGGGTGAGTAAGAACTAGGCAGCTGAGCATCAGTAAAAACTTGAGCTCATGTTCTCCCCTTACATGAAAATAGTAAAGACTCCATGAGATCATTTGGACATGCTTTCACACTGGATACGAGGAGGGGTAGATAGAATTAAATCAAGGTGATTTAAATCACCAAGTAGAAAGCCTAGATTTTTATCAACTCTTCCATTTGTATTTTCTAAAGAAAGATGTATTCTCATTAGCTGATATAACCATTAAAACATGTTGATTTACAACTAAATAGAGCCTTTACATTAGATTTGGTATATCTTTTCACTGCTTAGGAGGGTATACTATAACTATAAACTTTTCTTCAAGCAATTGCATAGCTTAATATTTTCAGATCTTGTTAATACTTTTTTTTAGTATGTTAGAAGATGGTGAATGATATATAACTTTTTGCTCATGATTTGTGTCAAGCTGCAATAGGATAGAAAGTAGAATTAAACACACAACAGCATATAGAATTTGGTTTTATTAAACAAAACAACCTTACATGTTTTGAATGCATAAACTTTTCTCAAAACATGTTTCACATTTACAATTAAATGATTTATTAAAGGAACAGAGGGATTAACTGTAGTCAGTGAATTAAACTGATTATTTCAGTTCAGCTTGGGAAAATTTTCAAATATGCCTAAGTGAAAGTGACTGGAACATAAATTTCTACTTATCTAAGTCTCTTGAAAATGAGACAACAATTTGCTAAGTTAATTTAGGCTATCCTTCAGACTTTTAAAACTAGTAAATATCATCCCCCTCCCTCCTAGATTTTATTCACAGACTGGAAGAGAAACAGGTTTTCCTTTGTTTAAAAAAACAACAAAAAAAACAACCTCCCAATCAATTTCTCAACTTTGAATTAGTCCAAATGAAGAAAATCTCTTCAGTAGGCACAGAAAGAGTACTACTGCTTTCAAAAGCTGGTTTAGCACTTAAGTACCTGAAACCAGAGTTGTTGAGGTAGTGACTTTCTGCAGTTCAGTGGTAAGACTTTCTTTAAAACATCAGCAAACATGTACTGCGTGAATGGTTCACCTCGAGTCCTGAAACTTATAGTTGACGTGCTTTAGTGACTTTTGGATGCCTGTGTCATAGCAGTAGCATCTTCAGCATTTAGGCATCTACACTGGTATTTTAGGTTGAGAGTAAGTGTTTGATCTATATGCTGCTTTACTGCCTGCAATTTAACTTTGTTGTTGGGTATTTATTTCTTCAAGAGACATTGAAGTTCCTTCCAAATTTCACCAGCATCAGCAATACAGCAGCAATCTTGCTACAGTTTGTCCAAGGCTATGGAAATAGGTTTCAGTATATTCAGCATATCTTCTACGTTTCTCTTTAATCCAATATTGACTACTTTGGCTGTGATAGTTCCATCTACTTTGTCACAATTTTCTTCACAAATTGTTATCAGAATAGGCCGGTTCTTAATAAATAGCTCAAAACAGTCAACCACTGAATTCCATTGTACATTTTGGGGGAGAATTAGTTTGAAATCTTCCTGCTCTCTTCGGTGAAGCTGAAACAAAGTGGTTGTTACAGAAGTATTATGCAATTTTAACACTTTCCTTTATTCCTGGAATTGTAACTAAACCTTTGGCTAAAATGTGTGTCAAATGAGCACTGTGCCCATATGTTAAGTTTCAGGTTGCCTTCATTATCTTCTTGTAGATTTCTTCTCAATTTTGCAACATTTGTAGCATTGTTTGGGACAAAGCGACACACTTGACATGTTAATTTTTGTTCACAGTTGTTACAGCTTTTACAACTGCTACTTTTAAGTATTCCGCATTATGAACATTTCCTGATGTATCAATTGTTTCTGTGTAAGTCCTGTTGTTGTCACACAAGCACATATTAGTGGATCAGTATGTACATTGCACCACACATCAAGACTCAGATTAACAAATTTCCCGTCAGTGTTTTCTGTAGCCTGTTCAATTTCCTTCTCATATGCTGTATCTGGCAACCTTCCAGCAATATCTGCTCTATCAAGTGGAATATAGCCTGTTTGTAATGACTGAACCATGTCAATGAAATGTTTGTTCTGAACAAGATGAAAGGGAGAATTTGTTGCTTAAATAAACTAAGCAATCTTTTCAGCTATTCAGTCTTGCTGGAATTTGCTGGCTGTGATTACGAACTCATTCATGGTTTTACTGGATGATGAAGAGACACTTTTTGGGGGTGCAGGTAATTTACTGTCTGATATATATTTATTTAGTTGCAGAACTGCTGGTCACACCAGCAGATGACTCTAAAGTTCTAGACCTTGCAGACGATGGATGTTCATCTGAACATCCCTGAAACAAAAATGGTAAAAAAAAACTGAGTATTGCAATCTTTTTAAATCAGTGCATTGAGTAAATGACAGATTCTTCCTAGTGCAGCTGTTTGTACCACTGTTTAAATGATATAATTATTCTAAATCCAGTTTTATAGGGACAATAAATTATAAGGACTATCTAAATCTATTTAAACTCTTATCTCTAGCAACATACCAAACAGCTTGGGAAAAAACCTCAAGTGTTAAAAATCTTAAATGCCTAATAAAACTTCACTTTTAAACAGGAAACCTTCATGTAGGATGTTTGATTGTATTGAGCAATTAAAAAAAATAATTTAATCCAGTAGTAACAGTAAAAATGAAATTGATATGATGATATCATACCAATTCTATTTTGGATGTGAACATTTTGAAATTTATAAGTATCCGCCCAAAACACAAATTTGATTATCTAAATTATCATTTACTAGCATTGTTAGAAAGGATAGGTAGCCTAGAAGAATGGTGCAAAAATAACTTCAATATCCAGTTGATCCAGATTATGATGCAGACAAGTCTGAACAATCTTCAAAGTTGTTACCTTCGGAGAAGCATTTTTCTTAATGCTGTTTCATTCTGACATCCAGGCCTTGTATCTCTTTGTTGCACTGTTTACATTTGGCACGTGTTCCTCTTGTACCCAGGGGTACAGGAATTTCATGAAAGTATTCCCAAATATGGTCTTTTTTTATGACCTGCAGTCATGGCAATATTTTTTCCTCCAAATCTCAGGTGTTGAAATCAGCACTAGAGGCTACACTCTGTCCCTTCTTTCCACAGCGACCTGCTTTGACACTAGTGTTGCTCCTTTCTGGTTACACAAGGCGCTCCTTCTCCCTTGTTACATAACTTCCCCCCGCTCCCAGAAAAACAAAAGAACCAACAATCCAAGACTTCTGTTCATGTAACCCACATGCCTTTTACACTGCAGTATTTTATTTGTTTATGGACAGAGGGAGACAGTTGAGAAATTATTGGATTTGTGTGTATGTGTACACATGCAAGGAGACAGAGCAAGGCCATTTACCTGAAGTGCCCAGAACCATGAAGAAGCAAGGTCTGGTAGTTAGTTACTAGGCAGATCAGTGTTTTTCCCTGAGCCAGAGAATAAGTTTCCATCATGTAGGGTGACCAGACAGCAAATGTGAAAAATCGGGACAAGGGGTGAGGGTAATAGGAGCCTATATAAGAAAAAGATTCAAAAATTGGGACTGTCCCTATAAAATCGGGACATCTGGTCACTCTACCATCATGAATGGAGTCATAAATATTCAGAGTTTTTTAGAACTGAGCCAATTAGAGCTCAGGTAGGGAAAGGTTATAAATAGGAGTCTGAAATCACCCAGGTGAGCTCAGTGGATGATCCTGAGGGGATCACGTGAGAGTTAGAGGCTGGGTCCCAATGCTTGTCATAACTTTGCCAGTCTCTTGCACCCAGTAGCATAGCCCTCAGATCCCCCACAGGATCAAACCCTTAATACAGCACTTGACATCTTGTGCCATATTTATGAAGCTTGACCTCAAAAGTTAGATGTTTTTCCCCAGATTCTTTTTTTATATAGAAAAACAGCCTTTAATTCAGTTTTTGATAGAGGCTCATGGATACAGCATTTTTTTTTTAAATGTCTTGAGAGATTATAATTTTAGGCCTTAACATATTTTGTATTAAATTCAGATTTCATTTTAAACAGGTTTATTTTTAAAAAGAAAAACGTATTATGATTTAAATCAAATAAAAAAACTGTTTTAAATTATAAAATGTTCTTTTTTTGCTTAAAAAAAAAAACTTCATTTTTATCCACCTTGACAGAAGGGAGCTTTGAATGTTGACTGTAAATGAGGTCTTCCAGCCATATGGGTGCTCTGAGAATTGTGAGGAAATATTGTTTATCTCTGTAGCTCTTGAGGCATCTCTACTTGGCTCGTTCTGGAACCCTTGCTGTGCACTCAACTTCTCTTTCTCCTAACAAAGGGTAAACTAATGTTACTCCTTGTAGTTCTGTGCAGATATCATTTGGAATATTTGCTGGCTTGCCATGGGAGTGCTCTGTAGGAAGAGGGAAGTACTGTGTAGGCTCCACTTCATCTCATCTGCAAACTTCTTCATTGTATCTTAACCCAAGTGCTGCAACAATTAATATAATAAATTACTTTAGGAAATATTTATTGGATTTTTTTTAAATCTTTCCAGTGTTGTAAATTCATAGACTATATTAACTGATTTGTTGGATTCTTTTTATTCTGTTTGTTTAGGGATTAATTTTTTGGTTAGTAGATAAGAAAACTAGCTATCATTTTTTTAACAACTTGATTGGCTGGTCTCACAGTATAAAAAAAACTTTTCCCTTTTTAAATTTGTTAGGGCTTTTGGTGAGAACAAAGGGTATGAGGCTTTGATTCGGATGGGGTTTTGCTGCTGTTTGGTGACCAGAATATTTGCCTTTTACTTGATTAGACTGCTGGATGATATTTTTACTGATTGTACATTTAATTGCTATAATATCACTTTAAGATCATAGCCATTTTTTATTTTAATCAAAAGAATAAATTAAAATAAGTGGTAATTCAGAAGTAGTATACAAATAAATGGAAGATCTCCAGATCAATAAGCACTTATAAATCTTTTTAAAAATCAGCCGTTAAGATGTTCTTTATACGTTTATTAATGGTAATTCATGAAGGTATTCCAAAAAGGAGCTGCATGAAGCCAAATGCTTGTCCTTGTTCATATCCTTCTCCTTGTTGTTCACATCTTACTCCCAGAGGTCTCATTTGGTACATGGCACAAGGAAGATGAATGTTATGATGGTTGGCTGGAAAGACAGAGTAAGGGAAACTGTTCAGTGAGATGGGCCTTCAAAGCAGCAGTCAATGAAACTGCCATATTCAGCGATTAATGTTGATCTTGCCTTTCTTTTAATAGCACTCTGGGAGAAGTGATTACGCAGAGCTGAAATGGCACAGGATATTTTGGGGCAACGGGGGGGGGGGGTGAAATCTTTTTTTAGTTTGTTGGACCATTTAAAAAACTAGAATTTGTTTTTATTATGGGGGAGAAAGACAAACAGCATTATGTACATGTCCCACAAGAATGTCATCACGTGGAAATATTAGTAACTGTTTTTGGCTCCATGATGATGACGATGATGCAATTCTCTGTTTTCAGGAGCTTGTGCTCGTATTGTATTTAGAATACATCTTACTAAAAAAAAATAGCGGTTTGCATTTTAACAGGTAAATATCTCTCTAAACACTGAGCCTCTCTTTGGGGCCAGGAATTTGGGGGCAGATGGCCCCAACAGCCTTACTACACTACTTAGACCTCAACAGCAGCATCTGCAAGTTGCACCTATGCAGCCTCATGAACAACAGCTCCATAGTCTGAGCTGTTGTGTGGAGGAAGGAGGCTGACTGGCTGAGGCTCACTATAGTGGGAGGACAAGTCTTTCGGGAGGAAATGGTTATGTTACCAGAACTTTGATACAGAATGAAACTCTTAATTAGATACAATTCAACTCACTTTTTATAGATGCTCTTATAACTTTTACTGCTGAAGATTGTAGAAGATTATGATTATTATTAATCAGGGCCAGATTTAAGAAGGACTCCATCCCACTCTTTCACTGCAGAAGCCTGTGCATATTTTGGAAATCAGATAATTTTCTATCCTTGCACAGGCTTTCAGAACACAGAAGACAGTCTGGGGTTTTATGAAATCTGACAGAGTGATGTTCATCCTTGATCTAACTTCATTAAAGTTACACTGGGGTGAATTTGGTCCATTGCTTATTTGTGCGGGGATGTGAAAGAAAAATTGTCCTTCCATTCATAGCAATAAAAGTATCTGAATAAAAGTAGCACAGTGCTTATAGATAATTTGGGGGGGGGGGGAGGAATGTAGAAACTTAGTCATTTAAGCAGGCTAATACACTATAGAGAAATAGGTCTAAAAATTTTGTCACAAACAATAGAATGTACATTGATCCACTGAAATACCTCTTAAGATTCACTTATTCCACAGATTTTAACCTATGTCAATCAATGCTCTTTCTGCTCACATTTTGTATGTGAAGAGGAGATGAGAATGAATATAAACTAATGACCTCTGGCTTCCAGGAGCAGCTTGTATTCTGTTTCTGTTTTTACACTGTAAGCTCTTCAGGGCGGGGTCTATTTGTATTTATCTTGCACAGTTCCAAATAGAGTAACAGCATTTAAATAATTACCTAATGAATGCTAAGCCCGCCAGACTATTTCTTGAGAGGCTTTGATATTATAAATCCTTATTTGGTGTGACTTAAATGAACCCAGGGTAGTCACTGTTTCTTCTTCCTTGTCCTTGTCCATGTATCATGCATTTAACATGTTTTGGGGTAGTATCTATGCTAAGTACATAAACACCACCCAGAATTTATTAAAATGGATATGTGAAATCAAAGCCACAGAGGCCAATAAAAAGTAGAGTATTGGACTATTCTATGTAGGCATTTATGTGGTTCCCATTGTGGTTTATGAGCACCTCACAGTCATTAATGGACTTTATCCTCACAATATCCCTGGAAATATGCATGTATTATCCCTGATTTTACTGAGGAACTGAGACACCAGACAAATCAAGCAACATGTCGCGGCTTACACAAGAAGTGTGGGAGAAGCAGGAATTGAACCCAGTTCTCTTGAGCCACAGCCTAGTGCCCTCTTCACTAGATGGACTTTCCTATGCCTGAAGTATTGGGTTCGTAAAACAATCACCTCTCTCCCACCACCATTATCTGCTACCTTCCTAATCTACCCTAAAATTGCTAGAAGAGGATCCTTATACTGACTCATGCCTCTCTTTATAAGGCTTGGAACCTGGACATAGGTTTGTTCAGTGTTTGTAAATTTGCCAACATGTAACCTGCCAATGCTACATTTGTGAGATAACTTTGCATTGGCAGGTTTCAGAGTCAGGGGCGGCACCAGCGCACCAAGCACGTGCCTGGGGCGGCAGTCAGGCGGCCTTTGGCGGCATGCCTGCAGGAGGTCCGCTGGTCCCGCGGCTTCGGTTGCAATTCGGCCGCGGGTACGCCGAAGGCACGGGACTGGCGGACCTCCTGCAGGCATCTCGCCGAAGGCTGCCTGACTGCCGTGCTTGGGGTGGCAAAATACATAGAGCCGCCCCTGTTCAGAATGGTAGCTGTGTTAGTCTGTATCAGCAAAAACAACGAGGAGTCCTAGTGGCACCTTAGAGACTAACAAATTTATTTGAGCATAAGTTTTCGTGGACTAAAACCCTGATGAAGTGGATTTTAGCCCGCGAAAGCTTATGCCCAAATAAATTTGTTAGTCTCTAAGGTGCCCCTAGGACTCCTCATTGTTTATGCATTGGCAGTAATTTTAAAGTTGGAATATGCACTGTTGAAAAGATACTTCCTTCTATTTATGCTAAATTTTACCAGCCATTGATGTCATTCAGTGACCTCTGTCCTCCTGTATGCTAAAACAGGGTAGAAGTAGTAAAACTTGTATGATGTTCTTCAAAATATTGAACACCTTTTATTGAAACTCTGTTTTTCCCAGGCTGCGTAATCATAGCTGTTACAATTTTTTTTGTTCTTATGTAAGTAAAGATTAGAATGCTGTCTGCTGTTTTAGCAACACCTGCTTGCAGTTTCTTTCTAGTTATTCCTTACCTCTTTTTGAAATTATACCTTAGGGGCTTCCAGAGCATTCAGCTGACGTTCTAGCACACAAGCCAAATTCCCCCCCCAAATGCACTATTTTATAGGATTAAATACTCGTAAAGATTCTATCAGTAACTAGTGGAAATGCCAAAACATTATCAAAAGGATCTAATTTAAGAAAATTTTCTTATTCTATTTTCTGCATAGCTATTTGGTTTCCTGACGTATCACCCATGCAATACAGATACATTTTTATACACTGAAGGCATAAATTGTGTAAGTGGCCACCTACAACAGATTTCAGTGGCATCACACCTGCTTATAGCAGTGTTTAAACTTGGCCCTGTGTGAGCATATTAATGTAACTGTATATTACCTCTGTTTGTAGTGGTATACGTGTGACTTTTAAGTTAAATATATTTAGCCTCTTGGTAAAATGCTATGATTTTTTAAATTTATTTTTATCAGCATGGTGGAGAAGAGGGGACGACTCTGTATGTATAGGATTTTTAAAAATGCTCAGTGAAATGAGTCAGTTTTAAAGATGATGATTAGGCAATGCTGCGCACTTTTTAAAATCCCAGACTCTGAGTGGGTGTGGTGGTATCAGATCTAGAAACCTAAAATGCCTTGTGCCAGCTGTACACTTTATCTTCACAAACTGACCCCTTCTAATATTTATGTATGTTCACTCTATTCTGCTGTAGAGCTGAAGCTGCTAGGTGGTAAGATTTCTAAGTCATCATGTGTTTATTTAAAAAAAAAAAAGCATACCTTTTGAGATGTAATAGATTGTCCTACCTCATAAAAGTTTAGTTGTTTCTCTTGTATTTTAAACATGTAGAGACCTATATACTTAATTACAGGTAGGTCCACTGATCCAGTAATGAGTTTTTACCAGGTGAGACAGGTTTGTTTGTCTTGGGAAGGGCTGCATAGCTGGGAGTCTTGAGTCTGTGTTCAGCCCAGTGTTTGAGTGGTTACTCTGTTAGTAAAGGTGTGGAGCTGAACAGTAAGGCTTAGGGTATGTCTTCACTAGAGCTGGAATGTGTCAATTCCAACTTGAGGAGACATACCCACCCTAGCTCTGATTGCATAAAAATAGAAGTATAGCTGCAGCAACATGAGCCTCAGGAGGGGTTTCCTCTCCTTACTACAATCCTGTCTGAGACCATAGGTATGTACTTGGGGCAGTACTTCCCATTGCTCATGCTGCCGCTAGCTGTTTTTAGCACTCTAGCTCAATCAGCGCTAGTGTGGGTACATCTCTTCAAGCTGGAATTTACACCTTCCATTGTCTGGGTATACCAAAAGAAGGACAGGAGACACTTGATATGGATTTTATTCAGGCCACAACTTTATTATATAGATATCTGGGATTACCGGGCAGACAAAGTGTACAATGCAGGCAAATCCATGCTTATTCAAATCATTACCTGGGACTTCCACCAGCCCCCTCTTCATTTTCCATCCAGGTCTCCCCAGCCAACCCATGGCTTGGACCCTACCACCCACCTCCCTTATAGGAGAGTTAAGGTGGGCTATAATAACAGGGATGGGGATGTTGGTTCTCTACCATACCCATCATAGGAGTCCCCAATTCCCTCCCCCATTTTGTTCCTTTATCCAGCACATCCTTTTAAGTCCTTTACCAGGCCATTTATCTGGTCACTGGATGCCTTCCCTATGGAGTACCTTCACTGGACATCTGCCCCACACTTACAAAATAAGTTGCAACATATAGCCTACCACCTTTTCTTCTTACCAGAAAAGGTCCTCCCTGACACCTGCTGTGGGGAAGGTGAAAAAACCTCACTGCACCGAAGCCAATCTGGTGGTGTGGGGAAAAATTCCTTCCCAGCCCCCCTTAAAAAGGAGCAACTAGTATAATGCCCACAGCAGGCCCTAACCCAACCTGATATTCGCCACCCCTAGGGGAGGGAGCATGGGTGTTGCCTTGCCTGCTGTGTGGAAAAAGGGGCTTCCAACGCCCAGGCTTGCACCTTTATCGCCTTCAGACCTCACATTCCTTGGGGGTGAGTCAGTGCTGCAAAGCTGACCACCATTCACCTCTTGCAGCAGTTTCTGACCTCGTTCCCAGCCATAAAGAACAGCTGCCTTCCCTCAGCAAGCCCAGACAACATTCCACCCACTTTAGGTGCGGTGCGGTCAACTCTAGTATACAAACTGGTTGCCAAGTAAATGGGAGCTGCAACAGGAGAGGTTTGGAGATAGTGTGGTTCCTTCTGTTTAGGGATGGCTCCAAGCTAAGTAGTGGATATGGAGAACAAGGGAACAACTGCTGTGACCTGCCTTGGATATGTTGTTGTTTCCATTCTGCTAGAAGACAGACTTTTGGTATATGAAGTACAAGTTGATGACCATACTTGTATACAGGATGCATTGTCTGGAAGTGCAAGTTTCAACACTGCAGCATCTGCGACTAAGCATCTGAGAAAACAAAGACTTCTTGGACAACTAGATTCAGAAATTGTTTCCACAAAAGTCTGTATAAGGGGGAAGGACTGACTATAAAGGAACTGGAGAGAGTAGAAACCAAAGACTCAGACTGGCAACTTTTGACTAAGGGCTTGTCTACTTACGCGCTGGTTCGGCGGCAGGCAATCGAACTTCTGGGTTCGATTTATCGCGTCTTGTCTGGACGCGATAAATCGAACCCAGAAGTGCTCCCCGTCGACTCCGGTAATCCTGCTCAGCGCGAGGAGTACGCGGAGTCGACAGGGGAGCCTGCCTGCCATGTCTGGACCGCGGTAATTTCGAACTAAGGTACGTAGACTTCAGCTACGTTATTCACATAGCTGAAGTTGCGTACCTTAGTTCGAATTGGGGGGTTAGTGTAGACCAGGCCCAAGAGGGGAAGTAGAATCAAGAGGCTTTCAACCTGATTAGAAGTATTGAATCACTATCAAATACTCAGTGAGTAAATTACTAAAGAGCCTGTCTCTGGAGGAACAGAAAGCTACAGGGGTCGTACCTGGTAAATAACCTTGTGGTATGAAGCAAACAGCTAGAAGGAGGTTCTTCATCCAGCCGAAGAAGGCAAGCAATATTATTAATGACTCCATATTAAGAAAAGTGAACAGAGAATTCAAGGAAGGGACACAAGGACAATAAAACAGCAAAAATACAAGATGTAACTGCAAGATTAGATGGGGTTATGCAGTTGTCTGGCAAGTTGACATTGGCCATACACATTGGAACCAATGGCATAGCATCATATGGAACTATATGGATTATGGAAGACTTCAGGGATCTTGGAAGGAAGCTGAAGAAGAGGAAAGTTCAAGTGATCTTGAAGATCGTTCCAGTCCCATGAGTTGAGAGAAGGTAGAAAATACCGCATGTGGGTTGTATGAATGGTGTGAAGCCAAAGGTTTTGGTTATGTTAGGGTTACCATACGTCCGGTTTTTCCCGGACATGTCCGGCTTTTCAGCACTCAAACCCCCGTCCGGGGGGAATTGCCAAAAAGCCGAACATGTCCGGGAAAATGCCGGCCAGGCACTTCCCCTCCTGCGGCTGCTCTGCTCCTCCCCTGACACTTCGGCTCTGTTTAAGAGCCGAGCGCTACAGGCTTTGGGCAGCCCCCATGCCTCTGGACCCTGCGCCACCGGAGCCCAGGAGGGGAAGTGCCCGGCCGATAGCGCTTGGGCTTCGGGCAGCCCCCTTGCCTCCGGACCAAGCGCTACCGGCTTCACGGTTTGCCGGGCAGCCTCCAGACCCTGCGCCCTGGGCTGGGCGCTTCCCCTTCCGGGCTCCAGCTGCGCTGGGGAAGCGCTGGCCGGGGGTGCAGGGTCTGGGGGCTGCCCGGCAAACCGTGAAGCCGGTAGTGCTCGGGCAGCCCTTTTCGCGTGGCTGGGAGTGGGAGGGAGGAGGGGGTGGGGAAGGAGCGGAGTTGGGGCGGGGCTGGGGGTGGGAAATGGGCGGGGCCAGGGCCCCATGGAGGGTCCTCTTTTTTTATTTGTCAAATATGGTAACCCTAGGTTATGTGGAACATTAGGCCACAATCCATCAAGAGGGGGGCCGTCTGAATGGGACTGTCTGCAGCTCATAGGTGAGTCTTCTCTGGAGCTTGGCAGAAGCAGCATGGAGGTCTTCAAATTAACAATGCAAAGGGAGGGTGTTAAGGAGACTAGTTCAGTAAAAAATCACTCAGCATGCCACAAAGAACGTGAAGAGAAGAGTTTTCAGTTGCTTATAAACGCTACAAGTCTGGGTAACAGGCAAGTGGAATTGGAAATCCTCATTAAGAAACTTGATATAGTTGGCATTATTGAAACTACAGCCACTGGTTACAACTCCAACGATACTCTTCTCTCTGGAAAAAGAAATTCTGCAAGAGAAGAGCAAGCCAGTACTTCTCCACTCTGGGCTATTTAGTGTCCTGCACCCTCTGCAAAGATTGGTAGGAAAGGAACAGCTCAGTGTCTCATTGAAATAGCACCTGCTCTTTCCCCCTGCATCTCTATCAATCTGAATAGTTCAGCATCTACAAGGAGACTTCTGAGACTTTCTGTCATTACAGTTTCCCTCCCTCCAGTCCTGTACCTCTAATGTGCTTCTGACATTGATTCATCTGCCAATTTTAAGCTCAACATGACCAAAGCCAAACTTTTGATTGTCTTCATTGTAGATAAGACAATGGATTCCCCCCCTTCCGCCCCTCTCGTCATAATCTGTGTGTCCTTTTTACTCTGCCTTCCCAATGCACACATCCAGGCACTGTCTGAGGCTCGCCTCTTCTGCCGCCATAATGCCAAGATTTAATCCTTTATGCTCAGACTGCCAAGTCTCTATAGTAGACTCAATATGAGATGATGAGAGTCAACAAATCTCCCGCTGTCTGGCTTTAATGCCAGCCATGTTGCCCCCCTTCCAGTCCGTTCAAAATGTTGCTCATGGGGTCATCTTCCTGGCTCATATCTCTGACTAAGCTGATAAAGGATCATTAAAAATATTTTAAAATTATGACAAATAGAAGGACAATATCTTTGTTGCAGCTTCTGGGATTTTTGGATCCCCTTAAATTCCTAGTGCTACCTACTGTTTTATCCATAGGGTCTGATCCTGCAAGTGGTTTAGCATTGACTTCAGTATGAATTGAAGGCTCCCTCACAGTTTGGTCCCTGTGGCAAATTAAAATGTTAGAATGGTTATTCTTAAGTTTATATTGCATGCTGAATTTTCATTCATTTTGTTAACTAGGCCAGACAAGCATTGTGGTGGTTGTATTGCTGTGTTAAATGGACTTTAATTCTGTTCTACATCGGTTTTTATACAGCGCTCATTGTCATATCTGAACACCTTCCTGTAGTGCATAAAGCAGCACAACTGCACATTGTTGTGAGTGTTCTCTCATCCACTCCCCAGAGGGAGAAAAATGTGTAGTGGAGTGTCTTGTTTTGGTAGTGGCTCTCTTTTTTAATATAAATATAGCTTTGCTATATGTTCATTAGAGAAGACAAGGTCAAAGAAATGCGTCTTCTACTTGGAGCAGAAAGTGGTGAGGTTTGTGATGGTCCTTGGTTCCTGGGGAAGTTCATTCTGCAGTTGTGGACCTCCCCAGATAAAGTTCGGTCTCACGCACAGATGAGCTTTACTTTTTTTGTTAAGAGTTTCATTGTGCCGGAGGACATAGCTGTTGACCATGGTCTGCATTCCAGAGCTTTACATGATCTTCTATATATCCTGAGCCCAAGCAATGGAATGCTTTGCAGGTAAGGACTGAGACCTTGAACTTCTCTGGGAAGCCTGTAGAGGAGGACAGGTTTGATATGTTTGCGGTAGCCTCCTTTGCTGAGAAGATGCGCTGCAAAGTTAGGAAACTAACTAGTTCAGAAGTGCTGAAGCTTTATGCTGAGGCATATTACATTTCTGAAATTCAGCTGAAAGGTGATTGAAGTGTGAATAACTGAGACCAGGTCTTTGTCCACCGGAATGGGACAGAGTTTTCTAGCCAAGCAAGGGTGGTAGAATACTTGTGGACGCTGCTATGTGAAAGTTCAGTGTTAGCAAGGAATCAAAGATTACTCTGACCTAGATTACAGGAACTGACCAATTGTGGGTGTGTATCTTCAATCAACAGAGACTGCATCATAGCCCTCAAACTCTTCAAAATACTTTCCTCTTTTGCCCATCAGCATCACCTTTGTGTTGCTTGGTTCAACTTCAACCAGCTGCTCTTTATCCAAGAGCTGATCTAATTCAACATGGTGGTAGTGGTGTGGTTGTCTGTGGTGAAGGATAGGTAGAACTGTGTAACATGGACTCGTCAGCAATATGTAGATGATATCAGACCAGTTCACCTAGTGGTTCCATGTAGTCCGAAAACTTAGATAACTCAGCCTGCATAAATAGGAAGGAGGCTATTGGAAATTTATTGATATAATTGTTCATACTGAATAAGTCATTAATGTAACCATAAATTCCTTTATAAATACCATTTGGCCTTTGGATTTAATAAAGTTGCTCTAAACATGTCCAAAAGCCTAAATACTAAGCAATTACTACACCTATACAGTAACAAACATTTATAAGAAGTGATCAAATACTTACATAAGGACTAGACCCAGGGGGGCTTAAACCCATGTTGGCTGGCTCCAGCTTGGTTAGCAGGTCTTAGTAATTATATTACATACCTTTTAACAATCAAGTGATGTCACTGCCAATTGCTAACTTTAGTTAAGAACCAATTTTGGGTAGTGGTATGTTAGGGATTACTACTGGCTCAACACCTCCTTTATTGTTCAACAAGTGATATAATCCCTTTTAACCGGGGCCTTCTTGCCAAGGACTTTTCCTCCTATCTTACCAGTTACCTTTCAGGTCCAATTTTTCCAATTAAACCATATTCTTTCAAGGCCTTCCCACAACTGCTAACAGGACCTGCACTGTACACAAATATATTTTCTTTAGCCCAGCTAATTTAACTATTAAATATATACATAATCAATCCTACAAACATTCAGCAAAAATTAGGCCCATTTCTGTTCCCTTTCAAAGTCAGAAGTTTTTTCCATGAAATTCAGATATTTTAAAGTTACTTTTCGTCTAAGGGAATTGTCAAAATGGGGAATTTTTTCAATAATTCAAATATAGACCAAGTATGACCTATGTTTTCATGGGAGGATAGGCTTCTCAGCTGTTTTTGTATCATGCTACATATTTCTGTTTTCTTTTAAATTGCTCCCCTGTTCTACTCAAATCCCTGTATACTTTTCAATTCAGGCATGAGCCAATAGCACAGAGCAGATGGGGAGGAAGAAAGTGGTTGAAACTGAAAGCAAATTCATGATGCAGGAGTAGGTGAGGAGCCAATAACAAATTTACAGGATGAGGAAGAAGATGGAATGGGGGCGGGGGAAATGGTTGGACTCTTCTTAATAATTTTGAATTTGTCCTTTATAAAAGAGAGGTAACGGTAGGTATCAGAGTTTCTGCTAAAGTAAAAGCTTTTCAGAGAACTTATTTTAAAATAATAAATCTAAACATGCTGTTAAACTAAACCATGACTTACAGCTGGAGCAGGAAAGCACTAGAGCCAGCTAAAGCTGATTAAACCAGCAGGCCTGACAGCTGTTTAGTGCTTAAAGTACAGCACATCAGTGAAACCTCCTTTCTGTGATTACCCATCATCAAAAAGCAGCTATTGAGGCTTCTCTTATTAATGATTAACACACACATAGGAATTTATATGCCTGGTAAATGTTTTGGTTTCTTAATTTTCATAAAACTATCCAAGATTGCCAACTTCTCCCTCATATCACTGCCCACCTCTTGTGAATATTTTCAGTTTTTCATTTTAGTTATATTCCAACTTTCTTAGTGATAAAACTTCAACTATTAGAAGACCTATGCAACTAGATAACGTATGGGAAAGTATAGTCTACATAATCTAGGAAATTAATCAAGATGACATATTGTGGCACTCCTCTCTTTTAATCAAACTTTTAAATTAAAACGAAACCAAAACTTGAGTCATTGAAATCCCTATAGAATTAGAGCGTACTTTTAAAAACTGCTTGTAAATGTGAAACTTTAGTGAGAAAATTAATTTTTTTCTAAATTCTTTTCAGCTTTTATAGACACTATCTTTCTTTTAAATTACTGACAGTCAGCAAGTCTGAAGATTTGCATGCCAAACACCATTTCAGATTGAATAGCTGCAAGAATTAAAGTGTAAAACTACTTAGGACAAAACTCTGTCAGTCAATCGATGGTATTGAAAAGATTTTCTATACCAATGTTTGATTATAGCTTCCAGATTTTTATTGAGTGACAGATTGCAGAAATAGGATTAATATGGCTACCTAGCTAAAAAAGCAGTTGTATCTTTAAGATTGTCATTAGTCATTTAAAGTTCTGACACGTTACTTGGTGTATGTAGTATAAAAAGCAAAATCTGTTAGCTTTTTCTGTAATTTAATAGACCGGATATATTAGCCTCCAATAAGCTTTCAGATAGTCTAATGAATCTTAATCCTTATGATTAATGTTTGTTATCTTTAAATACCTTCTTTTTTTCTGTACAGGGAATGTCTCTGTATATTGTAGTTGCTTCCATAAAGGTTGTAAAATAACAAGACCCTAATCCTATGTAATACTGTTTTTAATAGCAATTATACTCAGCAATATCAGATGATAGGTACTAGTGCAGCATTATCTAGAAATAGAGTAAGTGCTTTCCAAAAATTCAGTGAATTGTTTTTAGAGCTGGTTGTCTATGCTTGGATTCTCAGTGACCTAGTGGCTCGAAAGAAAGTGATAGTGTTTGTGCTAGCTTTTTCAAAATGTTGTCTTTTTATATATCCATAGATAGCCACTTTAAGTTTTGTGTGTATGTATATGTGCTGTCAGTGGCATAAGTTCTGCCAAAATGCAAGTAATAATATAAAAAAAAATAATAATGGAGATATCCCATCTCCTAGAACTGGAAGGGACCTTGAAAGGTCATCGAGTCCAGACCCCTGCCTTCACTAGCAGGACCAAGTACTGATTTTGCCCCAGATTCCCAAGTGGCCCCCTCAAGGATTGAACTCACAACCCTGGGTTTAGCAGGCCAATGCTCAAACCACTGAGCTATCCCTCCCCCCCCATATTTGAAGTTGAAATGCAGCCTTCCCTAATAGTAAACAATTGTTGCTATGGGATGGCTGTTCACTTGTTTATCTGACATACATTTTCACGGGGTCAGTTCAATTTATAGTGGACAGTTGTACGTGTCCCACAATGTATTACCACAACTCCATCCATTTATTTGCATACTCGTTGGCAATTGCGGAAGAGGCCAAGGATTGAAGGGGCATGGAGAGTGAATAGTCTCTTACTGTTAGAAGAGGCCCCTCCAAGTCATGATTAAGTTGCATTGATGGAGCACTGCCATTGAGTCTGCCCTTTCTACATCTATTTTGTGAGTATAGGATCTCAGTCCCCAGGGTTGTGCATTTGACACCTTTTGAGCATTGAATTCTCACAAAATTTGCCACTTGAAAAAGAATAACATATTCTCTATTCTTTGTAGTATCAAAAAAGTTCAGAGGATTTTGAGCTATTCTAAACTCAAAGAAAACAAATCTAGGATTAAAAACATCCTAATTTCAAGATGAAATTCATCTACTTAATTTAACCAAAGTTGTTTCTGATGTCCACAGTTCTGCGGGATACTAGTTTATACATATCCATGTGGCTAGCATGCCAAGAATTCATGCATTTTACAATGAATTGCATCCCATATATGCATGGTGTTCCACATTTTGGGGCTAGCAACAACCTCCAGCTAGTTCATAAAGCTAGTAACGTAGTGGGGATGCAGTACCTTAGGTTAAAACTCATCAGCTGCTAACCCAGTCTCTCTGCTAATCATATCACTGTGTGGCTGCTTTCAGTTGAAATACGCTAACTCAAGTGTACTATCTCAAGCTAACTGTTGCGTTCAAGACAAACGCTTAGGCTCCAAATGATATTTCTGCGCCGCAAATATAGACTAATACCTGTTCCATTTCTGATGTTACACATTTTTCAGGCATAATAAGATTCGAGAGGCCTAAGAAATTACAGGATATATATGGCTTTCAACAATACCGTTGTGTACTTTGTCATTATCCAATCATGTATGGTAAGCAGGATTGGACCCACTCATTGGATGGAAAATGTCAAAGAAAAGCCTGTGTGTTACAAAGAGTGTTGCTGTTTCAGTAGATGGCACTCTTCCCTCATATTCAGCTCAAATGAGGTCTTGACTAAAATCTCCATGCCAGTCTTCGTAAGAATAAGGTTTTCTCTCTGATGTCTTAGCCAAATTCCAGCTTGCTTAATAACATTGTTCTTTCTAGTTATGCCACATACATTTAACTACACTGATAGTTACAATTACAGCACTCATGGATCAGTGGCAAATGACAGAGGTAAAAACTGGATTGTAGTAAAATATTTCTTGGTCTCCCAAATTTGGCTTGTCAAAACTAACTTAAAATAGTGTGAATATGAGAATTGTCACACTGATAGAAAATGGGCTGAAAGCCTGTAAACAACAATAAAAGTGGTAATTTATCAACTTGGGAGGAGGTCAGTCTAGTGGGGTGTTAAGTCTGGCCTTTTAACACCTTTAATGTTCTGGAGATGGAGACAAATTGCATATTAATAAAATTTGTAGATGGTCTTAATTCTCTTTGAGGTAGGAAAGCTAAGAGTCTGTGAGTGAGTTAGGGAGACTGTTTCCCCATTGTTTTCCTATAGCGATGGACCTATTTCTAACTTTTTTGGGGGGGAGGGGGACTGTATGTGTGACACTCATGCACACTGGTAGAGATAATAAACAGAAAAGGGATTATAGTTTTCCAGCCTGTAAATTTGGGCTTCCTGTCTAGAAGCGTTTACCAGTTCCAGTATAGACCAAGCTTTATGTGCTTATATTAACTAGTCTATATTTTCTGGGGCAGAATTTTTGACAGGGTTTGAAATGGAACTATAGCTGAGAGGGAGCCTTCATGCAAACATTCTCAGCTACTTTGAAATTAAGAATAGATGGGACCAACCCATCTATAATTGAAGCCTGGAAACAACCAGCAGATATTCTTCCTATATATGTAGGGTGACCAGATGTCCCATTTTTAAAGGGACAGTCCCGTTTTTGGGGACTTTTTCTTATATAGGCGCCTATTACCCCCCACCCCTGAACCATTTTTTCACAGTTGCTTTCTGGTCACCCTATATATGTTAACATCTTGTTAAAAATCCTGGTCTATTAATTTGTAGGCACTGCAATAAGTAAAGGGCTTGTTTACACTACAGATGCTACAGTGGCACAGCTATGGCCCTGCAGCTGGTGCTGCAGTAATGTCGTAGGGCACATCTATACTACAATCTTAAGTCAACCTATATTAGGTTAACTTACACCAACCGCAGTAATTACTTCAGTGGCTATTGTCCACACTACCCACCTTCTGTTGGTGGTGCACGTCCTCACCAGAAGCACTTCCACCAACTGAAGAGAGGCGGTGTGGGAGGGAGGCTGAGAGCCAGGGCTCCCAGCTCCCCACCAGGAGCCCAGCTGCCACCCAGGGCTTCTCACCTCCCCATTCCTAGCTGAGAGCCAGGGTAGGGGACAGCCACCTGGGACTTCTCACCTCTAGCAGGGAGATCCGCTCCTGGAGTCCAATCAGTTGCCATGCTCACAGCAGGGAGTCAGGGCCCAGGAGACAGCAGGCCTCCTGGTGGGGAGCCCAGGCAGCAGCCCAAGCCAAGAGCCTGGGTGGCAGCCTGGCTTGGAGTGGAGACCTGGCAGCAGGGTGACTGGGGAGCCAATAGCTGATGTAAGGAATGCAGTGTCTATACGGACATAAACCCTATGCCTCTCGTGGAGATGGAGTTGTTACTGTGACGGGTTGGATTGCAGAAACCCCCTGGGAGCTGCCACCTGATGTGCCAAGACTACCTCTGCTCCTGTTTTCCCTGCCAGCTCAGGACTCCAGCACCCTGTTTTGCTGAGCCAGACACTTCCGTCTGCTCCAACAAAGACCCAGGGTCTGAATTACTTGCCCCAAAGCTGCAGGTTTACCTGAAAACAGCTTGCAGAAGTGTGCTTGTCTTTAGCACTCAGATGCCCAACTCCCAATGGGATCTAAACCCAAATAAATCCGTTTTACCCTGTATAAAGCTTATGCAGGGTAAACTCATAAATTGTTCGCCCTCTATAATACTGATAGAGAGAGATGCACAGTTGTTTGCTCCCCCAGGTATTAATACATACATTGAGTTAATTAATATTTAAAAAGTGATTTTATTAAATACAGAAAGTAGGATTTAAGTGGTTCCAAGTAGTAACAGACAGAACAAAGTAAGTCATCAAGCAAAATAAAATAAAATGCGCAAATCTATGTCTAATCAAACTGAATACAGATAATTTTCACCCTCAGAGATGCTTCAGAACGTTTTTCCTCAGACTGAACACCTTCCAGGCCTGGGCACAATTCTTTCCCCTGGTACTGCTCTTGTTCCAGCTTAGGTGGTAGCTAGGGGATTCTTCATGATGGCTGTTCTCTCTCCTCTGTGTTCTGTTCCACCCCTTTATATATCTTTTGCATAAGGGGGGAATCCTTTGTCCCTCTGGGTTCCCCTCTCTCCCTCCCCCCCCCCACTGGAAAAGCACCAGGTTAAAGATGGATTCCAGTTCAGGTGATATGATCACATGTCACTGCAAGACTTCATTACCCACTTGCCAGCACACACACATACAGGAAGACTCACAGGTAAAACACAGCCATCTGCAGACAATGGTCCTGGTTAATGGGAGTCATTCAGATTCCAAACCACCATTAATGGCCCACACTTTGCATAATTACAATAGGCCTTCAGAGTTGTATTTCATATTTCTAGTTTCAGATACAAGAGTGGTACATTTATACAAATAGGATGATCACACTCAGTAGATTATAAGCTTTGTAATGATACCTTACAAGAAACCTTTTGCATGAAGCATATCCCAGTTACATTATATTCACTTATCATATTTTTATAAAACCATATAGACTGCACAACGTCACAGTTATGTTGGTGTAGTAGGGCACTTACATTGGTGGAAGCAAAGCTGTAGTGCAGACCAGCGGTTCTCAAACTGGGTCAGGACCCCAAAGTGGGTCGCAACCCTGTTTTAATGGGGTCACCAAGGCTGTTAAACTTGCTGAGGCCTGGGGCTGAAGCCAAAGTCCAAGCCCTACTGCCCTGGGCTGAAGCCCTCAAGCTTTGGTGTCCTCCAGGGCGGGGGTCTCAGGCTTCGGTCCCCCTTCCTGGGGTCTTGTAATTTTTTGTTGTCAGGAGGGGGTCACGGTGCAATGAAGTTTGAGAAACCGTGGTGTAAACACATAGTTAGGTCGACATAACCTGCCTTATGTTGACCTAACTCTGTAGTGGTAGAGCAAGCTCTAGTGTAGACATTTGCTACAGTTATGGAAGGGTTTTTTTTCTTTCGCTGTAGTAAATCCACCTCCTCATGAGGTGGTAGCTAGTAAGGCGGAAGAATACGTCTGTTGACCCAGAAGTGTCTGCTCTGGAGCTTAGGTTCACTTAACACCCTGAGTAACGTAGCTAGTTTAGGTGTAGGCCAGGCCTAAGTTCGTGAGTCTGTAGAGACCATTGGAATATCTGGGCACTATAAAGTGATTTAAGGATAGCAGATTAGCCTAGGTGTGTCTGCCACATGCAGATGAACTTAAATTAAATTTAAACTCGAATACTGTGCCACTTCTTTAAAATTCCACTTTCCATTGCTCATTGTCAAGATTTTTCTGGAAAAGAATTAATGTTCTTAGTAATTAGTAACTAGCTCTTGCCTTACTCCTGGTTTGTGCATTTTAATGAGTACAGAAAGCATCTTCATAATAGTGGAGGAGCAGTAAAAGAGGCAGTAGCAAGCGTAAAATAGGAAAATGATAGCTAGAGGAGGATGGGACTAACTGTTCTTGTAGACCTTTTCTTTATAAAAACAGTTCTTCTTTTCTCCCTTAAAGCAATCCATGCAGACAAGCACGTAGCTTTTTAACTTTTTGTTGCAAAATTTTAGAGGTCTCAGAACTCATTGAGTTAAAATTGAAACCCATGCCGATCTATATTTAACAGTGGTGGTTACTCACTTCTGCTGTCATATGTAACAATGCAATAGGGTGACCAGATGTCCTGATTTTACAGGGACAGTCCCGATTTTTGGATCTTTTTCTTATATAGGTTCCTATTACCCCCCACCCCTGTCCCGATTTTTCACATTTGCTGTCTGGTCACCCTACAATGCAATGACTTTGGGGGGAAAAGTTATTTAGCTGTGAACTTATAGAAAATACTTCATCTATATTGCACATAAGTTGCTTTTCAGCTATATGACTACAAAAATGCTCTCTAAGAGGTTCTGATTAATGATAGTACAACAGTTTAATTATACTATATACGTAAATGCCAGAACTAACTTTGTTCAGGTTTCATGTAGTTTGTATGTGTGGGCCTACATTTAGGTAGAAGATAGGATGTTTTTCAGTCTTTCTGAAATGTTTACTGTCGATGGATCCAGTAAACCATCAGTGAATTCTGTGAGCATACATACAATATCACTGATGCGCAGAAAAGCCCCGAAATCAGCTGCTTAACACACTAAATACTGGTGCCAAAACTAGCTAAAACACATATTCGTCATCACCTCATAGGTAGAAATTTACTGATTACTGTTTTAACCGTAGTTATTTCCAAGTTAGAAAGAAAGATAGGGCAGCGTGGCCTACTGGACGAAAGCTCTCAGAAGAGAGGTTTAACCAGCTTAAGCCATGAGTCTTGTATACAGTTTTAGAAGCAAGTACTAAAACTTGTTAGCTGCTGATTGTATCTGAATGTCTTAGGGCTTGGCTACACTTGTAAGTTACAGCGCAATAAAGCAGCCCCAGGTGCCCTAGCTCACTCCCCGTCCACACTGGCAAGGCACGTAGAGCACTCTGACTCCACGGCTATAGCGCTGTTGGTACTCCACCTCAGCGAGTGAAATAATGTTTGCTGCGCCCCCGCTGGAGCACCACAGTGCCAGTGTGGATGAGGTGTTGCATTACTGCGCTCTGATCAGCCTCCGGAAACGTCCCATAATCCCCTTAGGTCAAGTGGCCACTCTTCTAATTGTTTTGAACTTGTTGTAGGAATGCAGATATGCCATTTTGAAATCTCCGTTTCTGACAGCCGGCTGCTTATCTGCTCCGAGACAGATTAGTGTGGAATGCTGTGTGTGTGGGAGGGAGGGGGGGGGCCTGCCGCTATCTGAACTTACAAGACCGCATGCTAACATGCTCTCAGCCCCCCCCCATCTACTCTCTCTCCCCCACATACACATAACACACTCCCTGTCACACTCCAGCCCACCCCCCCCATTCCCATTTGAAAAGCACATTGCAGTCACTTGCATGCTGGGATAGCTGCCCATAAGGCACCACTCCCAATGCAGCTGCAAGTGCTGCAAATGTGGCCACGCCAATTGCAAGCAGCTGTCAGTGTGGACAGACTGCAGCACTTTCCCTACTGCGCTTTCTGAACACGGGTTTAACTCACAGCGCTCTACATCTGCAAGTGTAGCCATGCCCTTAGTAAATAACATAGGAGCTACTTACATTTATATGTACTTTATGCTTTAATGCTACTGTAGATGAATACAAAATACTTTATTTTACTGGAACTTTTGAAAGGCTTTAATGTTGAATGACTAGTTGAGATTCTGTAACATTTTCCCCTTAGAAATAACATTTCAATAGTTTCCATTTGTTTTTGGAAGCAAAGATTTATTCTAATGTAATACTGGATTTGTTGACAAATGCCCCTTGCGCATTCAATTTAGCATAACTTTTGGTATATCTAAAAATTAAGCATGCCAGCAGAAAACGGGCATGGTTCAGGTTTTTGATCTTTCTGAGAAGGCTTTTTTTTTTTTTTCTTCATTTTAGACACTGTAAGAGATTCTAATCAGCAGGATATCTGGGCAAAATTGTTTGTCACAACTAGTTTAACCAAATAGGGCTGTACTATTTACTACTATGTTTAGCTACTATTTCTTTCTTGCATGGATTAATGTGTTGTATAAATTGGGATTGGTGGGGGGTTTTTTTTGTATTTTTTTTAAAGCTTCCTCTCTTCTCCCTTCTGGTGAACAGACAGCTTTACAACGTACAAGATGGAAAGAGCAGTCTTGCTTTAACTTACAGAAAGCATTAAAAACAGTGCAAGCAAACTTGATAGGCACTGCTCTGTACTTAACAGTAAATACCTACAGTTTACGTACCAGGGTACTGACTCATGATATATTTGGGAGAAAATCCTCCATTTTGATAGAATTGAATAGGAACAGTGCTCCTATTGGGTATTTGGCCTGCTGTTCTTATAGTAGTTATCAGTATACCTAAAGGTTGGATTTATGATGCCAAAGTATTTTTCCCCATTCCAAAATGGATCTTTCCCAAATAGCTGTTTATAAAAATTTGTAAAAATTTTGTTTTTATGGGTTTTTAAACTTCTGAACACTGGAGAGAACTGGATTTGTGCCATTGCAAAATTCTATTGCATTCAGTTCAGGTGTAGATGCAGCAAATTTTGGGTCAGGTATTGAATGAAGGCCAGAAGTTTAAACGTGATATGCTAGACAAGTGGAGTAAGTGAAATGATTCAGAAGGAAAGGATGATATGAGGACCAATGATGAGGAAGATGACTTTTAGCTTCTGCGTTCAGCTGCTGTATTTTGGTCAGGGAAAACAGCCTTCCAACCCCATGAATCCTGAGGAAGGGATGACCCAATACTGTGGATGCAGTGGTGTCTGTGTGGAGGACTGGCATCCTGTACTGATCTGTTTCATGTTCTCCCCAGACTTCACTTGGAACTGTGCTGCCATTGGCTAACTACATGGTTCTGTTAGAACATTCAAGTAATAAACTCCAAAGGATGAGGGTTTCACAACACATGTTCCTATCACCAATGAATGTCCTCTGTAGCTTAATTAAATCGAGCAGGCCAGTTCAGTTTCAGATGACAGACCATTCTTGAATAATCAGAGTATTTAGAACTTTAAGGAAAAGAAGGATTTGAAGTCCATGCACTCTGCAATGCTCAGTATACTGAGATGTAATTACACTGGTATTAATGACTGCTAGTGTTTAAAGGGGTAGACAGATGGAGGGTGGGAGCTGAGATGGTGGTGGATCAGTGGTGAATCTATATTTAGATATCTACTGTGTATCCTTTTTTATCTGACTCTACGGCTGGCCACTGATTTTGTTTTAAAAATCTTACCCTTCTCTGTGTGTTAATGCACTTAAAACTGCTGTATCCTACTTCACATAACAATTTTTGTGGAGGAAAATTACTCATGCAAAGCAAAATATGTACATCCCGATGGTCAGAATTGTCAGATCACTAAGGTAAAAAACCATGCTATGTCCAAACCAGATTCATCACTTTTACTTTCTGTCCTTCAGGGAACAACCCATCTTCAGCACCCGAGCTCATGTCTTCCAGATTGACCCAAACACTAAGAAGAACTGGGTTCCCACCAGCAAGCATGCTGTTACTGTGTCCTACTTCTATGACAGCACAAGAAATGTCTATAGGATAATCAGCTTGGATGGCTCAAAGGTAAGTCTATTTATTTTAAGATTATTTACTTTGACTTGCTTGATCAACTTTTTAACTATGTTTCAGTCTGGCATATTTCACACACATTCTTAGAAATGTGTCCTATGTCACAATCTCTCCCAACTGGAAATTTATTGTTGAAGTTTTAAAATGGGAACGCTTTTATTTACAATGTTTAATTGTTCATGAGAAAATGCTGTTGTCAATACATTAATATAAAAATCTATTACCAAAGTTCAGGAATTGCCTTTTAGTCACTGGGCAATCTCAAAAAGTGCATTTACTGTAAAAGATACTGGAAGTTGTGTAGGTGATGATCATATCAGTTTTCAGCTTAGTTTTCTATGGAGTATTAATATAACTAGTTCCTTGGCATTATGAAGGACATCTGTTCAGTGATCATAATCTCTCAGTAAATCCTTGTTTGGCATATAATCCTCCATTTTCTGTATGAGGGGAAAATGGTGACTTTTTTCTCCTATAATGCTTTCAAAAGTAACCTCTTATCAAAACTCAATACATATTTTGATTAGGCATTGTAAATTGTCTAGTACCTGGATTTAGAGGACTAAGAATCAGGAATCTTGTTCTATTGTGTGATGTGACCAAGACCCTTGTCTGTCCCTCATATTACCCATCTGAAAATACATATTAAAATACTCACATGGAGTTGAGCTTTTAAATATTTGTAAAGTGCTTTGAAATCTGTGGGCTAAGGGTACTACACAAGTGCAAAGCATAATTCAAAAATTAAAAGCTGGAATTTTTCCCGAAGCAACTTTTTTGTAAATTAAGTCTAACTTCTGTGGGGGTCACTGAATTGAAAAATAGGGGTATAGCAAAAACAACCCAAGAATTCTGGGGCACAGATGACGTGTATCTTAACCAACGTTTTAAGGCCTATTCCAGTGCTAATTGCATGATGCAGTAGAGTTTGTTTTAATTCCTTAATGAATGTTCTGTATTACTTGAGGTTTACTGTGTTTTGTAAAAACTTTGTAGGGTTTGGCAGTGTGATCCAATGGATAGAGCACTATGGAAGGAGTCAAACTCTATTTGGATGAGCTTTCATGCCCACATGAGCTCCCATTGAAGTCACCAGGTCACAGACAGGGCCGGCTCTGGCTTTTTGGCCTCCCCAAGCAAAAGAAAAAACCTGCGGCGCGGCCAGAGTGCGGGTGCAGGGGAACCGGCTAGCAGGGGGGGTGGGGGGAGAGGGAGCGGGCGGGAGAGAGAGAGAAGGGGGGCGGCCAGGGCTACAGCAGGGCGGGCTCCGCTCTGATCGGCGGGGAGGGAAGGACGAGGAGTGCCCTGCCGGGCTTGCTGCAGGGCGCTTCCGTCCTCCGGAGCGGAACCAAAAAAAAAAAAGCGCCCGTGCCACCCTAGGATTGGGCCGAATGCCGCCTCGTTCAATCTGCCGCCCCAAGCACCAGCTTGCTCGGCTGGTGCCTGGAGCTGGCCCTGGTCACAGAGATCAGAGGCTAACCCTAGTAAAATAAATTTGCATACAGATAATTTTGAATAAAAATAAGTGTAAGTTCTGACCAAAATTGACATGGTTTCATATCAGATATGTAAGGTGAACAAAAGCTTATAACAACAGAACTCTGAAAATTACAATAGATGCAAATGAAGCTTACAGATGTTTTTATATTTACATTGACAAAATAATAAATTAAGTATCTATCAATAGTAATATGACAATATTTTGCTTCAAAGTTCTGTTTACATTGTATTAATATCAGTTTGCTTAAATACCCAAATCAACATAACGCTCACATCTGTATTGACAGCCTTTTCTGCTTCGGATTTTATTTGGATCTGATTTGCATAATTAAAAAAGCCACCAGCTTTGGGAGGTAGGGGGAGACACTAAAGTAGTGCAAATTGAGTAGTGTGATTTGAGCAAAGTGCAGTTTCTAGTGTATTTTCTTTTTTTAATAAAACCTAAAATGTGAACCTCTGCATTTCTTAAATAACATTCTTGATGTTTTTTAAATTAAAAAAAAAATGAAAACCTTATTTTTATAGAAACCTGTAGGGTTTTTAAATGGATGTTTTGTATGACACCACTTTAGGCAAGTTTAGAAGGGGGTATCAAAAGAATTCTAGCAGACTTCTCTAGTATTTATTTTTATTGCAGCTACTCTACTTAGCCCTTGTTCACATAGAAGGGAGAATGATGTATGGCTTTCTTCCTGACTCTGCTACAGACTTATTGTGTGATCATCAGTCATTTGGTATCTCTCTCCATTTCGCTAGGGGATAATGCTCCTCTACCTCACAAAACTGTTGAGCTATAATTCGCCAGTGTTTGCAAAGTATTTGAAGATCTTAGATGGAATGTGCTATGTTAAGAGCAAAGGTAGTAATTAAATAATCTTCTTATACCTAGATGTGTTTAATCTATTTGCAGCACTAATCCTTATTCATATGTTCACCATTTTTTTCCCTTTATGTATAGAGGCTTCATTGTGTAACAGCATCAACAGTCCCAAAATAGTTGTTGAGTTGTGTTTTCCAACTGCTAGCATTTGAAGATTGTAATATCTATATTTATCTATTGGCTCTTTTCTTTTGTGTATTTATGTATGGGGGCAGCTCACAATAATAATTATCATTTCCTCTTCAAACATTCCATCAATAATACAGTACTCATTGAGATCTTGGCAGAAAATACATGGGCTGCTGCTGCTATTTATTTTTTAATTTTAATTTTTTACTTGTTGCCCAGAAACCCCAATCAGGATCAAGGTCCCATTGAGCTGGGTACTGCTGCAAACACTGAAATACACACATTCTACCTGTGTAAATAATGCACTAGTGGAAGATTGAATTTCTAGTTTGAATCTTAAATTCAGGATAATTACCCAGATGTATCTCTAGGAATTAAGCTATATTTAGTCTTGTCCCCCGCCCATTAAGTGTGTGTGTGTGTGTGTGTGTGTGTGTGTGTGTGTGTAATATACGTATATTGCTAAGCACACAATTTAGCTGTGTGGCAGCTCCCACCCCAGCTCACCTCTGCGTTGCCTCCTCCCCGAGCACGCCACCGCCTCCTCCCTGAGCACACCACCCCTGCTCTAATTCTCCTCCCCTCCCAGGCTTGCAGCGCCAAACAGCTGATTGGCACTGCAAGCCTGGGAGGCAGGAGAAGTGGAGGGGCGACTGTGCACTCAGGGAGGGGGCGTAGGAACGATGTAAAAAAAATTGGGGGCACTGCTTTTTGGAGCTCCCAAATCTTGGCGCCCTAGGCAACCACTTACTTTGCCTAAATGGTAGCACCGGCCCTGCCCATAAGCTACTCACATTGTGGGGGACATGGAGAAAAGCCTCTGTGAGGCTGCTACTCTTCCTTTGTGTGTTAGGAGTGGGCAGAGCCTTGAGTGGTTCTGTGTGCAGACCAAAAGACATGGCTATCAATTGGAATAAATCTGAGAGAATATAGAAAGTAGTGTGCGCTTTTGCTGCATGCAAAACACACTTTTATGGGCAATCCCTACTAAGACCATGTGTGATCCTATGAGTGGCCTGTACAATGCCTTCTATTGGATCATCGATATGAGGTATGGAGTAAAAGTGAATTTTTGTATTGACTGTCTGAGGATATTCCATCCCAATTTTCACTTGAGCCTCTTCTTAGATTGCCGCTACCATTCATTCCAGATTTCTATTTGGATTTTGGTGCATAAGAATCAGGTTTTTAGTGTACTAAGAATATAAGAATGGCTGTACTGGGTCAGACCAATGGCCCATCTAGCCCACTATCCTGTCTTCTGACAGTGACCTGGTGCCAGATGGTTCAGAGGGAGTGAGCAGACCAGGACAATTTATTGAATGATCCAGCCCTGTTGTCCAGTCTCAGCTTCTAATAGTCAGAGGTTTGGGGACACCCAGAGCATGGGATTGCATCCCTGACTATCTTGGTTAATAGCCATCAAGAACATATCCTCTGTGAAATTATCTAATTCTTTTTTTAACCTAGTTATATTTTTGGCCTTCACAACATCCTCTGGTAACAAGTTCCACACGTTGATTGTGCATGATGTGAAGTACTTTCCTTACGTTTGTTTTAAACCTGCTGCCTGTTAATTTCATTGTGTGACCCCTGGTTCTTGTGCTATGTGAAAGTGTAAATTACACTTCCTTATTCACTTTCACCACACCATTTATAATTTTATCGACCTCAATTATCTCTCTTCTAAATTGAACAGTCCACCTTTTTAATCTCTACTTTGTACAGAAGCTGTTCCAAACCACTAGTCATTTTTGTTGCCATCCTGTGTATTTTTGCCAATTCTAATATATCTTTTTTGAGATGGGGGTAACCAGAACTGCATGCAGTATTCCAGATGTGGGTGTACAATGGATTTATATAGTGGCATTATGATATTTTCTGTCTTATCTATTCCTTTCCTAATGGTTCCTATCATTAGCTTTTTTTTTTTTTTTTTACCCTCTTGCACATTGAGCAGATATTTTCAGAAAACTAACCACGATGGCACCAAGATGTTTCTTGAGTGGTAGCAGCTAATTTAGACCTCATTTGTATGTATAGTTGGGAATATGTTTTCCAATGTGCATTATTTTGCATTATTGTACATCGTTAAGGTTTTTCCTGGGTACCATCATCAGCAGGGCTATTGAATGACCAGAGTTAAGTGAAATAAGTCACACTGCATCAGTCTCCTGTATATTAAAAGCTCCTCTTCTAGTTCCTTCTGGTTTTTCTACACAGTCTGTCACTCAAAAATAAATTGCATATCTTCCTTCCATTTGCTCAAGAGGTAAATGTTCCATGCTTACTGCTACTTCACCCTGTCTGACAGAGGCGTACCATTTTCAAAACCTTAAACCCGTGCTATTTCACTACCAGCATACTCTCTGAAGATTTTAAGATCTTTCACCCTAGTTAAAATTTTCTGTCATTGGGCTGCTACAGTAATAAGGGTCATAAACAAATAAGTTTCCTTGAAAGAAGACCGGAACAAGGAAAGACCAGAATAGGAAGAGATGGTGAATGCTGGGAAAGTGTGAACCTTCTGTCTAGCAGCCCACATTCGCATATTTAAAAAAGGAATTTAATAAGAGAGGTAAGAAAGTAAAAGGTATTTTTTTAAAACGGGCCTTCCTATTACGTAATATGTTAGGTAAGATACAGTTTAGGCTACTATTGAGTACGCATTCACTTCCTGATATTGAGGTGGATAGCAATAGCTGGCTTCTGTAGCAGTCTTTATTTCTAATCCTGAAGAAGTTAACCTTCATATTCAGGAACTGATCAGGCAGCAGGTCATACTCTTTCTAAAGAATCAGCTGTACATCCAGAGCCAATTATATTTTTAAATTCAGCCTTCTCTAATTTCCAAATTGTAGCTTCCACACACAATGGTATCTGGACCATATGTTAATAAGATGCTTTTGTAAAATGCACCGAATAAGACCTAAAGCACACCCCTCTTCAATTGAGAAGAGGAAAGAATAGATGGTTTATGTAGCATTGTTACTTTAAACTAGTGGATACCGACTTCCCAATTTAATCAGGTTTTGCTTACTCTGAGTCATGTGGAGGATGATAAACTCCAGTGCAAAATGGTGATTAGTTCTTCATTTAGTCTTTTGCAAAAGTCTCAGAACAGGTGTTCTATAGTGCTATGAATATGCAAAGTGCTATGTAAGTGCTACGTATCTTTTGTTTATTGATTTATATGAAGTAATTATTAATGCGTACAGGTAAACTCCAAAATAGTTCAGATTTGTTATACACGAAATTGATGTTGCCATTATGGTAGTCTTAGGAAAAACTACTGTTCTGAGAAGGAATTGTTTCTGGGGACTACACAATTTATTTTCTATTATGGTGCTGCACTGAAGACATTTTTTGAGAGTTCAGGAGTGCAAATGACCATGCCACACCTTAAGTGGGGAGGGGGAGGAACAGTAAGGGGCATTATCCAACTTGCTGGGGGAAGGGGAATAGCACTTTACGGGGGGGAGGTGAGAGAGGGGCTCAGAAGCTGCTACAAAAGAGGGAGTGGGCCAGCATGGCGATGCTGACTCATCCCCAGTGGGCATTGTACTAGCTGCTCGTTTCTAGGAGTGCTGGGAAGGAATTTTTCCCCTCACCACCAGATTGGCTTAGGTGGAGAGTGTGTGTGTTGGGGGGGGGGGGGGGAGGGGGTCACTTTCCCCACAGCGGGTTCAGGAAGGGCTTTGTTATGGTGAGATGGGATGGGAGTTAAGTTTATGATGTCCCAGCTCATTATGTAAGTGTGGGGCGGATGTCCAGTGCATAGGGAAGGGATACAGTGATCAGATAGATGGCTTTGTAAAGGACTTAGATGGTATTGGTTAAACAGTGGAACCAGGAGGGAGGATGTGCTTAGGGCTCATATGACTGGCATGGCAGGGAACCACCCCCCCTTCTTTATAGCCCACCTAAACACTCATTTGGGGGGAGGGGGATGGTAGGTCCCAGCAGTGCGTTGGCTGGAGGACCTGGATGGAAAAAGGGAGGGGCTGGCGGAAGCCTCCGGGTAGCTATTGTACGATCATGGAGAGTTACAGGTACTGTACACTTCTCCCACCACCCCCGCCCCGCGGGGTAGTCCCAGACATCTAATAATAAAGTTGCGGACTTAATAAAACCATATCAAGTATCTCCTGTCCTTCTTTCAGTATAGAAGGACAATGTAGGTTGTTTCAGAGGTCCTAGAAAAGAATGTAGCATCCCTTCCCTTCAAAGGAGCAAGTTAATTGATCTAACTTCAGAGAGGCAAGATCATAGAGACAGAGGTAAGAGACAAGAGTGAAATCCTGGCCCCACTGAAGTCAATGGCAAAACTCCCATCAACTTCAGTGTGGCCAGGTCTTCACACCCACCCCTCTTTCCCCCCCCCCCCCCCCGGCATGTTGTGGGGTTTTGTTTTGTTGTTATTTTTAGGCCCTTGAAATCACTAAGTATATCTTTAAGCCAATAAGAACTTCTCAGCAGAAATGTACTAGTTTTAGGAGATATTATTTTTCTTCCCACTCCTGTAAAAAGGAAAGATTGACATAATTATGGTAGAAGACTCTGGCCACCATAGAGCTCTGAGTTGGGGACCTTGACACAAAGTTTCTTTGTATGCAGTGTAGTTGTAGCCATGTCAGTCCCAGGACGTTAGAGAGACAGGGTGGGTGAGGTAACATCTGTTATTGGATCAACTTCTGTTGGAAAGAGAGACAAGCTTTCAAGCCACACAGAGCTGGTCTTCATGTCTGGAAACTTATTTAGTGTCACAGCTAAATACAAGATGAGCCAGATAGTTTAGCACATGTAGTTAACGCATATTTCAAGGAACCATTCGAGGTGAAATGGCCCGTTAACAGGCCTTCATCTTGAATGGTCCCTTGAAATATGTGTTAACTATTTATGCTAAACAATCTGTTCTATCTTGTATTTAGCTGTGATACAAAGTCTGATCTACACTACAGACTTATATCAGTATAACTGTATTACTCAGGGGGTTGACAAATCAACACCCCTGAGTGACATAGTTATACCGACCTAACTCCTGTGTAGACCACACTATTTTGGCAGGAGAGCTTCCTCCACCAACATAGCTAATGCCTCTTGGGAAGGTGGATTAACTACACTGACGGGAGAGCTCTCTTCCGTCACTGTGGAGCATTTTCATTAAAATGCTATAGCGGTGCATCTGAGCAGATGCAGCATTTTAAGTGTTGATCTTGCCCTAAGTTTCACAGACCGGAAGAGTTCTGTGTAACTTCAAAAGCTTGTCTTTCTTGTCAATAGAAGTTGATCCAATAACATATATTACCTCCCGCACCTTGTGCCTCTCTTGTTCAAGATGTTTAGGATGGTGTACAGTTCCCACCCTGCTTTACTAAAGATAGTAAAAAAACAAACAAACAGAAAAAAACTATATCCCAGTTTCTTATTCCTTCCGGAGAGTCTGCTTTTCCAAATATTCCACAATATATTGTAATTCTCCTTGAACTATTCTATCTTGTAGTATTTTTCCTTGACTTTAGCAAAGCTTTTGATAGGGTATTCTTGCCATCAAGTTAAAGAAGTATGGGTTGGATGAATGGACTATAAGGTGGATAGAAAGTTGGCTAGATCGTTGGGCTCAACGGGTAGTGATCAATGGCTCCATGTCTAGTTGGCAGCCGGTATCAAGTGGAGTGCCCAAAGGGTTGGTCCTGGAGCCGGTTTTGTTCAATATCTTCATTAATGATCTGGAGGATGGCATGGACTGCACCCTCAGCAAGTTTGCAGATGACATTAAACTGGGAGGAGTGGTAGATATGCTGGAGGGTGGGGATAGGATACAGAGGGACCTAGACAAATTAGAAGATTGGGCCAAAAGAAATCTGATGAGGTTCAACAAGGACAAGTGCAGAGTCCTGCACTTAGGATGGAAGAATCCCATGCACTGCTACAGACTAGGGACCAAATAGCTAGGAAGCAGTTCTGCAGAAAAGGACCTAGGGGTCACAGTGGACGAGAAGCTGGATATGAGTCAACAGTGTGCTCTTGTTGCCAAGAAAGCTAACAGCATTTTGGGCTGTATAAGTAGGGGCATTGCCAGCAGATCGAGGGATGTGATCATTCCCCTCTATTCGACATTGGCGATGCCTCATCTGGAGTACTGTGTCCAGTTTTGGGCCCCATGCTGCAAGGAGGATGTGGAAAAATTGGAAAGAGTTCAGAGGAGGGCAATGAAAATGATTAGGGGGCTGGAGCACATGACTTATGAGGAGAGGCTGAGGGAACTGGGATTGTTTAGTCTGCAGAAGAGAAGAATGAGGGGGGATTTGATAGCTGCTTTCAACTACCTGAAAGGGGGTTCCAAAGAGGATGGATCTAGACTCATCTCAGTGGTACCAGATGACAGAACAAGGAGTAATGGTCTCAAGTTGCAGTGGGGGAGGTTTAGGTTGGATATTAAGAAAAACTTTTTCACTAGGAGGGTGGTGAAGCACTGGAATGGGTTACCTAGGGAGGTGGTGGAACCTCCTTCCCTAGAGGTTTTTAAGGTCAGACTTGACAAAGCCCCGGCTGGGATGATTTAGTTGGGGATTGGCCCTGCTTTGAGCAGGGAGTTGGACTAGATGACCTCCTGAGGTCCCTTCCAACCCTGATATTCTATGATATTTAAAACACAGAGATGTGAGGTTTTTTCTTATAGTTAGGTGTTATCTCATTAATGCTAGCCATGTTCACATAAAGGAACAATAAGAAGAGTACCGAAAACTACAAAATTGTGTTTCTGAACACACATTTCGAAGCTTTTATTTTAGTGTAAGACAACAGCTGTCTTAGCAGTATGTCTTTAGAATGATGCATCAACGTACCCATCACAAAATCTGTTTTTTTTTTCCTTCTGACCCCATTGGCATCTCTCCTAGAAAAAAGTGCCACTCTGCATATTAATAACTTAGATGTGATTGGAACAGTTTGTATCACCTCTAAATCATGGCTACCAGTTTATATGGCTTTGCTAAAGAGTTCTTTTGAGACCATGTAACTATACCCAAATATTTGGATATATCTGTATGTTTGCTGATGGATCTTACATTATTTAAAATGTGGTGAGAACTTCTTACAACTGCTATTACATTTTCTTTGCAGGCAATAATTAATAGCACTATCACCCCCAACATGACATTTACTAAAACATCCCAGAAGTTTGGCCAGTGGGCAGACAGCAGGGCGAATACTGTCTATGGCTTGGGATTTTCCTCTGAACATCATCTTTCAAAAGTAAGTAAACCTGTTTTTTAAAAATACCCGAGAGATGTGGAAAAAAAAATTTGGGGGGGAGGGGGAAGTTGGTGGGTTTTTTTTGGTTATTTCTTTTCCCCCCTGAACAGTCAGGATGATTTATGAAGAGCTAGAACCAAATTAATATCTTGTATAGCTTTGACACTCAATAGTGTTAAGGTAATATTTACATATTCTCTGAATCCAGCCTTTATAATATGGAGAAGTGAGAAGGGCAACCCTGGAAGCAAGTTTTTAAACTGCTTTGTGATACCCATTAATTTTTTTTTTAAGGGAGAAATTTTAGATTTTTTTTTTTTTTTAAACCTTACTGCACAATGTAAAATGTTCAGATTTTCTCTTCTCTTTTGTCATATCAGAGTGAATTTTTTCCCTGTAGGAAACCAAAACATTTACATGGAAGATCAGTTTACTTTTTTTCTTTTAAGGAAGAAAATTTCTATATTTAGATCTCATGAGGAAAATTTTTGCTCAGTCAGTGACACACTCTTTTTTACAACTGTAATTTTCACCCACATTCTTCTTTCATCTTTTCCTCCATTCTCTGCCATATAACTAATATTTTATGACAAACATTTTAAAAATTGAAAGTTAGAAAAATACGGTAGAGGTAAAATAAAACAGTTATTATTAGAGTATAGAAAATTCACATAGATTACCAGCAATATTGAGAAACACCTTGTGGAGTATGTGAAATTTTATGCTGGCCTGCTTGAAAATAAAAGTCCACTTTCATAGTGGGAGGTAAGTTGCTCACATTTCCCAGAGAAATCCCAGTTAGTATTCCTGATGTCTTTAGTGCCGCAATACTAACAACTCGCAGTCTGTTGTTCAAAGTGTATGCAGTAGTTCATAGGGCATACTGAAATAGAGAAACTCCTGAAAGGTTTTCTCACTGAACTACCTGGTTTTCCAGAGAACCTGAGGCCTTCCAGAAGACCCTACCTTTGCTTTCCTTAGAGCTCCCTTAAACCAGATTATCTGCACTACTGCATCCACTCTACACTTAGGAAAGTGTAGAGCCAGCCTCAGTCCAGATCAAGGAGTTACAACAGTTCCCTTGTGCCCACCCCCTTCAAAATATTTCCTGATGGAATATCTGTCCAGTTGGATATTATTGTGATTTACTTATTAAAATTATTTCTGCTTTTCATAATCAAATAGTATCAATCTCTACTAAGTTACACAAAACCAAGGAAAAAATTCTGAGTGACATTGATTATAATATAATATGCATGTGCATTCTCACACGTCACTGCATCAGTAAGCTTAAAAAAACAAGTTAATGTAGATCGCTCTAAACTGGTGTCCATATCTACCCAAGAGACAATTACTCATTAGCATGGTGTATATCTTGCATTGCTAATACTTATAAGGGTTATTTGACGAGTGCTGATTTGATTTTCCTTTCTAATGTACTACACCTCTACCACGATATAATGCGACCCGATGTAACACGAATTCTGATATAACGTGGTAAAGCAGTGCTCCTGGGGGGGCGGGGCTGCACACTCTGGCGGATCAAAGCAAGTTTGATATAACATGGTTTCACCTATAACACGGTAAGATTTTTTGGCTCCCGAGGACAGCATTATATCGGGGTAGAGGTGTAGTTTGTTGCAGGTCACTCTCTTCATTTCTCAAAACGGAATCTCATACGAGCGTAATAAGAGTGCCTTGTATTCAGCCTTCTTCCAACATTTGGAAGAAGGAGCAGAAATTCCTGTTTTATGTTTTTTGTTTGTTTGTTTTTCCCTAGCATCTTGATACTGCCTCATTTGCCCCTTTCTGTGGTTCGCGGTGTCTTAATCCTCTTGGGATGTGCGTATATGTTGGCTATATCATTATTTGCATGTGTGATACCAATGTGCTGATGAGGAATTGAAAAAAAATAGAATTATTGTAGGAAGTAGTTGTTAAGCAGTGCACATCCTGAATTCCATGCTCTTTGGCAGATATGTAAACTTTTTGTATAAAAATCAAACTGTCTTTTTCTGAAGTTTATGATAATGAACATTCAGTACATGTTCAGTATGTTATTTTCATGGTGCCTTCCTTATCTTAATTATTAAACCTACAGATATGTTAGTCACCAATCCTTGTTCAGGACTCCCTCCCCACCTCACACACAAAACAAGACTGAAGTTTTAAAATTAAGCTGTTTTGTCTGTGTGTTTTTAAAATAGCAAAATGCAAGAAAAGATTATGAAAACTTCTTAGCGGGGGGAAAAGAAATCTTCACTTTTTGATCGTAATCTATTCAGTCACTTTTGAATTGGGAAATAAGTTTATTTAGTGGACACTGGACTGAGACAATAGAAGACCTGGGTTATAATCCAACTCTATTAAATTCCTGTGTGACTTTGGGCAACTCACTTCCTCTGTCGCTGTGTCCTGTCCACAGTGACTGCCTTTCACTAGGTATTTGAACAGTGCCTAGTGGAATGGGACTTCAGTTGTGACAGGGGCCTCAGGGTGCCAGAGAAATATTAATTTATATTAACATTTGTTTCTGAAATTTCTGAAACAATTTATTCCTTCGTTACCTATAATTCCAGTTTTAAAATTCCTTTTCTATGTTTGTGACCATCAGTGCCCCTAGATGAGCTGTTTCATTATATATAATTTGAATTACATCAGTATACAGGGGCCTTAATCAGAGTCCCATTGGGCTAGCCACTGTAAAAACATAGCAAAAAGACAGTTCTTGCCCCAGGGAGCTTACTTTCTAGGTTTATGAGTAGACACGATAGATGGATGAAACAGACAAGCAGAGCTGTGGAGGACAAGGTAGTTGTAAAACAAGTATCTTTTTCGTAATAAGTAGCATTCTCAACTTGCTACTTGCCTGACCATTGCCTGTTCCCTTAGCAGGTGGCACATCTTCTCTAGGTTGACAATAAATCCTAAAAATCCTTAGACTAGTATTTTCACTTTGTGGACAGCTTCCTCTTCTGCTGGTATTACTGCCCTCCCAAACCAATCATCCAAGCAGGATAGCCTCTTTCCTCAACACAGAGCAGCTATTGTAATCATTACTTTGGTGAAAATCACCAAACTGAAAATACTAATGCTGAAAAAGAACAAGAGAAAGAAAGAAACAGACTCTGGAATCTCTGGTGGCAAATATGTAACCTTGAAGAGATAAAAGCTATAAAGCAATCTTAAGATATGAGGATGAAGTGAAGAATCTCCATTTAAACATATCTGTTAATTGAGTTGTTCACTGGGAAAAGGCATCTGTTACTGATGGTTAAGGTGAAAAACGCCCTTGAAGGAAAGTTCCCTTTATTTTCTTGAACCAAAGAATTTGCTGACAGAATAGGAGGACTGGAAATGTATACAGTAGCTCCAAAAGGTCATTAAGAGAACTTGTTTCTTATCCAGGACATGAGGTCATGCTTCCTGGAACTAAACTACTATAATTGTTAAAAGGCGGTCAAAAAAGCAAACAGGATGTTAGGAATCATTAAAAAGGGGATAGAGAATAAGACGGAGAATATATTATTTCCCGTATATAAATCAATGGTACGCCCACATCTTGAATACTGCATACAGATGTGGTCTCCTCATCTCAAAAAAGATATACTGGCACTAGAAAAGGTTCAGAGAAGGGCAACTAAAATGATAAGGGGTTTGGAAAGAGTCCCATACGAGGAGAGATTAAAGAGGCTAGGACTTTTCAGTTTGGAAAAGAGGAGACTAAGGGGGGATATAATAGAGGTATATAAAATTGAGTGATGTGGAGGAAGTGGATAAGAAAAAGTTATTTACTTATTCCCATAATACAAGAACTAGGGGTCACCAATGAAATTAATAGGCAGTAGGTTTAAAACAAATAAAAGGAGGTTCTTCTTCACACAGCGCATAGTCAACTTGTGGAACCCCTTGCCTGAGGAGGTTGTGAAGGCTAGGACTATAACAGTGTTTAAAAGAGAACTGGATAAATTCATGGAGGTTAAGTCCATTAATGGCTATTAGCCAAGATGGGTAAGGAATGGTGTCCCTAGACTCTGTTTGTCAGAGGGTGGAGATGGATGGCAGGAGAGAGATCACTTGATCATTACCTGTTAGGTTCATTCCCTCTGGGGCACCTGGCATTGGCCACTATTGGCGGACTGGATACTGGGTTAGATGGACCTTTGGTCTGATCCAGTACGGCCGTTCTTATGTTCTTAAGAAAATTTTCTCAGGCTTATTTAGCTGTTTGGAAGGTCTAAGAAAACTTCTAAAATGAGTCGTTGGAATTTCAATCTAGACTTTTTGGCCTGATTTCCCACTGCTTTGCACCTTGCATATTCATACACAAATGCAAAACATGTAAAATGCTACCCTATCAGAACATCCTCCCTTTGTACTCATTTTGCACAAGAGTGAATGACTACACAATGTGTGCAGCAATGGAGAATCTCTTCTTCTGAATGTAGCCAATAATCTTCAGATAAGGAATATGGTGAGAATGTCCAAATAAAAAAGTTGATCTTTCAAGCTTGAGTCACTTAAACAAAGATGACATTCTCTTTTGCTTCCTTAAGAGTGGAATGTAGCTGATTTGCAGAATACAGAACTCCGCTGAATGAGAGGACTATTCATTTTTGTTATGTATGGAAAATTCCTAAGGATGCAGCCAAATTATTTGTTTAGCACACACTGAGGTGCCCATGAGGTTGATTGCTAGCTTCAGGGAATATTGGAAATGTATTGTAATATTAAAGGCAATGAGGCACCTAGATGGGATAGTGATGCTCTTTGGGGAACTTTGTGCACAGTGCCCCATTAGTCACAAAGCTGTCAATCATGTAATAATTTGTTGAAATATGTTTAATCCACCAATTTTGTCCTAGTTGTGAAATGGTCAATTTCCTGAGTAGGGAACTTTAGTTTTCTGGTACAATGTTAATCTGGTGGGGATGTTGGAATCCAAAGGAAAGAGAAGAAAGAAACCTTAGTGTGAGAAGTCCTAGTCATAACTTGTCGCTCCGAAATTGTAGCCAAAATCTGGTGGTCTCACTTATTTCAAATAGTTCCTCTGGAGGAGAGGATATTGACAAGGGGTACTGCATCAGACAGCATTCAAGTGATTGTGGAGGCTTTCCACATTTGCATTTGGGGTCATTCCTCAGCTTCTACTTGGTCATGTTGTCACCAGTCTTTTCCATCCCCTCTCTCACTCAATTTAGAGTACATCACTGTTTTTGTTCAAGGTCGGTGCCTGGGGGGAGTTTTTTGGAAGGAACCAAGTTCTCCAAGATGATTGGCATTTTCTGCCTTTTTTGTGTAAGAAGTAATGACTGTCTATTTTAGATGACACTAGTTTGCTCTTTTTTTGTTAAATTTTTATATTTGCTTTTTAAGAACTCAACTAAAAATATTTTATTGTCTGAAGGAGAGATCCAGCTCTCTTCTATTAGGATATGAAGGGCAGAATGAGCTTTCTTGAATTTACCTTTCTTTAGGAAAAGAGAAATCCTTGTTACAATCAGATTCCTGTTAGGAGTCTGCAGTGTGTTTCAGGAAAGAAGCCTAAACTTCTTGGAAAAACTCTTCTGACTCATTTTCTCTCTAAATCACCACCTTCTGAGACTTGAGAGGAAGGAGATGTAATTCTGAATGCTTTCTCACATCTCCTGGAAAATAAATCTGAGTTTTATTGAAAATTGATACAATTCCAGTGAGGAGGATACCACATTCCTCCAGACTTTGGTAGACCATCTACAAAGCAGGTTTATTTACAGTAGCTGAGCAGCTGACCTCTGGATTAAGTTATTCAGAATTGCTTTCATTCTGAGAAACTGGTGTCCTCTTTGTCTCCATTTCTAGATCTTTGGCAACAGGTCAGGTTTTGCTTGAAAACGGGGGAGAAAGTTGTGTAATACAATAACATCTTCCATTCCCTCCAAATCCATGCGATCATATGCAGTGTAAAAAAACAAAACAAAAAACCTGAGTATACCAGTATCAGAGAAATTAAAATATTTCTGCAAACTCTTTAGTCAGATGCTTCTTCAAAACCAGTTGTTCTCAAGGAGGTCTTGAATAAGAGAATTATAATTCAAATGAAAACAGTTGCTTGGATACTACGATGAGTGCCGTGCTCGTCAGGTTTAGGCACATCAAGCCAAATTCATCTTTGTAATTCCATTACTTTAATAAAGTTGCTCAAAAGATTAATTTAACCCATCATGTTTACATTTAACATTTAAATCAGAATAATTTCTCAATCACTATTAGAACTAGCTGAACAGTTTTCAGGAAGAAGACTCTGTGCCGGAAACATTGACCTTTTTATGAAAATTCATGAAACAAAGTATGTGAATAGTAATCCTTGAAATTATCCTTAACTAAATATTTACTTAGCCATAATGAAACAAATTGATCCTTCATGTAACTCCATTGACTTCAGTGGAGCTGCATCAGAGATTAATTTGGTTTAGTATTCCTCTGGTTGATTTTTCACCCATTTAAGTTTCAGTTTTAGCCAAGATATGGGGAGAAATCAGTATATTTTCCACATGAGAAAGGATTAAGGCCATTGAAGACCAAGAGACTCCTATTGACTTCAGTGGGTTTTACATCCATCTCAACATCTGTAAGGAGGAAAATGAATTTCAAACTTCAAGGAAGCTTTTTAAGGCTATCTAACACACTTAATACCCATGCTTGAGATGGCTTTTTCACACTATCATTTGCGTATAGCATTATATTTTGTTGGTATATCACAATTTTAATGTGGTTGTTTGCTGATGGGTGTGTCTGTATTGCCCATATACAAATGGATTTTTAAGCATATGTAAACTCATGTACTATAAATAATACAGCACAGTTTGGTTAAGTGATCATTTACTAAGGGGGAAAAACCCTTGACTGACTGAATCTGTAGTGGTCTTATTTTGTAAGATGTTTTGTAACAATTATTTTGTATTTGTACTATAATCTTTTTAAACATATGTACCTTCAGTTTGCAGAAAAATTTCAGGAATTCAAAGAAGCTGCACGATTAGCAAAGGAGAAATCCCAAGAAAAGATGGAGCTAACAAGTACACCTTCACAGGTGGGTTTTATGGTTTGATCTGAGCTCAGAACTTTATAGCTTAATAGATTTTGTTTATTATAGCTTAATAGATTTATTAATTTATTTGGCAGGCAGTGACCATTGAATAATGCAAGTGGTCACACTAGACTACTAACACAGGCGATAGGACTTAATTCCTGCTTCAAGTCCAATAGCTGCGCTTGAACTAGAGCATTTTAAACCAGCATAGCCTTCTTTCTCCACGGTGGCTTTTTGGGCATTTAGTAAAACATGCTTAAACAATTCCCAATTATCATTAATATTTTTCTGTTTAAATTTTTTTCTTCTAGCTGACTTGACTCACAATTATTTTCCGCTGCGTGAAATTGGCCCTTTTAAAGCAGCAAGCACATATGTTACTGGTTTGGATTTGACTGAACTTGTACAAACAGAATTAAGTCATGATTACTTGTACCTAAGCAACCACTCATTTTGAGTTCTGAGATCAGTTCTCTGTCAAGACGAAGTCCTGTATAGAATTGCCCTGTGGTTGATGCAGCACTTTTTGAGTTAAGAAATTGACATCTATATTTTTTTTAGAACTTCCAAAGATGTTTTAGTCCTGGCAGTGAGAGACCTCCAGCTTATGTCACTTGGATTGAAGTCTCCTGTGGCAATGCAACTTTTTTCCTACGCATTATAGATAAGTGAATAAGGAGCCAGTCATTCTGTTCTCTAGTGTGATACCAGCTAGTTACCCCATCTTGTGCTTTATCTGTTAAAACACTAATCCATAAACATTAAAGGTCATTTGCTTCAGAGTTGTCACTGACCTGGAAACAAGTGTACATTAGAACCTCAGAGTTATGAACACCAGAGTTATGAACTCACCTGTCAACCACACATCTCATTTGGAACCAGAAGCACACAATCAGGCAGCAGCAGAGAGGGGGGGAAAAAGCAAATACAGTACAGTACTGTGTTAAACATAAACTACAAAAAAGGGAAAGCAGCATATTTCTTCTGCATAGTAAAGTTTTAAAGCTATAGTAAGTCAACGTTCAGTTTGTAAAATTTTTGAAAGAACAACCATAATGGTTTGTTCAGAGTTATGAACATTTCAGAGTTACGATAACCTCCATTCCCAAGCTGTTCGTAACTCTGAGGTTCTACTGTAATGCTATTTTTTGACAGTGTCACTCCCCCTCCCCTTTTGCCCCCACACTTCTCCTTAAGAAGATCGTAACCATTGATGTTTATGTTCCAATAATCGGAATCTTCCCACCAGGTTTCAGTAATATACTGAGTGTTGCTTAGTGTTTTTAAAATGACTTTTTCTCTCCAGTTTTACTGTTCTTTTTTTAAAGTGTTTTATAGTCTGCTGCCATGTCGGTGTTCAAAGTAGACATTTAGGGTCTGATTCTCAGTTACTGTAGCAACGAAGGCATTAATGTCATCAGGGCCGGCTCCAGGCACCAGCTGAGCAAGCAGGTGCTTGGGATGGCCAAGGGGAAGGGGCGGCACGTCGGGCTCTTCTGCGGCGGGTCCCTTAGTCCCTCTCAGAGGGAAGAACCTGCCGCCGAATTGCCACCGAAGAAGAAAGTGGCGCAGTGGAGCTGCCACCATGGCTTTTTTTTTTTTTCGCCGCTTGGGGCGGCAAAAACCCTGGAGCCGCCCCTGAATGTCATAGAATCATATGACTGGAAGGACCTAGAGAGGACATCTAGTTCAGTCCCCTGCACTCAAGGCAGGACTAAGTATTATCTAGACCGTCCCTGAAAGGTGATTGTCTAATCTGCTGTTAAAACCCTCCAATGATGGAGATTCCACAACCCTCCCTAGGCAATTTATTCCAGTGTTAAACTTCCTAACTCTCATGGTGGTTATTCCTAATGTTCAACCTAAAGTGCCCTTGCTGCAATTTAAGCCCATTGCTTCTTGTCCTATCCTCAGAGGTTAAGGAAAACAATTTTTTTCCCTCCTCCTTGTAACAACCTTTTATATACTTGAAAACTGTTATCCGGTCCCCTCTGTCTTCTCTTCTCCAGACTAAACAAACCCAATTTTCTCAATCTCCCCTCATAGGTCATGTTTTCTAGACCTTAATAATTTTTGTTGCTCTTCTCTGGAGTTTCTCTAATTTGTCCAAATCTTTCCTGAAATATATGGTACCCAGAACTGGACACAGTACTCCAGTTGAGGCCTAATCAGTGCGGAGTAGAGCGGAAGAATTACTTTTTGTATCTTGCTTACAACACTCCTGCTAATACATCCCAGAATGATGTTTGCTTTTTTTGCAATATGTTACACTGTTGACTCGTATTTAGCTTGTGGTCCACTACGACCCCCAGATCCTTTTGTGCAGTACTCTTTCCTAGGCAGTCATTTCCCATTTTGTATGTGTGCAACTGATTGATCCTTCCTAAGTGGAGTACTTTGTCCTTATTGAATTTCATCCTATTTACTTCAGACCATTTCTCCAGTTTGTCCAGATCATTTTGAATTCTAATCCTATCCTCCAAAGCACTTGCAGCCCCGCCCAGTTTGATATCATCTGCAAACTTTATAAGTGTACTCTCTATGCCATTATCTAAATAATTGATGAAGATATTAACAGGACCGGACCCAGAATTGATCCTGTGGGACCCCACTTCATATGCCCTTCCAACTTGACTGTGAATCACTGATAACTACTCTCTGGGAATGGTTTTCCAACCTGTTATGCACCCACCTTATAATAGCTCCTTCTAGGTTGTATTTCCCTTGTTTGTTTATGAGTTGGTCCTGCGAGACAGTATCAAAAGCCTTACTAAAGTCAAGATATACCACATCTACCACTTCCACCCCATCCACAAGTCTTGTTACTTTGTCAAAGAAAGCTATTAAGTTGGTGTGACGTGATTTGTTCTTGACAAATCCATGCTGACTGTAACTTATCACCTTATTATCTTCTAGGTGTTTGCAAATTGATTGCTTAATTATTTGTTCCATTATATTTCTTGGTACTGAAGTTCAACTGACTGGTCTGTAATTCCCCGGGTCGTCCTTATTTCCATTTTTATAGATTGGCACCCTATTTGATGTTTTCCAGTCCTCTGGAATCTCTCCCATCTTCCATGACTTTTCAAAGATAATCACAATGGCTCAGATATCTCCTCAGTCAGCTCCTTGAGTATTCAAGGATGTATTTCATCAGGCCCTGGTGATTTGAAGACATCTAACTTTTCTAAGTAATTTTTAACTTGTTTTTTCCCTATTTTAGCCTCTGATCCTACCTAATTTTCACTGGCATTTACTATGTTTGATGTCCAATCGGTATTAAGCTTTTTGGTGAAAATTGAAACAAACAAGTCATTTAGCACTTCTGCCATTTCCACAAGTCCTCAAATCTTGATTTTTAAAGACTTCAAGTTACAGAGAATCCACCATTTACTCTTGTTCAAACCAGGAAATTACCCAGGCCCCATGCTGCAGAGGAAGCTTAACACACTCCCCAGGATCTTTGTCAATCTGACCTGGGGGAAAATTCCTTCCCAACTCCAAGTGGGCATCCTCCACTACCCAGACAGCTGAGAGAGAATTGTTGCTTTTATGTTCAGTAGCATTTGTTTTTACCGATCACTTATATTGATGGTACTTTCTCAAAGTTAGTCCCATATGTGGCAATTTGATTTAACTGCAATACTGATAAGATGTGAGAATTTGTTTGAAAGGATCAGATTAGAAACAGCCTTTGATATTTTCAAAGGCAGGAAAGAATTTCTCACTTTTGGAATACCAGTTGGCTGCAGGTAAATAATTCAATATCTAATGGAAGCTCTAATTATATGAGAGCACTAATTATAATTTGATTGACCTACTTGTGTACTTGTTGATGTATTGTACATATTGATGTGTACAGTCTTTTCGTATAAGTAATATTAAGTTTCTAAATCATCACTTGATAGCTTGGGTGTTTGTTTGGTTTTTCAAATTTGTATACTGATGATTTTGGGTGCCTCAGCTTAATGTCATTTTAAAATTAGTAACCATGCACTTAAAAATGTTAATTTTGTCATTGTTTATATGCAGATTGTGGCATAAGCTTAGTAGATAATTGTAATTTTTTTTTTTTTTTTTAACTAAAGGAATCAGCAGGAGGGGACATTCAATCTCCTTTAACACCAGAAAGCATTAATGGAACAGATGATGAAAGAACAACTCCAGAAGTGACACAGAACTCGGAACCAAGGGCTGAACCAACCCAGAATGCATTGCCATTTACACATAGGTACAGATTCAGTTCACACGTATTAATTAAGTAATACATGTTTACTTCATTGTTAAAGGGAACTTTTTTTCTTCAGATGGCTCCAAAATGGCAGTGTCCTGAATTAAAGAATCTAATATTCTTTTTTAAAAAGCAAAATACAGGACTCAGCTTCATGTTTGCAATACAGTCTGTTTTCACAGAAAAATTGTATAGGAAAATCTACTGAGGAGGTTTTTTGGAATTTCTCTTACAATGTGAATATTTTAGTACAAGCACTTTATTCCTAAACACAAGGTGTCCCTTTAACAAGAAGCAATACTTACATGCCTGAGACCTCAGCAGAATTAACTGCTTCAAAGAACTTGTTCCAATTAACTTACATTTTTTTTGTTCACTTTAAATTATTTTAAAAGACTGATAACATTAGACTCAGCCTGGTGGTGATAAGTTGTTGGAAGATGAATGTGTCTATGTAATCCTGAAGTGCTTACATTTAAAGCAGCCTTCTAATTAAACATCTCTCTGACCATTTAAAATATTCCTCAATATTTTTTTCAAAATATAGAAGAAAGTTACATTTGCGCTTCAGCATGAATTATAATTTATTAAACTGAGCATGTTTTGCTCCACTGCCCCTTAGGAAGATTGAAACAATGTTTTTATTTAAAGTTGAAAGTTCTAAGCTAAAATGGATCTAGCTTGAATATTAGAAATTATAATAAATGGGACATTCTTTCTCTACAAGCAGAATAAGTAGAGCAGGAAAAAGTTAGGTAAATATATAAGTCAAGCAAAGTTTGAAATATTAAATTTCTCTTAAATTATGAGTTTGATTCAGTTTAAGAAGAGTTTAAAACTCTTAAATTGCTAAGATTGTGCTTGAGAGACTGGGCGACAACAGAATCTTTTGAAATTTTGTGGGGGAAAATCAGGATGAGCAGAGACATGGACTTTAAATTGTTCAAGAATTCAGTGTTCCTTATGAAGAATGTGTTAACATCACCTGGAAAAGCTCACAAATTTCCAAACTCTAAAATACTCCTCATTTTGCACTTGAAAATTCTTTGACGAGTGACTGTGTGTGTTGTCATTTTTATATTTGAACTGTCACCAATATAGTCCCAGTATGTCTGTAGAGGAAATGGTCTTTTTTTTGAGAGAGAGAGAAAGATTGTTATGTTTTTGAGGGAGGAATATTCAAAATACAGTAGACGCTTGTTTGCAGCAACGGCTTGTTAAAAGCAACCATTGCTGATGAGCAATGTTTCCCCGGGACAACTTTTTCTACTGTGAATTGTCAACACTCCCCATAGCAACAGCCATTTAGGAGCAACATAGCAAAAGGATAACAATATGTTGCTACTAGGGCTGTCGATTAATCGCAGTTAACTCACGTGATTAACTCAAAAAAATCAATCGCAATTAATTGCCGTTTTAATCGCACTGTTAAACAATAGAATACCAATTGAAATTTATTAAATATTTTGGATGGTTTTTCTACATTTTCAAATATATTGATTTCAGTTACAACACAGAATACAAAGTGTACAGTACTCACTTTATATTTTATTACAAATATTTGCACTGTAAAAATGGTAAACAAAAGAAATAGTATTTTTCAATTCACCTCATGCAAGTACAGTAGTGCAATCTCATTATCGTGAAAGCGCAACTTACAAATGTATATTTTTTTTGTTAGATAACTGTACTCAAAAATAAAACAATGTAAAACTTTAGATCCTACAAGTCCACTCAGTCCTTGTTCAGCCAATCGCTAAGAGAAACAAGTTTATTTATTTTTACATGAGATAATGCTGCCTGCTTCTTATTTACAATGTCACCTGAAAGTGAGAACGGACATTCACTTGACACTTTTGTAGCTGATATTGCAAGGTAATTACGTGCCAGATATGCTAAATATTTGTATGTCCCTTCAAGCTTTGGCCGCCATTCCAGAGGACATGCTTCCACACTGATGATGATGCAATAATAAGGCGTTAATTAAATTTGTGACTGAACTCCTTGAGGGAGAATTGTATGTCTCCTGCTCTGTGTTTTACCCGCATTCTGCCATACATGTCATGTTGTAGCCATCTCAGATGATTACCAAGCATGTTGTTCGTTTTAGAAACACTTTCACTGCAGATTTGACAAATCGCAAAGAAGGTATCAATGTGAGATTTGTAAAGATAGCTACAGCACTTTGACCCAAGATTTAAGAATCTGAAATGCCTTCCAAAATCTGAGAGGGATGAGGTGTGGAACATGCTTTCAGAAGTCTTAAAAAAGCAACACTCCGATGCAGAAACTACAGAACCTGAACCACCAAAAAAGAAAATCAACCTTCTGCTGGTGGCATCTGACTCAAATGATGAAAATGAACATGTGTCGGTCTGCTCTGCTTTGGATCATTATCAAGCAGAACCCAACATCAGCATGGACGCATGTCTTCTGGAATGGTGGTTGAAGCATGAAGGGACATATGAATCTTTAGCATATCTTGCAACACCAGCTACAACAGTCCAATGTGAATGCCTGTTCTCACGTTCAGCTGACGTAAACAAGAAGCAGGCAGCATTATCTCCTGCAAATGTAAACAAACTTGTTGGTCTGAGCAATTGGCTGGACAAGAAGTAGAATTGAGTGGATTTTTGTACATAATTCTACATTTGTAAGTTCAACTTTCATGATAGATTGCACCACAGTACTTGTATTAAGTGAATTGAAAAATACTATTTTTATTTTTACAGTGCAAATATAATACAATTAAATATAAAATGAGCACTGTACACTGTATATTCTGTGTTGTAATTGAAATCAATATATTTGAAAATGTGGAAAACATCCAAAATATTTATATAAATAGTATTCTATAATTTAACAGCATGATTAATCACGATTAATTTTTTTAATCGCATATTAATCGTGATTCTTTTTTTTAATTGCTTGACAGCCCTAGTTGCTACTAATGAGCATCTACTGTATTGCATTTCTCTGAAATCCTGAAGACAGGGTTCTGTCAATGGGTTTATTTAAACTTTTTACATTTGCATGTTTAAATTTTCTATAAATATTTTGTGTGAAAAAGGAAAGGGCTAAGTCCACAGTGTTTTTAAAAAAGAAAATTATGATCATTGCAAGAACTGCCCCTTACATAATGAATAGTCATTTCTGCTACACCAGTATAGTAAATGGACCTCCATCTTCACTGAGTATGCATGGAAAAAATTACTTTGGACGTTTTTTAAATGAACCATATGTACAATTATTTTTCTGAAACTACAGTGTTACAAAACTTTTTCTGCATTTCTCTTTTCTGTCTACTTCATGTATGTATTTTGAGTTTTCTGTTTAATATTCTATTATACTATGTTTAACTTTACTAGCTAAGATTTGTCTTCCAGTATTGACTCTGTATTTTAGAGTGTCACTTATTCATGAAGTTAATTTTCACAAAGCCAGTGTTTCTTTTGCTAATGGCTACTTACAAGTTAGCCAATGAGCCATTCATGTGTTTTCAGAAGAAAATCCAAAGGAGGTAACCTTGTGAAGTTAAATTATTCTGGGTTAAGTAGTTTATACTGTAGTTCAATACAGATTACAGCAAGCCATTTTTCTAATTTTACTAAAAAGCTCAATTGCAGATTTTTATATAGTGGTATTTAACATTGAGAGAAATATTATTCTTCAAGGAGTTTTATTTGTATAAAATGTTTCATATGAAAGTTATTTTTTATTGAGGATTATGAGAACTCAGTCTTTGCTATACTGGAATTCAATATTTTTTCTGATAGATATAAAGTTGCCTCTTTTCAGGAGTAACTCAATTAAGTAAAAACTTTTCCCCCCCGCCCCAGCCTATGACAGAACTAAATTTTGAAAATCAGTTGCCTTGATTTTTCTGTAATGGTTTGGTGTTAGGTTTAATGAAGTCTCAATGGGCCAAATTCTGTAGTGCGTGTACAAAACAGATGTAAAATGAGCTTACGTAGGCAAGTAGTCATGGTCAGAAGTGCAAATATGAGATGGGATTCTACAATGTTGAATGGACGAGTTAGAGAGATGCGGTTTTTGGTGCACTAGTTGGTAGGGTACGCTGTATTGATTTGACAGTTGAGTTTTGCTGTACAATTCAACTTGCAGATGCCCATAGGAAAACCATTTGTGTAAAATGCACACTAAACGTTGTAGATTATCTGGGATTTTCACAAGAACTGAACTATAGACCGGAATTACAGTCCTGTAGTGCCTGCTATATCTTGACAGCATTTCTCAATACTTGGCGGATTTAATCTACATTGATATACCATTCTGATGCTTCCCCACCCAACCCCCACCACTCCGGATGCACAGATAACTAGTGATGGTTATTGCCCATAGCACTGCTGTAAAGAACAAAGTGAATGTCCCCTTTCATTGTCACAGTAGTGCATTTCTGAAATTATTGCTACTATGCAATTGTCAGGTGTCTCCCTGGTGAATGTGTAGTGACAAAGTTGATATCTTGGCAGTGTTTTTGGTTATGAAAACCAATGGAGAGCATGTAAAGGCTCTTATGTGTAGTGCTGGATTTTTAAAATGTTTAATGTTTATTATTGATAGTGTCCACAGTTTGATAGGTACTTTCTAAACAGAAAATCAACCATGATCTTTTCTCCAAGGAGTTCACAAAGAGGGTAGGGAGAAAGGATACAACAAATTAATAGCAAGGTAAAAGTGATGGGCCATTTGGTAAAATAAGGTTAGCTTAACAAGTTTATTTTTCCAGCAAATAGGGTGGGTGGGTGTGGGTGTAATATATATATTATATATATATACACACATTACTCCCAGATGTACAGTATAAGTCAGCTAGTTTTCCCACTGATGGTATAGTAGAAGTGGGTCTTCAGGAGAGTTGTGAATGCAGGGAGTGTGGTTGCCGTGAGCTCAGAAAATGCAGCTCATAGAAGAAGGCATGGGAGCAATGTGGAAGAAGCTGACAAATTGGCAGACAGAGCTAATTTAATGGACAGAGCTGAGGAGGCAGGAGGGCCATGCAGATGAGACAAGGACAGGTACATAAAGAGAGGGAATGAAAGACTTTAGAGGTGGTTACAAGAAGCTTGAACTTGATCCAGTAGCAGGAGAGAGAGGGTAGAAGGATTCAAAGAGGCGATGGTAGAATAACAGTCAAAGAAGGGGATTTTAGTGGCAGTGTTGTGTGGATTGGATGGGGAGGATGTGAGTGTTGATGAGAACAGATGATCAGAGGTGTAGGGGGTGTTACTTTAGTTTGCACCTTTCCTGTTAGTCACTTCTAGTCTGCTAGCACTTCTACAGAACAGGTTTGATTTATAGTTTTCTCATGATGCACTCTCTCTTTGGCCAGCTATACTCCCTTTGACAGATATACACACTCTTCTCTTTGCCTGTTAGTGGAGTTGCTTTTATTTAGCACATTTGCACAATATGTCAGCATCATAAGTTTAGGTCAGAAAAAAGTGTAAGTAGCATTTTTGCACCCAAATAGTAACTTACAGTACCATGTAAATCACCACACCACAGAGCTTTGGCTATTTTGCGAACTTTAACTTTTAATTATTTTAGTTAAATAATTATCAATATTGAGACAAATTCTGCTTGTCACTAAATTGCTGTAACCCCATTCATATTCTGTGAAATATGAAAGTGACTACTGTAGTTAGCATTGACTGATCCAGTAATACTGTTTTGCAGTTCAATCTCTCCCTTTTGCAATAGTTAAAATATAGTATTGCATTAACCTTGCTCTGGTAACTGAAACATAAGATAAAAAATAAAATGATTTGTAGCCTATGATGCCACAAGTAATTGTTGGCATCATGCACTTTTAAAGGTGCACTTTTCACCAGTCTTCTTTCTTCTCAGCCCTGTCTAGGCAATGTATATCCTGTATATGCAAACTAGTTTTTAGGAAGATACTAATGAACCAGAGGTCATGTGTAAAGTAAAATGAGACCTAGTAAAATGCACAAATTATCTTCTCGCTTAACTTGAAAGGGGCAAGAAAGGACTAAGATTTTTAATACCGTCAGATGTGTTGGGTTTTTTTTGTTTTTTGTTTGTTTGTTTTTTGGAGGGGGGGTTAATTCTTTTCCACATCCTCAGTCTGAGTTTTATTTGTAAATGTTAACTGTAAAATTCCATCCAGAGAGAAGAAAGACAGTTAAGAAGGAGCACTTTATTCAGCCTTAGAAAGCAGATCTAAAATTATAAGTTTAATAAATAGGTCAGTGAACTCCTATCTTATTACTTTGAGTTTGCCTAGTAACTGTTTATAAAGTATCAAAGTGTTGTTTTCCTGGCAGGATATATTTCAGTTCTCAATACCTTGTAAAACTATGTGATAAACTTGAGCTTTCAAAGGCTTTACTAAATAGGTGAGGACTTCGTTTTTGACAGATCTTGAAAGATTTTTTTCTCAGCAACCATGACTTGAAGCTGTTACCTCACATTTCATGTAATACAAAATTTTATATATATTTCAGTACAATACATTTGTGGTATGCCAATTAAATTTAATGAAACTTTAAATATATGGTGTTATATTTTGGAAAAAGAAGTGAATGTTCTACATAATGTTTTGACAGTAAACAGATTTATTAATAGATATATATAGCCTGTTCATTAAAATAATTCATATTTTTGTATTCAAATAAGTTTTAATAAGAAAATTTGATTCACTGCCTTAGTGAAAAATAGGCTTTTATTTCAAATGTTGGTTATATCTTAGATCTTTTATTGTCTAGACTGAATACCATTTGACAATGTTGCATGTAAATCCAGTGCTGTAACAACAAAAAAACCTTGCTGCTAGTCCTTGTTTTTTTATGGGTTTTCATTAAAGGTTGTGTGCAGAAATCTTATTAGTAGATCAATTTGCTTCTTTATTTTATATGTTACAATTGCACTTTTGCTAAAAGACTTGAATATTTCTGGGTTTACTTCTGCATTATAGTAAAACTATATTTCATGGATTATGTTGAATTCTTACTAAGTTTGTCTGAGTTACAAAAGAGAAGTTGAGAGTTGAAATAACTGCATTCCCTGACTTAGGGCATATGGAGAAAATTTGTACTGGAATCCAAATGTATATTTTCCCTTTATATTGTCATTTTTAGCTTCTTTTGCATGGTCTTAAAAAAACCAGTTTTGAATGAAATGATTAAATTTGACCTTTTATAAAACAATATTATTGTGGATATAGCTTCTCTAAATAGTAACCTAAAGAGAGCTAGGTTCTTTTAAAAGTTTTGCCTTTTTATAAAATTAAACAGTCTATAAGTGACTGGTAACTTTTTCATTAAAGAGAAGTTCTGTGTGTATAGGAAGAACTCTAATGGATTCAATTGTTTTGTTGTGAAGAGAAAAGAATGCCTTGAGGTGTGCTCAAAGCGCTGACTACTTCACCCATTAAACAACGTAATGTGTTCTCCCTGCCAGTGCTGGCATGCAGCCACTAGTGGTTGCGGGAAGGTGAAGTGGGGGGACGGACCAGCCGCAGGTGGCTTTTACTTCAACCAGCTTGTCCTTCACTACTGTGGAGCACCTGTCTGTGTGCTGTCCTCCTATCCTTTGTGCTCAAGAAGAAGTTCAAGACCAGTATGCTGGTTGTCCACTGTACAAGTGCATAGGGAGAGGGGAAGAGCTTCCTGCTTCCCCCTTCTCCCTGGCACTCCTCATGGGCTTCCAGAATTTAGCCTAAGGAGTTTCCTATCAATAAAAAATTTAAATTCTTAGTGTTTGTCAGTGTTATGTTCTTAATTTGAAAGAAAAATGTTAGCCAACTTTAACTGAATTCATTTAACTCAAATCTTTGAATTTCTTCTAAAAACTTTCCTAATTGTGACAATCCCAGTAAGTAATAAGGAATTTCTAGATTATATAGTCAGGCCTATGAAGACATTCAAACCAGAAAATGTTGTACTGAATATTTAATACAGATCTCTTTGATACTTACCTTTAGTTACACTAGCAATCTCCACAAGTGGGGGTGAAAGAAGGATTAATCATACTGTTGTAAATGTAGACATAAAGCATACATTGCTAGATGCCTTGAAAAATCATGTACAAAACTGAAATCTGCATTGGTTGGAGATAATTTTAGCAAATGTAGGAACTGGTGGTAATTGTAACTAAAATCCATACACCATTAGAATAATCATTTTGTCACTATTTGTTTGACTAATATATAAGTATATCAAGCACATTCTTATAAGACAAAGACAATCATTATGTAGTTTACATAAAAGAATGTTCATACAATCTATATTGTCATGCTGTTTTCCCCTCCAGCTTATCACATCCATAAGAATTCTATATAAAAATTAAAAGTTGGAGATGGCTTGCTTAACGGATTAACTTATTTCTAATATCAGGAACAGCCACAGTCTTCAACCATTCAAAAACCAGATCTCTCAAACCCTATATTTTAAAAAAAATATATTTATTTGATGATAAATACTATTTATGGCTCCATAAACCTGGATTGTGTCCTTCGGTACTTAAAAATAAGGAATCAAATTCCGAGTTCTCTATTGGTTAAGAGAGTTGCTTTTAAGCATAGCCATTAGAATTGCCCCGCCATGTCTCAAGAATACAAATATTTGACACTCATTATTCCTATTCAAATGCCACTCTCACATATAGAGTGATGAGTTTCTTGTCCTTTTGAGGCATTGGTGAAAGAGCTCTATTCCATTCAAATTTTGCTGAGATTATAGGTTAGTGATAAGATTCCTGCTGTTTGATTACTATTTATCATAGTTTTTTCTAGTAAATGTCATTGAGCGTAGTATGTCTTTTATTTTAGTTGTAACATTATATGATTGTTTTGTGTTTGTCCATGTGTGATGCCTCTGGCATTCTTCTATGAGACAGTTTGGTCTGAAATGCTGTGAGAATACATACACAGTTTACAATATCATGAGTTTTAAGACTGTGACCCTTATCTTCCTTCCAATGAAGAAATCTTTAGGGGATGAGTTGTAGGGAAAGCCTTCTATGAAAGATAGTTATGTCACCTTGTCGTGTTCTTACACACACTTCCATCTTTAAGCTTTTTTTGTCATTGTTTGAACATTAGGGCACTGCAAAGAGTAGATTTAAACTGCATGATAGACCTTCTTCATTGTAGGACTAGGGATTCCAAGCTGCCTTCTTTCATTCAGCAAATATCTATCTTGTATTTGTGATACTTTCCACTGAGCTAAATTGAAGAGTCCAACTTTTGTCACAAAGATCTTTCCTGTCAAACATGTCTCTAAACACCTTAAAACATTTAAATCTTGTCACAGAAAATGGACACCAAATAAATGTTGTGAATTCTAGCAAAGTGTATCCCAGAATGATCAAGCAGACTATCATGAAGCATTTTTAACAAGAAATACACAGTTCCGTTGTGGAAATGACATTTCTTGAGTCACCAGTGGGAAGAGGGATGAAGAATTTACTTCTATGTATTTTCTGTAACAATGAATGTCATCTTACTTGGATCTGAAACCACAAATGTGTATTTGGTCAAAGGTAACTCCTAAAAGGCCAAATGAAAGCTGCTTTTCCACCAAAAGGATGAAATTAATAAAACAATTTGCAGCTATTAGGAAAAATTATGATAAAGATGTTAATCCAGATAGCCACAACAATACTTAAGATAGTCATGACTCTTCTCTAAGAAACATGCCTTTTATGAAAAATAAGGGTTCTGCTCTCTCAGGTCACACAACACCTGTTTAACCATATCTCTAACCAGACCTAACTCATCAAATTATAGTAAACATGCTTGCATCCCAATTGGCTAGAGAAGTTCATATGTGAAAGTATTTCATAACCAGAATACTCTGCCTCTTCAGAGTCCTAGCTGAATATAATAATACTTATAAAAATGCTTTAAATTGTCTTCAGAAATGAGGTGCCTAACATTTGTACTCATCAGAAAGATGCCCAGGAACTGGTGACTTTTATCAACCTGCGAGGGGTCATGTTCATCCTTCACTTTGGTGGGGAAACTCTTAAAGGTTTTAAATTTGACTGTTTGTAGCAAAATTATTGCAATCTGTCTTGCAGGTAAGAATATTTAACTCTCATTCACATGATACCTGCTTTCCCCTGCCTCTCCAAGTTAGAGCTGTCCAAAATATACCTGAGCAGTCTGTTACAAATTTAATACACTAGGAGAAAAGAAATGCACTGATGAAATGAAGGAACAATGTACCCATTAAGTTACGACTTATTTGCTTACCATCCTGATACCTCTAAGGGCAAAAGTTTTCATCAAATACAAAAGAGAAAAAATTTATATAATTGCCTCTGCTGCCAGACAAATCTTCCCTTACATAACTCCAACTCAATAAACTAAGTACCTAACTAGATTCTATATCATGGTCTGGTTCCTATGGAGCAGAAGAAAGGCTTGAACTTAGATTTCAGATGTCCGTATTCCTCATGGCTACTAGAAAGGAGTCCAACAGAAGGGCATATAAATTTAAAGAAGAAAAGGCTTAAGAAAGAGAGCCTATGAGCCATATTACTTCTGCTACAAAATAACTGCTTCACTATCTTTTATCTATCCAATATAATCTCAAGGTTAATTTGGTGTTGGTTTTGACTTTTTATGAATACATAGAAGATAAATTCATCTCCTAATTTCCTGTTGTCTGATTTAGCCAAAGTCTGAGGCCTCTAAAACCTCCATCTAATGTTCTTTAATAATAATACCTAGCTGTTATATAGTGCTTTTTCATCAGCACATCTCAAAGTGCTTCACAAAGGAGATTAGTTTCACCAGTAAAGGGCAGTGCATCAGTACCTAAACAAACTCTTCAGCTCCCAGGAGTCCATAGGCTCCAAACCAGCTTTTAAGTAATTTATTTTGAAAACTGATTTAAAGTGGTGTGCATTTAATGTGCGTCAAGTTTTGCAAAGACAAGGCTGTCAGGTTTCACACTTTAAAATCTGTTATTGCACATGCACAATAAACTTTTTTGGAAAAAAAAAACAGCTTTATTCTTGTTATGGTCTACACTAGATTGATAGTACTAAATGCAAACTTGCACATTCATCACAGCTGGGCTAATGGATTAGCGCTGCACCTTTTTAATATATTTTTAAAAACTCATATATGACTGAAAAATCCTCTCTGGTTACTAGAGTGCTGATCAGTCCTCCAGGGACCCAGTTCAAGCCTCATTGGGTTTATATAAAACTGAGGCTGTCATGCAAAATAAAGTTGGGGTATGTGGGGCGGGGGGAAGCGGGTTGAGATGGGGATTGGTATGTGCACATTTCTTAAAATAAGTGGTTTTCCCCTCCCCCTGCGGGCTCTTTGTTTTCCCTTGTTGTTTTATGTTTTTATCCCTTTGCCCTCAAGCATACCCACTGCAGTTTGTCCATTCTCCTATTCCTCTCAAGGTCCTACAGTACATAATTCTACTTTGCTGTTAATCTTTGCTATGTTTGGCTAGAATCCTGCTGTTTTAAAGAAACAACATAAAGTATTTCAGAGATCAGGGCCCAAATTCAAATGTGAGTGTATGTGTGTCTAAGGAAGGCTAGACTGGTGTAACTCAAAAGGAATGTATCCAGAAAAGCAACCACAAGCAGAGAGTAGTTTATTTTAATTAGAATTCTTCTGTCACTTATTCCTTCCCTAAGATTGACAGGGAAGCTACCTGAACATAGATCACTTTTTAATTTGTGCTTTGGTGTATTAATAAGGTTCTACTTTCTGGACACAGAACAATTTTACATTGAAACTTTAACTCATCTTTCCATGTGTATTCTGCGGAAACCATTTCAACACTTTATGTCTGGGAGCACAAGTAGTTCCTTTGATGTACAGTATCCTAGCAGTGAAAGGTTCATCCTGACCTGGAAGTCAGAACAATGCACTTCTTTAGACAATGAATTAACTGTACTGGAAATTGCTATATTTTAAAATGTTCCCTTTAAAATTTCCAGTAAGCTGCTGGTGCAGAGGGAGATCCAGCAGCCCTACATATCTCTGTTTCCCAAGTATGGTCTAATGAGGTTAAGGTTCAGTACAGTAAATAACATGGCCTTGTATTCCAATGTTGGATATACCCCTCCTAGTTCCTTCAGTATTACCCACAGTGTTTCCAGCTTGGACCTGGGTCACCTGACCAAAATTGAGTGTTAGAATCTTGTATCTTCCTCCATATTCTTTGTATCCTGATTTTTTGGTTTTGTTCTTGTTTTTTACCTTTTTTCAAAAGACGAGTGGAGGGCTTTGTTCTTCATATAAGCTTCTTTCATGCCAATCTAGCACACATCATGTGTCCAGGTAAACTTCAATGCATGCCATTTTTTTTAATAGGCAGTATTTGCCAGCAGATGCCACAGTTACTTCTTATTGTAAAGAAAGGGGGATTGTGATATTTCATATGGTAACTAATGGCAAATGATGACTTTTAAAATGCCAAACACTGTACAGATTGCTCTTTTTAGGCAGCTAACACTGACTTTATTTGAGGATAGCAGAGAGGGGAAACAAAATCAGATATCTTTTACTGTTCAGGAGTCCTCTGTTAAACCTTAGAATCTCAAAGATTATGATGATTTTTGCTGGAATCAAGGAAGTTTAGTTATGTACTATAAATCTCAGGGTCTCCTACAAACATGGTCAAAATTTCTGAGCAGATATCTCCAACAATACTGCCGGTTTTGAATTTTTGTCTCTTTTTATTTCACTTGCGTTCCTGGAGTGGTTGGTGACTATTTGTCATGCTGTTGTGTGTTTCCAAACCTTAAAGGGTGGCTGACCAAGTGGAACTGTTTTTTTAATGTAGAGCAGCTTTTCCTGACTTCTGAAAGCTGAGCCACTTCAGAGAAATGAAATCAATTGTGCTCCCACTCCTCACTTCCAACATAAGCTGTTAAAGGCTTAACCATCTTCATTTAGACATTTTCCCACCCCCTTCAGCTAATTCTTTGTACACTAATGTACCTCAGGAGGAGGGACATGCCCCACACTTTGATAGATGAGGCCAGAGATCGGCATTAATCACCACCACCTGCTGCAATAATTAGGGTTGAAAAGTTTATTTTTTTAACCACAATTGGTGTTTATAAGGACCCTATTATGTATGGAAGTTATAATTACCCAATATGTCTCACACTGAAGCTTATGCCACAGTGAACTTCAGTAGTTGGCAACCTACCACATGTGGCGCGTAAGGGTAATGGGGGAAGAGAGAGCTCAGTGGTTTGAGCATTGGCCTGCTAAACCCAGGGTTGAGAGTTCAGTCCTTGAGGGGGCCATTTAGAGATCTGGGGCAAAAATCTGTCTGGGGATTGGTCCTACTTTGAGTAGGGGGTTGGACTAGATGATCTCCTGAGTTCCCTTCCAACCCTGATATTCTATGGTTCTATGATCTTAATAGCTATTGATGATACTCTCAATTTTCCTGGTGAATTATCAATCAGGGATTCACCCAAACTCTGTTTAGGAAATTCACGAAGAAGCGTTTTGGTCAGTCATAAAACACTGTTGTTTTCACAAGCTCTGGGCCCCACACCCTCCGTGGCCTACCAAATTGAGCTTTAGAAGCATTTCAGGGTTAGCTTCCTTTGACTATCAACTGTATTTGAGTCAGAACAAGTTTCTTAGTTGGAAGTTTCCTCTTTGGCTGTGGTTGTAGAATTCCCCCACCTATGACATCTAAATTATCAGTGTTAAATTAAGAATTTTTTTCTTTTAAATTAAATAGGGTGAGCTGGATTCTGAACTGTGCAGAGGGGCTGTCAGCAGTTGATTGCAGCTCCCAATTCTTTCCCCCCCCCACACACACACGTTAGATCTGTTGAGAAACTCTATCTTTTACCTCTGGTGTAAAGTCTTTCAGTGACTATACACCAGTGGGAGATCAGACATGATATAGCTGAATGCTCTTCTGCCCTGGAACATCACTTATCTCCCTCTGCCCCTGGGGTGAGGGGGAGACCAGCACAGGAGCTGACTCTTTTGCCTCTGCCAACTTTGTAGCAGTAGAGTTCCCCTGTGCAACTTTGTGCTGCCTGCATAGGCGCCGACGCCGTGGGTGTTCCGGGGCTAGAGCATCCCGCGGATCAGCTCCTTCCCCTTCCCCCCAGTGCCTCCCGCCCGCTAGCAGCCCTGCCGATCAGCGCCTCCCAAGGGCCGGAAGAAGCAGGGTGGGGTGGGGGCAGGGCCTTGGGGGAACGGGTGGCGGGGGGGCGAGCATCTCTCGGGTATTGACAAAGTTGGCATTCTGATTGCCTCAGTGGTGTAAAGCAGCTGTACTGGGCTGGAGAATCCAACTCCAAGTCTCTACATGTGTGTTGGCAGAATTGTACCTAAGACGTTCTGCCAAACTGCTCATCTTTGATAGCTCCTACATTTAAAAACTAGACTTAAAGAGAGACTTTCATTTTATGATGGTGCTGACGCCTGCATTTAAGAGTCCTCCAAATTTTTGGAGGGGGAAAAAAGCACAGCACTTTTAAACAGAACATTAAATTATTGGAACTATTGAAATAATTTTTGAGTTGTTTGGTTTGAGTCAAATAAATGCTAAACTTCATCAAGATGTTACTTTGCCTTTAAAATGCATTTGAAATACTGGATGTAATATCGGACATCTCTATAGCACTTTTTAATACTAGGAGATCACTTTGCATCACAGTAAAGGAAGAGAAAGTATACCCTAGTGTGTTAGGAAAAACTCCTGTTATGACCTGAAGGCCTATGAGATCTTAAATGTTCACACAAAGCAGACAGCTTGCTTTTAACAATCTCATTCAAAAGGCCCACATAGAGTTTATTGCACGGTACTCTATGGACTCTATTATTTTTGTCAGATTAATTAAAGGATTCCTAAAGATCTTCCCCACCCCCAAATATGAAAATATGCTATTGCAGAAGCAGGAGCGGCGCCAGGGTTTTTGCCACCCTAGGCAGCAGTGCTCCTCCTCTGAGCATTCAGGGGGCCTGGGGTCTTCGGGACGGGGGTCCTTCCACTCCACATCTTCGGGGCACTTCGGCGGCGGGTCCTGGAGCGAGTGAAGGACCCGCCGCAAATTTCCGCCAAAGACCCGGAGCGGAAGGACCCCCCCACCGCCGAATTTCCACCGAGGATGGCAAAATGCCGCCCTCCAAATCCTGCCACCCTAGGCGACCGCCTAGGGTCACCTATTGGAAGCACCAGCCCGATGCAGAAGAGTCTAACAGATATAATAAATTCTTTGGGGAACTGAAAAGAGAACTGCTCAGTCAGACCTCTGTACTTACACAGAGCCACACTGAATGGTGCTTTCATCCATCCACACAGTTTTCTTTAGAGGATCAGGCATATTATTTGCACCTTATGGTAGCCTCCTCAGTTGAGTATTGTTTTGTTGTTGCAAAGTTCTTACTAACTGGGATTGTCACAGTGTTACTTCATTCGAATTTCATAAAGTTTTGCATAAAGTTTAAATAAACAGCATTAAGGCAGAGAATTATTTTTCCTCCTGTAAGAAAATATTAATTTTCTTTTAGCTATTGTCATTTACAACTTTTATCATCACTGTTACAAGTACACAAATCAGATTTATTTTTTGCTGGTATGTGTATGTTTATAAATATGAAATATTGTAGCATCTAAAGATGGTAAACTATTCATCGGAGTGAAATAGAACTGTGCTGTGTTTGCAAATAGTGCAGCTGTATTAAAGTTGAATGACAAACTTTTATAATTGGCATCCTACATGTTTTTGTAGGGACTTGGCAAAACCTGGTTCCTTCCCACCTCTAGTATATGGAGCCACTCCATGAAGAGTACTCCGACCCAAGTAGAAGTAGTCTCCACTGGGCCTTATTGGATAGTAGGAATCTATGTAGCGACAGATCCTCCAAACCGACTTTTGCCTTCCTCAGGCTCACCTATACTTTGTATGCCCTCAACCCTCTCCCCCCTACCCATTTGGTTTTGCTCTAAAAGGGGGGCCCTACCTGAAGGAGGAGGCTGAATTTGCCCCTAAAAAGCAAAGAGTGAAAGTTCACTGAAATGGGTTGAAACAGCTTTGAATTTCCACTTTACTGTAAACATAAATTCATAGATTCCAAAGCTAGAGGGACTATTGTGATCATCTAGTGCTACTCTGATCTTCTGTATAACACAGGTGAGAGAACTTCCCCAAAATAATTCCAGTTCAACAATATCAGAGTTAACTATAAATAGGTTTCCAAAGCCTGCATGTAACAGTGACATTAAAAATTGTAAATGACCATAACCATCCAGTATTAATCCATATGATGTGTCTAGCATATCTTTCCAACTCATTTAATTCACATGCAGAGCAAGAATTAGAGTATAGGGTCCCCAGTCAAGGATTAGGGCACCATTGTTCACACATGTAACAAAAAGACAGTCCCTGCTCTAAAGAGGCTACAATTTGAAATATAAAATGAGAAGAGGGGATTACAACAAACAGACCGGAGGAGTCAGTTGTCTGTTTTTCTGGTTATGTCCCATAATGGTCTAGTTTAAATGCCAAATGTGAATTTGGATGTAATCTTGTGAAATTCAAATCAAGTGGAAACCATGTGATTTGATTAAGCCAGTGTGGGTCAGTCAAAGGAAGCTAACCCTGAAATGCTTCTAAAGCTCAAAATAAACTATCCAATTGCATAGTTTATCAAATAAAATCTTCCCATAACAGAAATGAGATCTTATTCTCCTTTTCCATAGTTAAAAATGGTGAATGAAATGTAAGTAGACTCATCATGTCAGCATAAACCTAAATCTAATTGATCAGTTCAAAGAGCTGTTTCACTTTATTCAGCCTCAAGTTTCAAATTTTAAAAATAAAATGAGATGACAGTATCTGTCCTGTAGAATTGTCAAGTCATGCTTGCCAGAGGCTTGTGTATTGACTACTTTCTTGACATGTTGGGCCAAGTCCTTAGTGAGCCCATGTTGAGTACAGTTGGAGGCAGGGGAGAAAAATGGCTTTAAGTTCCATGAGTTCTGTCACTTGGGGCATTTTCTGTCATTTTAACTACCATGTTGTTTATTGGAGGTTAAAATGCTGCCACCTGCCAGAGCTTATTTCGCCCCCCGCCCCCCAGCGATCTCGACAGTGAAGCAGAAACAATGGTAGCAATAGTGGAAAACTCTTTTGACAAAAAAGGTTAGTATGGGCCAGGCTTTGGAGGCTGACGGGTGGGGGGTCTGAAGATCCTCTTCTTGATGAAACTATCATTTCATTTTGCCCAAAACTTACAAACCATCCAAAAAGTACAGATGGCTATTTGCCACCCAATCTATTTCCCATGACTTACTTCAAGAGATGAATGACATAAACTGGTAATAGTTTAAATGTTTCTTCGAAACTATTATTTCAATAGACCGTTGAACATACTACTCTTGCTCAACTATTTCATTCTGTAGTTTACAGATAAAGATGCCTTGGCCTCTGCCAAGTTCATTCATTCTAAAAAGGTGCTAACAGAACTTTGATACTTCAGGACCTGCAACTTCACTTAAAGGTCCTTCATTTGGCTAGGGATCAAATTAAACTAGAAACTATCAGAGTCCAATGAATGAAGATCCAGCATTGGTTATGTAAAGTATGTTACCTTGCTTATTTCATATTGCCCACAATATTACTGTAACTAGGTTAAAAAAAAATAAGTAGTACCCAACTATGTATGGAAGACAGGGAGGAAATGAAGGGGACAAACCAGGCCTTCATAAATCCTCTCATGGACCACCTTCCCATTACCACTCCAGTTCCTACACACACCACTCCCCACACACACTTGGTTCTCAAAGCATGTTATTGTGGGGAACGCAAGAAAGTCTCTGCTGATCAGAAATTGTCCATAGACTATAATTTGAGAACTACTGTTCTCTATCAAGGAAGCTTGTATCTTTAGATGCAAAAGTGAAAGTTTGACCCCTAGTAGCCTTTTTCCTAGGCTCAGATTTGGTTTAAGTGAAACGAATTTGATAGTTTTAGTCTAGTGTAAAATCCTGATGTTAAATGGCACAATTCTCAGTATCTGAACACACAAGGGTGTTGAAAGCCCGTATTGAGTTATGTTGGCTTTGTGAGGTTTGAACACTGTGAGTCAGGTCATTGCTAATACTATGTTTCTTTCACATCCCTTAACATTTACTTGTTAGTGTCTTTTAACAACTAAGTAGAAAGAATAGGTTTGGGCTGTCTATTTAAGCTACGGAGTTTAAATTGCATGGTTATCAGGGGAGATATAACTAGGCTTAATTAAATTTACCATAATCTCATGTAGCTTTTGCTTTCTTAATGGAATAAAATTATATTATTGTCAGCATGTAAAATGCCAGTAGATCTTGTGCACTAATTGTGCATTTAATATGTCACTGTACTTATTTGGATAAGTAAAATAACAATCATAACATGAGTATGAGTGCAGCAGCTATTTGATATTACTGTTATAATATAGCCTAGAACCCAGAATATACAGGAGATGAGGAACATCATCAAAACCAGTCAAAATAACCATTCTTAATCATTCGCCATCTACCTAATCAAACCCATGTATGGCTCCTCTACTTTTTGTACTAAAATTGTGGGGTCTGCTAGCTGTGTCAGAGCTTCAGCTAGCCTCAGCATTTTTAGTGCCAAAGGTAAAAGGATGGGCACTGATCCAGGGAATGTGTGAGACACAGTTAGGGATTTCATGAGGACATTTCAAAAGGTTCAGATAAATGTTTAAACTTAGTCCTTGTTTGAACTGAACCAAATCAGCCACTAGTAGCAGCTGTCAATGTGTTGTCATTGGTGGAAATGTAACCAGTAGGCTAAAGGCTAGGCTGTGATAGGCCCATACACAAGGGTGCAAGCCAGGAAGTGTGTGAAGACTCTATCCCTCCCCCTTGCCTGGCTGGCATAGGGCCTGTCAGCTGCAGTTCCTGCACTCCAAGACAGCACAGTTAATTACTCCCATGGCTTTGCTGAAGAGCGCACTGTACTTGCAGGGAGGCAAGAAGGAGGTGGACGATGGATCTGTCCCCTTTGCAATGCCCTTTGCTTATGCAGTCCCCCTGTATACTGGACTGCTAATTCCTCCCAGAGCTCGTTGTAAGGCAATGTGCATGCCTACCACCTGATACACAGGGTTGTGTTGAAATCCAGCCCAGAAATGGTAGACGCAAAGGCACAAATTCACTTCTCAATTCCACCAGTGTAAACATGGGAACCTCTACTGACTTTGATGGAGTTATTTTAAGTTTACAGTGGTGGAATTGAGCGCAGATTTTGCCCTTTTGTCTCTACCATCTTGGCTGGCTTTAACAGAAAAAAGAACGGAATTCTCAGATCTACACAGGTGTAATTGAGAACCTAATTTGCCCCAGCACTTACAACCTATTCATAGATTCATAGATTATAGGACTGGAAGGGACCTCGAGAGGTCATCGAGTCCAGTCCCCTGCCCGCATGGCAGGACCAAATACTGTCTAGACCATCCCTGATAGACATTTATCTAACCTACTCTTAAATATCTCCAGAGACGGAGATTCCACAACCTCCCTAGGCAATTTGTTCCAGTGTTTAACCACCCTGACAGTTAGGAACTTTTTCCTAATGTCCAACCTAGACCTCCCTTGCTGCAGTTTAAACCCATTGTTTCTGGTTCTATCCTTAGAGGCTAAGGTGAACAAGTTCTCTCCCTAGAACAATTCTAGAACAATAAATGAGGGGAGGCCAGGTTAGGGAACTCTGCAGTAACTGGAACCTCTTTTACAGCAAAGTAATTTTCTCCTGGTAGTGCATGGATTGCAGCAGCGTGTGTATATATAAATGATCACTTTGGATAACATTTCCAAAAGTGCCAAATTTCTTAGGTTCCTAAGTCTTATTTAAAAATATTATTTAAAAAAAATTACTTAGGAGCCTAATTCTTATTGATTTTCATTGACTTTCAAGTTTAAAAAATAGGACTTAAGTACCTAAGTGACTTAGGAGCTCTTGAAATTGTATTCTTAATTAATATAATTTCTAACAAAGTATTTTGTACCACACAAACGGAAGGGAATTCCAAGCCCAGGAGTCTGGAACAGCTTAAAGTATCCATTCTTTGTAACCATCAAAATTACGGAAAACAATAGTTGTGGTAAAAGTGCAAGTCAAGTACACGCCTATCCTAGCAGCATTGATGATCAATTCAAGTGATATTTGTGGATGGAGTACTAGAATGGTTTTTACTTTTTCAAAGTATATAGGAATACTTTACATTTACAAGACTTTAGTGTTAGTACAGTAGTGAAAAATGTTTAGAAAATATTTAACTCTTTGGGAGAGAAAGCTTATTGAGAACTTTATAACACAAAGTTGTTAATGCTAGCTAGACTTTCAGCAGAGGCACACAACAGTGACCTAGGTGTTGGCATCCTTTGTATCGTATAAATTAAATTACTAACTTAAAGTATAGTATCTCTTTGAAATAATCAAGCTCACCAGACAGGACATGAGTTCCCCAAATTTTATTCTTATAATGCAAGTTAAATAACTACAACATATTTATTTTTCTCACTAAACAATGTGCAAAAGACACAAAGGACAATGTTGCTTACAGCACAAGTTCAGTGAAAAAATAGGTAAAGCTAAACTGGAAAAAACCCTGTATGGAAGTGGATAGGAAACTCTAAGATCGGCATTGTTCTGTTGGGGAGGAGGGGTATGTCTCCCTTCTTTGTTTGGGTGAGAGATCTTGTCGCCAAATCTGTGGATCTTTCAAGTTCCACAGCAAAAGCCCTGTGCCTCTGCACTCTCTCTTAGTACTCTGGATCCCATGAGAGCCCGGTTCTAGAGCTATGATCACATGCTCTCTTTCATTGTCTGCTGGCTCTGAAGCTATCCCTGGATGGTATATATTTCATTGGGCAGTGGGTCAAACTGCACAAGGCAGTTTTCCCTAGGGCATCATTCTCTTGCTCTGGAATGCCATATGGGGTTGGTGAGGAGGATCCTGTTATGGAGAGCAGTTATCTCTCTGGAGACGCAGAACCACGTTCCCTGTACTACCCCTGCACGGAAAGGTGGTATTTGCATTGTGGTAGTACTGAGGAGCCCCGGTAATGGATCAGGGCCTCATTGTGCTAGGCACTGTACACACACAACACAAATATGATCTCTGCCCCAACGAGCTTACAGTCTAAATGTAATACTAGAGATAATCAATGGATATAACAATTCCACAGAGGCAACTCTCCTCCTTTCTATGGACCATGATTACATGGCTGACCTTCCAGAATTGCAGATCCTGGATCAAATTAAATGCTAAATGCAAATGAATATAGTAAGTCTGAATATAAAAAGCCCTTGAAAGAGAAGCTTGAAATAGTTCCACAAATACCCACCCTGACACACTTGCCCAAAAGAGTTGGTGTTTTATCTCTGCCACTAAAAGGGAAAAAACAAAAAGACAGTAACAGATTCTTTCATGCCTTCTCTTCCATTCCACTTGATTCAAGAAGCATGTCTGAGGGTGAAACTAAAGTGCTCAAATTATCTTGGTGGCCCCAGGAGCTTGCCTGCTTTTGATTCTCGATACCCCTGTTGGCCAGGGAATCTACTCTGAATCATCAGGTTGCCCTAGATACTCTCCTTCAGTGGGAATGTGTTTTCACCCTATTTCAGCGTCACTTCATGTATTGTCTAGAATCCTGAGTCAAAAGCTTTTGATACGTCCCATTTATTGACCAATGTACAAAAGTTTCTGTTACTGTCTAGAAAATTTCCATGTGAAAGACATACTTCCTGAAATGAGACCAATCTTCTATATTTGTCAAGAAGAAAAGAACCTCAGATAAGGTCATGCCCAATGACTTTAGTCTGTTTAGCTGCCATTGCTGCTTTTCTTTAAGTGGTACGATAAGTCTCTCTGTCCTTAACCTGCGTGTAATCAAGACATTCTTATAACACTTCCTTTATCTTTTCTCCTCTGATCAAATCTGAAATTTGGGGCCTGATTCACAAATGTATTTCTCCATTTCACACTGGCATAGCTCCATTGACTTAATATAAATGTTCCTTAGTGCAGAGGGGAGAACAAATCTTTCACAGTTAATGTTCCCTTCTCCTCTGCCCCTCCCCCACCCCACTGGGAACTATCTTCCTTTGCTAAAGATTCTTTTGAATGCACTAATTAAGGATAAGGGTCCCTTTGAAAGTTAATTAGTCTTTGACTGGCCTTATTTAAAGTGTTAAACCTGAAGCAAGTTCTCTGTATTTATTTCTTGATCATGTCTTTAAAGAGACCATATTTTGTTAAAAATTTCAATTAATCAATAACTTCAATCAATATCCAATATGATCTCCTTTGTGTACAGTGTCTACTTAATCACAACAATAGACAGGAAGGAAGTACCCAGTAACCAAAGCTTATCTCATGGTTTAAAAAAAGAAAAAAATGTAATGAAACCATCATTCTTATATTCTTTCTCCCATCGTACTTGTCCATTGCTTTTATATTATTTGGTTTAGATTATAAATGTATTGGGGGGCAGGGAAATGTATAATAACTGTCTTCAGAAGTTCAAGAGCTGGGGTGCATCTGCTGGGGCTTGGGGTTTCAGCCCTGTGGGGAGGGTGGTCTCGGGTCTTCAGCCCCATGGGAGGCACCTGCCAGGGCTCAGGGCTTCAGGCCCGTAGAAGGCACCTTCCCCGGGCTCAGAGGTTCAGCCCTACTCCTGCTGAAGTCCTTAGCCCTGACAGGCATGCCCTGCAGGCTGAAATTCCAAAACCTTCCTGCCCACTGTGTAGAAACCAGAGGTGACATGGAGGGGGGTGTCACATGCCCCCCCCCCCAGATTTTTGCCAGGGTTTGCTGACCCCACTCAGTCACATGATGCTGCCAGGCCCCCTCCCTGCATGGCAGCTGCTGGAGCCAGCAAGCTGGGAGCTGTGGCCCTGAGGAGAGGCAGTAGCAAACAGCTGGGAACTGCAGGGAGAACCACTGCTTTGCTGCTGCCTCTCTTCATGGACCTAAAGCAGCGGCCCCTACCTGCAGCTCCCAGCTGTTTGCCACTGCCACTTCACATGGAGCTAATACCTGGGAGCTGCAGGATGGGGCCGCTGAGAGTAAGAGGGGGGATGTGCCTGGGAGGTCATGACTCAAGCTGTTGTGGGGGAGGTGAACCTTTAAATTGTGTCCGTCCCCCCACTCTTAGCAGACACCAGTTGTCTCTGGCAGAAGCCCCTAGCCCCCCTACCCCTCCTCAGGGCAGAAGCTCCGAGCTCCCCGCCCCCTCCCCCCGGCTGGTAGGCAGAGAGTGGGGGAGTAGGGCTCTGCAAGCTGCACTTTAATTGTAAAAGAGCCACATGTGGCTAACGAGCCAGTTTGGCTACCCCTGCTATATACGTAGTGCAGCAAATCAAATGAATAATCCTCTAGTGACTTGAAATGTAGAAGGCATCTATTGGAATATCCTTCACACTAAATGCAGCATTATTTATTTATTTATTTTATTTAGGCAAAAACAACTAAATATGGTGATTTGAGCATTCAGGATTAATGTTCTTAAGTGACCTAGTTTGCAGAAAAAAATAAGCATACATTTATAGCCTCTGGCACTGTATTCGGGTCACAGATGGACAGATAGCAAAGCTATTCCTTAGTGATTTGCTTAAATTATAATACTAATACGCTACAAGAATGAGGACAGGCTCAATGTTAATTGTTCATGTTGCCTAAAAAGAAGATCAGTGGAATATACTTTGATATTAAGCGAGGGAATCGAGGTTATTTCAAACAATGTAAGTAAGCAGTTGTTTTTACATGCTTTGTACTGACAGTCAAATTATGAAAAAGATAAGGTGGGTGAGGTAATATATTTTATTGGACCAACTTCTGTTTGTGAGAGAGGCAAGCTTTTGAGCTTACACAGGGTATGTCTAAATTAAAAACCCATGGCTGGCTGGTGCCAGCTGACTCGGGCTTGCAGGGCGCTTGTACAAAGAGGCTGTGAAGATGTTTGAGTTCGGACTGAAGCCCGAGCTCTGGGATCCCTCTCGTCCCTCGTGGAACATTGTGGGACAGTTTCTGAAAGGCAGCAACAGTCAATGTAAGCAATGCAGTGTCTACAGTGGCCCTGTATCAACCTAACTACATCTACTTAAGCTCTATGCCTCTCTCAGAAGTGGAGTTATTAAGTCGGTGTAGTGGGTGAGTTACATTGCCGGGAGTGAAATTTTAGTGTTGACACTTACAGAGTAGGTCAATGTAAGGCAGCTTATGTCAACCTAACTCTGTAGTGTAGAGCAGGCGTAGGTCAATGGAAGAATTCTTCCGTTGACCCAGTGCTATCTACACCAGGCCCGCCAACAGCAATTCCGGACCCCAGGGCAGAATAGTCAATGGGCGCTCTTCCGGCATGGCTAGGGCTTCCACATGCCCGGCTGCCTTCGCCATTGCCGGTACCACCCCACGTATGCCTAGGAGCCTTGCAGCCTGCCTGGGTGATTTAAAAATGGCTGGGGTGGGGATTTAGTGGGCTATATATTGTTGTAATAAGCCATAAATCCAGTCTGTCTAATCAGTGTGTGATTTTTAGTGTCTAGCAAAGTTGTGAAACAAGATTAAGTTTACACAGAGCTCTTCTTCAGGTCTGAGAAATGTACTCAGAGTGTCACAGCTAAATACAAGGTATTTAGCATAAGTAGTTAGCATATTTTAAGGGACCCTGTTGAAGGTGAAGTGAACAGTAATACCTCTCCAGTCATAGGGGGGAAAGGAGGGGGAAAAAGGCTAGGGTGCGAGGGGATTTAGTGGGTTATAGATTGTTATAATAAGACATAAATCAAGTGTCTCTAGTCAGTCCATGATTCTTAGACCATGTCTACACTAGCCAGCTTACAGTGGCGCTGCAAGATCCCTCGTGTAGGCACTCTATACCGACGGGATGAGCGTGAGTAGCTATCTTCATTGGAGAAGCTCTTATAAAAGCAGCCATACGGGTCAGACAAAAGGTCCATCAAGCCCAGTGTCCTGTTTTCTGACCATGGCCAATGCCAGGTGCCGACATAGCGTTGTGCACTCTACCACTTAAGTCGGTGAAACTTATGTTGCTGTTGGGGTGTTTTTTCACACCCCTGAGTGACATAAGTTTTCCCGATATAAGTGCTAGTGTAGACATAACCTTAGTGTCTAGCAGTTATGAATTTAAGCTTCCATCTTTTGAAGGTGTTATGCTGGCTTCCTCTGAGGATGAGGTCTGAGAGGTCAGATATAGAGTGATTGCTTCGTGAAAAGTCCTTAAATTAGTAAACTTTGCTAGACACTAAAATTAGGGTTGCCAATTTTGGCTGGACATGTTCCTGGAGGTTTCATCATATGACATAATCTTTAATTCCTGGAGACTCCAGGACAATCCTGGAAGGTTAACAACCCAACTAAAATCCTCTCACCAACGGGAGTTGGTCCCATGAAAGATATTACCTCATCCACCTTGTCTCTCTAATATCCTGGGACCAACATAGCTACAACACCGTTGCAATCAAATTATTATAAATCATAGAAGTTTGAGATTGAAGAAAATCTATTACTCTGAATCCCTCCCCTTGAGAAATGCAAGATTCATTCCCCAGATAGCAGATACACTACATCTACACGAGAAAGCCAGGGAAGTGTCATATAGATTTCTAATGGACACTCAAACTCTTTCTCTCCCAGATGTGTTTATGATCATAAAGGCAAGTGATAGCATAAACATGGTTTTATGTACAGTAGCACTCATTTTATTATTACATAGTACTATGGTCTGTTTTCCTCTTTATCCACATGCCTGGAGGCCATATTACTATAGCACTAGGGTTGTCACCCGTCCAGGTATTACCCAGACAGTCCGTTTTTTGGCTTCTGTGTCCAGGTTCCATTTAGTGTTGCAGGTGCCCGGTTTTCAACTGGAAAGCCCAGTTACCATGGGGTGGGGGGAGGCGCCAGGTCATTAACCTGTGCCAGCCCCTACTCAGCTGGAGCTGCCTCTTACCTGCAGGCAGGCTCCTTGTCAGGCTGCAGCAGCTCCCATCCCAGCCCCAGAGCAGAGGGAGCCTAGCTGGGGGGAGAAGTGAGGGAGGGAAGTGGAGACAATCCAGCAAGCGATGCGGGGAGGAGAGGAGAAGAGCAGGCCATGGAGGCGGGACTTTAGGGGAAGAGGGAGAGGGGGAGAAGGAGGGGAGGGCCTCAAGGGAAGAGGAGGAGCAGGACTGGGGCTTGGGGGAAGAGGCAGAGAGGGGGCAGGACCTTGGGGGAGAGATGGGGCAGGGGACAGGGCCTTAGGGGTTCAGTTACCAGCAATTAGAAAGGTGGCAACCCGAAGTAGCACTACTATAGTTATGGTTGAAAAGTCTCTTCCATTATAATCTATTTTCAGGCATTCACTGTTTTCTGAAATCCATCTGTTAGGCCGAAAATTTTCCTGCTTTATCATCTGTTATCAACTGGAGGACTGTAGTGCATCTCCTCCATGATCAATATTCCACCCTATGGTCTGGAACTGTGGCTGCAACATCTTTGCATTTCCTATGTAGTTACCGTATATACTCTTCAGAAGCTGAATTTTTTTATAAAAAAGGGAAGCACCAGAGAAGGGGGTCGGCTTATGAACAGGTATAGAGAGGGAGAGGTGGGACACAGCCCCTCCACCCAACAGAGGGAGCAAGGAGAGGCAGCACAGTCAGCAGAGCCAGAAGGGAAGAGGCGGGGCCAGTCTCTCTCTCCTGGCCACGCTGCTCTCCCCACAGCCTCCGAAGCAGCTGCAGCTCTGGAGCTGGCAGGCTGCAGCCATGCTGCTCGGCCCTGTCCCCCAGAGCAGGCTGTGGTCACGCCGCTCGGCCTGCTGGAACACGCTGCGGCCGTGCTGCCCAGCCCAGCCCGCTGGAACACACTGTGGCCGTGCCGCCCGGTCTGGCCCGCCAGAGCAGGCTGCGTCCACGCTGCCCAGCCTACCGGAGCAGCTCCAGCCAGGTCAAAGACATCCTCCCCTGGCCCTCCCCAGATAAGGTGGGAAGGGATGGGATGGGGAGAGTGTGGGGGTCCTGGGCTAGGAGTGGGGTCATGTGGGGGGTGGTCGCAGGGGTTACTCCCCTGACCCCCAGCTTCTCCCCCCCCCCCAAAACATTTCCCCACCAGTTGCTGTCCCGGTCCGTCGGGGTACGCAGCTGGCACGCCAGGACACTTTGTTTACTTAGGTTTACCTCCGTGCCTGCAGAAGCTCGAGGTAAACAAACCATCTCGACCCACCAGCGGCTTATCCTGATGGCCCGAGAGCCATAGTTTGCTGACCCCTGAATTATAGAGTCGGCTTATGAATGCGTCATAAAAATTTTCCATTTTTACTTACCCATCTTGGGGGGGATGGCTTATAAACAAACTGGCTTATGATCAAGTATATAGATCCATGTAGCCCCTGCCTTGGCTTACACCCTACCATCCTACCAGAGAGTGCACACAGAGCATGCAAAGAATGTATGTTTCCTGTGGGACTAATGACATGATATTAGTTAACTATGGTGTTGGATACAAATGTGGACTGATTTAGTTAAACTGGTGTAAATGCCATTGTGGACACTAACAAAATAAATCTGGTTTATCCAAAATAAGTATCCAAATAGCATTTTGCTCTGGATTCAATCAATTTAAAATAATACCTTTAGTTAAACTGGTGCAATATCGGGGCAGATCTTCAGTCTGCGTAAATTGTTGTTGCTTCGTTTACTTCAACCCGGAAGCTTGACTTCAGTGGAGCTATGGCAGTTTGCACCATGTGAGGTTCTGCCCCTTTGTGTTTAGACAAGCCCTATATTTCATGGGAAATCTGGAGTTTTGGTTTTCTCCGGGTATGTCCTCAGTTCAGTCAGCAAGTAGTTAATGCCAGCTTGCTTTACTTGTAGATATGATCTGCCTGCTTTTGGTAGTTGGGAAGCCTCAGTCTGCATGGCTTGCATTGGAGTCTTGTTTGACATTTTTACTCTCTTTCATGGATGTTATTCCTGTATTTTCAGCATTGATATTGGAGGACATTGTTGGGCTATAATTAAATTATTCTGGAGGGGTTTGCATAAAATGTCACTGTGATTGTTAAGAAAATGAACAAAGTAATTTGATGCTGGTTATTTTAATCAGGTCCTGATTCTATTAGGTATATAACTTCAAATATGTTCAAATCTGGTAATGTCTGAAGGAAAAGAAATTTGAAATAATAACCATATCGTCATAGTTTTGTTAGGGTATGTCTACACTACAGGAATAATCTGAATTTACAGAATTCGAATTTTGGAAACAGATTGTATAAAGTCGAATGTATGCGGCCACACTAAGCACATTAATTCGGCAGTGTGCGTCCATGTACCGGGGCTAGCATCGATTTCCGGGCGTTGCACTGTGGGTAGTTATCCCATAGCTATCCCATAGTTCCCGCCGTCTCCCCTGCCCATTGGAATTCTGGGTTGAGATCCCAGTGCCTGATGGGGCAAAAAACATTGTCGCAGGTGGTTCTGGGTACAGCTTCACCCCTCCCTCCATGAAAGCAACAGCAGACAACCGTTTTGCGCCTTTTTTCCTTGGTGAACACTGCAGACGCCATACCAGGGCAAGCATGGAGCCCGCTCAGCTCAAGACAGCAGTCATGAACATTGTAAACACCTCCCGCATTATCGTGCAGTTTATGCTGAACCAGGACCAGAAAAACTAGGCAAGGAGGAGGCGGCGACGAGAGTGATGAGGACATGGACATGGACACAGAATTCTCTCAAACCACAGGCCCCGGTGCTTTGGAGATCATATTGTTGATGGGGCAGGTTCTATCCGTGGAACGCCGATTCTGGGCCTGGGAAACAAGCACAGACTGGTAGGACCTCATAGTGTTGCAGGTGTGGGACGATTCCCAGTGGCTGCGAAACTTTCACATGCGTAAGGGCACTTCCATGGAACTTTGCGACTTGCTTTCCCCTACCCTGTAGCGCCAGAATACCAGGATGAGAGCAGCCCTCACAGTTGAGAAGCGAGTGGTGATAGCCCTGTGGAAGCTTGCAATGCCAGACAGCTACTGGTCAGTCAGAAATCAATTTGGAGTGGGCAAATCTACTGTGGGGGCTGCTGTCATGCAAGTAGCCAAAGCAATCATTGAGCTGCTGCTACGAAAGATAGTGACTCTGGGAAATGTGCAGGTCATAGTGGATGGCTTTGCTGCAATGGGATTCCCTAACTGTGGTGGGGCGATAGATGGAACCCATATCCCTATCTTGGCACCAGAGCACCAGGGTACCCAGTACATAAACCGCAAGGGTTACTTTTCAATGGTGCTGCAAGCACTGGTGGATCACAGGGGACGTTTCACCAACATCAACATGGGCTGGCCGGGAAGGGTTCATGACACTCGCCTCTTCAGGAACACTACCTGTTTAAAGGGCTGCAGCAAGGGACTTACTTCCCGGACCAGAAAATAACTGTGGTGATGTTGAAATGCCTATAGTTATCCTTGGGGACCCAGCCTACCCCTTAATGCCATGGCTCATGAAGCTATACACAGGCAGCCTGGACAGGAGTCAGGAGCTGTTCAACTACAGGCTGAGCAAGTGCAGAATGCTGGTAGAATGTGCATTTGGACGTTTAAAAGGTCGTTGGCGCACGTTACTGACTCGCTCAGATCTCAGCCAAACCAATATCCCCATTGTTATTGCTGCTTGCTGTGTGCTCCACAATCTCTGTGAAAGTAAGGGGGAGACAGACCTTTATGGCGGGGTGGGAGGCTGAGGCAAATCGCCTGGTTGCTGATTACGCGCAGCCAGACACCAGGGCGATCAGAAGAGCACACCAGGAAGCGCGGCGCATCAGAGAAGCTTTGAAAACCAGTTTCATGACTGGTCAGGCTACTGTGTGAAAGTTCTGTTTGTTTCTCTTTGATGAAAACCCGCCCCCTTTATTGACTCATTCTCTGTAGGCAACCCACCCTCCCCCTTCAATCACAATTTGCTTTCAAAGGAAATAAAGTCACTATCATTTAAAAATCATGTATTCTTTATTAATTGATTATAAAAAGAGGGAGAGAACTGACAAGGTAGCCCGGGTGGGGTTTGGGAGAAGGATCGGAGGGAAGGAAAAGGCCACTAAAAAAAGATTAAAATAATGACAGCCTTTTGCTTGGGCTGTCCACTGGGGTGGAATGGGAGGGTGCACGGAGCCTCTCCCCACTGCGTTCTTACACATCTGGGTGAGGAGGCTATGGAACATGGGGAGGAGGGAGGGGGGTTATACAGGGGCTGTAGCGCCAGTCTGTGATCCTGCTGCCATTCCTGAAGCTCCACCAGATGCCGGAGCATGTCTGTTTGCTCACGCAGCAGCCCCAGCATTGCATCCTGCCTCCTCTGATCTTCCTGCCGCCACCTCTCATCTCGAGCGTCCCTTTTGTCCTCACGTTGGTCCCTCCTGTCCTCACGTTCACTGGCATCTTTCCTATACTTTGAAACCGTGTCCTTCCACTCATTCAGATGAGCTCTTTCGTTGCGGGTGGATTCCATGTTTTCCACGAACATCTTGTCTCGCGTCCTCTCTTTCCGACGCATTATCTGAGATAGCCTTCGGGACGGAGGAGGGAGGCTTGAAAAATTTGCAGCTGCTGGAGGGAAGGAAAAAAGGAGAGAATTTTTTTAAAAGATACATTTTACAGAACAATGCTTATACTCTTTCAAGGTGAACAACACTATTCACATTACATAGCACATGTGATTTCTGTGCAAGGTCGCATTTTGCCTCTTAATATTGAGTGCCTGTGGCTTTGCTGCTAGAGATCACAGACACAGGTCCGGGCAACAGAATTCGGCTTGCATGCGGCCATGGTAAGCCATTGTCTTTCAGCTTCTGCGCCCTCCTTTCCTACATACCAAGCAAAGCCTGTTGAGTGCTGCAGTTTTCCTGTCAGCAGCAGAAAACAAACTAACCCCCCCACCATCCAATTCTCTGGGATGATCGCTTTACCCCTCCCCCCATTGCATGGCAGGTATCAGGGAAGATCCCTGCTACCCAAACGCAAAAAGCTCAGGGCCAGTTCCGCCCCCCACCCCTGCGCTTGGCTAACTGCAGGGAAAGATTTATTTTCAGCCACAGGCAAACCGCCCAGTAGGAACGGCCACCTCTGTCCCCTTAATTAAATTCCCGTATTTCAACCAGGTTACCATGAGCGATATCACTCTCCTGAGGATTACACAACGAGATAAAGAACGGATGTTGCTTGAATGCCAGCGGGACCATACGCTGCCAGGCTTTGTCATGCAATGATACCAGATTACTTGCTACTAGCATGGCGTGGTCAAGTGTCCTACCATGGAGGACGGAATAAGGCTGCACTGCCCGGAAACCTTGTGGAAAGGCTTTTGGAGTACCTCCAGGAGAGCTTCATGGAGATGTCCCTCGAGGATTTCCGCTCCATCCCCAGACACGTTAACAGACTTTTCCAGTAGCTGTACTGGCCGCGAATGCATCCCAAGTCCTCAGGGCAAAGTAATCATTAAAAAACACTTGCTTTTAAAACAAGTTTTATATTTTAAAAGGTAAACTCACCTGAGGTCCCTTCCATGGGGTCATGGTCTTGGATACTGGCTTGGGAGGGTACTTCAGTCCGGCTGAGAAAAAGATCCTGGTTGTTGGGGAGAACGGAGTGCTGTGTGCTCTCCGCACGCTCGTTGTCCTCCTCCTCCTCTTCCCCATCCGCAGAATCCACAGGTGTGGCTGATGACATTACCCCCACCTCAGAATCCACGGTCAGAGATGGGGTAGTGGTGGTGGCCCCCTCTAGAATTGCATGCAGCTCAGCGTAGAAGCGGCATGTCTGCGGCTCTGACCCGGAGCGACTGTTTGCCTCCTTTGTTTTCTGATAGGCTTGTCTGAGCTCCTTGACTTTCACGCGGCACTGATCTGAGTCCCTATTGTGGCCTCTCTCCATCATGCCCTTGGAGATTTTTTCAAAAGTTTTGGCATTTCGTCTTTTCGAGTGAAGTTCTGCTAGCACTGAATCCTCTCCCCATATAGCGATCAGATCCAGTACCTCCCGTACGGTCCATGCTGGTGCTCTTTTTCGATTATCAGCCTGCATGGTTACCTGTGCTGATGAGCTCTCTGTGGTCACCTGTGCTCTCCGGTGCTGGGCAAACAGGAAATAAAATTCAAATGATCGCGGGGCTTTTCCTGTCCACCTGGCTAGTGCATCTGATTGCTGTCCAGAGCGGTCACCGTGGTGCACTGTGGGATAGCTCCCAGAGGTCAATGCCATCGAATTGCGGCCACACTAACCCTAATTCGAAATGGCAATATCGATTTCGGCGCTATTCCGCTCGTCGGTGAGGAGTACAGAAATCGATTTAAAGAGCCCTTTATTTCGAAATAAACGGCTTCGTTGTGTGGACGGGTGCAGGGTTAATTCAATTTAACGCTGCTAAATTTGAATTAAACCCTTAGTGTAGACCAGGCCTTAGAGGATGTGAAATTTTATTAGGGGGAAATACTAATACCAAAACAGTTGTGAAGTTATTCTGCATCATCAAAAATAAAACTAGACAAATTAAGGAAGAATATGGCCAGTTATTTTATGTAATCATAAAAAATCTGCAGAAGGCATAGTAAAATCCTTTATAGAAATACCAGTGTGTGTTGTGAACAGTATATTATGAAAGTCTGCATTAAAATAACGATGTTCAAGTCCACTGTATAAATCTATTGCCTGAGAATATGCTTGGGAAATCATATTGGTGCAGTCCTATTGAAAATTCCCATTCTAAATATATAAAAAGTTCTAGGAACAATGTCTAAGTTTTAGATCTGCATAGCTAGAGCAGTAATAGAACTGTTGCTGAATCTAATCTTCTAGAAAATGAATGCTTCAGGAATATTTAATGCCGCTATCCTAGTGTTCAAGCAGTAATAAAACAGGCCAAGGCTGTTTACTTGGCATAGTGGTGAGGGGATGATACAAAAGTACAGATGCAATGCATTCAGTAAAGATCACACTTGTATCATTATTTATAGTAGCTAGAATCTACCTTCTGAAATCTTAATAATTCCTAAGTTTACCTAGTATTAAGATGGATATATAAAAATTAAACAAATATTTCTACTTACCTATGCTGCATTAAGTTAAAATATAAAATAATCAATCCAGTCTTTGATTAGCCTGTATATTTATTTGGAAAAAGAGCTTTCATGTGCTATAATACATTCGTATAAAATCTTGTACATATAATTGTTTCATAAGGAGGAAGGGGCCTCAAATGTAAACACACATTTGAGCAACTGTACTCATGTGATTAGTCCTGTAAAGTTCAGTGGGACTGCTTGTATGCATTAAGTTACTTAGCTGGATAAGTGTGTGCAGGATCAGGATAGAAAGGAGGAAATATGCATATGATGTATAATTAAGTAATGCCTATTAAAATGAATGATCTGGCTTCCTTAAGCATGTTCTTAATAGATTTTGTTCATCTGTCATGCTGCTACCACTGTAAAGTAAATCTGACCATCACCCACAGAAGCAAAAAATGAGAAGTTCTTTTTCAATAGTTACTTCTCTTGCCTTCCCTGAAAGAAATGAGTCACAACCTTCCCTTGTAATCTTCATACTTTTGAAAGTAGGATTTTCATTGTTTTAAAATTTAGTCATTTTACTCTAACAGTTTGGGAGAGGGGGGCTGACATTTCTAAATTGTAAGCTTTTAATTAGTTGACTAGATCCTGAAATGCCATACTAGAGGATTTTTTTCTACATTCTGATAGGAAGGGAGGTGGGTGATTTATTTAAAACAACAACACTATTCACTTTTTGTAGGGGGAACCCATATGTAATTAGTGAAATGCAGGTTTAAAGCTAAGAAGTATTGCATAGGATGTACTGGATTGCCCACAAGCACCCCTCAGCTGCTGGTTTAGAATGGCATAAACATCTTTTAAAAATCTGTCAGCCAGTTCATATGTAAGGTTTGCAGCAGTGTAGGCTGCATATATGCATAGGATGAGAAAAGGAAACCTGATAGGTTAATAGTGACACAGAACGAGTTACTGCTTATATAGGCAATGTTCAAACCACATGCAAACCCACTTTTCTTCTGGAGCAGAGAGCACTTGTTTTTAAATGTTGCTATTGCTCTTGTAAAAACAAAACAAAACAGGCAAAATACATAATAATACTCACAGAGCAAAATAAATGCTTTTCAACCCATGCTTTCGTATTTTTTTATTTATTTGTATAATGCCAACATTGTGCAAGGCTGTATGTTTATGGTACTGTACGTACCCGACTGTTTACATTAATACATTCACCTATGTGTATCTATCTTAGATGTTGTTTTCCTTCCTTTGTATGTATTGTATATTAATGTAGGGCTTGTAGGTGATACCAGATTGATTGCTCCCGGAGGCTGAAGCTCTCTGTTTATCCAAAGAGAAACTACAAGATAGGCAGGGGCAGTTTCTCTATAGTGCTCTGCCAATATATCTCAACCCCAACCTGGATGAACTTACTCCATGTGAGGGCAAGTCTACACTACAAAATTAAGTTGACCTAAGTTACATCAACTTACAGCCACTGCAGCAATTAAGTCACTTTTGCATATCCACACTGTGCTCCCAATGTCAGCGGTGTGCATTCTCACTAGCAGTGCTTGCATCAATCTAGAGAGTAGTGCACCATGGGTAGTTATCCCACTGTGCAACTTGCCACCATCTAGCGCAGGGTGTTTTGGGAAGGGTTTGCAGTGCCTTATAGGGGCAAATGAGTCACTTACGGGTGACTGGGAACATGGTTTCAATGTCCCATGATACAGTTTTCTCCATCCCATTTTATCTGCATCCCATAATGTTTCATGCCTCTTTTCAAAAGCCATGCAAGCCTGTGTGTCCGCCATCTCTGTGAGAAGCATGGATCCTGCACGGCTCTACACTATTGTGATGAGCGTTGTGAGCATGGCACACCTGATCCTGCAGTATTTGCGGAGTTCCCGGGGTAGCCAGGATGAACATTATAATTCCTTGGAGGGTAGCTTACTGTGGGACATAGAACATAAGAACGGCCATACGGGGTCAGATCAAAGGTCCATCTAGCCCAGTATCCTGTAATCCTCAAGTGATCCATTCCCTGTCATTCATTCCCCACTCTGACAAACAGAGGCTAGGGACACCACCCCTGTCCATCCTGGCTAATAGCCATTGATGGACCTATCCTCTATGAATGTATCTAATTCTTTTATGAACACTGTTATAGTCTTGGCCTTCACAACATCCTTTGGCAATGAGTTCCACAGGTTGACTGTGTGTTGTGTGAAGAAATACTTCCTTTTGCTTGTTTTAAACCTGCTGCATAGTTCTTGTGTTAAGAGAAACAATTCAAGGTGGTTGTTGGCATTCACGGAGCAGCTGCAGATGGTGGAGCACCATTCTGGGCCCCGGAAACAAGTACTGACTGGTGAGATCACGTCGTTATGCAGGTATGGGATAATGAGCAGTGGCTGCAGAACTTTTGGATGCACAAGACCACATTCCTGGATGTGTGTGTGGCGCTTGCCACAGCCCTTCAGCGCAGTGACACCAGAATGAGAGCTGCACTGACAGCAAAGAAACAAGTGGCGATCGCTGTGTGGAAGCTGGCAACACTAGATTGCTACCATCAGTCAGGAATCAATTGGGAAATCCACTGAGGGGGTTGCTGTGATGCAAGTGTGCAGGCCCATTAATGACATCCAGCTGTGAAGGACTGTGCCTCTGGGCAACATGCAGGGCATAATGGATAGTTTTGCAGCAATGAGGTTCCCAAACTGTGGTGGGGTGATAGATGGCATGCGTATCCCAATTTTGGCACCAGGCCATCTTGCCCCTGAGTATATCAACAGACAGGGCTACTTTTCTGTGCTATTGCAAGCACTGGTGGATCACCAGGGATGTTTTACTGACATCAATGCGGTATGGTGAGGGATGCATGGAGGGACTTTCTTTTTGGACCAGAAGATGATCATTGGGAATGTTGAAATGCCAATAGTGATCCTGGGATACCCCCACTACCTACCCCTTACTCCCATGGTTCATGAAGCTGTACCCTGGCCACCTCGACAGCTGCAAGGAGCGCTTCAACTACAGGCTCAGCAGGACAGTTAAATGTTCCTTTGGCCATTTGAAAGGCTGCTGGTACTGTCTACTCATGAGATTAGACCTCACTGAAAAAAATATCTCAATGGGTACCTGCTGTATGCTTCATAGTATCTGTGAAGCAAAAGGGGGAAAGCTTCCGCCACGGTGGAGGGCAGAGGTGGAGCAGCTGTCTGCTGATTTTGAGCAGCCAGATACCAGGGCTATAAGAAGAGCTTGATGGGGAGCTATACAGCTCAGGGAAGCTTTGAAAGACCATTTTAATAGTAAGCCACAGTCATGTGTGTTGCTGTAGTGTGCTCTGCCTGGCTTTTATTTTTTTTTTTTTTTTTGCCCCCCAGTATGAACCTTGTAATGAGTGTTGTGTGTGTAGTATTATAACATTGTAAATGCCCCTATTGCTATTTTCTGTGAATTATGTCAGCCCTAGCCAGCATATGTTGTGAACTAATAAAAATGAATTAAGTTTCCATAACAGACACCATGTGGAATGTGGGTGGGTGGGGGTAAAAGGAAGTCCCGGAATGTAGTTCTCTATGGGCTGCAGAGGGAGGTGAGCACAGGTCTGTTGAACCTGAAGGTCAACAAGAATCTCTAGCATGTCTGTTTGCCACTTGAAAATCGCTAGCATCTCCTGCTGCACCTCTCTCTCCTTTTCCTGTGCTTTTCTCCTCTCCTCTCCATCCTTGTCCATTCTGTCCATAAGGGTGATCCTCCAAGCCCTGTGCTCAGTGTCCACCACACCAGAGGTTTGCAGGATCTCTTAGAACATGTCATCCTGCATCTTCTCCTCCTTATCTGACTGAGCTGCTCCACTGGTGTGGATGGAGAGACCCTCAAGGCCACATTTCCATCTGCAAAAGATACAATGCACAGAGGCACTATTGTGAATATATTCACAAGATAAATGGAAACGTGGTATACTGAACTCACTCCCCTTCATCCACACAAGTTGCAAGCACTATATTCTCACTTCTCCTTGGGATTCATAGAGCACAGAGGCTGTCCCAGCAGCCATGGTGACTGTGGCCTGTGAGGGAGAGAGCGAGTTGGGACAATGAGGGGGACGGGTGTGAGTATATGCAGATAGGGCAATTGAACTGAATACTGGCACCGTTTTCCACTGCCAGTGGTGATTTTAGTTGATATCTCACTCCTGAGATTAATGGAGGCTGAAAGGGAACTGCTCCTGCACATGTCTGGCTGTAGACTGGATCCATATGCTGCTAGCTTGTGTGTTGCAATGATGTCTGCTTAAGTAATTGCTGAGTGAAATGTGAAAGTGTCCTACCACGGCAGAAAAAATAAGGCAGCCCTCCCTAGAAACCTTCAGCAGAGGATTGCAGTGTACCTTCAGAAAAGTTTCCTCAAGATCTCTGAATTCAAGGTGCATCCTGGTGCACATAAACAAACTGTTCTGCAGGACCCCCTCTGCCTAACTCTACAGGGGAATAAGAAGCAGATAGTGTGTCTACCTCTGTTGGTTATTTCACTACCTTTTCTAGCATGATTAATAAAGAGTAAATGAACAGATGTGTCCCTGCAATATCAAAGCAAACTGCAAACTTACCAGAGGTTCCTTTCCAGGCATCAGGCTTGCCCATGCTGGACTGTAGGGACTGGCTTGACTGTTCTAGAGTAAAAACATGTTCTGGATCGCTGCACCACTGGATCCCCCAGTCGCCTGTCCCCCATACTCCTCCTCTTACTCATCCAACACCTCCTTACTGTTCACTCCAGCGGCCTGTAATTCCAGCCCCCCCCCCGAAGTATGCACGGGGCCCTGGAGGGAGGGGAGGGTCTCCGCCAAAGATGGCATGCAGCTCTTTGTAAAAGTGGCATGTCTGCAGCTCTGCACCACAGCGACTGTTAGACTCTGTTGTCTTCTGGTATGCCTGCTTCAGCTCCTTGGCTTTCACGTGCAGGGCTGGCTCCAGGCACCAGCCGACCAAGCACGTCCTTGGGGCAGGGTGGCACTCGATTTTTTATTTATTTTTATTTTTTTTTTATTCGGCGGCACGGCGCTTGAAGGGGGGGGGCGGTGCTTGGAGAGGGGCCGGGGCTTCGGGCGGCGTGGTGCTTGGAGGGGGGCCAGGGGCTTCGGGCGGCGTGGTGCTTGGGAGGGCGGGGTCTGGCGCGGTGTGACGCTCGGAGGGAGGCGGGGGCTTCAGGCGGCGCGGCACTGGGGGGGCGGGGCTTTGGGCGGTGCGGCACTGGGGGGGCGGGACTTCAGGTGGCATGGTGCTGGGGGGGCGGGGATTTTGGCGGTGCTCGCGGGGGAGGCGGTACGGCAGGGCAGCTCTCTTCTTTTTTGCCTGGGGCGGCAAAAAAGTTAGAGCCGGCCCTGTTCAAATGGCACTGCTGCAGGTCCCTCTTGTTGCCCTTCTCCCCATACCCCAAGCGATCTGCTCATAGATATAGACGTTTCTATGGCCAGATCGGAGCTGTGCCTGCGCAGCCTCTTCTCCCCACAGACCCAGGAGATCCACCCCCTCCTGTGTACTCCAGGCAGTGTGCAGCCAGCATGGTCAGCTGGGCAGTTGCTAGGTGAACTCTCCACGCCGAACAAATAGGAAATGGAATTCCAAAAGTTTGCAGGGCTTTAAAGGGGAGGGCTGTCTACCTGGCCGCCAGGCAGTGGAGTTCAAAATGGTGACCGGAGGGGTCATGTTAGGGCATTGTGAGAAACCTCCTGGAGGCCACTAAAGTCAATGTAAGTAATGCAGTGTTTACACTCTGACACTGTATCGACCTAACTATGTCAGCCTAAGTGCTACGCCTCTCACAGACGTGGAGTTATTAGGTCGGTATAGTGGGCATGTTACATCAGCGGGAGTGACATTTTTAGTGTAGCTGCTTACAGAGTTGGGTCTACATAAGCTGCCTTGCATCAATCTAACTCTGTATCGTAGACCAGGCCTAAGTCAGTGTAGTGGGTGAGTTACATTGGTGGGAGCAGCATTTTAGTGTAGACACTTACAGAATTAGGTCAACATAAGCTGTCTTACCTCGACTTAACTCTGTAATGTAGACCAGGGCTGAGGTAGAGTGATAAAAGCTCCATGCCTATTCAGTCTTTGGTCTCTTTTGCTGATGCTGCTGACAAAAGTGTAATTGTTATGGTGATGGCTTTCATGATGTGGAAATTTGTCCATTGGAATGGACTGAGGCAATTGATTCTTTATTTAAGCCATTAACTGGGCTGTTTTTTTGCTACAGGAATTAACTGTGAAGCACAAAGAGAAATATCTAAAATATTCGTTTCTGTTTGAAAATTAATGTCACTATTACATTATTTTATATTGTCATGTTAAAACACAGTACTGTAACTAGTTGGTTAGAATAGAAGAGCATTTGTGAAAAGCAAAGCTAGAAAATACTGGTATTTCTAATGGTCTTTTTATAAATTGGATAAAAATTATTTTTATATGGATGCACAGAAGTCGAAAGGACTCTAGTTTTAGACAACTATGGTATTGAAGTTTTAAAATCCTGTGTAGACCTTTGGACAACATTTAACCTCCATAAATGTAGATCAGGGAAGCCAATGTGGGATAAACCTTTTGGTCTTGATTCACTTGTGTTGGTGCAGGGAAGGCAGCTGCATCCCAGGAGAGATTTACCCTTAGTGAAGGAGAGCCTTAGTCTCCATCTGGGGTAATAAGACTAAGAGGGACCTTTATTTCTATCTTGTCCTTATTGCAGGTAGTATTTAGCTGCATAATATTTCCTTGGTGCAGGAAAAAATAATCCTTTAAAAGTAGCTAATGTCATAGTAATTAATGTTATGGTTGTTTAGATTTGGTCATCAGACTCCACGCAAGATTTTTTTATCTTGTAATGAAATCTGAGAAGTAATCACTGAGACATTTTACTATGTGAACTGAGGCCTCATCTTTTATCCCATTTAACACCTAAAGAAAAGGTTATAGAAACATGCATGATTTTCATACTGTTGAGAACAGTGTTACATACATGAGAAGTGTACCTGATTTTTATTGTCTACAGATGACAGGAAAGCAGAATTGCAGCATTAGAAATAGGGATGCATATTTATGGAAATATATTAATTCCCCATAAAGTTATTTTTGAGGAGGTCCGGGATGGACTTCCTAGAAGAAGCTTCCCAATAAATTCAGGATGTTTGAATGTATGTTTGAGTATATTCTTCAGGTTTGATTTACTCCTGTACTAGAGATATCATAATTAGGCTGACTAAACTGTAGCTCCAAACCACTGCATTAATTTTCTGAAATCAATATGTTGCGTGAATTTTTTTAAAATATATTTAAAAAATTTAAAGCTAAAAAAAATCAGTTACATATAAAGCATATATATTTAAATCATTAGGAATTATGTTGAATACGTTTTTTAAATCACATGCAGTTACTTTTAGAACGCAGTCCTGGACTTAAGCATCTATTTGTGGTAGGATAAAGTGGACTTTGAAGGTTTTTTATAATTGTACTTTTCCATGGTGGAATCTATTTTAAGTGTTTTGAGAATTAGAACTTTGAACTATTTGAGCAACTAAACCAGCATGGGTACCTTTCTCATTTGAGCTTTCAATGGAGTGAGATTTTTTAATTAGTCCCTTTGATTTTCTGTATGTTGAATGTTTTCTGAAAGACAGCACTTTAGCAATGAAGAGCCAAAAAGAAAAAAAAAAAACGTGATGCTATGGTGATTTGCATTATTATGATTATTGTTATTCTATGTTTGTAGTTCGACAATCAGCAAGCACTGGGAGGCAGAACTGGCCACACTTAAGGGTAACAATGCCAAGCTCACAGCAGCTCTGCTGGAGTCCACTGCCAATGTAAAACAATGGAAACAACAGCTTGCTGCATATCAGGAGGAAGCAGAACGTCTACATAAGCGGGTGAGTCCAGACAAACAGCTAAGGTCCTTGAAAACCATAAGACTGAGGAGCTATTGAGTATATTTGATTATTTTGAAGTAAATCAAACATACAATGTGGTGATCTCTCAAGGGATTATCGTTTCATATTGCAGTTGCCAAACTGCACCCAAGCAGGGTTTTGTGAGACTGTGTGTGTGTGTGTGAGAGAGAGAGAGAGAGGGAGAGAATGAGAGAGAGAGAGCAATACACCTTAATGTGTGCACTGACTTTCTTCTTAGGAATTTACTCAAAACCCCAGGGTGGAGCAAAGTATTCTGTAACATGAAGGGTTGTAAATTGTCACAAGAAATGTGTATATTTTTATATCACTTAGACTGTGCTGTAGAGGTGTGTGGCATCTTATAGACATGGGCAGCGGGTGACGATTCCCCTGGGGGAGGCCAGCTCCCCATTCACCTCTTCTGCCCATGGTCCCACCCACACTCCACCTCTGCCCCCTCCCCACTTGCCACATCCCTCCTCCCCTTCCCCCCCTCATTGCTCTCCCTGCCCACATCCCTCCTCCCACCGGAACTCCACAATTCTTCCCCAACCCCTGATTTCCCTGCACTGGGCCATCCTCCATGCCATGCACCCACTGTCCCTGCCCCCATCCCATCCTGCCCCCTGCATCTCCCTTCGCCCTCCTCTTGCCCCCTCACACATCCTTGTTTCCCCTTCAATCCCCTCTTGCTCACATCCCCGAACAGCTGATATGCGGATTGTCCCTGCAAGAGGTACACCAAGCTGCCCTGCTTCAGAGCACACAGAGTGCAATATAAGCTCCATAAATGGAAAAGGTCCAGAATACCTCTTTCAAAAGTAGCAGCAACTTTTCATTTAGCTTCAGAGCAAGGGGGTTTGGTGGAGGAAATAAAGGCTTGTCAGCAAAATTCTGATACCTAGGAGTGGGAAGGAAAATCTCTTCAATTAGGAAAATCCTTCACCTAACCCAATAAAGCCACTCTCATAATAGACGGGGGTGGGGGGACGGGGGCAGTAAAACTGTGTTAGAAAGGAACATTATACTGCTCAAGATTCATCTCTCCCAGCTGCATCCAGTGCTCCAGGCTCCCCAGCAGCAGCCCCAGGGCTCGGGGACCTTGCAAGGAGCATGGGACCCAGCGTCACTGCAGCAGGAAGTGCAGTTCACTTCCTGCTGCTGCTGGGATGCAGGGAGTCCAGCCATTCTTCCTAGCCAGCTCCTCCTGGATCATAACAAGGAGCCAATTCCATTGCATTGCAGTCCCACAGCCCCAGACCCTGCCCCTTGGTGGCTCCACATTCCCTGGGGATGGGCAGCTTCTCCCCGCATTAAGGGGGCATAGTATACAGAGGCCATTGTACTTCTATAGAAAGGTGTCCAGATCCTGAGGAGAGGGGAGGAGGGACTGGCAGTGGGGAGTCAAGGGGGAGGAGAGAAGCAGCCAGGCAGCAGCGGGCTGCTTGGAGCTGCCTCTGAGCTTTTATATGTGCTATGCAGGTTCCTAGGCATCTGAGGAGGCAGTATCTGATACTCAGCTTCCTGGGTTCATCAGTAATCTACCTGGATTCCGAAGAGTTTACTGATAAATCCAGGAAGCTGAGTAACACATACTGCCTGCTCAGTCACCGCGGAAACTGCATGGCACATAATAAAAACATCCTCCAGCAGAAGCCCAGACATGGAAACCGCCAAAACCCGCAACCTGGGGTCCAGCAGCAGCGCAAGGGAAGGCTCAACCTTCCCTGGCCTATTGTACCTGCCGCCCATGCGTACAGACAAGTAAGACATGGGCCCAAATCACCCCCACATATCCTTTTGCATGCAGGTATCCTTCTTGCTGTGTGGAAGATTGCTCAGGTTGCCTCCTCAGTGCTCAGCATCTACAGTGAGGAGGTGGAGACTGGGCAGACTGGAGAAAAGAGTAGTTAGGTCAGAAGCAGGGTTTGGGGGGTACATCTTGCTCTCACCTGCCTATATTATCTTTCCCACAAAACCTCCATCTGGGGGTCCTTGAGCAGCTGCAAACAGGGGAGTGCCCGGTAGTTTGATTGTAAAGGAAATGTAGTGCCAAGGAGCCTGTGGTAGGGGCTCTTTATGAGTAGCTGCAGAGGCCCAGTCCCTCCTGTGGATACCTGCGGCCTGCCAAGCATGGAGGTGGTGCAGCCTTTTCTTGGAGGTGGTGGTGAGGTAGATATTGGGATTGGGGGCGAATCTCAGGGAGGAGATCCTTGTGAATATTTCCTCCTCGTAGTCTCCTTCTTAGGGTTTTGCTATGGGAATTGGGAAGGGATGATGATCTGGGCTCTGACGGCATCCTTAGATATGATGAGCTTGATTGTCCGCTGACATGGGGTTTGTGACACAGAAGGTGCTGGAGCTAATGGTAGAGCTGATCTGGGAAGAAATTCTCCAGTGGCATTCTCCAGGTGCTTTAGGTTCACTTTGTGTCAGTTCCACTACTTTCTGCAACAGATCTTACCTCCCACCTGCCCCAATGCTATGCCTGACTCTCCACTGCTGTTAGGTCCCTGAGGTATCTTACATCTGTGGTGTAAGTTAAAGCTCCCTCCCCTGCCCCACAACTTTTACATGCACCACGGAGAGGCAGCTGAGAATCAAAGAGTCACAGCCAACCTCCTGACAGCCTCTTCTCTCCGCTGCACCTGAGCAAACTTGGGTTCATTGGAGAATCAAGTCCATCGTTCTCACTGAAGACCCAATCCTGCATACTCTTACACTACTATGCATAGACCTATAAGCTCGGTAGTAAATATCCTCCTATGTAAGCAGTGCAGAAAGAATTTGACAGACTATAGAATCTGGCCTGATATAGGGAGATATGACAATGCATGACAGAGGAATGAAGTTTACACAAAATTGCAGTAATGAAATGATCTGGTTTTGTAATATATGCATTGTGCTATTTCTCTTTTTTTTCTTGTAATATTTTATATTTTAATATCATTTATTCTTTATATTAAGTTGGCACAGGAGTTTCACTCTGACCAGCCTGGAATGTGTTTCTGCACTTATGAAATCATACTTCCACATTTGGGAATAAATTAGAAACCAAAGGCAGCATCAGTACTTGCAGAAAGGAGCTGTGTCTTGTTTAGTGGTTTGTTTACTATTTTATTAATTTTTGTTACCTTAGAAAAAATTGTGAAGGTGACCTCAGTTTAAAAAACCCATAAATTTCTTCCATAAATGCCATCCTCTTGAGTATGCTGAAAGAAAAGCACAACTAGAAAAGATAGGTGTTTTAGAAAAGTGGTTCTCAATCAGGTGCCCGGCACCCCGTGGGGGGCTGCCAAGCAGGACCAGCATTAGATTTGCTGGGGCCCAGGAGAGAAAGCTGAAGCCCCACCACATGGGGCTGACACCTGATGCCCTGAGCTCTGCCATCCAGGGCTGAAGCCTGAGCAACTTAGCTTCATTGAGCCCCATGGGGCATGTGGCCTGGGCAGTTGCCTTGCTTGCTACCCCCTAATGCCAGCCCTGGCTTTTATATGCAGAAAAACAGTTGTTGTGGAAGAGGTGGGCTATGGAGTTTTTATAGTATGTTGCGGCGGGGGGAGCGGCAGGGGCTCAGAGAGAAAAAGATTGAGAACCCCTGTTTTAGAAGTCAGGTCCTTCCAGTTTGGTGTTATAAACTGGCATGTGAATACCTATTGCCGTCTATTCCATGGAATAATGTATGTTGAGTCTGCTTGTGTATATGTACAGGTTTCCTTTGCTACCTCTTTTAGTGAGCTACTCCCTTAGCTCTTCTAAACCTGTGTTTTCTGGGAATATGAACATTAGTTGTAATCATGATGCTCCAGTTATGCAGCTGGCTGGTAGTTATGGTATGATGTCTATAGGTATGTAGTCATAAATAATTACAGTGGAATCTCACCCAGTATGCTGTCTTCATTGGGGATTTCTAAGCATGGAGATAGACTTGACCCAATAAATCCAGCTCTCTAAGCAAATACACCTCTACCTCGATATAACGCGACCCGATATAACACGAATTCGGATATAACGCGGTAAAGCAGTGCTCCGGGGCTGGGGGAACAGGGCTGCACACTCCAGTGGATCAAAGCAAGTTCAGTATAACGTGGTTTCACCTATAACGCGGTAAGATGGACAGCGTTATATCGAGGTAGAGGTGTAGATGGAGTTCCGGCATTTAAAAAAAAATCAACATCAATATGCAGTCAGCATGATTGATGCAAAAGTGGATCAAATGAGGATGCAGGTCATTAATCTAGACTGGTCCTGATCCTGCAAGGTTCTGAGCACTTTCAACACTTCCCTCGGCACTTTACAAGAATCAGTCAGTACCTTTTAGGGTCAGGTCCCATGTTTGGAACTGGAGAAGCTGTTAGATTTGGTAGTTAATTCAGCGACATATTTTTTAAAGCACAATTTTGACAAGTTACTGCATCTCAGTTAGCTCCCTCTATAATAAAGATAGAAACTGGTGCTTAAAATTCTGCTGAAACATTGGAATAACAGACAAGGAGGCAATGTTTTAGCTACAGCATATGATGGCAAGCAGAGGTTAAGTGACTGTGCCTTTTTTGGCAAATGGATTATCATTGTATTAGAGTCAGATTTAGCAACTGAACCTTTCTTCAGAGGGCATGTAGATGAAACATGACCAAAAATCTGTCCATTAAGCTCCCAAGAAACATGCCATTTGGTCCCAAGAGAGCCTTGTCAAGAAAAGAGACTCCTGTAATGAATAGCCCTGATTTTTAGAAATATTCATATTAAGATAGATTTCAAGAGGAGGCAAAAACCCCAGTACGGGTTTGCATGTTAAAGGGTAGTTAAATGGGTTCTCTGTACACAAGATTTTTCTGTGAGAGCATCCTGCATGGGCGGTTTTTATATCTGTGTCTGTCTGTGTTCTCTTGGGAAGCTCACACACCAATCAGATTGTCCTAGAAAATCACAAAAAAGCCAGTGTACATAGTGAGAGGGAGAACCCTAGTGGATAATCACATTTGTTACAGAGAAAGGAAAGAAACCAGAATGAATTGGAGTTTCTAGAAATAATGACTTGTTTTACATCTGTTTAATGATGCATAGTGTAGTTTTGAAAATTAAATTTTCTATGCAATTTGGTAAAACTGCATTATAATTTGTATTTTAGAAGTGTAAGATCATTTACTTTAATTGAATTACTTATTTAAGTAAAGTTAAGTAAGTGAGTATTTGCAGGATGGGGGCCTAAGTCCTCAAGTTGGGAGCTGTAGCAGACTCTTATCCTCTGAGTATCAAACACAAAAGCAACATATCACACGTACTGAACAACGGGCTACACACTATTAGCTTGACCTTATTTTTCTGTACTTAGTCCTTCCCTATTGTTTTTGTTGCTAAAATTGTGTTACTGCTTGCCTTTTTCCTGTATATTTTTATATTCAACCAGAATCTTGATGTAGTATGTTTATAATTAGCATTCGTCTTTACAGTTCTATATAACCCTTTTTTCATGTTTTATTATTCTCATTAATCCTAGCCTGTCTGTCTATCTTGCTGTAAAACATCTTAAGTATGATATCAGGCCTTTTCTGCACTCTGCTGGAGGTGTTGGCACTCTAAAACCCACCTGCCCAGTTAGGCTACCAGCAAGACTTAGTCCTCTAGAGGCCTAGAAGGGCCAAAAGGAGAAACTGACCAATTGGGAGCCAGCAGGCCGGATAAGGACTGTGACAGAGTTGGATCTCCTCAGTACTAGCCCAGAACCCCAGGGCCAGGTCAGGGCCTTATTTTCAAGCGCTGCAACTAAGTATGTTGTTTGTTTATTTAAAGGTGCAGACAGCCAACATCTGAGTTTATTTTTATTTAACTCTTTAGGGACTGTTGCTGAGTTTGTGACATGGTCACCCTGCTCTAAGTAGGCTGCCAGAACTTGTGGTCTAAGGCAGGGAACACCTGCAGTACCACACTTGGCCCCACAAGAGGCACTATGGAGCAGCCACACCTATCCCAACTTGGTATTAGCAATGGGATCGATTCCTCCTTCCTGTAAAGGAGAACCATGGAGGAGACCGCTCTGCAGCAGAGGCTTTTCCTCGACATGCAACAGGAGGCCCAGGAGGCCACCCAGAAGCAGCAAGCTGTGCTCCTCAAGCTACTGTAGAGGCAGCAGCCATAGCAGCAATGACAGTTCCAGGAGGCAATAAACGAGTGGCTCACCAGCTGCTCCCATTCCAGAGTGACACTGTTGCGGTCAGGAATAGACCTTACTAAACTGGGACCTGATGATGATCTTGAGATACATGTTACGCTGCTCAGTGGGAAAAGACTACTAAGTTGCATGACTAGTTCCTTTTCTGTCTGGGGAAGCTCAGACAGGTTACTGGGCCTTAAATGATGAAGTCACAAAGGACTATGATACCCTGAAAGCTGCCATCTTTGACTGACAAGGGGATCACTGGAAACTTACCAGCACTGGTTCCAGATAGAAACTTTCTCCTTTGGGACACAACCCTGTTCCATGGCCCAGCAACTAAAGGATTGGGCCACTCACTTGCTTCATCTGGTTTCCTGCTCTCCAGTCGAGATTATAGAGTCTGTAGTGCTCAGACAGTATCTAGAGGTTTTGCAAGCCACCATTCAAACCTACTATATGCAGACATAACTCCAGCACCACTGAAGGTGCCATCATAGTCACAGAGGACTTTATGCTGTTAGGTTGGCCTAACCAGTGTGAGCCACCTAGGCCTAGAAAAGCCTGGCCCCAATCTCCTGAGGAATCGACCTGAACTACCAGGAAAGGGCTGAGGGTTCCTGGGGAAGTCTCAGAATGAGAGGTACCCTCTTCATGGACCCCATGAGGCACCCCACAACACCACCAAAAGAGCATCAGAGAGGAAGTACATGGAGTTGCACCTGGGAGCAGGTCAGGGAGTGTTCCCTAAACCAATGATCATCTGTTTCCACTGTGGAAAGCTGGGGTACATCAGTCACTCACGCGATTTCATAGAGTGTGGTTCATGGAGTGCTAGGGCCTCTCAGGAAAAACAGATGAGAACTGTTGCTAAGGATTTGTAAATCCAGTAGTCCTATGGGGCTGAACAGTATCAGAGCTAGTAAACTCAAGGTGCTTCTGAACCCTAGTCTGGGAGACCTTACTGGATTCTGGAGAACAACAGAAGGATGATCCAGTGTATGTGACCTGGGTCCACGGGGATACTCATACCTACCCAATAGCCTGGCAACATTTGAACATATTGGACCAACCAGAATGCTTCAGGTTGGTGTAACACCCAGTTTGCCATGGGAAGTAATAATTGGGAGGGACTGGCAATGCTTCTCTTTGCTATTACTGCACCACTCAGAGAACTCAGACGTCAGATCTGACCATCTGTCTGACATCTTCCCGATTGTGGACTCCAACCTCTGTAATGGCTTCTTGCAATTCAAGAAGACTCAGAAACAGTGACAACTTGCTTGATTGCAAACAGCCTTGACAGCTGACAAGATGGCTGGCAGCTCAGCAGAACAGCCTTGGGATAACTCTCTTCCCAACGTCAACCCAATGCTCTTAGCCAGTTCCTTTGATTTGGTCTGAGAAGAACAAGGAGATGACATCCTTGGAGAGGCATACACCTAGATTGTGGTGGTTAATGGAACCATCTCTCAGGAGGTTTAAACCTCCCAATGTCCTTATTTCAAGTGGCAAAATGACTTACTCTATTGCGTGGAGAAGAACTCCTGTCCAGATGAGGTATGCCACTAGATCCTGGTGCTTTGAAACATTCAGAAAGAAATGCTACAGCTGGCACATGCAGTCCCTTCATTGCTCACTTGGGCAGAGACAAAACCCTAGAGAGGGTCTGGGCAGATTTTATCAGGCGGGGTCCACAAAGAAGTAGTGAATTTTTGTGAGGCTTGACCTCAGTGCCAACAGGTAGCACCTAAAGGACACCTCTGGGCTCCCTTGATCTCCTTCCTCTCATAAGTACAGCATTGGAGCAGGGTATGGATGGATATAGTGTGACTATTGGGGAGGGGGAGTGCTTTCCTGGGAGTGGGCCAGCTATTACACTAGGTTCATGCCCCACTTCGCAAACCTTGCAGCACCATTGACAGACCTCACAAAGGCCACTACACCCAGAGTAGTCCAGTGGACAACTGACTGTGATGAAGCCAATATCAAGATAAAGAGTATCCTATGTCAGCAGCCTGTACTTCAGAGTCTGGACTTCTTCTCATGCCAGTTCTTACTGCAAACTGATGCTTCTGAAGTACATTTGGAAGCAGGGTCACAAAACTTTCAGGTTGTGGAGGATCTTATACTATATGTAATTCAGAAGCTGCAGCCACTAGAGACTAGATTCTTCATCATCAAGCAAGAATGCCTGACCATCAAATAGGTTGTAGGGGAATTACATTATTATCTTTTAGGGTCTCCCTTTGACCTAATAATGGACAATCCACCCTGTAAATGTTTGCAGATGATGAAGGACACTAGTCCTCGCATTACTCAATGTTATTTGGCACTGCAACCATATGCCTTTTGTGTGCAATACCAAGGTTCACAGCGCTAGAATGCAGGTTTCTTTTCCTGGTATGGTGTGGATATTCTAGAAGGAAGAGATTGGGCCCTTGGGATCTACACATAAACACATTAGAGTTGAGAGAGAGATGTCTGGCTGCCAAATCTTTTCTACCTCACATCAAAGGGAAGGTAGTTAGTCATGTATGACGTCAATAAACAAGGCAGAGTTTATTCATCTCAATTGTGCAGTGAGGCAATCAAGTTGCAGGATTGGTGTGTCCAGCACAACATTTATCCCATAGCCCTTTCACCTGATGGGAAAGCACAATGACTGGTGGATCAACTACGTAGAGACATGATGCAATTACACAAATGATCAGTAAAGAAGAAACTAATATGCAACATCTTCAACCTCTGGGGATGTCCAGATAAAGACCTATTTGCCACCAGATGCAACACAGTGTCACTAATTCTGTTCAAGAGCAAGAAAGGACACCCAATCCATATTGGATGTGTTTCTCCTGAGTTGTGGAAAAGGCCTGCTGTACATTTGCCATTAATGCAGAAATTATTGAGAAAGATAAGACAGTATAGAACCAAAATAATCTTAGTTGCTCCAGCATGGCTGGGGCAACAATGGTACACCAACCTACTGCTGCTATTGAGTTCACAGACTGATTCTAGCATTACCAGATTTATTGTTGGAACAACAGGGCGGGATTTACCATCTGGATACTCTATCTCTACATCTGACTGCCTGGGCTATAAGATTTTAACAGACTTTAAAACATCTTGTCCTTCAGAAGTGCAACAGGTGCTACTCAATTATAAAACAATCTACCAGAAAATGTTTTCACCTTAAATAACTGAGGTTTGTAAACTGAATGCATAACAAATCAGAACCAGTATTAACACCAATTCTGGAATACTTATTTCAGTTAAAGGTTTCAGATCGGTCAGTTTCCTGTTTATGGCTCAAGGTAGTAGCTATATCAGCATACCATTTTTGTAGACAATACATCTGACTTTGCGCACAGTACGATCAAGACATATATGAAAGGACTTTCCAATTTGTAACCACCTGTAAAAGACTCAATTCCGCCATGGGATCTCAATTAAGTCTTAGTGCAACTCATAAAGTTGCCTTTTGAGCCTTAGGCAGAGTGCTCTCTATTCTATTTGTCTATTAAAACTGCTTTTATAACATCTATAATTTCAGCTGGGCAAGTGAGCAAGTTACATACCCTTGTCGCTGGACCAATTTTCACTATTTTTCACAAATATAAGGGTGGTGCTTTGTCCTAACCCAGTATTTTTACTTAGTGTTGAAATTTCACATTAATCAAACAGTAAATTTACCAGTTTTATTCCTCACAGTCACAAGAGCGAATCTAGGTTACATACTTTGGATGCTCAGAGAACCCTAGCTTATTATCTGAGTAAGACTAAGGAATTTCACAGGCTTCCACATCTCTTTTTTCCCTATGCAGACAGGCTGTCTCAACACAAACAATATCTAAATGGGTTGAGACAGTGTATTCAGGAAAGCTACAGATTAGCAACTATTCTCCCCCTGCTGGATTATATCAAATTCTGCTAGAACAATGGCTACATCCTTGGCATGTCTTAGACATGTGCCAGTTTGGAAGATATGTAGGGCTGCCACTTGGAGCACTGTACATACTTTTGCTTAACATTACATATTAGTTCTGGCACCTTGAGTAGACACCCAGTTTGGTAGAGTTGTACTTCAGTCCTTATTTAATTAGGACACTGAGTTCCACCTCCCATTTATGAAGTACTGCTTTCCAAACTATGCCATGAGTGGAAATATGCAGAGGACATTCAAAGAAGAAATGAAGGTTATGTACAATCAACCAATGGAACTCATTGCCAGCGGATGTTGTGAAGGCCAAAATTATAACTGGGTTCAAAAAAGAATTAGATAAATTCATGGAGGATAGGTATGTGACGTTGCACTCTATATGATTTTATGAAAGTATGCTGGTGAGTATGAATATAATGTAACTGGAATATGCTTCAAGCAAAAGGTCTCTTGTAAGGTATCATTACAAAGCTTATAATCTACTGAGTGTTGTCATCCTATTTGTATAAATGTATCACTCTTGTATCTGAAACTAGAAATATAAAATATAACTCTGAGGGCCTATTGTAATTATGCAAAGTGTTGGCCATTAATGGTGGTTTGGAATCTTGATGGCTCCGATTAACCAGGACAATTGTCTGTAGATGGCTCTGTTTTACTTGTAAGTCTTCCTGTATACGTGTTTGCTGGCAAGTGGGTAATGAAGTCTTAGGACTTGGCTACACTGGCGGTGTACAGCGCTGCAACTTGCTGCGCTCGGGGGTGTGACACCCCCCCCCCCCCGAGCGCAGCGAGTACAGCGCTCTAAAGCGCCAGTGTAATCGGAGCCTGCAGCGCTGCGCGCTCACTCGCAGCTATTCCCCTCGGAGAGGTGGAGTACATACAGCACTGTGAGAGCTCTCTCGCAGTGCTGGCGGCACGACTACACTCGCGCTTCACAGCGCTGCCGCGGCAGCACTGCCACAGCAGCACTGTCACAGCAGTGCTGTGAAGTCCCGAGTGTAGCCAAGGCCTTGCAGTGACATGTGATCATGTCACCTGAACTGGAATCCATCTTTAACCTGGTACTTTTCCATTGGGAAGCGGGGGGGAGGGGGGAGGGCGTGGTGTGGGAACCCAGAGGGACAAAGGATTCCCACCTTATTCAAAAGATATATATAAGTGGATGGAAGAGAACAAAAGTGAGGGCTGCAGTCATGAGAAATCCCCTAGCTACCACCTGAGCTGGAACAAGGGCTGTACCAGGGGAAAGGATTGTGCCCAGACTAGGAAGGCGTCCATTCTGTGAAAGAAACTTATTGAAACATCTCTGAGGGTGAGATTTTACCTGTATTCAGTTTTATTACTGTATTAGATTTGTGTTTTATTTTATTTTATTTTATTTTACTTGATAATTCACTTTGGTCTGTCTGTTACTACTTGGAACCACTGAAATCCTACTTTCTGTATTTAATAAAATCACTTTTTATTTATTAATTAACCCAGAGTATGTATTAATACCTGGGGGGAGGGGGGCAAACAGTTGTGCATCTCTCTCTATCAATGTTATAGAGGGTGAACAATTCATGAGTTTACACAGTATAAGGTTTACACCCCATTGGGAGTTGGGCATCTGAGTGTTAAAAACAGGAACACTTCTGTAAGCTGCTTTCAGCTAAGCCTGCAGCTTTGGGGCAAGTAATTCAGACCCCGGGTCTGTGTTGGAGCAGGGTGCTGGAGTCCCAGCCTGGTAGGGAAAGCAGGGGCAGAAGTAGTCATGGCACATCAGTTGACAGCCCCAAGGGGGTTTCTGTGATCCACCCTGTCACAAGGTACATCAATGGCTGTTAGCCAAGATAGTCAGGGAGGCAACCCCATGCTTTGGGTGTCCCTAAGCTTCTGGGACTGGACAACAGAGTATGGATCACTTGATAATTGCCCTGTTCTTTTCATTCCCCTTGAAGCATCTGACAATGGCCATTGTCAGAAGACATGATATTGGGCTAGATGGACCACTGGTCTGACCCAGTATGGCTGTTCTTATGTTCTTACCTGTAACCAGAGTTCTTTGAGATGGGCTCTGGATTGTCACAATCTCCACCCCCTCCCACTCTTCCTCACAGTCCTAATAAAATCTACCTCTGAGACGGGGTGGAAGGAACTGAAGCAGCAGCAGGGAAGTGTCCCTTTAACAGAGAATGCTAGGAGAAAGCTCCACTGTTCAGGCTGCACCAGCCAGCATAACCGATGAGTGTGAATATGCAGAGTCCATCTTGAAGAACTCTGGTTACAAATCAGTAACCTTCATTTTAAACTGCTGAAAATCTGGCCCTTTTAAAAGATGCTTCATGCAAATCAGGAGCACATCGTATCTGTAATTAAGCAGACTCTTTGTAATTATGGTCTTTAAAGAAAATTAGAGCCTTAAGCTTCAGAGGGAAATAATTTATTTAGAAAACTGAGTTGTTGGGCTTTGTGCAGTAATATTTTTCAGTAACATTTTATTTATTATTCATAATATATTTTTAGCTTACTTCACACATACAAGAGCTGGATTGATAGAAAACATAATGGCTTCATCAGTGTTCTCAATGATTTATGAACAACAGTGTTTCTGAGTAGAATATGATAGTATAGAATATAATTCATGGATGTACAAAATGTTACCCATTGTTCTCTCAAGGATCATTTGTCTGTGTATAGCAACAGGCATATTAACATCTCTTCAAATCAAAATTGTACATGCCATTGCTATGCGTTTCATCCAAAGACAGATGGACAGAGCACTCTGTCTGCTAATAAAGGGAACTGTATAGTACCAAAATGTGCCATTTAGCCACTGGCCTAAAGGTGAGATCTGAAAATATAAAGGAGTTAAATGTCTGCAGCCATGTGTTGGTAGGTAAGTATGCAGTACTACACCTTGCATACAAATTCAGAAATTCAGTCTGAGAAATTGTAGTTGCCTTTTGGAGGACTGGGTGGGCATTGATTAACATGATGCAATATTAAAAACTTCCAATGGATAGATTAGATAGATCAGATTAGACAAATCTGTGATCAATCCTCTAGACCATGTGGACTCTAGAGAGATAATGCCTCTTCTTCCCTGAACATTTTCAAAATTACTAAGTGCACATTTTCATGCAAAAGGGGCTTTTTTCAGACTACAGAACCAATATTTTTCAGTTATCGGAAATTGCAACAACATTTAAAATTTCAGAGGAGGGAAATATTATACAAAACAATTGGGTAAAGAATTTTATACTAATGTTTTACAAAAATATTTTCAGCATTTTAATCCGTATATATATTTTTTAGAGTTAATAAGTATATTTCAACAGATATATATTTCAGATGTAAGTGTTAATGCAAAGAGGCAATAGCACCTTGTAATTCTTCATGTTGTCACTTAATTTTATATTTATTACTGACATTTATTTCTACAGGTGACTGAGCTGGAGTGTGTGAGCAGTCAAGCAAATGCAGTCCATACACATAAAACAGAATTAAACCAGACAATACAGGAATTAGAATCCACATTGAAGAAGAAAGAAGAGGTATTTGCTAACTTTATTCATAACATTTTAAAGTGGCTTTAAAAATCATATTATTTATAACAGTTTGTAATGTAATCTTAAATCTGCTTGTGAGCACAGAGGTAATTTCTGTGTGGACTAAAGTAAGAAGAATCCATTTTTTAGCCTTTTTGAGGCTAATAAATTTTCTTACAGATTGTCAATCACAGCTATTGTGTGGATTTTAGTGTATCTGAGCCAAAAATCTGCATTTTTCTGTTCACTCTTCCCAAGTACCTTTCTTTGCAAAAGGAAGCATGTACTGAAGCAAGCAGCAGTCAAAATGTAGCACTGTGAATCTCATTTATAGACAAGCAATGTCAGTGCAAGTATTTATTTTAAAAAGCAGCTATAAACACTGCTTTCCTTTATTGGGGAAGTGAGTTTGTGGTGAGAAACAAACCAATCTTTATGAGTTAAGATTATTTTAACATAGCAGATTTTGGGGTCCTGAGGGCCCTGCCCCTTTCTTCTAAATAAGCTCCACCCCCTACTCAGTGCTGCTTATTGTGCCGTCAGCCAGGGTCTGGGCCAGCAGTAGGAGGGTATGGGGAATTAGAGAAGCCACCTGTGCTGCCCCAAAGTGAAGCACACCTGCCCCCAAAAGGGATAGCTAACTGTCCCTATATTGAAGGGGGAGGATAAGAAGGGGAAGGGAGCTGACTATGGCGGGAATTGGCTTTTGTGCCTCCCCCATTACCAAAGATTCTATAACGAGCAGTATATAGGAACATTGGCATTGCCATACTTGATCAGACCAGTAGTCTCCAACAGTGGCCAGCACCAGATGTTTAAGAGAAAGTGCAAGAAACCCGGACATTGGCAGTTATGGAATAACTTCCCCACAGGGTAAGTTTTTTTCCTAACCCCTGTAAGAGATCGGCTTGTGTCCTGAGATGTGGAGATGTGTATTGGTTTCTTTTTTCCTGTTGTTTTTTAATCCTTACTATTGTAATTCTGTATGCTCTTTTATCCATGTAAACATCCAGTCCTTCTTTGATTCCTGCTAAGCTCTTGGCCTCAGTGATATCTTGTGGCAAATTGGTCAACAGGGTAATTGTGCATTGTGGGGGAAAATATTTATCAGTTTTAAAGTTGCTGCCTTTCAATTTCATTGACTAACTGCTTGTTCTTGTATCATGAGAATGAGTGAACAGAAATGTCTGATCTAATCTCTATACCATTTATTTTGTACACCTTTATTATCTTCATCCCCTCATACTTTCTCTAAACTAAAAACACCATTCTTATCCGTCTCTCTTCATATGGCAGTCAGTGGTCAGAACTTTGTGTTCAGGCAATTTCTGTCTGTTCCCTCTCTCTTGCCGCTGCTGGCTTCATCCCTTGCTAATGATATAGGAAGCAGCTCCCCACTGAAGTCTGGATTTCTCTTTTGAAAAGGAGGAGGAGTACATTAGTGTACACTAAAATATATTTTTTAAATAAATACAGACCAGGATTGAATTTTTAATTACCATGACCCTCAATTTTCCAGAAAAAATATTCCAGCCTTGCTGGGGTGGGAGAGTAAGAGAAACTCCACAAAGTTTAAATGTTGATGGCAAATATGTTGTTTGAATTACTACACTTTTCAAGATGGAATTGCTCATTGTTGGTGTATGAATGTCTAACATGCAGATGAATAAATTACAGAAGTTGCTGATTCCATACTATTAGTGTGTGTGGGGGGGGAGTTTGAACTCCACACACGAAGTGTCAAGATAAGCAGCTGCTCAGTGTCAGTTTTGGTATAATTGGAATGATTTGGCCAGGAAGAGACTAAGTGGCTTATTTGCACTGAGTTAAGATCCGGTAATATGTTGTTAAAAGAATTGTTTTTGCTTCCTCAGGAAATAGAAAGATTGAAACAAGAAATTGATAATGCCAGAGAGCTTCAGGCACAGAGGGATGCTTTGACCCAGAAGCTCCAGGTAAGCGTCAGTATTATATATATATTAATTTAAATGTAGGAGAAAAAGGAAGATGGGCAATAGGCAGACACTTATATTTATCATATGTGCAGCTTATTTGTTCCTAGCTAGGTTCAGCCAAACTGGCAGAGAGAGGTTTAACTTATGCCTCCATGAACCAGTCTGGACTCCATGTCCTCCAGGGGGAATTCACACCAAATTGCCATTTGCCCTCCCTTGGGCCATTTGATCTAACTGCTCCATAGGGGAGCAGTTTTAAGTTGCAGCCGGAGCTCCATAGAAGCCACTGTAGTGGAACCTGCTTAGGAGATGCACCACATGAATGCATTCTCTGGCCACATTCCTTCACTGGTCAACACTGTTCCCATTTTGAGCACTTCTTGGCTTCTCTCAGGCCTTTCTGGCAGCAAGGCCAGCTCCAGGGTTTTTGCCGCCCCAAGCGGCGGGGAAAAAAAGAAAGCCTCGATTGTGATCGGCTGCAGCTCCACTGTGCCGCTTTCTTCTTCGGCGGCAATTCGACGGCAGGTCCTTCCCTCCGAGAGGGACAGGGACCCTCCTCCGAAGAGCCCGACGTGCCGCCCCTTCCCCTTGGCTGCCCCAAGCACCTGCTTGCTCAGCTGGTGCCTGGAGCCGGCCCTGTCTGGCAGACCTGCTGCCATTGAGTGCCTTCATCAGGTTCTTTAGCACACACTGGGATGAATCTAGATCAAATTGCAACTGTACTTTAAAATCAAAGTGTCCATATATACAGTATCTCTTTATTCCTTGTTGGTTTGAATAACTCAACAATTCTTAACATTCTCTCAGGAGTCTCTAAACCCAGGATTTGGGTTGGGGGTTTTATCGGGATGCGTTTGTTTTGTTTGTGAAAATTGTTTTTAGAGCTGAATGCCTCCGCAAACTGGAAATGGAACATGGAGCCTTTCATCTCTCAGTCAGTTTAAATGTAGCCCCAATTTGAAAATCATTAGTATGACAATTCAGTATTCCTGTGTAAAATGAATCAGTGGCCTCAGTCTGTCCCTTTAACTGAAAACCCTATGGCAGACTCAGCAGAAGCCCAGATGTAGTTGGTGACTGAACTATTCTTTTATTTTGAGCAGAGATGGGCATTAACTAAGACCCTGTATTCGAACACCTCCAAAATTTAGGAGCTTTGAAATTCGTATCTGAATTGTCTCTCTTGGGCCCATAACGAATTCCTAGAATAGGTCTCTACAGATATAGATTGAAATGTGTAGACAGGGCAAGGAAAAGGCTTGCATTGCCTTTTTCTGTATCTGTTAGAATCATAGAACCATTGGGTAAGAAGGGACTGCAAGGATCATCTAATCTAACCCCCACCAAGATGCAGGATTTGTTGTGTCTAAACCATCCAAGACAGATGGCTCTCCAGCCTCCTTTTTAAAACTTATAATGAAAGAGCTTCCCTATGCAGTCTGTTCCATTGTCCTACTGCTCTTACAATTAGGACGTTTTTCCTGAGATTTAATCTATATCTGCTATGCTGTAGTTTGAACCCATTTCCTCTTGTCTTGCCCTATGTGGCAAGAGAGAACAACTTTTCTCCATCTTTTTTATGGCAGCCTTTCAAGTATTTGAAGACTGCTATCGTGTCCCCCTTAATCTTCTCTTTTTCAAACTAAACAGGCCCAATTCCTTCTGCCTTTGCTCTCATATGGCTTGCATTTCATTCCTTTGATCATCTTTGTCACTTGTCTCTGGATCCTTTCCAGTTTCTCTTTATCCTTTCTATAAATTGGTGACCAAAATGGGACACTACTCCAGCTGAGGCCTAACCAGTGCCGAGTAGAGCAGTACTATCACCTCCTGTGACTTGCATGCTATGCATCTATTAATGCAACCTAAATGCATTTACTTTTTTTGCAACAGCATCGCCTTGCTGACTCATGTTGATGTTGTGATCCACCACAACTCCCAGATCCTTCTCAGCAGTGCTGCTACCAAGCCAGTTACCCCCTCTTCCCTAGTTTGTATTTGTGCATTTGGTTTTTCTTTCCTAAGTGTAGCACTTTACATTTGTCTTTGTTGAATTTCATTTTGTTGTCTATAGCCCAGTTCTCCAATTTATCAAGATCCCTCTGAATTTTAGTTCTCACGTTGCAGTGGGGGAGGTCTAGGTTATATATTATGAAAAAATATTTCATTAGGAGGGTGGTGAAGCACTGGAATGGGTTAATTAGGGAGGTGGTGGAATCTCCATCCTTAAAGGTTTTTAAGGCCTGACTTGACAAAGCCCTGGCTGGGATGATTTAGTTGGGGCTGGTCCTGCTTTGAGCAGGGGATTGGACTAGATGACCTCCTGAGGTCTCTTCCAACCCTAATCTTGTATGATTTTATGAGGAGTCAGTCCTGGGTCTGGTATTATTAAATATTTTTATTAATGATTTGGATAATGTAGTGGAGAGTATGCTTATAACATTTGGAGATGACACCAACCTGGGAGGGTTGCACGCACTTTGAAGACAGGATTAGAATAAAAAATGACCTTGACACATTAGAGAATTAGTCTGAAATCAACCAGATGAAATTCAAAACAGACAAGTGTAGTAGTTGGCAGAGGTGAAAGTAAGCCAGTACGGTGTACCGGCAAGAGCCAGTACGCCATGCCGGACTGGACCGACTTCCGTGGCGGGGATTTAAAGGGCCCAGGGCTCCAGCCACTGCGGGGAGCTCCGGGCCCTTTAAATCCCCGCCAGAGCTCTGGCAGCCGGGCTCCCGTGGTGATTTAAAGGGCCCAGAGCTCCGCGGTGGCTGGAGCCTGGGCCCTTTAATTTGCCCCTGAGCCCCGGGGCTCCCAGCCGCCTCTGCAGCTGGTAGCTCCGGGATGATTTAAAGGCCCTGGGGCTCCCAGCCACAGCAGGAGCCTCAGGGCCTTTAAATCTTGAACGGCCCCGCCTCTTCTGGTTGAGGCCACAACCCCGCTCTGGACTCCAGCGTACCAGTAAGTCCTTTAAGTTACTTTCACTCCTGGTAGTTGGCAACCTACCACATGTGGCGCGTCAGGCTAAGCGGGGGGAGAGGGATAGCTCAGTGGTTTGAGCATTGGCCTGCTAAACCCAGGGTTGTGAGTTCAATCCTTGGGGGGGGCCACCTAGGGATCTGGGGCAAAATCAGTACTTGGTCCTGCTAGTGAAAGTAGGGGCGGGACTTGATGACCTCTAAGGGTCCCTTCCAGTTCTATGAGATAGGTATATCTCCATATATTATTGACCATCCACAGGCACGGCCGCCCCCAGCTCCCAGTGGCCGCCCCTGAGCGCTGCAAGTTTCAGTGCTGTAAAGTAGCAGTGTAGACAGTGCACCAGCGCTGGGAGCCATGCTCCCAGCACTGGTAGTCACTCCCCTTGTGGGGGTGGTTTTTTTACAGCTGGTGCGCTTTAATATTGCTAGTGAAGACATACCCTTAGGTTAGATGTTAGGAGGAAAAGCTTTAACTATGTAGCTCTGCTCTGGACTAGGTTTCCAAGGGAGATTGTGGAATCTCCATCTTTAGAAGTTTTTAAGAGCACGTTGGACAAACATCTGCCAGGGATGGTCTAGGTTTACTTGGTCCTGCCTCAGCAAAGGGGTTTGGACTTGGTGACTTCTCAAGGTCCCTTCCAGCCCTACATTTCTGTGAATCTCTGATCCATCACCTGTTTTCAGATCTTGTCTAAAAACAGATGTTTTCTCCTTTCTGCATAACCATTCATTTCTCTCCTCTCTCTTCTATTTTTTATTTTCAATTTAATGTATTGTGTTCCTCTAAAATGTTTTGAAATACAGCTTGTTTAAAAAAGGCTATACAAAATAAAGTACGTCACATTGTCCTGCATATCAACTAGATAAAAATCTATTGATGAACAGGAATGAAACAGAGAGTAATCCATTAATGGTAAGAACTCCAATGGGGAACAGTATCAAATAAGCTATCACAGTAGAGGGGTAAGTATCGGGAGCCTTGTTAGTTAATATTTTCATTAATAATGTAGAGAAAGCATACGCAATCAGCCATGATCACATAAGCTCACAATAAGTAAGTATTCCTTTATTAGAATAGCAGATTCATAAATATAGCTTTTACTCAAAACATGTATATTTATTTAATTCTAATCTGTTTACTACATACCTTGCACTAAGATCCACAGGACTTTATTATGATGAAAACAACAAACACTATTTGTTGTGTTAATATTTTTTTCATTTAGAATAAAAATGTATTAAAAAATTAATCACAGTACCATTATAGGAGGAGCTCAAAAACACAGGACAGAATATAGCTGCAAATGGACCTGGAGAGATCAGAAGAGCGAGTTGATTATAACAAGATGAGATTCATTACTAATAAAGTTAAATCTCATACCTACAGATAGGAATGGAGAGAGACAGCTATCTGGAAGGCAACAAGTGTGAGAAAGACCTAGTTGTAATAGCAGACACTAAACTAAATATGAACTTGCAAGGCAATACCTGTGCTAAAAATGCTAGTGCTATTCTTTGGGGTGTATATATATAGGAAGGTTGTATGTAAAGCTAGGGAGATAACATTTTCATAACACTTCTGCAACAGTAGCTGGAATATTGCATGCAGTTCTGTTTCCTGCAGATTAGTAAGTATGCTAAATACAAAGAAGGGAAACAAATATGATGCAAGAATTGGAGGAAAATATATATGAGGAAATATTTGGGGAGCTAACTGTGTATAGTTTAGAAAAGAGAAGACAAGAAAGGGACTTAAATACAGTCTGTAAGTACCCACAAGATAATTTAAATGAAAGAAAGTAAGTATTCATATTCTCAAAAGATATTAGGACAAGGAGCAAGGGCACAGTAAGGAAAGGAATGTTTATGCTAGATATTAGATAAAAATTCCTAACTTTGTAAGAGCAGTTGGACTGTGGACTAGATTGAGGAAGGTGTTCAATATTAGATATAGGCAAATCAGCCATTATTTAGACCTGGATGATGTACATATTCAGGGTTACTAATATTTAGATGATATTCACACATCCATCTACATGAATATCATTAGATATGAAAAATGTTCTAGTACATCCTCTTGCCCTCCCTGATTACAGCATGTTAAGATCTTGGGGTTAAGGAAGACATCCCACTGCATGTAGCATTGGGAAATGGAGAAGGGGCTCTGCCAGGAGGTCAGAAAGATAAGAGGAGAAAGAGCAGCAATCAGTTCCACTCTGGAAAGAAGAAATAGACATTGTGCAGCTAAGAAAATTTTAAAGAGTTAACACCTTCTTTTTAGGCATATGTCACTGATGATCTGGATAAAGGGGGTCTGATTCTTTACTACATTGCATTTGTGTAATCATTTACATGTAATTTGCTCCAGTTTTACACATTTCACAGCACAGGTGTAAACACTAAAGAGCAGGGCAATAGAATTTAGCACAGATATGGATTCAAAGATGGACAATTGGTCTGTTCTGTTATGGCAATTCTTACATACCTGGTAATAATAGGAGCCTACAAAGCAATGCCAAGTGCTCCAAGCAATGCCATTCAGTATAAATAAGTCTGAACTGCATCTTTTTCAGTCAATTCTCCCTTCTAAGTACTTCCAGAACTATCATATTCCGTTATAAACAGACTAAAAGCACTCTGCTGTGGACCCCGAGAGCAAGGGGGTCATAGGGTTTTGTACAAGACACAATAATCAAAACCCAGTTATTTGTTAAGATTTTTTAATACTCATATCTGTTTACAAATGAAAAGCAAGCACAGGGTTCCAGTTTAACTTTAATGTAACCCATGACCACATGCTCACGTAGGGTGGGTTGCTGTGCATACATGTAAGTGTGGTTTTAAGCCTCCTTTATGATTCCCTGATCCTGCGGCTTTCTGGCCCATAAGGGCTGCTGAAATCTGTGCTTTCTGCCACATGCTCCAGGGGCTGTTCTTTGGGCCTTGAGGGGCTTTGGCCACATTACCTTTCCCCAGGTTGCACTCCGTGACCAGTAGTCAAGAGGTGGGACGGTGTAGGAGCCAATACAGTTATCTGCACCACCCAAGGATTTCCCTGTGCAGTGAGAAGCTGATTACATTGACTTTAGGGTAGCTTTGAGCCACTCGGTGCCCCATCATAGGTGGGTGCTTATTGTCCTCGTCCAGCTCCCACTGGTGTATGGCTGGGTCCATATCAATGGAAAACATTAGTACAGTCCTTAGGTTAAGTGAGTGTGGGAGGGGGGGAAATGGTAACAGGCAGTGCAGAGAGGGGAGGTGGTGAATGGAGGCAGCTGCAGGGGAGAGGAGGACACACAGGAGGAGTAAAAGTGGCCACTGTAAATTGACCCCGTCTCAAAGTGGTTTTCAAGAGCAGCTTGAAACCAGTCATCGTAAATCCTAAAATGGGAACTATTAAATATTCCAAATTTAATTTGATAAACTGCAACTGAGTTGAAAGTGACTGTTCTGTCACAGAGTGCTGCTGAAAGGGCAGCTGGGTTTCTGGGAGATGGGAGGAACGAGGGGAAGTCCAAGTAGCCCACAAAATGATGAAAATTTTTTTATAAATAAATATATAAATAATTTTTCTTGTCCGTTTCCTGAAAACTGTTTTTCATAGTGGAAGGTATATTATATAAACCCTCCCTGTGCTATTTATAAAAGGGTTTTAAATAATTGAAATTTAAAATTGAGACATACTCAAATAACAATAAGCTACACCAGACACAAATGAGGCTCATGTTGATAACTTGTCAGGAGCCCAAGGGCAGCACGCAATTTGCATAAAATGGAGCTTATTATAGCTGCCCTCCTCTTTAATACGTGACCCACAGAGATTAGAGGTCCGAGCATACAGTTCTGCATCTTGAGCTGACAGCCCGGATTTGAGCAGCATCATGTTCTGTGACCTATAGCAACTGTGGGCTGCTCCTCTGCCTTAAAGATGAGAAAAGACATTTGCCATGGTGTAATTCCCCTTGAGCTGCATTTGAGATGCGGACACATTGTCTCCCCTCCTACCCACTGTTCTATTGGAACAGCGTCTATGTATGGCAGCTCAGAAACTACTCAAATAGCACCCAGGAGCAGAGAGAAGCTCTGAAACATATATTTCAGTAAAATAAAAGATGTAATTATTATTTTGTGGTTGTTTATACGTTCGTACAGTTATCTTGATCTTGATATTAGTCTTACTCTATATAGAGGAAATGTGTAGTGTGAAATAGCATATACAGTGGGTTTACAGTGGGATAGTTTTCATTCATACATGAAGTAATGTCTAAGATATAAGATCATTCTTTTTATTTAGTGGGGTGTGTGTCTTTGAGTAATCTATGTATTCTAAAATGGAGAATGGCTAAGATTAAAATAATCCCTTGAGAAGCCACTTTCATTAAGTGGCATATTTATATAACAGAAACAATAGCAAATTTACTTCAGTTAATGTCTTGCATTCAATATGGCACTCAGTGGCTAAATAATTTTATCACTCTGTTCCAAATGTCCTGTCCCTTGGATGTTTTACTGAGAAGATAAAAGGAAGATAGTGTTTTTTCAAATTCCTCATTGGCCTTTAACAAAAACCTGTTTTTTAGTTAGCAGTAACTGAAAGATTGCAAATAATTTAATTGTGGTCTTTTAAAACTTGTATTAACTAAGACAGACATGAATGACAGCAGAAAGAGAAAACTTCATTCTATTTATAAACAGTACATTAACATACTACATGTTTTCTCTGAAGGAAGTAGAAATTCGAAACAAGGACCTGGAAGGACAGCTGTCTGATCTAGAGCAACGTCTGGAGAAAAGTCAGAATGAGCAAGAAGCTTTTCGCAATAACTTGAAGACACTTTTAGAAATTCTTGATGGAAAAATCTTTGAACTAACAGAATTACGAGATAACCTGGCCAAGCTAATAGAATGCAGCTAAAGAAATGGGATTTCAGTGCCAATCATCTTAAAGATGCACTGTCTCTCTTCATAGGACTATGTTGGGCTCTGCATCAAAGTTGCACAAAATTAGAAAAATGCTCCTCCAAGAGGGCCTATTTTAAATTTGAACAGTATATTTCAATGTAAAATTTAGAATTCATCTTGTAGCTAGTTAAAAAAGAAAACACTTGAATTACAAATTACCTCCATGTATATTATTGGCCATAAATAACTTGAAGAAAGATATTAACAGTAATTAAATGCAATGATTTTCTAATTATTAGCCAGTGGAAGAATTAGCAGTGTCCCAGGTCACATCCCCTTTTTGTGTTAGACACAATGTAGATTATCTGCTTTTTTATTTAATTAAGATATCTAATTGATGTGTTTTGTGCAAAAACTTAGTGATGACAGCCCTGTCTTTTGTTGTAATCTTAATAATTTCTCAGGATATTTTGCACTGTTGAGAAACAGTGCCATTACCAATTAATTCTTGCCAGGAGTGAGAGAGAATTGCATCTTTAATTGAAACATAGTTAATAGAACTGCTTGTATAGAGTTCTTCCTTTTTTTTATACTGGAAGATACTGTATTTCTTTATGAAGTTCACTCTGGTGTTCTATAATATTGTCCAGTGTATGGTTTACTTTCCATATTAATTCCATGTATTTACAATGAGATACTGTCTCCCATTTTATTACACATTTTGAAGCCAACCAATGAAGGCAGGTGAGTTCCTCAGAAAAAAAGTATTTTTAAATTTAAAATTTGACATACACAGCTAAATATAGATAGCCAGTCATTTATTGTCTGGCCATATTAAACATCAAATATAATTAGAATGTGCAGTTACTTGAAGATGTTTTATTAGCCTATTTTGCAAGAAATCTTTTCTGAATGATCAGTGCATTTCAGTTTTGTGTGATAATGGCTAGTGGAGAACACTGTTTATTGATCATGTTAAGGAGATGGCGCTATTACAAGGGGATTATCTTTACGTTGAACTTGCCCAGCCAAGAGAAATGTTTTTAGAAGCTGTGTAGTCATAGCAAATTGAAATGGAGACATGTTTTCTCTGTATAGTTCTTCACACCACATCTTTATCAAAACCACACCAGGCAATATTCTGAACTGTTATAGTTGTTTAAAAAGAGGAACTGAATTCACTTATCCTCAGTGAATGGGTTTTAAAGTTGTTTTGATGTAATTTTAACAGACTTTTGGCAAACATGCATTTCGCTATATAATATATTTATTTTAAGAAAAGTCATTGAAAGGTAAGCCAAGTGTTATATGTTTGCTTATTGAATGGGAAGTGCATCAAAGTATGTTGTTGCCATAAATTGCCTGCAATGTTGGAGAGGGTTTTTTTTTTTTTAAATGTATGAATGAGTATCAGACTCAAGAGTCTCAAGATGCACTGAGTTTTTGTTTGCGCCCAAAATGAATTTGAATGTTAAATACAAAATCCAGATGATTACTAAATTTGTATAACAGACAATTTTCTCCACTTTTACAGAGTGATATTCAAAACTAGAAAACGTAGGTCTGGTTTGTATGTGTGTGTACCGTATATATAATACACACATTCTAATTTACATTGGAAAGAGAGAAAATACCTGGTTTGTTTATAAAATATCATTTTTTCTTTACAAGTGATTTATCAGGTTCCCCTGACAAGTCAGGAGAACAGTTTAGATCAAATACTAAACCATCATGTATTATACTATATGTACTGTACACACCATTTACATTTCCTTCATATTTTTAGGGTATTTTCTCACCTATTTTATTTATTAAGAGGGGGAAAAGCTTAGTTCAGCGTGCGTGTGGTTGAAAGCTTTCTGTGGTGAGTTACATATTTTTTATGTGGTGGATGTTAAATGATGATGATATGGGTAACTTCATCAGGTGAGCAGAAATCACCAGATTTTAATTTACATGAAGATATTTGGGGCTGATTCTCTTGTGATTTATACCAGTGATTACACACAGAAGAATCTGCAATGATGTCAGTGGAGTTACACTGGTTAAAACTGGTTTATGTGCCAGGAGAATCAAGCCCATTAAAACTGGATGGGCTTAATTAGGAGGAAGTAAAAGGAAAAACAATAGCAAGTTGATAGGATAATAAATGTGATATTATTTAAAATTATATTATCTGAACTTTTAAAAATATCATTTAAATGTGGGAAAATAGCTTACAAAAATATTTCCACTTAAATTTTTTGTATACGTGTGTTACATGAGTATTTTTATGTATACATACATACACATATGTATATATAGTACATGGGAAAAATTTAGATGTGCACATTTTTAATATTTTCCTAGTGAAATGAAATTTAAAATTGGAAAATAATATTTGAAAATTTCTTTTCTCATAAAGTAGAGATGCTTGATTTCATTTTTTAAAATAATTCAATCTACTGAGGGCTGCACCTTTGAATTCCCAAGTAGTTGTCAAACATGGATATGGGATAAGGTGGACATAAGTGCACATATAAATAAAATCTTATTGTTAAGAGTATTTTAAATGTTCATTTTCAGTAGGTGAGTGTGTAGAAATTGTAATCTAAAGTGCATAATTAGGTGGTTATACCTACTGTAGCCTCTCCACTTCTGTATTAAGATATTTGAAACATTAATTTTTCCCCAGCGACAGGTATTATACATTGTATCCAGGGGCAGCTCTAGGCACCAGCAAAGCAAGCACATGCTTGGGGCAGCCCATTTGCAGGGGCGGCAGGGATCCAGCATGGGAGCTGAGAACCAACAGGGGGCCCTGGGAGCTGTAGTTCCTTGGTTAGCTCCCTGCCTATAGAGCCAGCCCTGGAGCAGGGAAAGAACTACATTTCCCAGCATTCCTTTGGCCACTACCAACAGGAAAGAGGGGGAGGGAGTGAGGAAGCTGAGACCTCATTCTACAGCCTGCTTTGAATGGAGAGCTGCACTGGGAAGGTAGGGATACCATATTTTAACATTCAAAAAATAGGACACTCCACGGGGAGGGAGGGTAGCCCCACCCTGCCCCCATCCACTCCCTCCGACTGCCCCCCACAGAAACCCCAACCCATCCAACTCCCCTGCTCCCTGTTCCTTGATCACCCCCCCCCAGGACCCCTGCCCCAACTGCCCCCCAGATCCCACCCCCTATGTAAGCCCCACTGGTCCTTGTCCCCTGAGACACCCCCCCAAGTTCCCCACTAGGACTCCACCCCCTACCTGTCTCTTGACAAACCCCTGGGACTCCCATGCCTATCCAACTGCTGCCTGTCCCCTGAGTGCCCCCCCGAACCTCTGACCCATCTACCCCCCCATCTCCCTGCCCCTGACTGCCCCCCCGAACCTCCGCCCCATCCAACCCCCCCACTCCCTGTCCCTTGACTGCTCCCCCGGAACTCCCTACCCCTTTTCCAACCTCCTAGCCCCCTTACCATGCCACTCAGACCAGTGTGTCTGGCTTCACGCAGTGCCAGACACGCTGCTGCATACATGCTGCCGTGCTCCCCTGCGGAGCCACAGCCCCCTCCCCCCCCCCAGCACCTGCCTTCCAGATTTGATAACCTCAAAATTCAGGAGTACTCAAGCTCAGTTACTTCATTTCTCCCAAATCAAATATACTGATCCACTGTAACGTGCTGTAGAAAAAGTAGGATAAAATTGAGCAAGAAATGCTTCCCAGTGGTTATTAGGACTGGAATTGCTATTTTCAGCACCCATTGCCTTTTTTGTTTGTTTGTTTGTTTGTTTGTTTAAAAGGAATACAGTGATATCGCATTGGGAAATTCCCCATAAAAAGAAAGAGTGGAACAAAAGAATAATAAAGGCACCTCAACTTTCCCTCATTTATGGAGGACAGTCTTATAATATGCATCCAGATATCCTCCAATCACACAAGCTGAAAATTGTTCCACTTTACTGCAGTTCTGTAACCATATGGGAACCAATTCTGTCTGTGTTCTGTGCACATCCAAAATTCCTGCTGAATGACCTGCCCTGGGAGCGAGTTACCAGTGACCCAGGGCTGCAGCGGAAGGAGGGTGCAGGTGGTGGGGGAAGATCCCAGGGCTGGGGCGGCAGGAGGTGTGTGTGTGGGGGCAATGGTAGGGAGTTAGGGGGGAGCCCAGGGCTGGGACGGCAGGGGGTGCAGGTGGGGGAGGGTGAGAGCCCCGGGCAGGGGGGTGCGGGTGGGGGGTGCGGCGAGGAGCCCAGGGCTGGGACGGGGGAGGGAGGCAGCCAAAATTTTTTTTGCTTGGGGCAGCAAAAAACCTAGAGGCGGCCCTGATTGTATTTAACTTTAGATAAAACTGGGAATGCCAGAAAACAACGTTGGGTACTGTAGCCTGAAAATGTGAAGCATCTACACAGGCGAGGAGAGCAATCACATTGTTGTGTATAACTTGTTATATGACAACTATGGAGTCTTGTAAAAAAAAAAAATCATGAAAAAAAAACCCCAACAAGAAAAAGGAAAAAAACTACAAAAATATAATTTTTATTTTGAAAAACACTTGCTGTTCTCTGGAGAATGTACTTTTTCTCTTTATTTTTTTCTTAAAACTTTTTCAAGTATTAAAAAGTGTGCAAGTGATGGCAGCAGTTACCTTAATCCTTCAGGTGCTACTGGATTTTGCATTGGCGTGTCATGTTGTGAAATCCTGACTTTGACATAAAAGGTTTTATAAGTACATCCTCGTCTGGAAAGTTAGTTTTTGGAGTGTCTCTCTCGTAATCTGTATGCCGGAATGATCCCGAAGTTGTATTCTTCTATACAGACGTATTAAAATCTGTCAGCAGTAATATAGGCCATGATTTCCTGCTCTCAGCAAACTTCCAAGAAAACTGGAAAGGAAAACAAAATAATTCATCAGCAGTGGACTTTACATGGTACTGGGAAGAATATGGAATAATTAATTGTTATAAAATCTCAAAGAAGAGCACATTTCAGGTAAGAAGTAGTTTAGCATAGTGAATACACAGATATAATTGAAACTGAATGTAAGGAAGTGGTGGCTGTGACTAATATTGTGATGGTGGCATTTGGAGAAGATAATTCCTTTTTAATTAAGTAAATTTTTAATAAAAGAGAATGGAGAAGAATGCATCAATTGAGGAAAAATATGTTTGAATATCCTCCTTCAGTTGCCAGCCGTGGAAAGTTTTCTTTTTCTATGTCTTTTCCTTCTCTAGCCTATCAATTAAGGGTTAAATCCAGGTTTAATTTGAGTAAATGGGTGAACCTCAGTTGGTTCGATCCTCATGTTCTCTGTTTCTGTGCTGAAAAGGCTATTGAACAATGTCCTGTATGCATCGTATTCTTTGAGGGAGATAGTTACAGAGTCATATGCAAAATCTGCATCAGGCTGTTGTCACAAATTCAGGGTGGGAGGCAAAGGAGAAAAAGTTGCAATCCTTCCTTGTCATTCTCTATCTTGCAGAGTCTGGCCCATTAGCGTTAAGAATATATTGATGGCTTTACTTGTCATTACCTTAGAATAAGGCCAAATGTGAATCTGATTAGAGTACAGCTCTGAACATTGAGGAGTAATTTTAAAAAAGTCAAGCCCACTTGGGCCAGAGGTGTGTGCACTGTCAGTAACTGACTATGCCAATTAGACACACAATTATGCACTCATTTTCTCTAAACAAGGCCCTGGATTGTGCAAAGCAATGTTCTGATTGGTTGGTTGAGCTTTTTCTTACGATAATACATCCGTGCACCAACTCTCAATGATACAAAGCTAGGACTTTATCGCTGAATAATATTTTTAAAATTCCTAGTCCTGCTTAATGAAACGAACCTCTGAATTTACCCAATTTACATCAGAGTTTAATTTGACCCACTATGTTAAATATAAGATAGTGAGTACAGTCTGTGGGCTAGATCTTGGATCCTAGTTCAGCTACTTTCCACTGTTCTGGCAGTGTAAAGGAACTGGAAAGCTGGCCTAATAGTCTATATGGGGATACCACATGTGTAGGGCAATCCATAGGTGGAATACGGGTTCCTGTGCTCCCCACTTTGCTCATGTCTTGGCATAAAGCAAAGGAGACTTGGGGAACCAATATGTCCTAGCTGCCAGAATGACCCTTTGGGGTATGGGCAGCCAGCCCTGGGATTAGGAGAGCATATATGTGATTTAAAGCCACATTTGCAGCTCATGGTCCAATCTTGAATAAAGGTGAACTCGGGTAGACCACTATATCTGGATCTCGATGTTATTTTAGATCATTTAGTTTGTGGACATGGAAAAAAGCACAGGTTTAAAACATATTTTAGAATGTAAAAAAATCCTGAGAGCTTTCTCATCAAGAATCTGTCACATGACACAGTTTAGAAATTGTCAAAGTTTCATAGCTTTCCAGGCAGGACATACAACTCCTGAAGTAGGGATCTGCAACAGCAGGTTCATGAAGAAGGCACCGCTTCCAAATTCCTTATGCCACTCTAACTTCGGGTGCATCCAACCTAGCTGGAGAAACTCACTGTGCCAGGAGAGAGTCACACAGCCAGGGATCCCGAGAGCAGTATCAAACATACGTCAGTATGGAATGTATTTTATAAATCCATTGAGAACCCTGGTACTTGCAAACCCCATTTTCTCATGGCCTTCTGCCTCCACAAATCCAGAAAGTATTTTTGTGGTGGTCTTGCCATTCATAGTCTCTAAATACTCTCTGCTATTTTGGTGTCACAGCAGCTGTAGGCCACCCGTGTCTCACACCTTTACACTATCAGCATGACAGAAGATTGCTCTTTAATTGATTAATTTTTTCCCTTCCCTTTCATTTTTGAGTAGTTTAGGATGATCCACCGGCAGAAACTTCCTCCAATTGTTTATTCATGATTTCCAATACCTGTTAAGCACTGCTTCCACTAGGCACAAAACGATAGACCAACAGCCTAAATATTTTAGTGGAAAAGAACTTGCACTTTGGTGAATGTGGAAATTTTTGATGAGGAACAAATTCTTCCTGTAGGTCAGGTAACACCAGCCTCCTCAGAAGCTAATGCAGAGGTTCCAGAACCTTCACAAATGAAGGACGAGCCGAGATGTTGAGAGAAGAAATAGAACCACAATTAACAGGTAAGATTAAAAAAAAATCTAGTATTAACAAAGTATCTGTCACCAGATGGGAAACCAAATTTTCCTCTATAAGATTTAGGGCCATTTAGAGGTTAATGTGCTAAATTTTTTTTAAAAATTCTCAGACTATTAATTGATATTCATCCCCTGATAAGAGAAATCTCTTGGAGGGAAAAATTCTCCTGATATCCCTGCCTAGTAAGAGGATATTATATCCTCCAACCAGCAGATGTAGATGCAAAGAAACCAAGCTCCACCCCTGCCACAAACACACACCACATCCATCCCCTATGCAGGTCTGGCTGTCTGGATATGCTGTCCTTTTCTTGTCTCCAGCAGCTGCTCTTCTGGGTTGCCCCTCTAAAACTTTCGTTTTGTATTACTTTTTTTGTAGGCATCCGTTTCTAGTTCTAAGTTAGCTCCCCAGAGAAGGTTTTTTTTTTGCATACTTCAGTCCCCTCATTTTGCTCTAGTGTGGTTTGTATATACATATACATGTAGCCACAGAAAAAAATTGAGAGAGACCAGGAGGGAGAATTTTGTTCAGCAGTGCTAAAAGGGAGAAGCAGAATTGACAGCCAGGAGTCAAGGTAGGCAAATTTCTCTTCCCAAGGCATATTTTATTGCACCCTTTAAAAAGAAATAACCACAGACTTCTGTGTTCTATCATTTCTGCATCACAATATTACATTAAATATCTTAAACTTTTACTTATCTCCCTTGTATTTGTTTTTTCTATGCCCTTTTCAGTCTATTTTACCCTCAGAGAGGATCGATTTATATCACTGATTTTAATCATGATTTAAATAATTGATTTGAATCTTGTTTTGCATTTTTAATTTTAGTTATTTTCCCAAAGAGAAGTTGATTCCCATTGGTAGGTAACCAGTAAAACATGTTGATTTGCAACTGAACATACATTCACACTAAAATTGGAGCGGGTTTTACTAACTAGGAGGATATAGTGTGTCTATATACAATATAAGTAGTTATAGGGTTTAATTTATGTTTATTCAGATTCTTAATTTTTACATGTTTATTGTTAGGAAAAATGGTGAATAATGCATTTATTTACCAGCTGATCATGTTTTACTCATGATTTGTGTATTTGGATGAAAATTAGAATTCAATTAAAATTTTCATAAAATCTTTAAAAAAAAGGAAAGTACCTTGAATTTGATAAATAAGAAAAACAGTTTATCCAAACATGTTTTGCATTGAAACTAACTTATTACCTCACCTGTGTTGTTTAATATCTTTTATTGGACCAACTTCTGTTGGTGGAAGGGACAAGCTTTTGAGGTACACAGACATGCAGAGCTCTGTGTAGCTCAAAAGCTTGTCCCTTCCACCAACAGAAGTTGGTCCAATAAAAAATATTACGTCACCCATCTTCTTGTTACTGTTGTATCCTGTGACCAACACGGCTAAGACACTGCAAACAATTACTAAACAAGGAAAGTATTATGCGTGTCCTTCAAGATTTTAGAACTAGCAGCTCTCATGGTCTCACAGCTAGTTGTTGTTGTTGATCGATTGCGAGAAGAAAACAAATTTTCCTGCTTTTTCAGTTCCCAGTAAGTTTATTAACTTTGACTGAACTAGTTAAGTAAACTCAATGAAGAAAATATTCTCCCTGCACCTTTACAAGAGGCTATTGCTGTCAAAAGGTCGTTTAACAGTTCAGCAGACTCTGCTTCCAGGTGATTAGTCAGTAACTTCCACCAATTCAGTAGCTTGACTGTCTTGAAAACTTTGGCACCAAACATATAACACTTGAATGGTATTATTTATTTAATTTAAATTATTTTAAAAATTATAGCAAGTTTAGGTTTCAAAATAGGTTGCCATAATTTCCAATTTAATAGGTTTGGGGTTTTTTAACTGACTTTTATCAATGCAGCCTTCGGTATGTTTCTGTATTGTGTGATAATTGTTCGTTTCTTCCTTTTCTTCCCCTTCATCTTTCTTTCCTTTTGTTCTGTCTCTCCTTCTTTCCAGTTTTCGCACTCTCCCTCTCTTCTCCTTTGCACTCTTTGGTGTTCCCTGATTCTAATTTCTGTACTCTCCACTTTCATTTTCTTTCTCATATACAGGTTCACTCCCCTCCCCTTCCCCTCACCAAACACTCTCCCACTCCGGCTTTTTGCCTCCTTGCTTTCCTCTTCACTTTCCAAATTGGAACAAAAAGTCAAAACTTCACAGAAAGTTAAAGTTTAAAAAAAAAATCAAGTCAGGAAGTCAAATCGTTCTGAAGATTATATTTATAGATTACATTTGTTTCAAAGTTAGTATTCTATCAAGTAAAATGTTGACATTAAACTAGTCAAAGCTATTTGTTTACTTTTCTGTTGAAAGTTTCATTAAAATTGAAATGATCCCATGAAGTGTTTTGATTTCTACAAAATTATTTTCTAGTGGAAATCTTTTGTCAAAAAGTTTGATCTATGCTAGTTGCGGACTCAGTGATAGATATAAGAACATCTGGCCTCATCAACTTCCGTTACTCTTGCATTGCTGTTGTTGGCTATGAGTGTATGAGGGCAGCACCTAGGGAATCCTAAACTCCCAAAGTTTTTAATATCACCAAGTCCCAGAGCAGTGGTTAATGTCCTCTCTGACATTATCAGTCCAGGGTCTGAGTCTCATTCAGCAGTTAGATTACTTACAGTGTGTGAAAAAATTATATTGATCCTGAAACTGATGTTTGACCTTGTTGGGATTCCTGGAATGAGCCAGGAAGCCCAGAGGGGAGTTGAGCACAGGCTAACACAGACCGCCATGGCAGGAAAGGAATATTTTATTCTAGCTACAACATGAGTGGGTTAGAGAGCAGGTAGGTGGAACTGCTGGAGCAGTGCAGACAATAGTATCAAAGGTGTGGAGGAGAGTATTAGCAGTTGGGATGGAAATGGTGGTGCAGAATTGGACAAGTTATAGAAAATGTGACAGGATTCAATGAGAATCTAGGTGTGAGTGGAGGACAGGAAGACATCTGCAGTCCTCCACTGTAGAAAGGTGGATAGAATTGTGACTGAAGCAGGGCTACTCACTTGCTGAGCAGAGAAACAAGTGTATTGTAAGCAGAAAGCTGAAGCTTTAGTGGACAGGAACTGCAGAGCAACCACACGATCAGTTGAAATGTTAGCAGTTTGTGTGTATGGAAGTGTCCTAAAAAATTCTGTTTCCCAGAGACTCTCCTTTTGCTGTGGCAGTAGGTGTAACAGAATAGGTTTTCTCCAAGATGAGTAACAGGAAAAGGAGCATTGGGAAAAGGAACCGAGTGGTTTAGTTTTGCATAAAACTTCTTTCCCATTCCTACTTCCTTCCCTTCTTTTATTTTCTGCTGGGAAGGTGGCTAACCTACATCCCCCTTTGGTGGAGATGACAGCCTGATGTAATGCTTTATTCCTATAGGATTGGGAAGAAGAGGACTATGACAAAGGGCTTTCTAGTGAGTAATTATCCTTTTATCTAGCATTTCTCTATTACCAACTGTGACTAAGATCACCACTGTCCTAATCTTTTCATTTCTTAGTATGCTTGTTGATTTAGTCATTAGTTCACACAATCTAACTTGCAAGGAGTAGCTCAGTTCCTAGGGTGCAGTGGTTCTGTTGTACACATTAAAAATACACTGTTGAGATAAGGCCATATCAATGAAGGTGACAGTGTGCACAGAGGAGCTGCTCATCCACTCAAGCCTATTCCAGAAGAGACACCCTGCAATCTCTACACATGCTGCTCTCAACTGCTGATTCATCACATGGAATGACCTGAAAAGTCAGTAGAACCTAAGGAGTAAGTACAAAACACCAGGAAAGAGTAAGTACATTGCTGCACAAGTCAGGGACAAGCATGTAGAGATGTATCCTAAGGTTAAAAGAGTGATCCAGATGGAGATCAGTCACAAAAAATGATAGAGATGATTGCATCTGTTGAGTAAATCCCAGGCACAATCCACAGTACCAGACATGCCCTCCAAAATCTCAGTGTAAACTGAGCTAATTTAATATGAAAGTTGAGGAACTCAAGAATACCATATTTTTACAAAGATACTTTGCAAAGTATAACTGCACCTCCAATGTAACTTACTGCACCTATTTTTTAAGTAGGAATAGTTGAGCAATCTTTGTGGTGCTTCCAACAACAATCTGCTATGCATTTTGCAAATATAAAAAGGTAGAGACCCTACCCCCACAAGTTAACAATTTAATAGCAGATTCCTGCTATTGGGTGTAGGATCCTAAATATCAAAACAGAAGTACAATGGAAAATGGCTCAATATATAAGTAAATGGAATATGGCCATATTCAGTAATGTAGTAATTTAATATTTTTGTAAAATAGATACATAGAAATTATCTTTGTCCATTTTGTGGAGGTACTTAAATCAGCCAGTTGGCACAAAAGGTAATAGTTTCTCTGGAAATTTAACCCCTGGTACCTATTTCTGGGTTCCTAGCTAAAAAAAACTACACACAGTCTCCTCTTCCCTTGCCCCAGAAAACAAATGGTTGTTTTGAAAAGATTCACCCATAAGAGCATTTTGTACATACAGTACTAGAGGAGCTGGTAACCAGCCCTATAATTTGGCTGCCTGACTCTTTCCATTTTAAGATACCTAAGTACTCACACCACCGTTGCTTTCAAAATTGGGCAGGGAGAAGATCCTTAGGCCTTTTCTTTGTCCCATGAAATTCTGTTCAGGTTTGGGTGACACAAACTGTTAGACATCACCTTCTCCATCTGGCACTTGCATTGTCAGCAAAATTTTGAATCATGCCAAAACCACAAATTTCATTCTAATGTAAGCACAAGCAAAAACATCAACAAGACATGCTACCCTGGAAATTAGGCATGGATACTATGGCTGAAATATGATCAGACAATCATAACATATATACAAAAGAAGACGGAATTGTTGCCAGCACAGAGGGCCCAAGGGGGCAACAGCGGGGTTCATTGCCCGGTGTGCTTCGCGCCAATGAACACACCAGGGTGGAGAAGCAGACAAAATTTATTCAAGAGCTCTGAACAGGCACTAGGAGACCAACATGTCTCAAATCAAGTGCACTGAGACAAGCAGTTTTTCCTTTTTATTCTTTTTTCTCCCTCCCTCTGCAGTAGTTACATTAAACGACCTTGGCTGTGCAGCTTGTTCGTACTGTTCCTTTCTGCAAGTAATCTTGTCCTTCAGCTAGAAGCATGTAGGTTTCCCTTATCACTACCGCTTCCCAGCTGCTGGCCTGTGAGGTTAGTAAAGTTTAACATGCAGGCTTTGGTTCACTTTGGCCTAGTGCGGGGGGGCTTCATCAACTTTCGTGGCCTTCCAACCCCCCCAAGTTACCTAGGGTGATGCCTAGTGACACCAACAGAATGGGGATTTCCTAACATTTGAGTGCTTGACCTTGCAACCGGTATAACACCCTTTTAATAATAATATAAGGGAATAACAGACACTAGAGATAGGCAGACTACTATTTTGGGAGGAATCCATACTCATATAATACAGACTTATCTGGTCTCTTAATTGTTTCTGGAAGATTGCCTTTGCTTATTGGAATATGTACAATAGAAATCACAATAACTCATTTTTGTATTTTAGTCTATTTTAATTCTAACTCAGGTCTTTTTAAACCAAGTAATTGCAGCTGGAGGCTTGTTCTGGTTCCACAATAAGATGTAGATGTTACCTAGTTCCATAAAGGGATGAAAAAATAAATGCAGAATTTTTTCAGTCTCTCTTTAATTATCCACAGATGCAACAGTGTAGTGATAATACAAACACTCAGAAATTTAGCATCTCAGCAGCCTGACACAGAAGTGCCTTACAGGTGTAAGAGTTAAATTTTGCCATCAGCAGTTGAGAATATGATAGAAATGGAAGGCTAATGGTACATAAATACCTTAGGAACTAAACGGTGTTGGTTGTATCTCCTCCACTTTTTAAAACAATCTCAGATAAAACAAGTGTTCAAATAAATATCCTTTATTAAAGAAAAAAATCATTTTTAAGCACCAAAACTGTGAGTATGTTGTTACATCGCATGTACAAGAAAAAGGTGATTTCAGTACTTTGTGTACAGGTTTAACTTTGAAGTCATGATAGTAAAAACATGAAATACACAGAATAGTTATAATTACAGAAAAGTTGCACTAAAGAAAGAGAGCAAAAGGCAAACAGTCAAACCAATATTTTTTTTCTTTTTAGTTTTCAGGTATTGCTAGAAATGCTCACTTAGTTTTTATTTTTTACACTTGTTGCTTAATACTTTAGAACATTGAGCATTATTAGGTATTGTAAATTTGCAGGAGAAGTTTTATAATACAATGTGCATTTAAAATGTCCATTTAAATATAATTGTGTTAAAGACTTTCTTAAAGCCAACCACAATGTGCTAGTGTTTGATTCTATTCGTAATATTGCACAAAGCTAGTGGATGGTGAATCAGTTTTCCATTTGATTATTTCTTGTTTATTCAACCAAGCTAGAAAGTGTCAGTTTTATTAACCCTTTATTCATGCAAATCTGCAGCTTTCTGCATTTCACCTACTTTGAGGCGCTGCACTTAGAAACACAAGATAACTTGTAAAGTAGGCAGCAACCACAGAAATATGTATGGAGAGTCACAGTGAGTCTGTCTCTAATCACATACCTCTCCACAATGCATGGATGTGAAGACTTGAAAATCAAGCCACTCTACCAGTAAATTAATTACTGTGGAACCTTTGAATTACCAAGCAGAACATGAATAAAAACCATGATGAATTATTTAAAAACTTGATGCTGTGCTTCGTATTTGTTTGGGCCCTACCCACTGAGACAATAAACGAGCAATATGCTCCCAGTCAAGGTTTTTCTTTTAACAGACGCCCCCGCGGTTGGTCTTTTCTATCAGCTGTAGGCAGCCTTTCCTCATTCACATAATTATAGGTCCAATAAAGTCATAAATTGGTCATATTCCATATTTAAAGATATCAGAGAATCCACATGGGGGAATGGAAGAAAGACCATTTGGGTAATATTATGAGGCCCAAGGGCACAAGTTTTAGGAGATGTGAATTACAATAAAGTTCTGTAAATCCCAAATTGCAGATTCACCATGGTCAAAGCCAGGAATTTTGGACGAAGTCGTAACTGAATGGGCCGTGCAAAGCATAATATATACACCACCCACCCCAAAATACGTTGGCATACCCAGCCCCCTCCTAAAAATTCTAACCTTTAATACATGATGTTTTAGCCAGCAACTAAATATAAATTCATTTTGTAGGAAAACTTTAAATTACAGTATATTTATAGGATAAAAACAGCCACTGCTGTATTTTACACAGCATTAGATAGCAATACAGGTCAATGTGCTTCACTATACCAAAGAGCACTTTTTAGAATGAACCTACTGTCTGATATACTCCATTAGCGTTCAATAAATGCAACATGCTCTCTCAATAAGACGCTTCCAGTTCTTACTGCTTCTCTGTAGCATATTGATTCTCTAACATTATACATAGTATCTTGCTTCATGCTTATGGGATCATTACCAGAAATAACACCGGTAAAGTAAGTACATAAGCATTACAATGAAAACAGCTGCATAAACTGCAAGTAACCTTAATTTACAGTTAGTCTTTAAATTCAGTGCAACAAAGGGAATAAAAGAGAATCTTAACTAATGAAAGTTTCTGCTCCCTCGTCTCAATTGGTTGCATTTCAATAAAGAACCGCTCCGAGTTTGAAGATTTTTGACTTTACAGAACACGATGCTGAAAGGCAAAGTGATTCTTTACAAAGAATCTGATGAAGTCTATTGAACCCAAAGTCCCTGATGCAGCCATTGAATAACCCAATATCTGATCAAGTTTACTTATTTTACAGCTGTGTGTTGTAGAATACAGGCTGCTAAATTTTTTAAAGAAATCTGTAAAGTAACATTTAAAAAATAGAAACAAAACTTTCATCTATGCTTTAAAACTAAATCACACTCAAAATACGCAAACATAATATGCAAAAGTGAATAAAATAAGAATGTTAGTCATTTTTAATGGATTTTGGGACCATAGTGAGGGAGGTACAGAAATTCAAATAAATGCTAATCCCATTCCTGATCAAAAGACTATTGTTGTTTACCTTTCATTTTTGGTTGCTCTAATAGAAATAAGCCATTTTGATTCCTTTTTCTCACTGCTAAATTCTCAGTCCCCAAAGTACAGTATATACTCATGCTTCTTGAATTTATATGTATTTCAGATTGGGAAATTCCAATTCCTTACCTCAGTGAACACATTTCACTACCAAACAGCTCTATTTTGAATAAACAAGCAAGTTTTCCTGGCATGTAGAATGCGCAAAAGATGAGCAATTGTTGAAGATCAATGGCTAGGACCAGAACAATTCAGCGAATCTGATGTAGTGCATCCATGAAGAGCAAATACTGAAAATCTCTAGTGATCATTTTATGTGCAAGCTTTTTTTTCCTCTTGTACACAAGTAAGTATTAATGCCAGCCCCATAGTGATGGTTGCCATGGTCTCTCAAGTGCAGAACTGTTCAATAAACCTACTGTCAGTTATAGATGTGCCAAACTAGCAAGGATTGTCAATTTCTCTAACTCTTGTGAAAGTAGTTGGACTTTCCCCATATAACTTCTATTGCAATACCAGTATAAATCATCATCTAAAAGCACTGGGAGTATTTTTATGCATGGAATTTTAAATGGCTATTAAATTGAAGAACTGTTTGAAACTGTGACATCCAGTAACTACTTTAGATTCAAATTTGATTTTTAATATTCTCTAGAAAACACACCTTTCCTTTTTAAAGTTGCAGTTTGAATTTGATATAAACTGTTATGCTCAGCACAGCAGCTATCTTTTGTGTGCATGTGCATAAAATATGATATTCCTATGAATAAGCAATGTATACACATTCAGTCAGGAATCTAATATTTTAACTAAATATAAGTCTATCAAGGACAGGTTTATTTTTAATCATGAATAAGTTTTCAAGGCAAAGTTGACAAATCATATGTAGATAAACCTGAGAACTCTGTAGTACAACACAGTATAGGGCTATTTAAACATCTCCCTATAAATTTGTGGATAATACATTTAGTGCAAGGGGAAGGAACATTATTCCTGTTTTTCAAATTACACTACTCATCCCCCACAACTCAAAAATTTTGCCAGTGTTTTATGCACACTGTCCAATTTGCACTTTGGTTTCTTTCAGCAAGAAAAACTGGACATACTTGATGTCACACCATTGCTGTTGGTCTAGCCCTCAGCTTCACATACAGTATATCATCCTAATTTGCAGATACTTCTGTTTTGTGCTACAGCTAAAAATTCATACACTGGACCCAGTTTATAGTGTAATGTAATCTGGAATATGGATGCCTGTACACCATCGGCACACAAACTACTTATATTTATGATCTCTGCTAAATGATTACACATGATAAATTTTGAAATGATTAGTTAGATGTAAAACCATAGAAATAAACTGGGAAGAAACTTAGGTTGTCAGGTCCTTGACAAGCTAATGATGGATGTATCATAGAACTAATGCTCTGTCCTAGAAAGATGCTGCCCCAAAAGCTGATACCTGAAGCAAAACTGGTATCATTTCTGAAAAATGCTGCTCATAAGCATTCCTTTTGAAAATGTTTCACTAAACATTATAAATAAGTCAAAAAAAAAATCAAGAAAAATGCCTATCAATGCCAAGTATAGAGTGGCAAATTATCTTTCAAAACATGACAGATCTTTATTATTCAGGACAATAATTGTAGAACAGCCTAAAGGTTCCAAGATGTGAGGTTCATTTTGGTTATATAACCTATTGCCAAGGTACGTATTCTTGCTCCCACAACTATTTTAAGAAGAACTGTTATAAAAGTTAAAGAGGAATATGTACTCCATTACACAACAGTAGCAATTCATGAATCTGCTTCTAAATGAAAATGAGTACAGTCATTTGTCCTTCATAAAATGAATACTGAACAAAAATACAATTTTTTAAAAGGAAAGTGGTGGTGTGTCTCTCAAACAGTACGTAAAATTTTAATAAAAATAAAACGCTGGTCAAGACTTTCATATAACTTGAGCGTTTCTCAACTAACGAACATTACATGGAGCCTTTAACATAGTACAAGATTACTTCGAACTCTGTATAAGATGTACCTCTAAGTACTCTGGCATTATAAAACTAGCTGCCCGCAGCTATTAGTCATGCAGTTTAGGATTATTTCTTTTTAAGTTCTCACTGTATTGAAAACTGTACCCTCCCTTCCTTTAGAGCCACGTACAGCCAGCATTAAATGGAAGTGTAGTTTTCAGCCAAACAGGCTGTTAGGTATGACGTACAATTTTTTGTAGCTACTAAAGGAAATATTAAATACTAACAGAGAAGCATAACTTCCATAACTGGTGTTAATATGCTTAAGTCCTGCATTTCCTTAAATAAGAAAGTAAAGAAGGTTGCTTACAGTAATCAAACAAGAACAGTTCAAGCTAACAGAGAAAAATAATTTTAAGTATTATCAAATTACAAAATATTGCTTCTTATAACAAATTTGTATGTATGGTATAACTAGTAACTCAGTTCATCTCACCTAAATATTACTGTTTAAAAGAGCATGGAAAATCTACTTTTAAAATGTAGGGTGCAAGATTATATATGACCTTCTAAAAAGGTGCTGCAATATGCCATGTTAAGTGTACCATATTGTAAACACATACATTCTTAAATACATGTATTCCACTGTTATGGTACTTAGACTGTACAGCCATCTGTTGTTATTTTTCATACTAACATACATTTCTTTGCAGTGAGAATAATAACTAAAGAGATCTTAGTTGCATCTCTATCTGAATTTTAGCTATTGTGGTACAGCTATTAAATGTGTTTTTCAAGCAGATGATATTTTCAGTGCACTGAAAAGTAGGTTTCCTAGCTGTCCTGATGTTTCAGCTGCATCCCCACAGTAGCTTTATCAATGCAGCATTCTTCCCACTTAAAATGTTCCCTCACTTAACTGGCCATATATACTAACGCAAATGTAAAAAGTGCTTAAAGAATTGAGAAAACATCCTGAAGACTCTTTTCTCATTACAGTTATATAAAATGCATATCTAAACAACTCAGCTTTTTGTCCAACCTTGCACTTCTGGACTGAATAAAAAAAAAATCTGAAAAAAAAATCAATGTTTCACGTTTTTTCACATACTCAATCATTTGCCAAAGGAAGCCTTTTTCTACTATGCAGCTGATGGTCAAAATTGCTGGCTTTGAATTTTCTGAAATGAAGAGGAAGATTGATCTCCAGCTATGGGGTATTTTGTTGTTGTTGTTGTTTTCCTTTCTTCAGTGGCTGCTAGTCACCTGTGTAAAAAACAAAACAACACAAAGAATAACTGAAAAACATAATTTAATCTCAACTGTACAAATCCCCTCCATTAAATACATTAAGCAGCATTTTTAAACACTTAGATTCTCCCTAATTCCAGTGTTTTAGAGCCATCATAGTGGCTCCTAACAAGCCCAGCAACCAGTGTATGGGGCACAGCCAGGGCTTCACTATGCCCTCTTGGGGTTATTAGCAGCCAACACACGTTAGAGCACAGTCAGGCTGCTCTAAATTGCTACAGGGGACTGCACTATCACATAGCTAGCCCCAAATCAAGGTAGTCTAGAAAAATCTTAGTCACCCCATCCCTGAGTTGCTCTGGGCATTCCTTGGTCTCAGTTGAGAATCTGGGCTCTTATGTTATTACAATATTTGATTGATGATTCAAGTCAACACAAACTTCTTTAACAGAGACTATGCAATTTTAAAATGAAAAGTGCAAAGGATCTAAAACTTCCAACTGGTTATTTTCTGAGCATCAACAATTTTCTGTGCACCACTGCATCTTCTGGTAGTGATTCAAATGAATGCAGCTGACTCATGTATTGTCTTGTGAGATTTAGAAATTATAGGGAAGACATCAATGGAAAAAATTTAGTTTCAGAAGCTAACCCATATAACAGGTAGTTGGAACCTGTGACAGACCAGATTTAATCTTTCATGTGTTGTTTCACTCTGAATATTTATAACTTTTTCAAATTACAATCTCATCTATAGGACTTCTAAAATAAGTTCTTGTGAAAGTATACAAGGGTTGCTAAAATGCTTAAAATAGTGAATGGATATTCCACTTTTGCCTTTCATTATGGCATAAGCATACAATTAACAGAGGATTATACTCCATGCAAGGAAGTATAAATTAAGTGCTTCAGAAAGTGCAAGAGGAGGACTTTTTTTTTTTTTTTAAAGGGACAGTTTGTGTGATTTAAGGTCTTAGAAACAGGTAATTATTTGAAGACAAAGAAAATATGAATGAGAAATGGAAGTTTCAACTCCCCTCTTCGTGAGTTAGTCTGAGGCGAACACTACATTTTAAAACTAGTAGAGAAACCAAACATTCCACTTTAAATTCTCAGTTTTACAATTCACATGCCTGCTCTTAAAACTTGTATAAATGCTAATTTCCCCTCAAAATTCAAGAAAAAAGCAATACTCCTTTCACTCCACCCTCTCCACAGCTCCCAAATAGGTCATCCTTCTTTTTTATCATACCCTATTTTATAAGCCCCCTGGGACAAGGACTTAGTCTTTGTTTGAAAACACATGCATTTTTAAGACTCTATGAGTAATAAATTAGGATAAATATATACCTATCTATCTCAGGGCACTCTATGAAGTACTTATAAACATTGTTACTAGGGCTGTCAAGCATTTAAAAAAATTAATCATGATTAATCACACTGTTAATAATAGAATACCTTTTATTTAAATATTTGTGGAGGTTTTCTACGTTTTCAAATATATTGATTTCAATTACAACACAAAATACAAAGTGTAAGTGCTCAATTTATATTTATTTTTATTACAAATATTTGCACCATAAAAGACAAAAGAAATAGTATTTTTAATTCACCTAATCCAAATACTGTAATGCAATCTCTTTATGATGAAAATTGAACTTACACCCTACAAGTCCAATCAGTTCTCCTTCTTGTTCAGCCAATCACTCAGACAAACAACTTTGTTTAGATTTGCAGAAGATAATGCTGACTGCTTCTTGTTTACAATGTCACCTGAAAATGAAAACAGGTATTTGGATAGCACTGTTGTAGCCGGCGTTGCAAGATATTTACATGCCAGATGGGATAAAGATTCATATATCCCTTGATGCTTCAACCATCATTCCAGAAGACATGCGTTCATGCTGATGACGGGTTCTGCATGATAACAATCCAAAGCAGTACGGACCAATGCATGTTCGTTTTCATCATCTATGTCAGATGCCACCAGCAGAAGGTTGATTTTCTTTTTTGGTGGTTTGGATTCTGTAGTTTCCACGTCAGTGTTGCTCTTTTAAGACTTCTGAAAGCATGCTCCACACCTCGTCCCTCTCAGATTTTGGGAGGCACTTCAGATTCTTAAATCTTGGGTCAAGTACTGTAGCTATCTTTAGAAATTTCACATTGATATCTTCTTTGCATTTTGTCAAATTTGCAGAGAAAGTGTTCTTAAAATGAACAACGTGCTAGGTCATCATCTAAGACTGCTATAACATGAAATATATGGCAGAATGCGGGTAAAACCATGGAGCAGGAGACAAACAATTCTCCCCCAAGAAGTTCAGTCACAAATTTAATTAACCATTTTTTTTTTTTTTTAAACAAGCATCATCAATGTGGAAGCATGTCCTCTGGAACGATGGCCAAAGCATGAAGAGGCATATGAATCTTTAGCGCATCTGGCATGTAAATATCTTGCGATGCCAGCTATAACAGTGCCATGCAAATGCCTGTTCTCACTTTCAGGTGAAATTGTAATTAAGAAGTGGGCAGCATTATCTCCCATAAATGTAAACAAACTTGTTTCTCTTAGCAATTGGCTGAACAAGAAGTAGGACGAGGTGGACTTGTAGGCTCTAAAGTTTTACATTGTTTTGTTTTTGGATGCAGTTATGCAACAAAAAACCCCTACATTTGTAAGTTGCTCTTTCATGATAAAGAGATTGCACTACAGTATTATGAGGTGAACTGAAAAATACTATTTCTTTTGTTTCATTTTTACAATGCAAATATTTATAATCAAAAATAATATAAAATGGTCACTGTATACTTTGTATTCTGTAACTGAAATCAATATATTGGAAAATGTAGAAAACATCCAAAAATATTTAATAAATTTCAATTGGTATTCTATTGTTTAACAGTGTGATTAATCGTGATTAATTTTTTTGAGTTAATTGCGCGAGTTAACTGTGATTAATCGATAGCCCTAATTGTTACACATCCACTATACTTTTTTTCCCCCCAAACCTTTACTGCTATTTGGAATTATAACTAAGTTATCCGTATTGGAGGAAAGAAAGCATTTACAAACCATTTTACCATCTTCCTTATAAGGAAGAGATGTATCCACGATCAACCAAAGGGACACCTTTCTACCAAGTCAGCTCAGATTTTATTCTAATTTATCGCGGACTGAATTTTTCTTAGTGAGGGCGATTCTTTTAAAATTGTTTTATCCTCAGACTGCAGTTATAAAGGGAAATCCCTTTATACTCATTGTATACATTGAGTAAACTGTTATTCATTCATTGCTTATTTTCCCTTTTAGTTAATTCTTTTCTTTACCATGTATTGTATTAATTTAAAGATACTTTCTCTATTTCAAACATATAAACTATCAGATTTAGCCTTAAGGCTTTTGAAATATTAATTACAGTATAAAATTTAGCTTATACAGATTTAAGTGAAGATGATTGTTTCATAATATCTGCCAGTAGACAATGTATGCCCATTTACAGTATAAAATACCTTCTTGTAATATATTTTGCCCCAGAGATGTAATTTTAATCAACAATGTCATCCTTTTAACAGGTCCGGGCATTAAACTGATTTCCTTTCCTCGAAAACATGCTCTGAAATTTCTGCAGTAGACCATTATTTAAAGTACTAGGTAATTAATTCTGTTAAATCAATTTATACATTCAAATCAAGTAGGGTCATGTCTGTGAAAATAATAGTAATTCAGCAGAATAGTGTTACATATGTTTCAGTCTATTGCTCCTAAAATCAGATTATTTCATACAATTCCTCAGCATAGCCTAGTTTTTGTAAGGTGTGTTAGATTTGTAATGGTTTGTGTTTAAAAACTATCAAAAACCTGTCAGTTACAATTACATCCCACTGAAGTATTTTCATGGTAACAGAGTGTGGAGGGGGTAGAATGCAAATGCCAAATGTGTGTATAAGTCTCTGCGGAACTTAAGAGTCCAAATTCCATAAGATTCTAAGCACCTTCAACTTACTTACAGTGAGAGTATTTAAAGTTCAGATAACGTTTAGCTTACAAAAGAAGATGGCAACTGGTGCCCTATCAATACCTCAGATTAAAAAAAAGGGAAGGATTTTGAGGAAAGCAGTTTACAATATCCTGAGGTATTAAAAAGTATACTTCCCAAGAGGAAAACAAGATTCAAAAAGACGCAATTAGGTTTACAAATCTATTACATAAAACCAAATCACTGAAATAGGTTTGGTAATATGTCTAGGAAGAGTGACGGAAGAATGAACACGCTAAAAAGGTAATTCAGCCCACATCATCATCTTTGATTATAACAATGGCCATAGGAAATCATGAGGGACCCAAACCTGCAATCATTGTGAAGTTAATAATAGTTTTGAGGCAGGTGTCAGATCCTGAGTGATCAACAACTGTAGTGAGAGCCAGGCAGCCCTGCAGATCATACCAGCTTTTGACTGTGCATTCCATCAGCATGCAAGCATATCTGTGCCTTTGGATTTAAGACAGTTTCAAAATTCCTAGCAATAAAGCTGGATCAGGAGAAATACAGTAAAACTAAATCAAATAGATCAACTGATATGGCTCTCTAGTGGCTAATCTACCAGTGAGGTAACTGTTTATTTTCCTTTTTTAAAATTTAGAATAGGGTATTAAATTGGCATAACAATTTATTTAATAGCTTTAATTTAGTAAAGATTTGTAATCACAGTAAAATACTACAGGTTGTTTGTTTTGCTGGGCTACCATCCCTTTTTAATACCTGTGGTACTTGCACTAAATTTCATTTCCCAGCTGTGGCAGTGTCCCAAAAGCTCTCAATCTCTGGAGTGCATTACTGCTTAATTATCAACATACAAATGGGGTGTCTTTTACTACCACTATAAGTGGTTTGAATGCAATATGTATTATTTATTCCCTTTAACTCACTATACACCTTGGGAGAGTCCATTTCTAAGAAAGTTTTTGAAATAAGTTCTTTAGAGATCCTTGTGGCTTTCTCCTTGATCTAGATTTACATTTTTATTTACTTATAAATATATTTATTTGAATCTTTTATTTTTTATTTAAATATGGCCATGTTCTATCAGCAGACTTGCTACAGAAATACAGCACTCTGTCAGTCCAGTTTATAGGAGTAGCACAGAAGAATCTGTGTCTTTTGACTACCACCACAATCTTGAAAATTAAAATTCCTTGGCTATTTCTGCATTGTTCTGAACTCACTAAAACTAGCTATCTTAAGTCTAAGTTCTGTTCTTGTATCACATCTAACTACAATGCCTGGAAATTTGTGGGGTATTTTATGAATAGCAGAGGTGTAAATTATACTGGCATATTTACTGTTTATGATTTAGAAATCTAATCAGACTGTTCACAGATCTGAAAGAAAGCTATCAAAAAGCCAGCCACCAAGAAGCCAGCCAGACAGGGTAGCCAACAAGATTTCAATATGCTTAGTAGTCAGATCTAATCTTCTTTGACTTGTAATTATTTAGCTTTAAGTGGGAAATACACTGGATTTTTACCACATCAGAAGCAATTAGAAAACATTTGACATTAGTAAATGTAGGGGTATATTCAAGAGTGATTTTGTTGCATTATTATTTCTGAAAGTCCTTTTCAGTCTTATAAGGTACAGTCTGGTCAATATACTGAGGTTTAGGTTTTTTGGGAGGACAATTTCTGTCACTGATTTAGGGAAAAAAATTTACAAAAAAAATTTCTGGCAACAGTCCAGAAATATGTTTCCCTTATTATAAGTATAACTCCCTTTGAAATGCCAGTGGTTCAGATTAGATATGCACATTTTTACCAGTTTAAGTATACTGCATGATTTAGGCACACTCCTAAATCTCCTAGACTTTCTAGCCCAAGCTCAGCAGGTATTCCTAAAAAGCACCAACAAAATAAAATTTAATTTTTAAAAATATAGGAAATTTACAGGTTAATTTTCCCAGTCTGTGCAAGTCAAACTCTCCTCTTCATCTTCTGATTCAGGTGATGCCTCCTTAATTCTTCGCAGTGCTTCATGGATGCTACGTGTTAAAGGGTCAGTGTCAGGCAGAATTGTAAAAGACTCTCTCAGAACATCTTTCTGCACCTTCTTCAGTTTCACCCCTTTCCTTATCTGTGCCAAGATGTTATTGCTGTCATCTTCATCAGGGAAAGGAGGGAGATTTCTCTGCTCAACCTTTCTTAGGTGAAAACTACCACGCTTCAACGAAGCCAGCACCTCATCCATTGGGGAACTCACTGCAGCAAATCAAAAGACCGAGTTAGTATTAAGTTTATTTACACATTTCAGCATCTTCATTTTTATTTCCTATATGACAAAGGGTAGTTACCACAGCAATTTTGCATCCTAAATAGAGGGAAAACAGTGGTATTTTAGATACCACCATGTAACTGTTGGTAAGTGCTAACTTTCTAATGGTGTTTTTATCTTTTTATTTTTCTTTACTGGCAAGAAGAAATTATATTTGTACTCGAACACTATAATATGACTTCTGAAAACCAAATAACATCAGCATATGGTATACAGTATGGCTACTTTGGCAGGTAAGTTTTCCTGCCTGCAAGACAACAATCAGTTACAAAATCAAAATACATTATGATGTCTATTTCCTGTGGCTGAAAGTCTGATAGTGAGCACATAACTTAACTGACTGGACTGCATACTCTGTGTAATGCAAGCACCAGAGGAGAAACTGAATTCTCAGGACATGCCTGAGGTAGCTAGTTTGTATCCACTTCTACTACAAGCCATTGAGGAGTAGCAGATGTGGTCAACTGCAACAGTATATATTTCCCTCTCTTCCAATCTGAAATGCAGAAGTTTTGGCCAGTGGATTTGCACAGTACTAATCCCAGCCTTCTCAAACGCCCCCCTCCCCTGTAACTAAAGTAAGTAGAGCAGCAATTTAGCTATGTTAAGGCACAGAGTGCCTTTACAGTCAACCTGCAGCTTTACTCCCCTGTGAAACGAACATGGTATTTCAACTGGATTCTGGCTTTGCAGACTTACAGATTAGGTGGAGGCCAGGATTAATGTGTGTCAAAAAAAACAACAACAACAAAAACCAGCATAGTATCTTCAATACAACAGTGGGAACTAGCTATGTACCAGCATACCATATCCAAAGTGAAACGTTTATCCATAGCTGGAAAACTCTCCAATTCTCCTAAGTGTATTGTGGAATACACTTTTATGACATCCTTTGTTATCCATTTGTGGATTTCAACAATCCTGAGTTTGGACAAGCATTTTTATTTACTGATATATTTGCTGTGATGGGGCCCCACATTTGGAAGTGAGAGGTGAAGCTTCCCTGGCAAATCAACATTATAAAGACTCAGCTCTCAGAAGCTACTTAGAAGTTTGGAATGTTAAATAAATCCAATGGGAGATGGATTAGTGGGGAGAGTGCATATGCAGAAGTCAAAGATAGTCTTGGAGAGGAGAAGGTAGATTTATAGTTTTTATATTATATTACACAATGTAACGTGTGCAATTTGTTTTTATGTTTTTATTGATATTAGGGCTGGAAAACAATTGAAAAATTCTGATTTATCAAGAGATTAAAAAATAATCGCAATTAATAGCAGTTTTAATCACACTATTAAACAATAGCATACCATGTATTTAAATATTTTTGGATGTTTTCTACATTTTCAAATATATTTAAATTACAACACAATACAAAGTGTTCAGTGCTCACTTTATATTATTTTTTATTACAAATATTGCATTGTAAAAAAGGTAAATCAAAGAAATAGTTTTCAATTCACCTCATACAACTACTGTAGTGCAATCTCATTGTGAAAGTGCAATTTACATAATTTAACTCAAAAATAAAACAATGTAAAACTTTAGAGCCTACAAGTCCACTCAGTCCCCCTTGTTCAGCCAATCGCTAAGACAAACAAGTTCGTTTACATTTTTGGGAGATAATGCTGCCGGCTTGTTATTTACCATGTTACCCGAAAGTGAGAACAGACATTCCCATGGCAGACATTCCCATGTTGTAGCCAGCTTTGCAAGGTATTTACCTGCCAGGTATGCTAAACGTTTGTATGCCCCGTCACGCTTCAACCACTATTCCAGAGGACATGCTTCCATGCTGATGACAGGTTCTGCTCAATAATGATCCAAAGCAGTGTGGACCAACGCACGTTCATTTTCATCATCTAAGTCAGATGCCACCAACAGAACATTTTCTTTTTTTGGTGGTTCGGGTTCTGTAGTTTCTGAATCGGAATGTTGCTCTTTTAAGACTTCCAATAGCATGTTCCACACCTCATCCTGCTCAGATTTTGGAAGACACTTCAGATTCTTAAACCTTGGATCCAGTGCTATAGCTATCTTTAGAAGTCTCATATTGGTACCTTCTTTGCGTTTTGTCAAATCTACAATGAAAATGTTCTTAACTCAAACAACATATGCTGGATCATCTTCCGAGACTACCATAACACGAAATATATAGCAGAATGTGGGTAAAACCATGGAGCAGGAGACATACAATTCTCCCCCAAGGAATTCAGTCACAAATTGAACTAATGCATTTGCAATTGCGGCTACAACAACATAATCTTCCATAAATGTAAAACTCATTTGTCTTAGAGACTGGCTGAGCAAGAAGTAGTACTGAGTGGACTTGTAGGCTCTAAAGTTTTACATAGGTTTGTTTTTTAGTGCGGTTATGTTAAAAAAAAAAAATCTAAGTTGCATTTTCCTGAGAAAGAGATTACACTACAATAGTTGTATGAGGTGAACTGAAAAATACTGTTTCTTTGGTTTATCTTTTTATACGGCAAATATTTGTAATAAAAAATAATAATATGAAGTGAGCACTGTACACTTTTTATTCTGTGTTGTAACTGAAATCAATATATTTGAAAATACAGAAAAACATCCAAAATATTTATAATACATTTAAATTGATATTCTATTATTGTTTAACAGTGTGATTAAAACAGTGATTAATCATGATTGATTTTTTAAGAGAGTTAATTTGTTTTGAGTTAATTGTGATTGACAGCCCTAGTTTATATATAACTGGATATCAAATTACACATGCAATTAGAGATTGGACTGGTAGCCCCATATTATTAAGGTTGCCTGATGCTTTCCATTATTAGGTTCTGTTTTTAGTTGCTTATAAACTTTACTAAACCAAGCATTTGGGTTGATAATTTCTATATCGGGTGTCTGCCGCAAGCTCAATTTCTTTGGAAAATTTCACCCAAAATGGTTTAGCTGCTTTTGAGAACAAGACTGAGGCAAAAAACAAAACCTAGTGAGCTTTTTGTAAGAAAAGTCTAGCATCGCTATGCTTTGGAGCAGGGACTTGGGTTTTGTGTCAGAGATACGCCTTTTGAAGTCCCTCCTCCTCTGTGAAAATCCGCCCAAATTTGGTCAAGCTAGCTCAGATTTTTCTAAAGATAAACACATATGGGTACATTCTAAGCTTGTCATCTGATCTGCTTATGATGTGTTGAATGGTCTCTCTGCAGTCACAAAAAGGGGAGTCTTTTGTTTTCCACTTGTGCATTAAGGATAGCTGCACCTTTCATGATTGTTCAGGTGTGGTTCAGTGTGATCTAAAGTCTGTGGGGAGGGTTGAAATGGGAGGGTGGCTTGTTGAGTCAGTAATACTGTGCTTGTTTGAAATGGTAAATGCAGTCCAGTCACTTTGCCATTCCCTGGCCGGATCCAGAGACATGAGATGGTCATATGTGATCCATAGTGGTTTTTGCAATTTCAGGTGTTGTTGGGGTATGTTATCTATAACCTGGCTGGATGGGAAGTTCTGGGTAGCCTTTGGCACAATTAAGTTCTTGTGCTGTAGTTCTATCTCAGTGGTTGAAGGTTTGATGTTTGCAAATACTGAAAGCTACAGTAGAGGTGCTGATTTTAAAATTCCCATGATGATTTGCATGGTCTGATTCAGCTGACTATCCACAAATTGAGTATGGCATCTTCTTGTCCACACTTGTGCACAGTACTCAGCAACTGAGTTCACCAAGAGAGGGCTAGAAGCAAAATTTATAACTAACAAGTCCTATGGTGCATATATTGTAACTGCTACACTTCTCTTAGTGAATAACTGACAGCAGTTACAAGCTCTATCAACTATCATATTTTTCACCGGGTGACACCTGTAAGTGTCTTCAGTGCCGGCCTAGACCAAATGGCACCCCAGGTGAGGAGTATCTTCGGCATCCTCCCCTCCACTTGTATACCCATAAGGGCACAGCTGACAACATTCTAGGCGGTTCAAGGAAAATGTAATTCTCAGGAAGTCTGCAAGGTTCCACAAGATTCTACAAAGGTCCAGAACACTCTAGGGGGTTAGTGAAAAACAAATCCACATACGCAATACCTGAAACATTTTACTTCAATCATTCTATTTTTCCTTTTGTCACTAACAACAAAAACAGCACCCTGAGCCTGGTACCCCAGGCGAACACTTGCCCCTAAATCTGGCCGGGAATGTCTTACTAGACCCAATAATGCTCCCGGAGTTTGACCAAAAGTAGCTGAAATATGTTTAAACCTAACTTAAGAGAACTGATCCTATATATACACATTTGTTGTACCTTTGTGTGCCAAGCAGTTTGAATGCATCAGAATGTTGAGGACATTTTCCAAACATTGAAAAAACTGCTTTAAGCTTGACTAATATACTTCAGTTGTCCCAAAAGTTTCCTTTCTAGTTTCAGACCGACCACTAGGAATTTCAGGCCAAAAGAAGTTTTTGGAAAAATCCAAAAAGGGAGTTAAAAACAGACAACGTTACAGAATTAACTGCCGAGGCATTAGTGTAATTCCATATTAATACTAAACAAACGTAATTATACTCTTCATTTCACACAGATTTTGCAATCCCTAAAATCAATGTAAAAACAGAATTCTAGAGAGTAAGGATCATCCCACCTAGAAACACATGGGTATATTAGACCCCAATCATGCATGGAGTTTCATGTAGGCAGAGCTCTGGGGCACAGCTGACTTCAATAGAAAGCTGCCCAGGTGCATGGGTCTCCACACACGGACATCCTTGCAGGATCAGAGCCTTTGTGTGCTTACAATAGTAGAGAATTTTTTTGTGGATGGTAGAAGTAGTTAAAAGCATCACGGTAATGGTAATATTCACCTTTGCCACACACTGATCAACCTCAAGAAGAGTCTGTGCTGACATGCCCATGATGTCAGACACCTGACAACACCTTTGTGTCTAGGGAGATTTAGAAGTTCTTGCAACACTACGGAATTTTGACAATGAAGATAATTAAAGATTTGTACCCAAAATGTATAAATTGGTCAAATGCATAAGTTTCATTCAGACTTAACTTAAAATCTGTTTGAACTTTACAGATTTGGGTCATGGACAAATCTGGAGAACACTTTTTGAAAACAAAAATGTTTGTCATGTGAGTCAAAAAAAATGGACTGTTGAATCTACTTCAGACTCAAAATATCCTGTGGTCTCATTCACCACAAGAAATTTCAAAAGATTTTTTTTTTTTTTTTTTTTGGAAGGAGTTAGGTGCTTAACAATAAGGATTGCAAATAAAGGCTCCATGGAGTCACTACCATAGCTCTATGCATGAGGCACAAAAGGAGTTTCACTTACATGTGACTACTTCTCAGCACACTTTTAGTTAAGGTTAATTAAATCACAGTATTGGCACAGAGACAAAAGGGTAGGTATTTTAGAAAACAAACTTTGCTAAATGAAAAGTACAAAGTGTGAAATCCTGGCTCTATTTAAGTCAATGGGAAGACTCCTATTGACTTCTTGGAGCAAGGATTCCATCCCAAGTTGGTATGGAAAGACTATTTTCCCATGCTTCCCAGAGGAAACAATGAAAATTAAGTACTAAAATTTTAAAATTCATCACCTATTTTTCAATATTTATTCAATTTCTAACTAGCAATCTGTGGTGGGTATTCAAAGCTGCCAACACCAACTGGATTGGTGGAAAGAGAAAGGATACACAAAGGTGGCAGGATGAGACAGATAAGGTAAGTACTGCAATTGAGGTTTTTGCACCCATATCTGATCTAAAGACGTCTGTTATATAATGTCTGTCAACTGAAAAACTGACTGCATCCTCAAGTGCAATTTGCAGTTTATGTGGAGTTACATATAACTGAATCAACAGCATACACTACAGTACAAATTCCCACCACATGAGTTCACCAAACTTTTCAGTCGAGGGCATTAGAACAAGTGTTGCATTGCTAATTATACATAAAATCCAACATACCCTTTTCTACACAGCAATCAAAAAAGGGGGAAACAAAATGACAAGTACATTCCTTAGCAGTTAATTATGTTTAAATAAATATAAACAAAAATATTACCTCTCCTCCTTTGTAAACCCTCTAGATCTGTCTTCTTAAGTTTCTTCTTGGCACTGACTAACTGACTGCTATCAAAAAGATGTGCTGATGGGACAGTGGTAGACTGTGGGACTCCTGTATCCTCATTCTCCTGTTTAACAGGGCTGTCCCTTTTCTCTAAGGAGTCAGTAGAATCTTCCTTGATAGGCAGAGGTGGCGGTGGTGGCGGTGGTGGTGGTGGCAAAGGAGGCGGATGTGGAACTACAGTAACAGTATCTGGTTGAAGCTCATTACTGGCAAGAAGTGGAGGAGTAGCATGATGAGACAGTTCAGAGGTAATGCCATTGGGAGGTAACGAACTATCTTCAAGTTGTTCTAAGTTTCTGGGCTCCTGGGTTTGGAAAGGCTGGATTACTTTTCCTGATTCCACCTCCTCAGTTTTCTTTTGGATCTGTGTGGTTACTGGTAGAGATTGAGGTTGATCTACACAGGGCACTGAGCTGGGTGTACTACTACTTCTTGCATGAGCCAGTCGCAGTCTGGTTGATTTAAGTATTACTTGCCCAGGATACCGCTAAAAGGAAACAGTTATTTAAAATTAGATACGTGTATGCAATATACTATACTAGAAACTAAAGAACTGTGATCAGGTGATTTTGCCTTTGTGACAAGGAAACTCACTTTAATATTTTTGTTCTTTACTTTGCCTTTGTATTGCACTGGAATTACATAGGAGGTCTCTTGCACTGCAGTACATTTTCAAAAACACATTTCAATAAAATGTGCCAGCATATGGCAGCACAGTGGTGTACCATGATATATATCTATATCTATCTAGATAAGCCCTTGGCCCCTATATCTATCTAGCTATAGATAGATATAGATATATAAGGAATGTCATAGTTTAATGTTTTGCAAACATGTAAATTCATCATTCCCAGATTATGACTTCTCCTCCCCTAATTCATACCAGGTGGTGATAGACATGCACATTCCTCAAAAGGTTATAAATGCTGCACCACTGGGATTATCCCAGTCATCTTCTCTCCTCTTTATGTAACTACTGGTTACAGCAAAGACCAGAATGGCAGAAAGATCCTACATTCTAATCAAGGGTGATCCATTGTCTCACTGTGAGGTCTTGGTCAACTCAATCTTTGTGCTTAAGTCAACTCAGGGATGCAAATGGACAGACATCATACTTCTCCAAGAACCAGACTCTTCATCTAAATTAATGGTTCCTGGAACATAAAAAAATACAATCTTCCTTCTCCCCCCATAAAACAGGCCAGTGAGTTGCACTGGAGCATGTTCAGGCCAGCAGGTCCGATGAGCTGATCTCAAATGCAGCATTGTACTACTTACTCAGACAACAAGAAAACCTTCAACACTTTTCAGTAGTTCTCTTCTACTGGCACTCCAAATACTAGAATTTTTTGTCAAAGATAAGCTTTCAAAGTGGTCTTAATCTGGCTTCTACATTTGCACCCCCAGTTTGTTTCCTTGCAAATTGCAACTGTTTATACAAACTGTTGAAGGTGAAATTAAAGGCTGCTTTTGAAAACTGGGCCCAATGTGTATTTTTTTTTAAATTACCACAAATGACTTAAAACATAACATTTTTACAAAGCTACACAGATCCTATCCATATGGATATACTATACATAATGTAGCCGTTAATGACTTGATTAATATCCCATTGCTTCAATGTGTGAATTTACTAGTATATAGAAGCTGTAAGTTTCCAGCAGCCTTGCAAGCAATTCGGAGGGAAAGACTCATTTTTATATCACTACTAAACAAGATTTCTTGCTAATAATAGAAATTCTCCAATGTTATTACTTGTTCAGTCTTAGATGCATAGGCCAGGAACCATTAAAAGGAGTTAACATTGTGTCATTTACTTGTACTCTCGTCTGCATCCATCTGTTGTCTCTTGTCTGGTATTAGGCTGTAAGCTCTTTGAGACAGGGACTTTTAGGAAGTATGGTAATGCAAATAACAGGTCACATGATCCAATACATGTGTAAAACAACACCTGGATTATATCTATAAGGAAAGGAAAGACCCTGCTTCAGCTCCTGATTATTTTCCTGTAAATATTAAGTAACTAAGAAGAGAAACTGAGGAAGATGGAGGTTAAGCACAGAACTATGCTACAATACATCCAAAGAACTTTATCTAATGCTGTACCTTATTTCCTCTTAAGTCTTAGGCTATGGGAATTTTAACACCTATTCCCAAAATGAATGCTTTAAGTATTTAAAGAAGAACAGATCTCTCTCAGGGTATTACCAGAATATAACTGAAGCGTATTTTTAAAAATAAATGCTACACGATGGTGAAAAGTGGTCATTTCTTCTGTTACCTGTTTAAACGTGCGAAGTCTGTCCAGTGTTTTCTGTCGCTCCTGACTAACCCAGGAACTCTTTCTTTCCTCTTCATCTTGCAGCTGCTCTTGCTTCTAAGAAAGGACATCAAAAACACATCAGTTACTATGTATAGAACAACATTCATCATAAGAATTCCAATTCAAGGTATTGTTGAGGTCAAGAGCTTATCAGGATTCTACTCTTATCAAGATTAGATATGTATATGAATAACAAGAATATCCTGAGTTATAAAAGTAAACTGAACAAGAGGGATAGCTCAGTGGTTTGAGCATTGGCCTGCTAAACCCAGGGTTGTGAGCTCAATCCTTGATGGGGCCATTTAGGGATCTGCAGCAAAAAGCTGTCTGGGGGTTGGTCCTGCTTTGAGCAGGGGGTTGGACTAGATGACCTCCTGAGGTCCCTTCCAACCCTGATATTCTATGATTCTAAGAATTTTGAAAGGTGTATAAACTCTCAAACTTCAGGACATAAACCAACCTTTAATTTTTGGGAGCTAGAAGTATACTCCCCTGGGGACTAGTTATCCCATAACTGCTTACTGCAGATTCTCTCTCTCTGAAACAGCCAATATTAGTCACTGTCAGCGATAACATATAGGACTCAATGGGCCACTGTTCAATCCAGTTTAGAAGATCCTATGTTAAGTAATTAAATTCAACTAAAAAAGTAATTGCTTAAAAAAATCAAGTGTGCTTTGGCATTCACATTCTGACTATGAAACAGGTTACCTGTAAGGAATTTAGTGCAGTTGGAAGATTAAATGGATTTAAAGACTCCCTAATGAGACCTCAGGTTTCAAATTTATTCTCAATTTATGCTGCTACAAAACTGATCTAAAAATAAATAATCTTAATTTGCCAACAAAATTCAGCAAAACACATTCTTTATAATATAATATAATATAATTAATATAATATATGGAGATATCCTATCTCCTAGAACTGGAAGGGTCATTGAGTCCAGCCCGCTGCCTTCACTAGCAGGACCAAGTACTGATTTTGCCCCAGATCCCTAAGTGGCCCCCTCAAGGATTGAACTCTCAACCCTGGGTTTAGCAGGCCAACGCTCAAACCCCTGAGCTATCCTGCCCCCACCCCCTTTAGCTCTAGATGTCCACTACTAGAAAAGCAGGAGTGCAAATGCTGGCTGAACTACATTAACAGAAGTGTGAGAAAGATTGCACAGCATTGCCAATGTCATCCTTGGCTCAGATTGGACTATTGGTCCCCTGCTTTCATGTTTAGAACTGAATTTAGGTGGTTAAGAAAAATGATGAGCAAACAGAAAACTATTAGTTACATTGATATGTGCCCAGTCTACACACTTGTGAAAAGTGAATCAATTTAATGGTTCACTTTTTCTGGTGTAAAAGAATTCTTTTAAAACCCATTTGCAGTCAAATTAAAGATAAAGTAGGTTTGGTCCCGTTCTCCTCCCCCCCCGATAAAAGTATTTGCATTGACAATTGTGAAGATACATATTGCAAAATTTTGTATGCGAGGAAGCAGTTCAACTCCCTCAATCCCAATCCCAATATGCTATCCCTCAATATGTGACTGCCAAAAGACAATGCAAGCACAAACAGAAATACCAATTAATTCATACAAATATTACAGGAGGAACTGGTGGCACTGCCTTTTTGAAGGTTGGCCAACACCTCCCATTATAAGACCTTGTTTTCAGTTATTTGTAAAAAACTTTGCCAAACTTTTACCATTTGTGCTGAAGTTTTCCATACTAGGTATCTAACTCATGCTGAATTTGTTGGTGTTTTAGTCAGAACAGTTTAGACATTTCTGAGAACTAGGCAAGGGAAAAATATTATTTTGCCCATGTTAAAAGATTCTGGCAACTCTGTCTATGAAAAGTGTTAGTGCCAGGCTTTGGAGTGGGAACCTGAAATTTGGCAGGGATTGGCCTTTGTGTGAGAGAGATGCTTTTGCCATCCTGGAGAAAACCGATCCAAATTTGGCCAAGTTATAAGTCTATGAAAATAAACTGCACAAATTCTAGAGATTTAGATTTTAGTAGCTAAACTCCCTGAATATTCACCAAGCATGCTCGAGCCTCTCAGTTCTTAGTACTGACCAGACTGTGCATACACCGAGCATACTCCACCAGAATTATAGGGGCAGAGCTGGACCTTCCTTGCAACTGCTGCTATTCTTGGCTGGAGTGGCTGGGCAGCAAAAATGACAACGGGGGGCTTCTCTCTTCTATACTCTCAATAATGCCCCTTGTCTGGTACCCACGCAGCATGGAGGAGGAAGCCACCTGACTTGAATGCACAGGGGACAAGAGCCAGACTGGAGGTGGGGGAGAGGAAGAAATGCAAAGGATCAATTTGGAATGGAGGAGAGTGGGAGGAAGTGAGGAGAATAGAAACTGTCACTGGGATTTGGTGGGAGGAAGGAGTCTGGGAGCCAATGGGGGAAATGAGGATGAGGGGTTGGGAACCAGTTGTCCAGGGATGGAGAGGACACTGAGGTCAGCCAACGAGCTAGAGTGCAGAGGCGAACTGGGACTGGCTGGGCAGGGAGATTGAGAATGGGATGAAAACCATGAGGAGTGAAGACAGACTGGGACAGCAAGGTGTAGGGGGCTAGGGCAAGGAGCCCCAGGCAGGAAAGAGACAGGACTGGGACAGTTTGGAGGGACCAGGACAGAAGGCATCAAGTTTGGGGTGAGATGAGGAGGGGTGAGATGAGAGAGAGAGAGAGGTGTCTGTGCCCACAAGAAAATACTCCTTCCAAAGCCTGGAACAGAACCCAAGATTCCTGAGTTTCACTATTCCTCTGCTGTCAGCAATGTCTGGGAAACCCCCTGGCAAAGCGTCTCTCATCCCTCTCCAGTGTGTCCACGTAGAGGATGGCAACCTACTACTGCTCTTAGTTATTCCAGAAGCTCAAATGGCAGAGATCTGCATGATGGATCTAGAAGTTCCAACTCTGACGACCCACGTGGACATCAATATAAGCCACATAATGGCATTTGATTTTTTCTGGTTTGCTTTTTTAAACACAGAGGAAATTACATGCAAAAATTACATTAACAGAGCATTAAAGCTGAAAAGTCAAACAGTCAAAAGTTGATATATGCCAGAATTAAGATTCAGCCCCCTTTTACTTATGCAATATGATACAGTCTTTAATTACAGGATCACATACTGTTTTTTCCACAGGCCCCTGCCTTGTTCATTGCACAGGATGGACATGTTCTGGGAATGACTCAGGGTTATATAGTGAAGGAGACTATTGATAGGATCCCCTGCCTCACTTGTAGAGGAAGAGGGAAGCTCAGGCAGAGGACTGCAGTAAGAGAAAGAACAGTCTCATGGTTAAGGCAGCTGAATTCTCACCTGGATTCTATCCCTGCCTCTGTCATGAAGTTCCTGTGTGATGCTAGACAAGTCACATAAACCACATTTTTCACAGGTAGTCACTAAGATATGTCTACACTGTGAAGAAAAACCCACGGCTGGTCTGTGCCAGCTGACTTGGGCTGCCAGTGCTGTTTCATTGCAGTGCAGACTTCCAGGCTCAGACTCCAGCCCGAGCTCTGGAACCATTCCACCTCGCAGGTCCTACAGTCTGGGCTGCAGCCTGAGCCCAGAAGTCTGCGTTGGAAAAGAGTATGTGACCCAGGGTTTGACGCGTTAGCACACAAGCCCTAACAGAACTAGATTTAAATCCCAAACTGTAACAGGGTCTTTTGCTGGAAGAAAAACTTTTGTTAAACCTTTCATAAATCTCTTCACCACTGGGTGAAAGAACACTGAGGATCCAAGTATCGGGGGATGAGATGGCTGCTAAGGGTATTGCAGAGAGCTTAATCAAAGCCCTAATTTGTTACGGTGTAATAAGTAGTCCTGAATAGTAAGAATCTGAGATTTTGATGGTGACAGATGTTGTAGCGCCAATTTGAAAAATCTCTTTGCTTTCACTGGGTATGTAAACCTGGTAGAATACTTTCTACTGTGTTTTAGTTCTGCATGTCAGAGTAACATCTCCCCCGCACCCTGAGGAAGTTAACCATTCAGCATCCATGCCGCCAGATGAAGCCTCGCAAGATTCTGAGAGATCAGATCCAAAATTAGAGGCAAGGTTATGGGTGGTCACATCAAGAGGCTCTGAAGGTCTGCCTCAGGTGCGCTGAGGTAGGCTGCTACGACAGTTAGGCACTTTGTGAATACCTTGGGAGCTGCGGATAGTCCAAATGGTAGAACCCTGTATTGTCAATAATGGTTTCCTACCATCAACCTCAGAAAGTGCTCGTGGACCAGATGGATTGTGATGTGAATGCAGAGATTCTCACATAATCACCGACTCTAGTAGATAGGGATTTATGAAAAAAACAGCAAGTAGTGAGAAACTTGTGATAAAAATCATGTGAGATGGCAACACTGTTAAGCTCTTTAAAGCTTATTGTAGCTTTCAAGAAACACAAGGAAAACTGATTTCAGTATGTCAGGATATGCTGAATAAAACATTAAATTAATTTACTTGACATACCAGAGTCCTTTTCTTTATAGTAAAAGCTGAACTAAACTATCAATTTTCACTGTCAGAGTGAAATTTAATATTTTAGCAATTTCTTGAAAGATTATATAAATTCATAAGTGATATTTCACATGCAGCCCTTTCATGATGCAAATTATGAAACATGATCTCAGGACAAGTTTATCATACATGTATGATATAAAATGTGTCCACTTCTACCACTTCAATCAAAGTTTGACAGTGAAGAGACTATTTGGTTTGTGGTGCATCTCTGTCCCAAGTATTATTACTAAATATAAATATTTAAATATAAACAAGTGTCCAAGACCCACAAGGAGTTTTAAAAAATTACCCCATCTAACAGGAATGGTGTGAGAAATATGGCAATTTAAACAGCTAATACAGCCTCTGTGATGGGAGGGAAACAATGCCATGAAGTATACAGCTGAGAGATTCTGGGACTACATATTGTTTTATTTAATACTAGGTAAAAAGTGACTTTTTGGAAAGTGCCTATAATGTCATCCCTAACATCTGTAGCTGAGGAAGTATGAGATAGTTACCCAGGATTCTCAATGTCCAGTTACACATTGCTATGGAGGATGGTAACTGTGGACATGCCAATGTGACTGAAATATAATTGTGATGAAGTTTGTAAGTAAGTGGATTCACCAACCCACATTAGGTTCAGTTGTTTGGCATGGCTGGAATTAACGTGGTGGAAAGCTATTGTTCAGATAGCACCACTCACTGCCAATTCTAGATGGGTTTCTGAGTGACAAGTATCAGGGATGGATGGATACAGTGTTATAAACAGCCTTTGACTAACTGCATTTGGTGCCCAACTTAAAAACAGCTGCAAACCCTAATGTAACTAGACTACAAGACAAGATTCACTGGCTGTTTAAATATAAAAGAAATCCTTCCTAAGCTTTTCCAAGTTATATTATTTCACTGCTTTTTGCAAAATAACCTTTCAGCAGTTAATGGCAGGGATACTACTTCATATCCATAGACCACCATAATTTGCCAGTCTTGCCTAACTGGAAGAAAAATACCTGTTTCTTTGCAATTGTTTCTTGCAATTTACTTAAGATACTGTACCAGAGAGACCTCAATATTGATGGAAAATGATATTAAATTATAATTTTTTGATGATAGGTCATTACAAACTTGTCTGCATCTTTACTGACTAATAAGACATAGCTACAAGCAGGTTATAGCCACAATACGTGAAAATAATAATACATAACTAGCTAAACTTAATATGTCACAAAATGTTCAGTCTAATCAAAGAAATTCCATGAGGTTTCTGTTTGTCTCCCAACGACAAGCAAATGCCAGGAAGATAACTCCTTAACCATGAACCCATGTTTATTACCCCTAAGAGTTTATACTATGAAAAACCTCGGCTACTCTTTAAACCACCAGGAAAAAACATTTGTAGTTGGAATATTTTAAACCTTTCTTTATTTCTTAAATGTTTTTGAGATGCATACTTGCAAATACGTTAACCAAATGCTAAGCCCCTAATATCATTGCTACATAAATGGTAAAATGCTTTATGTACCAAGATGGACCTTGCTAACTAATCACTAATGTAAGAAGCTATTAAAGTATAGGCTATTTATATTCAGGGGGGTAAATAATTAATTAATGGCAGTACTCAAGGAATTCTCACACCCAATTCAAGAAGACAAGAATCATCATCTTTCTAAAAATTGTCACATAGTATCAACAACTTCATTAATAACTGTTTAAGCCAAAGACTTTGTTTTGAGAACAACAACAAAACAAAAAACAAAAACAAAAAAACTTTTCTATAAAAAACAGGAAGAGTTTCTGGAAACAATTTCCATTTCTTGCTGAACTCCAATACCTTTATACATTAACAAACTACATAGTCATAAGATGAAGAGGCCTTCTAAGGACAAACCATGGAAGTAATCAAACAGTGAAGGGGTGACAGCAACCAACTTTGAATCTAAATAAATCTGAAAGAGATATGTTTTCCTATAATTTTATGAAAATAGGAAGAAGGGTATAAAACACACCCTCTGCTACCCTGCTCAAACATGGTACTCAATATAATTCATTCTGCCCATCTCTACAAGCAAGCTACCACAGACAGCTACGAAAGAGAAGACTCAAGAAGAAACAACCACATGAAAACCTCACCAAGATTTCAGCATGGTTTGGTGAGAGAACATTAACTAAAACATTGCCAAGTGATTAGATTTAAGAAACTCTTAATGATTTTATTGGGATGTAAAAATGCTGCTGTAACTTAAAATATTAACAGTTTTTCCTGTTAATTACAAGATGGTTAAACCATGTATTCTCAAAGAGGGGACAGGGACTAAACATTGGTAAACAGAAGAATAGTGGATTTAAGATTGCTGATATTTGTAACTGGTCTATTTCAAGACAGCTCCTTTCATGGCTTCTTCTAAATAGCTAATTTACATATTTTTTGTTGATTTCCGAGGATTTAACTTAGATTGTTTACTATCACCATCTATAAAACTGACTGGTTTTTATTAATAACTGAACAAGTCCCACCTGCCCTTAAACAAATTGTTTTGCTCATACATAAACAGTTTTAGTATCTAATAAGATACTAAGAGTAAACTTACTGTAATTTTGGGAAACAATATAATTTTGTCTTAATGTAAGAGAAAAATGCTCCCCAGAGGCGGTTTACTCTCGAGGGTTTAATTTCTTTTAAAAGTTCTCCATACAGACACAGCCCTGGTCTACACTACGAGTTTAGGTTGAATTTAACAGCGTTGCATCAATTTAACCCGGCACCCATCCACACAACTAAGCCGTTTTTTTTTTTTTTTTTTTTTTTTGACTTAAAGGGCTCTTAAAATCAATTTCTGTACTCCTCCCTTGACAAAGGGATTAGCGCTGAAATCGACATCGCCGGGTCGAATTTGGGGTAGTGTGGATGCAATTCGACAGTACTGGCCTCCAGGAGCTATCCCAGAGTGCTCCATTATGACTACTCTGGACAGCACTTTGAACTCAGATGCACTAGCCAGTTACACAGGAAAAGCCCCGGGAACTTTCGAATTTCATTTCCTATTTGGCCAGCGTGGCGAACTCAGCAGCACTGGTGACCATTCAGTCCCCCCAGAATGTGTCTACGTTCCCCCTATCATCTCCGTCCCTGAGGTTATCGCAGATTAGAAGGCAAAAAAACTGCACTCGCGATTACATGTTTTCCAAGCTCATGCAGTCCTCCCGCACTGATAGGGCAGAGCGTAACGCATGGAGGCATTCAGTGGCAGAGGCCAGGAAAGAATTGCTGTGGTTGCTTAATGGCAAAAGTATTATGCCTCGCTAGCGATCCTGCCCAAGCCAGGTCGCTGTGTCAGCCTTGGGCGGGGGCATGACCACTTTGTGAGCAGGAAAGCCATAGATATAGACATTGCATTAGGTAGTTTCTGTAGCTAGAGAAAACATTCCTGTGCATTCGGCAAAGTCTGCAGCAAAAGAAGAGAAGCCCCCGTAGTGTAGTGGTTATCACGTTCACCTAACACACGAAACATCACCAGTTCGAAACCGGGCGGAAACAGGTCACTGTTCCTTTTTCTGATTACCCTCCTGCATTTTTAGTCTTAGAACAGACCGCACTGTTAAATTTTACTTTGAATTATATCAATTATGAGTTAAATAATATGGAAGCGCTCTCTCGGTTATAGTCCCGGTTCCTTATCCTTTCAGCTGCTCTGATAAATTAACATTTTTGTTAGGGGTGGGGGGGAAATTTTCATGATGCCTTTTATAGGGACTAATGCTATCTAGGACTCTGAAATAACATTAATGTGGACCATAGAGTGCAATCCTTCGTTCTGTATTTGTCATTCCACAAGTTGAACTGCTCCTTACTACTGTCCAGGCTTCATGAGCCATGGGAGCAAGGGGCAGGCTGGGGTAGGTGCGACCGCGCAGGAATGCCGACTGGGAGAGCAGGTCCGGTGGATAGGACCCTGGAAAAAAGGCACGAAACGATTGTCTGGTGTTGCTGGAGGCGGTGCCTGAAGCAACAGCAACACACAGACCCTTATGCCCCTCCTCCCCCAGGTTCTGGCCGCTTCCCAGAGCGGCGCGGGGGCAGGGCAGGGCAGGGAGCCTGCCCTGCCCCCAGTGCGCGCCGGGCCAGAGCCCGCTCCCTGAACCCCTCCTGCAGCCGACTCCTGCCCTGAACCCTTTGCCGCACCCCTCTTGCACCCCAACCCCCAGTCCTGAGCCCCCTGCTGCACCCCTCTCCTGCACCCCAACCCCCTGCCACACCCCTCCTGCACCCAACCCCCTGCCCTGAGCCCCCTGCCGCACCCTACACCCCGACCCCCTGCCCTGAACTCCCTGTCGCACCCCAACCCTCTGCCTGAGCCCCATGCCGCATCCCGCGCCCCAACCTCCTCCTGCACCCCTCACCCCTCCTGCACCTCACACCCCAACTCCCTGCCCTGAGCCCCCACCACACCCCACACCCCTCCTGTACCCCCTGGGGGCAGGGAGGGGTGGAGTTGGGGTGGGGATTTCGGGGAAGGGGTGCGAAGAGGCGGGGCAGGGGCAGGGCCTCATGGAAGGGGTGGAGTGGGGGGGGGGTGTCAGTAATGCGGCCCTTGGGCCAATGTACTAGTCCTCATGTAGCCCTCATGTTCATTTGAGTTTGAGATCCCTGATCTATAGTAAAAGAGAATAAATAACCCCCAATATTGTGCGGGAGTCATTAGTTTAACAGCATCAGTTTTACTTTCAAAAATAGAAGATATCTTATCATGCACTTCTACTTACTCATCTTTGTCCAAAGTTTCCAGGTTATATGCCAACTGTTCAAAATAGTAATCCATCTGAAAACACTGCTCTAATTAATGCATGGATGAATCAAAGGCTAATTTCAATAACAGAGCATAAACTCACTAGCTGCACAGTATGATGCATTCTGTATTTCTCTTCACTCTGATGGCGCTGCTGGAACTTTTCATTATGCTTTGCAATACAGATCTCCTGTAGAGACAAAATATTATCTATAAAATATACATTCCAAATATCAACTTATAAAGGCATACTGTAATATTTTACATTAAAAAGTAAAATTGTTTAAGCAGTCATCATCTAATAATCTAATTTAACTTTTGAATAAAAACACAAAACCTAAACAACTGTGTTAACACTGTTGTTGACTACCAGAGCATATATAGGTAGCAGCTACTAGCCAAGTCTAACACCATTACAGATGTAGCACAACTCACGGACTTTTCAAAAAGTTGAGAGTGCACAACTGCTCATGCAACTCCATTTTAATTGACGTGAGCAATGACTGCTAGCATTCAAGCAAAATTAGATAATTATGTATTCAGCTAGACAACTGGCAACTCGCAAGTGCAAATTCCTAATTTCCATGTGTAATTGGTGACGGCACACACAAACGTGGATGCTATTGTATCTACATTTCTGCACCTGCACCTTATTTTCCAAGAGTCATTTCTGACATGTCTAATTTAAAGAACTGATGAAAAAATGGCTCTTTAGCCATTACACTTACTGTGTTACATTACACACACACACACACACGCACACGCACACGCACACAGAGTTACTTCACATTAATTACAGGAAGTTCTCACAATATTGTAAACTTAGCCAAACTCCAGTTGGATTATGCCCCTCCCTAAGGGGGAAGAGTCACTAAGGATGCTCATCCATTACAGACAAGCCAAGTAGACAAGCCTGAACCATCACAGGCATCATCAAAGATAGCTGATTTGACCTCAGCCATCAATCAACAGACACCTACAGTGGTGTTAGGAAGGCTCAATTAAGTCAAGAAAACAAAGAAATCAAAATGTCTAATGGAGACCAAAAATACGGCAGAAGCCTAACACTAACTCTTGAACTTTAAGAAGAAAGGAAAATCCTTTACAATAGAAATAAAAAAGGGAAAAATGCTACATTCTCCTCGAAGAGGACCAGTGGGGATAGTGGTGGGCACAGAGGTAGGCAGAGTTTGTGTCCAGCCTCAACTGGCAATGTTATCTGAAAAATTTCAAAGAGCAGACACCCACCTGGAAATACATGCAGGCAATCCTCAAAGAAGAATGTAGGTTTATAATGGAATACCCTTCTCAATTTTAGCCATAGCAGTTTCTATTGGTATATACTAACACTTTAAATTTTTAATCATTTCATTGGTCATGAAATGCCTGATTAATAGGACTGGAAACTTGAATCCTCTATTTATCCATAAAATAAAGGCACTAGGCAGCAAAGTTCCTATAAACTAAACTTTGCAGACAACAACAATAAATTTAGAATGTGATAAATAACTTTCAGAAGCTGAGACTTTTTTAATGTTAGTTAATCTCTGTTTTGTTCTCTCTCAAACCTATTACCTTGGTTAAAAGATTATTGTAACTTTTGGGGCAAGGTACTAAGCTAATATAGTTTAAGTTGTGACTAGTACGTTGAGGAGAAAAGAGAAATCAGAGAAAGAAAATGACAAAGGTTACTATACTTACAGATAATTTCTCAGACAAATGCACCAAAAAAGGCGTTTCACTTAAGAGCTGACAATCAAAACAATTTGAAACAACAAAAATGAAAGACGTTTCTAATGAGTCAGGCAAGTAAACAATTAGCATAAAACCTATAGTGAACTCACTTTCTAGTGATCAAGAAATGACCCATTCTAATATTTTAGACTCTATTTCTTTATATCTAAATAAAAACTCTGATTTGGAACTATTAAAATAAGACCTATTAAATTTGAGATGCTCATTAGAATGTTGCTCTGATGTTACTTGAGCAGGTCTGAATTTACAAATTATCCACTTCCGTTTACCCCAATTTTAAAAGTTATTAAACTTAAATAAAGCCCTGAAAAGAGAGAGAGAGAGAGAGAGAAATTCAAGGTCTAAGATAAAAGACACAAACATGAAAAGATGACTAAATGTTCAGCCTTTATTTTTAGTACAGTTGCCCTTTCTTTGGTTGTAAGAAGTGCTGATTATATGCTAATTAAAATAGGAATGCTTAAAGTTAAGATGAGAAAATAAAGGATGGTATCAATGTAAGAAATCAAAGTCTTTGTTTCGATGCTCTTTAATTTAGAAATTAGATATTCGGAAGATCATGCAGACTTAGCTAAAGATGCAGGCTATTTGCATTTTACGGTTTTGTTTCAAAAAGCATACGGGAATAGCTCCAAAGAGCAGGCTTTTTTTTTTTTTTTTTTTTATGGATTCTATAGTAACAGGTTCTCTCTCTTTACATCACTGGGCTAATTTCTACAGTGATATCAAATTGTGCTTCTATTTCTTAAAAAAAAAAACCTCAAGTTTACAAGTTATCTTCACTTTTTCTAACAAAAATCTGGTCAACCCTTTCAGCCTTTGTCACTTAATAAAACTACTTGATTAATACTAGCAAAAATGAACACATGTTGATTTTCTAACTTCCACTGTACTTTGCATTCATATTTATATACAATGCATTAAAAAAAAAATTCTTGCATGGGTTTGTACTCTATAGCAACACTGTTATAGGCAGAGATGGCCACACTACCTATAGTTAAGTTTGCCTAACACTTTCCATTAAAAGATCCAGTTTTCAGTTGCTTATAACTTTGCCAAATTTTAACAGTGAGTATAATTAACCAGTTTACCAAGAGTTGTGGTAAATTCTACATCACTGGAAATTTTTAAATCAAGATTGGATTTTTCTTAAAGACCTGCTTTAGCTCAAAATAAATTATTCTGCGGAAGTTTTATTGCCTGTGTTATACAGGAGGTCAGAGTAGATGATCACAACTGAACATTATTTTTATTATTGAGCCTGCAATAAAAACCTACATAAATAAATTAATTTGGACATGTATGTGTGCATATTTATTTATTTTTCTTAAAGTTAATTAAGTATTTTAGGAAAAATTGTCAGAGGTGTGGTCACCAGCAAGAATTGGCGGCCGCACTCCAAGACCACCAAAAATTTCTTGTGAGGCCTCGATCTAAAGCACTCACACATTGGAGCTGGGACTTCATATTTGACGGGGGGAGGGGGGAGGCAATGGCGGGAGTGGAGGGAGGGGAGATCACTCTGGGAACAGAGAGATCTTTGCCTGTCATCATGAAAATCCACCCAAAATCTGGGCAAGTTATAAGCCTCTGATCATCACCTTTTGTAGGTGCTCAGTAGAGGTTAAGGGGCATTTAAAAAACTTTTTAAATATTTCACCTCCACTAAGCATGCTCCTCCCCCATAGAGCACTGTGTCAGCCAAACTGAGCAAGGCCTTTCCTGTAATTGTTCCTCCCAACTGCCAGGGTTCCCTGGACACTAGAACAGAGTATGGCGGCCGTGTCTTCTTTGATCTCAAACATTCCACTTGCTGGAATCCAGGCAGTATGGAGGAGAAGGAAATATCCTGAGGAAGAAGAGGGAAAGAGGCTGGGAGAGAGGCTTGATTTGCAGAAGTGTTAAGCACTGAACTGCAACTGAGGTCAATGGGCACTCTGCTTCAAGCATATAAAATGCTATCTGATGCCAAATACTCTCAAAAAAATCAAGTTCTAGAGTCTCAAACTGAGCACTCAAAATTAGTGGACAACGGTCAATTTTGTCCTTATTCTCTGTGCCTCAGTTCCCCAGATTTAAAATCATATGCCCTCACAGGTGTATGAAGAAAAAATGACCAATGTTCATGAAGCACTCCAAATACTAAAGTGATGAGTGTGATGAGGAAAAAAGTCCATGAGAAATTAAAAATTTGTCATTCAATGCAAGATTTGGATAGTGTGCAGCAAATAATGCTTGAAGCCATAAGGATAAAAAGTAATATTGACTAACTATCCATTCAGTGAGAACCGTCCATCCCATGCACTGAATGAGGCAGAGGTCCTGTGAAAAAATTATGTGATCTTGTAGTTAAAGACAGTATTATAATACACACACATAAGGGATCCAAATTAAGGTTGCAAAAGCATCCTTAATTCTGGCATTTCCAAACTTCTGAGTTCTTGACTTTGCAACTTTAATGTTCTTTTAAACAGTTTTTTTTTTTTTTAGATATATATAATCTAATCTATCAGGATTGAGGGCCATCTGTTAAGAGTTGTGCAAACAATGATATTGTTACTTCCCAGGAGAGTTTGAAATCTTTGATCCAGTTTGTGATATTCTTACTGAATAGCACCTTACTCTACAAAAATCTCACTTACTTTATCAGGACTCATTGGGGAGGTGAGGCACTATCTTAGTGGAAATGTATAGTTTCCTCTTGCACTAGTGGTTTTTCACTGATCGTGTGGAAATCCAAGCAGGACTATGACGGGGGATAGGAAATCATTACTCCTGGTGCCTAAGACAGCTTCATTGGCCAACTGTTTTCTCAGCCTGCCTATGATAAGGAATAAGTTCCCCGAGCAAGGAATATTTCAGGATCTTTACAGCTGTTCACTTGTTCCAGGATGTGCTCCCAGAAGGTCATTTTCACACTTTCAGCCTCTCTCTTTCTAATGGCCTCCCCTCTTGATTTTTCTCTTATAAATCCAACTCCCTAGTACAATGGCTGTTTGTTTCAGACAATAAAAAAAGAGGTTACTCACTTTGTGCAGTAACTGCAGTTCTTCAAGAGGTTGTGTCCCTATGGGTGCGCCACTTCAGCTGCTCATGTGCCTCTTGAGCCTTTGATTGGAGATTTTCACTTAGTGTCTATTAAGCCCACAAAAGCGCATAATACCACCTCATGCCAGATACTGAGACTATATACGGGCATGCAGGCAAAGCACCCTCAGTTCCTTTCCCACCCAAATGTCCCCTAAGGAATAATCCAAAGCAGAAGGCAAGGAGGCTGGGTAGTGGAGCATCCATAGTGACACATCTCAAAAAACAATGGTTACTGCACAAAGTGAGTAACCTCTTTTTCTTGTCTGAGTAGCATCCTTATGGGTGCTCCACTTCAGGCGATTTCTGAGCAGTATGGAGGAGGGGGCTTCAGAATAGAGTCCAGAACTGAAGATAGTACTGCAGAACCAAGTGCCGCAGCAGATCTGACAACATGAATCAGGGCACAATGTTTCAAAAACATATGTATTGAAGCCCACATAGCAGCCCTATATATTTTAGATACTGGTACATTCTTCAGTAATGCCACAGATGTTGCCTGAGGGGACTGGGGGGGAGAAAGTGATAATACATCGAGGCATCCATCTTGATAATCTGAGTAGAGATTGAGAACCCCATGAAGCTATCCGCAAAGGAAATGAAGAGCTTATGTGACTTCCTAAATTACTTGGTCATATCCAAATAGAAGGATAATACCCTGCTAACACCCAGGATATGTAAACAGGATTCCTGTAGTGAACTATGTGGCTTCAGGAAAAATACTTGTATATGAATGGGTTGATTAAGATGGAATTTAAATAGAATCTTAGGTAAGAATTTAGGGTGTGGATGTAAGGAGAATGTGCCCTTAAAGAACACCATAAAGAGGGGGTGGGAGAAATCTGCCTTCATGGCTCCAATCTCTCTGACCCTATGGGCCAACGTGATAGCTGCTAAGAAGGCCATCTTCACAGATAAATGCAACAGAGAACAGGTTACTAGTGTTCGAATGGAGGTCTCATAAGATAACCTAGTACCAGGTTGAGGTCCCAGGTCAAGGTAGGTTCCTAATCTGTGGACATTTCTAATCTGTCCCCAAACCCTTAGTAAACCTAGACTATTCTGGGTGAGCAAATATGGAGAATCCTTCTACCAGAGAATGAAAGGCTGATATTGCGGCCAAATGGACCTTAACTGAACTAACTCATAACCCTGATTTCTTTAGATCCAATAGATAATCCAAGATGACAAAGGGCACCGAAGCAGGCAGGAGCCAGCAATGACAACACCAGTGGAAGAATCTCTTCCATTTCTGCAGGTAAGTAGTACAGGTTGATCTCTTTCTACTACTCAGTAACACCTCTTGTACTTACTGAGAGAGCAGGACGATTCTAGGTCCGTGAACCATCGAGGAGTCATGCCTTGAGGTGGAGAACCACTAGGTTGGGATGAAGCACGACCCACAACCTGTAACAGGAGATGAGGAACAGTTGGGAACTTGAATGACGGTTGGACATATAGGTGAAGCAGGTAAGCATACCAAGCTTGTTTTGGCCATGTTGGCACTATAAGGATAACTCTCTCTGGCCTTGTTCATCACCCTTAGTACCAGTGGTGTTGGAGGAAATGCATTGAACACACCCTTCTTCCAAAAAAAGCATCTCCCAAGGAGTCATGGCCCAGATGCCTGCTTGAGCAGAAAAGAAGACACTGCCTGTTCCTGGAGGAGGTATTGACATCCATCTCTGGCAGTCCCTATTTTAGGAATATACTGTGGAGAACTTGATTGTCCCATTCGTAATCCTGTGAAAAGTGTCTGCTGAGGACATTAACTGTGGCATTCTGAATATGTGGGGAGGCAGAGTGCTAAAATTTGGATCTGATGAGCTACACACCAGTTCCAGAGTTTCATGCCTTTGGCACACAGGGAGGGGAATCTTGCCTCTCCCTGCTTGTTGATATAGAGTATACAGGATATATTGTCCATCATGACCCTGATTCATTTGCCCCGATGAGGGGTAAGAAATGAAGGCAAGTGTTTCTGACAGCCCTGAGCTCCAGCAGACTGATGTGAAGATTGATTTCTTGAGTTGTCCATTTGCCCTGAGTCATGAAGGTGTTGAGGTGGGTTCCCCATCCCAACAGTGATGCATCTGTTGTTAAAGTCATTTATGGGGTTGGGCAACAGAAAGGAACGCCCTGCACAGATGTTGAGTTGATCCTTTCACCAGTCTAAGGAGTTCCTCACTTGTAGACGAACTGTCACCTTTCTGTCCAAGATGTGTCTGACTGAAGAATAGGTCATTCTGAACCAACCCTAGAAGCAGCAAAGATGTAGCCTTGCATGATTGGTCACAAAGATGCAAGCTGCTATGTGTCCCAGGAACTGAAGACAGTTTTTTATTGTGGTTTCAGGGCTCCCCTGAATTGCCTGTACCAGACCTGACAAGATTATGAATCTAAGAGATGGTAAGCTCTGGCTGTCAACAAATCCAAATACGTCCCTACAAACTGTATCTTCCATACAAGGGTTAATGGGGACTTTTTTACATTCAGCTGCAGACTCAACTCCTGGAACAGGCAAGGACCTTCTGGGTGGAAGATAGCACCACTTCATAGGAGCAGCCCTTGAGTAGCCAGTCATCGAAGTACAGGACACTGCTTGTTGGATATAAACAGCTGCTACTGCCAGGACTTTTGACAACACACTGGGGCCGAGGAAAGACCAAAGGGAAGCGCTCGAGATTAGAAATGATCCTGACCTATAGTGAAGTGCAGGTATTTCCTGTGTGATGGTTATAGCATTATATGGAAATAGACATCTTGCAGGTCGAGAGCCGAAAACCAATCCCCTTTCTCCAGTGAGTGAATTTCAGCTGCCAGAGTCACCATCCTGAACTTTTGAGACCTGCTGAACTTGTTTTAGAAGTCTTGGATCTAAGATTGGTCTCCACTCTCCGTCCTCCTTTGGCACAAGGAAATACTTCAAGTAAAATCCCTTACCATTCTAAGTTTCCTCTAAGCTGCCGCAGCTGCCCAGCAGGCTATCAAGTGCAATGCACTTCAGGTGCCCCTCCCCCTCTGCCATGCTGCTCCTGCCTTCTGACTTGGAGCTGCTCCCAGGAGCCTCCTGCTTGCTATGCAGAACGGGGCGGGGGGAGGGAGGGGAGAGATGAGGTGTGCTGTTAGAGTGTCTCCCTCCCCCCACAACCCCTCTCCACAGAGCGGGGGGAACGTGACAGGGCTCAGGAGTGGGATGGCGGGAGCTTGTTGGTGGCTGCTGCTGCGGCTGCTTTGAGTGCCGATCTACTTAAAAGGGCAACATACTTAAAGCGGCAACGCGTCTCTGTCTCACACACAGTGTACGTCTCAGTCTTTCACATTCACCTCCCAACATATACTTGTATTATTATTGTTATTTCTTGACACTTCCTGCAATACACATATATTCTCTGTAATTTTATTCTTTCAACGTGCTATTGTTTGTGTTTTTTGACTGGTCTATGCATTTCATAATTTTTATTTCTCTCTTACGATTAAATTTAATTCTTTGAGTAGTGAGTTCTAAAATGCCTAACCCGTCCTGGCTGAAGAATTATCTGTATGGTAACTTTTTTAAAATGTATATTATATCTATGTTTTTTGTTTCTACTGGTGGCGCACATCCGCACATTACCTCAATAATTTGATGCACATAAAATTCATTCCACGCATGGATGGGAAAAATTAAAGGAAACATTGTTGCCCTTGTGAGGCAGAGGAACCAGCTATGTTGCTCCTAATCGAAGGAGAGAGTTCACTTCTTGTCTCAATAAAAACTCAGAGAGGGGTCCCTGAATGACAGGGAAGGGGGGATGAAGTGAAGAGAGTGATGTAAAATGGATGGTATAACTCGATGTTATGACCTCTATGACCCACTTGTCTGTAGTGGGTCATCTGTAGTGATCCACTGCCAAGCATGTTGGAAATAGGCAAGGTGATCTCCAAAAGGGGGAAGGTGGACTCATGGGCGCAGCTGTAAATCCAGATGTGCAGGAGGATTTGAACCATCAACTAATCCATTAAAACTGTTGCTTCAAGATGGCTGGGTCATCGTTGAGGATGATCGTGCGGCCCTCTTTCTCTGAAATCTACGTCTCTTTCTAGCGGGGGGTATGGTGGATCTATGGACCCTTGAACACTGAACGGGATGTGATCTCTGGGCAGTTTGCTATCTACTAAACTTTTTCTTATTTGTAGGTGTATGTATACCCAGGGATCATAAAACAGCCCTAGAGTCCTTTAGCATGCACAAGGAGTCACCCGTGGTTTCCAAGAACAGTTTACAACCGAAGGCAAGATCCCCCCCACAGCGGTCTGTACTTTCCTCAGAAACCCCATTATATGGAGCCATGATGCCCTGCTCATAACCACAGCTGTGGAGATGGACCTGGCAGCAGTGTCTGCAGCACACCAACATGCTTGACAGGCAGTTATGGCCACCAAGTGGCCCTCAGATGATGGACTAGAATTGCTCCCTATGTTCTTGTGGCAGAAGTTCAATAAAAACTGTGAATCTGTTATAATGTGTAAAATTATATTTGGCCATGACCACCTGACAATTCGCGATCCTGAAATGCACGGTTGCTGACAAAGAGGCCTTTCACCCAAAGAGATCCTGCCTTTTCTGGTCCTCATTATATGGGGCATACCTAGAGAAGTGCTCCCTGCTCCACTTATTTAACACATCCACCATCTGGGAGTTAGGTGGCGGATGGGAGAACAAGAAGTCAGAAACCATAGGGGGAACATAATACTTCTTATCTGCCTATTTCCACATGGGTGGAACAGCAGCTAGTGTCTGCCACCAGTCTTAGCCAGATCTACAAGTGCCTCAGTGATGGGTAACACCACCCTGGAGGGGTTACTGACTACAAGATATCCAACAGTTTGTGCTGTGACTCACTGACCTCTTCAAGAGGAATTTGTCAGCTACCTTCCTTGTGAGGGTATGAAGACCTTTATGAGGTCTTGAAATTGTCAAAAATCATCAGCCACGGATGGTGGCAGAGGCATAACCAGGTGTTGGAGGGGTGACCTCCTTATCTACCCTAGCTTCTTGAACCTCAAACATCTGCTATGGGAGAGCTGGCTGGAGAGGAGAGGGCTGTACAACTCTGGCCTTCCTGTGAAGAGTACCAGTGGTCTGGCAAATTGTTGATAGGCAGCCCAGAGATCCAAGTATGGACATTGGGGGTGAGAGGGCATATGGAAGTGGGAGTGGCATGAGGGGCCACCTTCATAATGACCCCAATTTTCCTTAAGTCTTTCAGAGAATGGGATGCTGAAGAGATATGTTGGAGAGGCCTGAACAGAAATAGAGGAGACCAACTGAAAGTCTCTTCTCCTCCTCCATCTGATTCAAAGAGAGAGCACCCACCAAAAGTGATGGAGAATCCTGCAGTACTGGAGGACAGTAGTCTGTAGATCAGGGTCTCAGTACCAAGAGATGATTAGTACCCATGAGGAGCGGGGACTCTGGTTGTTATTGAGAGGTCCTTAGTATATCTTAATTCCTGTGCTATCAAGTAGGGCATCGGTACCGACATAGTAGCCAAAGCCAATGGTGGGTGGCACCACTGCTTGCTTGGTGCCAAGAATGCTGCATGCATGGGTACCAATGGCTGGGCTGAACATACAGGTACCGACAGCTGGATGAACTCGAGATCACCAGCCCTGAGTGTCTATGCTTGCCCTCCTGGCTGGTAGAGGGTACCAAGGCCCTATTGGAGATGTCTCTCTCCTTTGTGGTTGAGATTTCAGAGACCGTAGATCTCCCTGGGACCTGGACCTTTTCAGAGCTGTCTCCTTCAGGTGAAAGTCTACACTCCTCTTTTTGGAAGTCTTCCCTTTCTTAGGGGAAGCCTGTGGCATATGCCATCTAACATACAGCTTGTTTTCTGTAGTTTCGGGGGGAGCGGCAGCATCTGCATAGGCTCTAAGGCAGGGGTGGGCAAACTATGGCCTGCAGGCTGGATCCGGCCCGTCAGGGCTTTGGATCCGGCCCACGGAATTGCAACCTCCATGGTGCCGCAGGCCCCTGTTCCCAGAAGCGACTGGCACCACGTCCCTGCGGCCCCTGGAGGAAAGGGGGCAGAGGGCTGCGTATGCTGCCCTTGCCTGTAGGCACCATCCCCTGCAACTCCCATTGGCAGGGAACCACGGCCAATGGGCGCTTCGGGGGAGATACCTACAAGCGAAGGCAGTGCACGGAGCCCTCTGCTCCCTCTTCCCCAGGGGCCGCAGTGCCGGCCACTTCCAGGAGCAGAGTTGGACCTGCCCTGGCCCCGGTGCGTGCCGCTGCTACCCAGGAGCCACTCCAGGTAAGATAGTGGTGACTCAAAAGCAGACAGTACCAAAAAAAAAAAAACAAAAAAAAAAAAAAAGAAGAAGAAGTTAGCTGGTATAAAGTATAAAGATAACTGCTTGGTGACTGTATTAACTCTTCAGCTGGTTTTCAAATTTAGTACACAGCAATGGATGAAAAAAATCAAGACTATCTCTAGTACTGTGATGTTTTATATGATGTTTTACTTTTAATAATATATTCACTCATAAATAATGTATGTTCATATAATTGCATGGGCTTTAAGGGAACTACAAACAAGTCATTCAGAGAAATGAATGAATGTGCGTTTACCAAAATTTAACATATGACTTGAAAATGTAATCCATATTTGCAACAATTCTGCGTACGAATCACAAGACAGATCATTAATATTAAAGAGATAATCCATACCGTAACTTAAATCTCTTCACATACTGATTACAAATTAAATTTCCATGAAAAACTGTTGCTTCTCTACTCAAGTCTTTTGACTTTTTTTTAAATTGGGGGGAAAAAACCTAATTTTTCTTTAAAAGTCAATTTAATCTAATCTGGGAACCGAACCCCTGAAATGCCCTAATTGTAACATTGCATGGTATCACTGCAGGGCAGAGTTAAAGTTATTTCAGTGCTCTAAATAATGAATTTCCACACTTCTAAGGGGTCTGAAACCAAGCTGCCCAAAGAAAAGATAGTGGCCCCTATCAAAGCAGAGAAGATGACTGAGCAGCAGGTGAATGAAGACAGTGACCATCTTTGCTAAGGGCAGCTTGTGGTCTCCATCCCACTGGGAACAATCAGAGCCATTTTGAGAAGGGCATCTTAACTGTGGGCAGACATTTAATCCTGAGTTAAATAAGGACTGGAAATGGCTGTGCCATTACAAACATTGAATCTATCTCCCCTTGTAAGTATTCTCACACTTGCTTCTTATCAAACTGTCTGTACTGAGCTATCTTGATTATCACTTCAAAAGTTTTTTTCTCTTACTTAATTGGCCTCTCAGAGTTGGTAAGACAACTCCCACCTGTTCATGCTCTCTGTATGTGTGTATATATATCTCCTCAATATATGTTTCACTCTATATGCATCCGAAGAAGTGGGTTGTAGCCCACGAAAGCTTATGCTCTAATAAATTTGTTAGTCTCTAAGGTGCCACAAGTATTCCTGTTCTTTTTGAGGATACAGACTAACACGGCTGCTACCCTGAAACCTTTGATTATACTGGAAGTCTGAAGAGTCTGTTTTTCCATTATTAAGATTACTAGAGACCAAAAAAAGTATTAAGGACCCATTTTTAACAGACTGATTTATAAATTATCTAAAATTAATTATGTGCTCAAAGTGTTGTAATTGTGGGGTACAGAATGAGGCTGAACTGTTGCAAAACTCTTCAGCCTTCACTGTGGAACTAAAATGGATACCGCCATAATTTTAAGGAGCATCAAAAACTTGGTATCTTATATCCCTTATACCAGAACACTTACGTGCAGCTACTGTTCCTGAAAAGACTCAGTTTATTGAGTGTTGAGTCTCCCTGTGTGGACTCCCATCCAAGATTGGATGCCTCTAGTTTTACTAAAAAGGGGAAGTCTCTGTTAGAGAAGAATTGTACAATTTAATATTACCTTTTTATTTCTGAGGTAAGCTTTCTTGGCTGAAATGCGTCCACGCCTTGCTTCCAGCTGGCGGATCTTCTGTTGCAACTTCTGCAGCTCCTCTCTTTGTAAGTGTACAGATGTCGCCATATCTTCTTTTTCAAGCATGGCTTCCATACTTTCATAAGTATCGTAATATACCACTTCATCTCTCTTCTCTGTTTATAAAATGTCAGCAATAAAAGAAGTCAAATCAGTGTATGTGATTGACATAAAACACTAAGTTGGTGGGTTCTGTTCTTTTGTTTAACATTGAACCCTGAATTAGACAATGTGCAAGAAGAGCTGGTCTTGACAAAAATAACAGTTGAGTGCCAACGTGTTAAAGGGGCACAACCTCCTAAGGCTCTACAGTTTAGCGAAAACATAAAAAGCCACATCAATTATGTACCTCCTGTTATTTTTATTGGCTCACACACCATTCTAAGAAACAATAACTGTAAGCATGAATTCGTGAAGGAATCATAACCCCATGTCACCACAGCACTACGCCCCTGACAGCGTTTGAACTTAACTAACATGAAGGGAGAGTTTATGCTGCACAGTCATCTCATGTGATCTCCACTGTAAAGTTCAAGCTATATGGCCACTTCCTAGGGTTTCTGTTGTGTGACTCTTCTTCAGATATCTCATATATATACACACACACCATGAAAGAGAAATTAGACAACATGATGATCCCAAGATTTCGCCCATCAGAAGGTTTCTGGGCTCCTAGTCACGGCTTCTGCTCACTGGAGGCAGGGTGAGTACCTCTCCTAGGCTTACCTTGAAGACACCACACTTAACAGGACAATGTCATTATCAAAAGTTTTATCACAACCTATCATTTTTAAATTTGTATTTCACACTATAGTCTCTCTTGCCTACAGTGGCGCACTAATAAATTCAAATGCTGTAATGAGTGTAATTGTTAACATTTGACCTCTAATCTCTTATCAAGGGGGAAAAAAATAAATAAATAAAAGGTGATGAATCCTTCACTGTGAATGCCTGGGTAAGGGAGACACAAAGGCCTTCTAAACCCCTCTATATCCTCTGCTGCAGGCAGATCAAAGGAAGCTACCAGGAGGGGAGTTCAATGCTGGTGGCTCAAACAGGAAGGACAGTGAACATTTAGCATTGACCTTACTGCCAGTTGCCCAGCCCTGAGCACCTAGAAACACACTTCTTATTTCTCCTGCAGTCAGCCACCTCTCAGGAAAGCTGCTACTCTGGTTGCATACAACTCTAACTTCCTCCTACCCAGCTGTAGGATTCTTCTGGGGCAAGGGCTTCCCTCCTCCCTTCTATGAGGCTACCCATCTTAAAAGCAGTAGCCATTTACTGTGTTATATGCATGAAGCATCTTCTGCCTCCTGGTGCTGACTATATCCCTCTGCTAACAAACAGCAACTAAGGACAGAACTTCATAACTCTAAAATTAAAACAATGTACAAAACCCCCCACACTAGTCATTGAACCTAGCACTCACTCAGAGAAAAAAAAATCAACAAAAGAAATTTAGCCATACATGTCACTGGACCAACTTTATGAAAAATCAGACTGCAAAATGTCATGTTTGAATTACCTAAAACTGTATTTTCTTAAGCAGCTTTCAAAGAGAGAATCTGTGTGCAGGTTTCATTCTAAAATGAGGCAGAATCGTAAAACAGGATTTTACAAATGAACTGACAGACTCAATTACAGGGTGGATAAAAATCAATGATTTAAAAAATTTTTTTAAATGGTTTGTTTTGTTTGTTTTTTGGTAAAATGCTTTTTGAGGAAAAAAACCTATCTAAAGATAGTTTTAAATAAGATACGTTATAGCTCAAAGATATCTCATCGTGGAATAGAGATTATAAATTCGAATTCTATAGAATGAGACAATATATTCATGTAATGTTTAAGAAAAGTTTTGTAAATGAGTTCTAATAGTTCATGGATTAGGGACCCAATCTTACGGGGTTCCAGGAGTTTCATAGACTCATAACAGAGCAGATGTTGCAGGCAAATTGCTGGATAAAGTGTATGAAAGAGAAACTGAGCAGTGTGCAAAAGGTCTAGAGGGTAAAATTGCTAACCTGAGTCATGATGGGTGGAGCAATGTCCACAATGATCCTGCTGTATGTGCCTGTGTGACAACAGCAGAAGGGAATGTCTTCCTTACAGAAACAATTGATACATCAGGAAATGCACACCCAGCAGAATACTTACAAGAAGTAGCAGTAAAAGCTATTAAAAAAATCAAATGTCTAGTACACAGCTTGGTCACAGACAATGCTGCAAATGTATCCAAAATGAGAAGAAATTATTTAGAAGAGAGTCCCAAGCTAATATCATACGGTTACAGTGCTCATTTGATGCACCACCTAGCCAAAGTCTTCAGTGTTCCAGAAATAAAGGCTAATATTGTTGAAATTGCAAAATACTTCTGTAACAACCACTTTGCAGCAGCTGCTCTGAAAAAAGTGGGAAGAACCAAGCTAACTCTCCCACAAGATGTGCGATGGAACTCAGTAGTGGACTGTTTTGAGCACTATATCAAGAACTGGCCTAATCTGATGACAGTTTGTGAACAAAATTGTGAAAAAATAGATGGCACTGTCACAGCCAAAGTTCTCAACATTGGGCTTAAGAGAAATGTTGAACACACGCTGAGTACCCTGAAGCCTATTTCTGTAGCCTTGAACAAAATGCAGGGAAATAGCTGTTTTATTGCTGACACTGTTGAAATTTGGAAGGAACTGAGTGAGATCTTAAAGAGAGAAATATGCAATGACAGAGTTAAATTACAAGCATTAAAATACAAATGGGACAAGCACTATCTCCAGCTCATTTTCTTGCAAATATTCTCAATACTGAATTCTCAGTACCAGGGTCAAACCTTAACTACTGAAGAAGAAGAGCTGGCTATGACATGGACATCCAGCAATCATCCCTCCATAATGCCAACTATAATAAACTTCAGAGCTAAGGGTGAACCATTCAAGAAATATATGTTTGCTGCTGATGTTTTAAAGAAAGTCACACCAGTGAACTGGTGGAAGTCACTTAAGCACTTGGATTCAGAGACTGTTGAAGTGATAATCTCACTTTTAACACTAGTAACTTCTTCTGCCAGTGTAGAAAGAATATTGTCTTCCTTTGGATGAATCATTTCGAATTGAGAAATCATTTGGGACATGAAAAAAGCAGGAAAGCTTGTTTTTCTTTTCCAGATTATGAACAAACAGGAAAACGAAGGTGAAGATGACTGAGTTAGCTGCAGAAGCCAATATTTTAGGGTTACCATACGTCCGTTTTTTCCCGGACATGTCCGGCTTTTCGGCACTCAAACCCCCGTCCGGGGGGAATTGCCAAAAAGCCGAACATGTCCGGGAAAATGCCGGCCAGGCACTTCCCCTCCCCTGACTCTTCGGCTCTGTTTAAGAGCCGAGCTGCCCGAGCGCTATGGGCTTCAGGCAGCTCCCTTGCCTCCGGACCCCAGCCGCCGGCCGGGCACTTCCCCTCCCGGGCTCCGGGGGCGCAGGGTCCGGAGGCATGGGGGCTGCCCGAAGCCGGTAGCACTGGGGCAGCTCGGCTCTGAGTCAGGGGAGGAGCAGAGCCACCGTGGCCGGAGGCTCTGCTCCTCCCCTGACTCTTCGGCTTTGTTTAAGAGCCGGGCTGCCTGAGCGCTACCGGCTTCCGGCAGCCCCCATGCCTCCAGACCCTGCGCCCCCAGCCGGGCACTTCCCCTCCCGGGCTCCGGCGGCGTAGGGTCCGGAGGCAAGGGGGCTGCCCGAAGCCCAAGCGCTACCGGCTTCACGGTTTGCTGGGCAGCCTCCAGACCCTGCACCCCCAGCTGGGCACTTCCCCTCCCGGGCTCCAGCTGCGCTGGGGAAGCGCCGGCCGGGGGCACAGGGTCTGGGGGCTGCCCGGCAAACCATGAAGCCGGTAGCGCTCGGGCAGCCCTTTCCACGTGGCTGGGAGTGGGAGGGAGGAGGGGGCGGAGTTAGGGCGGGGTTGGGGTGGGAAATGGGCAGGGCGAGGACCCCATGGAGGGTCCTCTTTTTTTATTTGTTAAGTATGGTAACCCTACAATATTTTAAGTTTCTCATGTTGACCTGGCTGACACAGTCAATTTAATTTTTTTTTTAATATTTCATTTAACTATTTTAGTTAAAAACAATTTTAACAAAAACTAATCTTATTTTGAAAAACTTGAATGTTTAACTAAATTCAAAAATTCATATGCTTGTTTTGTTAAAATATTTATTAAATGTTTGTTGAAGAAAAAAATCCAGAACACATAACGTTGTTGTTTTGGTTAAATAAAACAATTTAAATGTCTGCCTGGTGATGTTCTCCTCCTAATACAGCATGGCAAGAAAATCCTCCAAATATTAATGATTAACCTGTTGATTTGGAGATAGTTCACCTCCCAAATGACTTCAGAAATATCTGCTTCAATTACCTTTGGTAAATGATATATCCAAACAATCATTCATTTTCTGATATAGCTGTAAAACAAATCTGAAAAGTTTTCAAAATAAATCACTTAAAAAATGTATAGTGTGTACCTTAATGAAACCTACATCTATCTCTGAGTTGTGAAGAATGTGTATGAAGGTTATAACAACCAACAAGAATGCACTTTTATGTAGAAATCCATGATTAAATTGAGTCTTCCTGACTAGTGATTTAAATCATGATTTAAATCAAATCCACCCTGCTCAATTCCATCTTTAACAAGCATTTCAATGCTAAAACTGGGACATGCAAGAGTTTTCTTTAAAATATTTGTACATTTGCAGGTCTACATTTCAATTCTATTGTGTCTTTGATCAGAAAAACACAAACTATTCTTTTTGGCCTTTAAAACATGTCTGTGAGGTTGGTAAGTACTGAACCTCTCATAACCTGGAACATGAAAAATATGCAAATTAAAGTAATTCCTTTTCTGTTTAGTCCCACAACATTCAGACTTGCCAGATAAATTAAAATACTAAGCTAGCAGCCAACTCTCACATTATCTGTTGATGACATTCCATCCACCACAAATCCCTCATCAGAGATGAAGTGGGCCTGTTTGGGTATGTTGTCCCTTTAAAAGCCTTAATTTACAGAATGTGAATTCAAGTACAGATCTTCTGTTGGTAACTCTAAAAACCATCATCATGGGATACCCTGTTTACTGTCTCAATAGCTACCAGAGAAACCGTGTTCCATTTACAAGTAAAACAATGTTTTTTCCCCTCCTTAACTACCAACCTGGACATTCAAACTAGGATTTTGAAGTAAAGTTGTGTTTTTTTCTGGCTTTAGCATTATCAAAAGAAGATTCTCAGCAGAATTTAGTCAATTCTGCCAATTCTGCAGCAGAAATCAGAACAGAATCCAACTGCCTTCTCATGGCACTACAGAGTGAATGTAGCTACCAGGAGTAAAAAGTAGTTCCAGCTTACAATGGTTACTAAAATCTACATAGTACAGAACTGTTGCATAAGAAAAATGCTACTTTTCTGACCATAACTGTACTTTAAAGGAAGTAGGATTGATGATTCAATAAATACACCTCTATCCCGATATAACGCTGTCCTCGGGAGCCAAAAAATCTTACCACGTTATAGGTGAAACCGCGTTATATCGAACTTGCTTTGATCCGCCGGAGTGCACAGCCCCGCCCCCCCGGAGTGCTGCTTTACCGGGTTATATCCGAATTCATGTTATATCGGGTCGCGTTATATCAGGGTAGAGGTGTAGCACTTTTCTCTCTGAGTCAGTAGTAAATCGTGTGTGTTAGAGGCCACTGTACTTTGAGAGATGCCATGTTTCAGAGGAGATGCAGGATGGTCGTGACCACATGTGATTATTTAAAAATCACAAGGTATTTTTCACAAGAGTAACTGCTCTAGTTCTGCTGGATAAATTCCAAATAGGTAGTTTCATTCTGCCTAACTAAAACTCCCCCATAATTTCAACTGAACCAGTATTCTTTCAGTATTCTGTCCTAACTTGTGTGTAGTATTGCTGTACATTATTTAAAAACACTAACTCCAAACACAGACTGTTGAGTTCAATAAAGTCTGTCAAACCCTTTAAGCTTTTTTGGATAAAGGCTTAATATAAAAGTGTAATATTGTGAAAAACGAATATTTTTTAAAACTTAAGCAGTGAGCTATGAAGAATTTTTTTGATTCAGTAATCATCTGAAAGTTTGCTTAAGTGTACCATGACCAAAAAGTGATGTATACTACTTTTACAGCAGGTCCACTATTCTTTTGGTAGAAAAGTTGGTAATAGTGGAATAATCACAATACCCAAACTGAATTTAAGTACTGGTGACACTGTACCCCAACTCAGAGGTCCTTCAAATTACTCAGTGAACCTTCCAGACATAAAAGTCAACATAACATAGTTTTGCTAATATTAATTCAAAGAAAACTGATTTAAGTACTTCTTCCTCCTTTGTCTCCCTTACTAGATAGGTTCTCTTCTGGCTGCATGAAAGTAAACTGTGCAGTGACATCAGGATCAAAACTAGAATCATATCCTAAATCAGTCTGTGAACAAAGAGTTTTCTATTGAGCACTTACTCACAGCCTACAGAGAGCTGGCTAGGCTGACTGCTAAATTTCATTAAAAGACAGCTAAAAATGTATAAATCTCTATGGGCTCAATTACAGTAATTGCCATAAGGATGTTATAGGCTCACACATGTGAGAAGAGGCAGTCCACACTACTGTAAATGGGGGAAAAGGTGCCATGAGGTGCTGTCTCTCAAGATGTAACTCACAATATGAGCACATTTGAAAATTTCTGCTCTAGAGTGACTTTTCTGATGAACACTTCCTGCACAAGTCCTTTAGCACTGAGCCAGCATTGAAAGCTGGCTTTTGAGTAAAAGTATAAGCATAAGAAAACCCAGGAAACCAGGCTGGACCCAAACACACTAAATTTCCCTGCACCATCTCTATGAGTTGGTTTTAAATGATTTGTGAGCTACATCAGGTCTAGGGGCCACAGCTTGCGTGTCCCTGATCTAAACTCTGATACATGGGCAACATAAATGCTTCAAAACGTATCAAAAGCTCAGCTAGAAAGATTCTGATTTGCATGACGCCTCCTTGACAGCCACTTGCTTACACTTAAACACTTATTTCAGAAATTTTGAGAGCAACAACTCCTGTAAGTTAGCCAAACCTGCAGTACACAAGAACATTTAGAAAATAATTCCTTCCTTTCTAGCCCTAATTTTTCCAAATATTGCATAAGACATTAGGTATGTGATTCCAACTGAAGTTAAGGAGATAAAGCAATACATAAAGATTTAAAAATTTACCTCCTTCTCCCGGATGCAGATTCTAACTGATTTTCATTGTACTTATGTTCAAAGTCCTAAATCTTTACTTATTTAAAGAATGCTAAAATTGTTGATTCTAAGTTTTACAGTTCTAGTACTAGTACTGTCTTAGGTAACCAAGATTATGCACATAAAATGTGTACTGCACCTGACACTAGTCTTTTGATGCTTTCAAGTTGTGCGGTCAGCAGCAGCTCTTCATACTTCAAAATCTCAAACTGCACTTCATACAACTGAAGCTGTAGATCATAATAATCAGCTTCCAACTGGTCCAAATGGGCTATGGCTTCTGTACCACCTTGCAAACTCTGCATCTGAATGGAGGGAGGGGAAAAAAAGAAAAGTGAATAATACATGTCCACAGGATCCTAGTAAAACCAAGACCTAGATATTCATTTTTATGTTAAAAAAATTAAAACATGTGAAAAGTAGTTTTAAGAGAGACAGTTCAGGTTATTGTAAATATAGATAAACTGAATACTGTCAATGCTGTAGGAGAAGTTTTGACTACTCTCACTTCAGATGTAATAGACAACGTATTTTCAGTATAGCACTAGGAGGTCTATAACATCAGGTTACAGTTTATGACTGCCCATTCTTTCAGGATGAAGAGAGTGAGATACACCCCCAACTTCCTGTTTCTTCTGTTTCTGTATTTCATGTTTTTGTTTGTTTGTTTTTGTAGATAGAGCAATAGAGGTCTAATGTAACCATTTGGTACTGTGTTAGCTTAGATGCAAAAATGTTTTAAAATTGTTAGAGGCTGTTATACCAACAAAACCTAGAAAACTGAAGTTAAGATTGACAGTCTAGGTAACGGTGAACTAAAAAAATGACTAGATGCATCTCTCTCTCTCTCTCTCAATGGGACAACAACTGAGGACTCTTCCAGCAAATAAAATATAAATATTTTACTCCATGTTTTCCACTCTCACACACTATGTGGCTAACCTTCCTAGATGCAGACATAAAGCAGCATACCTGCCTAACCACAGGCTTTTGTGCCATTTCTCAGGCCTCCCTTCAAAATCTCAGGACATCCAGTGCTGCAGCAATGAACAGAAGAGAACATTAGATCCTTTTTAGTCAGGGAGAAAAGTTGATAGTTCTTGAGCCTCACTGCTTCGGGAGTAAAGTAAGAAAATAGAGAATTTTCCAGGTTTAAAACAATTATGTTAATTTTTCTGGTCAGATGTCAGAAAGGAACATATAAGACAATGTTTCAGGAAACAGCCAAAATGAAAATTCCAAGCTTTTCCATTTCCCACAGTAGGCAAGTATGCATAGCAGCCAGATCCTGTTTGGCTGGAGAGTGGGGGATGGAGTTCAGAACTGCACAGTCAACTGATATTGAAAGGAATCTCTCATCTGTTGCTGCATTTTATAGGAGAATCTAGCTCTGGATTTCTCTGGTTCTCCTTCCCACCTACCAGTCACTGCCAAAGCCAAACCTAAGTTCCTAACAAAATGAGTCCCTGCCAGCTTCTATGGAGTCTGGATCCCCTCCTAGCTGAGGCAGGAGAGAAAGACATTTTGGCTTCAGTTGGACACATTTTTCTAGTCTGCCCATCCCCTTTTCCTGAAGAAAGAGGATCCAGCTTCTATATTATAAATCCTCAAACAGGAAGTGGGGCCATCTAACGAAAAAATGCAAAACAAAGTAAAAGTTTTTGTTTGTTTTTTCAAATTAAAAAGAACAAAATTTTACCTGCCAGTAGATTTCAGTTATAGTCGTATCCTCAAGGATTAAAACTTCACTCTAATGAATAGTCAACCATAAATTGGCTTCCTAGTTTTTACTGATTTGAAATTATCTTTAAAGAGTTTTCTGAATTAATCTAGAAAACCATGTTTCCACACAAGATTGAAACATGGAGTGGGCAAACGTGGACTGGCACTTTGTACAAAAAGGCATTACCTGTTTCCAAGTCATTGGCAACTTAGAAGAAAATGATCAAAAACACTTAAGGATCAATATCCTAACAGATAAAGCAGAAGATGGGGTAGTAGTTGGTGTCTGCTACAGACCACCAGATCACACTATAGCAGTGTTTCCCAACCTTTTCCAGTCTAAGGTACACTTCAATAAAATGTGTGTGGGGCGTGCTAAAATTATTAAAAGAAAACTTACTTTTAATGAGAAATTTGAGCTTGCCTTGATGCACAGAGTCATTGAATCCTGGCAGGAAATGTGAACAATGCAACTTGGAGCTCTTGCTCCACCAATCTCAGACGCTCTCTTTGTTTTTGATGCAAGGCAGGTTTAAAAAACTTAAGCAGGTACATTGTTGAAAACAGCAACAGAATGGAGATAGCATGGTGTGAGATTACTGGGTATTGATCTGCCACCATCAACCAGAATGAGTCCAAAGACATGTCACCAAACTTTATGTTAAAGTGCAGTCCATCCTTAATTTGGCAAGTTGCTCGAGCCATTTTTGTAAGATTCTTAGCACTTTCCATTGCAAAGGAACTCCAAGATCCAGTCCAAATCTTTTGTATAGGCTGAAGAAAAATAGGACCTGAATTTTTCTTCCAGACCTTTCAGATGTTCAGAAATTACATTGACCAAAATACTCCCAAGTAGGATCTGCCATGTTTGTGGGGGGAACATTTCTACTGTGACTTTAGCTACATTTTCCACCAGAGGGCTATCTTAGATCTAAACCCATGCAGTTTATTCATGCAGGAGAGAAGATTCTCATTTCTACGTTGCATTTTTCTGCTCACGTGGTGGTGGAATACATCAACCAAATAAGCAAGTTTTGCACACCATGCCACATCAGAGACCAAGTCTGTACATGTGGATTCATGGGAAAACCAGTGGATTTCTGTGTACAAAAGTAAACTCTGATTTTCTGCTCAAAAGGCAACATTTTAAAAAGACCGTGATTTTATTAAGTTCATTATCTTTACTGCTCCATCTAGCATTGAAGAAAGTTCTTCTAGCAGTGTTTTGGCCCACAACAGCTTCATGATACAGGAAACAGTGGGCCACCAGCACATCTAGTTTTGTTCATTGACCTTGCTTGAAAACCCCTTCACTTTGCCAGTCATGGAGGCAGCCCCATCTGTGCAAACACTAAGACAATTTTTCTAGCGTAGTTCTCCCTCCTCAAGGTAGGCCACTGTCATCCTGAAGTTTCCTCTCCCGTCATGTACCTGGCAGTTGTTTACAGAATAAAAAATTCTCTTATACTATCAACATCAATGCACTTGATGTTAGCCAAGAGTTGAGCATGACCACTGATATCTGTTGATCCATCACTCTGCAATGCAAATTTTTCCCTTGATTTGTTTTTTTGTTAGAGCACAGTCTCAATATCAGCTGACATATCAACAATGTGGCGACATATCGCATTATCTGAAAGTGGAACTTTTGCGATCTCATTGACTGAATTTGCACTTAACATTACTCTCACCATTTCTTTGCATACTGATAAAATTTATGTCTCCGCATAAAGTCAAAGTTTGTCTGGCTTCACTACAAGTTCAGCAACCAAGCAGCTTGTTTCCAGCACTGTATCATGCACAAGTCCATGGGTCCAGATCTAAGGCATCCAAGGGTGCTGAGGGAGTTGGCTGATATGATTGCAGAGCAATTGGCCATTATCTTTGAAAAGTTGTGGCGATCAGGGGAGGTCCCGGATGACTGGAAAAAGGCAAATATAGTGCCCATATTTTAAAAAGGGAAGAAAGAGAACCCGGGGAACTACAAACCTGTCAGCCTCACTTCAGTCCCTGGCAAAATCATGGAGCAGGTCCTCAAGGAATCTATTTTGAAGCACTTGGAGGAGAGGAAGGTGATCAGGAACAGTCAACACAGATTCACTAAGGGCAAGTCATACCTGACCAACCTGATTGCCTTCTATGATGAGATAACTGGCTCTGTGGATATGGGGAAAGCGGTGGACGTGATATATCTTTACTGTAGAAAAGCTTTTGATACGGTCGCCAACAGTATTCTTGCCAGCAAGTTAAAGAAGTATGGATTGGATGAATGGACTATAAGGTGGATAGAAAGTTGGCTAGATTGTTGGGCTTAATAAGTAGTGATCAATGGCTCGATGTCTAGTTGGCAGCCGGTATCAAGCAGAGTGCCCCAGGGGTTGGTCCTGGGGCCAGTTTTGTTCAACATCTTTATTAATGATCTGGATGATGGGATTAACTGCACCCTCAGCAAGTTCGCAGATGACACTAAGCTGGGGGGAGAGGTAGATACACTGGAGGGTAAGGATAGGGTCCAGAGTGACCTAGACAAATTGAAGAATTGGGCCAAAAGAAATCTGATGAGGTTCAACAAGGACAAGTGCAGAGTCCTGCACTTAGGAAGGAAGAATCCCATGCACCGCTACAGGCTGGGGACCGACTGGCTAAACAGCAGTTCTGCAGAAAAGGACCTGGGGATTACAGTGGACAAGAAGCTGGATATGAGTCAGCAGTGTGCCCTTGTTGCCAAGAAGGCCAATAGCATATTGGGCTGCGTTAGTGGGAGCATTGCCAGCAGATCGAGGGAAGTGATTATTCCCCTCTATTCGGCACTGGTGAGGCCACATCTGGAGTATTGCGTCCAGTTTTGGTCCCCCCCACTACAGAAGGGATGTTGACAAATTGGAAAGAGTCCAGTGGAGAGTAACGAAAATGATCAGGGGGCTGGGGCACATGACTTACGAGGAGAGATTGAGGGAACTGGAGTTATTTAGTCTGCAGAAGAGAAGAGTGAGGGGGGATTTGATAGCAGCCTTCAACTACCTGAAGGGGGGTTCCAAAGAGGATGCATCTAGACTCTTCTCAGAGGTACCAAATGACAGAACAAGGAGTAATGGTCTCAAGTTGCAGTGAGGGAGGTTTAGGTTGGATATCAGGAAAAACTTTTTCACTAGGAGGGTGGTGAAGAACTGGAATGGGTTACCTAGGGAGGTGGTGGAATCTCCATCCTTAGAGGTTTTTAAGGCCCAGCTTGACAAAGCCCTGGGTGGGATGATTTAGTTGGTGTTGGTCCTGCTTTGCGTCTTCAATTCAAAATTCACCAAAGTAGCTTAACGGTTGATAAGAAAACATGGCTCCCACATGATACCCCACAAACAACAAGGTCATTTGAGCATAGTGTGATGTAGCGTCTGCCTCGCTCAAGTACACCCAAAGAGCAACAACACAAAGTGTAGTCTGGTTTTGACACTAATTATTTTAATTAGAATTCCCCCCCACCCCACCTGTGCCTTTTCCAAAATTCCACGGCACACCAGCATGCTGAAGGACACTGGTTGGGAAACACTGCACTAGAAAATAGGAAGACCAGTTCCTTAACCAGTTATCATGGGGGACTTCAATCAGAGCAATATATATAACAAATCTCAGACTGCCAGTACAACACATCCTTGGAATTTCTAAATATTACAGATGATACTTTCCTAACTCAAAACGTGTGGCATCCAACACAGGGGAATTCTATATTAGACATCATCTTGATGAATAAAGAGCAATTGATATCAGAACTAAAAATTAGTGGTAATATAGGTACGAGCAACATGACTTGATCACATTAGTTATGTCCAAAAATAATCAAGAGCAAACTAATAATAGATATACTTGGTGCTTTAAAAAGGTCAATTTCACAAAGCTGAAAACAATTATGAGCCAAGTAGCTGGGAGAAATCATTCATATTTTTTGGTTTAAATTCTAATTGGAAATTGTTTAAGACTGTTGTACTAAATGACCAAAAATCATAATTGAGAAAGAAGGCTAAAATAAAAAGTTTAAAGAAAAAAAATTCAACCTGGCTTAAAGGGGAAGCGAAGGCAGCTATCAAAACACACACACACGCGTTGATAGTACTGAATATAGGAATTGATAAGGGAAGCAAAAGGACACAAGGAGAAGTCTATGGCCAGCACAGTAAAGGACAATGAGAAGAAGTGAATTAGGAACAGGAGAATCCTAACAATGTACTATGTGAATGAACAATAGTACTGGTCCATTACTAGAGGAAAATAGTGGAACTGTCAACAAAAAATGGTTCATTATTAGGGCTACGATTTTTTCAGGGAGGTCGCGGAAGTCACAGAATCTGTGACTTCCAGCAACCACTATGACTTCAGCCTGCGGTGGCAGGGGGACCCCGCAGCTCCTGGCCGCCACAGGTGGTGGGGGCCCCAGGAGCTCCAAGCGACCCCCGCAGCTCCCTAGCCACTGCGGACCCCTTCGCTGAGCTCCCCATTTTGTCATAGATATTTTTAGTAAAAATCATGGACAAGTCACAGACTTCCATTAATTTTTCTTTATTGCCCGTGACCTGGCCGTGACTTTTTACTAAAAAGTATCAGTGACAAAATCTTAGCCTTATTTATTATCTATATTATAATATAATTGTAATGTAACTGTTGTTTTTCAAAATGCAAAGGATGAGCCAACTGGCTAAATTTGGAACCAGAGGGCCTTTGCCTCTGTGATCTATGCCCCCTTTTGGGGTAGTCCCTCTGCCCTAGAGGACAGGAGGACTGCCTGAAGAAACGCTGCAAGCAGTAGTGGTGCTGTTGCTGCTGACTGTTATAGCAGTGTCTATACAGCTGGAGTATAAACTCCCAAGGAACATGAAGTAGCTTGGGCATCCTTAAAAGAGTGCAGGGTCTCGGTATTTTTTGAAAACAAAACCTGACCATCAAAAGGTAAGTTCTCAATGGTCTGCTGCACATTGGGTTAAATGACCATATTTTACAACCATCCCCCACCCTCCACCCATAGGTCACCGCTGATGCCATAGCTCTGGACAAGGCATCGGCCTCTTATAACGCTGACTAACAAAGTATTGGCTACCATACAACCTTCAGCAAAGAACACCTTAAATTCTTCCCCAGAGGCTTTCTTGCAACTTGCCTGCTAACTTATAGACGCCCAATTAAAAAGTCATACTTAGAGAGCAACACCTGCTTGTTCGCAATGCACATCTGCAGAGAAGTATAATAAATCTTCCTTCCTATCACATCCATTCTTTTGGATTCTTGTCCTTAGGCATAGATGTATACCTTCTGTTGCACCCTGTCAATTGTTGCAGTTACCACAAGAGAGCTAGGGGTTGTTGGGTGGGAATAGATACCCTCCAAACCCTGCACAGGAATGAAGTACCCTTTTCTGGGAGGCAACAAAGTAGTAGAATTCCAGAGAGCCTTTTCATGCACCAAAAGAGCCGCACTGAGTGGAAGGGCTACCCTCCCTGGAGCCAATGGTTGGAAAATATCCAGTAGTTTCTCTGTATTCTCCTGTAGAAATTCAGCCTAGCTGCCTATGGTAGCAGCCATACACCTAAGGAGAACCTGATATGCTTTGAAGTCCTGGGACACAGAGGGAGAGGAGCAGCCTGGTACAGTCACCCAGAGAGGACAAAGCAGCAATTTGCTGCGCCAACAATGCATCTGGTTCTTGAACCCCAGGATCCAGTCAAGAGAACACTGGAGGCCCACAAGGAAAAAAGGTTTACTAATCTTTTTAACTGTTTTTCTTTCAGGTGTGTTGCACATGTCCATTCCATTCTTGGGTGTGCGCGCACCCCATGCAAAGTTGCCAGAATTTTTTCCCTCAGTGGTACCCATAGGGGTGATTCGAGCACCCTCTGTTGCTGCTGCTGCACACCAGTGTCGTTAGTATAAAGGGCCCAGCTGACCCTGAGAGCCTCTGTTCTGGAAACTCAATGTAGAGGAGGGCAAGTTGTGGAATGGACATGTGCAACACATCTCAAACAGTTATGAAAGATTAGCAACTATTCTTTCTTTGCATGATTGCACATGTGCATTCCACTCTTGGTGATTCCCAAGAAATAATATAGGAGGAGGGATTGGAGTCCACAGATTGTAGTACAGCTCCACCAAATTTGGCATCATCTCTAGAGTACTGGGTAGTGGTATAATAGGAGAAGAAAGTGTGCACCGATGACCAGGATGCTGCTTCACAAATGTCCTGGAAAGGGATCTGCGCTAGGAATGCTGTTGAGGATGTGTGCGATCTTGTGGAGTGAGTAGTCAGCTTGTCTACTGGTGAAACATTTGGCAGATCATAACAAGCGCTGATACAGAAAGTCACTTATGACTAAATTCTCAGTGAGGAGATTGGAAGGCTTTTCATTCTATCCACTATAGCCATGAACAGTTTGATGGATCACCAAAACAGTTTGATCCTAAGTAGAACACCAGTGTTTAACATCCAAAGCGTGTAGCCACTGCTCATCCCTATTTGTGTGTTGTTTACATTAAAAAACGGGTAAGTAAACTGATTAAAGTAGTTTCAAATTTTAAACAATCAGAGGAAAAACTCAAGATGATGGTATGAGTACACCTTATCTTTTAAAAAAAGATCGTATACTATGGTTCAGAAGTGAGGGCATGCAGTTCGGAGACTCTTCTGGCAGATGTGATAGCAATTAGGAAAACCACCTTCCAGGAAAGGTGTAGTAAGGAGCATGCTGCTAAAGGCTCATATGGTGGTCTCATAAGTCCAGACCAAGTTCAAGTCCTATGGAGGAACGGGCTCCATTAACTGAAGGTACAACCTTTACAGACCTTTAAGGAATCTGATACCATTAGAAAAAACATACGAAGGTGGAAAGCTGATATTGCTGCCAGATGAACCTTGGCAGAGGAAACTGCTAAGCCTTGATGTTTTAGGTGCAACAGTCAGTATACGTTGGATGGACGAATGCATCAACAAGATGCTGATTTGACAAGCCCAGATAGAGAACCACTTCCATTTTGACAAGGAAGCGTCCTGTTGGAGGGGTTTCTAATTCTTAGTAAGACCTGGGAAACTTGCTCCGAGCAAGACTGTTCTCTGGAATTTAGCAATGGAGCTTCTAGGCCATTAGGTGAAGGGATTGCAGGTTCAGGTGGAGTAGCCAACCACAATCTTGGGAGATCAGATCCAGGTGCAATGGGAATGAGATTGGAGATGTCACTGGAAAGTCAAGTAGAGTGGAGGAACCAGTGCTGGGGCTATTAATATAAACCAGGCATGATCCTACTTGATCTTTAATAGCACTCTGTAGGAGTGGGATCAGGAGGAAAGCATCGCTTTTCTGTCCAGGGTAGCAGGAAGGTATCTGTGATTGAGCCTGGACTGTGGCCTTGCAGGGAGCAGAAAGTTGTTTGCAAATAGATCAATCTGGGGAGTCACCCACTGCTGGAAAATTAATCTTGCTACATCCAGGCAAAAAGACTATTTGTGGTGACTAGAAAATGACCTGCTCAGGTGATCTGCTAGCTCATTCTGCAGCTGTGGAAAGTAAGAGGCCTTGAGGTTGATTGAATGGGCTATGCAAAAATTCCTACAGGTGAACTGCTTCAACAAAGGAGGGATGAGTGAGCTCCTCCCTGCCTACAGAGGTAAAACATAGCTGTGATATTGCATGTAAGAACAAATGGGTTTTCCCCTCTGTTATGAGGTAGAAAAACCTGACAGGCAAGATGAATAGCCCTGAGTTCTATGACATTGATATGAAAAGAGAGCTCCCACAAGGACCAAAGACCCACAATCTGGAGGGGCCCCCGGTGGGCTCTCCACCCTAGAGCAGACTCATCTGACACCAGAGTCATTGAGGGTTCAGGAAGAGAACGCCTGCACAAATGATTGAGGATCCAGTCCCAATTCAGCAAAATCAGAACTCAATAGTATTGTGATTACAGTTGCCCAATGAAGATGGCTTGGCAAGTACACTGAATCCAGCCACATCTGGAGGGGCCTGAGGTGCAGCCTTGCATGTTGTACTACATAAGAGCCAAGTGCCCTAGGAGCCTCATACCATTTTGGGCTGTTGTGATTACATGAAACTTGAGGTCTGTCACTAGAGATTGAATAAATTGGAATTCAGACTCTGGGAGAAATGCTCTGGCCTGGGAAGAGACAAACACAATCCCTAAAAACTCCATCCTCTGTACTGGGCAAAGGGTATGTGACGTTGCACTCCATATGATTTTAGGAAAATATGCTAATGAGTGTGAATATAATGTAACTGGAATATGCTTCATGCAAAAGGTCTCTTGTAAATTATCATTACAAAAGCTTATAATCTACTGAGTGCGGTCATCCTATTTGTATAAATGTATCATTCTTATATCTGAAACTAGAAATATGAAATATAACTCTGAGGTCCTATTGTAATTATGCAAAGTGTGGGCCATTTATGGTGGTTTGGAATCTTGATGACTTCCAACAACTAGGATAATTGGTTGTAAATGGCTCTGTTTACTTGCAAGCCTTCCTGTGAGTCAGGCCAGGAAGAATGAAAGCTTGGGGTCTCACAGGACATGTGACCATGTCATCTGGTACTGGAATCCATCTTAAACCTGGTGCTTTTCCAGTTAGGAGGGGTGTGGACCCAGAGAGACAAAAGATTCCTGCCTTGTGCCAAAGCTATATAAGGGGGTGGAACAGAACAAGAGGTTCCAGTCATGAGAAATCCCCTAGTTACCATCTGAGCTGAAGCTAACAAGAACTGTACCGGGGAAAGGATTGGGCCCAGACTAGGAAGGAGTCCAGTCTGTGAAAGAAGCTTATTGGATCATCTCTGAGGTCAGATTTTATCTGTAATCAGTTTCTTAATGTGTTAGGCTTAGACTTGCGTGTTTTGTTCTATTTTGTTTGGTAACTTACTTTGTTCTGTCTGTTATTACTTGAAACCACTTAAATCCTATTTTTTATAACTTAATAAAATCACTTTTAGCTTATTAATTAACCCAGAGTAATTAATTAATACCTGAGGGAGCAAACAGCTGTGCATATCTATCAGTGTTATAGAGGGCAGACAGTTTATGAGTTTACCCTGTATAAGCTTTATACAGAGTAAAACCGATTTATTTGGGGGTTTGGATCCCATTGGGAGCTGGGTGTCTGGGTGCTAGAGACAGGAACACTTGCTAAGCCATTTTCAGTTAAGTCTGCAGCTCCGGGGGCATGGGTCAGACCCTGGATCTGTACTGCAGATTAGCGTATCTGGCTCAAAAAGACAGGGATCTGAAGTCCCAAGCTGGCAGGGAAAACGGGTTCAGAGATAGTCTCAGCACATCAGGTGACAGTCCCAAGGGGGTCTCTGTGAACCTGTCACAGGGTAGACTCGTCTGCATTGATCAACAGGTCTAGGGCCTTGAATGTTGACTGAATGAGTCAAACACTGAATGTAGCCTGAGCTTTGGATGGGCCCCCGACTAGCCAATTGTCCAAGGGTAGACCTGCACTCCTTGTCTCCTCAGGTATGATGCCACCAGGGCCATACATTTTGTGAACATCCAAGGAGCTGCAGACTGGACAAACAGAACCACCATTAACTCGAAATGTGAGTGCTTCACTATGAACCTGATGAACCTTCTGTGCCCTTGGTATATTGACACATGAAAGTAGGCGTCTCTTAAATGAAGGGTGGTGTACCAGTCTCCAGAGACGGAACAATGGATCCCAGAATGACCATGCAAAACTATCTTTTGAGATAGTTGTTCAGCTGATGCAGGTCTAAGAGAGGACTCCGGCCTCCCTTTGCTTTTGGGATTAGAAAATAATGGGAGTAGAAACCCTTCCCTCTTCAATTCTGGTGAACTTCTTCTATGGCTTCCACTTGAAGGAGATATTGAACCTTCTGGACCAGAAGTTCTTCATGAGAGGTGTCCCAAAAGGGGAGGGGAGCCGCACACAGAGGAGGAGTAGAAATAAACTGGAGGCTGTATCTCACTTCTGCAGTGCTCAACACCCAAGGATCCATGGTGATACGGGACCAACTACTGAAGAAATGGGAAAGATGGTTTGCAAACAAAGTAAAAGGGGTCTGGCATTCTGGGAACTGACACTATGTCCTCAAGCATTCCATCAAAATGGCTTCTTAGAACCCCCTGGATGTGTAGGTGGGGAAGGCATTGATGCAAAGGTAGAAGGACTGGGTGGCCTACACCTATAACCTCTACTCTTTTCTCTGAAGGTCCAGTCGGACAGCCAGAGCAAAATACTGGAGGGGATGTTGAGGCCTGAAGTGCTTCCTGGCAGGGCTAGGGTGCACAACCCAAGGGACTTCAGTGCTACCCTTGAGTCCTTTAACCCATGGAACTTAGCTGCGAAAAAAAATTAGAATCCCTCAAAGGGCAGATCCTGAAAGTCTGTTGGACCTCCTGTGGGAGCCCAGAGGACTGCAACCAGGAGCTCCTATGCATGGTCACTGCTGAAGCAATGGATCTGGCAGCCAACCCAGCTGCATCCAGAGCAGCTTGCAGCACAGCTCTCGCCACCAATTCTCCCTCATCCACTAGCAAGGAGAACTCCTGCCTACCATCTTCTGACAGCATGTCTTCACATTTTTTTGAGTCTTTTGATTTCGGGTTGTGCCCTGATGTCCCCACCCTTTCCTTTCATTGGCAGCAGATATTACCAGGGACCCCAGGAGTGTTGGGAGAAAAGGAACGCATAATCTTGGGCGGGTATGTAATATTTGCACTTGGCCCTTTCTGAAGTGGGAGTAAGGGATGCAGGGGTCTGCCACAGCCCCTTAACTGGATCCATAATGGCCTCACTGAGGGGAAGGGCCACTTTGGAAGGACCTGCAGTGTCTAAAATACTGACCAAGCTATAAGAGGATTCTTTTACTTCTTCCACCTGTATGCCCAGACCGAAGGCAACCCTCTTTAATGACTGCCTCATCAGGGGAGAAGGAAGAGGAGGCCAGCACTGGTTGTGGATGCTCTTCCTCCATTTCTCGATTTGCAAGGTACTGTTGAGCTGGCTCTTGATGTCTGGTGCCAGGCTCAGTACCAGAGTCAGGAACAGGTTCCGCCCGGAGGGTAGGTGCCACACACCTTTCTAAGGCCACAAAAACAGGAAACAGGGAGAAAGCCCCACTGATTCCAAAAAGGCCACTGAACAAGTGAAGGTGCCCAGTGACCACCTGGTCAACCATTTGATGGTATTCCTGTGACAGGATCCATGGAAGCGTAGAAGTGTCTGGAGAAGAGGTAACAAGAGTGGCTCTGAGGGTGGGAAACGTAGGACCCACCCTCCAATTTGGAAAAAGATTCTCCTTCCACTGACCACAGGGGCTCAGATCCAGATGGTGCCAGCAATCAATCCCAAGGTGGAGAGGCCTGCAGAGAAGCAAGCATCATGAGTTTTCCCTTTGACAATACCAACGGGTGAGACATTGGGATACACGAGGCTGGCACGGTACCAAGCACTGTAGCAATCCTGCTGTTTCACCTGTATCCAATAGCATTAACTCTTCTATCGGCACCAACAGGGTCAGGAGGTCACTAGCAGCCACAAACGCCTCTGGCATGGTCAGTACCGAGAGAGTATCAGTACAGTGCCACAGATGTGGAAGGAGTTCCTTCTAGCTCCGGATTTGATGGAAAATGCTTCCACGCCGGAGTCAACAGTGCAGTCTTCTGTGATACCAAAGCAGAGGAGTGCTTAGACTTAGACCACACACTATTTGTAACCCCGTACCTAGCAGATTTTCAGCAGGCCATCTTCAGCACTGGGGATGGTGAATTGTGTCAGGATTCAGGCACAGTAGGAGACGCACTCCTTACCAACGCAAGGCATTCAGTGCCAAATCTGACCGACTTGGCTCAGATGGAAGTTTCAAGGTCACCTCAATGAGTAGAAACTTTAGCCTGTTTCACGGTCTCTCTTTATGGAAGGCTTAAAGTTTCTGCAAATTTGGCCATGCTCCCCAATAAGAGCTTCCTCAAGGAACTTCAAGCAACTTGCATTCAAGTTGCTCACAGACATACACTTATTGCAGGAAACACAGGGTTTGAAGCCCAGTGACCAAGGCATCCCTCAGCACCGGGAATTGACCAAAACTCTCAGGTGGGTTAAAAACCTAACTAACACTAATAACCTTATTACCACTAAACTATTTACAATAAAATACAAGAGACCAGTCCACAGATGAGCAGCTCCAGCAACCATCACTAAAGGAAAATTTTCTGGCAAGTATGAGTAGTGCGCAAGCACAGCCAAGAGTGGAATGCACATGTGCAACCACTTGAAGAATCAATGATCTGGAGGATGGCATGGACTGCACACTCAACAAGTTTGCAGATGACACTAAACTGGGAGGAGTGGTAGATACACTGGAGGGTAGGGATAGGATATAGAGGGACATAGGCAAATTAGAGGATTGAGCCAAAAGAAACCTGATGAGGTTCAACAAGGACAAGTGCAGAGTCCTGCACTTAAGACGGAAGAATCCCATGCACTGCTACAGACTAGGGACCGAATGGCTAGGCAGCAGTTCTGCAGAAAAGGACCTACGGGTTACAGTGAACGAGAAGCTAGATATGAGTCAACAGTGTGCCCTTGTTGCCAAGAAGGCTAACGGCATTTTGGGCTGTATAAGTAGGGACATTAAAAATCTGTATTGAACTGTGTTGTACATGTTTTCGTGGAAAGATCAACTCATGCTTAAGAGCTTTGGGGGGACATCCAATCTTTTCTAGAAGCGCAAATAATCCACTTCTACTGACAAGGTCAAAAGCCTTTGTGAGATCAACAAAGGCTATGTAAAGAGGCTTTTTTTGTTCTCTGCATTTCTCTTGTAGTTATCTCAGTATAAGGCAACTAAAATTACATTTCAAGGATGTGTGCAAGTGAGACCTCAAGAAATGGACATGGATGTGGACAACTGGGAAGATCACACTCAAGACCGCAGCCTTTGGAGACAAGAGCTAAACAAAGGACTCCGGAGTTACAAGAGGAAGCAGTCCAGCTTAGAAGAGGAGAAAAGAACTCACATAAGGCAGAGCCTAAAGGGTTGAAATATCTTTAAATGTAACAGATTCGGCAGCGATTGTCTCTCTCGAGTGGGTCTCTTCAGCCACATCCGCAGGTGCCATAAAACTGAGTAAATTCTTCACCTTTCAGGGCCCCATACCCATAGTCTCTCAAGACTGAAAGATGCCTACTAATTTGCAGTTGCAGTGTTTCACTACAATATAAATGTGTAGAACCTAACTTCTCTGTAAGAGATGCTCTAGTCATATCAGGGTGCTAATTATATATACACAAATTTATTAAGTAAATATACAGTAAAAATGTTTGAGATAAATTTTATAATGTTTAATATTCTGAATACTTGATTAGCAGTAAGATGGTTTTACAGGTAAATAACATAGAATATAAGGTCAGAAGGGACCACTGAGATTATCTGGTCTGACCTTCGTAAAACAGATTATAGAATTTCCCTGAATTAATTCCTGTTTGAACTAGAGCATATCTTTCAGAAAAAAAAAACAGTCTTGATTGAAAAATCTCCAGTGATGGAGAATTCACCTCAACCCTTAAATTGCTATATGATTAATTACCTCACTATTAAAAATGTGCGCCTTATTTCTAGTCTGAATTTGTCTAGCTTCAGCTTTCAGTCATTGGATCTTGCTATACTTTTGTCTGCTTGATTGAAGAGCCTGTTATCAAAGTTGTGCTTCCCATGTAGGTACTTAGACTCTGATCAAGTCACCTCTTAACCTTTTCTTTGTTAAACTAAACAGGCTGAGCTCCTTGTATCTATTGATACAAGGCATATTTTCAAGTCCTTTAATCATCCTCGTGGAGCCCACTCCATTTTATCAATACCCTTCTTGAATTGACACAGTATTCCAATAGCGGTCACACAAGTGCCAGATAGATGTAATATACAACTGCCCTACTCCGCTCAAGGTTCCTCATTTTCCCAAGGATCATCAGTCCCCACAGCATTGTTCTGGAGACTTATGTTCACTTGATTATTCACCATGACCCTAACCCTAACCCCTATCCCCAGGACCTTTTCAGAATCATTTTGTCCTGGGATAATGCCTGTCAACATGGGGGACTCTAATTATATCACCTTCCTTGAAGTGTTCATTAACTGAGTACTGTATCAGCTGTTCCATTATTTTCTTGGAATCAGTGTCAGTCTGACAGGCGCGGTCGTCCCACTTACCCTTTTTAAATACTGGGAGAATATTAGCTTTTTTCCCCTAGTGTTCTGAGAGGTATTGAAAATTAGCATTAATGGTCTAGTGAACTCCTTGGCCAGCTGTTTTAAAACTGTGGGATGCTAGTAATGTAAACCTGCTGATTTTAAAAATATCTAAGTTTAGTAGCTGCTATTTTTAATATCCCCCTGAATTACTATTGGAGTAGAAAGTGTTTCATCCTCATATATGGCTACATCTGGCTTTTTTCAAATTCAGAACAGATATTTATTGAACACTTTTTTTCACTTTTTTTTTTTGCTTGCCTTTTCTGTATTATTTTTCTTAGATGCAGGTGTGTTTTTCATATTGGTGTGCATGCACACCCGGCGCACTGAAGCCAGAGAATTTTGCCTAGCAGTATCCATAAGGGTTGCAATCGTGGCCCTAGCTTCTCCCTGGCCATATGAGGGCAGCACTGCCTCGAACCCCTTCACTTCCTTCTTCATGGATGGAGATAGAGCTTGGTATAGTGTTTTCACCTCACATTTTTAGTCTGTTTTCTGAGGGTTATTTCCTCTAGATCAGTGGTTCTCAACCCACAGCCCACTTGTGGCCCAGTCAGCCCACAGCTGCGCTGTATGTGACAGCCTCAAGGCCATACAGGTAGTGTATATATATTGTATGGATGCAGCCCACATAGGATAGAGAGCTGCATCTGCAGCCCACAATGATAAATAAGTTGAGAACCACTGCTCTAGGTAATAGTTAGTAGTACCTTAGGTTTAGTTTAGTGTTATCATAGTGTTGTTTATAGTAGCTGTGTGTTGTCTTTACCAGGGTTCAAGCATTGTCTGTCATGGGGGAGACGGACCACCCCCAAAAATGATCCCCACGAGGTGCTTTTGTCTTGGCGATGGGCACATTAAAGAATGGTGTGCCATATATAAGTCGTTCAAAAGAGGACTTAGGTGGCGAGGGACTTATGGCTGAAGCAACACCTTCTGGAGCAGGCCATGAAGCCCACTTGGGCACTGAGGCCCTTTTCTGATTGGCAGTCGCCTTCAGAACTAAGAGGTGATGCTGCTCCACATTCAGACCCTGCTGTTTCCCCTAAGAGGAAAAGGAATCATTCTCCCTCTTCTGGTGCAGTGAGGAAGAGATCCCATAAGAATAATCAGGACTGCTCCAGGGCTTAGGAAGACTCTTCCTCATCTTCTAAGAGGAGTGCTGACTGGCATCAGACTCCTTCTGGCACGCTCCATCTAACTGCTTCCAGGTACCGGGCCGAGATCAGTGAGAGCCCATACCATCGATTCCAGTTCCAGCCATGGACATCCTTAGAGTCCAGTACAAATGATGCCAGCACCAGTGCCGACTATCTCCACACTGGTGGTGTATCAGGCCGCTTTACCTCTTAGTCCCTGTCTTTCCACTACTTCAGGAGTTTTCTGGTGCTGTAGTTTCTAAGGCTCTTAGTAACTTTTGGCTGTGTTGCAGAGCTGCCAGGTTCATCTGCACTGCAATTCACACCACTGGTATCCCTGCTGTGGAATTGAGCCCGACACTGGGTCTGGCACTGAAGACCCCCTTGGTGCGGGTGTGCCTTTTGGCACCATCATTGCCATGGCAGCAGGTACTGATCTTGGCCTCAGTGCTGATGCCTCCTCTGGTACCAGGTGGGAGTGTCTTGCTCAGTACTGCCAGTGCAGATTCCCTATTCCTCTTTGACACTGATGCTGTCCCTGTTTTGAGATTCAGATGAGTCCGATGATGTATTTGGTCCATCGGCGCTGACTCCCACTCTGTCAACAGAGAATCTCTGGGACTCCTTGAGTTCCATATTGGGGTCATCGTCCAGTTCATTGCCACCCAATAGGCGCCAAAGACCATCCTCAGATTACCGTTGGTACTGGGATTAACACTGTTCCCCCTGGCAGGACTGGGGCTCTTGGCTTGGGGTCTTTTGGCCACCTATGCCATGCCCATTTGTCCAGTGGCCTCCTGGGAATCCCTGAAATGCTCCTTGGTCTTTGAAGACCCATTCTTTGGCCCGCTCCAGAGCAAGATCGTCTGTCCCATTGGTGTCTCCTGTTTCTGAACCACCTCATCTAAAAGTGACGGCTGAATGGATCAAATTCAATAGGACAAATGCAAAGTACTTCACTTAGGAAGGAACAGTCAATTGCACATGTACAAAATGGGAAATGACTGCCCAGGACAGATTACTGCAGAAAGAGATCTGGGAGTCATTGTGGGTCAAACTAAATATTACTCAACAGTGTAACACTTGCAAAAAAAAAAAAAAAAAAGGCAGCAAACATTCGGGGACGTATTAACAGGAGTGTTGTAAGCAAGACACAAGAAGTGATTCTTCCTTTCTACTCCATGCTGATACGGCATCAGCTGGAGTATTGTGTCCAGTTCTGGGTGCCACATTTCATGAAAGATCTGGACAAATTGGAGAAAGTCCAGAGAAGAGCAACAAAAACAATTAAAGGTCTAGAAAACATGACCTATGAGGGAAGATTAAACCCAATTTTTTTCAGTCTGGAGAAGAGAAGACTGAGACAGGACCTGATAAGAGTTTTCAAGTACATAAAAGGTTGTTACAAGGAGGAGGGAGAAAAATTGTATAAACTTTTAATGTAAACAGTTTAAAGGAAAAATACACTGTGTAGTTGTCTCAGTGAGAAGATCATGTTATTAGATCTTTCAGCTCTGAAGCCGCACTGTGATTCAGAATAAATTCTGTCTGCAACAGTCTGAAGTCTGTTCAAGACAACTCGGGCAAAGGCTTTTTCCATAATGCTAAGAAGGGAAATGCCACAATATGTTGACATCTCTCATTTCTTGTGGTACTTCGCCTTCTTTCCAGTACAGGCAGAGCAACTCATGAAGATGTTGCAGTACAATAGGTTTTACGCATTTTATGATCTCTTATGGTATGCAGTCTTTTCCGGCAGCCTTGCCATCAGGGAAGCCATCTATGGCAAGGCTAAGCTCCTTGACAGCTAGTTCATACAGGCAGGCTTTTGATGGCGTTGACAGCTGCATCCGTAACAATATTTTCATGAGAGTAAAGTTCAGAGTAGTTTTCAACCCATCGATCCAACTGCTTGGTGCAGTCATTGATTGTTTCCCCTGTTGTTGATTTCAATGGGGCTGTCTTCTTTGAAGTAGGACCCAAGGCTTTCTTGATCCTAGAATACATGTTTCTAATGTTGCCTGCATCAGCTGCTACTTGGATGCTTTCACATAAATGCAGCCAATAGTCACTCGTGCAGCGTCAAGCAGTTTGTTGTACCCTGGTTCTTGCCACTCTCAATGCTTGTAAGGTTTTTTTAAATTTGGGTCTCTCTTGTAGTTGATTTGAGCTGTGCATCTGGCCTCCATGACTGGTGTCAACACACTGGGATATGTGTCAAACCAGTCATTAGTCTTATTTTCCTTCTTGCCAAAGACAGACAGACAGCTGCATCATAGATTGCGTTCTTCAGTTGCTCCCAATTCAGCTGGGCACTTGTGGCACAATCACTGGAGTCAAAGGACTGTGGTAGTATGTTTTTGTATTGCTGTGACTTTTCTTGGTCCACAATGGCACTGATGTTAATACAAGAACATCCTCTTACTTTAGATCTGTGTATTTTCTTTGGTTTAAGTCTGACCTTGCTGCATACCAGAGAGTGGTCTGTGTTGCAATCAGCACTTTGATAGCTGCGGGTAATGAGGATGGTGTTAAGGTTGGTACACCTTGTGAGAAGATCCAGATGGTGCCAGTGGCCAGATCTGGGATGTTTCCAAGACACTTTGTGTTGCAGCTTCGTTTGGAAGAATTAGTTTGTTTACACAGAGGTTGTAATAGAAACAAAATTCTAGCAGTCTCTGACCGCTTCCATTCATCTTACCAGTTCCATGTTGACCAAGACCGTTGGTCCATGCTTCATGATCAGCTCCCACCCTTGCATTGAAGTCCCCTAGCAGGAAAACATATTCATGTTTTGGAATCCTGCTGATGGTGGTGTTCAACTGGTCACAGAACTGGTCCTTGATGTCACAAAACGAGGACAATGTTGGGGCATACACATTCACAAGGTTGACTGGGCCCTCAGATGTGAACAAGCGTAGTGCCAAAAATTCTCTCTGATCCATTTATAGGTGACTCAACTATCTCCAGAAGTGAGTTCTTGATGGCAAATCCCACTCCATGCTCTCGCGCTTCTTCAGCGCTGTTCCTCTGCCAGAAAAATGTGTAGTCTTTTTCCCTGAGAGATCCACTTAATGCTAGCCGTGTTTCTTGGAGTGATGCAATATCCACATTGAGTCGTTTCAGCTCATTATTACAGCAGTTTTACGCGCATCGTTGATTTGATGAAGGTCCTCAGATAATCCGGTTGTCACGTTCCAGCACCCTATTTTTAAGGATGTTTTCTTTCTTTTATTTAATTTGCTTGGTGTGTTGGTTACAGTCCCCTTGTCAAGTTATAAAACTCTAAGCTCCAAGCACCCATTGAAGCAGGCAGACTGTGGGGGGACAACACCCTATTGTCTGGGGGCTGCCCAGTTTTATGGCAGGTGGTGGTTATCCAGTGAGATATGATGACCTCTCCCACCGTTGGAGACAGCCCTAGGTGTTCAACTCTACAGCAATCGAGTAAGAGCTTAGAACCGGTGACTGCTGCCTCCCGTGCTGTGTCTACGCTCGAGGCGAAGCTGGAGTACTTCTCCAGGTCGCATTCCTGCCCAGATGATATGGAGGCCCTGAGTTACCCATGCATCAGGACCCCCCTCTCAGCATCACTGGTAAAATCCAGAGGAGAGGAAGAACCAATACATCTAGTACCTGATCCACTGCAGGAGTTGTCAGAAAGATACTAAGATATTAGTACCTGACAGCCTTTGGGTCTCCATTCCCAATTTTCTGTCTGAGTTTAATCTCATAGCCTTACATTCTCCCAAATTCACCCACAAGGCAGTGGGGCTTTTCTGTCAAGGGTTGCTCCCTTAGCCTTGGGCTACCCACAAGGCAGTGGGTTTGATGAGCCGCAAGTAGTATCGTCTACTTTCATTACAATAGCAGGCATAGCCTGACCAGACACTAAACTATGAATACGTAGTTTGTAATTCGCATACCACAGTAACACCAAGACACATTATTTTAGTGTTACTGGGCATCCACATTAAGTTCCTGACTGTGGCCAACAGAACAAGTGGGACATTGATGGCACATTCAAACAATTAATAGCTTGTAAAATACTCTGAAACAGGACAACAGGCTCAATTCTTCCCCTAAAAAGAGGGGGAGAAGTATAAAACACAGAAATGATGTTCTTATGTCAGACAGTGTAGCCTGGTATTTGGCATTTAGAAATTATTTCTCATTGTAAAAGGAAAGCTCTATAGCAGAAGTACCACAATTGCACCAAACCTATTCTGTATCATTCAAATTTCTAGCATACCAGGGATCTTATACTGTGTCACTATCTGAGACGGGAACTTGCCCAGACATGTATCCACAGTATATTTTTCCTTTAAACTGTTTACATTAAAAGTTTATACAAGGCATTCATTAACTATCTGAAGTGATAAAATTAGTGCTAATAACTTCCATCATGTTAAGAAAGAAAAATCAGCATTGTTAAAAATTACATAGTGTTATCAACTAAAGAGTAATTTGACAGTTCTCTGATCTGATGATGATCTGAGTTGCCCTCCAATTTGGAATATTTGCTGAACTGATGGCATCCATGGTAGGAATGGTAACGTGTGTGTAGAATCTCATGCTGGCTAACACAGTGGAAGAAACAGGAAAACCTTCTAGAGAAAGAAAAGAATTAGAGAATTGGGGTTTAGAAACTGGACTGGAACTCCAGTAATCTGGGTTCTGCTCTGTCACCAATGTCCGGCATCAATTTAGGCAAGTCATTTAATCTCTCTGGCTCCAATTCAATAAAGCCATTAAGCACATGCTTAACTTTAAGCACTTGAGTAATCTGAACCTCTATTCATCAAAGCACTGAACAGGAACTTAAAGTTAAGCATATGCAAGAGAGAATAAATTTTAACAGTGCTGTAACGGAGTAATATTGTCTGTACACTGCCAAAATGCTCACATTGTTACTGTTAATGATGGATTTCACACCTAAGAGAAATAGAAAAGGCTGTCTGGTGGTAAGGCCACTGAATACAAAGCCACACAAGTGTTGCTGGGATGCAAGACTTATCCTAATTAAGTAATACATAATTACCATCTTTTTCCTGGCTAACTAGGCTTTCCCGAGGCTGTAGTGATGGTTTATTTTGCTTCACTTAGATTCTGACTTTCTACATCAAATAACCATTGTGTTAACATAATTTGATCAGTGACTGTTTTGGGGGACAGTCACAATCAGGACCTTCCAGAAAGAAGGAAAACAAAACTCAGACTGCAGAGGAAAATGTGATGAGAGCCTGAGCCCTTAGTCAAAGATGCAGTCTTGAAAGGTCATCCTCAAAAGATGTATGTTGTGGTCAGCCAGGGCACTGGGTGAGCCAAAAGACCAGGAGCATATCTCTAGCCTTTGGAGATCTCTGGTAACAGTTCTATGCAGTAGGGAACTTAAAAATGGTTTTAAAGAAATAAAAATCTAGAAAGTGACTGAAATGACCAGTCTTCCACAGATAAGTTGAATTCCCCCTCCCATCCAACATCTTGATGGGCATGAAAAGAAACAGCATTCCCCAGCAGCTAGGATGAGAGAAAAGAAAGGAAATGATTTTGCTTTCATGTGATGTGTCAATAATGTGTTGTTGTCACATCACATAAAGTAATGTTATTACAGACTGAAAGGTAACTTCAGGATGCTATCTTTGTGGCTATCTATAATTCAAGCAGATGACAAAGTGGCTCTCCAGCTGTTAAGAAGTTTACCACTATTGTCCCAAACTCCTCCTCTCCCCTCAAACACTTTCAGACAGTTATTTGTTGAATGGCAGCAGTGTGCTCAGCACTCTACAAACCGTAAAATCTAGACCAGGGGTCAGCAACCTTCGGCACGCAGCCCATCAGGGTAATCCTCTGGTGGGCCATGAGACATTTTGTTTATGTTGATCGTCCGCAGGCACAGCCCCCCGCAGATCCCAGTGGCCACGGTTTGCAGTTCTTGGACAATGGGAGCTTCAGGAAGTGGTGTGGGCCACAGGGACATGCTGGCTGCCGCTTCCCCATTGGCCGGGAACGGCGAACCGTAGCCACCGGGAGCTGCAGGGGGCCATGCCTGCAGATGGTCAATGCAAAGAAAATGTCTCACAGCCCACCAGTGGATTACCCTGATGAGCCGCGGACCGATGGTTGCTGACCCCTGATCTAGACCCTGCTGCAAGTCATCACTTTGCCAAGCTATCCTTTTGCAACTCTTCAATTTTTTGCAACAGATCAGTTTATTCCACACCCCTAAATATTTTTGTGAGCATGCTAGATATTTTATGTCCAAATCACAGAAAAAACTATTTGGCTACAATGTTTGCCTTCAGAAAGTATGGGGTGGGGAAAGGGATTGGTTGTTTTTTTAAACTTAGAATGAAGTGTTTTTAAGTGAAAGACTGATGAGAACAGTCTTGACTTTCTTATTCTTGCCATAAGCAGATGCAGGATGAGTCACAATGAGATACAGGATAACAGTTTGAACTCAAACACTTTGAATGCTTAGTTTTTACTGTGGTCATGAACACATGATAAACTTCCCACTCAACATTTTCAAAGTCTTGGCTATTCTCTGGGAAAACTAATTAAAATAATAAAGGAATAAGACCTACATTATCTTCTAATTACTGTAACTTCAAAAGAGGTTATTTGTTTTTTTGCCAACTATTAAAAGCAAAGTAGGTAATCACTATTAATGAGTATTCCACTACTCTTGTCATTACATAATTATAAGTCTAACTGTTACCACTAGCTGTGTTAATACTGACCACCAGTACATTCACTTAAGTCACTTAACCCTTTCTGTTTTTGTTTTTTTTTAAATCTCTTCATTAGAGAAGGAAAAATGGCTCTCACTTTTAATTAAAAGTTCAAAACTAATCTGATCTGAAGGAATCTACACAGAATATATATTAGAAGATTTTTTTTTTAAAGATATCTGTTGCTTTCACCTTTTGATTTACTGCTTTGTACATTTTTGGAGGGACGTAAGAACAACCATACTGGGTCAAGACCAATGGTCCCTCTAGCCCAGTATCCTGTCTTCTGACAGGGGCCAATGTCAGGTGCCCCAGAGGGAATGAACAGAATAGGGAATCATCAAGTAATCCATCCTGTCACCCATTCCCAGTTTCTGACAACAGAGGCTAGGGACACTTCAAAACATGGTTTTGCATCTCTGCCCATTCTGGCTAATAGCCATTGATGGACCTATCCTCCATGAACTTATCTAGTTCTTTTTTGAACCCTGTTATAGTCTTAACCTTCACAACATCCTCTGGCAAAGAGATCCACAGGTTGACTGTATGTTGTGTGAAGAAATACTTCCTTTTGTTTGTTTTAAACCTGCTACCTATTAATTTCATTTGGTGGCCCCTAGTTCTTCTGTTATAAGGAGGAGTAAATAATACTTCCTTATTTACTTTCTCCACACCAATCATGATTTTATAACCTCTATCATATCCCCCCTTTGTCGTCTCTTTTCCAAGCTGAAAAGCCTGAGTCTTATTAATCTCTCCTCATATGGAAACTGTTCCATACTCAATCATTTTTGTTGCCCTTTTCCATATCTTTTGCAATTCCAATATATCTTTTTAAAGATGGGGCGACCACATCTGCACACAGTATTCAAAATGTGGGTGTACCATGGATTTATAGAGAGACAATATGATATTTTCTGTTTTATTATCTATCCCTTTTTTAATCATTCCCAACATTCTATTCGCTTTTTTGACTGTTGCTGCACATTGAGTGGATGTTTTCAGAGAACTATCTACAGTGACTCCAAGCTCTCTTTCTTGAGTGGTAACAGCTAATTTAGACCCCATCATTTTATATATAGAGAGAGTTAGGATTATGTTTTCCAACGTGCATTAGTTTGCATTTATCAACCTGAATTTTATCTGCGATTTTCTTGCCCAGTCACCCAGTTTTGTGAAATCCCTTTGTAATTCTTTACAGTTTGCTTTGGACTGGACTATCTTGAGTAATTTTGTATCATCTGCAAATTTTGCCACCTCCCTGTTTACCCCTTTTTCCAGATCATTTATGAATATGTTGAACAATACTAGTCCCAATACAGACCCCGGGAGGACAACTATTTACCTCTCTTCATTCTGAAAACTGACCATTTATTCCTACCCTTTGTTTCCTATCTTTTAACCAGTTACTGATCCAGGAGAGGACCTTCCCTCTTATCCCATGACAGCTTACTTTGCTTAAGAGTCTTTAGTGAGGGATCTTGTAATAATTTAACACAATATTCTCCATTTATAAATGTCCTGTAATAGCTTTATAAATAAAATATTTATAAAGCAGGTCAAGTCTATGGAATTCAGCAATAAGTAAAAAGTCTGCAATGAGGCACTGGTGAAAATGCATTGACCAATAACACTTCCATGTATCCAAACAATTTTACATATTTATAGACTTACAAAGGGAGCACTCACTATGATTTAATACATTTCTGTTTGTCATCATGATGACAAGACTTGGCAACCAGTCCACAAAATGGAATCTGGTGTACTTTTGAGGACGCTTTACATAGTTCCTCTCAAACAAAGTATGAGCAACCACAGATAGAATTTAGGAGGTACAAAGGGGAAGACAGAAATTGAGTTATGTGAAGATGTGGTTGTTCTTACAGACCACAATAGAAAATGGTTACATTTTAACTAGGAAGTGAAAAAATAAACCAAGACTAGCTTGTCCCTCTCTCCAATTCAGAGGCCCCAGGTTTGATTCATAAATTCCAAGACTGTGGATACACTGGCAAATAAGGACCCACAATCCAATACTGGTAAGGTTCCACCAATGTAGCAAAAATGGAAGCAGAGGTATAGATGGTGGTAAAAATCCCTGAGCCCTTACCACAGTACAGCTTCCACCAAGGCTACCACCAGTGTAGCTGCATCAGTTGTGTATTATGGCCCTAATCACAGAAATGTAGGGCAGGAAAAGACCTCTAGAGGTCATCTAGTCCAGCTCCCTGCACTGATGATGCTAGTTTAGACAAGGCCTTAAAAGCTGAGACTGCATTACCTCTAACAGTAGGGTGTTTGAACGTGGTCAATTTGAACAGCTAACATCTTCTCTAAAATGGCTTTTTCAACAGGTCTCTTTGTGGAGTTGGAGTGCTCTTTTCCCAACTTGTATATAGGAAAAGCCAATATACAGTTTTGTTATAATTTAGTTTACAAAGAGTGAAAAGAATGTATCATTATGATGAAAAAGTTCATAGAAATATTATAAGGACAACATCCTTAACAGGATTTCAAATCCACAACTTCTAAAATGTTAAGACACTATCCCTTAAGCAACCTTTTTTAGTTATCCATAGAGATTTACAGGAATTAGTCAGCTACATGCCAGCTATCCTACTATTCCCTGAATACAACAGACAGTTACATGCAACTTCGAAAGTTATTCTAGAGTAAGGGCTATATTCATTACTCAACCTATTCCCTAGCTCATATGCTTATACAGAAAGAGACTATAGATATACTGTATGACTGTTTTTACCTCTGTAAGGAAGCAGCAAACTGGTCCTGGCTGATCATGCAATAATGCCATGATTACACTATGGGGCTTCAGAAACAATCATAAGTTTTGTGGATAAAGCACACAATAAGAAGCCAATAAGAAGCACGTTTAAGTGCAAGGATTAAAAAAACTGAGAAAATTTTGAATTTGCCAAAAATAAATCAGGCATAAGTATTTAAGACCAACGAGCAGTTTGTTGCACTTTCCAACATATGAACAGCATCCAAACAATGCTACTTTGTATTTATCTTTTTAATGTGCTAAACTGTTATAAAAGTGATAATATGATTTTACAATATAGAGATTTGTTCACATGGAAAATTCCGTGTTGAAATCAAAGTTAGAAGAGATTCTGTTTGTGCACATACTAATCATTTATATGATTCAATGATTCACTAGCCAAAATGATTCCAGAAACAGGCTTAAATATTTCTCGAGAGAGAAAGAGGTAGGTTTACATATCCATGGTTGTAGCAAATTGGAAATTCAGTAGCATTCTATTCATTTATAGTAAAAATTGACACACACAAACATCATAAAAACAGTGAGTAACATCCTTCATGAAAGCTGAAGGAGCAAGAATTTTTTTCCCCACATTTTATTGCCCTATATGCTATAAATTAAAAAAAAAAAAAAAAAAAGAGGACAATGAAAATGTAAAACAAAGCTTCTTGCTTCTGCGGCTTTCACCAAATATGCTACCAACCCCTCCACCCCCACTTCCCATAGATAGTGATTTTTGGTGGGTTGTTTTTGTTGGAGGGAGGGGGTAGACTGTCGTCTTTTTCTGGATCTCAGATGTTAATGTACATTGATCCACTGTAGATCCAATACTGCTCTCAGGCCTCCAAGAGGTCTTTGGAACAATGGATGCGCTGAGATTATAACTAGGAGATTTCTGATCCTACTCCTCCCTTCTGCACTCCCATTCTATTTGCTCCACTAAGATTGTTAGTAATTTTAAGATTACTAAAACATGTTTTCTCAAAGAGTTTCTAGACTGCTTATTAAACAGTACAATGAAGGAGACAATACAGGGTACCGGAAAATATGGAAGGAAAATGGTACAAATACAAAATCTACATTGCAACTGGCCGCCATCTGCCCAACAAGACTGATGACAGCATCTCAGTTTGCAATGGTAAAAAATTAGAGATTTTTTGTAAATAGCCTTATAAATGTTTAATTTTCTTAAAGATTTTATGTAAACTCAGAATTAATTCACAACAAATCCCAATATTTTAAATTTTAAATAGATTTGTATGAGAAATTACCTCTTCTTTCAGTGCATGTTTCTTCTGCTCCAAACAAATTTCTTTAGCTCTCATCAGCTGCAGAGTCTCCTTAGAAACTGCATACTGCAACTTTTCCATACGTTCTACTGCTGCCGCCCATGCTGCCTTACCAAACCTTTTCTGATCTGCTCGCATTCGATCATACACAGCTGTAAAAGAAAAACAGAGCTCCGTTAATACAGCTAAAATACATGAAATTTGATGTGCTGTTAAATTTCATATACAATTTGTTAGCGCTATCACAATTCCTATAAACACATCAACAATTTCTGCAATAGTAATTTCTGCATGACTTCTGCAACTACACAATCTCCCCAGAACTATCATTCTCCATTATACTTCTGCTTTTGACCACTGTAGACACAGTTTGAAATTTAGTAAAATTTTTGAAACCTAGTTTGTTTCAAATTTCTGTTTACTTTGTTTGAAGCACTCGCCAATGTTAAGTTTCCAGGTATATCATCATACTCCATAGTTCTGCTGCCACAAAAAACCACCCACTGTCAGAGAAGCTAAGCCTTTAAAATAAACAACAAGCACAACAGTGTAAAACATACTCACCTGAACTAAATCGGAATTGGGAGGGACATAACAGTTTTCAAGTACATAAAAGGTTGTTCTAGAGGGTGATAAATTGTTCTCCTTATCCACAGAGGACAGGACAAGGGCTTAAATTGCAGCAAGGGAAATTAGGAAAAACTTCTCAACTGTAAGGGTAGTTAAGCACTGGAACAAATTACATAAGGAGGTTATGAAATCTCAGTCTCTGGAGATTTTTAAAAACACGTTAGACAAACATTTCAGGGATGATCTACATCTTTGATCAAACTTTGGTATGCATACCCCCTGGAACGCCCCCTCCCCCGGACATCTCTGAGGGGTATGCAGGAGAAATTATTTAATGGTGGATTTATTATTTTATTTATTACATTTTCCTAATAGGCTAACCTTAAAGCTTTAAAACTCTGTGGGAATTTGTTACATAAAATACGGTAGTTAATTTACTTCAAGATGTACCAATGAGAACATGGATATACAGAGACGCTGATGTAGAAGCCCTCACCTCCAATCACTGTACAGCCTGGGTTCAGTCTAAACAACTGTTCGGTCTAAACAAAAACAACTGATACAGACTAACACGGCTACCACTCTGAAAAGCTGTCCAGTCTAACCGAGCTCAAAACTTAGTCCGGGCTTTTTTTTTGGTTGTATACGTCACACTGTAACTATATCTGAAAGTAACAGTAAAATATGGACAAATGGCTAAAGACCGGTAGTATCAGTGCGGAGAAGAGTAGGGGTACATGGGCAGCTAGTAGATCTGCAAGTGGGTGTGACCGAGTGCCTGGAATGGATCACACTGAGAATGTACACTCAGGGCAGACTGCAAGAAATAGGGCAGGCAATCCCCAAAGCTGGTGGTTTATTCTATAATTAGATTCACCAGGCTAGTAATAAAACAGCTTCTGCATTACCACACTGGTTAACCAGAAGCCAAAACACAGTCCCCTTTAAGCATTCCAGCCAAGTCTAATATAGTAAGAAGTTACTGAAAATCCATTTCACCATATGTGAGGTTCTTACTAATCCCAAAGGATCAGACACTTATCCCCAGGTCAATATGTATCTCAAATCTTACTCAAATATGTTGTCAGCCAATCTTTACAAAACTAATGAAAGATTAATTAATAAAAGGAGAGAGATAAATGGTTAATAGATCATATACATACAAAAATGATTGCAAAGTTCTTATATCGGGTTTGTAGCAGTGACGGAATAGACTGCTGGCTTGCAAAAAGTCTCTGGTAACTTCCAAAAGATTGGAAGGTCCTCAGTCCATAGTTCAAGATGCTCCTTTTACTGTAGTTGTAAATCTACAGTCCAGACAATTAGAGCAGGAAAGAAGCAAAATGGAGTTGTCTCATGTGTCTTTCCTATTCTTTGCCATGTGCATGGAAATTTACTGTCCCAAACAAATCCCACAGCCCCTATGTATGGAAAGTTACTGGCCCAAGATGGAGTCCAGGGTCACATGGACATATCACATGCCCCTATATATTTTGCTAAATCACAAGGGGTGGCCATTGGCTCCTCGCTGTCTGAGGCATCCACAGGAACACCTACTGAGCAGGATGAGTTTCTTCAATGGGCCATATGAGAGAGTGGAGTGATCTTAATGGGCCATCAATACATAGCTCAGTGGTGGCCAAACCTACTGACCCTCCGAGCCGCATATGATAATCTTCAGAAGTTCGAGAACCAGGCGCATCTGCTGGGCTCCTGGGGCTTCAGCCCTGCAGTGGGGCGAGGGGGGGGGCCCTTAGGGCTTCAGCCACATAGGAGGTGCCTGCTGAGGCTCGGGGCTTCTGCACTGCTCCTGCTGAAGCCCCAACCCCAGACAGGCATCTCCCATGGGGCAGAAACCCTGAGCTCCTTGCTCCAGTCTGGTAGGCAGAGAAGGGGGGTGGGGGCTGCGAGCCGCATTTTAACTGTAAAAAGAGCCACATGCAGCTCGCGAGTCGCAGTTTGACAACCTCCGACATAGGTTTACATTAGGGCTAGACTGCTATCTGGGGGAAGTCCTCCAGGAATACATGTAAGATACAAGTACATAGCCAATATTCATGACTTCGGATACAAACATGATATGCATATAAAGAAGATAATCATACTTAGCAAATCGTAACTTTTCCATTGATGTTTTATATGCCATACTTTGCACCAGATTTATGGAAATTGTTTAACAGTAGTAACAACAGTGATATAAATGGTCACCTTTCTTATATATACAGCATCACTGACGGTACGCAGGCAGCTGATTGATCTGGCAGAGGGTACACAATAAGAAAAAAGTCTAGAAACCTCTGATATAAATAATACTTTGTCTTGTTTCAGTTCAGGAGACTGGACTAGATGACCAACGAAGTCTCTTCCAATCCTACATATCTAGGATACCTCCAGGGCCCTACATTTTAGCTTTACTGGTTGCAAAGAAAACTTTGTGAACTGAATGACAGCGACTCAAGTCTGTAAACAGCCTGAATAATATCTTTAAAATAAGTGTGAGCTTCCACATTTACCTACTGAGTGTTATCTTTGAGCCCTTATAATGGCAATCTAACTGCCAATATTGTTTCACTGCTAATCATTTAAGCACAATGGTGCAAACTATCTCCAGAGGGAACCACCACCTGCCCCCATCCCAACTCCCTCCCAAATAGCAATATGTGAGGGGAAATATAATTGCAACTTCCTGATATTTATTTAGGTTGAGGCCCCTGATTTAACAGAAATATCCAGCTGATGTGTTTAACCTATAATTCTAAACTGCCTTCCATATGTTCCCAACTGCTTAGAGTCCCAAATGTCACTTTCTACCTACCAAAGCCTCCAGCTTCCCTTGACAACTTCTTGCAGTTGTGTGTTCAATACAAATCTGCAGCACTAAGAATTATGGGGCAACAAAATTACACTTTAATATTAAAATTTAACTCCCCAATGAATATTGTACTGACTGTGTATTTAACGTAACAAAACATTTTTTTTAAAAGTTGAAGCTGTTGGAAAATCCAGGTTCCTTGCCAAAGAATTAAGTTCAAGTTAACCATACAGAATACAGGAAGACTGGTCATAACCAGATGAATCTGAATTTCTTTGGGAACCTTCCAGGATAGCAGAAGTCCCTTGCCTGATCAAGATTAGAACTCATTTATCTTGAGCACCAACCACTACTTGGGCTGAGACAGATAAGCCATTCACTGATTTAAACCATGCAGGGCAATTACATGACATTATTTGAACACTTCTGCTACGCAAAACTCGCTGAAATTCAGGAGTCCACAGATGAAGCATTCAGTCTCCAGGCCCCAGATCCTCAAAGGAATTTAGGCCTAAATCTGGGCCCAGGTGTTTAATGCAGTGGTACCCTCAGTAAGGGATAGCTGTTGAATGGCAAGCTAGTTGGTTACTCACACCTTGCTTCCTCACTCAGTAACAAAATCTGTCCTTATTTTTATTATTCTTAGAATTACCATAGCACCTAGGAGCCCTAATCATATATGAGGACCCCATTGTACAAATATAAACAAAAAGAGCTGCCCCAAAGACCTGACAATCTAAATATAAGACAAGAGACAACAGAGGGATGGATGGATGCAGTGTTGTAACTATGTCAGTCCCAGGATATTAGAGACAAGGTGGGTGAGGTAACATCTTTTATTGGACTACCTTCTGTTGGTGAGAGAGACAAGCTTTTGAGCTTACACAGAGCTCTTCTTCAGGTCTGGGAAACCTATTCAAAGCATCACAACTAAATACCAGGTGAAACAGATTGTTTAACATAAATAGTTAACACATTTTTTCAAGGGACCATTCTAGCTACTTCACCTACATTGATGGCAAATAAGTCACAGGAAAACATTTTTCTGACAAAGTCTTGTCTATACTTCACAGTGCACTTATTTAACTAAATAATGTTTTTAAAAATTCACTGTCGTTAAACAAGTTTAACCCTTGCTTAAATCAGTGTAGCTTGCATTGGTAAGATACTGACTTAAGCTAAATCAATACAAGGAAGGGCCAATTTAAGCATGTCTATGTTAGGATTTAACTAGAGTGACTTTTAAATTGATTTAGTTAAACTGGTGCATTTTCTAGTATAGAAAAGGCCTTAGTTACATCAGGGCAGACTTCCAAACAGCAGATACCTTTTGCAGATGAACCTGAGTAAAGTATTCTCTGAATAGTGTAGCAAGATAGTTACAGTTATGTAAGGTCTAACTGATGAGAGAAAGGAACAAGAAAAGCTGAGTCAGATGAAAGAGTGAGACAAAATTGATATTATGGTTGCCACCTGCCTGAAAAAGAAGAAAATCCTGCAGGAATTCTAGTCTGCATGGGGGGTGCCCTAATCACAAAAAGTGCTGCTGTGGAGGAGCACAAACACGATTGCATTGAGGGAGCATTTTTGTTTGCTATTGTGGGTGTTTGAGAAGGAGGACCGATTAAAGAGAGAGATGGACAGGCAGAAACAGGATGAAAGAAAAAAAGAAAGCAAGCTCCAGTTTCCTCTAAGGGAAAAGAAAAGCACAACAACACAGACTCACAGACTTTAAGGTCAGAAGGGACCATTGTGATAACTGATTCTAGTCTGACCTCCTGCACGTTGCAGGCCACAGAACCTCACCTACCCACTCCTTTAATAGACCCCTAATCTCTGGCTGAGTTACTGAAATCCTCAAATCATGATTTAAAGACATCAAGTTACAGAGAATCCACCATTTACTCTAGTTTAAACTTGCAAGTGACCCATGCCCAGTGCAGCAGAGGAAGATGAAAAAACCCCAGGGTCTCTGCTAATCTAACCCAGTGGATAATTCCTTCCCGACCCCAAATATGGTGATCAGTTAGACCCTGAGCATGTCGGCAACACCTACCAGCCAGACACCTGAGAAAGATTTTGCTGTAGTAACTCAGAGCCCTCTCTTTCTAGTGTCCCGTTACTGGCCGTTGGCAACATTTGTTGCTATCAGTAACAGATCAGCTATGTGCTGTCGTGGGCAGTCTCATCATAACATCTCTCCATAAACTTATCAAGCTCAGTCTTGAAGCCAGTTAGGTATTTTGCCCCTACTGCTCTGTTTGGAAGGCTGTTCCAGAACTTCACTCCTCTGATGGTTAGAAATCTTCATCTAATTTCAAGCCTAAATTTGTTGATGGCCAGTTTATATCCATTTGTTCTTGTGTCCACGTTGGAGCTTAACTTAAATAACTCCTTTTCCATCCTGGTATTTATCCCTCTGATATATTTAGAGAGAGCAATCAGATCCTCCCTCAGGCTTCTTTTGGTTAAGCTAAACAAAGCCATCTCTTTGAGTCTCCTCTCATAAGGTAGGTTTTTCCATTACTGGGATAATCCTAGTAGCCCTTCCCTGCACCTGTTCCAGTTTGAATTCATCTTTCTTAAACCAGAATTGCACACAGTATTCCAGATGGAGGTCAGACCAGTGCCTTGCACAGTGATACCAACACTTCCCTGACTCTACTGGAAATACCTCGCCTGATGCATCCTAGGACTGCATTAGCCTTTTCCACAGTCACATCACACCGGCGGGTCATAGTCATCCTGTGATCAACCAATACACCCAGTTCTTTCTCCTCCTCTGTCATTCCCAACTGATACATACCCAGCTTATAGCAAAAATTCTTCTTGTTAGTTCCTACATGCATTATCTTGCGCTTTGCTCTATTAAATATTATCCCATTTCTATTACTCCAGTTTACAAGGGCATCTAGATCTTCTTGTATGATATTCCAGTCCTCCTCTATATTGGTAATACCTCCCCACTTTGTCTCATCTGCACATTTTATTAGCACATTCCCACTTTCTGTGCCAGTAATAAAAACATTAAATAAGTTTGGTCCTAAGACCGATCCCTGAGGAGCCCCCTCCCTCCAGCCTGACAATTCACCTTTCAGTATGACCCATTGTAGTCTCCCTTTAACCAGTTCCTTATCCACCTTTCAATTTTCATACTAATCCCCATCTACTCCAATTTAACAAATATTTTCCCATGTGGAACCTTATCAAATGCCTTAGTCAAATCCAGGTAGATTAGATCTACTTAATTTCTGTTGTTTAAAAATCAGTTATCTTCTCAAAAAAGGAGAGCAGGTTGGTCTTGCACAATCTACCTTTTGTAAAACCATGTTGCATTTTACCCCAATTACCATTAACATCTATGTCCTTAACTACTTTCTCTTTCAAAATTTGTTCCAAGACCTTGCATAGAACTGGGATCAAACTAACAGGCCTATACTTTCTCGGATCATATTTTTCCCCTTTCTTAAAAAAAGGAACTATTAAAATTCAACTTAGATTTCAAATAACCTTTATGTGAAAAAAATAAACACAGTGTAAAATGGTTACCTTTCTGTGCTTTGGCTGTTATTTCGAAGTACTTAACAGTAAGATCCTGAATAGAAAGGACAGCCATGTGGGCTTTCCGCTGCCAATCTGCATCTTCTTTTTGTAGGCTCTCAATCCTCCTGGGGCCTAGATAATCATTCTCTATGGAGATCTGAAAATAAATCAGTCTATCATTAACATCAACAAATTAAATTTTGTCAATGGCAGCTAGTTGCAGTCAACCTGGGTGGATAAAAATCAATGAATTAATCAATGGATTAAAAAATAGAAAAAAAAAAACCTTTAAAATGCTCATCTATGCTGAAAAAGGACAAGTGTAAGGCCTCACTAACATTCTTACTGTGAGAACAGAAACTCAAAACAAAAAGTAGGTAAACAAATAGCCCATGCTATATTGCACCAAAGCCACCTTCGACAAGTCAAAATAGCTTAAATGCTTCAACCAGGCAGGCTATACTCCCAATGAAGGTTTTCAGTCTGAAGTCAATGCAAGTTGTACTCTGAGGTAGAAATAGGCACAATTTTTCAGCAAATTGCTTATTTGCCAAAAATTGCAGCTTCAGTTGATCCTGAACTGTTAAAGATTGTGTATAGAGTTCACAGAAGTGTCCACCAAACCAAACCAAAAAAAAAAAAAAAAAAAGACATTTTAGTAAATGTTGAAACAAAACATTCTGTTTCAACCCATTTCAAGACAATTTTCTTCAGATTTTTGACATTTTGACAAAAGCCAAAGAGGACTATTTAAAAAAATGCTTTGAGGGAGGGGTTTTGAGGTGGAGGAGGACCTCCCTTATAACTTTTAGCTCACTGATTAGAGTACTCTAGGATGTGGGTTCAATTCCCCCCTTGTGCCGGACACAAATAATAGGTTAATTGACTTGCTAAGCTCCCAAAGTAAGTCTTTGGCCAAGCCAAAAATTAAACCCAATTTCACAGTCCAGTACTCTATACATTAACTATTCTTCCTCCCCAACTGACTCTTCCACCAGTAGCAAGCGTTTCTACAGGCGAAATTAAGTCTTTATTTACACAAATTTGCCTTTATATTGTGCCTTGCAGTAATACCAGTGTATTGCCATTGCAGTCAGTGGGCTTGTAAACAATTCTGTTACCCCCATCCCCCAATTTGATATAAGAGGAGTTGATCTGGACTGTGGGTCCCACCAGAGGGGAAGGTCTCTGGCCTGTCCCACAACCCATTAGGTGGGCCAGCAGAGACTGAGAGGGATTGCTCTCCTCCTTTTTCCCATGCTGGCCAGTGATGAGGTTAGCCAAATGAACAGCAGGTTTGTGCCACTAATAAAAGGAGACAAACTGAGGACTGCTGAAAACCTCTGAGGCGAGCAAATCCGCCAGAAAGCATAGAACCCACCAAGGCAGAGGAGGAACTTTGTCACAGGGAGCATAGTATATCTATGATAAAAGACAGTATTACTGAAGAAAAATATATAGTTTTATATGTAGGGGGTGTTTTGGCCCAAAAGTTATCAAAGCTACTTCAGTGCATTCCTGCAACCAGAACACCACTCAGACCTGACTTTGGCTTGGTTGATATAATAGCAAGTGAGAATGTATTTCAGCTCCATTCTCCCTCCAAAGACTATTATGAAAAACCTGTAGAACCAGCTGTAACATAGCTATGCTTCCAAAGATATTTTCAAAAATGTATTAGGACTACACACCCCCTATCCATTCTAAATAAGTTATCTAAACTGTGAAATGAACTTGGGTTTTTAGGCTCTAACTTCTTGAATGCAAAGATGGAACTGAACATTGATAAATCCAAATTTTTCCTCCAATATAGATTACTTTGTAATTTCTCATACCTTACAGAGTTCTAAATTTGTTTAGGGTGGGGGTTTTTGTTTGTTTGTTTTTTTTACAAGCACACAGAGTCAACATCTTCACTACGGTCCACAATAATGCATAGATCCCTTTCCTGACTTGATACAGCTAACAAGATATTAGGATGAACAAAGAATGGAAATGGAGACTCACACAGAAGATATTATAACTCCATTGTATAATTAAATGTTGCACCATCATATGGACTCTGTATGCAGTAGTGGTCACCACCATCGGGGGGGAGGGATAGCTCAGTGGTTTGAGCATTGGCCTGCTAAACCCAGGGTTGTGAGTTCAATCCTTGAGGGGGCCACTTGGGAATCTGGGGCAAAATCAGTACTTGGTCCTGCTAGTGAAGGCAGGGGGCTGGACTTGATGACCTTTCAAGGTCCCTTCCAGTTCTAGGAGATGGGATATCTCCATTATTTTATTTTTTTTATTTTTTTTTTTTATCTCAAAAAGAATTATTGCAGAATTAAGTGGAGGGGAATCAGAGAAAGGGGAGAATGATTAGGATATGAAAGAGCTCTCATGAAAAGTGAGATTAGGACTGTTTATCTTAGAAATGGAGATGAATAAGAAGGAACATAAAACTGTATATAAAATTATATTTAAAACATTACATTAAGAAAGTTAAACTTGCAAAGTCAACTTCTCATAGTTTAGGAACTGCCAGAATTAAGGCTGTCCATGCAACTTTAATTCTGTCCCCCTTGTGTTTATGAATTATGATGGAGGAGTCTCTGTCTTTAGTGACATGATCATATACTATTTTTTCGTTCAGTGAATGTGTAGTTATTCAATATTCCTTTTTATCCTACTGATTCAAAGCATGGCCCCCAACCTTATTTAACATATACCATCCAAACCCTGTTCTGAATACAAAATTATTAGTTTCCTGCTGGGCATTTCTATCATGCTCTCACCAAGTGCTTCACAAACTTTAATTAATTTATCTCCACAACATCCCTGTGAGAACAGGTGGTGATATCCCCATGGGGATAATGATGCTGACTTCCTTTGTAAAGTGCTTTGAGATCTACTGAGGAAAAGTGCCATGTAAGACTCCAGTATCAAGGGCTCAGCACTTCTGCAAATCTGGCCACACGTCTCACATTGGGCAACCAGGAAATGAGGAACACAATTAACGACTGTCTGTGAAAAGTTTGGTTGAAGTGACTTACCCAACATCACATAGGAACTCTGTGGTAGAAGCAAGGATAGAATCTAATTCTTCAGGGTGGCACTTAATTTCCTTAACCAGCAGATCATTCTTTCTTCCTACAATCCCATCTCATTCACTACACACCTTCCAACTTCTGCAACAAATGAAGCAGAGTTCCTACAGACAATCTCATTCACTATACAACCCTGATTGGTTGTCATCCTGTGCATTGAATAAGGCAAGGGTTCGGGGTGGAGCGGAGAGAAGGGATGGGGAAATAGATCATATAATAAAAAGATCATAATGTGCGCGCACACACACAGGCAGGCCAAATTAAGGTTCCAACAGCAACATTTCAGATTCTGAAGGGAGCGTACTCTGGTGCTTAGAGCATTAAGCCCATGTGCCCCATAGCCTGTCTTTGTCCACCAGCTCTTCTATTTAGTCCAACCCAGCTCCTGCCTCCTTTCTTCTTTTACAACCTACCCCCCTTCCCCCAAACCAGCTCCAGTCACCTCTTCCTATCTGTTGACCCCATCCTATGGTTCCTGGCCAACCACACTCTGCTACTTCTCACCATCTAGCTTCTGCAACATTCCTGCTGCCACCAACACTTCTCACTCCTCTGCTTTCCAGTCAAGATGTTTCCTCCTTTTCCTCCATGCTGCCTGAACACCAGCAAGGAGAACAATGCTTCTCCATTCTGCTGGGAGCAGCCCCTGCAACCTTCTGCAGGAGCATATTCAGTGCAGGCAGGCTCTTCGCAGCATGTGGCTGCCACACTAAGTGTTCACTCAGCATGTGTAAATCAAGATTTTCAGAGACTCATAACTTAGGCAAAAGCACATTTCTAACACCAGGTCAACTCCCTGCCCAATTTCAGGTCCATACACCAAACCATACAGGTGCTAACTGCTTCTAAATGAAAATATTGGAAGAGTTTATTTTAACATGGGGGAAAAGAACAAAGCAGCCCACAACCAATCTGGGAGCTCCTGGGCACCACCAGAGAAGCTGTAGTGAGGGGGAGGGAAGATGGGAGGAGGAAAGGGTTACTTACTGTACCTGTGGTTCAAGATGTGATGCAGACATGTATTCCAGGTAGGTGTGTGTGCTCAAGAGCTAGACACTTTTGCCTAGCAGTACACATAGAGGAGCAGTGCTCAAAGCCCTGGAGCACCCACTGAAAAAAAGTAGTTGGTGCTTACCACTCACTGGCAGCCTCCTGCCCGCTGGCAGCCCCACCGATCAATTCCTCCCCCTCCCTCTCAGCGCCGCCCATTCACTGCGGATCAGCTGTTCCGCGGAGTGCAGGAGGCACTGGAAGGGAGGGGATGGGGTGTGCTTGGGGAGGGTGCGGAACTGGACAGGAAGAGACAGGGCAGGGGTGAAATGTGGGCAGGAGGTTGGTGGAAGGGGATGGGTGGGGGCAGGGCCTGGGGTGGAGCAGGGGGTTGAGCACCCCTGGGGCCCGGAGGAAGCTGGAGCCTATGGAACCAGTCAGTGATTCTGAGACAAAGTAGGGAGGATACCAGATAGCATGACCATGTGGAACTCACATATTTGATTAATTTGTTGAGTCCAGAGAGGTCAAGGATGGGTCTCATCCCACCCTTGGATTCCAATAAGGCTGGCAATTAAAAAACCCAAATAATTGGGAATCCATTTTAAGAGCTTAATTTTGCATAGGTCATAAAGAAAGCATAAGAACCAGGTTCTTACAGCCTTAGCCAACAGGAAAGATGAGCAAAAGCAGCCAATAGGCTGAACAGCAAATATTCAACTACTTGTCAACTACTTGTGGCCAAATAGAATAAGTAGATAAAACTATATCCACTTAGAGTTTCACCTGCTCACACCAGGTCCAAATTTTGTCTGGAATGTTTTACGCACAAGCAACTTACTACAGTAAAGGTCAGCCAGTTTCTTATATAGTAGGGTGTGTAAGAATAAGATTGTTTGTTCTTCCTTCTCTTGAATGTAAAACTGCTGCTTGGTAATCTACACTTATGAATTTGTTCTAAATCCCTGATTACTAAAGAAAGATTTCAAACAATATGCCCTAATAAAGGAAGACAATTAAACTGATGAAAATGGTCTTTGGTGCAAAGTGAGTTTGAATTGAATAAGCAATTGCTGCACAGTATCTGTCAACAACACTGTCCAGGAAGAAAAATGTTGATTTCCAATATTCCATGCAGAGTTCATATGAGTTAACAAAAATCAGAATTAAGCATGACATACACTAGAGGGGGGAGGGATAGCTCAGTGGTTTGAGCATTGGCCTGCTAAACCCAGGGTTGTGAGTTCAATCCTTGAGGGGGCCACTTGGGGATCTGGGGCAAAAATCAGTACTTGGTCCTGCTAGTGAAGGCAGGGGCTGGACTCGATGACCTTTCAAGGTCCCTTCCAGTTCTAGGAGATGGGATATCTCCATCAATTATTATAAATTATTATTATTATTTGCACAAGTTCATACAATAGTATGGTTGTATATTATCATAGTACAGTTCATCAATAAAGCTGTCACAAAGAGCAGGTACATAGAATCATAGAACTGGAAGGGACCCTGAGAGGTCATCTAGCCCAGTCCCTGCACTCATGGCAGGACTAAGTATTATCTAGACCAGCGGTTCCCAAACTTGTTCCGCTGCTTGTGCGGGAAAAGCCCCTGGCGGGCTGGGCCAGTTTGTTTACCTGCCGCATCCGCTGGTTCGGCTGATCACGGCTCCCAGTGGCCGTGGTTCACTGCTCCAGGCCAATGGGAATTGCTGGAAGCGGCGGCCAGTATGTCCCTCGGCCCGTTAGGAAGTTTTTTCTAATGTCCAACCTAAACCTCCCTGGCTGCAATTTAAGCCCATTGCTTCTTGTCCTATCCTCAGGAGTTAAGGAGAACAATTTTTCTCCCTCCTCCTTTTAACAACCTTTTATGTACTTGAAAACTTATCAGGTCCCCTCTCAGTCTTCTCTTCTCTTCTCCAGACTAAACAAACCAAATTTTTTCAATCTTCCCTCACAGGTCATGTTTTCTAGACCTTTAATCACTTTTGTTGCTCTTCTCTGGACTTTCTCCAATTTGTCCACATCTTTCCTGAAATGTGGCGCCCAGACCTGGACACAGTACTCCAGTTGAGGGCTAATCAGCGCAGAGTAGAATGGAAGAATTATTTCTCGTGTCTCGCTTACAATACTCCTGCTAATACATCCCAGAATGATGTTTGCTTTTTTTGCAACAGCGTTACACTGTTGACTCATATTTAGCTTGCGATCCACTAAGATCCCCAGATCCCTTTCCGCAGTACTCCTTCCTAGGCAGTCATTTCCCATTTTATATGTGTGCAACTGATTGTTCCTTCCTAAGTGGAGTACTTTGCATTTGTCCTTATTGAATTTAATCCTATTTGCTTCAAACCATTACTCCAGTTTGTCCAGATCATTTTGAATTTTAATCCTATCCCCCAAAGCACTTACAACCCCTCTCAGCTTGGTAGCGTCCGCAAACTTTATAAGTATACTCTCTATGCCATTACCTAAATCACTGATGAGGATATTGAACAAGAACCGGACCCAGAACCGATCCCTGAGGGACCCCACTCGTTATGCCCTTCCATCATGACTGTAAACCACTGATGATTACTCTCTGGGAATGATTTTCCAACCAATTATGCACCCACTTTATAGTGGCTCCATCTAGGCTGTATTTTCCTAGTTTGTTTATGAGAAGGTCATGCGAGATGGTATCAAAAGCCTTACTAAAGTCAAGATATACCACATCTACCGCTTCCCCCCCATCAACAAGGCTTGTTACCCTGTCAAAGAAAGCTATCAGATTGGTTTGACACAATTTGTTCTTGACAAATCCATGCTGTTATTTATCATCTTATCTTCTAGATCTTTGCAAATTGATTGCTTAATTATTTGCTCCATTATCTTTCCGGATACAGAAGTTAAGATGACTGGTTTAATTCCCCGGGTTGTCCTTATTTCCCTTTTTATGGATGGGCACTATATTTGCCCTTTTCCAGTCTTCTGGAATGTCTCCCGTCTTCCATGACTTTCCAAAGATAGTTGCTAATGGCTCAAATATCTCCTCAGTCAGCTCCTTGAGTATTCTAGGATGCATTTCAACAGGCCGTGGTGTTTTGAAGACAACTCCTCCAAGTAATTTTTGACTTGTTCTTTCCCTATTTTAGACTGTGATCCTACCTCATTTTTATTGGCATTCACTATGTTAGACACCAACCTTCTTGGTGAAAACTGAAACAAAGAAGTAATTAAGCACCTCTGCCATTTCCACATTTTCTGTTATTGTCTTTGTTAGATCATTGAAGATCTCCTAGTTAAGCCAGGGGTGGTCTCTTGCCATACTACTTATCTTTCTTACGCAGTGGGATTGTTTGCTCTTGTGTCCTTAATAATGTCTCTGAAAAACTGCCAACTGTCTTCAATTGTTTTTCCCCTTAGACTTGCTTCCTATGGGATTTTACCTACCAATTCCGAGTTTGCTAAAGTCTGCCTTCTTGAAATCCATTGTCTTTATTGTGCTGTTCTCCCTCCTACCATTCCTTAGAATCATGAACTCTATCATTTTCATGATCACTTTCACCCAAGCTGCCTTCCACTTTCAAAGTCTCAACCAGTTCCTCCCTATTTGTCAAAATCAAATCTAGAACGGCCTCCCCCAGTAGCTTTCTCCACCTTCTGAAATAAAAAAACTGTCTCTAAAACATTCCAAGAACTTGTTGGATAATCTGTGCCCTACTGTGTTATTTTCACATACAACCTTTCATTAAAAGTCAGTAATTTGGAGCAAGACTTGACTATACCATAGTGCCCCACAGCAGCAGTAGGGAAGCTCTCTGCTCTGCAGATACTGCCACAGCAAAAGCAGGGGGAAACGGACTAGGATCATGTAAGTTTCTCACTGCTGCGGGGGAAGAAATAGCAGCAGCAGAAGCATAAAAGCAACTTATTCCATTCAATCAAGAGATTCAGATAAACATTGTATTGCTTCCGCTTATCTTTCCCTGACACTTAAGTCACTTTTCTTTGCCCTCAATATCTGCCACAATTTTATTTCAAACATAAACTCTGCTCAACATCTTTCATCCTCTCCCTTGCCCCTTCACTCTATCCTGGTGACACAATGTGCCCCGTCTGTGTTCCTTCTCACTCCATGTGCCTTTTTCTGTATACAGTAGAACTCCATTTATCCAACCCTCCATTAACTGACTCTCTGTGTTAACCATACTACCAGCGCACACAGGTGCAGAGGGGGGCAATCTCTCCTGTGGCCGCTAGATGGCACTGCAGCAATGCATTTTCCCATTCTCTGGTTTATCTGGATTTTTGATTATCCGATCTGGCCCCATCCCAATTAGATCAGATAAACAGGGTTCTGCTGTATCTTCCTATATTCCTCATTGCCTCAGGCCACTATCTCACTAACTTTTCTTCATTCAAATCCCAGCTCAGCACATCCCTTTACCCAAAAGCTTATGAATTCTAGATTTACATTTGTAAAGCATTTTAACAAGTTTCAGAGTAGCAGCCGTGTTAGGCTGTATCCGCAAAAAGAACAGGAGTACTTGTGGCATCTTAGAGACTAACAAATTTATTAGAGCATAAGCTTTCGTGGGCTACAGCCCACTTCTTCGGATGCATATAGAATGGAACATATATTGAGGATATATATATACACACATACAGAGAGCATGAACAGGTGGGAGTTGTCTTACCAACTCTGAGAGGCCAATTAAGTGGAAAAAAACTTTTAAAGTGATAATCAAGATAGCCCAGTACGGACAGTTTGATAAGAAGTGTGAGAATACTTACAAGGGGAGATAGATTCAATGTTTGTAACGGCCTGTCTGGTCATTCAATAACAGACCTGCGGGTGGCTATCTTACAACAGAAAACCTTCAAAAACAGACTCCAAGGAGAGACTGCTGAGCTGGAATTGATATGCAAACTAGATCCAATCAATTTAGGATTGAATAAGGACTGGGAATGGCTGAGCCATTACAAACATTGAATCTATCTCCCCTTGTAAGTATTCTCACACATCTTATCAAACTGTCTGTACTGGGCTATCTTGATTATCACTTCAAAAGTTTTTTTCACTTACTTAATTGGCCTCTTTTTTTTTTAAAGCAAGATTGTATGTTTTCATAAAAAGATATGCTCTAGGTATTATTTTGGAAAAGCTCTGTGGCCTGTGCTATACAGGATGTCAGACCAGATGATCATAAGGATCTTTTCTGGCCTTGGAATATATGAAAAATATGAAGTCATTCTGAAAAGAAATTTGCCTGGAACAGGTAAATTTCACATACGCTCATTTTTATTTATTTTTTTATTTTTATTTTTATTTTTACTAGGTATTCTCTAGGTATTATGTAGCTGTATTGTGGATCATTTTTCTTACATGTAATATAACTAATGACAAGTCCCCGCAGCACTGGAGTCTGGGGGAGTAGCACCTCCGGGAATCTTTTCCAAGCTGATCCAACTGAACATGGAGTCCGTCAAAATCTGCAACGAACGTCTGAAAATGTTGCCTTGTGTCCGGCAAACAAGAAGGCAGAGCATGGAATGTCTTAAAGGGTGTTCCCCATTCCCCTGTCAGCCCAGCCTGGGGGGGCATTCGCCCCTTGGGCTTTGGATTAAAAACAGCTCAGATCCCTAGACACCCCTAAATTCAAAGGCCAGGTGGCCCCACTTCTCAGACACCCTGTGGGGAGCGGGTGAGGGGCGCAGAGCAAAGATCCAGCCCCCTGGCCCATGCCTGGCTCCCAGGCGGGTTCAGGGGTTAATCGTTAACCAGGCATTTTCCAGTAACAGGCCGAGATCCCGTCTCTAGGGCCGCAAATCTGGTAATGCCCCACCCGGGGTGTCGGGGAGGGGCTGGGAGTCTGGCCTAGCCCCAGCTCTGGGAGGGGAGTGGGATCTAGTGGGGGTGGGGCTGGGAGTCAGGACTCCTGGGTTCAGGACCCCTTATGTGCTGGCTTAGAAAGAGCGGGACAAACCCTACTCGCAGTGTGACCCCGTCTGGTTACAGCGGCCGGGATTGTCAGTGCCTGGCAGAGCCGCAGAGCTGGGGGCTGCATGTCCCTTCTAAGGCAGGACCCCGGTTTGCGTGGCCGAGCCCCCCCCTGCCCTGCTGTGCTGCCTGTGGCGGGGGCTGATCACATCCTGTGAGGTCTTTGACAGGCTGCAAAGTAGAGACATACGGCACGGGGCTCCCCTGGGTTCCTCACCCCCCACCAGCTCTGGTGGAGCCCCTCACTCCCGACCTGCAGCCCCCTGCTAGCTCAGAACTAAGGTCCCCCACTCCCAGCTCTGCTGCTGCCCCTTAATCTGGACCCAGAGCCCCCTGCCTGCCCAGCCCTGGGCTCCTCACACCCAGCTCTGCCAGATCCCCTCACACACACCCCCAAGGAGCAGAGCGACTCCCTCATCGCGCTTCCCCCCACCCCGCCAGTGAGGGAGTGTCCACCTGCCCCTGGCTTTCCCATTCCAGCCCCGCAGAGGCAGGAGCCCCCCTCCTGATGGCTAGCCTCGACCTTGTGACGATAGCCCTGCTGGGGGCGCTCAGCCTGGGCGTGCAGCTGATAAACTCCTGTCCCCGATCCTTTCGAAAGCTGCCTGGGAAATACCAAAGGGCATCACACCCCAAAGGCTAGAGGAGGGAGTAGGGGCCTAGCTGGCTCAGGAGCAGGGACTGTCTCCTCTCGAGGGGGCTCAGGCTCTGCTCCAGCTGCTGCAGGGATTGGGACAGGGTGAGAGACAGGGGAGGAGAGAATAACAGGCTAATAATAGGTTAATGAATATTTAGATGAGTTAGATGTATTACAGTTAGCAGGGTCCAGTGGAAAAAATCATCCTAGGTTACACAAGGAACTAGCTAAAGCAATCTCAGAACTGTTAGCAATTATTTTTGAGAAATCATGGAGGGTGGGTGAGGTCTCAGAAGACTTGAGAAGGCCAAACATAGTACCTGTTTTTAAAAAAGGGGAACAAAGACAACCCAGGAAATTATTAACTAGTCAGCCTGATTTCGATACTGAAAAGATACTGGAACAAAATTAAACACTCAACAAGCACCTAGAAGATAAGAGGGTTAGATTTTCCAAAAATAAATCGTGCCAAACCAACCTAATTTCCTTCTTTGACAGGATTACCAGCCTCGTGAAAAGAGAGGAAGCAAAAGACATGATATATCTTGATTTTACTAAGACTTTTCACACAACCCCACATGACATTCTCAGAAGCAAGCTAGGGAAAGATGGTCTAGATGAACTTACTAGAAGGTGGGTGCACAACTGGTTGGAAAAACTGTATTCAAGGAGTAACCATGAATGGTTTGCTTTCAAACTCGGAAGGTGTATCTGTAACGCTGACAGACCCCGGTCGGCGGGCGGGATCGAACCTGGGACCTCTGGAGTTTAGTGCATGAGCCTCTACTGTATGAACTAAAAGCCGTGACTGTTGGCTAAGGCTGTAGCGCAGACTCATTAATCTCTCTGTCAGTGGTCTCGGTGCCACTAGATGGGACAGAACCCCACACTCAGCAGGTCTGGGGGTTACATACTTCCCCTAGCTGAGGAAGCACATCCCGAGCTTCAGAGAGACTTCCCAGTTAAAATCCAGGACAAGCCCCCACTTGTAATGCTGACAGACTCCGGTTGCCAGTGGGCAGAATAGAACCTGGGGCCTCTGGAACTTAGTACATGAGCCTGTACTGCATGAGCTAAAAGTCAACTGGTGTTAGCTAAGGCTGTAAAGCAGACTCATTAATCTTTCTCTCTCTCTACCTGGGCTCGGTGCCACCAGATGGGACAGAACACCACACCCAGGAGGTGTGTGGGTTACGTATCTAGAAGGTGCTACAGGGGTCAGTACTGGGTATGGTACTATTCAGTATTTTTATTCATGACTTGGACATTGGAATGGAGAGTATGCTTATAAAATCTGCAGAGGACACCAAGCTAGGTGGGGTTGCAAGCATTTTGGGGTACAGGATCAGAATTCAAAACGACCTTGACACATTAGAGAATTGGTCTGAAGTCAACAAGATGAAATTCAATAAAGATAAGTGCAAAGTACACCTCTACCCCGATATAACACGACCCGATATAACACAAATTCGTATACAACGCGGTAAAGCAGCACTCTGGGGGGGGCAGGGCTGCGCACTCCGGTGGATTAAAGTAAGTTCAATATAACGCGGTTTCACCTATAACACGGTAAGATTCTTTGGCTCCCAAGGACAGTGTTATATCGGGGTAGAGGTGTACTACAGTTCTGAAGGAAAAAACAAATGCACAACTTACAAAATTGGGAATATAGCTAGGCAGTAGTACTGCTGAAAGGGAGCAGGGGGTAATAGTGAATCACAAATTCAATGCAAGTCAACAATGTGATGCAGCTGCAAAAAAGGCTAATATTCTGTGGTGTATTAACAGGAGTGTTGTACATCAGACAGGGGAGGTAATTGTCACGCTCTCCTCAGCATTGGTGAAGGCTCAGCTGGAGTACTGTGTCCAGTTCTGGGCACCACACTTTAGGAAACATATGGACAAAACTGGAGAGTCAAGAAAAGAGCAACAAAAGTGAGAAAAGGTATAGAAAACCTTGACATGTTTAATCTTGAGAAAAAAACGACCAAGGGGGACCTGATAACAGTCTTCAAATTTACTTAGGTCTATCAACTCTCATATGTTAAGCACAGTCAGTCCAAGCCAGAACTCCAAGAATACCTATGTGCCGCAGAAAGCAGTGCTGGCACTTCCCCCCACAAGTTTATTTTGAAACAATTTATCTTAGGCTATGTCTACACTATAGCTTATGTCAGTATAACTTGTGTGTGATACTCCATACTTCAAAACAGCACCCTGGAACCCCCATATTCACCACTGTGTTATGATTATGATATCTTTTGTACAATGTATGCCTTGTGTGGTATTATTTAAAAAGTCTTAATCTGTTGAACATCAATATCCTGTTGAATTGTATGTACTATCATTGTATGTGACGTGATGAAGTATTGCTGTATGTTTGTTACTAAAATATGTGGTAAGTGGGAAACACCTACAGCTAGCCTTTCGGTGGCAACAAAGGAGCAACTAACAGGAGGGATTTATATCAGGACTGGCCAGCCAGGTGTTGATGGCCCATCAAAAAGAATCCACTCCCTCAGACTCCTCAGAGAGGGCACATATAAAATGGAAGCTACCCCTCCCCCCGGCCATCACAGCAAAGATCTTTTTAGCTGCTTTAGCACCTGGAGAGAAAGTATAAATGAGGGATGATAACATCACATCAGCACTTGGCCTCTCACCTCCCCCATCTCAATACCTGGAAGACCATTTGGAAGACCATTTGAACTGGGGAGATTGGTCCCAGGCTGAGAAAGGAATCCACCCTGTATATTTAGAACTGCCTGGAACATCCAGCGGGGTGAGAAAAGCTGTTTGACTGAAATCTGGCTTAGTCTGTTAAAGTTAGCATAGCAGTCTAAATTCTATTTTTATTTCTTATGTAACTAACTTTGACCTTTGTGCCTAACACTTTATCACTTAAAACATTTTTGTAGTTAATAAACTTATTTTAACGTTTTATCCTTACCAGTGAGCTTGTATAAAGTGCTTGGGGAATCTACTCAGATTACAAAGGCAAGTGCATGTCCACTTTCCTTTGATTAAGTGGCAAACTAATTAATAAGCTTGCACTGTTCATGAGAAGGTCTTGAGCAGTGTCAGACGGGACATCACTGGGGTACAAGGCTGGGGCCTGGGGAGATTTGCTGGTGTCTCTCTGTATAATTAGCTGGGTGTGTCGCTGCATATTGTTGGCTGAGTGATCACAGCACCTGGAGGGGTTTTGCTGCTTGTCGCTAGCACAGCATTGTGAGAGACAGCTCAGGGAAGAGAACTAAGGGGGCACAGAGGTCACACAGTTCCAGATTGTACCCCGGGGACATATCATTCAGGAGTGTGAATAAGCCACCCACTCAGTGACATAAGTTACACCAACATAAGCACCAGTGTGGACAGCACTATGTCGATGGGAGAGCTTCTCCCACTGACATAGCTACTCTACTCGCGGGGGCTGAAGTAGTTAAGCAACTCATTGGTTTAAAGTGGCTACACTAGAGAGTTTACGGCAGCACAGCTGCCATGATGCAGCTCCGCCACCATAAACTCCCTAGTGTAACCACGCTTTTCAGTTTTTATTTCACATTGAAATCACAGACTCTCACTGAAGCAAAGTGTCTGGATCAATCCCACAGTGCCTATTACCATGGTAGTAAACCACTGTCCATAATTTAAGCACACAATAACCCAGAACAAAAAGGTGGGATCTTACTAAAATCAAGATATATCATGTCTTCTGCTTCCTCTCTTTCCACTAGGCTGGTAACCTTGTCAAAGAAGGAAATTAGGTTGGCTTGGCATGATTTGTTTTTGAAAAATCTAAATCTCCGGGCTAATGAAACTTGATATCATGCTTTCAGGATGTTTTGTTGTTTTAGAAGAGCACAGATTCTCAAAAATATATTTTTTTTAAAAGTGTGTTTTACGCCTTGCTGTGAACAGGCTTCAGATCTGTCTGAGCTCTTCTGGCAAGGTAATCTACAGCCTAGGTCCAACTCCCAAGAATACTGTTTCCTTAGCATGCTAGGGAGCACCATGCTAGGTAGCATGAAGCGTACAAATTAAGATAACCACTTGTAATTAAAATACAAGAGCAAGGTTGTTAGCCATGGTGACTTTTCCAAATTCAGTTTTGGTGGCCATATGAAACATACCTGTTCCAGGCAAATGCATTTGTGAAATTAACACTAATTCACTGATTGAACCTCATTACACCCAAAAAGACTATGCTAAAAGAACATTAAAGTTGCAAAGTCAACATGTTTCCTAATCAAAAGTTATGAAACACCTGAACTAAGATTGTCTGTGCAACCTTAGTTTAGTCCCCTGACATATATGCATGATGATAGCATCTTGATTGTGTAATCAAACTTTTTTCCCACAGGACCCCTGCATCATTCAATGCACACTATAAATGATGTTCTCTGAATGGGTAACTATTCAGGATTTCTTTCTAGCCTCATCATTCAATGTGTGACCACACACTTCATTTAGGATACATCATCCAAATCCCGCACAAAGTGCAGACTCTAGAGAATCAGTTTCTTCAAGGGCATTTCTATGGTGCTCTCATCATCATACTTTAGTTCTTTCCAAACATGAATGAATTTAATTCCACAGCACCTGTCATAACTATAAAGGGAAGGGTAATAGCTGTCCTGTGTACAGTACTATAAATCCCTCCTGGCCAGAGACTCCAAAATCCTTTTCCCTGTAAAGGGTTAAGAAGCTCAGGTAACCTGGCTGGCATCTGACCTAAAGGACCAATAAGGGGACAAGATACTTTCAAATCTTGGGGGGGGAAGGCTTTTGTTTGTGTTCTTTGTTTGGGAGTGTGTTCGTTCTCCGGGAATGAGAGGGACCAGACATCAATCCAGGTTCTCCACATCTTTCTAAACAAGCCTCTCCTATTTCAAACTTGTAAGTAAATAGCCAGGCAAGGCGTGTTAGTTTTCCTTTGTTTTTCTCAACTTGTAAATGTACCTTTTACTAGAGTGTTTCTCTTTGTTTGCTGTACTTTGAACCTGAGACTAGAGGGGAGTCCTCTGAGCTCTTTAAGTTTGATTACCCTGTAAGGTTGATTTCCATACTGATTTTACAGAGATGATTTTTACCTTTTTCTTTAATTAAAAACCTTCTTTTTAAGAACCTGATTGATTTTTTCCTTGTTTTAGATCCAAAGGGGTTTTGGATCTTGATTCACCAGGAGTTGGTGGGAGGAAGGAGGGGAATGGTTAATTTCCCCTTGTTTTAAATCCAAGGGGTTGGATTTGTTTTCACCAGGGATTTGGTGAAGGTTTTTCAAGGTTTCCCAGGGAGGGAATCCATTGAAAATGGTGGCAGCCGAACCAGAGCTAAGCTGGTAATTAAGCTTAGAAGTTTTTATGCAGGCCCCTACATTTGTACCCTAAAGTTCAAAGTAGGGATCTCAGTCCTGACATGGTGAATAGCGGTGGGATCATTTTAAACCCAAAAGCCAGTGAGATTTTTTTTTCCTTCTAGCTGCTTGGAAAGCCGAGCTGGAAGTAGATAGATGCGTATCTTATCTCTCCTTGCCTGAAGGCAGAGGTGTTAAGTTTTTTTTACAGGTCCTTTGTTAAGAGAAGGGTTCAATTAGCAAATGACTGGTAAAAGGTATTTACAAGCTGAATTGTTTTTTTTTCTTTTTACATCCTCGGGAGTAGCTAGTTAGAAAGTTACTGTTAACTCTGCAGCAGCCAGAGCTGAGAGCTTCCCAGTTTGTCAACTGCAAAGGGGGTTACCCAGCACAAGAAAACAGGAAAATGACTACCAAAGAAGTAGCTAACAAAATAGAACTGGCCAAACTAGAAGCAGAAGAAAATGAAAGAAAACATCAGAGACTGCTTCAATTAACAAAACTCGAGACAGAGCAGAGAGAAAGAGAAGAAAAAGCCAAAGAGGAGGCCCACAAGAGAGATGGAGCTGAAAGAAAAAGAGATGAAGATGAAAGAAAAAGAGATGGAGGAGAGAGAAAAAGAAAGGAAGCATGAACTGGAAGTAGCAAAGGCTAAGCAGGATGCACCAGCCAATGCTAACAACCCCCCTCCAGGTACCACTTCCCATCCCAGAAGATTCCCCACCTACAAGGCAGGCGATGATACTGAGGCCTTCTTAGAAAATTTTGAAAGGGCCTGCCTTGGATACAGCATCGCTACAGACCAGTACATGGTAGAGCTGAGGCCACAGCTCAGTGGACCCTTAGCAGAGGTGGCGGCTGAAATGCCTAAGGAACACATGAACAGTTATGAACTTTTTAAAAACAAGGCCAGAATCAGAATGGGGATAACACCCGAGCATGCCCGTCGGCGGTTCAGAGCCCTAAAGTGGAAACCGGATGTGTCATTTACCCGTCATGCCTACCACATTGACAAAAATTGTGATGCCTGGGTATCAGGAGCAAATGTTAAATCTCTGGAAGATCTGCTTTCCCTAGTAAAAATGGAGCAGTTTTTAGAGGGTGTTCCTGAGGAAATAGAAAGGTACATCCTAGATAGGAAGCCCAAAACTGTAACTGAGGCGGGGGAGATTGGAGCCCAATGGGTGGAGGTGGCAGAAAAGAAAAAAACTAGTAGCAGTTGGAGCGAATATCAGAAGGGGCGAGCCGAAACAAAACCTTACCACCGGGGACAACCCAAGGCCCCACCCACATCCCAAAGGAAACCCCAGACGCCTTCTCACCCCACCACACCAGTCTCCACCAACCAACCTCGTCCCGGTGATACCTTAGCAGGGCGATGTTTTAAATGTAATGGACTGGGACATATAAAGGCTCACTGCCCCAAGAACCCCAACCGATTACAGTTCATTACACCCCAATCACACCAAAGATCCCCAAACCCAGATGCCTCTCTCATACCCTCGGAGCGAAGGGAAACCTTGAGAGTGGGCGGAAGGAAGGTTACCGCTTGGAGGGACACTGGGGCTCAAGTGTCAACTATTCACCAATCCCTAGTGGACCCCAAACTCATCAACCCAGAGGCTACAGTGACAATTCAACCCTTCGTGTCACAATCTGTAACCTTGCCTACAGCCACGTTGCATGTCCAGTACAAGGGCTGGTCAGGAATGTGGACTTTTGCAGTCTATGACAATTATCCCATTCCCATGCTGCTGGGGGAAGACTTGGCCAACCATGTGAAGCTAGCCAAGAGGGTGGGAATAGTCACCCGCAGTCAGGCTAAGCAAGCTTTCACCCCCATCCCTGTTCCTGAGCCGTCCACCAGGGCCCCGTCTGTGTTACCGGAGACCCAGACAAAGGTGGTGGAACTGGATCCCCTGCCAACGACTGCAACAGCCGTAGTGGATCCAATCCCAGAGACCCAGCCAAAGCCAGTCCCAGAACCGGAACTGGCAACGCAACCAGCACCAGAACCATTGCCAGCCCTGAGTCCAGCGCTTGCAAACCCGTCTACAACTCCAACGCCAGAGGGCACCAGCGAGCCTGAACTGGCAGAAGCAGCAGATAACCCTACCCAAGAGGCTCAGCCAGAGCCTGAGTTACCACATAGTGCACCAGCGGACAGCGGTTCACAGTCAATGGAAACAGCCCCAGCACCTGCATCACTTCCAGAGGGACCAAGCCCCAGTCCACAGTCCAAGGAGGAACTGATGTCTCCAGCATCAAGGGAACAGTTCCAGGCCGAGCAGGAAGCAGATGACAGCCTTCAGAAAGCTTGGGCGGCGGCGCGGAGCACCCCACCGCCTCTCAGCTCTTCTAACCGATCCCGGTTTGTTGTAGAACAAGGACTTTTATACAAGGAGACTCTTTCTGGTGGGCACCAGGAAGACTGGCATCCTCAAAGGCAGTTGGTAGTTCCCACTAAGTATCGGGTAAAGCTCTTGAGCTTAGCCCATGATCATCCCAGTGGCCATTCTGGGGTGAACAGAACCAAAGACCGGTTGGGGAAGTCCTTCCACTGGGAGGGAATGGGCAAGGACGTTGCTAATTATGTCCGGTCTTGTGAGGTGTGCCAACGAGTGGGAAAACCCCAAGACCAGGTTAAAGCCCCTCTCCAGCCACTACCCATAATTGAGGTCCCATTTCAGCGCGTAGCTGTGGATATTCTGGGTCCTTTCCCAAAGAAGACACCCAGAGGAAAGCAGTACGTACTGACTTTCATGGATTTTGCTACCCGATGGCCGGAAGCAGTACCCTTAAGCAACACCAGGGCTAAAAGTGTGTGCCAGGCATTAACAGACATTTTTGCCAGGGTAGGTTGGCCCTCCGACATCCTTACAGATTCGGGAACTAACTTCCTGGCAGGAACCATGGAAAACCTGTGGGAAGCTCATGGGGTGAATCACTTGGTTGCCACCCCTTACCACCATGAAACCAATGGCCTGGTGGAGAGGTTTAATGGAACTTTGGGGGCCATGATACGTAAATTTGTAAATGAACACTCCAATGATTGGGACCTCGTGTTGCAGCAGTTGCTTTTTGCCTACAGGGCTGTACCACATCCCAGTTTAGGGTTTTCACCATTTGAACTTGTGTATGGCCGTGAGGTTAAGGGGCCATTACAGTTGGTGAAGCAGCAATGGGAGGAGTTTACGCCTTCTCCAGGAACAAACATTCTAGACTTTGTAAGCAACCTACAAAACACCCTCCGACATTCTTTGGCCCTTGCTAAAGAAAACCTAAAGGATGCTCAGGAAGAGCAAAAGGCCTGGTATGATAAACATTCCAGAGAACGGTCCTTCAAAGTAGGAGACCAAGTCATGGTCTTAAAGGCAATCCAGGCCCATAAAATGGAAGTGTCGTGGGAAGGACCATTCACGGTCCAGGAGCGCCTAGGAGCTGTTAACTATCTCATAACCTCCCCCACCTCCAACATAAAGCCTAAGGTATACCATGTTAATTCTCTTAAGCCCTTTTATTCCAGAGAATTAAACGTTTGCCAGTTTACAGCCCAGGAAACAGATGACGCGGAGTGGCCTGAAGGTGTCTACTACGAAGGAAAAAAGGATGGTGGCGTGGAAGAGGTGAACCTCTCCATGACCCTTGGACGTCTGCAGCGACAGCAGATCAAGGAGCTGTGCACAAGCTTTGCACCAATTTTCTCAGCCACTCCAGGATGGACCGAACGGGCATACCACTCCATTGACACAGGTAATGCTCACCCTATTAGAACCCCACCCTACCGGGAGTCACCTCATGCCAAAACTGCTATACAAAGGGAGATCCAGGACATGCTACAGATGGGTATAATCCGCCCCTCTAAGAGTGCATGGGCATCTCCAGTGGTTCTAGTTCCCAAACCAGATGGGGAAATACGCTTTTGCGTGGACTACCGTAAGCTAAATGCTGTAACTCGTCCTGACAACTATCCAATGCCACGCACAGATGAGCTATTGGAGAAATTGGGACATGCCCAATTCATCTCTACTTTAGACTTAACCAAGGGGTACTGGCAAGTACCACTAGATGAACCCGCTAAGGAAAGGTCAGCCTTCGTCACCCAGGCAGGGGTGTATGAATTCAATGTACTCCCTTTCGGGTTGCGAAATGCACCCGCCACCTTCCAAAGACTTGTAGATGGTCTCCTAGCGGGATTGGGAGAATCTGCAGTTGCCTACCTCGATGATGTGGCCATTTTTTCTGATTCATGGGTAGAGCACATGGAGCACCTGGAAAAAGTTTTCGAGCGCATCCAGCAGGCAGGACTAACTGTTAAGGCTAAAAAGTGTCAAATAGGCCAAAACAGAGTGACTTACCTGGGGCACCAGGTGGGTCAAGGAACTATAAATCCCATACAGGCCAAAGTGGATGCTATCCAAAAGTGGCCGGTTCCAAAGTCTAAGAAACAGGTCCAATCCTTCTTAGGCTTGGCTGGATATTATAGGCGATTTGTACCCCACTACAGCCAAATCGCCGCCCCGCTGACAGACCTAACCAGAAAGAAACAGCCAAATGCAGTTCAGTGGACTAATGAATGTCAAAAGGCCTTTAACCAGCTTAAGGCAACACTCATGTCTGACCCTGTGCTAAGGGCCCCAGACTTTGACAAACCGTTCCAAGTAACCACAGATGTGTCCGAGCGAGGCGTGGGAGCAGTTTTAATGCAGGAAGGACCGGATCAAGAATTCCATCCTGTCGTATTTCTCAGTAAGAAACTGTCTGAGAGGGAAAGCCATTGGTCAATCAGCGAAAAGGAATGCTATGCCATTGTGTATGCGCTGGAAAAGCTACGCCCATATGTTTGGGGACGGCGTTTCCAACTACAAACAGACCATGCTGCGCTACAGTGGCTTCATACCGCCAAGGGAAATAACAAAAAACTTCTTCGGTGGAGTTTAGCTCTCCAAGATTTTGATTTTGAAATACAACACATTTCGGGAGCTTCTAACAAAGTGGCTGATGCACTCTCCCGGGAAAGTTTCCCAGAGTTAACTGGTTAACAATTGTTTTTGGAATAAAACATATTGTTAGTTTTTATATAATCAGTAGTATGTCTAAAGGTACATGTGTCTTATTAACTCTGTTTTCTCCTAGAACTCCAGGGAAAAATCACAGCCAGTGTGGAACCGAACATCCAACACTATCTGTGATTTGGGGGGCGTGTCATAACTATAAAGGGAAGGGTAATAGCTGTCCTGTGTACAGTACTATAAATCCCTCCTGGCCAGAGACTCCAAAATCCTTTTCCCTGTAAAGGGTTAAGAAGCTCAGGTAACCTGGCTGGCATCTGACCTAAAGGACCAATAAGGGGACAAGATACTTTCAAATCTTGGGGGGGGAAGGCTTTTGTTTGTGTTCTTTGTTTGGGAGTGTGTTCGTTCTCCGGGAATGAGAGGGACCAGACATCAATCCAGGTTCTCCACATCTTTCTAAACAAGCCTCTCCTATTTCAAACTTGTAAGTAAATAGCCAGGCAAGGCGTGTTAGTTTTCCTTTGTTTTTCTCAACTTGTAAATGTACCTTTTACTAGAGTGTTTCTCTTTGTTTGCTGTACTTTGAACCTGAGACTAGAGGGGAGTCCTCTGAGCTCTTTAAGTTTGATTACCCTGTAAGGTTGATTTCCATACTGATTTTACAGAGATGATTTTTACCTTTTTCTTTAATTAAAAACCTTCTTTTTAAGAACCTGATTGATTTTTTCCTTGTTTTAGATCCAAAGGGGTTTTGGATCTTGATTCACCAGGAGTTGGTGGGAGGAAGGAGGGGAATGGTTAATTTCCCCTTGTTTTAAATCCAAGGGGTTGGATTTGTTTTCACCAGGGATTTGGTGAAGGTTTTTCAAGGTTTCCCAGGGAGGGAATCCATTGAAAATGGTGGCAGCCGAACCAGAGCTAAGCTGGTAATTAAGCTTAGAAGTTTTTATGCAGGCCCCTACATTTGTACCCTAAAGTTCAAAGTAGGGATCTCAGTCCTGACAGCACCCCAATGAAGGGAGGTGCTATTGTTATTCTCTTTTTACATATGGGGAACAGAAGCACAGAGATTAAAGCCAAAACTCTGAGAAAGTACCAGTGCCTAATTTCTGGTGCCTAATTTCCAATGCTTAGGGCCTACTTCAGTTTACTGGGCATTTCACAGCACTTTAAATTTTCAGAGTAGAATTCCCACTGACCTCAATTGCAAATTCAAGTGCCCATCACTTCTGCAAATCAGAACACAGGTGTCTCAAGTGCGCTGAAAAATGTGGAACAGACAATTAGTGGTCAAATGAATATTTTGGTTTAAGTAACTTGCGCAGCATCACCCAAAAATTCTGGCAGAGACAGGGATAAAAATCCAATTTTCCTGGGTGCCTTTTCCACTGCCTGAACCACAAGACCATCCATTCTCTGTAATTCCCTGCCTCATTTACTACACACATTCAGACTTCTGCAACAAATGAGGCTGAGTCAAACAACCACCTCTTCCATTACACAACTCTGATGCATTCCCAGAACACCACCCATCTTATACACTGAATAAGGCGGCAGTCTTGTGGCAAAAATGGTATGATCATGTAATTAAAGACTATCATAATACACACAAAGGAGCCAAATTAATATTGCACAGGCAGCCTTAATTCCAGAGTTTACTAACTTTTGACTCTGCAGCCTTAACATTCTTTTAATGCTTTATAGAGTTTAAGGCCAAAAGGAGCCATCACATCATCTAGTCTTATCTCTGGCATATAAGAGGCCATTAAATTTTACCCAGACACCTGTACATTAAGCCCACAGACTTTAGTTAGACCAACGCATTTCAATTCTCAGAAGACTAAACTGTGCCAGTGACACAGAAAACAGGATAGACCAAGGTGCCATCAATGCCCGAGGCCCCTGCAATGGCAAGGAACTGTCTAGGTGGAATATGTCCAAATGATTCGAGCAGGCAAACGGCAAGCCACTCACCCACCCATGCTTACAAAGGAAGGTGGAAAAAAACATAGAGGTCCCTGCCAATCTGACCCAGCGGGAAATTCTTTTGACACTAAATCTGGTGATCAGTTGGACCCTGAACACATGAGTAAGACATACCAGCCAGGCATCTAGAAAGAAGAGTCTCTGTACCCACTCGGAGCACTGGTCCCTCTTGTCCACCATCCCATCTCCAACTGTGGCTGAATTCTCTGATGCTTCAGAGAAAGGAAAAAGAACCCCACACACACACACACACACACACACACACATTTTGCATTGGGGAAAAAATTTCCTTCCTGAACCCTGCAGGTGACAGGTTGAAACTCTGATGCATGCAGTTTTGTTACAGTCATTATCTTAATGAGAGCTGCAACCACTACGAGCACCCCCTATCCCCAGCTTCTGCCCCATCTCCTCCTCAACCCCGCCCATTCCTATCCTTCCTTGTCTCCTGCCTCTCGTTTCTCATGCCCAGCCCATACTCATATTCTCTTCCCTCCTTTCCCTCCCACCCATCTTCTGCCTATTACCCAGCTCAGATCCTACTCCTAACCCCCCCTCCACCACACTCTGCATCTCCCCCTCTCCCCACCTCTCTCAGACCCAGTATATGCATAAAAATTTACCAGGATAACTATTTCTTAGGGGACTGAATTATTACCAGTAAAAATTCCTAATGTGAATGTAGATATGGGGGTGATTTATACCAGTAGAGTATTATTTGTATTATCATAGAGACTGGGAGTCTAGAGACTAAGAATCTCACTTATGCTATTCCCCTTCACTAATGGGACTAGCTTTACCAATGTAAGTTTTATACCAGCATAACTGTGTTCACCCTAGGAAGGGTTGAACTGCTCTAACTATACTGGTATAGCTAAAGCAATACATTTTTCTAGTGCCTCTTGCCTGGGCACTAGGAGGGAGTGCATTGAAATCACAGGAGAGAATATGCCTGCTCAGTTTTTATGCCTTGTGCCACAGAAGCTGGGACGAGCAATTGCAGGAAAAATTCTGCTCAGCCTCTGCAGACTTGGGATGGACCACGCTCAGTCACTCTGTGGAGACAGTACATGCACCGGCAATTGCAGATAGATGCTGTGAAGGGACAGAGCATTATCGGTGCAGACGGAATCACTAAAGTATTTAGCTGCCCAAATCGAATAAGTCTCTATTGAGCACGTGTGAACTAAGATTTTTCCCAAGCCTTCAAATTTCACTAAATTTTCACAGCAACTGCAAAATTTACATCCCTGACACCAGGGCAACCACCCAGCCAAATTTAAAGCCCTTGCTCCAAAGAACTGGGGCACGAGCTGAAAAATTAAAGGCAAAACATTTTTTTCCTAGTCTCATTCCCTGAAAGAGCTCGACTGTTTTATCTGAAACTTAAAAAAAAAAATTCAGCTCAAGGCAAAACACCCAGCAATGAAGGGTTCAGCCCAAACAGTTTAAATTTATAAAGCTATAAGCAACTGAAAACAGGGTCTTTTAATGGACAGTGTGGGGCAAATATAATTGCAAGTGTCACTAGCTATACCACCTGTAGTTACACTTGATATCCTGATAAAAATATGATTTTTAAATTGTTTTAAACTTTAACATTTATTACAATTATTCTGTAGGCATGCTTGACTGAAGAAGCTGGGTTCCATGCAAGCTGACTATTATTTTTCCTCTTTCATCCATTTTCTTTAGACAAACTGTTGTAGTACTTGTACTGTGTGCCCATAGCTCCTATTGGCATTCAGATGTTGAGCATTCTACTGAGCCTGAGAAGGAGCTCCAAGAAGCTATAGCAACCCAGGGGAGTTTTGTTCCACTTCTAAGCCTTCTAGAACTCCATATGCTGTGAGAGTTAGCGTAAATAACTTTATTGCCAGCAAGTTTAATTTATAAACCAAGTCCTCTACCCTAGCTACCAAGATTAACACAATCTGTCATCATAGATACAAGTACTGCTTTCTTTCCACCCATGAAAGTAAAACAAGAAATGGCATCTTTCTCTGTCACAAGTCCAGCTGACCAACTTGCCTACTCAAAGTTTTCCAAATTAGGAAAAGATCTTAACATACATACATTCACCTCATTAGACTCAACTATGTACCACTCAGGTTCTCCAATCCAGTAGTTGCAAACAGACTGCCAAGTCTCTGGAGTTTATAAAATAAAATATCACCTTTTGTATGTAATTTTTATTTCACTTCTAACAATGATTTTTGTTAAAACATCAATTAAAGCTTCCTCCTCAATGAAGCATTAGTGTTTCTTTTCTTGATTAGCAAAAGAACAAGAGTTCACCTTTTCCTGTACACTAAAGAATTAAGTAAAATGTGAAATATTTATCTTGTACTGAAAGAGGATTTTATTAAACTATAATGTTGACGATCTCTAACTGTATAAGAATTCTGAGCTCTGTACCAGAATTCTCTGTTCATTAACGTTTATCCAACAGGAAAGGAAAATATGGAATTTAAGAAGAACCTATATACTAACTCACTGAGTTGTCTTCAGACTACTAGAGTTCCTGGAAGTTATTTTAGTTATAGGCACAGTAATAGGTCAAAATAAAAAGTTTTTTGGAAGCTCTTTAATTGTTCCCCCAACCTCCCCTCTTTTACAAAAAACCTGAAGCCACCGAGTACTACTGATAAATGTATGGAAGGAATCATAACGAGACAAGAAAACATACTCACTATACAGATTAAACTAAAAGACTCCATTTTGGCTCCTATACCTACAGTACATGTCTACAGAGCCAGAAAAGGCTCTTCACTTTATCAAGAGTGCAGAATATTCCCAACCAAGTGTAATGATGAAACTACCTGTCTCATGATTATCATTTTTGGCTCATTAATTGCTACATGAGGACAATATAAGATTTTCTAAAAGTTTAACAGAATACATCTATAAAAATGTTTAATGACTTTAGCTTATTGTATGTTTTTTCTTAAGAGCTAAAACAGATGTAGAAACTTAATTTTAAAAAGGCCATTAGTGTTAGGCCAAATTACAAGTTTTTAAAGTACATTGTTATTATTCCAATGTTTCTATTAAACAAACAAAGACTTAGGTAACTAGCAACTTACTCCAGTGCTTTCACTAGCAAACACTGGGGGGGAGGGGAGTCACTCTCCAAAATAATCTCACTAAATAATTCAACAGTAACGAAGATTTTAGAAAGCACATTTTTCTTTTTTACACATTAGTCAATACTCACAGTAAGCCGGTGAACTTCACATACAGTAACTCCTCGCTTAACCTTGTAGTTATGTTCCTGAAAAATGCTACTTTAAGCAAAACAATGTTAAGCGAATCCAATTTCCCCATAAGAATTAATGTGAAGGGGGTGGGGGGTTAGGTTCCAGGGACATTTTTTTCGCCAGAAGAAAGTCTCTCAGAGAGAGAGAGAGAGAGAGAGAATTACACACACAGGGAGTATAAGTTTTAAACAATTTAATACTGTACACAGCAATGAAGATTGTGAAGCTTGGTTGAGGTGGTGGAGTCAGAGGGTGGAATAATTCCCAGGGAATGCCTTACTGCTAAATGATGGAACTAGCACTTGGCTGAGCCCTCAAGGGTTAACACATTGTTGTTAATGTAGCCTCACACTCTACAAGGCAGTAAGAATGGAGGGAGGGGCGACAGCATGGCAGAGAGAGACATACACTACGTGTGTGAGTGAGAGATGCGCCTTGCCCCTTTAAGTACACTTTCCCTTTAAGTAGATCAGCAAGTTGAGACAGCAGCTGCTGCTGCCAGCAAATTCCCTCCGTCCTGAGCCCTGTTGTGTCGTCGTCCCCTTTCTATGGGGATGGGGTAAGCGAGGGGAAAGGAGCAGGGGGAAGGAAGGACACCCTCACATTAGCACCCTTCTTTCCCCCCTGCTCACCCGCACAGCAAGCAGGAGGCTCCCGGGAGCAGCTCCAAGGCAGAGGGCAGGAGAAGCACACGACAGTGCGGGGAGGGAAAGCTGAACTGCCGGCAATTGATAGCCTGCTGGGCGGCTGCCGCACAGGGAACTTAGGGGAGCGGGGAGCTGATAGGGGGGTTGCTGGTCCACCCTGGTTCCAAGCCCCCACAAAGTTCCAACAGGGTGCTCTTTCTGCAAGCAGTGGACAAAGCAGGCGGTTGCCAAACAGCGTTACAAGGGAGCATTGTGCAACCTTAAATGAGCATGTTCTCTAACTGATCAGCAACGTAACAACGTTAACCGGGACAACTTTAAGTGAGGAGTTACTGTACTAAATAAGAACTTGAACATGGAATTAAAATGTTCACAAGCACATAAAATTAAACAAAATGATGGCTAACTGCATGCATTAGGTACAGGCTTAAGACAATGACAGAAGAAACTGGTACTGTTTAGTTTAAAAGCTTGCAGTGCAGGTTGCAAGGGAAAAAAATATCTATCTAGGTACTTTTATGACTCTCCTCACTTTAGCACCTCCACCCCCCAAATTAAAAAAAAAAAAAAATCTTTTCCTCCCCAACCTCTCTTTACTGCTTGTAGGAATACCTTGAAAGGTAATAAATGTGTGTGGATGTGCACTCACCCTTTAGTCAGTATGTAGTCATTCTGGGAGAAGTTGTGGGGAGGAGGAAAAGAAATGGAGGCCTAGAAATGTACTGGTCTAAAGTTATTTTAATACAGACAGAAGGTTCTCAAGCAACAACCGATTTTAAATCATGAAATTCCACATTCAGGTATAACAGGCTTGGTTTCAATTTACACTGCTATTTTATATACAAGTACAAATAATGGCTTATCTCTTGATAAAAAGTTTGTACCTTGATCTGCTGTCTTCTGAGCATTGCAAGTTCCCTCATATCTCGAAATGGCTGTAGTAGGTATTGGTACAGTTCTGTGGTGGCTTCTGCAAGACTACTGTAGGCTTCATCTTCCATTTGATACAGTTCAAGCAGCTCTACCATGCTTTCTGTATTCTTGTGTTTTTCCAACAGCTATAAAAAGAGAAGAGAAATATTGCTTCAAAAAGTGTGCTCAAAATTTCCTGCTAACGAATTTGATGGCTACTTACAGCTAATGGCCAGTCCCCTCCCTAACCCTCGCCCCCTTTCCCCCCCAAAATCCACTTAGACATGAAAAGGTTCCGTGGTGCAGCTTGCCATACTACGGAAGGAACTAAGCCAGTCAAGTCTGAACAGCCCTTTGATTACTGAACCTCCAGAGTTAAAGTTATCACTGCTTTTCAAGAGCTTCCTGAAGCACAGTAGCACTGGAGACATAGCCATAAGTGGAGGTAGGAGGATAAAATCTGATTTACTTTTCACCAGTTATGCCATTTACTTACTGCATTTCACTCCATTAAGACAAAATAAGAGAGAAGTCAAGTTTTGATTTTTATAGTTATGTTTTAATACCACAAAGATGAGAGATGCATCACAGAAAAGACAAGTGCATTACCACAAAAGACTTACAATCTAAGTCCTGGCCTTTCGAGCTGCTCCACATAAGTGGACCCCAGGAGCCCATAAAGAGCCCTAATAAAGTCACTGCAATTCCACACAGGTGAAAGGGTTTGCCTGTGTGGCACAGCTTGCAGGACAGTGGCCTACATTTCTAGTCTATTTTACTTTCTGGTTTACGTGCTTTAGCACATTTTATTATCTAGGTAACAAATGAAGCAAACAATGTCTTAAGAGTTTAAGGCCAGAAGGGACCATTAGCTCATCTAGTCCAACCACCTGTATATCACAGGCCACCCGCACCACCCAGCATGCACACACTAAACCCAACTGAAATGAGACCAAAGTATTGCTGCCCACTGGAAATGAGACTACCATTTGCAAAGAGCCAGGGAAACCAAGATACACAAACACCCAAGGCCCCCTCAATGACAGGGAAATGAGTAAGTGAGAGATACCCAGAAAATCCTGGCAAGTGACCTACACTTCCATGCTGCAGAGGAAGGTGAAATAAAATCCAAGGTCTTCAAAGAGTTTTCATTAGATTTAAAAAAAAAGTTGTGGATGTATTTTAAACTTTGAACAAGTCCTTAATTTGAGGCCTAAATCAACCTAAAACTGTTTCTTCAAGAAAGTGACCAAATGTACAATCTTCTCGTAAAATACTGTCCGTACATAATCCTAGTCAGTCAGATAAAACAGAAACTTTCACAAATTTGTTACATTAATTTTTTTACCTCATTTGCCTGCTTTGAGACCATTTTGTGTACGTGCCTTGGCAGGTCAGGCCATATAACTTAACTCACTTGCCAAATCTAAAAAGCTACTTACTGATTAGCTAAGGCTAATGATTTAAAAAAAAAAAAAAAAACTCCCCTACCCTTTACCTGAGATGTTTCAAGTATTTACACAAAAAGCAGATCTTAATAGCCTTTTTATATCATCAGACACTGAAAAAATCAAAGCTCATTTTTGTGTTACTGCCTCAAAAGCTTATACTCTGTTTATATCACTCATTACTTTTTTTTTCTGAGACATATATCTGAAATGACTTTAACCTCCCCTTCAACTAAGTCATATCTTCTAGTTATTTGTTTATGGTTTTAAAATGAAACCCCCAAACTATAAGTATGCCAAGTATACCTTAAACCAAGTTGTTGTGGCAGGAACTGTTATCGTACCTCTGACCCAATAAGTGAGGTCTTAACTCGAACAGCACGGACATTTCTGACAGTGTAGTCCCTAAAGAAAAGCCACCTCCTCCTTCAACTCCTTTCCTTCTCATTCTTTACTCATTTCCTCAGTTCTGCCAGTGTCATTCTTTCACCTCTAACTTGCCCCAACTTTTCTATTGCCTGCCCCTTTTTTAAAAACCCTCCCAATAGTCTTGGCACAGCAATCTTCCCTCTGTCAGAGTACTCAAGAAAACAGCCTTATTTCTTGTTGTACTTATGCTGGGCACAACTTTAAATGTCTCCACTTTTTAAGATTCTAGAATGTCAATCCAACAGGAAGGAAATAAGACTAATTTTAATTCTTTCATTGTTTCTGGAAGCATTATAAGCAATCTTACGTCAAGAACTCAATAGCATGGATGTAACTTTTACTAATTATTCTATACTGTAGTTTATTATTATTTCAAGGCTCTGTGATATTCTGGGAAGCACACAGTAATCCTGCAGAAGGAAGTTTTGGTGGACAAATGCTAAGTGAAGGACTCAAATTTATAGTACTTTAAAGTTGTCTTTTCTTTTGGAATGCTGAAAGCATGGGTACGTATATAACAGCTGTATATGAAATCAGAGTTAAAGTGTTCGTATTACTGTATAAACCCATAAATGGAAAAAAAACCCCAATGATAGCATAAAATAAAGTATCTTGAAAATCCGTGAAGGTTTACATACTTTACAGTAATGGTCATTCTTAAAGATGTGTTGTCCACGTGGATTCCACTCTTAGTACGCATGCACCCTACGAGCATGAGATCAGATTCTCTTTGGGTTGCAGTGTTTGTTGGGGCTGTGCCTGCACCCTAGATCCCCTTAAACCCAGCTACTCAAGGTCATAAAGGATGCTTCAGGACAAACCAACCCTCAGTTCCTTCACCAATATAGAATCCCAGAGAAACGAAACTCCTTAGAAGCTGGGAAGGAGAGCGGTCATGGAATCTGTGTGGATAGCACATCTTGAAGAACTACAGTTACTGTAAAATAAGCAACTGTTCTTTCTTCAAGTGCTTGTCCCTATGGATTCCAATCAATGATTAAGAAGCAGTTGTTTCCCTGCTTGGAGACGGGTACTAGGGGTTCTAATTAAACAATGACTGCAGGACAGCCTTATCAAAACAGGCATCCAATCTGGAAGCCTCTACCAAAGGCTAAAACCCTATAAGGTGTGCACCAAGCTCCACATAGCTGCCCTACGGATTTCAGAAATAGGGACGCTCTTCAAACAGGCAGTAGAGGCTGCCTGATCTCTAGTGTCGATAGGTGGATCTGACTTGGCTAACTCATACCATGTTTTTATATAGTTGTAGACCCCATTTAGACTACCTCTGTGAGAATACTGACTGATCTAGAACCATCTCTACAAAGGCCAGAAAGGGGCTAAATGTCCCCCAAGTAAGGAGCAACATATGGAACATTGCTTGGGGATATGTCCCTCTCCTAAGCAGAGAAGGCATCAGGAGTGCCAGTTATTAGCCAAAGCTTCACATGAGGGATGGGTCTTAAATCCTAGAAATTTAGCTTCTGTCATGTTAGCAGCATTCCTGCACGGAGCTGCAAGGGATAGGTGGGGAGCACAGAGTGTGTCATGTCTAGCCTAACCAAAAAAAAAAATGTATCTACACCAAAATAAACCCACACACAACACTCCCCCCAAACCTTTACTGTCTCTGAGAACTAACAACTAGCACTAGCAGTTTTCAGAAAGAAAAGTGGACACTGCAGGGGTTCTGCACACGTGGTAAGAAGAAACTAAGGGAAGGTTGCCTGCTCCACCCTCTGTAGTCTAGGGTAGAGGGACATGAAGCATCCAGGGTGCAGGCTGATCAATGGACACTGCAGACCAAAAAGAATATAATCTCATGTGTATGAGGTGCATGTACACCAAGAATTAAATACGTATATACAACCATTCAAAGAAGGACTAAACCTTATCTTCATTCCCATATACAGTCTCTGTTTAATGTCTGAATCCACTGTGACAAAGTTCCTCCTCTATCTTGGTGGGTCCTGCGCTTATTGGCGGATTTTCATTCCTCAGAAATTCACCATGTGGGTTGGGGAACAGCCCAGAGACCTTCCCCTCTGAAAGAACCCACAGTCCAGGTCAATTGGGAGGTTAGGGGGGAACCCGGGCCCACCCTCTACTCTGCATTCCAGCCCAGGGCCCTGTGAACTGCAGCTGTCTATAGTGCCTCCTGTCACAGCTGCATGACAGCTACAACTCCCTGGGCTACTTCCCCATGGCCTCCTCCAAACACCTTCCTTATTCTCACCACAAACTGAAGTGAGCTCCTTTTTAAAACCCAGGTGCCCTGATTAGCCTGCCTTAATTGGCTCCAGGTGTCCTAACTAGCCTACCTGCCTTAACTGGTTCTAGAAGGTTCCTGATTACTCTAGTGCAGCCCCTGCTCTGGTCTCTCAGGGAACAGAAAACTACTCATCCAGTGACTAGTATATTTGCCCTCTACCAGACTCCTGTACCCCACTGGTCCGGGTCTGTCACATATCCCTCCCCCCTGCTCAACGCCAAGGGGTTGGGCAGCTTGGGACGCCAGACAGTGCACACGTGACAAGCCATCGGCGTTGCCATGACGGCTCCCTGCTCTGTGTTGCACACAGAACTGGAAAGATTGGAGGGATAAGAACCATCTGGTCACCCTTGTGTTCTTCTCCTTGTTCCGCTGCATCCATTGAAGAGGGGCATGGACGGTCACGAGGACAAATCTGCGCCCGAGCAGGTAGTAGTGCAATGTTTCTATGGCCCATTTTACAGCGAGGCATTCTCTCTCCACCACTGCATATTTTTGTTCCCTTGGAAGGAGTTTCCGACTGAGGTATAGAATTGGGTGTTCCTCCTCCGCAACCATCTGCGATAGAACGGCCCCCAACCCTACTTCCGGTGCATCCGTCTGCAGGATAAACTCCTTGGTGAAATCAGGGGCTATCCGTACGGGGTTACTGCAGAGGGCAGTCCATAGGTCTGTGAATGCTTCCTCTGCTGCGTCAGACCATCTCATCAGATCAGGTCCACGGGCTTTCACGAGGTCTGTCAGGGGGCTTGCCCTTGTGGCAACGTGGGGGATATATCGTCGGTAATACCCCACCACACTTAGGAACGCCCGGACTTGTTTCTTGCGACTTGGTCGGGGCCAATTTTGGATGGCCTCTAACTTGTTCACTTGGGGTTTTACCAAACCTTTTCCCACAATGTAACCAAGATATTTGGCCTCTGTAAAACTTACAGCACACTTGGCAGGGTTTGCTGTAAGGCCAGCTCGCCTGAAGGTATCGAGGACTGCCTCCACCTTCTCCAGGTGGGTTTGCCAGTCTGGGGTATGAATGACCACATCGTCCAAGTAGGCAGCAGCGTAACTGTTATGCGGGCGTAATAGCTTGTCCATGAGGCGCTGGAAGGTAGCTGGGGCCCCATGTAGTCCAAAAGGGAGGACAATATATTGAAAAAGACCCTCTGGTGTAGAGAACGCAGTCTTTTCGTTTGCGTCTTCTGCAAGGGGAATCTGCCAGTACCCCTTTGTCAAGTCTAGGGTAGTCAAGTACCGGGCATTACCCAGACGGTCCACTAGCTCATCTATGCGAGGTATGGGGTACGCGTCGAACTGGTATACTTTGTTTAGTCGCCGGAAGTCGTTGCAAAATCTTGTGGTGCCATCAGGTTTGGGCACCAGCACAATTGGGCTGGACCACTGACTGTGGGATTCTTCGATGATCCCCAACTCCAGCATTTTTTTTTTACTTCTGCTTTTATTTCCTCCCTTTTTGCTGCTGGCACCCGATAGGGCCTCATTGTTACTCTGGCCCCAAGGTTCGTGACGATGTGGTGATATGTCTCGGTTGTTCGACCCGGTTTTGTCAAGAACACATCTTGGTTCCGGAAGATCATCTCAGACACCTCATTCTTCTGGTCTGGTGTTAAATCGGGAGACACTCTCACCTGTTTGGAAGGCTTGTTTTCCTGGGTTAGGTCTTTTTGGACCGTTGTGCATGCCTCTTGCATGCCAGGGTTTCAGAAGGTTAACGTGATAAATCTGTTCTTGTTTTCCACGTCCTGGCTGCCGCACCTTGTAGGTTACTTCCCCCACGGGTTCAACCACCTCATAGGGCCCCTGCCATTGGGCCAGAAGCTTACTTTCTGCCGTGGGTACCAACACCATAACCCGATCCCCTGGTTGGAACTGTCGCACTTTTGCCTGGCGATTGTAATGGGTTCGCTGGGCCTCCTGTGCCTTCTCCAAATGTTCTCGTACAATAGGGGTAACCCGGGCTATCCGGTCTCGCATCTGCATTACATGCTCTATTATATTTCTCCCCTCATTGGGTTCCTCTTCCCAGATCTCTTTGGCGATATCTAGTATGCCACGGGGGTGACGCCCGTATAATAACTTGAAGGGGGAAAACCCAGTTGAGGCCTGAGGTACCTCCCGGATAGCGAACATAAGGTAGGGCAGTAGGGTGTCCCAATCCTTCCCGTCCCGACTTACCACCTTCCTTATCATAGCCTTGAGGGTTCGGTTAAACTTTTCTACCAACCCATCTTCGGATGGTAGACCGAAGTTCTCACGGTATGTATATGGAGCAGCGTACAGAGGTCCTTCATTAGCTTCGACATAAATGGGGTTCCTTGGTCTGTTAATATCTCTTTCGGTGGCCCCATTTGGGCAAAGATCCCCACCAGCTCTTTGGCTATAGTTTTAGAGGCCGTGTTCCGCAGGGGGACGGCTTCTGGGTAGCGAGTAGCATAGTCCAAAACAACAAGTATATATTGGTGGCCCCGAGCCGTTTTCTCCAGGGGTCCCACTAGGTCCATGGCTATTCGCTCGAAGGGGACCTCTATGATGGGAAGGGATACTAAAGGTCCCCTCAAGTGGGGACAGGGACTGTGCAGCTGACACTCCGGGCAGGAGGCACAGTACCTCCGCACTTCATGTACTCCAAGCCAGAAGAACCGTCGTAGGACTCGTGCCAGGGTCTTCTCTACCTGCAAATGCCCCCCAAAAAGATGACTATGAGCAAGACTTAATACAGCGTTCTGGTGTTTTTGAGGTACTAGGATCTGCTGTACCTTCTGCCCCTGTACTGGTGCAACTCGGTATAAGAGATCCTTCTTCACTATGAAGTAGGGTCCTGGTCCCTGGGTTTTCCCTTCCACGGGGACCCCATCTATTTCAGTCACCTCCTTCCTAATGTTGTCATACCTTGGGTCTTCTGCCTGGTCCCGTCCAAAATTTCCTCTCCCGGGGCTAATCTGCCCAAGATCTAGGGGCCCACTCTCTGTTGCCTCTACTGGTTCAGAAGCATTAGGGAGGGGGTCAGACTCAGGTGCTTCTCCCTCTTGCGTGGCCTCCTTTTCAGCTGCGCTGGTCCGCCTACCTACAAGAGCAACCCTCTGGCTTTGGGTCAGTATTCGGGTTCCCAAGGCCTTAGCTGCTCTTCTTTCCCTTTTTGTCTTTCTACCCTGTCTGGGAGTGGAGAACAAATCTGGGGATATTTCAAAGAAGATTGGGGGTTGACAGTCTGCTGTGGATGCCTCATCAATTTTAGGGTCCCCATCTTTCTCCAATCCCCCTACTAGGAGTAAGTTTCCAAACCCTGGGAAGTCCCTCCCTATGAGCACCGGGTATGGGAGTTTAGGGACTACACCTGCTGCTACCTCAGTAGTGTTCCCTTGGATCTCGATTTTTACTGGGATGGTGGGGTAGTAACTAACTGTCTCATGGACACATGTTATCCCGGTATGTTTAGCCTGCAGCAGCAGACTACGCTTCACGAGCTTCCCTGAGATAAGCGTGATAGCACTCCCCAAATCAACCAGTGCCGTGGTCCCTACCCCCATTTAGTTTCACTGGTCTGGTATACATATGTAGGGTTAGTGAGACCCCCACAAGGTGGATTAGGGAGCATGGAGCTACCCAGTTCCCCAGGTTACACTGCATAGGCTCCTCAGCATTGGGACACTGTGCAGCTATGTGTCCCCACTCCCCGCAGGCATAACATCTGTATGGAGCCCTAGGCGTTCCCCGGTCTCTTGGTTTGGGCAGTCTAACATCACGATCCTCTTCTCCCTCAGTGCTCCGACTCTTTGTGGCCTCTGATGGGCCTTCAGTCTCTCTCTTTTTCCACCTGGGCCCTCCTGGTGGCCCAGTCACCCGAACTTTAGGGTTTGGTGCTGCTAGTTTAACCTGGGTGCCTCTTCCTTAACTGGTCGGGTCAGCTCCCTCGCTGTCCTTTGCCTCTCTACCAGGGCGACAACCTCATCATAGGTGGAGGGTTCGTTCTGGCTTACCCAGGCACCAAGGTCTGGTGGTAGTCCCCTCATGTATCGGTCGATGACCAGAACCGCTAGTATCTCTTCCGGACTCCGGGACTCTGTTTGCAACCACTTTCATGCGAGATGGATGAGGTCATGCAATTGGGACCGCGGGGTTTTGTCTTCCTGGTACCTCCAACCGTGATACTGCTGGGCCCGCACTGCTGTCCTTACCCCAGATCTGGCCAGGATCTCTGCTTTCAGCTGGGGGCAGTCTGCCGCAGCCTCTTCAGGCAGATCATGGTAGGCCTTCTGGGCCTCCCCACACAGGAATGGAGCAAGGATGCCAGACCACTTATCTCGAGGCCAGGCCTCCCATAGGGCTGTCCTCTCAAAGGCCAGAAGGTATGCCTTTACATCATCCTCCCGTGTCATTTTCTGCAGCCAATGGCTGGCCCGTATGAGCCGCATCCCATCATGGCCGCAATTCAGCTCTGTAAGGGACTTTACCTGGTTTACCACTTCCTGCAACATAGCTCGGTCTTGAGCAGCCTGGTCCATCAGCAGGCGATTAGTCTCTTGCTGCAGCCACACTGCCTCCTGTTGGGCGGCTGCCTGGACACAGGTAGCCTCCTGCTGGGCTGCCGTAGCACGTATCAGTGCCCGCACTACGTCATCCATTGTGGTGAAAAAAAAAAACAAACAAAAAAAACCCTCTCCCTTTTTTTTTTGTTTTTTTGGGTTTTTTTTATTTTTTAAAATCACCCTCCTTCTTCCGCCGCGCTGTGCACCCCAAGATCCCACTCCTGACACCAGTGTGACAAAGTTCCTCCTCTATCTTGGTGGTTCCTGCGCTTATCGGCGGATTTTCGTTCCTCAGAGATTCACCATGTGGGTTGGGGAACAGCCCAGAGACCTTCCCCTCTGGAAGAACCCACAGTCCAGGTCAATTGGGAGGTTTGGGGGGACCCGTGCCCGCCCTCTACTCCGGGTTCCAGCCCAGGGCCCTGTGGACTGCAGCTGTCTATAGTGCCTCCTGTAACAGCTGCATGACAGCTACAACTCCCTGAGCTACTTCCCCATGGCCTCCTCCAAACACCTTCCTTATTCTCACCACAAACTGAAGTGAGCTCCTTTTTAAAACCCAGGTGCCCTGATTAGCCTGCCTTAATTGATTCTAGCAGCTTCTTCCTAATTGGCTCCAGGTGTCCTAATTAGCCTGCCTACCTTAACTGGTTCTAGCAGGTTCCTGATTACTCTAGTGCAGCCCCTGCTCTGGTCACTCAGGGAACAGAAAACTACTCATCCAGTGACCAGTATATTTGCCCTCTACCAGATTCCTGTACCCCACTGGTCTGGGTCTGTCACACCACTTATAGTAGAAGGCAAATTAAACCCTCTAAATCCCAATAGGAAACAGTCTATCAGTTTAACTGTACATGTTGAAAGTTTCCCACAGGCACTATCAATAAGAAACACTATATAGGCACATGAAAATTCAGTAAATACTTTTCTATAAGATGTAGGCCTTGGAAGAGTTAGGTGACTGCCAAAATAAATTTAGTGCAAAAAAAGTGCACAGTTGTAAGAGGGTTAACATAAAATGTGTCACACAATTGTTGATATCTTTTCCCCCCATACCTGTAATTAATTCTCAACACAAGCAATTCAATGTTATTTTAGCTGTCCGTTTACTGCATTGTGTGAATAGCCTACCTTCTGTATAAAATCTGCAATCATTCATAAATTTGTTTTAATTGAGAAATGAGAGGCAAGGGGAAGAGTAACCTCTGAATTTACAGGCCTGAGTGATGTTGACTCTTAAAAATAAATGCAGTATTCAATGGATAAATTTTTTACAGATGTTACATTGTGTTACACTGTTCACAACTAAATGAATCTACATCCTGGGTAACTATTATGCAGATAGGGTCTGGCTGGTAGAAAAAGCCAAGCCTTCAACTGAACAGTCCATGCATTTGAAAATATAGCAGTTTTTTTTAAATTAAGGATGGAAATAAATCAAATGCTTTGCCACTAAAGCTTTAAAAGCACTGCACTGAATTACAGAGGTCTGTGCAAACATGTATGTGCTGTTCTTAATCTTGGGCCTGATCCAAAAATCACTGAAATGAGCAAGAGGCTTTCCATGAATATTGGATCAGGGCCTTTCGCGTTGCTCCTTTGTTTTACTCTGTATTGAATATTATTATCTTCATAACCACATAGATTTAGATGTTTTACTTAAGATGCTAAAGTGTTACAAACACACCTCTTTAGGTCACTTATGGTTTCATATATGCTTGTTATTTAAAACACAACACTTTAAGAGTACTGTGGTGCCATATGAGTGAATGCAAGGTCCTTGGAAGCTTCATAATCCTGCCTGTCATTTTGGATTTGCCTTTCAAGAAGGAAGAATCCCTGACGTTATTTTAAATTTTTTTTTAATTACGGAGGCATATTTCACTACTGCCAAGCTTTATCTGTCATTTTAATTTATAAAGCAGGAGTGCACTACTCTCACTAAAGCAAACTGCTAGATACTCCTGCCCTTTTCTCCAAACAGTGGCAACTTCAAAGAGCTCTCTCCTTTTGTTGCTAAGTCCTTATAGATCAGCAGGATTACTGAAAATACAAGCCCCAGAAGATCATTTCCAAAGCCAATGGTACATAAACCTCAGATGCAATATTAGCAGCAATTAAAATTAGATTGGAAACTGTATGCATGTTCTAATGTTTAAGTTATTGGCATTCCCTCACTCTCTGCACCCACCAAAAGACATTCCATTAACCCACCCCTTCTGCCCCCCCAAAAAACAACAACAGAAGCCACGCACACACAACTAGTACAGAATAGGTTTGGCCAGAATAGTAGTCTTCAATTATATGGAATCAAGATTACTGATAAACTACTTTTGCCTTCCTCACACACATGGTCCCCTATTCTGGCCATTAACTATTGCATTTAGGAATCAAGTAGCAGGGATGGTCAAAAAAGTCTAACTATATAAACCTCACCAGACTTGGAGATGGGGATCTTGCTATCAATACCCATGTCTTTCAGGGCCAGATTAACTCTCCTGCAGGTGTGGGGCTATTAGATTTTGTGGGGCCCCAGTATACAAGTCTTTTTCCTAATTTAAAACAAAATTATCACAATTATGGCATCGAGACTATTAATGCTATACTAAACTGGACTTTTAATTAACATAAAGCTGTTCTGTAGTTACATTTCAGTCTTAAAACATGTACAATATAGTTAAGTTAATTCAGAATAGCCTACTTCTTACCTTAGAACAACTGTCAGAGACGTGCCAGCAGCCAGCCACTTCCGGAAGCGGCGTGGGGCCACAGCATGCAGGAGCCTGCTTGAGCCCTGCTGCTCCGGTGGACTTTTAGAGGTCTGGAGATCACGATCAACTGGCAGAGGCTCCAAGATTGACCAGTCAATCGTGATCGACAGGTTGGTGACAACTGAATTGTATATAATTATGGATTTATTTTTGCAGGGCCCCTCTTAGCCTGAGGCCCCAAGCTGCAGCCCCTAAAGCCCCGGCGTTAATTTGGCTGTGATGCTTTTGTAACTTCAAGGTTATTATTTTTAATTACTGTGGCACCTAGGAGCCCTAGTCAAGGACCAGGACCTCATTGTGGCAGGTGCTGTACAAATAGGGTGACCAGATATCCTAATTTTATAGGGACAGTCCCGATTTTGGGGTCTTTTTCTTATATAGGCTCCTATTACCCCCAACTCCGTCCCGATTGTTCACATTTGCTGTCTGGTCTTTTTGTATGTAGGGTGACATTTCCTGCTCCAAAGCCTACAATCTAAGTACACAACGAGATACAAGATGGAGTCAGATGGAGGAGTACAAGGAAGCAATGAGACAATACTGTTCAGCAAGACAGGCTGTAGTCTCAACACACCAGTGGCCTAACTGGTTGGACAACTGCAATGTATTCTACAGTGGGCTACATTTTAATTGATCTGGAAACTATGGTTGGTGCAGAAGGTGGCCATCCACATGATAAGTGGTAAGTCTCAGAGAGCATATGAAATGTGTGCTATGGAACCTGCACTATTTACGTAGGAATTTCCGGACAGGTTTTAAAAGGTGTTTTTTATCTACAAAACCAATAGAGCCTGACAGCAGCCTACCTCAGGATACACGGCCACCGTTGCAATCAGCAAAGGCACGGACATGAAATCGGGGATGGGACTTGCATGGTATTCTCCATAAGGGCCAGCAGACTCTAGAATACCCTTCCTTCCCTGGTCCAAAATACCTCAGGTTTGTCAGCTTTTAAGAGAATGCTGCAGGGTCCACTTTTTTCACCTGGCCTTTAAACAGCAATAGCCGTTAAGACAAGTGTGTGGCAGGGGTTAGTATTTGATTATGAGCTGCTGTTTAGTACAAAGAATGAGTTGATTAAAATAAAAAAAACAAAAATATAATTCAAATAAATTGGCAGGGTTATCAGATAGTTTGTTAGTCTAAATAAGAAAAATAAATGAAAATACTGAAAAATAGCAAAGTTTTTAATACACACACACACACGTTCATGCTTTCTCCCATGCAGCCCCATATACATGGCATAAGCTCCTTGTAAACACCTAAAGCCACTGCCCTCTCCTTCAAATCTCTCCTTTGCTGTGATGCCTACAAAAAATCTGACAACATTAAGCCTCTGGTGTGAAAGATCAATGCCTAATGTGCTGGCTAGTATCTAATTTTTGACTGATTGTGCCACACACTGTAAAAAGTATTTTTAAAATGTTTGAAAACTTAAAAAAAAAAAAAAACTGGCACTGGATTCTAACCCTTTGCCTTTAAAAAGGCATATACGTGAGTCCAGCTGTTTGTCTGTTGTATTCACCTTTTGTGGTGTCTTATACTTAAAGACTGGCAGTTTTTGAGGTAAGAATAGTGTTTTTCATTATGTGTACGTAATGGGGCTCAATCCTAGGCTCTATCACGGTACAAATAATAGCCAAATCACCGCAGATAGTATAGAAGGAAAAAATGAACTGCTGGACAAGGAGGCTACAGAAGCTGAAAGAGTAGAATATTTACTATTAAAAATACTAATGTGGTTAAGTAAACCACAAAAACTAATTTAATCTAATACATGCTTTATTGACCGTCATCACTAATTTTTCTATAGTTCTTAATATAAATCTCTGAAGAACATACATATAATTGTGTGCGCACGCACACGCCCCCAGATGGGATTCACAGTTAATTATTCTATTTAGTTAAGTTGCTAACGCTGTTCATAATTTACAGTCACTACAGCAATTTACAGGCAATGCAAAAGATGTCAGTTTAAAACTAAGCATCTTTTATAAATAAAAAAAAGTCTCAAATTTCTTCTCTGAAGGCCAGTAAGCAAATCTATGACAGCATAGTACAAATATTTTTGTTTTAAGATGGTAATTGTCTAACCTGCATAACTCACCTCATAATGCAGTGTCCCAATCTTGACTAACACTATCATACCAAACAAGGACCAATAAAAACCTGCCATTTGCTTGGTTTGGGCACATTACTCAGAAAGGTGAAGCCCTAAACAAGTTATGCAGGTCACTCAGGTAACTAGTCCTTGTTTGGGAACAGTCACATACTTTTTCTATTACTAACAGAATGAGGACACATCAGGTATTTATCTGTATTGGGATGTGTTAATACTATGTATTCTGATGAGAAAAACAGAGGGGATGGATGAGTTCATTCTATTTCAAGGTAAACAGAGTATCCAAGGTCTCCTATTCTTCCATTTGACAACTCAACAAAAATAAAGTTACTAATGAATACGTTTGTCCCCACTGATCATTGTTGGAAAAGTCACTTTGAACCAAAAAAAATAGGCAACACCTTATCCTAAGGGTTTGGCAAAGGACTCTATTCTACTCAGATCCCCATATTCAAACAGAGGAAATATGAAATGGCTACCCTAAGAAGAAAGTAGTGCGACCCAATTGTAAAAGATTTATGAAAAAGTTTCCAAACTGAAATAATTTGAGTTATCAGCAACTATTGTTATATCAAAAATAACCAATTATTAGACTACATGATCTTTGCGGTCCCTTCTAACCCTATGATTCTATGAATTAGAAATAAACCAATAAACCGTACATGATTTACATATTAACATTCAGAGAAGACAAAATTTAGAACCTATTACTATTAATAAAAGGCTAAACTTGTGCATGGAATTGTGGAACTCTCATATTACTCACAACATTTTTCCTCCCACTCAAAACAGTCAAGTCCCCTATAATTAGCAATCTGTGCAATCACTTCCGTAAAGTTCAGCTTTCTTGGTAGCAGCAATTTAAATTAGTATCAAAGGAATAAAGTGCCACAGAATAAACTTGAGAGTTTGAGGAGTTGTGAGTTTGCTTATTTGGTGTTGGGGGGGAAGGAACATTATGGAAAAATAAATCGTGGAGGTAGGTGGGGTTGATATCCACATTGAACCATAAGATAAAAGCAATTTATCATACACCTCTTATCACCTCAACTGCATCAGTCCCACTAATCTATTTCTGCCAGAACTACTGCAACATTCCAGAAGAGTATCTAGCCACCATACACCCTTACCAACTAATAAATAAATAAATAAATGCCACAATGCCATATCCACTCCATAAAGTATGGAATTTTCCCTAAATTGCACTGACCTGAGGAGTCAAATGTCAATTAGTGCTTGACCAGTGTTACACTTAAGTTCCAGTCTTGTAATGCATCATAGATAGAATGAAATACTACATCTCTTCGAAAGACTGGAAAACCTGCCTTTTCACTATTACAAGGCATTTGTTTCTAGCAGTGGTGACCAGTATGTGACTTTTTAAAGCCAAAGGGATAGAATGCAGTTTGTTTTTTAAGAAGCTCTCAAACATTTTAAAAACATTTGTTACAATGTGTGTCATAAACAGAATACTTAATGGCATAGTATGGCACAAAAGATGTTGTTGGCACTCATTTAGGATGACTTGTACCAATGACCTACAATCATCCCAAATGAATGCTAATAAAACATTTCAATTGCACTTTATCTATCTATTCCAGGCCAAAAAATTAAGAGCACACATCATCAAATCAGGGATAAAACCGTTTACAGGGATCTGCAATTATCCAAACCCCCCCCAAATTTAACCCCAGGAAATTCAGAGTTAAGACCATCAACAGTGGCTGTCAGCAGAAAGTCCCTGGAATCAGTATTGGAATCCGGTTAAATGCTCGTGTTGAGCGGAGAAGACACTTTTCAGTACCATTTTGGAAAATATGGAGACTCAGTTATGCTTTCTTGTACAGGGAGATTTTGACAAACCAGTAAAGTGCCTGAAACCACTATGGCTTATTGTTAAAGGCAACCTAGTCAGCAAGCTGCGGACGTGTGTAAGTGCTTGAGACTAAGTAAAGTTTAGCTTTCAGTGAAAGTATTCTTGTGTTGCCCTGTTTGTGCCACCCATCTATCGGTTGGACGGCCGTGTCTCCCCTGATTTATTTCCTGACACCACCTTGGACAGAGTAAAAGTTACCAAGAGCTTTGGGTTGAAAGAACCCCGGGTAACATTCTGAAATGGTAACAAACAATTCTGCCAAGATGACACTAGTACCATTTTTCAATACTCAATCAGGGGAAACCTGTTGTTAAAACACATCATCAGTCAGAGTTTTATTTTATAGCACAGATAGTGTTTGCCTGTGCCATGAACTGCAAAGAAACACTTAAGTTTCAGTAAATTTCACTGTGAAGACAACACAACAGACAAAGGAACAGCACAGGTCAAAGGAAAGCAGAACGAACAGAATGTGGGGAGAAGCAAATGTTGGTCTTCTCTATGCTAGGGTTTTGATTACAAAAAAATTTCCACCACTGCCAACACTCATGTAAGTTATCTTAGTGACAGTCCTAGTGTAGATGTGGCCACCAGTGTTTAACACCATGTCATTTAGACCTTCTCAAAGCAGGTTTAAGCAACACTGTGTTAAACACCAGCTGTCATAAGAACCTTGTCCACATCAGATCTCTTGCTACCACCAATGGCCCTGCACCAGTTGAAAAGTTTTGCTACCCAAAAATACAAGAAACACCAAACACATGACCCTACCACAGCCATCACCTATGCTGAGGAGGGAGAAGTGTAGATGAAAGTCAAGAGATGAGCATGGAGATGCTTGCAAGGACATTAAAGGGAAAAGTTAGTACTACTGTACAGCACTCAGTGGATATGCACCCATTTACACCAAGGATGAATTTAAGTTGTACTTGTTTTAATTCAATTAACCATTTAAAATATTGTCAACCATTTTCCCAGTCTACTCTCCCAAGTTTAGATCCACCTTCCTCTGACTCCAGTAGCTCTGCAAGTTTAGACAACGTACCTTAACTAGAAAAGAGCCCTACCCTTATTAATTCATACCACTTATGGCGCAGAAAAACCTATTAGGTCATCTAGTCAATCTACCTTTTACAGTCTAGTTTTAGGTAATTCAAGCAATAGTACTTCTAGTGCTATCCTTGAAGACTATCCTATCACCAACAAATCTCAGTTTCCAGAGTTCTGGGAGGGCATTCCATCAATTTACATAATGGTGGTGTAATATTTTCCATCCCACTCTTTACATGCTAACATTGTTTGCTTTTAAATAGCACTGCAAGCTGAGAAGGTTTTCATTGAGCTATACACGCTAACATCAAAATCTTTTTTCTGACTGGTACTGTGAATTTTAGTACCCTACAAAGTACACCTCTAGCCTGATATAACGCTGTCCTCAGGAGCCAAAAAATCTTACCACGTTATAGGTGAAACTGCATTATATCAAACTTGCTTTGATCCGCCGGAGCACGCAGCCCCGCCCCACCAGAGCTCTGCTTTACCGCGTTATATCCGAATTCATGTTATATGGGGTCGCGTTATATCAGGGTAGAGGTGTAGGTGAGTAGTTCAAGTGCATCGTCAAAGGTATATTGTCTTTGTTAACATTTCTCTGACAGTTTCTGTCATCTCATCTTGATGAGCCTAAATAATTCTGTGAAATCTGCAACTGTGGATTACCCTCTTTCTTAGATCACTAATACACTGAACACTGGTTCTAGTACAAAACATTTGTGCACCCAATTTTCAACATGGCAAAAGGTTAATAGTGACAGTCTAGCCCTGTTTTCCATCTCTTAAGCAGTTTTTAAATACATGGTATTCTTTCTCTTACCCCATCTATTAGGTTTCCTTAATCGCCTCTTGTAAAGGACTTTATCAAAGTGTTTTTGAAAGACCTCAGATCAGCTGGTTCTCCTTTAACCACTATATTGTTGACAATCCTAAAGAATGTCTTTTTTTTTTTAAGTTGATGCTGCCCCCTTAAGTCATTTGATGCTCTTCTCTAAAAAGAAGGAAAAAACAACATACAAACATTCAATTATTGACCTCTTGAGTATTGGAGCTGCCCAAACCTGCATAAAATGTACATACACCACAATCACAAAATTCAAAAAGAATTGATTTTCTTGCCATTTGTAGTGGCTTTGTGACACTAAAAGCTAGACAATAGAATTAGCAGGTCCCAAGACTTGAAATGCAGACTTATTTTCCACATAAATAATTGGTCTTATTATAAGAAGTTACTGGGTGTGGGGCCATATTTAAAAGGAGTTGCCTGACTTTTAAACAAAGCACTCAAGCCATTTATATAGTATACATTCTATGTTAATTTTCCCTAACAAAGGCACCCCACCTATCCTATCTATCCACAGCCTCTTTTTAGCAGATGATCTTTTTAGTATGCATGCTAAAAACTCTCTAAACAAAAATACCAAATATCCGGAGGATAATCTGGGTGGGACTGAAGAAGTTCAAAATTAACCTTTCCTCTCCCAACACTATATTCTTTAGTCATAAATGTTGTCATCTGAAAAGCAAGAGAATTCCATAAAATTATCAGTTAATTGGATCAAGCCTATACTTTTGCAGATGTTCTTCCCTAAAAGCAGCTATTTTAAACAGACTAGAATTATACCAACAATAGCGTACTAGATTAGAGAAAAGGATGTACAAAATGTGTTCTGGCAAAGACTACGTAGTGGCCTATGGAAAACTGCCAGGTCCAGCCATGTACAAGATTCTGTTTTTCAGTGGCTCCTCCATCTCTATTATAGCAATATTACAGTAATAAAAAGCTATATAACAGCTAAGCCCTGCTGGCCATTTGTAGCATACTATTGACATACTATAAAGGAAAATGGCTGTTAAAAAAAAAGGTGCAATGACTGGAAAGAACCAGCTGTCTAGTTTAGAACCTACCTATGTGGCAATATCTCAGAGATAGGAGTCTAAAGAAGACAAAACAAAAACAGGATTTTGTAAGCAACTTGGAAAGGACTGACTTTAAAGCTAAGCCCTGCAAGACATATAATAAAAGAGGGGGAAAGAAGATGTAGGAATAAGGGAAGGAAACTAAAGTAGAAAGTAGAGGGTGGGAAGCAACACAGCAGTAGGTGGAAAGAGAGAAGGAACACCAAGCAATTGAGGCCTTGTCTACACCGGCAAGTTTCTGCACAGTAAAGCAGCTTTCTGCAGTGTAACTCCCGAGGTGTACACACTGCCAAGCCACTTAGTGAGCAGAAACTGCACAGTTGCAGCGCTGTAAAAAAAAAAAAAAAAAAAAAAAAACACACACCCCGATGAGAGGTGTACAGCTTTCTGCGTCGGGGCTACAGCCTGGTCGATTGCAGCAGCCTCCGGGAAGTGTCCCACAATGCCTGTTCTCACCTCTCTGGTCATCGATTTGAACTCTATTGCCCTGCCCTCAGGTGACCAACCGTGAGCCCCACCCCTTAAATTCTTTGGGAATTTTGAAAGTCCCCTCCTGTTTGCTTGGTGACCCATGCAGTGGTCTCAGTGCATCTTTCCAGGTGACAATGCCTGCTCCACGCACCAGGTGATCCCCCGCTTGGAGCAATGCCGAGCTGCTGGACCTCATCAGCACTTGGGGAGAGGAGGCTGTCCAGTTCCAGCTGTGCTCCAGCCATATTATGATACCTATGGACAGATTTCACGGTGCATGACAGAAAGGGGCCATGACCAGGACACACTGCAGTGCAGGGTCAAAGTTAAGGAGCTGCAGAACTTCTACCACAAGGCACAGAAGGCAAACCGCCGCTCGGGTGCTGCACCCACAAGCTGTCAGTTCTACAAAGAGCTGGACGCGATACTCGGTGGTGACCCAACCTCACTGCGAAGGCCACTGCGGATACTTCGGTGGCTCGCGTGCCAGCCAAGAGTGGACCGAGTCGGGAGGAAGAAATCTTAGATAAGGATGTGGAGGGGGACCCAGAGGCAGCGGACGACTCAGAGGTCAGAGATGCATGCAGCCAGGAGCTCTTCTCTACCCTGGGGACAGGAATGATTATAAGGCCCCCCCCAAAGTGCTGGCTCTCCCCAAGAAGCACGTGCCCAGTGTACAGTATGGTCCTGGAACACGGATTTCCCCTGCCTCTGCAGTTACTCACCATTTTGGAGGTCTTGTGGCTCATGTGTGCTTGCCTGGAGACAGCCAGTTAGTGACAGGTATGTGAATAGTGTTTTAAATCACTGAATCAGTGGTCTGTGTGTTGCAAACAATACTGCTTCTGTAAAATGTTGCATTTTGGCTTCACAGATATGACCTTGGAAGCCCAGCCTCCCTCTTTGTTATTGGCGGCTGAACAGCTGTGCAGAATTAGAAAGCAACCACGAAGAACTAAAGAGGACTTTCTGCGTGATGTCATGGTGCACTCCTCAGCTGAAAAACATGAATTGAAGGAGTGGCGGGACAGCGAGAAGAGGGACCAAAAGGAGAACGCGATGCGCCAGAACGAAGCCATGGCGCGGCTCTTAAAAGCTATGGAGCGGAAAGCGGACACGTTCCAGGCGCTACTAGCACTACAAACCAAGCAGCTCCATGCCCGCCCTCCCTCCCCTGCAGCCACTTTTGCAAAACTCTTTACCATGCGCCCCCTAGACACCGCCATCACATTCAACCTCCTGGATCCAGTCTGTACCCACTGCATTCCACTCCTCCCCCCGTCACAGTCCAGCCCTACGGACTCCCAGTACCCACTGCACCCAACACCCATCCACTACAGTTTAGCCCTGTTGAAGTACAGTACTCTCTGCACTGTACTCCAAAGGACAAGGCTGCATATGATACCTGGACATACACAAATCTAACCATCCCAGGACCCCACCTCCTCCTGGGACCCTCCCTTCCCCCACAGTGCTGATGTGTTTTTTTTTTTTGTTTGTTTGTCTCTCTCCTACAGTTGTTTTTTTAGTAAAATAATTGTGTTGGTTTGAAAGCAATCTTTATTCCATTAATTGAAAGCAAACAGAGCCCTGCAAAGCAACAGGCAATTTTCTTAAACCTTCCTAGTGCATCATCTGCACCAATCACAATCACCTCCTAGCATTACAAGCACTGCACTCCCAGAGCATAGCAACAAATATTAGTGGCTTTCCACTTCAAACTGCTGCTTCGAGTCATCCCCAATCCTTATGGCCCCACGCTGTGGTCCTCTAATGGCCCTGGTCTCTGGCTGTTCAAATTCAGCCTCCAGGCACTGAGCCTCAGCAGTCCAGCCTTGAGTGAAGCTTTTACCCTTCCCTTCACAAACATTATGGAACATATAGCATGCGGCTATAAGCATAGGAATATTGTCATCGGCCAGGTCCAGATTCCCTGAGAGGTGGTAGCTAGGTCAACGGGAGAAGCTCTCCCATCAACACAGCGCTGTCCGCATCGGGGATTAGGTCAGTGTAACTACATTGCTCGGGGGGTGGATTTTTCACACCCCTGAGCAACATAGTTAGACTGATGTAAGTTTGTAGTGTAGACCTGGCCCAAGAACCCTACAATGCTTGGGAACAAGAGCAGCAAGCCAGAACTCTGATTAACCTATGGTCACAAACCTCCGCAAGTACTAGGATTTCTAAGCTTAAGTGAGAGTGCTTTATCAAAGATGTATTCATCTATTACAGATGAAGAGCATAAAACTATTAATTCTGTATATTTTTAAAGAAGCTCATTCTTGTGCTGGTTTCCCCAACACTCTACTTTGTCAGCAGAAAGCAAAATCACATTTACAATAACCCTAACCTCTGGGAAAAGATAGGGTATTACAGCTTCAAATACCAAAATTGTTTCAATTTGTTTCTGCCGACAGAACAAAAGTAAAAGGGAAGAGAAATACACCTCTACCTCGATATAGCGCTATCCTTGGGAGCCAAAAAATTTTACCGCATTATAGGTAAAACCGCGTTATATCGAACTTGATCCACCAGCGTGCGCAGCCCTGTCCCCCCGGAGCACTGCTTTACCGCATTATATCGGGTCGTGTTATATCGGGGTAGAGGTATATATAAACAAGTGAAATGAAAAGACAATAAGATGTAGGAAGCTAAGGCAAAATGGTGAACACTTTTTTTTTTTTTAAATAACAAAAGATTGCTACTTAAAAGGACAAAATAATTCTAAACGGAACTTCAGAAGTTCTACTTAAAGCCCACGAATTTTTTATAATGTTCCCTTAGGGTAAGCGCTGTATCTCCCTCAGTCAAATGTTTCCATGCCTTCAAGTTAATATCTCACTCTCAACATTAAAATGTTTTTGTTTAATTGATAACATTGTAAGTCATATGCATATAACTTGTACATAACACATTAATCTTTAAACAAAATACTCTTGATATTTCAGAAGTGCAGAGATGTTTATTTTGAAAAAGGAAAGTGTTGATGTATTTGCATTTTTAGTTTGCAAGATGGGAAAGTTACTCCATTTGTGATTTCTATTTATCTAAAGATATCATCATTCAGTATCTTCAATGAGGTGTTAAACAGCTGCAGGATGAGTCAGGTGGAAAACTAGATCTTAAGTGGTTTGACTCTGTAAGGCACTTGTAAGCTTTGACTAGTCCATGATAAACTGGAAAAAAATGCCAATAGGCTGTACACAGATAGCAACTCTAACTTAGATTAAGGCCTTGTCTACACTGCCACTTCACAGCACTGCAACTTTCTCACTCAGGGGTGTGAAAAAACACCTCCCTGAGTGCTGCAAGTTTCAGCTCTGTAAAGTGGCAGTGTAGACAGCGCACCCAGTGTAGACAGCTCTACTCCCAGCACTAGTAGCTACTCCCCTCCTGGAGGTGGTTTATTTATAGTGCTGGGAGAACTCTCTCCCAGCTCTGGTGCCGTGACTATACAGCCACAGCAGCGCTTTAACGTTGCTAGTGAAAACATGCCGTAAGTGAAAAAGACAGCTGAGTAAGGACAACTCTGGAAAAAAATCCTCTCTGACTAGGACTCCCAACTAGGTACTAATTAGTGCACATTATGATTGGTCTTGGAAAGATTAAATTATTGGTAAATATTGATTTCATCATATACATAAATCAACAATCAAAATTTACAGATGGCTAAAGAAAATTCTGCTTGAGAACTTAAGGATATTTATTTATATTTTAACAATTATAGCGTTAACTTTTTCAATCTCAATCTGTCATTAAATTATTTTATGACCCCCTTCCCACATCTGTGAAAATTTAAATGGATAAAAATAAAAAATGCCCCAAAATAAATATTGATATTATCCATCAAAATGTATATAAAATAAAAATCAAATTCTACCAAACCTAATTATGATGTAGACAATAGAATGAGGCCACTGGCTAATTCCATATAGAATACTGTGCCAAAAAAACTGGCAGATGTTAACTAAGCTACATTACTCACCTACAGTGGTTTCAAACTCATTTGTTCAAATATTCAGTGTTGAATCAAGACTGCAGAGAGACAATATTGGTTTCTAATAAAACTATCGCCAACAAGTATTTGAGGTCTGTTGTCAATCATCTACATCTGGGATTTTCAAAGTGCTCAATGCTGGCTTTAATCTAGTCTTTAACAGAAGAAAAAAAAAAACCACCACCCTATTAACTGATGACTACCACCACAGAAAGTCATACAGAACAGTGGTTCTTCAACTTGGGCCGCCGCTTGTTCAGGGAAAGTCCCTGGCGGTCCGGGCCGGTTTATTTACCTGCCGCATCCGCAGGTTCGGCCGATCGCGGCTCCCACTGGCCGCGGTTCGCCGCTCCAGGCCAATGGGGACTGCAGGAAGCAGCGCAGGCCGAGGCATGTGCTGGCCACCCTTCCTGCAGCCCCCATTGGCCTGGAGCAGCGAACCGCGGCCAGTGGGAGCCGCGATCGGCCGAACCTGCAGACGCGGCACATAAACAAATCAGCCTGGCCCGCCAGGGGCTTTCCCTGAACAAGCGGCGGCCCAAGTTTGAGAACCACTGATATAGAAGGTTCAGAATAATGAATAAAGAAGCTAAAATTTGAACCCTCTGAATTTCAAATCAAAGAGAAGTATAAAACAAAAGGTATGTTTTATTCCTCTTACAAGAAGTCTTGCAAATCTTTCAGATTTAACCATTACAGTTACTAGACAGGATTTATCTTTACCTTCTGCAGTATTCAAGCACAATGATTCTATACACAAACTATTTGATAATCCAGAATGGATATAAAAGGGGAACATTCTGCTTTAAACAGCAGGGCACTGAACTATGAGAAGAGACAGAGTGCATGGCTACATATTTAACAGATACATTTATGTCAAAGCTAAATCCAAATTGTTAGTAAGCAGTCAAATAACTATGTTTTAGTTTTTACGTTACTGGAATTATCATGCAAACACATCACTTTCTCACTATACTGCTTTCGCTGTAGAATGCTTCCTTTACCAGAAGCAAAAACATTCAAATGTGCATGAGACAGAATCCATACAAGTTGTTAACTACTACACCTCTACCTCGATATAACGCTGTCCTCGGGAGCCAAAAAAATCTTACCGCATTATAGGTGAAACCACGTTATATTGAACTTGCTTTGATCCACCGGAGTGCGCAGCCCCCCACCCCACCCACCCCCGGAGCACTGCTTTACCGCGTTATATCCGAATTTGTGTTATATCCAGTTGTGTTATATCGAGGTAGCAGTGTATTTGAATTGTTTTACACTGAAGTTGATACATTAACTCCTACATTGACAGCATCCCTTTAAAGCAACACTGTTAAATCTAATCAACTGCAAGATGTGAAATAATTCACTGCCAGTATTGTAACTTGACTTTTTGTTTGTTTCTCTCCTCTATGGCCACATAAAAGGCCAACCACATACAAAAGAAATTCACTGACTCTACAAAGAAAACAGTATGACTGACCACATGCACTATTATCAAATACAAGATGTATGCAAATGGGGGGGTGATAAAAACCTTAGTTGTTTATATCAATCGTACATAAGACTTCAGACAGAAGATTGTTTTTTAAGGTCTGCCACTTTGAATCAAAAGCAAAATTAAACCAAGAGTTGAAAAATTAAGATTTATAAAACAATCCAGTTGCTTAGTAAAATGCTCTGCCTGTGTACTAAACTGGGGAAGAGATTAAAATAAAATCTATTAGCCCCCAAACAGTGGTAAACTAGCCACAGTAGATAACAGAACTTCTGACTTTAAGCTTTCATTAAAATTGTTTCTAGACCTTAAGGTCATGAAAATAACCCAAATATAAACAGAATGTAGACAAATGAAGCAGAGTGATCTTCCTGCATCTGCTGGTAGACTACAGCAATGCCCCTTCAACTGCTTGGTAACTTTACCAAGCAGCAGCAGGATGAAATTAACAAGTTCTAGCCAGTTGCACAAATACAATTCAGAGCCTTGCTGGCAGCAGTGCAACTGTCAAGAGTGTCAGTTTCATGCTGCTGCAGTTAAGAAGAGATAGGAGCAGCAGCAGAGAAAGGCAAAGAAACTATTCACTGAAGGACCCCATAAAAGAGAAGATGCAGTAGGCATGTAGTATAAGCATCTCCCCAGATCCTCCACTTCAGAGCTGGCTAAGCAGGAGGGAGTAAAGCAAGGCTTAGGCTACGTCCTCACTACAGGGGGGGGGGGTCGATTTAAGATATGCAAATTCAGCTACACCAATAGCGTAGCTGAATTCGACGTATCCAAGCCAACTTACCCCGCTATGAGGACGGCGGCAAATCGACCTCCGCGGCTCCCCCATCGATGGCGCTTACTCCTACCTGCGCTGGTGGAGTACAAGCGTCGATTTGGGGATCGACTGTCGCATCCTGACGAGATGCGATAATTCAATCCCCGAGAAATCGATTTCTACCCGCCAATTCAGGCGGGTAGTGTAGACGTAGCCTTAGTCTACTCTAGAAGTTTGCCCGTACAGCTATACAGCAAACCCACCTAGTGTAGATGCAGCTTAGACCAGCAAAAACATTCTTACTTCTATAGTAAAATGCATTTCTTGACCAAAATAAAAACAAATTATTAAAATAATTTTAAATAGACTTGGCAGAATTTGATGTTTATATATTTTCCATGAATAATATCATTGTTCAATTTTAAGCCTTTTTTTCTGATTTTTATTTAAATGTTCACAGTTGTGGGACATTGGGGGAGGAAGTCAGACAATTATTTAATAACATGATGAGATTCAAGAAGTAAAAGCTTTATAATTTAAAACAAATTATTACATCAAAATATACAAAGGAAATATCCTTAGAACTCTAAAGTTCTCAAGCAGCATGTTTCTTATTTTGTCTCGCTGTACATTTCAAGTATTATCCAGGGAAATTATTTTTTCAGCAGTTTGTGAGAAATTGACATTTACTGACATTAACCAATAAAAATCAAATCCTTACAATGCTGATTATATCCTTCCTGTACAACTATTTTTGTCTTCCTTATTTTGGATCTTTGTTGCACAATAGTCACTGCAAGTGGAGAGAAATGCTTATGGTTTATTAAAACTTTACAGTTCAGGCAAAGAAAGATGCCTAGCACTAACAGCACCAGTTATTAACTGCTGTAAAGATCAATTAGATCTTGTAGCACTTATGAAAAGCAACAGATGGCAAAGTGTGGGACACTACAACAATAAAGACAAAGGGGGTGTTTTTTGCTCATATTGCTTCACCCCATACTCCCTTCAAATTAACAGAATTTACACTTAGGGATATTACAAGTATGTTAGAAGTAATATTATAGCATCTTAAAGTGCACAATTGCATTTATCTTACATTTTTTCATGTAACTTTTTATAAGCCTTAAAAATATGTTTTAAGATGTTAAGTACCATTTGAAATCTTTTGTACACTAACCAAAACCATCTACATTTACCAAGTTTCATAACAAACACACACCACGCCCAATGCTAAGAACACTCAAGCATTGCCCCTCAAAGTTCTAAAATATATAGCCATACAAAACTGCAGGAATCTAATATTCCTATCCAGTGATAAGTAGATTTCAAGTACAGATGGAAAAGGCAAGTTGAAAGGGAATATATGAAATGTGATCCTGCAGGTTTACATTTCAGGGGAAGAGCCAAGCCTGTCTCCAAGGCATAGGTAATTCTGAAGATAGAAGTTTTCTATTAACAAATATTGGATACCCCATCATCTGTTCCTCTTTTTTCCTTAAAATTACAAAGCCAAATGATACGAACTATTTGTTTAAAATGAAGCTATTACCAAGCAAGCTGCTTCAATAAGTAGGGAAGCAGAAACCTGAGAGCCAAAAGTGAAAGAGCAGGTCAACCAGTTGGTCTCCTTTCTTAAACATGAAGCACTTTTTAATTAAAGATGATTGATTTACACAATAGGCACTGACAGAGATACAACTGTACAGACATTAGGTATACAATTAGTTCAGTTACCATGGGGAGGAAAGATTGTACTGTGGTCAAATACACACATGCTGCCATGCCATTTTGTCTGCACCAAATTATACACATTCATCAAGAACACAAGACATTGATAGCATCCAAATCTGACTGAAGACGGCTTATTTGAAAGCTTAATTTTTTTTTCTGCCTATGATTCTGGTGGAGAAGCAGCACAGGTGGAGACTCATCAGGACTCATACTGAACCAATGCTCTATCACCAAACAAGGTTCAAGGCCTTACAAATGGCTCTCAGAGGCCACTGGTCTCATAGGCACCTCTTTTGTACTACACGGTGCCATACAAAAAGAGTGCTAGGCAAATGGCCAAGAGCCTCTAGGCTGCTTCTTATTCCTCTCTTGTGGACAAGAAAGTAAAATGAGAAGAGGAGTATTGGGCCAAATTCATCAATGACAGATCACCAATTAACACCAAGGATGAATTCGGCCCCTTTGGTAAGAATGCCACAAAATCACAATGATCAATTCTGACATGGCATTGTAATGAGGTGTCGATGCATGAAAATACTGCATTGTGGTGACAGTCATGACCCTCCAAATGAACATGTTGTGGATCTCCATGACTCCATTCACTGGGTGAAAACTGGATATACCCTGAATCCTGATTGATTATGGACCCAATACCCTAAACTGTACAGTCAGAATAGAGAACAATTCTAGCTACTTCCACATAAATAAATTCAGACCTCCACAAATCTGAGCATCAGTGCTACAAAAACCCAGATCCAGCAATTGGATCCTGTAGGATCTATCCTATTTTGGCCCTCACCAGCCAAATTCTATGACATGAATGAAGTATGGCTGCTACTATGGCACTAAAAAAGTTCAGACCCCATTGCATCCCAGCACTTGAGCTTAGCTAAAATCTAGATCTGGCATCTGGAGCTTGGCAGTTTTCTGGCCAACACTGTACAACCTAAATAAAAATTTGTGTAACAACATTGGAAAAATCTGAATCCTGACACATCTCAGCCCAATAGCACTGGAGAAACAAAATCTTGTATCTGGATCCTGCTAATTTTTAACTCCAGTCCCCCAAATTCTACTCTCTAAACAAAACAAAAATAGCAGGTCCCAGTAGACCTTAAAAAAAAAAAGTAGACCTTTTTGCAAACTGGGACAACAGTAACATAAGTAGATTCTTCTTGAGCCAGGTCTTTTTTAAATCCCAAATCCCAGAATTCTTCTAGCTAAAGAGAAATGCAACTCCAATTCTACGCAAAAATCCAGAGACTGCTCACTAGCACTGCAAAGACACATATCTGTACCCAGAGTCTTTTGGAGCCTACAATTTTTTTACCTCAAGCTCCCAAACTGGACTGTCAAATTAGACAACACACGTTGTTAATCTCACTCAAACAGAAAAATCCAGACTCCAACACTTCCTAGCGGAAGAACAATGCATAAAACATATACCTGGCACTTATGTCTAGAATGATCCAGCAAATTTTTATCCATAAACCTCTAAATTCTACTGTTTAGAACCTAGCTGCTCCTAGGACATCACAGAAGTCTGGCCCCTGACTCCACCAGCACTTGAAACAATCCAAATATGGCTCTGGATCAAGCAAGGTCTAGCCCAGTTTTTCCATCTCCAAAGTTTTACCTTTTAGCTACACCCAAAGTGGAGTTTTCCTTTTCTACACTAGTTTTCTATTTCACTTGTACAATTGTACGGGTGGTGAGGGGGGTAGCAGAGTTACAGGGAGTAGCACAGAGTGGAAAGAAGTGGAGGCTATGCAGAGGGGTCCTAGCTGTGTTGGGGCCTCACCTCCTGGATGCGTTTGCGGGCCCGCTGCAGCACCTCTTCGTAGCCCTTCTGCCGCAATTCACTCAGGCTCTCGTAGTACTCTTCGGGGTCGTCGGTCTCGGTGAAGAGCACCTGGGAGAGGATCTTCCACCCGCAGGTGTCCAAGCTATGTCCCAGATAAACCTGTAACTGGTAACACAGCGCGTCCATCTCCTGCTCGGACAGCTGCGGGGCCCCGAACAACACCGTCCACATGCCCGAGGGCTCCTCAGGGAAGACGGGCAGGCAGGGCTCTAGCTCCGAGTTCACCGAGCACAGCTGCTGATGCACGGCCCGCAAGTCCTGGAAGGAGAAGAGGCCGGCCCAGCTGCACTCCTCCCCCGAGGAGTCCGCGTCTGCGGCCGGCTCGGCACCTTGCTGGACGGGTCCCGATAGCAAGAGCAGCGGGGTCGCGGGTTCATCCTTCACCAACTCCAGCACCTCGATCTCCTCGGCCGCACCTGCTGGGCTCGGCGCCGCCGCCTCCGTGTTACGCGGAGGCCTCCGGACCGGACTGGCCTTCGTCCGCAGCGGACTCTTCAGTATCGCCTCTGCCCCGGCCGCGGCGCCCTTCTCGGTGCTCCGGAGCAGCGAGTCCGCGCGGGGATGCGAGGAGCTCCTGGCCGGGCTGGAGTCCGTCCCGCAGGCCGGGGTCCGGCGGGTCGCGGGGGCGCCAGCCTGGGCAAGGGCCCTGTGCTCCTGCCCCCCGGGGCTGCCCCGGCGCAACTCCCGCGACCCGCTGCGCTGCCGCTGAGCCGTCCGGTTGTGGCAGGTGATGGCGAACTTGCCCTCGATCTCGTTCCAGGCCACGATGAACGCGAACTTGTGCTTCTCTCGCTCGAGGAAGGCGTGGGGCCTCACCGCCACCCAGTCCGCCTCCAGCGTCTCCTCCAGCGCGAAGGCGGACATAGTGCCCCGCTACGCGCCCGCGCTAGGCATCCGCATCCGCCGCCAGCTCACTGCCCGCTTTCAGCCATCTTGGGGGAGAAGGATGCGCCGGGGGGAAACGGCCGCTCGCGAGCTCGGCCTCCTGGTGCCGCTCGTCGCCCAGCGCGCGCGACGCGGGCTGCGCCGGCCCCGCCTCCCGCCGCGGTATCGTCCTGCACCGGGCGGGCGGGCGCCGCCACAGACAATACAGCTCCCAGTACAGGTACTTCGCACGATCACGTGGGCCAGAAGCAGGCTCTGTTTACAAGCGACGCGGCCGCTGCGGCATCTCACCCCGCCCTAGGGTCCTGTCCCGCCCCCAAGCCACTTGCTGTCCCCGCCCCTCCGCCGGCTCCTCTCCTGTGAACGGCGGGGGGCGCAGGCGGCCGGCGCTCCTCCCCTGCCCCACGCCGCCAGACAGAGCTCCCCCCTCCTCCACGGGGGTGCTCCTCCCGTTCCCCTTCCTCACGCTGTCACCCGTCCGTAGCCTACGTCAGGCTCAGCTGAGGGGCGCGAGGAGCCGCACGTGCGGCGTTCAGAATCCCTGCGGCCCAACGGCCAAGGCGAGAGGGAGCCGGGGTCTGCTTGTCCGAGGCGCAGGCGCAGTTGGAGGGAAACAAAATAAAAGCAACAGTTGGGGAGAGAAGAGCCTGTGCCGGCTGAGACTTGAGTGACACGTTACCCTCCTAATCGCCTCTGTCGGGGCGGGGGGATTTAACTGGAGTCTCGCCTTCCCTGCAGCGAGGGGTAATTCGAAGTCAATCCTCCCCCGACTCCACAGCTGCTGGCTCTGGCGGATGGAATGTCCAGGCGAAAGTGCCATGGGGCGCTGCCGCCTCTGGGATAATGGGGGGTAAGGGAGGAGGGGTCAATTCCTCCATCTCTGTCAGTTCCGGGGCAACTCGGCTTTCACACTTCCTTTTGTCTTTGAAAACCCATTGTCTCTCTGGGTCCCATGATTTAGTTTCTCTTCCGTTTCATCCTGTTTTTCCTTGCCGCAAATCTGTAATCCCAAAACAACGTCAAGGGATTCTCTCCTCATTAGCTGCTACTCCGTGTAGGAGTCAAAGGGACAGCAACTAATCACTAACCCATCCTGCTGTTTCACTTTCTCCTCCACTGTCCTCTCTTCTCACACAGACTTTCGTTTCCAAAATTGCTTCCCTTGTTTTTTCAAAAAGGACACACCTAAAATGTATTTTTCTATTTCAGTCACCCAGCCCAGGAAAGGACTTAATTGGCATTGAAGGACATGTAAATCCCATGCTGTAATAATGAAGCCACATTCACTAAGGGTGGGTGCGGTTGGCTTGGGATTTTTGGTACCCTTCACATTCCCCAAATACAGTCTTTCCTGGGGAAATGGGAAAGGATTTGGTGTTTTATGTAGGTTATCTTATTTCCTTATATTGAGTTACTCATTGTGATACCTAGGCAACTACTGCACAAGTTAAAAACAAACCTCTGTTACCAGTGACTGAGACAAATAAAGTCCATGTCTGTTGCTGGTATTCCCTCCCTTCCTCCTGACTAGAAACTGACTACATGCATCCTGCATGACATCCTAAAACTATCAAACTGAGGTGCTGGAATACCTCTAAAGGGTAATTTCCAAAGTCAAGGGACCTCCAGCAAGAATGCTCACCCCCGTCCTGCCTTTAGGAGTTCATGTCCGTGGATAGGTAGCAAAAGCACTCTGGCAGATAGCAGCCTCTGATGGGACTTGGGGACAGAAGCAGTCACTGAAATAGCCAAGTCTTGGGTGGTTTTATAGATGATATCTTGATGTAAACTGAGAGCACCAAGGCACAGCAATTACATGCTCATGTTTGCCTGCCCTACTTAAAGGCGGATAACTTTATTCTGCATTGGTTGACGCTTCAAGTAATTCCAAATACAGAACATACTATATCTAAACTGGACAATTGCACTGTAAGGACCGCATCAAAAAAGGGATAACTAGTCACCTGTAATTCTGCTTCTTTTTTGATATAATTTGACTGGATTCCTGCTTTTGAGTCTCAGTTTCTTAGTATGAGACTGGGTGAAATCTCTAGCTTTCAAAGATTTTTGGCACTGAGAATTCAGTGGGGATAGAGGGTTGGGAGTTCTCCTGGGTGGGGAGACCCAGATTGTGGGTTACTGCTGGGGCAGAAACCTGATGTAGAGGGACACCGGGGTCCGGGAGGGACATGGGGGGCCAGCGGCAGGCGAGACGCTGGCCTGCAGAGGGTGCTCTGGGCTGGAAGAGTTAATTCCCAGGATGACCAGCAGGAGACACTGCGCTGGTGAGGCATCGCCACATGACAGTACTCCAAAGTAGGTATGCAGAAGGAAATGCATTCCTTTGCATTCAAGCATTGGACCAGACACATGCCGAGTGGTGTGGAAAACATGACTATACCAGACATAAAAGCTAGGAGGGAAGAACATCATCTCAGAGAAAAACTGGTTCGAAAAAGGGAGATACTCCAATGAAAGGTAACTTCTATCTGTCATGTAGGTTAAATGCCAACGCAGTTCAACAAATATAAATCAAACATAGCTTCCAATGTGAAAATGGTTTTCACTTTTGTGTCCAGAGAGGAAAGCTATAGACTGTTTCTGTCAGTTATTCAGAAAGAAACTCTTCAGGAGATGAGTGTAAATATCAATCTGATTTTGGGGGGGAGGGATAGCTCAGTGGTTTGAGCATTGGCCTGCTAAATCCAGGGTTGCAAGTTCAATCCTTGAGGGGGCCATTTAGGGAACTGGGGTAAAAATCTGTCTGGGGATTGGTCCTGCTTTGAGCAGGGGGTTGGACTAGATGACCTCCTGAGGTCCCTTCCAAGCCTGATATTTTTGTCTTTAATAATGCACAAATGAAAAAATATCAATGTGTAATACATACCAGTAATTATATCCAGTCTTTCTACTAATATTAGTACTTTTGAGATGCTAAAACTATGGAATCAGTATCTCAGGTCTTTGTGATCCCTGATTGAGCAAGTCCTCGGCACTTTGTCAGAGAGGAATGTATTACCCTAAAAAGGAAACTCAAGGTTGACCCAACAGTAGGAATTCAGTCAAAATGGTATCTTTAGAACAGGAATGGTTTCACTCCTTGACAACAGATAAGCTGTGGTGTCAGGACACTAGCAGCCTGTCATGCTGACCAATACTGTCTTATTTTTTCCTTGTATACCCCAATCGGTCTGGCTGTTTCCATCTTTTGTTTCTTGTTTTATACTTAGATTGTAAGCTTTTTGCGGCAGGGACTGTCTGTTCTGTGTTAGTAAGCATGTAGCACAGTGGGGTCCTGGTCCATCACTGGTGCTGTGATAATACAATAATAATCATCATCCCAGGGCCAGCTAAAGATGAAAAAAGGCACTTTGAGCCACTGCTGTCACCTGGGAATCTATGAACAGTGATATATCTAATAAGAATCTGGGCTGGCAAGCCAGTTAAAAGGTAGATTTACTACCTCATTGTAATGTGTAGTGGTGAGATAACTTCCATAGATTCCTCAATATGTTTTTTTCCTGCACACCAGTATCATCTACAACTTATCCAGATTGAGCCTGTGCCAGCTAGTTTTCAGACAGGATCCTAATTCAGCCAGGCACTGGGAAATCAAGGAAACTACAGAATCCAGGTTCAATGAGAAGGAGACACAAAGCTGAGTATGGTTCAAAACACTTCACAATCTCCACTAGCAGCCTCATATACAGTAAATGTTGAACAGGAGAGGTGGCAGGATGAAACCTTGTGGAACCCCACATGTGAGTGCTCTCAGAGAGGAATAACAATTGCCTATTACAAACCTCAAGGTCCTCCCTGAAATGAGTAATGTGAACCACTGTACAGTGATCTCACCCACACCTGGATAAAACATCTTCTGTCTACTAATGCCCTGAACAGCAGAAACATTCTTTAAAATGTTTGCTTAAACATTCCTATCACCTAATTTGTGACCCCTACAGAAAGAAAAGTGCTCAAGGCTTAACCATAATTACATCCTCTTGAATGGAATCCAAATGTTTAAACACTTTGCATAAGCTAGTTCTATTGCTAAGTCTTTTTGAGGAAACCCAAGTCCCATCACTGTCTAGGAAGCCTAGTATATTGGGAGAATTTAAATCATTTTCAAACAGTTCCAGTCTCCAATGCTGTTATAACGTCATTTATGTTCACATTGTCACATACTATGTTTACCAGTTATGCTACTGTAATTAGAGGGCTAGTCAATCAAATGGTTTGAAGCACTGTAGCAGTGAAGGTATTGTTTTTAAAACTGCCTCTGTTTTGAAGAATTGTTAAGTTCTGGCAGATCTATGTTTTACAACAGTTTTGAACAGGTTGTGTTGCTAGTGCGTATGCAATGCAAGTAAGGTAAAATGCAAACTTAAATCTAATGTTCGTAAATATCTTTTGTAGAATTTAGTAACTTTTCTAAAGGTGCATCTACATAAAGTGAGGCAGGGCACTTGATTGCATGAAGTGGTTGTTTGTCCTTGTGATGGTTTAGTGCATGTAGATAGCAAAATTTTTTACACTTTGATGTGTCCACTTATGGCACATCTTTCAACTGGGGCTGTATCAATGCATTCCAGTACTCATTAAGTACCTATTTTATCATGCCCACAACTGTTTTCTGAAAGCAGAGACTTTTGGTTAATAAAAGATGGTATGGGCTTAAAGCAAGAAGTTGATATTGGCAGCATTTAAGATTTTAAAGAATCCCTCTTTGGAGGGCTGGAAAAGATAAAAATTTAGACACAACACAGGAGTGGAAAAAGATTAGGGTATAATTTGAGTTTAATACAATAAGAATATATATATATATATAAACTAAGAAGTATAACTGAAACCAAAATTGTAATTGGAGGGACAACTGATACAGCCTCACACTGAAGGTGATGCAGGTCTCCAGGAGGCACCCTCTGCTACAGTCATTCATATGAGCAGTGTTCTCCTGACTGGTGGTCCCACTTTGTAGGTTGGTTGAGTCAAGAATCATGGTGCTTGCTGCATTTGATGGTTCACAGATCAATTCTTTCACTCACCCATTACTGCAACTGCAATTCCAACAGGCTGTTTCTCCAGGTGTGCCTGGGGTGGGAGAGGCCATGCAGATCAGACTGTGAGTAGATTTTTATTAGCCAGTATAGGAACTAGAATTTCAATTTTTTTAAAATTCACGTGGGTATTTTGTTGTTAATATTTGAATTTTCTTTGTGGTTTGTGGTTTTCCCTTTCTAGTAATAAATGTTCTTGACTGATTGTGTAAACTTATGGTTGTGGCTAACTGTATTGTTTCCTCTTTCTTGAATGTGTTTCTGTGCGCTATTAAAATCTTGCTGTTACAGCGTTGATAGATATATCATAGATATGACTGAAGAGACATTTTCTTTACAAAACAATTTTGAGGAATCATAATTTGGGGTGTAATTTCTCACCACTGTTGTCAAACCAAAAGTGAATTTCTGTGGGACTGTTCGGTAAGATTAGATTTGTCCAATTACAAACATGTGACTAAGATCTAAGCATGCACAAATGTTGTTCTCACTTTTTGCACTTGAAAAACTTATAATCAGCTACTTTTTAAAGCTTCAGACTTGCCATAGTCCTCAAGACCTAGTACCTTTGAAATATCTGCCTTCCTGAAGATGAGTAAAACTATCAGGACTGAGTTAACTCCTTGCATCCATGTAGCAGACAGCATGATAGTAATCAGATAGAATACATGCGCAGAAGCTTACATTAAAATTCTATAAAATGAAATGTATACTTGGATGCTACAAACCATCTCCTCTTCTTGCTAAAAATCATTTTCAGAGAAGGGAGAGTGGATATAAAGCTGTTTATCTGTCTGAAGTGGCTGTATCCCACAAGGGCATAGACTCATAATGTCAATGGTCTCCTGAATGGTTGTGCCTGCAGCCAATATGACTTGCGATCATCATCATCACCGTCCTAATGAGGATGCATTTCCTACTGAGAGAAGAGAGTTATAACATGAAGACTTCCCTTTATGTAGATGCCTGCTGATGCTTTTGCTTGCCAACATCGGTTCTGGGTCCCCTGAAAATATCACTTCCAGTTGGGAAGAGGAATAAGATGGGGGAAGTGAAGGATTGCATATATTGAAAGATAAAGAGGTTAATTACCAGTGATTGATTATTCAAATATATTGTTAATTTACATAGAACCTCACTCTTAAGTGTGCATGGACTCTCTACATTGAAACTGGAACCCCATATAAAGTAGTGACTTAGAACCATACACATGTTCTCACCCTCTACTGAATATTTGGATATGTGGTAATATAAGGAGCTGCAGGCTTGAGCCTCTTCAGTTCCTTCCACCTAATAAGAATCTGTATCTTAGGCTCTTAAAAAGTGGAGACAGAGGGTAGGAAGTATGAATCTCTACTGACAACCCCTGGAAGAACCACAGTTCCTTCTTTTCCTCCTTCGAATATTGTCAACATAAATCTCCACTTTTGGAAGACTAACTAGCAGTAACAGCACTCACAGGAGATGGATCTGAACAGCTAGTTAAATAAAAGACTGTAGAACTACTTTCCTGAATTAAGCATTAAACCCAGAAGCTGAGTCACAGGAATAACTGAGTAAATGTACGAAGAGTGTCAGATAGCAGCCTTACAGATCTCAGTAATAGAGATAGATATACTGTAGAGGCCATTGTGCATTAAGAGAATGCTCTACAAGTGAAATATAGTTCTATATACATATATAGTTAATAGAAAAATGTGTCAATAGTTGGTGCTCCAGAATATGCAGCATTGTTCTAGGTTTTGGAAGACCAATAAGTTGTTGTACACTGCAAATCACTTCCTCTGTGCAACTCTTTATATTCAGCTCTGTGAAGAAGGTGGGAAATACCTGTATTTTTTTTTTTTATTAATATGATGTGTACTTCTAGACGATTACTATCATGCTGTTTGCTACATGGATGCAGAGAGTTAACTCAGTCCTGATGGTTTTACTCATCTTCAGGACGGCAGACAATGGCTATAGATAAAGCAGGCCATGGTATAGGTGTCAACTCCTTTGAAGGTTTAGCCCTACCAAACTCTGATCAACAGCCTGTTTGATAACCCAGTGTGGTGGTTGGATTCCAAGTGGGGAAAAATGAAACAAAGGGGAGGGGTTAAAAGCTTCATTCCTCAATCTGAGCGAATCAGAAGGAGGCAGTGACCCTGCTCTCCCAAATGTTGAAGTACTAGGACTCAGTCAGGCCTACCTAAGTCTTAAGGGAAATGCTAAGCTTAAGATAGATAATATGCAGACAGGCCTTTTTGTTGTTTTAACCCTTTTCCTCTCTGGTGGTTATGTTCAGATGGATAAATCAGTCAGTAATGCTGTGTTTTGAAGAATCTGTTTGGCGTCCCTATGTTTACCAAGTGTTCACAGTTCTCAGAAGGAAGTCTGTAGCAGGGGCCAAACCCAGTTGGAGCTGCTAAAGAGAGAGAGTTGGTAAACAGGGGAGCTGAAATCTGGAGACCCAATCTAAAGATGGGATGGAATTCCACTTTTAGAGACGTGCAGGTGATGGGTCTGTCACCTGAAAAGCATGCCCATGGAGGGTCTGGAGAGGGGTCAAAGGAACAGCTTTCCCTGAAATCCTGACAGTTGTTAACACTGTGAACTAATGGAATGTGTTCTACAACCGATGCATCTGCAAGGTCATACCAGGTCTACATACACATTTGGGCCATTTGGACAATTTTTTGTTCAGAGATTTCTCTGGTACAGACATAATGGGGACAAACAAAAATTTCTTGCACCCAGTTCAAGAAGAAGGCATCAGTCAGAGAACTATCACTTTTTTTCCTCCTTTAGACAAAATTGTTGACAAGTTCACTCTTGTTCCATATTTGCAGAAAAGGAGTTAAACTATAAGGTCCTTGAAGTACCATTTGTGCTAGACATTGTAATTACTGCTCAGACGATCTGCTGAGATACTGACTTTGCTCAGAAGATAGGCAGCTATCTGTATTACAGTGATGAATTCTGCAGCCAGACTGCCTTTTGGCAGAGAAGACTAGACTAAATGCTGCTTTCAGTGTTGATTTAGTACATGATCCTGGCATTGGCTGTAAATGCCTATGATGTCTTTCTCTTAGTATAAGGGAGAAAAGCTTTGAATACTAGATGAGCCACTCATAATTCCTGTACATTTTAATACTAGATGAGTATTCCATCTAGCCTCTGCAGGATTCCACAGACGTTGTATCATTACATTTATTGACTGAGGTGAGCATAACAGCCTGTTGTAGATGCAACCAACATTGGCATTATACAAGGATTTGGACGCACAAATTTCTGACTGTATCCATCACAAAAAGAGAAGTAAGGACATTGCAGAATAGCCATCATTGACACAGCCCTGGTCTACACTACGGGGTTAGTCGAATTTAGCCGCATTAGGTTGATTTTAAAATGAATGCGTCTACACAACCAACCCCGTTCCGTTGACCTAAAGGGCTCTTAAAATCGACTTGTGTACTCCTCCCCAGCGAGGGAAGTAGCGCTAAAATCAACCTTGCCAGGTCAAATTTAAAATAGTGCAGACGCAATTCGATGGTGCTCCAGTGTGACCACTCTGGACAGCACTTTGAACTCCGATGCACTAGCCAAGTACACAGGAAAAGCTCCGGGAAATTTTGAATTTAATTTCTTGTTTGGTCAGCGTGGCGAGCTCAGCAGCACAGGTGACCAGGCAGTCCCCCCAGAATTGCAAACAAGCTCCAGCATGGAGCAAATGGGAGACACTGGATCTGATTGCTGTAGGGGGTGATGACTCTGTACAGGCAGAACTCCAATCAAAAAGAAGAAATGCTAAAATATATATGCCAAAATCGCACAGGGCATGGTGGAAAGAGGCTACAACAGGGACACACAGCAGTGCCGCGTGAAAGTTAAGGAGCTCAGACAAGCCTACCAAAAGACAAAGGAGGCAAACGGTTGCTCCGGGTCAGAGGCCCATACATGCCGCTTCTATGATCAGCTGCATGGCATTCTAGGGGGGGACCCTACCACTACCCCAACACTATCTGTGGACACCTGCAAGGGGGAAGTCTCACGCAACAGGGTGGAGTATTCTGTGGATGAGGAGGAGCAACAGGCAAATGGTGAATCCGTTCTCCCTGGCAGCCAGGACCTTTTCATCACCCTGGAGCCAATACCCTCCCAAGGCGGGATCCCAACCCTGAAGCCGGATAAGGCACCTCTGGTGAGTGCACACTTGTAACTAGAGTACAGGGTTTAAAAGCAATAGGGTTTAATGTTTGATTTGCCCTGAAGAATTGGGATGCATTCGCAGCCAGTACAGCTACTGGAAAAGTCTGTTAATGTGTCTTGAGGTGGAGCGGGAATCCTCCAGGGACACCTCCATGAAGCTCTCCTGGAGGTACTCTGAAAGCCTTTGCAGAAGGTTTCTGGGGAGGGCTGCCTTATTTCATCCTCCTCGGTAGGACACTTTACCACGCCAAGTCAGTAGCAAGTAGTCTGGAATCATTGCTGCACAAAGCATGGCAGCAAATGGTCCTGGGTTTTGGTCGCATTCAAGCAACATTCAGTCTATATCTTTCTGTGTTAGCCTCAGGAGAGTGATCTCATTCATGGTCACCTGGTTGAAATAGGGGAATTTTTGTAAGGGAACAGTAAAAGGACCCCGTTCATGCTGGGCTGTTTGTGCTTGGCTAAAAGGGATCATCCCGGAGAATAGCCACGCGGCGGGGGGAGGGGTGAAGGGATCATTCCAGAGAATAGCCACGCAGTGGGGTGGGGGGAGGGGTGTGCTGCACATCCACCCAAAAATGGCAACCCCTCCTTTTAAATGTAAAACCCACCCTTTCCCATAGGGGTGTGCTATGGGAAAGGGTGGCGCTGCAGTTTGAAACCATTCTCACATGTTATGAAGGCATACGAAGCTAACCCCGCGTACCAAAAGGCTTACCATGGCTGCCTGGAAACCGAATTCTGTTGCCCAGCTGTTTGTGATGTCACCATAGCAGGAGGCGCTCAATATAAAAGGCAAAATGCGACCTTGTACCTAAAGCACACGTGCTGTCTGCTGTGAATTGCTTGATGCGCTGTGAAAGAGTCTCCCTTGTGTTCTCAGAAATGTATCGTCTTAAATTTTACTCTCCCTTTTTATCCCCCTGCAGGTGCAAATGTTTCTATGCTCCCCCTGAAGTTATCGCAGATTAGAAAGCGAAAAAAATGCACTCGCAATGACATGTCTTCCGAGCTCATGCAGTCCTCCCACACTTATAGGGCACAGCTGAATGCATGGAGGCATTCAGTGGCAGAGTCCAGGAAAGCATTAAGTGAGCACGATAAGAAGAGGCAGGATGCAATGCTGAGGCTAATGGGGGAGCAAACGGACATGCTCAGGCATCTGGTGGAGCTGCAGGAAAGCCAACAAGAGCACAGACCGCCACTGCATCCACTGTACTACCGCATATCCTCCTCACCCAGACATCCAAGAATGTGGGCGGAGAGGCTCCGGGCACCCAGCCACTCCACTCCAGGGGATGGCCCAAGCAACAGAAGGCTGTCATTCAAACAGTTTTGATTTGTAGTGTGGCTACAATAGGCGATGTGGCCTTGTCCTTCCCTTCTCCCCTACCCCACCCGGCTTACCTTATCAGTTATTTCCCATGGGACTAAGGGGTAGGCTGGGTCTCCAAGGATAGCTATTGGCATTTCAACATCCCCAACGGTAATTTTCTGGGCTGGGAAGAAAGTCCCATCTGCAGCTTTTCGAACAGCCTGGAGTTCCAAAAGACCTCTCAACCATCCCATGTTGATGTCGGTGAAATGGTCCTTGTGAGCCACCAGTGCTTGCAGCACCATTGAGAAGTACCCCTTGTGGTTTACGTACTTGTTGGCACGGTGGTCCGGTGCCAAACTAGGGATATGCGTTCCATCTATCGCCCCACCACAGTTAGGGAATCCCATTGCAGCAAAGCCATCCAGTATGACCTGCACATTTCCCAGAGTCACTACCCTTGATAACAGAATGTCAGTGATTGCACTGGCTACTTGGATCACAGCAGTTCTGAAGTAGACTTGCCCACTCCAAATTGATTCCTGACTGACCGGTAGCATTCAGGCATTGCAAGCTTCCAGAGGGATATTGCTCTTTCAACTGTCAGGGCAGCTCTCATCTTGGTATTCCTGTGCTTCAGGGTGGGGGGAAAGCAACTCACAAAGTTCAAGGAAAGTGGCCTTACCTATGCAAAAGTTTCGTAGCCACTGTGAATCATCCCATACCCGCAACACTATGCTGTCCTACCAGTCTTTGCTTGTTTGCCAGGCTCAGAATTGGCGTCCCACTGTATCAACTAGCCCCACTACTGCCATGATGTCCTAATTGCCGCAGCCTGTGCTTTCAGGAACATCTGTGTCCATGTCCTCATCACAATCATCCTCGTGCTGGTGTCTCTTAGCCCGGTTCTGCACATACTCCAGGATAATGTGCAAGATGTTTACAATGCTCACAACAGCAGCGGTGAGCTGAGCGGGCTCCATGCTTGCCGTGGTGTGGCATCCATGGGTAACCCATGAAAAAAGGTGCAAAACGATTGTCTGCCATTGCTTTCACGGAGGGAGGGGCAACTGACTACATGTACCCAAAACCACTCCCAACAATGTTTTTGCCCCATCAGGCATTGGAGCACTCTTCTGACTTCCCTTTGCTTCTCTTTCAGAAAGTCATTTTTCTCCAGGGAAGCAAGGAAATCTGCGGGGGACATAAATTCTGCATATGCGCAGTGATGCAGAATTCCCCTTGGAGTAAATCTATCTATCTATATCAGTGGTTCTCAACCTGTTTATCAATATGTTACGTGGGCTGCAGGTTTAGAACCACAGCACACATCCCTTAAAACCTACAGTTCCTTATGCCCAACACTCCCCCCTAACCGGAGACCATTTAAATAGTACCATAAAGAAATTTTCTTTTATTGTGCTACAGACTGAAGTTGCTGGTCCTTTTTTCCAGATCAAAACACATTCCTCTGGGGTAATTTGCTATCCACATCTTTTTCCCAGCATGTCCTATATGGAAACTTTGTTGTTAGGAAAGCTGTCTGCAGAGGTTAATATACATTTGTTATAATTTTTGTTTCCTAATTGACCAGACTCCATCACTTCTATTTAAGATAGCTTTCTGTATAAAACAGGTTTTCTAGAAAGTTGAGAAAGATAATGCCTGACTTGAAAGTACTGGTACCAGGGGAGAGTGGGCCAGTTAAAGTTAATTTTGGTTCTAAATAAGTTAGAAAAGTTTCTTTACTGAGTAGCTGGCCAACCATGAGTATTCCATGGTTCTCCTAAACTTTTAATCTTTCTGGTTCACAATTGGTTTAAGACAGGGGTCAGCAACCTTTCAGAAGTGGTGTGCCGAGTCTTCATTTATTCACTCTGATTTAAGGTTTCGCGTGCCAGTAATACATTTTAACATTTTTAGAAGGTCTCTTTCTACAAGTCTATAGTATATAACTAAACTATTGTATGTAAAGTAAATAAGGTTTTTAAAATGTTTAAGAAGCTTCATTTAAAATTAAATTAAAATGAAGAGCCCCCCAGACTGGTGGCCAGGACGCAGGCAGTGTGAGTGCCACTGAAAATCAGCTCGCGTGCTGCCTTTGGCACGCGTGCCATAGGTTGCCTACCCCTGGGATAGAAATAGAGAAGAAAATAATATCACTCTGTAACCCAGAGTGCAAGAACTATACAGGCCTTCCCTTCCTAATTATGTTTCAATCAGCAGAAGCACTGTCTGGGTGAGTACAAGTATCACACAATATGACTGAGGGGTTTGTCTTATCCAGTGCAATTTTTCTTTTTATTTATTGTCTGTTAAATCAGCTCAAACAAATTGCACAACAAATGTATAAACAAATAGTGCATTTTGTTTTTGCACTACAACACTTCCATTCATCAACAAAATATGACACAATTTCGGCTTCTCTCCCTAACACTGATGGCTAATATCTATTCATTGTGAGTGGGGGAGAGAGTTACCCACAAGAAGTGAGGAAAAAGAGTTACCCACACATGAGGAAAAAGCAGAATAGAAATAAAATGGCAGTGCCTAGCCTGGCTGTAACTCAGTGGAGACCAAAGGAAAGCAAAAAGGTGTCACAGTCCCACCTACACTGAGTTCTAACCTGATTTTTTTTTTGACAACTGTTTTATATAGACAAACACGCATTAGTGTCATGTTGTTACCCGGGGTTCTTTCAACCCAAAGCTCTTGGTAACTTTTACTCTGTGCGAGGTGGTGTCAGGAAATAAATCAGGGGAGACATGGCCGTCCAACCGATAGATGGCTGGCACAAACAGGACAACACAAGAATGCTTTCACTTAAAGCTAAACTTTACTTAGTCTCAAGCACATACACACGTCCGCAACAAGTTAGTAAAACACCCCCAACCCTTGATAATTACTAAAGCTGAGTGTGACTCTCGAGTGACGTAGCAGCAGGCTTCTGGTGGCCAAATCTTTCACCTGCCGGTGGGGACTACAAGATGTATCCAAAGGGAGAGTCCAAAAAGAGTCCCCAAATGAGTCCAACTACCTCTAACTTTTCCCCTTATTTATACATTAGTAATAGAATGACATGTCCCTTAAAGAAAACTTGTTAAGTAAGCAGTTTCAAAGAGGTTCCTTCTGATTACTGATTAACCAGGTGTGAGTTTTTCCAGAGTTTGCGGCCTTGAGACCCCAATAGACATTCCTGGGGCACATCCTGCTCTTTAAAAATGCACGTATCAGCAACTTCAACACAGTTCTTATCAGGAAGGACGTGGGGTCAAGCTGCCCTTTCTGTGGCACCCCAACCCTCACCCCCCCCCGCCTTGGTCAAGCTGAGACTGCTGAATAGGCTGCTTTTAACAATAAGCCATAGTGGTTTCAGGCACTTGACTGGTTTGCCAAAATCTCCCCATACAATGTGACATAATATCACCAAGTAGCTGAAGACAGACAGCTTTAATACTCATTTTAATTATTGTATAGCATACACACCCAAACCCAAACTATCTAGAGATATATTCCAGGAAAATCTTGTGCTTCTAGATTTTAGATTCAATCACAGTAGAGCCTCCCAAATATTATCTACCAACTGTATGGTTGACTCCATATCCCAAAAAACAAATCTGTCATGAAATATTTGCAATCTCCCTGGTTATAATATGGAAGCTTGAATGTGGAGAGCCAAAAAAAATGTTATTGATGTTCACCAGTTCATTTTTCTCTCCTGAATTTGTTGTCTCAGGTTGAGAAATGATCAATAATTTCTGTTTCTGGAAATCAATGTTATTCTTTTCGTTACAAGGTGACAGTCCATTTAGTCTCTTCCATGAACTACAGTCATTGTGTTAACAGGATTTCCTTGGACTAATCTGTGTGTAAGAATCTATATCAGTTGCCAATGCATATGGTGCTTAGATAGTATGTTGATGTGTGCAATATAAGAACTTGAACACAATACAGTGTTGTCATCTTCCTTCAGAATATTCCAGATCTTACAAAGTCATTTCTCTATAAAATGTACTGGATCTTTCCCCTCACTGCCTGTTAAGATGCCTAAAATTTAGACAATTTAAAATGTATGTTTCCTTATAAAAATTCTAGCTGGATTTTTCTAAATTCTCTGTTTTTCCAGTCTTTGGTGCAAATGATCATTATTTTCTTAAATCTAAAGTTTCCATTACTAGGCCTCTCATCATACAAATCTCAGGTCAAAACTGTCCATGTGCTGTACAACTGTTGTTGGTTTGCAAAATAATGTCTTTACTTTAGTCTGTGGTAGGGTTACCATACGTCCTCTTTTTCCCGGACATGTCCGGCTTTTCGGCACTCAAACCCCCGTCCGGGGGGAATTGCCAAAAAGCCGAACATGTCCGGGAAAATGCTGGCCAGGCACTTCCCCTCCCACGGCAGCTCTGCTCCTCCCCTGACTCTTTGGCCTTGTCTACACTACGAGAGTAGTTCGATTTTACTTAAATCGAATTTTTGGAATCGATATTGCAAAGTCGAACGTGTGTGTCCACACTAAGGACAGTAATTCGACTTTGTGAGTCCACACTAACGGGGAAAGCGTCGACATTGGAAGCTGTGCACTGTGGGCAGCTATCCCACAGTTCCCGGAGTCCCCGCTGCCCATTGGAATTCTGGGTGGAGCCGCAAATGCCTTCTGGGTAAAAAAAATGTGTCCAGGGTGCTTTTGGGTAACTGTCGTCATCCGTCCATCACTCCCGCCCTCCCTCCCTGAAAGCGCCGGCGGGAAATCAGTTCGCGCACTTTTCTAGTCAGTGACAGCGCGGACGCCACAGCACTGCGAGCATGGAGCACACTGCGACCATCGCTGCAGTTGTGGCCGCTCTCAACGCCTCGCAGCTTATCATACACCTTTCCCTGAGGCAGATGCAGATAAGTCAGGCGAGGAGGCTACGTCACCGCGGTGATGGCCTGAAGTCCGAGAGTAGCACAGACCTCTCAGAAAGCAGGGGACCCAGCGCCGAGGACATCACGGTCGCAATGGGTCATGTTGATGCCGTGGAACGGCGATTCTGGGCACGGGAAACAAGCACTGAGTGGTGGGACCGCATAGTGCTGCAGGTCTGGGATGAATCCCAGTGGCTGCGAAACTTTCGCATGCGGAAGGGAACTTTCCTGGAACTTTGTGAGTTGCTGTCCCCTGCCCTGAAGCGCAATGACACCCGGATGCGAGTAGCCCTGACTGTCCAGAAGCGAGTGGCCATAGCCCTCTGGAAGCTTGCAACGCCAGACAGCTACCGGTCAGTCGCGAACCAGTTTGGGGTGGGCAAATCTACTGTGGGGGTTGTTGTGATGCAAGTAGCCAAGGCAATCGTTGATGTACTGCTGCCAAAGGTAGTGACCCTGGGAAACGTGGAGCCAATCATAGATGGCTTCGCAGCGATGGGATTCCCAAACTGCGGTGGGGCCATAGATGGAACTCACATCCCTATCCTGGCACCGGACCACCAGGCCAGCCAGTACATTAACAGAAAGGGCTACTTTTCCATGGTGCTGCAAGCACTGGTGGACCACAGGGGACGTTTTACCAACATCTACGTCGGATGGCCGGGCAAGGTTCATGACGCTCGTGTTTTCAGGAACTCTGGTCTGTTTAGACGGCTGCAGCAAGGTATTTACTTCCCGGACCACAAAATAACTGTTGGGGATGTGGAGATGCCTATAGTCATCCTCGGGGACCCAGCCTACCCGCTAATGCCCTGGCTCATGAAGCCCTATACTGGTGCCCTGGACAGTGAAAAAGAACTCTTCAACTACCGGCTGAGCAAGTGCAGAATGGTGGTGGAGTGTGCTTTTGGCCGTCTCAAGGGGAGATGGAGAAGCTTGCTGACTCGCTGTGATCTCAGCGAAACCAATATCCCCATTGTTATAGCAGCTTGCTGTGTGCTCCACAATCTCTGTGAGAGCAAGGGGGAGACCTTTATGGCGGGGTGGGAGGTTGAGGAAAATAGCCTGGCTTCTGATTACGCACAGCCAGACAGCCGGGCGATTAGAAGAGACCAGCGGGACGCGCTGTGCATCCGGGAGGCTTTGAAAGCTAGGTTCCTGAGTGAGCAGGGTAACCTGTGACTGTAAAGTTTGTGTACAGAGAAGCCGAACCTGCCCCCATTTCTTTACCCAGTTAATGTTGACTATCCTCTCCAGTTACATACCCCCTTCTCCCCCCCTTCCAACACACGTTTCGAAATAAAATCAGTTCTACTTTGTTAATGAACACCGTTTTCTTTACTACTGTTTTCGCGGGAATTTTTTAAAACTGGGACGCGGATTGTGGTGCGGAGCGGGTGTAGTGTAGTGACGCAAAGAAAGCTTCTAAACTCAAGGATTGACAGGCTCCGCTGTGGTGGGCTGGTTCTTTCAACGGAGCCTGTCACCCCTCCTGATCGGGACTGTGTGTATGGGGGGGCTATGTGACTTTGTGGCAGGGGGAGGACGGTTACAGATCTCCTGCTGTGTGGCTCTGTGATCCTGCATAAGGACCGCCGCTTAAGATCTGTAACTGCCCTCCCCCGCCACAAAGTCACAGAGCAACCCACCCCCCACTACAGAACATGAAAACCACCTCCCAGACTGACCAGGGCAACTAGTCACTGCACTGTGTATGTGCCCTGCTGCTGTACCTGCCCCCGCCTATGTACCCTGCCAAAGGTGACTGTCCTGTCCAATTACCATCCCCCTTTCCCCCCCTCCTCCAAAAGAACATGATGGAAACATTAGTTAACAGAAACATATTTTTTATTATCAACTACACATGGAACTGGGAGGTGAAACTTGGACGGGGGCTTGTGTCAGGCGGGAAGGAAAGAACTTGTCAAATTTTGGGGAATGAGAGCCTTCTGCTACTAGAGCTCTCTGCAGGGGTGGAGTGAGAGTTTGCGTGGACTCTGCCGCCTCTCCTTCTGTGCACTTTGGGTGAGGGGGGTATGGGACTTGGTGGCGGGGGAGGGCAGTTAGAGATGGACTGCAGTGGGGCTCTGTCCTCCTGCCTCCGTTCCTGCAGAACATCCACAAGGCGCCGGAGCGTGTCCGTTTGCTCCCTCAGTAGTCCAAGCAGGGTTTGAGTCGCCTGCTGGTCTTCCTGCCGCCACCTCTCCTCCCGATCCATGTTTGCTTGCTGCATTTGGGACAAGTTCTCCCGCCACTGGGTCTGCTGTGCTGCCTGGGCTCGGGAGCAGGCCATAAGCTCTGAGAACATGTCCTCCCGTGTCCTCTTCTTCCTATGCCTAATCCTCGCTAGCCTCTGGGAGTGTGATGCCAGGCTAGGTTGTGAGACAGTCGCAGATGGGGCTGTGGGAATGGGAAAAAGGGAGTGAATTCCTCAGAAAGATAAATGTAGTTGTGAACAAAGAACATAGTCTTTCTCTGTGAACAAGACCATGCACAGCACCTATCACATGCGCACTCAGCACAAGGTCGAATTCTCGGCCTTCGCATTCAGTGCCTGGGGTCTTGCACAGCACATTTGAGAAGCGTGTCAGGACAACGGAATTTCTGTTGCAGGCAGACATGGTAAGCCGTAGACTCGTGGCAGCTTAAAACTTTAATATTAGCAATGGCCTCATTTCACATTGAAATCAATGTCGGTCCCTGCTGCCAGCAATCCGGCAAGCAGGAACTCTGCTCCTGTCCCACACCCTCGCGGCTGTCCCCGGGAACGATCCCTTTCGGCTGCCCCTCTCCCGCCTCCACCGCGTGGCTGCAAACCAGCGGTTACAGTTCTGTAAAGGAACGGTAAAGCAGTCCCAACACTAACATTCCCCTACCTCATTCAAAGCAGGTCACCATGAGCGACATCACCCTCATGAGGATCTCTGACAGCGAGAAAGAGAGAATGCTCCGGGAAAGCCTCCAAAGACCAGGGCCGTATGCCGCCCTGCTGTGCAGAGCAATGATTCCCGAGTACTTGCTTGTCTCGTGGCGCGGCAACGTGTCGTACTACGGAGGACCCAATAAGGCCGCTCTCCCCAGGAACCTAATGCAACGGATTTCCAATTACCTCCAGGAGAGCTTCCTCGAGATGTCACAGGAGGATTTCTGCTCCATCCTCGGACATATAGACCGCATTTTACTCTAGCTGCTGTAGCAGTGACTAAACAGTAGAGCGGCTTGGGCAGGACAATCATGCAAAACTGGACATTGCTAGATTTTTTTTTCAATAGTTGCACTGCCCATGACTGAACCGTTAAGCGCCTAGGGCAAACTAATCATGAGAAACCCATTTTTTTAATTGTTAATATTCCTGTTCTGTTAAAAATAAATGTTTAGATGTTTACAACACTTACTGGCTGATCCTTCCCCAGATTCTGTGTCCGGGGTAACGGCTGGGGACGGTTGGTAGGGGATCTCTGTAAGGGTGATGAAGAGATCCTGGCTGTCGGGGAAATCAGCGTTGTGAGTGCTGTCGACTGCCTCGTCCACCTCTTCTCCTTCCTCATCTTCCCCGTCCGCTAACATGTCCGAGGATCCGGCCGTGGACAATATCCCATCCTCAGAGTCCACGGTCACTGGTGGGGTAGTGGTGGCGGCCGCACCTAGGATGGAATGCAGTGCCTCGTAGAAACGGGATGTCTGGGGATGGGATCCGGAGCGTCCGTTTGCCTCTTTGGTCTTCTGGTAGCCTTGTCTCAGCTCCTTGATTTTCACGCGGCACTGCGTTGCATCCCGGCTGTATCCTCTCTCTGACATGTCTTTAGAGATCTTCTCATAGATCTTTGCATTCCGTTTCTTGGAGCGCAGCTCGGAAAGCACGGACTCATCACCCCACACAGCGATGAGATCCAAGACTTCCCGATCAGTCCATGCTGGGGCCCTCTTTCTATTCTGAGATTGCACGGCCATCACTGCTGGAGAGCTCTGCATCATTGCCAGTGCTGCTGAGCTCGCCACAATGTCCAGACAGGAAATGAGATTCAAACTGGCCAGACAGGAAAAGGAATTCAAATTCAAATTTTCCCGGGGCTTTTCCTGTGTGGCTGTTCAGAGCATCCGAGCTCGTACTGCTGTCCAGAGCGTCAACAGAGTGGTGCACTGTGGGATAGCTCCCGGAGCTATTAGCGTCGATTTCCATCCACACCTAGCCTAATTCGACATGGCCATGTCGAATTTAGCGCTACTCCCCTCGTCGGGGAGGAGTACAGAAGTCGAATTAAAGAGACCTCTATATCGAACTAAATACCTTCGCGGTGTGGACGGGTGCAGGGTTAATTCGATGTAACGGCGCTAACTTCGACATAAACGCCTAGTGTAGACCAGGCCTTTGGCTCTGTTTAAGAGCCGAGCTGCCCAAGCGCTATGGGCTTCAGGCAGCCCCCTTGCCTCCAGACCCCAGCCGCCGGCCGGGCACTTCCCCTCCCGGGCTCCAGTGGCGCAGGGTCCGGAGGCATGGGGGCTGCCCAAAGCCGGTAGTGCCACATGACAGGGGTAGGCTGACCCCTAGGGACCACTACCCTTAAGGGGACAGACTACTGTGTCTCACAATAGCAAAGGTATGACCTCACCTCCTTTTCCCTAGACATACCCCTTTCATCAGGAGTGAGGATGGAGGTGGCCAGTGGCCCTATACCAACAGAGGATCCCTATACAGGGAAATCCTCCCAGGGCCATCTAAGCCAGGGTTATGGACATATTGCACTGCCAGATCAATGCAAAATGACCACTTGGCACTGAAGAATCAGGCCCCCATGTACTGAATTATGCCTTTTAGCCTTGTTATTAAACCACACATATGAGTGTACTTCCTTTCAGGCACAGTATGATAATATACACTTTCTGGTGAAGGAAAAGGATTATGGGGTAAACTTTCCTAGCTGAAACATGGCATCTCATATCAGGGGAAGTGCAGATCTGGATCTCCTACAGCCAAAGGAGAATTGAGAATCACTTCTGCAGATTTGTTAGTACACAGGGATTTCTCAGTTTTTGGGAGGTCTGCACCTACATCATCCTGGCATAACATTTTAGCTCTGAGTGATAGCTGTGGAAATTTTAAACATCTTAGAATATATCTTGAATATCCAAGTTTTTGCTGGATAGTTGAAACTACTGTTCGATTCTTAGCAAACCTAAAACAAGGAATCTCTCTGCCTACTATGTTTGGTTTTCCTTCCTGTATTTGAAAGTGAAGTTTTTGCATTGTCACATATTACTTAGTATACAAAAACTCTAATCAGGATCAGTGCTAGACACTATACCAAAAAAATACCAAGACACAGCCCTTGCCCCAAGGATCTTAAAATCTAAATTCCCAATCCTTCAATGAGCTCTGCACAGGCAGACCCTTGTGTCTGCACAAAGCCTCTTGCAGGATTGAGGCTTTAGACAAGCAGTGACATATCAAGTGGAGGTGGAGAGGGATCCAATCAAATATAAACAATCTGAACATACATTTGCTATTATTATTAATAGAAATAAATAAAGGTAACTTTGTGTTCTTCACCGACTCTAAGGAATACATATTTGGATACAACAGGACCACCTGTTTTATGTATGAAATCTATGCAATTATATTGCAAACAAACTTTGCTTCAAGAACATTTTTGGCTCGGCTGTGAAATAGCACAATGAGCCTTTGTTATGCTCTCAGCAGAGCTATTTATGTATTACAAGTGACTTGCCTAAGAACTGATTCCTCTGATGTTCTTCTTCCACACACTCAAAATTTAAACTATATTGATAGAGATGTTTATATGAGCAGAAGTAATTAAAATTATCTAACAGACAAAGAATTCTGACGCTAGCAATGGGCCTGAATTGCAAACTTCACATTGAGATCTGTATCAAAACTTTCCCCAACTTTGGAGGGGTGTTCAGCTCCAGGGCTTTGATTCAACTGAAACGGAAAATAAAACAAAAAGCTCTACATAATTCACATCAATTACACTCATCTTCAGTTGAAGTGAAAATGAGTCTCTCAGTCTCTTAAGCAGAAAAAGGAGGTCACGAAACAAGAGGGAGATAATTGGATGCTGGGAGGAAAGGGATCCTATGGCAGAAGGGGTTTATGAGCATCTGCCAGTGTATCATGCAGGATCCTTGTGGTGCTGAATAAGGGGAGTGAGCTGCCAACAGCTTCACTTAAATATTCTTAATGCCATTAGAATGAAGAAGTGCTTTTAAAAGGCCTCCTTCCAAAAATCCTTACTGTCCCTACATAGGAAATGAAGGCTGGGCTAGTGGCTAAGGTGCAAGTGTTGGACTTGGCACATCTGGGTTCAAAGCCATCCTCTGCCACAGAGTTTGTATGACCTTAGGCAAGTCACTTAGCTTCTCTGTGCCACAGTTTCCTATCTGTAAAATAGGACTAATAGTACTTGCTTACCTTATAGGGATGTTTTGAGGATAAATACGTTAAAAGATTGTGGGGTACTCAGTACTGTAGTAACAGGGGTAGGTAAGTGCCTAAGAAAGATAGGAGTCTCTCTCCCCAGGATTTTGCTGTAATGAAGCCTATTGAACAAAGACTAGAGGCTATACTTATGGGATGGGAGAATCCATTTTGAGAAGCAGTGACTCTGAAAAAGATTTGGGGGTTGTGCTGGATAATCAGTTGAACATGAGCTCTCATTGTGGCCAAAAGAGCTAATGTGATCCTGGGATGCTTAAACAGGGAAATGAGGAGCAGAGGTTATTTTACCTCGATATTTGGCACTAGTGAAACTGTTCCTAGAATATTGCATTGTTCTGGTACCCACAATTCAAAAAAGATGTTGATAACTTGTGTAGAGTTCAGAGAAGAGTCGCAAGAATGATTAAAGGATTAGAAAACATGCCTTATAGCGATAGACTCAGGAGCTCAATCTATTTAGCTTAACAAAGAAAAGGTTAAAGGGTGACTTGATCACAGTCTGGAAGTACCTACATGGGGAACAAATATTTAATAATGGGGTTGTCAATCTAGCAGAGAAAGGTATAACATGATCCAGTGGCTGGAAGTTGAAGCTAGATAAATTCAGACTGGAAATAAAGTGTAGATTTTTAATGGTAAGAGTAATAACCACTGTAACAATTTACCAACGGTCATGGTGAATTCTCCATCACTGACACTGTTTTAATCAATATTGGATGTTTTTCTAAAAGATCTATTCTAGGAATTATTTTGGGGGATTTCTGTGGCCTGTGCTATACAGGAGGTCAGACTAAATGGTCGACAGTGGCCCCTCCTGGCCTTGGAATGTATGAATCTATGACATAAGCTTCTTCATGTGAGTCATGTTCTTTCCTTTTTGTGGCATTATACTGTATAATTATTATTTATTAGTAGTAGTATTATTTTATGTATTTATACATCACCAAAATTCTGCATGGTGCTTTACAGATAAATGGTGCTTCTCAGGAGAATTCATTCTAATGGCTTGCTTGTGCCCATTCTTATGTAACTATACAAGGTGGATGGGAGAGTGTAAGAAGTGTTCCTTCATCTCTCACCCCGCCTGTGCAGAGGCTGGGTGCCATGCAGGTGTGGAGCACTGGCTTTGTTCCCTGCTATTGCCCCATGGGTATTGGCTGTCTAAAAAAGGGTGGGGTAAAGTGAGTTAATGACCTTGCCTCCCTCCACGCCAGTCCACAGGCATGAATGGAATCCTAGAAGCTCTAGGAAGAATTCTGAGTCAGATGGCCTGATTTTTAGAGGTGCTGAAATACATGCAGCTCTCAATAACTTCAGCTGTAGTTATCAGTGCTGCTCATTGCTAAAAATCAGGCCCAGTATTTCTTTTGTGCACTCCCACCCACACCATTTCCAAGACAGGACATAATTTAAAGCCACAATCTGGCCCTAAGTTCAACATCACTCAAAAATAGAGGATGACAGACACCAGTTGTGGGGTGTATGTGCCACACACAGTACATAACCAAATTAATTTAATAACATTGTTGGTTCTCTATGCTTATAAGCTTGTTTCTTGACATAATAAATAATTTGAGAATTGATTTATCTATTGAAAAAAGACCACTGGCCCAGGCCTCTGAGTTGAGCATTGTTATTACTTTGCTGATAGATAATGTTCTGCTGTTTCTTCCAGAAACCACTGAGGGGCAGCAGGTTTTCACAAATAAAATATTATTTGCATCTTTCATAAGTAAGAAAATGTTGAATTGTGACTGACAGACTTCATTTTTTTAATGAATTTTGTGCATCAGCTCACAGAAGCGTATAACAAATATGCCATTGTAGGGAGACTCCATAGGAAATGTAGATTGTTTTTACTATTTATATAGTAGCATCGATGTGCATACAATCTATAGACAAGTAAAAATAAATTGGAAGTATCTTTCAAGATATGTGTGTGTAAAGCACCCCTGAATGGCCAGAGGTGTGGTAAGATAGAGTACCTGAGTACATTTATCAGGTACGCTATCTTACCACACCATTTATCAGCTCCCAAACATACAGCTAGGTATTACATTTGGGAATGAAGCCAGGATATTAGGAGACAAGAATAAGAAAAGCTTTAATTTATTAGCCTGCAACTAGCCAGATGTGTAATGGAATAGGATGTTACCCACACATCTCTTTATGCTTTAGATAAATAATTGATTGTTAATGAGTCATTTTATTAAACCAGATATTGTTCTAGATACATTATTAAACCAAACCATGAATGCATACACAAGTAGAAAATAGGGAACACTAATACATCCTGTTCTTAATGTTCTTGCTAGAGTTAATGTAGCTATACCTATATATCCTGATTCTCCACTGCCTTGTATCTGTATAGTCTTTTACACCTGTGAAAAGTAGACAGACATGGAGTACAGGAGTGGAGAATTCTGATTTATGTGCATTTTACATTCACTTTACCAAGCAATAAATAACTATATAAGATGCAAGTCAGCAGAGAATCAGACCCATGATTTTTTACTTTTATTTGCAAGATTAAAATAGTTAATCAGTTTTGCCCTACAGCTGAGGGTTTTCTGTTTGGTTCATTCATGAAGGTGAAAAATACAAGCTGTTTTCTGCACAAGGCCCAAGGAGTGGTGTACTGGGCATTATGACACATTATGCCTTCTCTTTCCCTATATAGAGCAGTGACCATCTGCCTGACACAATTTTTCAGCCTTGCCTCAGGGCTGCTCTAAATTACATGAGCTGGTAACAGCCTACTAGGGGCCATTCTGCTAGCCTAAGATAATTGGAGTGCCAAGTTTTCTGACCACACTCTTACACCCTTGGAATACCACCTATGCCAAGGGATAGGGAGGAACAGGTGATATAGAACCAGCTGTGCCAGTTTTGTGCCACATGGAGACTCCTCTATATAAGGGGAATAGTGTAAAGAATAAAATTGTCAGACACACAGAAGAACATAAATTGTTGGGCAAAAGTCAACATGGTTTCTGTAAAGAGAAATCATGTCTTACTAATCTATTAGAGTTCTTTGAAGGGGTCAACAAACATGTGGACAAGAGGGATCCAGTGGACATAGTGTACTTGGATTTCCAGAAAGCCTTTGACAAGGTCTCTCATCAAAGGCTCTTACATAAATTAAGTTGTCATAGGATAAGAGGGAAGATCCTTTCATGAATTGAGAACTGGTTAAAAGACAGGGAACAAAGGGTAGGAATAACCGGTAAATTTTCAGAATGGAGAGGGGTAATTAGTGGTGTTCCCCAAGGTTCAGTCCTAGGACCAATCCTATTCAACTTATTCATAAATGATCTGGAGAAAGGGGTAAACAGTGAGGTGGGAAAGTTTGTAGACGATACTAAACTGCTCAAGATAGTTAAGACCAAAGCAGACCTTAAAGAACTTCAAAAAGATCTCACAAAACTAAGTGATTGGGCAACAAAATAGCAAATGAAATTTAATGTGGATAAATGTAAAGTAATGCACATTGGAAAAAATAACCCCAACTATACATACAATATGATGGGGCTAATTTAACTACAACTAATCAGGAAAGAGATCTTGGAGTCTTCGTGGATAGTTCTCCGAAAATGTCCACGCAGTGTGCAGCGGCAGTCAAAAAAGCAAACAGGATGTTAGGAATCATTAAAAAAGGAATAAAGAATAAGATGGAGAATAATTTATTGCCCTTATATAGATCCATGGTACGCCCACATCTTGAATACTGTGTACAGATGTGGTCTCCTCATCTCAAAAAAGATATACTGGCAATAGAAAAGGTTCAGAGAAGGGCAACTAAAATGATTAGAGGTTTGGAAGGGGTCCCATATGAAGAGAGATTAAAGAGGCTAGGATTTTCAGCTTGGAAAAGAGAAGACTAAGGGGGGATATGATAGAGGTATATAAAATCATGAGTAGTGTGGAGAAAGTGAATAAGGAAAAGTTATTTACTTGTTCCCATAATATCAGAACTAGGGGCCACCAAATGAAATTAATGGGCAGCAGGTTTAAAATAAATAAAAGGAAATTCTTCTTCACACAGCGCACAGTCAACCTGTGGAACTCCTTGCCAGAGGAGGTTGTGAAGGCTAGGACTATAACTAGGTTTAAAAGAGAACTAGATAAAGTCATGGCATTAAATCCATTAATGGCTATTAGCCAGGATGGGTAAGGAATGGTGTCCCTAGCCTCTGTTTGTCAGAGGGTTGAGACGGATGCCAGGATTACCTGTTAGGTTCACTCTCTCTGGGGCACCTGGCATTGGCCACTGTCAGCAGACAGGATACTGGGCTGGATGGACCTTTGGTCTGACCCAGTATGGCCGTTCTTATGTTCTTATGGGAATCTTTAGCTGACTCTTTAAGTCACCATTCTGTCCCGTCTGTGCTGCCATAACAGTGCAAAGGGAATGGATCAAATCCATTCATCTCAAACAAGCAAAAGTTAATTGTCTCTCCAGTCAACAATGTGAATATTAACCTACATAATAATATTCCAGAAATGTTTTTCTCTGTGTGTGTCACTCTGAAGCCTATTATGTCTTTAGAGTTAGTGTGAAGCAATAGAAACAGCTGCAAGTGTGGTTGAGGGCTCTTTTTGTTCAGAATATCACCATGTTGAATCATCACTGAGTTTCATAGTCTGTTACCATCCAATTTTTACGCTCTCAGCCATTTTGATTTACAAAGTACACCCATCCAATGTACAGCTACAGCAAGGCATATATCAATGCCATGCTGAGTGTCCTGGACCATTGTGATATCAGATAACTCACCCAATCACCACCCTTACTGTACAGCTAATTTGAATGCAACAGATTCATTAGTTGTATGAGGAACACTGCACAGATGGTAGATTATTTGGCCCAACTGCCACACCTGTGGGCCCAGCTGCCAGCCACACAAATCAACACAGATGTCCCAGCACAATCCCCTTAGACACAAATCAACACAACCATTCACACTATCAGCACACACAATAGACCCAAACACAGCTACCCTCTCACCAGAACACATACCTCTCATTCACCAGCTGTACAGATCATTACAAATCTCCCAGCACAATCCCCCCCCCCAGACAACAACATAGTCAGCATACAGAATAACCCCAAATACACATAGCCCTGGAACCAGCAGAGCCAGTCATACTAAATATCTAGATGTAGTACAATGATAATAATAGGGTGGAACAATAATAGCGTGTATGAAACTAGAATCCTAACATACATAAAGTCATCAAGAAAGATAGAGGCAGCTTTAAAGAAAATGGTCTTGATTCACTCTGAAGCTCCAGGGGCAGTAATGCCAGGGGATTAGGGAGAAATTCCAGTTTCAGGACCCTCCATAGAAAATATACATCACTGCATTCTTACCTCATCACCTTAATTCTGTCCCTCTGTGTGTATGTAGTATGTACAGTGTTTAATTGTATGATCACATGTTATTTTTTCCACAAGATTCAGTGCACAGGATGAACTCACAAGGGAAGAGAATTAAGGTTGTTTGGGCAACCCCTAAAATCTGGCATCTCCTGACTTTCAAGTGCTTGAATTTGCAACCTAAATAATGTTATTTTAATGTAGTTTTTGTTTTATTTGTTACCCAGTTACCTGTTGTTAAAAGATCTTTCATTTCATGTTTTCCCCATTGTCCTTGACTTTATAATTAAAATCTATTTTTTATAGTGAGCCTGATTGACATATTTCCTCTTGTAGTTTTTTTTTTTGAGAAGTGCTGACTTGACCATGTGCTTTTTCTGATGCAGGCAAAGTGAGGAGAAAGTAATAACCAAAGGCTTCATGGTTTGGGAATAGGTTACCTATGATAGGTCTTTTAAAGAAAATGCTTCCTTTCACAGTAAAAATACATAAGTGATTGTTTTCAAATGAAACCTTTTAAAAAAAATGTTTATAATTAGTCTCTCTGACTGCATATGCAAACATGAAAAACAGTTTGAAATTCATTTTCTTCCCTTTTGTAACCATATAAAAACACAAGGAGGCAGTGCTGGCATATGTTTTAAAAAGCCTTGTGGATGAAAAGAATAATGCTATTCAATTTATTGGAAAAAACAGTTTCTGTGGAAATCATGTGATCTCTTTGTGTGGACTTTCAGGAAGCTATACACAAGTGATAATTCTGAAGAACTCCTTTTTTATATTTTAGAAATGTACTAATTACTGCACAGATAAATTAAAGTAAACTGAAAGTTTGGATCGGGGTTCTCGCTAGGGTTGCCAACTTTCTACTTGCACAAAACCGAACACACTTGGCCTGCCCCTCCTAGGGTGACCAGACAGCAAGTGTGAAAAATCGGGACGGGGGTGGGGGGTAATAGGAGCCTATATAAGAAAAAGACCCCAAAATCGGGACTGTCCCTATAAAATCGGGACATCTGGTCACCCTAGCCCCTCCACTCAGGCCCTGTCCCCACTCACTCCATTCCCCACCCTCACTAACTCGCTCATTTTCACTGGGCTGGGGCAGGGGTTTGGAGGGCAGTGGGGTGATGGCTCCAGCTGGGGGTGCGGGCTCTGGAGTGGGGCTGGGGCTGAGGAGTTTGGCGTGCTGGAGGGGGCTCTGGGCTGGGGCAGGGGGTTGGGGGCAGGGGGCGTGAGGGCTCTGGCTGGGGGTGCAGACTCTGGGGTGGGGCTGAGGATAAGGGGTTTGGGGTGCAGGAGGAGGCTCCGGGCTGGGACCAAAAGGTTTGGAGGGCAGGAGAGGGATTAGGGCTGGGGCAGGGGGCTGGGGTGTGGGGGGAAGGGTGAGGGCTCTGGTTGGGGGTGTGGGCTCTGGGCTGGAGCTGTGGATGAGGGGTTTGCAGTGCAGGAGGTGGCTCTGGGCTGGGATTGAGAGTTTTGGAGGGTGGGAGGAGGATCAGGGCTGGGGCAGAGGCTTGAGGCATGGGAGCAAGTGAGGGATGCAGGCTCCGGGCGGCGCTTACCTGAGGTACCTCCTGGAAGCAGCGGCATGTCCCCCCTCCAGCTCCTACACAGAGGCATGGCCAGGCAGCTCTGCATGCTGCCCCATCTGCAGCCACCCCCCGCAGCTCCCATTGGCCGCAGTTCCTGGCCAATGGGAGTGGCAGACCTGGCCCTTGGGGCAGGGGCAGCATGCGGAGCCCCTTGGCTGCCCTTATGCATAGGAGCCGGAGTGGGGACATGCCGCTGCTTCCAGGAGCCACACAGAGCCCTGCTGTGCTGTTGACCGGACTTTTAACAGCCCAGTCAGTGGTACTGACCGGAGCTGCCAGGGTCCCTTTTTGATGGGGCGTTCCAGTCGAAAACCAAACACCTGGCAACCCTAGTTCTCACAACAAATGTTTTGGTGGCCTCTGGTGGCCACTGACACTTTTCCCTAAAATACTTGATTAACTTTAGGAAAAACAAATAAACAGCACATATACATATCCACATCATTGTAATTTATTTATGTAGGGGTTTTTTTTGCAGGCTCAATAGTAAAAATATTACTGTGAAAAGTAATATTTGTAGGTTTGTTAATATCTATCACTTTTCACAGGACACTTAGCAGCTATCTGGAAGGCTGTGAAAAGTGATACCTGCATGTTTGTTAATATCAATATTAAGCCCTGGATGTGGGGGTTGGGGGAACACAGGCAGAAGCAGTGGGGGACATGGTAGGTTGAATGTGGGCCGGGGGAGACAGTAGGGCCCCAGGGCGATGGAGGGGGGAATGCGGGGCCAGGAAGGCGATGGGGTCCAGGAGTGATGGGGAGGGGTACATGGATGCGGGGCCAAGAGAGAGGAGGGTGGACAGTGGCCGCATTTGAGAAACTCTGGTTTGGATGATAATAAGTTTATCTAGTTGCATAAAATGGAAACAAATTTGGGGTTTGCAACTAATCATGGACTACAGTCACTTATGCTTAGTCCACACTTACAAGTTTTGCCAGAATAGCGATCCAAGTATCACTATACCACCAAACCCCTACTAGTGTAGGGTGGGTGAGCAAAATAAGTGAGTTTGGCAGCTCAGTGAGCAAAATAAGCTATACAAGCAAAAGCACTTTTATGCCAGTATTTTTATGTGTTTGCCCTAAGGCTTTTGCTAGCATAGAAATGTTGGGTGGTGTGGGTGTCAACATGCTATACTGTCCAAAGTTTCTAGATTAATCTTGATCAAGATAGACTTTTATTAACAATATTTTGTAATGAATATTTTCACTGTTATTGCACGTACCACGGCATCTGAGAATCTCTAAGACCTTTGCAACACTCTGCAAGGCAAGTATTATTCTGTAGATACCAAAGGCATTCGATTCCCTCTTCTGAATCTGAGCTTCCAGTATGAAACCAGCCAAGAACTTTCAAAGCTCTAAATGGTGTTTTTTTGTTGACATTTTTAAGGTTCTGATAGCCGTGTTTCATGCTCAGACCAACTGCCAGGACCACAGGACCTTTTCATACCATGATTGGATCCTTTCTGAGCAGTTAATGACAGAATTCCCACAGGGACTCGACATCCTCTTCATTGTTTGTGCTCTTCAAAGCTGTTTTGCATTGTTTTCTGGCTTCCCTCTTATGGTTAGTGTCTATTAAAATCTGGCCAAGATTAGGTACTTAAAATGATATTTGAGCACCTACCTACGTGGCCTGATTTTCAAATGTGCTGAGCACTCAGCAGCTCATATTCACTTCAATAGCAATCTGTGATTGCTGAGCCCTTTAGAAGAAAATCAGGTTACTTATTTAGATGCCTATTTAGGACATAGGAGTCTAGTTGTATGTATTGTTTTTAACAGGAGAATGTATTTAAATTCCAGTACCCTGGTTTGTTTTTCAGCCAATGTACTGAACACATAATCAATATGTTCAACATGTTCTTGGGTGATTCCTCAAAGCGCTATTGCTCAGTATATGCGAGTGGTGCACTGACCCTCTTCAAGGCCAGCTGGACTGTCAAGTTTCCACTCTTCACTGAGTCCCACTTGGGCTTGAGGTGTGGTTCTCCCACTCTGACTTTGAGTCACTCAGAGGTGTGCCATTAATGCCAGATGCTTTGGTCCCATATACATATGAATCAACACACTTGCATTGAGGTTTTGGCCTCACAACATTTAATGTCTTTCTTTTTTGCAGCTTCCTTCTTTGTTTGAGCTCTAGGCTCTTCTTCGTTGAGCTTTCACATGCAGAGATTGAAAACCGTGTTACAATTGTGACCTCTCACTTTAAATCTGGGGGGGGGGGGGGGGGGGGAGGAAGGGAGAGGATGTTTCTTGGTCATGGTTGCAGACTCAAGGCTCTGTAGGAAGCATGTAATCAGTCTGCAGCCATCCAGCCTAAAGTAAAGTGGGGTGAGCTGTACCTCTCTGTTTTTTTAGGGAGCAGCCTACTTTTTTGTTTCTATTTTGGGGTTCTTGTGTGTTATTCTGAATTCTAATAAATAAAGTAGTGTTATGTTGCAACCTTCTAGCAAGCGTATTTATGTTTTTAATCTAACTTCGCTGTGTTTGCACCATGGATATAGAGAAAGTGTCTCTTGTTATTTGTTTTGCAGTAGCACCCACATTGTCCTTGATGTTTTCCATGCATATAAGAAAAGGCAGTCCCTGCCACTAAGACACAATTCTATAGACTGAGTCATGCTGTCAGATACTTATGTCTGTGCAGATTCTCCTTGAAGTCAATGGGGCTCTGCACAGGCACAAAAGTTTGGTTACACAGATCCAATTGCAGTACCTAATGTGCTGAGAGAACGTGTGGTGGATGCTGCTGGATTATTTCTTTGATAACTATGAGTCATGCCTTAGAGTGCATACTCCATCATTAGTCGTCACTGGCTGGGATGCAAAGATGTCACTCCAATCTGTCAGCTCCCCAAGATTCAAAAGGGACTCTGATATGTTTGACCCATCTGTAGATTTCAACCTCGTTGGAGTTGGCAATGACAAGTTCAATGAGGCTGAGGCTTGCGTTACCCAACACCAGGAATTTTTCCAAGTTAGTATGACTCCTGAGCAGGTAGAGTTCCAGGGGCATGATCAAAGATTCTCTGGTATGATGGCTTCATGGTACTGCCAGTCCAAAGTGGCCCTAAGAACAACATAAAAAGCCCAGAGAGGAGCTCTTGGTAGAGTAGTTGCTGCCAGGATGCCCTTATGTCACATAAACTGACTGTGTTTTTTAGTCCCCTGGCCAGTTTGCAGCTCTTGTAAATCAGAGTGCCTTTTAGGCAGTTCTGACTTCAACCAGGGAAAAGGGCCTTGTGCAGATCCTGTAAATCAGGGGTAGGCAACCTATGGCACGCATGCCAAAGGCGGCATGCAAGCTGATTTTCAGTGGCACTCACACTGCCCGGGCAGTCCAGGGGGCTCTGCCTTTTAATTTAATTTTAAATGAAGCTTCTTAAACATTTAACCTTATTTACTTTACATACAACAATAGTTTAGTTATATATTATAGACTTATAGAAAGAGGCCTTCTAAAAACGTTAAAATGTATGACTGGCACGTGAAACCTTAAATCAGAGTGAATAAATGAAGACTCGGCACACCACTTCTGAACGGATACCGACCCCAGCTGTAAATGGGTTTTAAGCCCCCATTGCACATGCACCTAACTTGTGCTGTGTACACTTTGACTGTAGCCAAAGATATGGCCTATGTTATTTCTAAGTTCTTATGTCCTCCTGGTTTCTAGAGGAAGCCTGTCAGCAGGCTTAAAATGAGAAAGTTTGCAGTGTGGTGTAAATATATCTAAATGTAGGCTTTTAAGTAATCTGCATAAAAACTGTTTGGATATTTTCTTCATTTGTCTGCATCTATCTTAAAAACAAAATCCCTGTATAGCAGCTATTTCAACCTATTGAAAAGCATGCTGATGGCAGACCAGTTTCTCTGCAGACTCTTATTACCAGGTATAAGTGGTGCTGAAAGTAGTTCCTGAAATTCTCCACTAAATAGTCACAACTCGGAGTAACTTATCTGATGAAAAGCTTCTTTTGGGCTACTCATTCTATTTGTGAATGTTTTCCTGGTGGTAGTGATTTAGTTTGCAGAATGCACTTAATGAGGCTGTAGTGACTCATTCAATTTTCATCATGTTTTACAAGGATAAGTTGGGTGTTAGGGCTGCATTCGAAATTGTTTCTGAAGGTGATGATGAAATGTGTCTTAATGAGCCAATCATCTTGCCAACATTTGTCCTGGGCTTGCATGTGCTCATCCCTCCACAAGTTCAATATGTCCTGTTTTTCTTCCTTTTTTTTTTTTTTTTTAAAAATATAGAGTGGTCTAAAGGTTCCACAGAGCTTTGTTCCTTCTGACATTAACTCATAGAGCTTTGCTACATGACCAAGAAGTCCATTTCTAAATGACTCTGATTGCCACTCTCACTCCTATGGTCTGCTGGGCCTGTTGCCTGTTGCTCAAAGGTCATTCAGAGGAGAGGCTTTGGCTTCAACCTCATTTGTTTTGGTACAGAGGGTTTCAAAGCAGCTGTACAGGCTCCTCCCACATTTCCAGAACAATACTGCTTGGATTTGGAATCCAGAGAGAAATCTGGTTTAATTTTTGGGGGGACTGCAGAACCCAATTTCTAACTAGGTTTATCCAAATGTTCCTGCCCCTTGAGTTTTCTATTTGGGGAATCTCTCAACTTGAGAGTCATATTGTAAAAACTTTCCATGGAGGTGTTTTACTCCCCCCAAACATAGGAAATTTTCAGAAGTGTCATCTACTGGGGGGGAGCTTCAGTTTGAGTGCCACCAAGTTTGAGATAATTCTGGGATTTTAGGCTAGGCACCCCAAATCAGGACACTTTTGAAAATTTTAATCATGGCTTACTGGAGGTATGTTATCCCTTCATAGTAATTTTTTTAAAAAGCTCTTAGTTCATATGGTTTTAGGCATGCTGGGTTAATACAATTACTACTTTTGCCTATTGCAGTTTATGACATTTTAAGAGACTGGAGTAAAAAAAATTTGCTTATAATTTTTGTTCTCTGAACATTCAATTAGCACTGTACTCCTTTTACACCATCATATTACCAAATAACAGCACTAAGCAAACCCTAATGGTAGCTTAATTATTAATACATCAGCCTTCCCTATCTTGTGTTAAATGATTTTCTAAAGTGGTCTTATAGAAATGTGTTTTATTCTCAAGATTTGATACCTCATTTGCAATCAAATTCTGTCTCCATTTTGCTTCTTCCATTACATGTAAACTGATACATGGACATTTGTCTTCACAAGTTATTTCATGTGACGCAAGCACATTTGGAAATTCTCCATACATATTTCAGGCTAATACTTAAGCCACTATATTGGATTTGAACTTCTGTTTCTTAAAGAGCTCCTTCAGCTGTTGTTCAGTTGTTGCTTCTTTCTGCTGCATCAGCTCTGCAGCTCCTTTGGTCACTCCCCAGTTATCTGGTTTTGACATTGAAGGACAGTATGGCCTGCCTGAAGCAGGCAACAGATTCTCCCAGTACTCTTTTCTTGCCCTAAATAAAAGAAAAATGTTTAAATATTTTTAATGACGGAGTCTGAGGAAATGTTACAACAGTCTAAACTATTTTAATAACTAGATCAAAATAGTCAGTGGATTTAATTCATTTGCATAAAATTTAGCTCAATAGGAAGTCTGGATAGAGAAAGATTTATGACATTTTTTTTTTTTTTTATAAACACAGCCAAAGTGCCTTCCATTCTTTTAAAGCAACATTTTAAGCCACTCACCAAATAGGTATCATGATAGTCTATATTAAATCTATCTTAAAAGTTGCTATGAATTACTTTCATGTTAATCCAAACCAAAACATATTACAATTCCTTCATTTTAAGGGGCCTCTCTAGTTATATGTTCCCAAAACCAATACAGATGCATTGAATTGTATTAAATACCAACAAATGGGGAAGGGGGGGTGTAAATGGGGAGGGGGGAGTACAAATGTCAAGACCAATTCTGGTCAAAGTAGTCTGTGAAGACCCATTGGGCTAACAAATTAAAGATCATTAGCGTAAGAATGTAATTCTTTTAACATGCTATAAGGCAGTTGTGACATTTCACTCCATATTCTTTATGAAAATATGCTTATGATATGACATAACTGAGATGTACTTTATGCAAGATGGGTCTTGTAAGATATCATTGGAAAGGTTATAATTTATTGAATGTGATTATCCAATGTGTATGTCTGTATTGTTTCTGTATCTGAAGTTAGGAATATTGACCATGTATTTGTATTTCAACTATGCTACTTTGGGTGATGCCCACTGCTAACGTTTCAGGAACAACAATGGAAAAGCCAGACAGGGCGGATGGCCCATCAGCGAGGACACTGGACTATGAAAAGGCTTGGCCTTCCTGCGGATGCTCCTACCATGACTCATGGACGCTGTGATACTATAGAGTCAGGTGGTCTTGTCACCGGATACTAACATTATCTGGGACTTCTTTTAACTTTCCACTGGAAGGGAAGGGGAGTCAAGTTTGGGAAACAAAGGATCCCGCCTTATGTAAATCCTATTTAAGGGTGGGGAGGAAGGCAAATGGGACTCCTACTCTCCATGGCCAGTCTGCCCAAGAAGAAAGATTGCTAACGCCACCTGAAGGCAAGGCAAGGAGGGAGTCCAGACTGACACAGGGGTCCAGTCTGAAAAGAAATATAACTGGAACTCTGAACCACAGAAACTTTACAACCTGCCTAAAACAACATTTAGGGTAAGAAATTACATTTTGTAACCTGTTTCTTAAGTATATTGAGTTTAACTTGCATATTTTGCTTTATTTGGTCAGTAACCTGCTTTGTTCTGTCTATCTCTTATATTCACTTAAAATTCACTTTATTAACTAAAAAAATCTTATTGCTTGTTTATAATATAACCAAGTTTATGTAATTTCTAACTGGGAGGACAAGAAGTTGTGCATATCTCCCTCCACACTGAGGGAGGGGGCGAATTTCATAAAACCTTAGGGTTTGTACCCCTTAAAGGGAGTGAGCACCAGAGTGTTGAGGAGAGTCCCTAAGGCTGAATCTTTCCAGAGCGTAGCTCGGTCTCTCTGTGCAGCTGGGTATGGCCCTGCCTGTGTGCTTGGTTGGAAGAGACTTGTGAGCCTAAACCAGCAAGGCCAGGTAAAGGGGACCCAGTCTGGCAGAATAAGCTGATTGAACAGGGGAGGCTCAGTTAAACCCCAGCACATCAGGTGGTATCCTAGAAGGGGGATCCAACCCATCACAGCAGTCATTTAAGTTTGTAAAAATTCTGAATGTCAAGTGTGTAGCAGTCTTCAAGGTAATATGGGACTAATACCCGCCCCCCCCCCATATCTATTTGTACTGGTGGAAAGGAGCAAGAAATGGAAGAGCAGCACATGCATTTATTATGTTTTCTCCATTATGGAGTTAGTATAGTACCTTATACTACTTGTACTTAAGAGCCATTAGTGTCCACATTTTGTCCACATGACCACATTTTGTTTTAGCCTACAGATGGCTAGAAGAGGTTCCTGGGTTTTAACTAATGGCTACCAACTAATTAGTCTGACCTTAGGTCAGCGTACAGGACTAAGCTTCTTGGGGCAGGGACCACGTCTCCCTTCGAACATTATACAAGAGGGACATTAAAAAAAAAAAAAAAAAAATGTCCATGTCATAGTATTATATTACAAATATAGGTCTTAGTCTTGAAAGACAGTGCCCACAACTCACTTCAACTTCAGTGGGAGTTTTTGGATTACACTGAGGGCAAGGTATCATTCTCAGGACCTGTTAGAATCAGGCTCTCATCCTAAGCATGGTTTAAACAACCTGGGGTGAAATACTGACCCACTGAAGATAGTGGGGCCAGGATTTCACCCCTAGAGATTAGACTTGAACTTTCAAAAGTTATGCTAATTCACATACATGTTGCAAGTTTCTCTGAAAGTTCCATAATCAAGCCATTTCACTGTTTGAGACAACACAGACCACTGTATGGAGCATATTTAATGTGCCATTTAAGATAAGTACTATAGATAATATACATACCTTGCTCTAACCCAAGGTTTGGTATGCATGCTCAAATCACTACCCCAGCTACCATGTTTCTCAGAAGCCAGGGGCAAAAATCCTCTTTCAGGGGCCAGCTCCTCAGCTATTGCTCTGATGTGATAAGGCTCAAATCCACAGCAGCCTCCAATGTATCGAATCCCTAGGTTATAGGCCTCTCTCGCATATTTTTGAACATCCCATCTGGTGACAATTCTTGGCTCCAGAGCTACAATGATATGCATCAGCTTTAACTGCAATAATACTTAGTTTTAGCAGATATTTAGTAAAATCGCTTTACATTTTCAGCTACAGTTAATTTCGCAAATGTGCAAAGTACAATGTCACAGGCATGACTGGGCTATTGCAGTAAAGATTTAAACACTGTTAACCAGGCTAGACACTACTGATGCAATATTTCATTACATTTTAACTTTTAGGTGTTGCAATGCTCCTCTGTTGCATACTTGCCAGAAGTTTCCTTGTTCCAGAGGGATAGGGCCTGCCAAATTCTAATCTGACAAAGCCCTAAATCAAATGCCAGCTACTAGGTGGGTATTTAAGTGTAAATCAGAGAGGTCACACTTAATACAGGCTTTATTCATATGATCGTTACTGAAAAATGCCAGTACCACTTAAAATAATATAAATGTTGACCTCTACTCAGCTTATGTATGTGGAGTAATACCATCTCAGTGCTTTAAGGAACCCAGTGTTAATCCCCACACTTCAGAAAAAATATCAACAAATGACCACTTTGTGCCTGGGGAAACAGACTTCATTACTTTAATCTACTATATCAAAAGGCTATCAACTCACCTGCAACTGGGTGAAACACACCAGTAGCCCCTTGAACTTTTCTCACCTGCTTTTTGAGTATGAGCTAGGGAAAAGCAGATGTGGCCAGCTGCTCCGTCAGATAACAGGCCCAATAGACTTTCAATTCCACCTCTCAAATAGCAGACTACCTCTATCCTACCCCTTGTCCCCTCTGCTGCTGCTTGAGTCCAAGTGATGACAGCTATGCTTCCCTCCTCCCCCAACCATAAATTACTTGCAGGGGATCAGAAGGGCTGCATTGAGCCAATGTAGCACTGCCTCTTCCTCTGCAGCACTGCCTCTTCCTCTGCAGCAGGCACTATGTGCAGGTGACTTAGAAGAGGGGTAAGCTCTCTCTTGTTGTTGCAGAGATGGTGAGTGGAGTAGCAAACCCATAGGGTTGAGAAGAGACTTTGGGAAGGGGGAGAGATACAATAGGAAGAATGAACCAACACAGGAAGGGACAAAAGTGAACAGAGAAATGGGGGAGGGCAGAGGAAAGCCGGAGGCAGGAAAACCAAGAGGGAATGACTGGGGAGATGGGAGAAGAGTCAAAACTTAAAGAACAGAAGAGCAAATCCTGAAAATCCCAAAAGGGCCCTGTGGCCGCTGAAATCCGTGTGGTGCTGCTGCATGAAAGTGACAGGCTGGTTTTCAGGAGGCTGCACAGGGAGCATGAACCCCCTTACTGGGGCAGGAGACCCAGGGGAAGGTACTAGAGCAGGCTTCTGCTCCATCGCAAGGAGGCAGGATTCCTTTCTCCACTTCCTCTTGCAGAAATCCACAGCATCCAAGCAAATTACTCAGGGTGGATGCTGCTCCAGATACCACAGGAGGTTAAGAAAGGCATATTCAGAGAATGAAAAACTGTTCTTGAAAGAATAAAACAAATATTTAAAGAGGGAGAATAATCAGTCTTGGGAAGAGTGGACATTGGGAAAAGTAGGACGAGATGCTTCACTACATGAAAAAGAAAATAGTAAGTGAAATCCAAGGGGTGTTTATTAAACAAACACTCAGATTTGTGCCTAGTTCTGTAGAGTGCACCAGGGAGAGTGGAAGTGAAAGCATAAGGGGCCCCAGAGTACACCAGTGCCTTGTATCTTGGTGTATCAGTGCAAAGATAATACAAAATGGGTGTAAAGTATCAACAGACCAGAATACAGAATTTTGTACCCACTTTGCCCCAGTGTTAATGACTCTACAATATGCAGGGCAAGAGTAACCTGAGCCCAGAGAATTTTTTCACCTCTCCCTCCTCTCCTGCAATTCTTGCCACAATCAGTCCTATGCTCAGTTTGCATGATGACTACCAACTTAGTGCCAGCTATGGCACTAACCTCTCTAAAAGGAATGGGCTAAGAAGAGTCATATCACTAGACTTCGGCCTGCATGTTTTCAACCTCCATCCTTCCCTACAAGTGGCAGTTGTAGAAGGATGTAACAATTGCCATATTCTACATCACACTCCTCTCAGATCCACTGACTCAGACACAGTACATCTAAGAGCTTGCCACTGGGGCCATGTACTAAGCGCACAGGAAGGTATTTCTCTTGTTTTATAGAAAGTTGGCTTTATTCAGCTTTTTTTAATGTGTGGTTTAATAATGGTTTGGCCATTTATAGTATTAAAAGAAAGACTGAATTTCCCCCCAGCTGAAATGAGGTTACACCACTACCTGGACCTAACCCTCTTTAGACATTATTGCACCCTCTTCTTTTGAGAAGTAGTTGGATAGGACTTTACTGACCTGACTTTTAGATTTGTAGAGAGGAGAAACTTTAGCTCTGACAATATGCCAACATTTGTAAGCAATTAAAAGGGACACAGAGGGAAAAACAGGGACATGCAACTTTTAATCCTTTAGAGAGACAGAATGGAAAAACTGGAAAAAAGACTGTTCTTAAAGAAGGATAAATACTGTGGCAAACAGAAGAGCAGATGCCAACTACAGCATAGCTGACATACTTTTAGAAACTGAGACCTTGCTGGCTGGAACAGGAATAATGCACATTTCAGGCATCTAAACACTTCCTGTATAACATCCTGTTTGTCAGCAAAGGTGGGATACTACAGCAGACAGCCTACATTAATAATCTACCATACAAACCCTTTGCAATCAAATGAGTAATTGCTCTTTTTAGGTAGCAAAGGCATTCACTGTAAACTGAAACATGAAATCCGTTTCTGAAAAAATAAATCTTATATACACATTGTTTATAATTAATAAGCCAATAACCATAATAATCATGGCAACAAATCCTTCACTGACTTCATTTGATTACAACTAGTGCATTTGTTCCTGCTAGTGCACTTGAAGTCAGAGGAGTTATACCCAGGGATGAATTTTGCTCAATGAGTTCCCAAGATCCTGGTTAAGCTTCCTAGAGTAATATGTTTTCAGAACCCAGAGAGACTAAGGCAGTGGTCCTGGAACTTTTTCCATTGCATCCCCCTTACCCATACTGGAACCTGTCTGTGTCCCCCCACGAACCAGGCTCCGGAGCCGGGGCCGGAAGCAGAGCTGCAGCTGGGAGCAGAGGCCGGAGCTGTGGCTGGGAGCAGGGCCATGGCCATAGCCTGCAGCTGTGGCTCGGGGCAGGACCAGAGCAGAGCTGGGGGCAGAGCAGGGCTCTCTCTCCACCTCCCATGGGGGCTGTCCCATGTCCCCCATGCTTCCCCAAACATTCCTATGTGCCCTGTAAGGGGGCATGCCCCACAATTTGGGGACCACTGGACTAAGGCCTGGTTTACACTAGAAAATTAAGTCCACTAAACTACACTCCGGTATGAAAAATCCATACCCTATAGCAGCAAAGTTAAACTGACCTAACCTCCTGTGTGGATAGCACTAGGTCATTAGAAGAATTCTTACATTGATCTAGCTACTGCCTCTTGGGGAGGTGGATTACCAATGCTGATGGGAGAACCCTACCCATCGGTGTAAGTAGTGCCTACATTGAAGCACTGGAGTGGTGCTGGTATAGTATCTCAGTGTAGACAAGCCCTAAGTTACATCCTAATGAATAGCTCATGCTTTGTCCCTTATTCCTCTAGGCTAGAGAGAGAGAGGAGATAAGATTGTCCTGGAAACTCATTGCTAGACAAACTAAGGATCTGATCGGCTTACTGCCAGCTCTAATGAACCGCTCTTGAAAGTAAAGGAAAGACATTTTAAAATACTACTTGAAAATCTAGACATTTCTAGCTAGACTAGGATTTTTTGACGCTTATGTCCTGTTTTCTTTCAAGATAGCTTTTGTTTTCTGGCTCCATAGTGTGTGTGGGGATCACACACACACACACACACACACACTTATTTTACCAAGCTTTGCTGGTCCCTACTTGAGAATACTAGCGATTAATTCATCTTCAAACTCCCAATACTTTCCTGTATCTTCCACTGGAAAATCCCAACACACATCCACCCCACTCCTCTAGCCTCATTTAAACCAGTTAAAGCACTGAACCTTACACCAGTGTGATAATGATACAGTGCATGCCCACTAACAACCCCGTTTTGGGTACACATTGTAGACTACAGCCCTAGGCATTGCTAGCTTGTGGATTGTAGTCGTGTGTCGTCCCCCCCCCGTCCCCATCCTCCCCCCCCCCAAATGCCTGACAATTCCACAGGAAAGCATTTGAGGAACACTTTATATAGTGGGGGCTGAGAGCCATTGAACCAAACTGTCAACCGCGTAGAAGATGGAAACCACTTCAAGCTAGGGGGTGTGGCAGCACCCCCAGCACTCCTTCTTCCAGCACCTATGATTTGAGGTCTGTGATATATAGAGTATTTGCTCTCGTTCACCTGTTCTGATTGTTCCAAAGGATGCTTTGAGTGGTTCTGTCCTGCACATGGATCTATGTATGTGCCATAAGGGACAGATGCTATGTCCCCTACACTCATTGTCAATGCAGCTACCATAGTGGAAAGTTACCAACCCCTCTCCTACTGAGCAGCTGCCAATCCACTTTAGCCTTGGACTCCAAGGCATTGTTACATGGAAGAGATAAGGAGTTCAAAATACATGAATGAAAACAAAGATTTTCAGCAAATTTTTATAAGTTTACTTAAATAGTTTTCCAGCAGAAGTAAAAGCTCTCTCCCCTCATATATATCCCTATAGGAGCCAGAGATGGGAATAGTCCAGGCCTAGGTCTGGAGGGAGGCCACCCCTTCATAAGGCCAAGCAAACTTCCTCCCAGCCCTGTCTCTCTCTCCCTCCCTCAGACAATTTAGTTGGGTTGCTGTGGTACATAGATGTCCCTGCTTTAAGTGACCAGAGTGGAATAGAGGAATGACTGGGTAGTGGAGCACCATAGTGATGTATTTGCAGCAGAATAGCCTGCTGCACACCCTATCACTAATGAGCTTTCCTGTGTTCAGATCTCAGGAGAGCAGGAAATGCCCTGTCTGTCTGGGTACTGTCTCAGAAGCAATCCCCAATGAAGTAAGTACATGCCACAGAGAGTGTCTGTGTCAAAGTGTCTGCTAGTCACCCTTTGACTTTCCTCTTGCAGGTGAATCTCCTTGAGGCAAAAGAAGAAAATTTAAATTGTTATATAAATGTTTAATTTTTTTTATTCTATTTTCACTTCCTTTGCTCAGAGGTTGGGGTGACAGGTGAGTAGCCACAGAGGGGGGACCAGGCAGAGCAGATCCAACTAAGTGCCAGCTTGGGTACTCTCAACCCCAGAGGCAGCCTGTATGTGAGTGGTCTGATCACTGCCAGCTATTCCCAGATATGTTAAGTGAATAATGTTGCAGCCTAATTAAACCACATCCATTGCATCCTGTTTTTCTTCTTGCAGGTCAGACGATGACAGTAGCTCATGCATCTCTCCCATATCCCTCTGATTCTAGCTAAATACGAAGAGAGTGTTGTTGTTTCCATCTTTTTATTATGTGAATAGTAGCTGCGTCTGTTTTCAAGGGACGTATTAATTAGCTGCCATTTAAAATAATTGTAGTTTGAAATCTTTCTGCTACTGTATTAAATTCAGTACTAGTGGTAACTTTTCTGTATCTAAGATAGAACATAAATAACAGCCTGAGCCATCACAGCTGTCAGTGAAAGGTAGGCAACAGAATTTGGAGACTACACTAGGGGGACTAACTGCATTATTGCAACTGCAACACCAGCACTTGCTGCAATGGTGCTGAGTGACAGTGGTGGATGACATACAGATGTCTTAAGCACTTGTGGGGTTATCAGCACTTGACCGTAGACACATGCGGTGTTAAAGGTGTAGCAGGGGCTTGCAGAAGTGCTAGCACGTCCACAATACACTAATATCGACAAGGCTGCTGCAGCAATTCCTCCTGCACAGCCTCTTTCCACCTGCCCAGAGTTTCTTGATCCTTGTGGCTGAAGCTTCTGGACAGGCTCTGAATTCTTTTCTGCTACAAGGAATGATTTTATGTTGAGTATCTGTTAGATTTGAATTAAAAAGTAGTATTTGATGTGATAGACACCATGTGTTCTATATGCTGCTTTTAGCATTCAGGGAATTAATATCGTAAGTACCTGATTTTTTTTTAAACCAACAAATTCAGACTAAGTGAAAGAACTTCCACTCACAGCAATCCTTAGATGAGTCCCCATTCATAAATATAACAGGCCCTATAGCAAGGAATCCGTGAAGAACATTTTGTTTAAGATTGCTTGTCCCAAAGCAAGAGGATCTGCCACAAGCTGGTAGGCCTATCTAGGAGAGGCATGAATAAGTCTAATGCTGAACCAGCTACTTTTAAGAATAACTGATTTAAATGCAGACAAAGCTTTTGAGGACATTCCTCCTATTCCATTAAAGTTCTTGTTCTGCCCTCAGCACCCTACTATTCAAGCATCTTCCAGAAGTACATTAAGTGACTTGATCAACTTCTCCTGTCCTCTCCCCACATGAAAAAAGCAGCATGGGGTTCTCTTTCATAAGCTATATGCACACTATGTTATGCTTTTGTATTAGCAAATGCAAGGTCACAGCGTTATGCCTTGCACTTTGAATGAAAACAGGGGAGGTTTGTGCTGGTTCTTGGAGTATACACAAGTTTGTTCCTGAATCTTGGACCAGCTCCTGCAAAAGCTCTATCTCCTGCACAAATAAACTTTGCTTCTGAGGCACAATGGAGTTGTCTAGTGCAACGATAAAGATAATGGCTATACTTCTTGTTCTAGAGCTTTGGGCTGTTTTATAGCTAACCTGAGCCCAGACCATTGAGCACCTTGAAGGTAAGTGCAGGGACCTTGCATTAGGCATATTTTGGAAAGCCATTGTAGTGAGTAGGAGACAGGCACATCAGATAGTCTGCGATAGTCTCCTCAGCAACATGGGCTAAGAGCTTCCTTCCACCTCTCCAGAGTTCCTTGGAAGATTGGGCTTTTTGGCTGAAAGGATTAACAAGGTGTAGATACACAATGGTACAGAAAGACAAATAGGAAACTATTGCTGAAGCTGTACAAATCCAAACAGCAAAAGCAGATTTCATCCTTAATCCAACAGCCAGTGAAAGACTCAGTAGCTTCAATATCAGGTTAAGATACTTGAAATGAAACTAGGACATGTAACAGGTCAAATTCAGACCTAGATTAGAAAACTGACTTCACTGGTATCCATTCAGTTATACCAGAGTTCAATTTAGCCCCTTTATGCAGGCTCTTGGCCAGAGAGTAAGCAGTGGGAGGGGAGAATGTTGGTTCTAATCTATGGTACTGGGAATATACTAGCAGATGACCTCATACAAGACAATGTTTCCTGAATAACCAGCGTCACTTAGCAGTGGGATGATTGCAGCGGAAATAGCCATTGTTCTCTCCATAACGGAGATGAGAATCGTTGCAGATTGCTCAGCAAAGAAAAAAGTTTACATGAGCAGCTAAGTAGTGTTACTGGGCCAGAGCCTGAACAGATGCTAAAAAGGAGAGGTGTACAGCCTAAAAATGTTTCTAAGAAATAGAGTAGGAAGAGCTGTCATATTTCTTGCTACAATACAAGGAAAAAGTCAGTTATAAAAGCAAGCTCTATGTTTAGGAACTCCAGTGAAATGGATGAGTTTTTGAAATGTATGGAGATGGATCCTCTTAGAGAAGAGTTCTATTTGAATTTGCAATCTGAGGATTCCTGGCCACATGGTGAAACTGTTCTGTCAGTCTCTGAGCTAGTTGGAACACATTTTTGGACATAATCCAAGCTATAAAAATCTAGGATTACTTTGTCCTGCATTTTAGAGAGTCCACCTGGAGGGGCATAGCCTGGAAAGATACTGGAATAAATTATTAAACAATCATCTTGTAAGCACCTAGAAAACGAGAGGGTTAGAAGGAATAGCTAGCAAGGTCTGGCATAATTTTTTTCTTGACGCAACCTACCTAATTTCCTTTTTTGACAAGGTTACTGGTCTAGTGGATAGAGTATGTGATAGCAGTCAATGTGATATATCTTGATTTTGGTAAGGGTTTTGACAGAACATAAGAAAACTAGGGAAATGTGGTCTAGATGAGATTACTGTAAGGTGAGTGCACAACAAGTTGAAAGACTGTCCTCAAAGACTTGTTACGAATGGTTTGCTGTCAAACTGGGAGGATGTATCTAATGGATGCCCATAGCGTTAGTCCTTGGTCTGGTACTATTCAATATTTTTGATAAATGGAGTGAGAATGTTTATAGAATTTGCAGACGACACCAAGCTGGGAGAGGTTGCAAGCACTTTGGAGGACAGGATTAGAATTCAAAATGACCTTGATAAATTGGAGAGACTGGTCTTAATTCAAGAAGATGAAATTTAATAAAGATAAATGCAAAGTATTTCACTTAGGAAGGAAAATATTAGATGCACAACTACAAACTGGGGAATAAGTGGCTAGGTGGTAGTACTGTGAAAGAGGATCTGGGGGTTATAGTGGATCACAAATTGAATTTGAGTTAGTGTGATGCAGTGACAAAAAAGGCTAATATTCTGGGGGGGGGGGGGTATTAACAGAAATATTGTATGCAAGACACAGGAGGTAATGGTCCTGCTCTACAAGAGTACTTGTGAGGCATCAACTGGAGTAGTATGTCCAATTCTGGGCACAACACATTAGGAAGGATGTAGACAAATTGGAGAGAGTCCAGAGGAGAGCAGCAAAGTGAGAAAAGGTTTAGAAAACCTTAAAAATGAAGACTGGGGGGGGGGGGCAAAAGGGGGGGAGGGGAAAGAGACTTGATAAGTCTTCAACTAAGTTAAGGGCTGTTATAAAAAGAGGACTCTGATCAATTGTTCTCCATGTCCACTGGAAATAGAACAAAAAGTAGTGGGCTTAGTCTGCAGCAAGGGAGATTTAGGTTAGACATTAGGAAAAACTTTCTAACTATAAGGGTAGTTAAGCTCTAAAATAGGCTCCCAAGGGAGACTGAAATCATCATCATCAGAGGAGGTTAAGAACAGGATGGACAAACATCTGCCAGGGATTACTTGGTCCTGCCTCAGTACAGGGGGCTGGATTTGAGGACTTTGAGATTCCTTCCAGCCCGACAGTTCTAGGATTCTAAAATTCATTTTGGTTAATAGCAACTGCTCTGACTTTCCTTGATTTGAAATTCTGCACAGGTAGTGTACGGACTGATGCCACTACATGCACTGATACCACTGCAGCTTTATCTTTACTAAAAATCACCAATTTAAAAAATGGTCTACGTCTTACCAAAAGGAAATTCTGGAAGATCAATAAAGCCCTGCTTCCCACAGTCAGGGGTATGGAAAGCAAGTGGCTGAGACATCAGGTGTGCTTTCAGTTTAGCAGCCTCCAAGCCCTCTTTCATGAGCTTCACAGTTCTCAGGCAAGTCTCTGGATCAAAATGGCAGTTCACACCAACAATAGAAGCACCTGTGAAAAAGACAACTTTCCAGTTATACTGCTTTCCAGGAACTGGGCAATGACTTAATAGCAATTAAAATTTTTAGTCAGAGTGAGGTTGAATGCTTTGCTTCCAAACACTACCAGTACAACCACAAGCCAATCAGAGCATAATCGAGTCGCAAGACAGGAGATCGAGACAATCTCTTAAGATCTTGCATGGTTTCCCTCCCATTATTTAATGGGAAAGCTGTCTTTTCTGTATCTGACCCATACTGCATTCATTTCCCTCGTCTCCTGTTTTTCCCTCCAACTCGTACCATCACCAGTGTTATCACGTGCCCCATCCCCTTTTCCAGCACCAACATCCAGTGGCTTTAGCCCACCTTTTTGCCCCCTGTGATCCTGGGACTGCTTCAGCAGCCCAAGTAGAGCAGTTTTAGGACTGCTCAACTTTATGCCAGTTGCTTATGGCTCAGTGACCTGTTCTAACAGCTACGGATTACCAAAGCATAGAGACTACCTGGCTATACCCCCCTTTTTGCAAGATGAATCTTGAGATGTAGAGATTATAAGGCAGGAAAGCAACCTGGTTACATTTATTAATTATAACCACTAACCTACCTAGTTGAGATGTGTACTTTTATGTTCCTTTTGTAGGTGCCTCAGTTCATCTCATACTCCTAAAAATATATATTTTTAAGGTATATGGGGGAGGAACTTTCTTACCAGCCTTTACCAGTTGGACAGCACATTCTCCAGGTGGTACACCATGCAAGTCTCCCTCTGGACCAATGCACATGGTAGCTGCGATTGGCTTCCCAGATTCTTTTAAGGTTTCAACAGCCCATGCAGCTTCTTCAATATGTTCAAAATACTGAAAGAAAGTAAATCTAATCTATTTTCTTGTGTGTGAGGACCCAGTCTAAGTGTTACACACCCCTTAATCTCTACCCCTCCCACGCAGGTAGATCTCAGGGCTGAGTCTCCTCTCATTTACATTGGTGTAACTGTTGACTCCAGTAGTTACTCCTGATTTACACTGCTAGAAAGATGAATAGAATCAGACCCTCAGCCTCAGTCACTGGGATTTAGATTATGTTTGTACAATTTGTTCTCTGTAAACGGCTGCGCATAGCACCCCAGAGAAAGAACTATGCCTCCGAGGCTTGATTCCTTCCCTATTCCCCCTCTTGCTCCAAGTGTGTGGTCATTTGCTATTGTTTAGTGCCAAAAGCAGATTATTAACCCTCCTATCTCACCAGCTCTGCTGTTCTCTGCCCATTCCTTGTCTCCTTCACTCCCACTTGCCTGCATGGCCCCTGCTTACCCTTCCACATCTGCAGTGGAGATGTGGGGAGACCACACTGGAGCAGAGAGAGGAGAAAGGCGTTATGCCTCCTTATGCTCCTGTGTGACCACAATCTGGCCCTGAATAATCACAAAGATCCCAATTCCACAAGGAATACCAAGAACTCTTATCAGCATCATTTGAAGGATTACGGGCCAAATACTGATGAACATCTTCCACTTCAATTGAAGTCAACAGGACTGGGAAGTGCTTAGTACCTCTCTGGATTTAGCTGCAAATGAAGACAAATGGCTCAATTTTCTATTCTACCTTGTTCTATAGCCCCTTTACACCAGTCTGGCAGCATAAAGGAGCTGTTAAGATAGGCCTGCCCAGCAGGGAATGTTGCTGATATAGGGTCTTCCCCAGATGGACAAAACTGACAGTCAGTTCCACATCATCCCCCTCAGAGGATGTGCTGGAATGTGGCCAGGGGAATGGGACCATGCCTGGAGCACTGCTGCATCCAGCTATTATCAAGGGTCATGGGCAGCAGAGTGCAAGTTAGAACAGTGTTAAAGTTCCTCTAATTTAGGATGGTAGCGGAGAAAGCACCTGGATTATGGGGAGGTGCAAAAAAGTGGAGTGGAGCCCCATCACCCTCCCCTTTCATTCCTGCACAGACCAGAACAGAGATTTGGGGCTAGGGTCTCGGTTGCACTCGACACTGCAACATCTACCAGTATTGTATTTGGAAAAATATATCCGCTACTATTTGCATAAGAGCACAGTAGCAAATTTTAAAGGAGACTAAAGACTTCAAAACTGACTAAAGACTTCAATTCTAAGGAAATGTGATCAGCTGGCAAATTGCATCAACTGAAGGCCCTTTGTTTCTTTACAGTTGGATTTACCTCTGCAATTAAGAAGTCCATATTCTTTTTGGCAAAGACATCCAGCTGCTTTCGAAAAATTGCTTTAACCTCAGCTTCATCCCTGCCACTCAGGTATGATGGTGTCTGACTGACTCCTCCAGCTACCAAAGCATCTCCTCCTTTAGCCACTTCCTTTGCAATGTCACAAGCAGCTTCATTCACTGTCTGGCTCTGAAATATGAGAACAGACTACATCAATACTGATTTATTACAGAGATGCCTGCATTTCAGAAGAAAAATGAGTCTTAGGAACCATAATCAGTTTCATGTTTAAAATTTCAAATTAGTTTTAGAAATAGACTTTGCTTCATTAAAACATTTCAAAGTACCATGTAATGTCACACCATCTGAAAGTTGTCATAATATGAAGACATTATTTTACTAACATGCTACTAAAACAATTTAAAGGTCAACATATCATGTCCTTCAGGTTAGCTAATAGGGCACATAACTATCTTACACTGCCATCTGACATTAACATTATCGTGATTGATGCCTATGGTGGTGTGTTGTTATAACAACATTTTGCTTTTATTTATAGTAGCATCTTACATTTGCAAACTATTTTGCAAATATTTTTGATTAATCTCACAATTATACATTAATTTTGATAATTCTGAATATTCATCAAAAATATAAGATGGTTTTGGGATAAGCTGCATTACTAAAGAGTACCAAGTCTATCTGGTTTCTCACACTTCACCATGGATCATTAAGAAGTCTGTTGGTTAACCTGTTGTACTGGGTACCTGACTGGTTACTCACCAGTTATCACAGTATGGATATTTAAAGGTTAGTTTTTTTGTTTTTTGGTAAGTGAACTGTATATAAAAAGACAACATATTTCCAAGAGATTTTATCATACTAAGTTTTTTGGATCCCTCATAGTCAAGCCATAATTAAATTTAATTAGTATGTATACAACAATCCTCCATCAAGATATTTTATATACCCCATATAAAGATCCTCCTATGAATTTTCTGCTTATAAAATAATGCTTATATAAGCAAATATTTGGTTTTAAACAGATTCTTCTTTACAGTTCAAAAGACCACCTATGGGGCCTAATATGGATATGTTTATATATTTTTGGATTTCTATGAAAGAATGAATGTTTATAAATTGAGAAGTGTTGGATTGTCTGTGGTTGTCATATCCTAATTTGGAAACTCAAATTACTAAGCTGGATCTTGTACATACATCTGTGAAGATCAAAAGACATTTTAACCAGAGTAGCATTAATTATCCCATTGTAAAGATAATAAATCAACAAATTTAAATATATGGGTATATAAAGGAAAATAGATATCAGTACTTAAGATTGATTAATCAATGTAGACTGAAAGCCAAGTTCCCTATACACTTAAGTTAGCAGTGCTAAGAGAATTTATGAAAACAGATTAAACAGGGAAAAAATAATAATTTGTTTAAAAGGTCATGATTTGGGATTGATAGAACAAACAGCAAAGTTCTCCCTATAGATATGGAAGCATGTCCAATCAACAGAAACAGGGATTTAAATAAAAACAAAAACCTAAAGCATTCGTCCTCTTTATGCAAACTCAATCACCTCACTCTGAATGAATTAATAAAAACATAGGTAAATATGGCACAATGTTAATGGGGATAGAAGAATTTAAGAAAGATTTCTAACATTACTATAAAAAAATTAAGTCATTTGAATGCATTCTGATCACAGAGTAATGTATAGCCACTCTGTTTTGAGGCACTCTGACATTGGGATCTTCTTGTCAAAACAATGCACAGTGCCACAATATGAGTAACGACTCAGGGCCCAATGCTTCCTCCCTTTGGGGATATGATGAGCAACTCTTTTACATACCTACATACATTGGAAATTATTTGTATCTTCTGGGTAGAATCAGGCTCAGCATATTTATCATTAACTGGATGGAAGTATGAAGTCAGGCTGAATATAAGTTATGACAGCCTAAGTGGGCAAGACCTGATGATATGGTATAAGAGCAGAACTAAGTATCTCATTCTGATACCCTAAAGCCACTGTGTGTGTAACCCTGATTTGTTAATTAGGCCCCAAATGCTGCCCCAGCACTTAACCTGAGTAATTTCTCAGGGCATGGAGATCTCCACAGGGACGAGGGGAGGAATTTCTTCCCCTCATAGAATCCTCTCTACGTACCAAAGGCTTGAGCAGGCATGTGACCCCCTTCACAGGGAGAAGAATGAGAGGAACCACACAGTGGCAAACCCTCTATTCCCAAAAGACTTGCTATACAGGGCTCTGCCAGAGCCCTGAGCTGGAGTCCACACCCACTCTTGTACCCTAGGGGCTCACAATATCTTTCTCCTCCCCTCTGCAGCACAATCACAGTAGTTCTACTGTCAGGGCCCCTCTTCACCTAAAGAGGGGGCAAGATTTAGGACCAAAATCAATATTTTGGATGTACTGGTTATTGCTGTGTTGTAGATGATATACTCTTAGCACCTATTTATTCTTATTTGTTATCCACATAGTATTTTCTCTGGGATTCTTCGTAATTTCTGGGATTGGGTTGTTTCTCCAGATGCTGAAGGATTCCGTTACCACTGATCTTGCTGTTTGTGGATTCAGTCTTTAATGTACCCCATTTAAGATAAAGAACTTAGAATATTGAGTAAGCGGAATAAAAATTTCTCCCTCTTCTCATCACTACCCACATTTTGATTTTTTTCCCTTTGCCATTGTGAGCCAGAGGTCCTTCCTACCACTTCAGACTATGAAATCATAAGCCCTCCCCATTTGATAGGAATTTTTATTTCCATGCCCTTGAACATGGCTAAATTAATTCTGACAAGCTGTAAAAAGAAGCCTCTGTGTTCAAACCAGAGAAGATTATCCATTTTCCATAGATCACCATTAAAACCAGTGTTTTACTCACAGATATTTTCTCAGCTACGTAGTTGCCCCTATTCTCTAATTTATCTTCACTGGCATAAAAGGTGAATGTCTGTAAAACATTTGATCCAGCTCTGAGGAATTCCCGATGAAGTTGACGAACTGCAAGGTATTAAAAAAAGGGCATAAAAAAGTTTGATATGGTTGTTACCATTTTAGCATCCGTTTGCACAGTTACATGTTTATTGGTTAGGTTATGTTAGCTTAGAAAAGGTTCTGAATTAATGGTATTGTAAAAAAAGACATCTTCTACTTAGTTTTGTAGCAGGTGTAGCATCTGCAGCAAACACGGCCACCTTCTCTGTTGATTTACCTCCTAACCTGGAGGGACAATTTATAGGGGGAAGCAGACAATTCAGTCTCCTTAGCCAGTCAAACATGCTGAGACTGTCAGTCTCCACTGCAGATCAACATCACCTTACTGATCTGTCTAATCAACCACGGAGGACCTTTTACAATACAGTTACCCTGCCAGTAAGCTCACTCACTGAATCTTTGGCACCTTGCCTATCTTTTGCCGTAGTCTGTTCTGCAGACCTCTCAAGCTGTAGCCCCGGAATTGACATTCCTGAACGTACCCCAGAACTTGACAGCACTGCAATCAGCCATTTTGTATGTTCAACCACTGCCAGCTCAAACCCAAAACATCACATAGCTAGAAATAGTTTTAGGGCCCAGAGAGGCAAAGCCATGCAGCTGCATGTTTGCAGTTTTGCTATCAGAATGAGAGGTTGGGACAGGAAGTTAAGGTTCCCTGAAAATAGAAGGAATATTTGGACAACCAACCTCGGTTTTAGGTACCTTTGACAAGTAAGTTTTATTGTTCTCATTAGAAATATTTTTCTGATAAGGAAATATGAATTGTTATTGGCTGTTTCTAGGGAAATTGTTAGCCTACCAGGGAGTATTATGAGGTATGTGCTTTGTCAGGAGAAAATTTATAAAAAGCGTAGTGAGAAAGTGTAGTTTGGAGCAGTCTGAGGAAGATTTCTTTGGGCAAAGATATGATAACTAAGTTCCCCAGCAGCTAGACAGAAGGAGGGGGCCCCAGAAGCCTGGCTGTTGATTCCTCAAAGCTTTCTTAACTTTGGTAAATATAAAGTTTAAAGATGCTCTGAACCTACTGTGACAGCATGCTCTAATAAAAAAGTAGTTTTAGGTAAAAGCACTCTGGTTTGTATCACATATCAGACAGAGGAACTGTGTCTCCACTGATTTATTCCTGACACCACCTGGAGAGAAACAGTTAAGTTACCATTGCTTTGGGTTCTGAAAACCCTGGCTAACAAAGTGTCACTTAGTAGGATTGCTTTAAGATGGTAAAGTGAAAGGGGAAAGGAAAGCAGATGTTAGCAAAAGGAAGAGGAAGTATGGAAAGAGATCAGATTAAGGGCACGTCTACACTTATGGCAGCAGTGCTGATTGAGCCATCAATACAGTGGTGTCAATTTAGCAGGTCTGGTGAAGACACACCAAGTCGATGGCAGAGCACCCTCCCAATGACTTCTGTACTCCACCTCCTTGAGAAGCATAAGGTAAGTCAGCGGGAGAGCGTCTCCCATCGACACAGTGGAGTTTACACAGCACTGTAAGTTGACCTAAGTAACATAACTTAGATCGACTTACAGCTTTAGTGTAGACCAACCCTTAGATCAGTGTGAGAAAGGGAACACAGCAACTGCCCAGGAAATTAGTCAACAGTGAAGATAAGGGATCCGCTCTAGCCTGTGAAAAAAGAAAATAGTAATTGTAGCACTGTGGCCACTTACTGCTGCCTGCATGCCCCCTTTTTCTTTCACAGGGCTCCTTAAACTCCACACAGCTCAAAAGGAAAATTACAATATTCTCCACCTGGGGTCCAATTTATTCAGTCCCCAGGTACATACTGGCACTCCAGGCCCCAATCCCAGTTTAGTGTCTCTTTCCTTAGTTGGGGGGTTCCCAGCCCTCTTTCCCAGAGCGGGGTCAAAGTTCAATGTCTCTGCAGGAACCAGGCTTGCTCCCTACAGTGGCTTCTTCAAGCCAACTACAGCATCTCCCAGCTAACCTCCAGGCTTCCTGCCTGAAACAGCCTCTACCACTCTCCCAACCACCCTTTCTCTGCAGCTTCCTGCTGGCTTTTATATCAGAATCACTTGATTCCTCTCAGGTGGGGCTCATCTTGTAATCAGGACTGGCTTAGCCCCAAGCTCTCCAGCACACAGGCAAGCCAGCCTGTCACAGGAATAACTATCAGTCTTGGAAATTAAAGGGCACAAAAGCAGAGGTGAAAGGAAGCTGGTACGCCCTGGTACAGCATACCGGCAAGAGCCGGTGCGCCATACCGGGGCGGCCCGGCTTCCCCAGGTGGCAATTTAAAGGGCCTGGGGCTCCCAGCAGCGTCTGGAGCCCCAGGCCCTTTAAATTGCCACCAGAGCCCCACTGCTGGAGCCCTGGGGTAGCAGCAGTGGGGCTCCGGGGCTATTTAAAGGGCCGGGGCTCCCGCTGCCTCTACTGCTCTGCCCTGCCCACTCAGGCAGGCTCCAGCAGCTATTTAAAGGGCCCGGGGCTGTAGAGGCAAGAGAGCCCCAGGCCCTTTAAATAGCCCCCAGAGCCCCGATGCCGGAGTCCTGGGGTAGCAGTGGCAGCTGGGGCTCCGGTAGTGGTTTAAAGGGCCCGGGGTGGTAGCGGCGGCCAAGCCCTGGGCCCTTTAAACTGCTGCCAGAGCCCCCAGCTACCTTGGCGGGGGCACTTACCGGTATAGGGTGGGCCGGGGCTGGCTCTGACCCCCCCCATCCCAGCCCCTTCCACCCGAGGCCCCGCCCCTTCCGGGGGCCAGAGCCGGCCCCAACCCAGCCCCCTCCCGGTAAGTCCCTATTTCTACTTTCACCCCTGCCCTCCTCTTACAGCCAGCATTTGCTATTCCCCCTTTTCTACTCAAACTTAATACTATTTATTATTTGTACGGTGGTAGCACCTAGAAACTCCAACCAAGACCAAGGGCCCATTTTACTGGGCATTGTACATATATAATGAAAAGAAGGTACTTGCCCCCAAAGAACTTGCAATCCTAACACAAATTTCACTTGTCCCATAAAGTTAAATGTAATGCTTTGGTTGGGCCCAATCCTGTACTTTTGGAGGCAAAACTTGCAGTGATTTTAGTAGGAATTTTACCTACGAGATCAGGTCCATTAGAAGTAATCAGTGATCAGTTTGTCACAGTAGGTGAACAGGGATTAACAATTTATTTTATACACAGTCCACTAAAAAGAAACCAGAGAGATGGTAAGTTCTTTTGGAAGACGACCACCCTAGGTAGATATGAAATAGTAAGACAGAAGTGTAAGCCCCTGTATCCCATAGCCAAAGCTCAGCCACACTGTCCCTTGGACTTTTATAAAGGCGTATGGTAATATGATATAAAAATGTCTAGTTCCAAGGCCGATGTTTGGAGAGGTTTTAAAAAAAGCCTATGATATCATATCACACTGCTGATAGACAACCTGATTCATTAGCCAACTCTGTGGATGCAATATGAGGACTAGAAAATACAGGCTTCCAACCCAGATCTAGCTCAAACGTAGTCACTAGAGTTACTCCTAGGGGAACTCTGTACCACTGCACATCCACAGAATTTATGCCTCCGCAGATTTCTTTGCTTCCTCACGGAAAAATGACTTTCTGATGGGGAAGCCACAAGAGCGGTCATCCGACCCTCCCCAGCAGAATGTTTTGGGTGCCCAGGGCAGCCGACAGAGAGGTAAATCACTGTGGGGCTAGGGAAGACCTGGCTGGTGGCTTCTACCCTGCACCAGGCTCAGCTGCTAGTCCAGGCTGGACTGGGGAGGATGGGACTTCCTCTTCCCTTGCATGGCATCCAGGACCGGGTCAGATACACTCCCAGATTTCTTCCCCAGCTGCAGGAAACTCTGCAAACTCCTCTCCTGGCTTCCATCACTCCTCAGCTGCAGGGGGAGGGATCATTGTACAGAGAGCTGCTCCCCCATCCGCCCAAGCCCCATGCATCTAGATGCCATCATATCCAGCCTACCCGCCAAGGCTTTCCCCCCACCCGCACTCAGAACCCACCTTGATGAGCCCCACGCCCCCAGACCACCCCCCACATCCCCATCTCACCAAGCCCCAACCAGCTGCACCTGAACCCCTACCCTACTGAGCCCCACTGCCCCAGAATGTGCTCTCCAATGCCATGCTGGAGCCTCCACGTTTCTTTGACAAATAACATTTGCAGAATTTTAAAATATTGTGGGCAGGATTTTTTATTTATTTATTTATTTTTTAACCTCAGGAGTATAGTGTGTATCTATATACATGGGCAAGTTTGATTCCACTCAGTAGAGGGCAGTGCTGAGCACACAAACCAGACCATTCTTATCCTGCACTCACACTCTGGAATAACCCAGGAGGCTGCTCTAACAGAACACTGCTTATACCAGCTATTACACAAGAACCAGTCAGGAACATAGCTTATTGCTCAACTTCAGAGTTCTGAAAGTTCTTCGAATCCTGCATCAAGTAGCAGTATCAAGTTTCAATCTCACATCCTTTGAACAGAGACAGTCAAAACACTCCAGGTGTGAGCAGCATTTATTTTTAATTATAATTTAAAAAAATAGGTCATTCACTCCAAACAAAGGGCCACTTCAGAATACTTCTAGGATCCACTAGTTTGTTTTTCTATCAGCCACTTTCCATAAAGGGTCATTGATACAGCTGGTCAGAAAATTGAAAATGTTTTTTACAATTTTCACAGTCCTTATGGATCCTGTTTCTGCTGTGTGACACTACTGCACACCCTCTTCTAGTGCAGTAATACTCATCATTGAAGTATGCTAGTGCCTGCGTTACAGGGTAAAATAAGTGCTGTTCTCTTGTGAGCCGATGGAAATCTTACCCTACGCTAAAACAGTTAAAACATGTTCAAGACTCACACCCTTCTGAGGGTGTGTGAGCGCGCGCACACATGCGTTAACTTTATTAAAAAAGTATCACAAGAATCCAGCCAACCCATCTCTGGGCTTGGCTGCTCCTAAAGTTTCTATCTTATGACAGCTGAGCTCCAGAACCTACATTGTGATAACCACAGGAGCCTTTCCCATGTCTTTTGTATCCTTCATGGGTCAACGAACTGTCAACAAGGCTGAAACAGAACTCCCTGAAGGGTTCCAACTTCTGCTAAGAGTGTGGGTCAATAAGAAAGACCACACATTCTCTTCCAGCTCCTTAATAATGCTTGACTTGTTTTACCTCCCTCTCCCCACAGGCTTCAAGTGCTCTTTGCTTATGATTGTGGCATCCCAGCAGAGTGCACGGTTCACAAAAATCAAGGAACTGGTGATGCAGGTGAACCAATAAAAAAAAATTCATAAACATGCAAACTAGATGAATATCCCAAACAACCAGGAAAGGAATCAGCAGGATCTTAAATTTGTCAATATTTAGAGAGGAAGGATAGCTTTATGGTTTAGACACTGGCCTGAAACCTCACAATAACTGGGTTTAAGACATCAATTGTAAGACCAGAAGGGACCATCACGATCATCTAATCTGACCTCCTACATAACAAAGGCCAACAAATTTCACCCAGTAATTCCCAGCTGGGCTACAGACTTCCTAGGTGACTTCTGGCATGTCACAATAGCTGTGTACATTTTAAAATCTATTTGTAAAGGGGGATGTTACTTCCTTTGTCTGTCTTGTCTATTTAGATTGTAAATTCTTTAAAGGCAGGGATTGTCTCTTCCTAGGTGTATAGTGCCTAGCACAATAGACCCCATTGTGGTTGGGCCTCTAGCAACTATTGGAATCTTAACAATAATTTAAGAGTTCTTTGCAGTCATAGTTGAGGTGTATTAGCTAAAGATGTGCTGTATTTTTAAAGTACAACTCATTCAAATCATTTTTCATTTCAACCCACCATGTGGACAAAATCTGACCTCGCACATATGACCAAGCAATCGTATTAGAGATCTTGCCAGGGTTTTAGTACAGTGATACGTTTCAGAGTAGCAGCCGTGTTAGTCCGTATCCGCAAAAAGAACAGGAGTAGTTGTGGCATCTTAGAGACTAAAATTTATTTGAGCATAAGCTTAACTTACCCTGTTTCCCCGAAAATAAGACAGTGTCTTATATTAATTTTTGCTCCCAAAGATGCGCTAGGTCTTATTTTCAGGGGATGTCTTATTTTTCAGAAATGAAAAATGCCTTATTATCGGTGGATGCCTTATTATCGGGGAGGTCTTATTATCGGGGGGATGCCTTATATTACAACGAGAGGCAAAACTGTAAGTAGGCCTTATTTTCGGAGGATGTCTTATTTTCGGGGAAACAGGGTAGCTTATGCTCAAATAAATTCGTTAGTCTCGAAGATGCCACAAGTACTCCTGTTCTTAGTACAGTGATAGCATTTTAAGTTGTTTACACATTTCACATTGTAGGCATTTAGGGCTCATTTCTGAACTCTCTAATCCCTACTCAGGTAACATTTCTCCCCTCTACAAAACAAAACAAACCAACCAACCAAACACAACCTTGCCCTCCCTATCTCCTTCCTCTCATGGTCTCCTTTTCTTAGTCCTCATCCTCTCCTTCTCTTCCTAGGCTCCAACTTTCTTCTTCAGTTTTTTTTCCCCTCCCTTCCCCCTGTCCAGAGCCTCTATCTCTCTTATGTGCTTTCCTTACTAGGTAGGAGGGATTTGATAGCTCTGTAGCAGTTCTCACACCAACTGGCCCAGCCAGCTGCTTCCTCTATTTTCCACACCTAATTTCTGTGTAACATTACTGTGCAGGGTGGAGGAGCAAAAGTCAGCAGTGCAGAGGAGGCACCACACTGCACAGAAGAGGAAATGTTCACACTTCATATTAAGGGAATACATTTATAAATAATATATAAAGGGTTAATAAATGTAATAAGCATGTTATAGACATGAGTAATAGGTCATCAGCACATTAGTAGCAAGTGTCATAGATGGTTTTAAGCCCTGTTTAAAAGGCATTGTGAGAAGGCTTCCATATAAAGAGAGGCTCAAAGAAGATTGGAAGGATTAGAGTGAGGAGATATTAATTATTTTATAGACCTGTTATAAAGAAGGCTACTCTGGCACTCCTATTTTCTGTATTCAATTTAAGAGCACCACATTTAAAATGTATCAAAGGAAATACTTTTCTACCCATTGTAAACTGGCTTGTGGAATATGCTGCCACAGGATGTTATAAGGACTATTACGTTTCTAGAAAAGATTGCATACATAAATAGATAATAGCATCTACATTACACTTGTTATGCTATAATTTTCAATCCTCATGCTTTGAGGCAGAAGCTGATCACTTGCTAGGTCAGGAAGAAATTCCTCCTCATGGTAGAGAATTGCTCCATTAAGTGCATTTTGGGGGGGATAGAAGAAGGAGGTTACACCATCCGCTGACGTATGTTGCATTGGCCATTGTCAGAGAGAAGATACCTAGTCTGTTCCACTTCAGCATTTCTTATGTTCTTATAGCCTTTAATTTTTTCTCATTTCACAGTGGAGTAAATCTTGAAAGTATACGAGTATAGTGGAGTATATGAAAAGATCTCTAAGCCCTTACATTCATTATTAAAAACTTCTAATTTCTTGCAGGTATTAAATAAACAAACTATCATTTTAAGTCAATACACAACTCCTAAAATAGCCCCACTACAACAAAGGTGCATGAGTCTTAAATAATCGAGCAGCTGTTTCGATACTTCTATTTAAAAACTTGCTAAGAATTCTAATACAAAATATGTAATTTATTATATATAATCAAAGATTTTTACATTCTCCACATGATTACACAGTTTCTTGTTAAGACTGACCTGCTTCTGGGTGTTCTACTGCAGCTTCTGGAGTCCAGGGTCCAGCTTTTACATAACCTCTCTTTTCAAGAGCTATCACAAATCCTCCATCTCCAATCACAATTTCTCCAGCATCTAGACGTTCTAGAATACCCTGAATAATAAGGGAGGAAAGGTTGATGGACTGTAGCTATGTAGTTTTGTAGGCTACACACTTTTCAAGATAGGGACTCTCTCATCCTTTGTTTTTTTGGAAACAGCCAAGCATAATTTGGGGGCTACTGCAATCAGAACAACAACAACAGCAGCAGCAGCAATAACAATATGTTATTGTTTCTTTAAAGCATCTTTCAGGCTTAAACAATGGCAGAAGGTTAGTTTTCAAAGAATGTAGGATTTTATTATAATAAGCATACATATAGTACCTAAGCTCCTGACTATGATCACAATTTTATTAAAAATTGAAAAATGCACCGTTTCCCCCCCCCCCCCCCAAAAAAAAAAAATCACACATCAAGGGCCCAGTCATGCTCCCATGAAAATAAATGGTTAAAATCCCACCCATTATGGGCCCTATGTGCTCCCAAAATATTTGTTAACTATTGGAAGAGAAACACTAGTGTCCTACTTTTTTAATAACTCATTTACTCTTCAGCTGAGATAAAGGTCACCTAGGCAATGCTGCAACACAAGTAGCTTGTGGTACAAAATGACACAACAAACGTATCATGCCACAGCTAAAAAAGCATGCCATGTAACATTTTACTGACACACATATCTGACATCTTAAAATGCTGCAATCTCATTTTAGCTTTCTGTGCAAGCTGTTTTCACTTGGTTGGATTTGCTCACACACATTTGTAAAAATCAAAGAGAACCTTGCCCATTTTGCACAGCCCAGAAGTTTAAAAAGATGCCAGGTTACAAAAAAATTCAGCTTTTTCATGTTTTGCCCCATTTCTTGTCTTGAATTGTAAGCTAGTGTAAAGAAAATGTGAATAGTTTTCTTTTAGAATATGAGTATTGGCGCAAGATAATATTGCATTGGGTTGTATCTGAAAATATTAGACGTCTCGTATTCCTCTCATTGGTTTATGTACCCAAAGACTTCTAATAAGTGGACCACAATTGCATAATATCCCTACATATTAGATTCCGCATTTGGATCTCATATTTGTTTGCATTTTATTGAAAAAAAAAATCAGATGTAACCAGACATTTCACAATGACTACACAGTCATGGGCCTTGGAGTTCAAAGTTTTTACAGTTAAGGCTAGCCACATTACCCTCCATATCTACCCTTTTCAGATGGCATAATACAGTTTATTATTTTATGCAGTAGTATCTGAGCTCTGGAGGAAAATGAAAGCTTTGTGCATATACAGGTGTATGTGGTTTGAAAGCTCCTGGTAGAAGACTTTTTGCACTTTTTAGTCTCCATCCTTTGATAGATTTTCTCTTTGAGATGTGTAAAGTAAAACCTCTGTAATTAGCACTTCACTAATCCACACACCTTGTAGATTGCATATATAAAGAAGATGACCAGTTATTTCTCAGCACAGCTTTGACAGAGATCTGAGTAAGCTTTCACATTAACTTCGTTCTAAAAATTATACTGTAAGAACATTGACTTACATACTATTAGCATAAATATTTCAGACTAAAATGACATTTTCTAAATAAAGGAACAAAGTAAATTTCATAATGCAGCGTCCCTGCTATTTAAAAAAACAACAACGATTTGCTTATGCACTGTGAGCCCGATACTGCTCCAATTAAAATCAACAATGGAAGTTTTGACATTGATTTCAACGTGAGTAGGAACAGGCCTCAACTTGCAAAATTCAGCAACTCAGAAGGCATTTCCCAGTCATTAATGTGTATTTGTGTTGTAACTCCAAAAGTTCAGAGCCTTTGTTAAGATGATTGTTTGCAAATGAATAACTGAGTGCCTAAAATGGGCCTGGTCAAGCAATCTAGAATAAATCTGCCACTTAGAACAGGAGTGAGCAAACTTTTTGGCCTGAGGACCACACCTTGGTATGGAAATTGTATGAAGGGCCAGCTGGGGCAGGGGATTGGGGTGCACGGGGGGCATGGGGACACACAGAGGAGATGAGGGCTTCAACTGGGGGTGCAGACTTTGGGTGGGGCTAGGGATGTGGGGTTTGGAGTGCAGGAGGGTGCTCCAGGCAGGGATCAAAGGATTTGGAGGGTGGTCAGGGCTGAGACAGGGGGTTGGGGCATGGGGGGGGCCTCAGGAGTGCAGGGTCCAGGTGGCACTTACCTGAAGCAGCTCCTGGAAACAGCAGCCTGCCTCCCCTCCAGAGGCGGTGCCACACTGCTCTGCATGCTGCCCCGTCCGCAGGCAGCGCCCCTGCAGCTCCTATTGGCCACGGTTCCTGGCCAATGGGATCTGCAGAGCCGGCACTTGGGGCAGGGGCAGCGTGCAAAACTCCCTGGCTGCTCCTGCTGCCAGGAGCTGCGCGGAGCTGCTGCACGCACAAAGTGGAGCAAGGCAAACCCCTGACCTCGTTCTCCGGCTGGAGCACCGGAGCGTGAAAAGCTCCCAACCCTGCTCCCCGGCAGGAGCTCGAGGGCCAGATTAAAAGGTCAGATGGGCCAGATGCAGCCCCATGGGGCCACAGTTTTCCCACCCCTGATGTAAAAGATCATAATCTGGGTCTCTGTTTCCATGGTCTGCCAAGGAAGCTTTCACCGGGGGAGTTCACTTCAAAAGTTTAATGAAGATGGAGCGGACTGAAACTTTAAAGGGGAGGAAACATTTCAGATCACCTCATGCATTAGTTACAAGCTACTACAAAGTACCGAATACGTGTTAATATGAAATATGGACACTATGTTTTAATGTGCTGAGTTAAATCAAATCATACTCTTTAATGCGAACTTGTTGGCCATTATTCTGTTAAAAATTAATTCAAGGCAGTTCTTCCTGAGAATCCTTGCTAATTGCAGAGGTAAAAAATAAACCCAAAAAACATCACACACCACATTTTTATTTAAAAAAAAAAAAAAAATCTTTTTCCAATCCCTTTGCTGGATGAAAGCCCCACACAATCATCATGGAAAACTAACTAAGGCTTTTTAAATTTAGTCTACCTACAATTTCCTACCCAGGCTACCATGAGTGCTAGCACCAACTGGTGCAACTTCAATGATAGGAAATTTTAGGGATAATTGGTAGCCTAGCTACAGTTTAATTTACTGGCTATTAAGGGGAACAGTAAAAGTGCCTGTATATTAGTGTTTTATATAAAGCAAAATTGAAAAAAAAATTCCCTCTGATCCCTTTCATTTATAGTAATCTTAAGTGTTACTTAGAATAGTTAAAACATTTTCATACAAGTGCAATATTCCATGAACATGGTGTAATTATATGGTTTCACAGACCCTTTCATGAAGAGATATCTGGTATATGCTATTGCTCTGAAACCATCAAATTTTGTTTAGATATTGTTCAAATGTTTGGTCAATGGATTGTAACCTGTTACCATCAATCTAAGTATATTTCTTCAACTAACTGACTGTACAAAGGCTCTCTTTTATCTGTGTACCCTCACAAAAACTATAGGGATTTAGTCATATAAATATATGGAGGAGTAACTTTAATCTTGTACAGTTGCAAGGAAGTTAGGGATAGAAATCCTATCTGATTAAGAATTGTGCATATGGTATTTTAATAACGACTTAATATACAGCACTCCTAGAATTTTAAAGAATAATGAATACTGTTCATCCAGCATATCAAATAATATAAAACAACAAATTATTCAAATTTATTCCTGGTAAGAACTCAGAGGTGGCTTCATTTCCTCACTCATTTAATCAAGCCATTACATTCTAAATATGAATGTTGCAGCATAAAGTTATATAAGAGAATAATTTAATAGCTCAATGGATACATTTATGATCAAGGGATTATATTTTGCTTCTGTTAACTCTTCAACTTTTCACAGTAGCTACCTATTTGTAGAAATATTTATATATTTACCTTTTGATTTAAAAACAACAATCAGACGGTTGTAAAAGTTTTTAAAAAGGTAAAGTCCTAGGCCAGTAGTTTTCAACCTGTGGACCACGGACCCCTGGGGGTCTGCAGACTAAGTCTAAGATTTCCAAAGGGGTGCCACCCACATTTGAAATTTTGTAGAGGTCTGCAAATGAAAAAATGTTGAAGACCACTGTCCTAGGAAAGAGCAGGACTGCAAATTCTGTTACTAAATGTGACAACGCCTATTGAACCTGCCAACTATAGAAACTGCTTCTCAGCCTCAAATTGTCTGAAATCAGCTGATGCACCTGATGAAGTGGATTTAGCCCCGGAAAGCTTATGATCAAATAAATTTGTTAATCTCTAAATTGCCACGAAGTACTCCTCTTTGTTTTGCTGATACAGACTAACAAGGCAACCCCTCTGAAAGCTGCCTGAAATCAGGCGCTCTCCTCCCATGCCCTGGGAGGAAAGGGTCTGTGCTTGGAAGGAGGTGGCAATATCAGAGAGATGACTGATAGTGCTATTCTCAGAGCAGGATTTTGCCCCACTCAATTTGCATGATGGTTCTATTTCCCACCCCCTCCTTCGGCCATGCACTAGCAGCAGCAGCCCCGAATGGGAGCAGGGGGCGGTGCCCGCCCATGGTAGCTCAGCGAAGCGATCCTGTTTGTTCCAACACAGCTGTGCCTCCAGACTTTGCAAGTGAAGGGCTCAAACCCTTAGCGGGAGCTTTGGCGGCCGCTTCTCCTCGGGGCACATCACGGGACAGCTGGAGCAGCCACACACAGCTACCCCCAAGAGAGCTGCCGGGCCGACCGCTCCAGTCCCCCCAGCGGCTACAGGGAGGGAGCCTGCAAGTGGGACGGACTGGGGACTTCCTGCGCCCTCAGCGGCTCCTAGACAGGCGCGAGTCCCCGGGCATTTACCTTCTTCTTGGCGTGCTGGGGGCTCGCTCCGACAGGCGGCGACTGCATTTTTCCGAGGCGTTAGCAGCGCTGTCTTTGCACCCAGGCACTTACTGTCGGCGGCGCAGCGAGACTCGGCGTACACAGCCTAGCCCACCCGCCCCTTTATAGCCCCGGAGGAGAGGCGGGATGCGGGGTGGATCCTGGGTGGCCGGGTCTGCCCCCAACTCCCGTTACGGAACAGGCAACACCCTCCCTCCCTGGGACCCTGGCCCCGCTGCGGGGCTGCCAGTCCTGTGTGAGCCCCACGCGGCTCTGCCCAGGCGCACGGCGCTTTGGCCTCTTGCCCACTCCGACGTGATGTAACTTCACATTCGCTGACAGGGAAGGCAGCAGGACCTTGGTCGCTGGAGGGGCTCTGTGTCCCCGCTCCCCTCCCCGCTCCGGGGCGGGCCCGGCTCCCTCCGCTAAGGGGATTGGCCACTGGGGGTCCCGGGGGAGGCAGTTTTCCCACCCTGCCGAGTGAGCCGAGCCAGCCCAGCCCAGCGCCTGCGAGGGTCCGGCACGCGCCATGCTGCGGGGAGCCCTGAGGCTGCTCCCACCCCAGTTGCGAGGCCGAGAGCTCGCCTTACCCCGCCGGGCGCGCCCCCTTAGCAGCGGCTCCGGCACTGCGGGGCGGTGAGTTCTGCCTGCGGGCTAGAGCCTGCGCTGGGGGTGGTTCGCGACGCGCGCTCTCATCGCGTTTTTCTGGAGGGAAAATGTTGGTGCGAATGGAAGTACTTCGCTAGGCGACGGCTTCCCTGTGCACAGGCTCCACTTCCCCCAGCAGAGGTTGTATGACCCCGAGTGACAGAGGTGAGGACGGGCGAGCTGACCTAATATAGGTCTCCCCTATTCCTAAATTCTGCCATAGCCATTTCCTTCATCGTTTTAACAGCTGAATAACAAAGTAAGTGCTGCGATTCACAGAAAAGAGGCACCCCCGAATCATACCAATCTGCTGGTTTGACAGCGACGAAGGCTTTAAAATACTAGTGAAAGGCGTCAGACAGTTTTGGCTTCATTACAAGTGAAGAGGGAAATCCATATTAGCAGCTGCTGCTAAAATTAAACATATTCATAGCGGCGCTGCATAACTTACACCCCAAAGTCTTAAAGGAGCTAGCCAAGGAGCTCTCTGAACCACTTACTGTTAACTTTTAACAAATCTTAGAAACCTAGGGAAAGTGGAAGAGGATTGGTGGAATGCCAGGGCATTTCCAATGTTTAAAAAGGGAACCACAGACCATATTAGCTTGAGATCAATCGTTGGCAAAATAATGGACTGGTTAATCTGGGACTCTATCAAAGAATTAAAAGCTAAAAATATAATTAATGCCAGTTTAGCATGTTTTTTATGGAAGGTAGGTCTTGTCAAGCGTTACCTTTTTAAAAAGAACAGGATTACAGCAACTATGTTGATTTAGTGTACCTGGATTTCTCTGTGGCATTTGATTTAGTACCAAATGACATTCTGATTTTTAAAACTGCATTACATGGCGCCATCAGGGCATACCTTAGATGGATAAAAATGGTCTCACTAACAGATCCCAAAATCTACTTAATGGAGAGAGATTTCTAGAGGGGTCCACCAGGAATTGATTCTTGATCCAACATTATTGAATATTTTTATCAGTGATTTAGAGTAGACCATGATATAAATAGTAATCTTTGCTGCTAAAGTTTGCAGATGACACAAAAATTGGTGGGGTAATAAATAACAAGGAGGACAGGTTACTGTTACAGAGTGCTTTGAATTGCTTGGTTTAGGTGGTCACAATCCAGCAATATGGATTTAACAAAGCTGAATTAAAGATAATATATTAGGAAACAAAGAATTCAGGCTATACCTACAGGATGGGATACACCTCTACCCTGATATAACGCTGTCCTCGGGAGCCAAAAAATCGTACCACGTTATAGGTGCAACTGCATTATATTGAACTTGCTTTGATCCGCCGGAGTGCGCAGCCCCGCCCCCCTGGAGCACTGCTTTACCATGTTATATCTGAATTCGTGTTATATCGGGTCGCGTTATATTGGGGTAGAGGTGTACTTGGTTTTGGAAAACAGTGACTCAGAACAGGATTTAGGGGTCATCATGGGTAACCGCGTCAACATGAGCTCTCATTTCAAGGCTGTGGCAAAAGGGCTAATGCACCTAGGATTTATAAAAAGGTGACTATCAGGTAGAAGTAAGGAAGTGATTTTGCTTTTGTTCACAGCTTTGGTAACGCTGCTACTAATAGTAATACTGTGCCCAGTATTAATGTCTGCATTTCAAGAAAGATGTAGAAATACAGAAGAAAGTTCAAAGGAGGGCCACAGAAATGATCCAGGAGCTGGGGTTTTTGTTTTGTTTTGGTTTTTTTTGCCTTTCTCTGAAACATCAGAGGGTGACCACTGTTGTAGATGGGGCACTGGACAGGGCGAACCAGTGTCATACGGATATAGAGTGTGAGGCCAGAAGGGATCATCAGATCATCTAGCGTTATTTTATTTTTTTTAAGTGGGCGGGCTCACCCGCCCACTGCTAAAGGCCCCTCCCCCGGCCTAGCGGGAGGGACCACTGGACCCAGAAACCAAATGATTGCTTGGGACAACTAATGAAAAAACAGGGAGTGAGGTGACGGTTAAAGGTTCAAAATCAGGGAACCGGATGGGGACACCGAGCAGAGAACCCCGGACAGCGCCCACTGCTCCTCAAATGTGGCAAGGGAGCCAGCGGACGCTGCCCAGTGGAACTCTGCCCGGAGACGTGAGACTAGGGAGGTACGGAAGTAGGCCCCACAGTCGCAGAGCACCCCCTCGTCCAACATCCTCTCCCTGGTATTATAGATGGTGAGTTTGGCCAGGGCCAGGAAGAGGTTGATGAGGAGGTCTCGCGACGTAGTGGGGCCACGGATAGGGTGTGCATAAATGAACAGGTGTGGGGAAAAGTGCAGCCAGAACCTCAACAAGAGGTTCTGGAGGAGCCGGAACAGGGGCTGCAACCTGGTGCACTCGAGGTAAGCGTGCGCCAGGGTCTCCCGCTCGCCGCAGAATGGGCAGGCCTCAGGAATAGGGGTGAACCGCGCCACGTACATGCCCGTGCTCACGGCTCCGTGGAGGAGCCGCCAACCAATGTCCCCGGCGGGCCTTGGAACTAAGGTGGAATAAAGACTGGCCCACCGGGGCTCCTCAACCTCCACAGGTGTTAGATAGTCCCACCATTTGGTGTCGGGGCGGGACACGAGGGTGAGGAGATACAACGTGTGGAGCACGAGCGTGTACAGGTGGTCCCTGGGCACGGTTCGAAACCGGACCGGCTGCAGAGCGTGCAGCCGGCTCGGATTATGGGAGCGGGGGAGCCGGGGGGGCTCTAGTGTTATGGGGGCTCTACCATCTAGTGTTATGAGATGGTATAGAGCAGTGGTGGGAAACCTGCAGCCCCCATGCTGCCTATCAGGGTAATCCATTGGCGGGCTGTGAGACACTTTGTTTACATTGACCGCCGGCAGACACAGCCGCCCGCAGCTCCCAGTGCCGCGGTTTGCCATTCCCAGCCAATGGGAGCTGTGGGAAGTGGCACAGGCCGCACGGACTTGCTGGCTGCTGCTTCCCACAACTCCCATTGGCTGGGAATGGCGAATCGTGGCCACTGGGAGCTGCAGGTGGCCGTGCCTGCGGACGATCAATGTAAACAAACTATCTTGCAGCCCACCAATGGATTACCCTGACAGGCCGCGTGCGGGCCACAGGTTGCCCACCACTGGTATAGAGGGTCTGCTGCCTTAGATGCCTAGCTGGTGGTTTTGCTCAAATGCTCAGGGTCTTACTGATCACCAAATCTGGGTTCAGGAAGAATTTTTTCCCCAGTTCAGATTGGCAGGGACCTTGGGGTTCTTTCACCTTTCTCTGCATCATAGAGCATGGATTACCAGCTGGTAACATCTGGCATATCCAACCTAATCAGTTCCCTGCCATTGCAGGGACATTGGTAACACCTCGGTCTCTTCTGTTCTCTCTGCCTGTGTCATACAACTGTTTAATCTCCTCAAGACTGCAATGTTTAGTCTAACCCAATTTACTGGGCTCAACATAGGGGTGACTGGATCAAATTTAATGGCCTGTGAGATACAGGAGGCCAGACTAGATAAAGGTAAATTTTTAAAGGTAACTTTTAACTACTAGCTTAGATGAGAGGATAAAAGATTAATTTTGTATCCTGTTTGTGACTTTCTTTTTCCAGGGAAGAAAAGCCATCTTCTTTCTTGGGAACTAAATGGAAAGATACAGCAGAGATAGTGATTATTGGAGGTGGTTGCATTGGTGTAAGTCTTGCTTACCACCTGGCCAAGGCTGGCATGAAGGATGTCATTCTGCTTGAAAAATCTGAACTGACGGCTGGATCTACTTGGCATGCAGTAAGAAAAATCTTGTTAATCGCTAAGATCTCAAATACGAAAAGAGATTTCAGATGACTTGTAAAATCTGACAGTAGAGCAAAGATTTTATTTCCCCCACCCCCTGGCCTTCCAGAAAATCAGTTTCTCTATTATTTATCTAGTTACAAAGGATAACACTAGGTTCTGTTCCTAGATCTATGATAGACTCACTATCTGACCTTTGAAGAGTCACTTACGGTATATCTAGACTGCAGTCACTGGCTGTGATTGCAGTTTGAGCCAAGACACTTGAGCTACTTTTAATCTAGCTAGATAGGGTCACCCACAACAGTGCAGCTCTGGCAGCGTGAGTTCTGTGTGGACTAGCCCCACGAGAAATAACCCAGGGTTCTGGGAAGATTTTTACAGCCTGAGCTGAAGCTTGTGCTACCCTGGCTTTACTGTTCTGGCTCCCAAGATAGCTAGATTAAAGCTTTCTTGAGTATGTTGACTGTGATTGCATCCTGTGATTGCAGTATAGACATACCCTTAAACTACCCATGCTCCCCATCTGTAAAGTAGGATAAATGTTGGTAACGTGTTTTAAATCCAGGAGATACCCACACCTTGAATACTGCATGCAGTTCTGGTTGCCTCATTTCAAAAAGTACAGAGAAGGAGAACAAAAAATATTGGGGTATGGAGGAGCTTGCATATGCAGTCCCCAGATTAAAAAGACTGGGACTGTTCAGTTTAGAAAAGAGATGACTAAGTGGGGATATGATCGAGGTCTATAAAATTATGACTGGAGTGGCGAAAGTGACTAAGGAAAAGTTATTTACTGCTGCACATAACACAAGAACCAATAAAAGATATTTTACTTCGCCCACCTTGTCTCACAGGAACCGGGAGTCACCCAATGAAATTAATAGGCAGCAGAATTAAAACAAACATAAGAAAATACTTCTTCACTCAGTGAACAGTCCACTTGTGGACTGGGATGTTATTGACATGGGATGTTATAGCCGAAAGTATAACTGGATTCAAAAAAGAATTAGATAAGTTCATGGAGGATAGGTCCATCAACAGCTATTAAGCAAGATGGTCATGGATGCTACCCCTTGCTCTAGGTGTCCCTAAATATCTGACTGCCAGAAGCTGGGACTGGATAGCGGGATGGATCACTCAATAATTGCCCTATTCTGTTTATTTGCTCTGAAGCATCTGGCACTGGTCACTGTCAGAAGACAGGATACTGGGCTAGATGGACCATTGGTTTGATCCAGTATATTCTTATGGGATCCTTGGAGGGATGGTGCCACAGAAGTGAAAATAATTGTTAAAATTTATTATAGAAATGTGGCAGTACTACTACAATGTGGGTTTTTAAACTTTCATTTTTACTTAAAACAGAAATGCAAGAGATCACTATAAATTAGAAGAACAGCTTTTTTTCTTAAGTTGAACAAAAATATTGTTGTCCCTCCTTTCAAATCCAATGTCTCATTCTGACACTAGCATTGCCCCTATGTCAAGTGGTAATATAACACACATGCTTGTACTGTAGCAATACTTTATTGTACATATTTTTTTTTAGTCTAAGTAGGGGAGAGAAGCAGTGAGGAGGTGACATGGATTTTTTTGACTGTGAATGGCTATCCAACTACAGAAGCAGTTTCTCCTCCTTTGGTGTTCACACCTCAACTGCTAGCAGAGCACCTCACCCTCCCTGACTGAACTAACCTCGTTATATCCATACTGATTTATACCTGCCTCTGGAGATTTCCATTACTTGCATCTGAAGAAGTAAGGTTCTTACCCACGAAAGCTTATGCTCCCAATACTTCTGTTAGTCTCAAAGGTGCCACAGGACCCTCTGTTGCTTTTTACAGATTCAGACTAACACGGCTACCCCTCTGATACTAGATTTTTTGTTGACTCCTCTGTCTTTGGCATCTGCATATGTGCCGAGAACAAAGCAGGACACTGAGGCCTGGTCTGTATTAGAAAATTAAGTTGGCTTAACTGTGTCACTCAGGAGGTGTGAAAAATCCCTGAGTGGCATAGTTAAGCCAGCCTTACCCCCTGTGTAGACAGTGCTAAGCCAACGGAATGCTTTAATCGACCTAGATACTGCCTCTCAGGGAGACACTGTAACATTTCAAGTGTGGACAAGCCCTTAGAGAAGGGCCCAGAAGCATCTCAGGGAGGGGTGTGTGGTAGTTACTGGGCATGCTCAGTAGCTGTCTCTGAAGCTATGCAGAGGGTTTCCATTAAGGGCTAGCTGTCTAGCAGGTTCCACACAAATCAGTGTTTGAAAGCTGAGTCAGTCAGAACTCACTAGGGAAAGGTTATAAATAAGAGGATTTGGAGACTACTCTGTGGACTCAGTGGCTGAACAGTACAGGGCTAAGATGTCTGTTGTGAGAGCTGTGTCCCAGAGCCTGTGCCACATTGGATCCGACTCTCTATCTTGCTGAAAGCTGAGGAGATGACCAACTATGGACACCAGTACTGCAATTGCTGCTGGCCATGAAGCTCTTCGGACTGTTGTTGCTGAGTCGATTCTGAGGAGATGAAAGAAGAACTAGCTCTGAGGAGTGCAACTGACACACACATACACTTTTGGTGCCTGTAGTAGTTCCGGGGTGGGGCTCGTCCCCTCTTGGGGCGCCTGGGAGCCAGGCCGCCCCGCTACAAAGCCAACAGTTAGGGCCCAGACCCCTGGGCAGGGACTGAACACACAATCAACAGTCCAGAGCTCAGGCCCTTAGGCAGGGACTGAGCACACAATTAGCAGCCCTGGCCCTGGATCAGGGCGGGGCAGCAAACCAATAGTCAATCAGCGGCCCAGGCCTTGTAGCAAGGGCTGGGTCAGTTTGGGTTAGCCCAGGCCCTAGGGCAGGGCGGGGCAGCAAACAAATAGTCTGTCAGAGGCCCAGGGCCCTTGGACAAGGAGGGGGAGAGACTGCCACCCGGCGGGGGGTGGCAGGGGGAACACAGGCCCACCCACTCCACTGTGTTCCAGCCCGGGGCCCTATTCGCAGCAGTCCGTCTGCCGCGCAGTCAGTGGGGATCCTGACCGCAACACACTGACATGGGTTCGGGGTCTGCTATCCCCGGGCCACTTCCCATCTCCTCCTCCATGGGTACCTGTTCCTCCTGAGTTTCGTCTGCTGGGTCGCAGATCATGGGCTCCTCCGGGCCCCGAGCAGCAGGTAGGTTCGTCGCTCCCTCTGGGCCCTCGGTGGGGGGAAGCTCAGACCGCTCCTCTGGATACCGGGCTCTCGGCAGGCTCGGCCAGTCCTCCTCAGGATACCGGGCTCTCGGCAGGCTCAGGCCCGCGGGAGCTTGGGCACCAGCGTCTGTCCTCTCCCTACTGAGCGCTGTGGCCTGGCCTTTATACTTCCTGTCCTGCCCCTTGACTTCCGGGGGGCGGAGACAGGCCACAGTGGCTCCGCCCACTCTGGCGGCTGTTCTGGCTCATCGCTTCCAGGGGTGCCTGGGAGCCAGGCCGCCCCGCTACATGGCCCCCCCCCTCAAGGCTGGCTCCCGGGTACCGGGGCCAGACCTTTCCATACCTCCTAGGCGGGGAAAGGAAGTCGGCGTTCGCGTGGTCTCTCCCAGCCTGATGGCGAACGGTGAAGGCATAAGGTTGCAGCGCTAAGTACCACCGCTGTAGCCACATATTATGGTCCTTCATGCGGGCCAACCACTGGAGAGCAGAGTAGTCGGTGACCAGGATGAAAGGGGCTCCTAGGAGATAGTACCGCAGGGCATCACAAGCCCACTTCGCGGCTAGGGCTTCCTTTTCCACCACCGCATAGTTCTTTTCTCGGGGGAAGAGCTTCCGACTGATGTAGAGGACCGGATGCTCTTCGCCGCCAACCTCTTGGGAGAGGACTGCCCCGAGACCCACCTCCGAAGCGTCGGTTTGCAGGACGAAGGCCTGCTTGAAATCGGGGCTATATAAGACTGGCTCTTGACAGAGGCTTGTTTTGAGGGTTTGAAAGGCTTCGTCACACTCGCGGGTCCAGACCACTTGCCGGGGGCTTTCCTTCGTCATGAGTACCGTCAAGGGGACTGCGATCACCGCAAAGTGGGGAATGAAGCGTCGATAATACCCCGCTAGCCCCAGAAACTGGCGTACCTGCCATTTCATGGTGGGCGGGGGGCAGGTCGCAATGGCCTGCACCTTGTCCACCAGTGGTTTCACCTGTCCGTGCCCGATAGTTTCTTGTCGGCCGATGCAACACTTCTTCGGGTTGGCCGTTAACCCGGCGGCCCGCAAGGACCTCAGGACGGCTGCGACCTGTTCTAGATGGTTTTCCCACTGCGGGCTGTAAATGACTACGTCGTCCAAATAGGCCGCTGCGTAGTCTTGGTGGGGTTGGAGGAGGCGGTCCATCAGGCGCTGAAACGTGGCCGGGGCTCTGTGGAGGCCGAAGGGCATTCGGGTAAACTGGTATAGGCCCGTAGGGGTGGCGAACCCAGTTTTCTCCCTGGAAGTAGGATCCAGGGGGATTTGCCAATATTGAGGTCCAGGGTCGTGATGTAACGAGCTCCTCCTAACCAAGCCAACAGCTCGTCTATCTGGGGCATGGGGTAGGCATCGAACTTGGAGATGGCATTCACACGCCTAAAGTCGATGCAGAACCGTTGGGAGCCGTCGGGCTTTGGTACCAACACGACTGGGCTTCGCCACTCGCTGTGCAACGGTTCAATCACGCCCAGATCCAGCATCGCCCGTACCTCCTCATCCACGGCGCCTCTCCGGTGATATGGCAAGGGTCTGGTCGCGCCGCGAATCACCACCCCCGGCTCCGTTTGGATCCTATGGTACACCAGGGAGGTGGCTCCTGGTTGGGCAGTGAAGGTGTGACGGAACGCTCATAGGAGGCACCGGGTTTGCTTGAGTTGTTCCTCCGTCAGGGTCTCCCCAAATTGGGGTTCCTCAGGGTCCCTGGTGTGGGCTACCTGGGGCCCTAGCTCGGGCTCTGGCGGGTAGGGGTTAATCAAAAGCCCTTCCCGTTCCTGCCAGGGCTTGAGCAGGTTGATGTGGTACTGCTGTATCCGCTTCTTCCGATCGGGCTGGTCGATCTCATATGTAACCGGGCCCACTTTCCGGACCACCTCATATGGTCCTTGCCAGCGAGCCAGAACCTTCGACTCACTGGAGGGGAGAAGGAGTAATACCCGGTCTCTGGGTAAAAAGTCCCGTGTTTGGGCCTCCCGGTTGTAGGCCTGGGCTTGCGTCTCCTGGGCGGCTTTCAAATTCTCTTGGGCCCGGTCTCCAGCCTGCTTAAGACGCTCCTGGAGCTGGATCACGTACTTTAAGAGGCCCTGGGCCGGTGAGGGGGTTTGCTCCCAAGTTTCCCTCACTAGGTCCAATAGGCCTCGCGGTCGACGGCCATAGAGCAGTTCGAACGGCGAGAATTTCGTCGACGACTGGGGGACCTCTCGGACCGCCAGGAGCAAGGGTGGGAGTAGCTGGTCCCATCGGCGAAGGTCCTCCGGGGGAACTTACGGAGCATGTCTTTTAGGGTCCGGTTAAACCTCTCGACCAGCCCGTTCGTCTGGGGATGATAGACTGACGTTCACAGTTGCTTGACCCCCAGAAGCTCACACACCTGGCGGAGCAACTGCGAAGTAAAGTTTGTCCCTTGATCCGTGAGGATCTCGCGGGGTAGGCCGACGCAGGCAAAAATCTTCACCAGTTCATCGGCGATGGTGCGGGCTGTAATGTTCCGGAGGGGAATTGCCTCGGGGAACCGGGTAGCATAGTCTAACATCACCAAGATGTATTGAAACCCTGCACTGCTCTTGGGAAGGGGCCCCACCAGGTCCATGGCCACGCGCTCGAAGGGTGTCTCAATTAGGGGCATCAGGACCAACGGGGCCTTGGGAGTCCGGGCCGCGGCGGCCAACTGGCAGCGCGGGCAGGAATTACAGTAATTCTTCACCTCCTGGTACACCCCTGGCCAGAAGAAGCGTCCTAAAATCCGGGCCAGGGTTTTCTCATGACCGAGGTGTCCAGCCGCGGGGACGTCGTGGGCCAACTTCATGACGGACTGTTGATGACGCCAGGGAACGAGGAGTTGGGTTCGGGTCTCCCCCGTGTGGGGGGTCCCACTCGACCCGATACAGGCGGTCCTGCCGCAACTCAAAGTGTGGCCACTGGGCCGCTCGACCGGGGTCGAGGACAGTCCCATCCGCCATGGCCAATTGTTCGTATACTCGCTGAAGTGTGGGGTCGGCCCGTTGGTCCCAGCAGAAGTCCGTGGTGGGTGAGGAGTCCGTCGCCGCCCCTGGGGGAGCATCCTCTGGTTCTCCGGCCGAGCTGGTTGGCTCGGGGGGTTCTCTCTCCTCTCCTTCGCTCTCGGGGGCCTCCCCTTCTAAGGCTGGCATGGCCCGCGGGTCGTCTCCTGCGTGCCGGCGGAGGATTGCTGGAAACTCCGGCCAGTCCCGGCCCAGGATCACGGGTATGCCAGTCGTGGGGCAAGTCCCACCACCATTGATCGGGTGACCCCCTCGATCGTCAGCTGGGCCCGGGTATTCCGGTAGGGCCATATGTCCCCATGGATGCACTGCAGGCGAATTTCACCCAATCGGGCGTCAGCCGGGGGACCGAAGGGTTGGCGGACTAGCGTCTGTCCGCAGCCCGAGTCGAGGAGGGCCACTGTCGGGTATCCTTCAATGACCACCGGCACGGTAATCTTAGCCGCCTGGGAAGGACGGGCCCGAGCCTCCCCTGCACAGACCTGACCGAAGGTACACTCCGGCCCCGGGCAGTCCCGCTGGAGATGGCCATACTCCCCGCAGGCGAAACAGGGCCCCAGGGTGGCCCGTCCCGTCCGGGGCCGAACCCCAGGGGGGGTCCCGGCGGACTTCGGTGGTCTTTTCGCCCTATGGGGGTCGGGATCCGAGCGGGTCGCCCGGGTGCCACCGGGGCACGAGTCCAACCCTTGGTTTCCCGGGAGGAAATCCGTAAATCCGCTCGAGCGGGTGTCCCTTTCTTCTCCGGGGTAGGGCGCTCTACCCCGGGTGGGGCCCCTCGGAGTCCCGGGCCTATCGGCGTGTCAGCCACGAGGAAGTCCTCCATTAGTGACACGGCGGCGGCCAGGGTCGCTGGTCGGTGGCGGAGGACCCAGGCCCGCCCCCGTGGTGGAAGAACATGGGTGAACTGCTCTAGCAGCACCTGTTCCATTACCTCTTCCGATGTTCGGTGCTCGGGCTGTAACCACCGCTTGCAGGTTTCCCAGAGTTCCTGGGCCACCTGCCGAGGTCGGGCCCCTGTGGGGTAGGTCAGACTTCTAAGCCACTGGCGGAAAGTCTCGGGACTCACATCCAGGGCATCCAGAATGGCAGCCTTTACTTGGCTGTAGTCTTGGGCGGCTTCCACCGACAGGCCTCGGTAGACCATCTGTGCCGTCCCAGTCAGGTACGGGGCCAATATGGAAGCCCATAGCTCTGGGGCCCAACCGGCGACGACGGCCACCCGCTCGAAGGTGACGAGAAAGGCTTCAGGGTCATCGCCGGGTACCATTTTCGTCAGCCGGATCGGGGGGCTAGGCCGCGTAGTCCCGGCTGCGCCTCCCGGCTGTGCCTCTCCGGGTCAGGCCAGTGCCGCTGCGAGTTGCTGGAGACACTCCCGCTGGAACTCCTGCTGCTGGGTGACCAGATCTTGCACGAGCTGGTTCCGTTGAGTTCCAAGCTGCTCCATGAGCTGATGCTGCTGTTGCAGCTGTGCGGCCTGCTGCTCCTTTTGCTGTTGCAACTGGGCCGCCTGCTGCCGCTCCTGGGTTTCTGTCACCAGGGCCAAGAGCTGGGACAGATCCATCTCTCGGGAGGGGGATCTTTCTCCCCCGGCCCCTCTCTCCCCGGAGTCGAGAGTTCGCGCCCACATCCTGGGCGGATCTCCTGCCTGACTTGCCACGTGTAGTAGTTCCAGGGTGGGGCTCATCCCCTCCTGGGGCGCCTGGGAGCCAGGCCACCCCGCTACAAAGCCAACAACAGTTAGGGCCCAGACCCCTGGGCAGGGACTGAGCACACAATCAACAGTTCAGAGCTCAGGCCCTTAGGCAGGGACTGAGCACACAATTAGCAGCCCTGGCCCTGGATCAGGGCGGGGCAGCAAACCAATAGTCAATCAGCGGCCCAGGCCTTGTAGCAAGGGCTGGGTCAGTTTGGGTTAGCCCAGGCCCTAGGGCAGGGCGGGGCAGCAAACAAATAGTCTGTCAGAGGCCCAGGCCCCTTGGACAAGGAGGGGGAGAGACTGCCACCCGGCGTGGGGTGGCAGGGGGGAACACAGGCCCACCCACTCCACTGTGTTCCAGCCCGGGGCCCTATCCGCAGCAGTCCGTCTGCCGCGCAGTCAGTGGGGATCCTGACCGCAACACACTGACATGGGTTCGGGGTCTGCTATCCCTGGGCCACTTCCCATCTCCTCCTCCATGGGTACCTGTTCCTCCTGAGTTTTGTCTGCTGGGTCGCAGATCATGGGCTCCTCCGGGCCCCGAGCAGCAGGTAGGTTCGTCGCTCCCTCTGGGCCCTCGGTGGGGGGAAGCTCAGACCGCTCCTCTGGATACCGGGCTCTCGGCAGGCTCAGGCCCGCAGGAGCTCGGGCATCAACGTCTGTCCTCTCCCACTGCCGGCCAGCTACTGAGCGCTGTGGCCTGGCCTTTATACTTCCTGTTCCGCCCCTTGACTTCCGGGGGTCGGGGACAGGCCGCGGTGGCTCCGCCCACTCTGGCGGCTGTTCTGGCTCGTCGCTTCCAGGGGCGCCTGGGAGCCAGGCCGCCCCGCTACAGTGCCGCAGTGCAAAATTTGAGAAGTCATCTCTGTGAACAGATCAGAGGGAAGGGTGTACGTATGTGTGTCTACTAAGATACATCTCGCACTGAAACTTATGTAACAGCAACAAAGTAGGCAAGTCTGTGTGAGAAAACGCCAGTAGAGTTACTGCATAGTCGTTAAGAAGAGTTTTCACAAGGATTCCAAATAGTGGCTGCAGATGATTCTATATATAAATATTAATCTTCAAGGACTGTTTTAGGAGTGTAGAAAAAGGAATATGGAAGTGTAGTGAGTGCATCAGAGCTTAAGGCTCATTTTTCTGAAACTTATCCGCATGCTACAACAACCTTCTGTATACCTGATCAGGTTAATGCATTAGCCCAAGAAATTCTTAAGGCTTGTGGCATGAAAAACACACAATTTGACTCTTGCATACAAGACTAGTTTTTTTGAGGTTATTGGTGTGAATCACTGCTAACCACTCTCAGGATCAAGGACACTAGTCCAGATGCCTGACAAGGAAATATTCCCTATGCAGAACTCTGATTTGAAGTGAGATCTATCAAGATGGAATGCTCTGATGAGGAGATTTTGAACAGCTGATGATTCCTTACACTCATTGAGAAATTAGAAAAAATCCATGGTGACATGGGCCACATAGAAGTATAAAAACCCATAGAGTGGATAGAGGTTGGGTTTTTTTGTTTTTGATTAGCCTCAAATGAACCAAGAAGTTGAGAGGAAATGTCAGGCTTGTAAGTATTGTCTCAGGCGTGGTCTACACTACACAGTTAGGTCCACGTAAGGCAGCTTATGTCAACCTAATTATGTCAGTGTACACATTACAGCCTTGTCCCACTGATGTAAGTGCCCTACTACACGGACATCATAACTCCACCTACACGAGAGGCATAGGGCTTATGTTGGTGTAGTTAGGGATGCAGTCCTTAGATCAACTGTTGGCTGTCTTGTTAATTTCACTCCGCTCCACTGCTGCCCCGTCTCCAGTCCAAGCTGGGCTGCCACCCAGGCTCCCAGCTTGGGCTGCCCCCAGGGTCCCGGCTCCTGGCTGGGAGCCCAGCTGCACCCCTGGCTCTCGGCTCCCAACTCCCCCCCGGGAGCACGGCAGCTGACTGGACTCCTGGTATGGGCCTCCCGGTCAGGAGCCTGTCTGCCCCCCGAGCTCTCAGTTCCCTACCAGGAGGACAGCAACCGACCAGACTCTGGGTGTGGATCTCCCTGCTGGAGGGAAGAAACCCCAGGTAGCTCCCTTCTTTCCTCCCAGGGGGTAGCTGGGCTCCCAGTGGGGAGCTGCGCAGAGCTGAGAGCCCTGGCATTGCCCCTCTACAGTTGGTGGAAGTGCTCCTGGTGAGGATGCGCACCACTGACAGAATGAGGTTAGTGTAGACATCAGCCATCAGTAGTTACTGTGGTGGCTGTAAGTTGACCTAACATAAATTGACTTAAGATTGTAGTGTAGACATGCCCTCAGAAGGCAGGCTAACGTACAGAAGGCTGGTAAGCTTGCGCATATCCAAGCATTTGCTCCACCTGATCTGGTCTGCATTGGTTTCCTAACATTAGAACTTTATGCACTGAATACCAGGAATATTCTAGTGATTACTGACCACTTTACCAAGTATGTTAAAGTCTAACAAAAGACCAAACAGCCAGGACAGTAGCTAATGTGTTGGGGATAATTTTATAAGTCACGATGGTTTTCCTAGAAGGATATACAGTAATTGGGATGTGAACTTTGAATCAGAACTGACTGTTGAGGTGTGTAAGATGATCGCAGCTATCTGAGCCCTTGTGTGACAGTTTACCAATGAAGGAGAAATCAGCGAGGCAGAGACAGTATGCCATCTGGAAACAGCATGTAGTCAATCCCGTCTTTCAGGGGTCTCTGCCCAACAACAATGTCCAGTTCCCAGACAGCATCTGTACCTCAGGATTTGACTCTAAGCAAACTAAGATAGACAGCAAACACCCCTGCTGCTTGCACAGTTTCCTCTGCAAGAACTGCTACCTTTCAGAGCAACACAGCTTCCCAAGACTGAACATTTGTTTGGATCTTAAATAAGATAATATTTGAGAAAATAATATTAAGCAATTGGAAGTATTGGTGCACAGCATGATGCTCATGCCATAGCTCGACATTTTCTGCCAGTGCCTATAGTAGGCATTGAGAGGAAATGAGGCAGAGCCTCATGCTGCACTAGATGTGCAACTGCTCATCTCCAGATGGAGCTGGAGAAGGTAGTAGAAGAAGCCTGTTCCGATGCACAGCAAAAGCAGGGAGTATAGAAAGCAGCAAGTTGCTGTCTCTAGAACCGAGTGAACAATAATAAAAAAATGTTTTTTACAACTTCTAAAGAAAGTAAATCTAAGGTTTGCAGTTAAGATTTAACCACAAAATCATAAAGGAATGAAATTCATACAAAAATAAGTATTTGATTAAAGGTCAAATTATCTAGTCAGAATCAGAACAATACCATGTGATGTAGTGACCAATCACACAAGTTGATTATTGAATCATGAATATCAAATACTTAAATGAATACTCTCAGTGAACAGTACATAAACGAGCCATAGGTTGAAATCCATTTACACAACATCTGCAGAACAATTTTGAAGAGCAACCAAATTTGTAAAGAAACTGCAGTCTGTGGACAATATGCAAAATTCACAGAATAGATGCCTGAATTTTATTAAAAATAAAAAAAATAAAAGGTACATTTCTGAAATGAAGCTACACAACAATGTTGTATGGCCCATAAGTGTTACTTCAGCCATCTACAGACAATGTTTTCCTATAGCACTTTACACCTGGGTGGTGCTTATTTAAAGGGTGTAGCGATGGAGGCAATATGACAGCCCTGATGCAGTGGGCTTGGTGGGGGATATGCTTTTACGGGCGTTGCATGGGGGAGTTCAATTAGCTGTGTATTGATCTGTTCATATGACAAAGGGGCCCCTAATGGGGAGCGCCATAAAAACACAGTTCACATGGCCATTTTCAATTGACATTTTATTTACAACATATTTTTATTTTATTTTTATCACATTCCTCACAAAGCTCTGTCTTTTGGGGAGGGTCTTTCCTCTACAGGATTTTATAATTTGCTGAATGAAGAAGATGTTAAACATTCTGCATTAAACTTTTATACATTGATTATTTCATCTAATGTTAAGTCTGGGTTCTCTGCTGCTGTGCTTTGTCCACTAGCTGTGCCCTCTGAGCTAAATCTTCCTAGGTTAAACAGAGGCACTGCGGTGATACTGTTTAAAACACTCTCTATGCACAAATTACCACTATCATCTTTGATTGTACAGTTAAATAAAATAAAATTAATGGAGATATCCTATCTCCTAGAACTGGAAGGGACCTGAAAGGTTATTGAGTCCAGCACCCTGCCTTCACTAGCAGGACCAAGTACTGATTTTGCCCCAGATCCCTAAGTGGCCCCTTCAAGGATTGAACTCACAACCCTGGGTTTAGCAGGCCAATGCTCAAACCACTGAGCTATCCCTCTTCCTATCAGCTACAGTTCTGTTGGCACAGGCGTGACTCCACTGGCTAGAGGCATCTGCCACACACTCTGGGCAGTCCTCAAATCGCTTCTCTCTCAGGCAGTGTTTGATGATTCTGTGGGCAGCAACTTGTACAGTTGCATGCATGAAGGTTTTATGGTTACAGCCTTGCACAGGCTTGATACCATATTTCTTCCACATTGTTAGATAGTACAGGCCTGTAGAATAAGCCTCCTGTTGAAAGAACAGGAGTACTTGTGGCACCTTAGAGACTAACAATTTATTTGAGCATAAGCTTTCGTGGGCTACAGCCCAGTTCATCGGATACATGTAGTGGAAAATACAGTAGGAAGATATATATATACACAGAGAACATGAAACAATGGGTGTTACCATACACACTATAAGGATAGTGATCAGTTAAGGTGAGCTATTATCAGCAGGAGAGAAAAATAACTGTTTGTAGTGGTAATGAAAATGGCCTATTTCCAGCAATTGACAAGGAGATGTGAGGAACTGTAGCGGGGGGGAATAAGCATAGGGAAATAGTTTTACTTTGTGTAAGGGCCCATCCGCTCCCAGTCTTTATTCAAGCTTAATTTAATGGTGTCAATTTGCAAATTAATTCCAATTCAGCAGTCTCTCGTTGGAGTCTGTTTTTGAAGTTTTTTTGTTATAATATTGCAACTTTTAGGTCTGTAATTGGGTGGCCAGGGAGATTGAAGTATTCTTCAACTGATTTTTGAATGTTATAATTCTTGATGTCTGATTTGTGTCCATTTATTCTTTTACGTAGAGACTGTCCGGTTTGGCCAATGTACATGGCAGAGGGGCATTGCTGGCACATGATGGCATATATCACATTGGTAGATGTGCAGGTGAACGAGCCTCTGATAGTGTGGCTGATGTGATTAGGTCCTATGATGGTGTCCCCTGAATAGATACGTGGACAGAGTTGGCAACGGGCTTTGTTGCAAGGATAGGTTCCTGGGTTGGTGTTTTTGTTGTGTGGTTGCTGGTGAGTATTTGCTTCAGGTTTGGGGGCTGTCTGTAAGCAAGGACTGGCCTGTCTCCCAAGGTCTGTGAGAGTGATGGATAATCCTTCAGGATAGGTTGTAGATCCTTGATGATGTGCTGGAGAGGTTTTAGTTGGGGGCTGAAGGTGATGGCTAATGGCTTTCTGTTACTTTCTTTGTTGGGCCTGTCCTGTAGTAGGTGACTTCTGGGTACTCTTCTGGCTCTGTCAATCTGTTTCTTCACTTCAGCAGGTTGAGCATCTGATTTTGGATGCGGGCAAAAACAGATCAGGCCCGATCCATTTGCTCCTCCAGAGCTGTTGATGTCCTTCTCCCAAGTCCCTCTGAAGAAACATCACTCAGCTGCTGAAAAATTTAAAATAAGAACTACATGTAAGGCATCATTGCACTTTTTTATAATGTGCTCTTAGAACTTTTTTACTCTGTGGGTCAACAAGAACCCTCTTCAGCTTGTGGCTTTACAAAAAATATTGCCTCTGTACAGGGTCAATCCAAAAGGCTTTGCAGGGGTCAGCAACCTGCGGCTCCTGAGCTGCCTGCGGGTCTTTGGCTGCCCCCTTGCAGGCAGCTGTTTTTTGAGGGGGTGGGAGGTGCAGGCTCCGGCCAGGAGGCGCTTACCATAAGCAGCTACTGGCTGGCAATGCAGCAGGGCTCAGGCAGGCTGCCTGCCCTGGCCCCACACTGCTCCCGGAAGCAGCTGGCTGCTGGCACGTCTCTGCGTGCCCCTTGGAGGGAGGGGGACAGCAGGTCTCCGTGTGCTGCCCATGCCTGCAAGCACCGCCCCCGCAGCTCTGGGCAGGCAGAGACATGCCAGCAGCCAGCTGCTTCCGGGAGCTGCATGGGGCCAGGGCAGGCAGGCACCCTGCCTGAGCTCTGATGTGCCGCCGGCCGGGAGCCACCTGTTGTAAGCGCCTCCTGGCCAGATTCTGCACCTCACACCCCAATCCCCCACCCCAGCCCGGAGCCCCCTCCTGTTTATATTCAGATTCAAACAGCTCAGTACCAAGGTAACTGTCTACTAATAAAACTCTTGGAATTTCTTGTGAAAAGGAAGCAGATGTGCTCTGTCTTTACTAGTATGTTCCAACGTCCAACAGTTTGAAAAAGTCTAAAGTCAGAAATAAAATAGATCAGATAAATACCTTCCATCAAAAAAATGACAACCACAAAGAGAAAGATAGAAGATGAACATTGAGACTTTCAAAATGATTGGACTGAGTCTTATGCTTTTATAGTGAGTTCAGCTGGACTCCCGTCGTGCCTCATTTGCAATGAAAAACTATCCAACAATAAGAAATCAAACCTAGAAAGACATTTTGAAAAGAAACATTGGATGTTTGCTGAAACCTATCCAGTTGGTGATGTGAGGAAAAAAGCAGTAGAGGAGCTCCGACGCAAAGCAGAGCAAACAAGATGTACATTTGCTAAATGGATGAAGGCGCGGAACCACTACTGCTAGTTTCATGACAACTCAAGAAATCGTCAAACAAGGGAATCCATTCACAGATGGAGAATATGTGAAAGAATGTTTCATTAAAACATCAGAGCACCTCTTCAGCGATTTTAAAAACAAAGATGAAATAGTTAAGAATATTAGAGAAATGCCATTATCTGCGAAGACTGTAAAGGACAGAACTATTAAGATGGCCATAGACGTAAGAAGCCAGCAGGTTAGTGACATTAGATCAACACCAGGTTTTTCTATTGCCTGTCATGAGACAGGCGATGTGGATGACATTGCTCAGGTTGCCTTACTCGGCAGATACGTTAATGATCAAGGTCCTCAAGAAGAGTTGATCGTGTTATTGCCACTCAAAGAACAAACTCAGGGCGAAGATATTGCATCTGCTGTCACTGAATGTCTGAAACAAAAAGATATTGACATCAACAGAATAATTTCTATTGCTACAGATGGAGCACTGAGCATGATGGGGGCACACAAAGGTTTTGTTTCTTTAGTAAAAAAGTATGGAGCACGATGTAATTTCATTTCACTATATAATCCATCAGCATTTGCGGGAACCCATCGAGCACAATTTGAACTTGTCTTGCAAGTCCACTAATTCAAGGATTTATGGAATTCAAAATTGAAATATCTTGTCACTGAATTTGAAAATCTGGAAGAGAGAAATCCACCCTGGGGCTACAACACAAGTGGTCTGAAATGGACGACCTTAAATGGCAAGACCAGATTATATTCGATGTTTGGAATTGTCTACCGGATACATACAGTCAGCTGAAGAAATACGCATTTGGGCTTCTCTCAATCTTCAGTTCAACATACTTCTGTGAACAAGTGTTTTCCAACATGAATTTAATCAAAAACAAACTGAGGAACCAACTGCAAGATGTTAGTCTTGAGTCCTGCTTGAAAATGAAAATCACGGCATATTCACCAAACATTGAGCAACTCTCTAAAGATGTCCAACAACAGAAGTTGCATTAAAAGTATTGGCAAGCAGTAACAACTTTAATATGTTCAATTATTATTAGTTGACACATTCTAATTCTACAAGTAGCTTCGCATGTATGCAACTCTCGAAATATTTTGGTCAAAGACAAAAACAAAAAAATGGCTCTTCTTCTTTGAAAGGTTACCGACCCCTGCTCTAGCCAATTGAGCCACCGTCGCCAGGTCCTCTCCAAGCTCCTAAATGTTTTTACACACAATGTACCTGTGACTCATCTTTGTACATCCCTCCATTTGAATTGTTTGTCTCGTAGTCAGGGTCCAGAGTCTCAAACAAAACCTAGGTCAACGATTTGGCTTTGTGTTTCTCCTCCGCATTGTCCTTGTGATCACATTCAGCAGCAGCAATCTCTGTTGCCCTGTTCCCAAGACAAGTCTCAAACTCCTATGTGTCAACAGTATATTTGTTTCTTTAGTTCCCATAACTTCACCTGTATGATGTCTCTTCATGAGCTGCTTGTTCTGGAGCTTTTAGGCACTTCCATCTTTAATCAACAGGTCTGTACCAGCTCATCCTCTTTTAGGCCGCAGCTGTGTGATATTCTTAGCCAATAGTTTAGGACTAATGTTTCAAAAGTCCATTGGTCTGTCTCTCTAAGCATGGAGGAACTTCTGTTTAAGGGCATAAGATGATAGGGGCTATTGAACCCTGAGCTTTGTATTAGTTTTATATCTTTCCTGAGGTAGTTCTCTTACAAAATTAAAACTCAGATCAAAACAAGTGATATGATAAATAGGTAGTCTAATTTAAAAAGGTTAATGTTTTTCCCTATGATCTAAGTGTGTGAAAATTGAAAAAAAAAATTTGTAATTAGATCTTAAAAAACTATAGACTTACTTCGACTGTAATCTGCTTTGGGCTGGACAGGCTAAAATCTGGCCTCTCTGGTATTCACAAACAAGGCAAAAGAAAACCCTCTGCATTTCCTTGCTAGCCATAGTGTAAATGCTGGGATTCAGCACAGAATTAGTGACTGCCCTGGCAATGAACCGATCAGCCTTGCATAAAATGGCACACTCTTTTACTTTGTGGTCTATATCTATGAGCAACTGAATAAACAGTGGAGACGGTCAGGCGATGAATACACCAACTACAATCACAAATATCCTAAGCAGTACCATGGATCTCTTTGAGTTATGCTTTACAACTACTAGACTTTACGCGTGTGTAAATATGTACATAAAGGATGATTGTCACCAAAATAGTAATAAAGATACTTATGTAAAATACAACCTGTTTCTTGGAATAAAGAGGCAAAATTATTGAGCATGCGTATGTTGTGGGTTCGTCCCTTTGAGCTCAGTGCTGGTCACACACAGGCCAGGCTCTGAAAGCTCCAATCACTTGCATTCTGTTTTGATGTTTTATTTCTCTCCATCCTTTCCTTGGATAATGGCGCCAAAGACTCAGCAGGAGGTGGGAGTGCAGGAAAGGGCAGCGAGACTCAGGAAGAGAAACGTACAATGAATGTTCACAGCCCCCATCCTCACTTCACACCCTCCACAGCTGGGAAGTGGGGTGGGGTCTCTCTCAGTGGGAGCTGCCACTGGGCAGGTACTTCCCAGGAGAAGCCCACTCTGATAATACCCAGTCCCACTGATCACTGTTCCCACCGGCTTCTGTGGGCCTGATCCAACTCCAATTAAGTGGTACTTGGGGAATGTGGCTGCTGTTTGATTGAAGGAGACGGGCCAAGGATTTGTAAAGGTAAATTCTATTTTTAAGCAATCTAGCTGATTCAAATGAAACCCTAGAACACAGTGCATGAGCCACGAATAGATGTTATTCTAGGACCTGCTGTTACATGCATCTGAGTCCCAGTTGAGTTGTCAAAGCCCTACTCTGCATCCCCAAGGTGTTAAGATCGAAGCTGGTGTTTCATTGCTAATTATTAATTTGTGTTCTTGCCAAGACCTCCCTTTTGGGGGGATTCCACCCACAGACTATGCAATGAGACATTGGAGATTAGAACCCCATATTCATTACTGCAGGGCTTCCCTTCCGGCAGTGTTTCTGGGATGTGTCTTGCACTGAAAGACCCTTCTTCAGGGTCCCACAAGTTCAGTGCTGGCAAGGTACCCAGGGAAACCAAGATAAGCCAACATGTTCCAATAAGTAGGAAAGCCCTGTACTTTGTATGTGCATCATAAGGCCTCCTTTTAATCAGACCTCTCTATGGCTATTGGTAGCAAACTAAAAGTGGAAGCTCCTAGGGCTACAGACATACTGCCTTCCCTAATAAACCAGATCATGTGGAACAGGCTCAAAGTTTTCTTTCCAGACATAAGAATATTTACTTTGTAAACTATTCCAGTTAACAAATCACAAATTGCCAATAAAAAAGTACACATGGTTGTGAAATTTGTTATTTTTCCAAGGGCGATCAATACCATCAAGTCCACCAGAACTATGAGATTACGTATAATCAACAATACAACTTTTTAACGTCTATACAATCAGTTGCCTTTTCTCTTAGAATAAATTTTTGTATATAGTATCAGAAAGCCATTTCCTTGAGGGATGAAAATAGGCACTTCCATCTTTAATCAACAGGTCTGTTCAAATGGCTCATCCTCTTTTATGCAATGGTTGTGTAATACTTTCTTAGCCAATAATCTAGGGTTGATACTTCAAAATACCATTAGCCTCTCTTCTTAGGTAGAGGAGAAACTTCTCTCTGTGTATATTGTGGTGAGGGGGTTGTCAAAAGGGAAGTAGGTTGCACCCTTAGTATTGAATTATACTGTTGTTAGGTTACAGTTTATCAACAAGAAAAGGCATATGGATGGCCTGTTCCCCTTGTGTTTGTGTATGTGTGTTTAGGAATATAGGCAGTAGGTCATGTGGGCCATAGCAAAGTAGCCCCTGCACCCTTCTTAAATTGTGCCCTCTCTCATTTTGGTTGTGCCTTTTAATTTCACCCAGGCACTCTGCGATAGGGCTCTAGATGTCATAACACCTCTATTTTCAGTAATTTCTCACTATTTAATGCTGTAAAACATCAAGGGTTACAACTTGTATACAACTAAAATGTAAAGTGTTATCTGAAAACAGAAAAATACTTCTTTAGGGCCCTTTGAATATAATGATAAACAAAAACAAAAAAAAAATGTAATTGTTGCTTTGCTTGTGCTGCTACAAAATATCTCCATGCCTGTAGCCCCTCAAAATGTTTTTGTTAATCTTATTTTATTTACTGTTTCTGATAGTCCATTGTATGGGGGGAAATAATACCTCATAAAGTTTCTGTATAACAAATGCTTGCCCATGCTAAAGCATGATAGCCGACAAAGAATGGCTACCTACAAAACTATTTCACTAAAAAAGATGTCTGTTATCACTATTCCTTTGAAATCCAGAACAGCTCTCTATGGCTATCTGTAGTATATGGTCTGTAGTACATGGTAAACTTTTAAAAGTTTATTTGATAAGATTAAAAACTGTATGTTTAGCAAAAGAACATGATAGTTTTATATTGGGGGGGAATCAGGAAAGGAGGAGGAAGTGGGCTTGGAGCTGTTTCTTCAGATTACCATGTCAGAGGCTGTAGGCTTATCTGTGAACTTCATGCAGTGACAAAGCTATGGCTTTTGTCTTTTTAAATTTTTTATTTTTTTTATCATAAAACCCGTCTGTTGTGGGTTTTGTACTGTATCCTAAATTTTAAAGCTTTCTTTACAGCTTATACGTAGAACAGGTTTTGTTTGTTTCTTTTTCTTGCACTTTTAAAATTCGTTCTGTTCTTTTCCTTTTCTACAATTTTAAAACTTTCTTTCAGTCTGCCTTTCTCTCTCAAATCTGCTTTATTTTGTAAATTATTTTAAAAGGACTTATTCTCTGTCTACTGAACTTTATTTAAAATGTGTAAAAACCTGTTTTCTTCTGAAAATCTTCTAACCGTAACACATGAAAAAACACACAAATAGTTCTAATGCACCCAATAAAGAAAAATATTTCAAAATTTCAAAATTGCTACTGGGACAAAAGTGTACATGTCCAAAAATGTGACTGGATGGCAGGACATAAATGAAAAAAGGGTCATGGAAACTTGTGAAAATTTATATGATGAATAAAGGTACAGCAGTTAAACTACTTGCCAGCACTTTTGTCTTGATGGGTTGTAATGGAGTTGCAAGGTGAAGAATTCTGTCATAAGGGGGGGAGACAAAATGGAAGAAAAAGCTCCCACAACAGGATGATTGTCATATTGTGAAGAGTTAGTCAACAGTTCTTGCTACAATAGTACTTGATGGTATTACATTAAGACAATAAAATAGTCTGCTCCAGAATATTGTGTTGTGGTACAGGTTCAAAAGGGAATGCCTATTATGTAAAACTTCAGGGTGACATAGCTTGCCTCACGACTATAGTTGAAAAAGAGAGGGATCAAAGTTATTATTGTCAGTAGTTCTGTCTCATGTCATCTAGATATTGGCTCATATAACAACAGTTTGCCTGTAGTAATGCCACACTAGGCAACACTTAAAATATTTTATTTATTTATTTATTTTATTTAGCATGCTAAATGTTCATGACACTTACAGACAATATAGCTCCTGCCCCAAGGAGCTTACATTTTGGCCTCGTCTACACTATGAGTTTAATTCGAATTTAGCAGCGTTAAATCGAATTAACCCTGCACCGGTCCACACAACGAAGCCATTTCTTTCGAAATAAAGGGCTCTTTAAATCAATTTCTGTACTCCTTCCCAACAAGCGGAGTAGCGCCGAAATCGATGTTGTCATTTCGAATTAGGGTTAGTGTGGCCGCAATTCGATGGTATTGGCCTCCGGGAGCTATCCCACAGTGCACCATTGTGACCGCTCTGGACAGCAATCTGAACTCAGATGCACTGGCCAGGTAGACAGGAAAAGCCCCGCGAACATTTGAATTTCATTTCCTGTTTCCCCAGTAGAGAGCTCATCAGCACAAGTAACCATGCAGGCCAATAATCGAAAAAGAGCACCAGCATGGACCGTATGGGAGGTACTGGATCTGATCGCTATATGGGGAGAGGATTCAGTGCTAGCAGAACTTTGTTCGAAAAGATGAAATGCCAAAACTTTTCAAAAAATCTCCAAGGGCATGATGGAGAGAGGCCACAATAGGGACTCAGAGCAGTGCTGCATGAAAAATCAAGGAGCTCAGACAAGCCTATCAGAAAACAAAGGAGGCAAACAGTCGCTCCGGGTCAGAGCCGCAGACAGGCCGCTTGTACGCTGAGCTGCATGCAGTTCTAGGGGGGGCCGCCATCACTACCCCACCTCTGACCGTGGATTCCGAGGTGGGGGTAATCTCATCAGCCACACCTGAGGATTCTGCAGACGCGGAAGAGGAGGAGGAGGAGGAGGAGGAGCTTGCGGAGAGCACACAGCATTCCATTCTCCCCAACAGCCAGGATCTTTTTCTCAGCCTGACTGAAGTACTCTCCCAAGCCTCCCAAGCCAGGACCAAAGACCATGACCCCATGGTAGGGACCTCAGGCGAGTTTACCTTTTAAAATATAAAACATGGTTTAAAAGCAAGCGATTTTTAATGATTAATTTGCCCTGAGGACTTGGGATGCATTCGTGGCCAGTACAGCTACTGGAAAAGTCTGTTAACATGTCTGGGGATGGAGCGGAAATCCTCCAGGGACATCTCCATGAAGCTCTCCTGGAGGTACTCTGAAAGCCTTTGCAGAAGGTTTCTGGGGTGGGCTGCCTTATTTCATCCTCCACGGTAGGACACTTTACCACGCCAAGTCAGTAGCAAGTAGTCTGGAATCATTGCCGCACAAAGCATGGCAGCATATGGTCCCGGTGTTTGCTGGCATTCAAGCAACATCCGTTCTTTATCTCACTATGTAATCCTCAGGAGAGTGATATCGCTCATGGTAACCTGGTTGAAATACAGGAATTTAATTAAGGGGACAGAGGTGGCCGTTCCTACTGGGCTGTTTGCCTGTGGCTGAAAAGAAATCCTTCCCTGTAGTAAGCCAAGTGCGGGAGGGCGGGGGGGGGGATTGGCGCTGATCTTTTCACGTGTGGCTAGCAGGGATCTTCCCTGATACCTGCCACGTGGTGGGGGGAGGGATAAAGCGATCATCCCAGAGAATTGGATGGCGGGGGGAGGGTTAGTTTGTTTTCTGCTGCTGAAGGTTAACAGGAAAACCGCAGCACTCAATGAGCTTTGCTTGGTATGTGGGAAAGGAGGCGCAGAAGCCGAAAGACAATGGCTTACCATGGCCGCATGCAAGCCGAATTCTGTTGCCCGGACCTGCGTCTGTGATCTCTAGCAGCAAAGCCACAGGCACTCAATATTAAGAGGCAAAAAGCGACCTTGCACAGAAATCACATGTGCTATGTAATGTGAATAGTGTTGTTCACCGTGAAAGAGTATAAGCATTGTTCTGTAAAATGTATCTTTTAAAAAAATTCTCTCCTTTTTTCCCTCCCTCCAGCAGCTGCAAATTTTTCAAGCCTCCCTCCTCCGTCCCAAAGGCTATCTCAGATAAGGCGTTGGAAAAAGAGGATGCGAGACGAGATGTTTGCGGAAATCATGGAATCCACCCGCAATGAAAGAGCTCATCTGAATGAGTGGAAGGACACGGTTTCAAAGTATAGGAAAGATGCCAGTGAATGTGAGGACAGGAGGGACCAACGTGAGGACAGGAGGGACCAACGTGAGGAGAGGAGAGACGCTCGAGATGAGAGGTGGAAGCAGGAAGATCAGAGGAGGCAGGATGCAACGCTGGGTCTGCTGCATGAGCAAACAGACATGCTCTGGCGTCTGGAGGAGCTTCAGGAACGGCAGCAGGATCACAGACTTCCGCTGCAACCCCTGTATAACCACCCTCCCCCCTCACCATGTTCCATAGCCTCCTCATCCAGACGTGTAAGAAGGCGGAGGGGGGAGGCTCCGTGCACCTTCCCATTCCACCCCAGTGGATAGCCCAAGCAAAATGCTGTCATTATTTTAACCTTTTTTTAGTGGCCTTTTCCTTCCCTCCGATCCTCCTCCCAAACCCCACCCAGGCTACTTTCTCAGTTCTCTCCCTCTTTTTATAATCAATTAATAAAGAATACATGATTTTTAAACGATAGTGACTTTATTTCTTTTGAAAGCAAGCTGTGATCGAAGGGGGAGGGTGGGTTGCATACAGAGAATGAGTCAATAAAGGGAGTGGATTTTCATCAAGAAGAAACAAACAGAACTTTCACACGGAAGCCTGGCCAGTCATGAAACTGGTTTTCAAAGCTTCTCAGATGCGCTGCGCTTCCTGGTGTGCTCTTCTAATCGCCCTGGTGTCTGGCTGCGCGTAATCAGCAGCCAGACGATTTGCCTCAGCCTCCCACCCCGCCAAAAAGGTCTCCCCCTTACTCTCACAGAGATTGTGGAGCACACAGCAAGCAGCAATAACAATGGGGATATTGGTTTGGCTGAGGTCTGAGCGAGTCAGTAAAGTGCGACCTTTTAAATGGCCAAATGCACATTCCACCACCATTCTGCACTTGCTCAGCCTGTAGTTGAACAGCTCCTGACTCCTGTCCAGGCTGCCTGTGTATGGCTTCATGAGCCATGGCATTAAGGGGTAGGCTGGGTTCCCAAGGATAACTATAGGCATTTCAACATCCCCAACAGTTGTTTTCTGGTCCGGGAAGTAAACAGAGTAGTGTTCCTGAAGACACGAGCGTCATGAAGCCTTCCTGGCCAGCCCACGTTGATGTTGGTGAAACGTCCCCTGTGATCCACCAGTGCTTGCAACGCCATTGAAAAGTAACCCTTGCAGTTTATGTACTGGGTACCCTGGTGCTCCGATGCCAAGATAGGGATATGGGTTCCATCTATCGCCCCACCACAGTTAGGGAATCCCATTACATAAGAACATAAGAAAGGCCGTACCGGGTCAGACCAAAGGTCCATCTAGCCCAGTATCCTGTCTACCGACAGTGTCCAATGCCAGGTGCCCCAGAGGGAGTGAACCTAACAGGCAATGATCAAGTGATCTCTCTCCTGCCATCCATCTTCATCCTCTGACAGACAGAGGCTAAGGACACCATTCCTTACCCATCCTGGCTAATAGCCATTAATGGACTTAACCACCATGAATTTATCCAGTTCTCTTTTAAACCATTGCAGCAAAGCCATCCACTATGGCCTGCACATTTCCCAGAGTCACTACCTTTCGTAGCAGCAGCTCAATGATTGCTTTGGCTACTTGCATGACAGCAGCTCCCACATTAGATTTGCCCACTCCAAATTGATTCTTAACTGACCGGTAGCTGTCTGGCGTTGCAAGTTTCCACAGGGCTATCGCCACTTGCTTCTCAACTGTGAGGGCTGCTCTCATCCTGGTATTCTGGCACTTCAGGGCAGGGGAAAGCAAGTCACAAAGTTCCATGAAAGTGCCCTTACGCATGCGAAAGTTTCGCAGCCACTGGGAATCGTCCCACACTTGCAACACTATGCGGTCCCACCAGTCTGTGCTTGTTTCCCGGGCCCAGAATCGGTGTTCCACGGATAGAACCTGCCCCATCAACAACATGATCTCCAAAGCGCCGGGACCCGCGGTTTGAGAGAAGTCTGTGTCCATGTCCATGTCCATGTCCTCATGACTCTCGTTGCCACGCTGCCGTCGCCGCCTCCTCCTTGCCTCGTTTTTCTGGTCCTGGTTCAGCATAAACTGCATGATAATGGTGTTTACAATGTTTATGACTGCTGTCTTGAGCTGAGCGGGCTCCATGCTTGCCGTGGTATGACGTCTGCTGTGTTCACCCAGGAGAAAAGGCGCGAAACAGATGTCTGCCGTTGCTTTCATGGAGGGAGGGGTGAGGCTGTACCCAGAACCACCTGCAACAATATTTTTTGCCCCATCAGGCACTGGGATCTTAACCCAGAATTCCAATGGGCGGGGGAGACTGCGGGAACTATGGGATAGCTATGGGATAACTACCCACAGTGCAACGCTCCGGAAATAGACGCTAGCCCCGGTACATGGACGCACACCGCCGAATTAATGTGCTTAGTGTGGCGGCACACATTCGACTTTATATAATCTGTTTCCAAAATTCAAATTCTGTAAATTCGTATTAATCCCGTTGTGTAGACATACCCTTTAATTCAGACAACATACTGCTTCGGATTTTCTCTTTCAAAGTCCAGCCACCATTGCTAGAACTAAGAGTCACATTTTCAATCTATTGTATTTCTGCTATTTCTCAGTGCTGAAACCTGGCTTACAAGTTCTCAGCTCCGGAGCAATGTTACAAAATTTCAGATAAATTGTGTTAGCTGTTTTAGGCACAATACTGTGAAAAAAGTTGTTTGACTTTCATTTTATTTAAATAAAAACAGTTCAGAAAGCATGAATTTTACTCTAACATTAATAGGAGACACAACTGTCAGGCCAAATTCTGCTCATATTTACACTTATCTAACCAGCTTTGAAACAAGTGGTGGTTTCCTGGGTACAAATGGGAGCAAAATTGAGACTTTGAAGGATACATAGACCTCTTCAAGCCATATTCTATCCTGAAGCCCTGTGCAATCCCAAGTCATTAGGAATAAGTCAGTCTGGACAGAATCGGGCCCTTTGTTCTTAATTTGAACAGTTGTTTTCTAAAGCAGTGCTATCATGTATCATCCCAAAAATTCTTTATGTAATCTTCTTACCATGCAAAATTCAATGTAGTATGCTGTTTAATTATTATAGAATAGTTAATAGATCACAGCACAAATTAAATAAAGTCATACTAAGGTGGTCTGGTCAAATCTGTAAGGAGACGGATTGTGTGTGTATGTAATGAAAGAAATAATGCAATTTCTATCAGAATGCTGCTGTGATAATGGGTGCAGTATAAAATCCAGAATAGAACAGAACTAAAATATAAGAAACTAAACATATAAAAATTACAGAAGAATTCTATTATAAGAATGGATTTGGGCAATATCTGTTTTGATTTTTATATGCAAATAGTCACCACATCTAGATCAGCAAGGTAGTTAATTTCTCAAATCAGACATATAAAAGAACAATCTCCATCTGGCAAAGATAGATCAAACTCTTCTTGGAATTTTAATCCTAAAGGTCGGTCAGGTTATAATTGGCTCTAAATAGCACTCTTGAAACCAATAACATTCTTTATCTAAAGCCAAATAGCACTCTGAAAAGTGTGAAATTCCTTCCTACATTTAAAAAGGTCAAAGATATTACTTCCAATTTGATCCTTGTAACTAAATGCCCATGGGTATGGGTATTATTGTGTGGTGAATACATCAGAGACACTATCAAATGGTTTTGAAAAGTAATTTGTGGCCATTCAGCGATCACTACAACTGAATTTCACTGAATATAGAAGATTATTAAATACATCCAGGGGAGGAACAAAAGACTGATCAGGCAATTTTTGTACAAATAAAGGAAGACAGTACAAAGGTTATGATATGAATTGAGAGCAAGGAAAATACATGTAAATAGTTAGAGAAAAGTGAATGTTTTAAGGGTTAAGATATAATTTATTTCTTTATTCATTTTATTGAGCAAAACAGTAGATCAGACCTTGAGGACCTAATTTTTAAGAAGTGATCAAGTCATAAATTAATTGCAAAAACGGCAAAAAAATTGCACTAGGTTCTGGCTCAAAAAAGTTAAAATAAAGACATTCAGATTGTGAACAATATGGAAGATACTTATGGATCCAGGCCTGTAACAAAAATAATTCACAGTAACCACAACTGAAATATATATCTTTAGGTGGATGGTTTTAAAAGGTTAGATTGTTTTCCATGGGTCTGTTTTGGGGATAAGGGTTTATACTATTGTATAAATTTTAAAATACCAAAAAGAGAGAACCCTCATAAGGAAAATTTGGAAACTACCTTCACAGTCATTGAATACATCCCCTGTAAGGGCAGGATAAAGTCCCTAGACAGAGCATTTCTAAGTTATTGTTGAATTATTACCACATTTGATCTTAGTGATGCAATATATGCTTATGGCAAAGTATAAATTGTTTTAGGAATAGCATTAAAATTAAATTCAATACAAACAGATATTTTTAAATAAAACCAAACCCTGCTAGCCTTATTCATGTGAGTATATAGGTCCCATTGACTTGAAAAATTAAAGGCTTAAGAAAAATATACAATGCAAAATAATTAGAGATGGCAAACTGAAAAATGTCAAAACCAAAAGTAGTTTTACATATGTGCTTATTTGGCAACTGTAAAGTGAAACTGTCTGCATTCTTGAAAAAATTATAAGAGGACTTTTAGGGAGACAGGATGTAATCACCTGTATTAGGATTCAGCCAGGATACGAGTGTTTATATGCTGCCTCTTGAAAACCCCATGTCTTTTTTTATTATTTGTTTATATTTTATTGATTTTTTTTCTTCCAAAAATAAGAGAAGAACAGACAAAAAGACAAAAGAACAAAAAAGTGAAGGAACGGAAGTGAAAAAAAGGACAAAAAGTGGTAGGGATAGGAAAGGAGAGTTACATCTCAGTTTCCAGCTAGTAGAAATTATCAAAGGTTTCTAAAAAGTTAGATCAAATCTTATCAAATGTATCTGAGGTCCCTCTTCTCTGAAACATTAGCTGCTTTTTAGCTCCTAGGTCAGCCAGGTTGTTGTGCCAAGCTTCTATCCCTGGAGTCAGTCTGCTCTTTTACCTAAGCAATGCAAGTCATTTGGCTGCAAGCACTGCTCTACAGAACCAAGCTTTCCATGAGTTGGAAAGTTTTTGAGACAATGGGATATATCCCAAAACACAGTTCTGAGAAGTAATTTTTCAGGAGGGATCCATTATCATATTATTCCTCTTCCCTTCTTCTAACCAAAAGGATTATATCCTGGGATTGTCCCAAAATACAGAGACCCACATCTCCAGCAGCAGTATATTTTGGCAAGGTCCATGTACTGTAGGCTATGTGAAAGAACTACAGGATTTTTAAAAACCACAGCTAGTTGGGAATTCAGTTTTATGTCTCATCCAAAAGATTTATGTAGAAAAATGAATAGTTTAAGCAAGGAATGAAACTATGGTAGAGAACAAATACAACGGAGATATTGTGACTTGACAAACTGATGAGAGAAGACAGGTGGAAAAACATCTGTGCATAGAAGGAGAGTGCTGGTAAACTACAAAACAATTTTATTATAAACAAACAAACAAATAAATAAAAAGAATGGTTGGCTCCAGCCATGTGTTGTTTTTCTTTGTATTGACAGTTCCTTTTGAATAACATCTGGAAAAATGCTGTCTAGAAAGGGGGAAAGAAAGCAATGCATTTCCAAAAATAATCATATGTTGTTGTTTTTTGTTTCTTATTCAAGGCTGGGTTAACAACTTACTTTCATCCTGGAATAAATCTGAAGAAAATCCATTACTACAGCATCAAACTCTATGAAAAATTGGAGGAGGAAACTGGGCAGGTGAAAGTCTTAACTTCAAAAATATTAATTCAGTTCAATATTAGTCATGCTAAAAAAATTACAGGAAGATTTAGAATGGATACGTTGTGTGTCTGTGTTTGTGTGCACATGCATATAAAGGGAGCTCTCATACCACAAGGGCTCACTTTATCTGAATGTAGTTTGCCTTCTCTATGTCTATCCTACACTCATTTTCTAGCATTTAACTCCAGAATACTGTAGATGCTCCCCCACAATCCTAACTCTTAAATAGAAAACAGATTTCAAAATTTAAACACTTATTATAAGTCAGAAACCAAGCAGGCAAAGCGACTGCAGTATCATCTTTCTAGTTGAGTTAAAACAGCATTCAGGAATGAGCAATCTGACAGTTAGGCATTTCTGGTTTTAATTTAAATGGTTAGATTCTGTCCTTAATCGAGAAGATTGCTGTAGTTCATTGTATCCATTTCAGAACTGTGCTTCTCTTTGGTGACTAAATCACTTTCTCCAGCCAACATTTTCCCTCCTTCATGTTTGACACTGCAACAAAAACAGTGATTCTCACTTTGCTAATCTGCCAATTTGATAATTGTCACAAAAAACCCTGTGGCCTTACCCTACTTTTCAGCAAGATTAAAGATATTAGCAGAATGTCATAGTGAATTCTGCTATTACTAGATCTAATGCATTACATGCACTCATATACTGCGAGTATTAAAGCACAAATAGTTTAAACTAGGGCTATCACACTTAACTTACATGATTAACTGACAAAAATTTATCATGATTAAAAAAATTAATCATGATTAATCACAGTTTTAATCCATTATTAATAATAGAATACCAATCAAAATTTATTAAATATTTTTGGATTTTTTCTACATTTTCCAATATATTGATTTCAATTACAACACTGAATGCAAAGTGTATAGTTATCACTTTATATTATTATTTTTATTACAAATATTTGAACTGTAAAAATGATAAGAGAAATAGTATTTTTCAGTTCACCTCATACTAGTACTGTAGTGCAATCACTTTATGACAGTGAAACTTACAAATGTAGATTTTTTGTTGTTATATAACTGCATTCAAAAATAAAACAATGCAAAACTTTAGAGTCTATGAGTTCACTCAGTTCTACTTCTTGTTTAGCCAATTGCTCAGACAAGTTTGTTTACATTTACAGGTTTCAGAGAAGCAGCCGTGTTAGTCTGTATCTGCAAAAAGAACAGGCGTACTTGTGGCACCTTAGAGACTAACAAATTTATTTGATCATAAGCTTTTGTGGGCTACAGCCCACTTCATCAGATGCATAGAATGGACCATATAGTAAGAAGATATATATACATACAGAGAACATGAAAAAGTGGAAGTAGCCATACCAACTGTGAGAGGCTGGGGGAGGGATAGCTCAGTGGTTTGAGTATTGGCCTCCTAAACCCAGGGTTGTGAGTTCAATTCTTGAGGGGGCCACTTAAGGATCTGGGGCAAAGTCAGTACTTGCCCTGATAGTGAAGGTATGGGGCTCAACTGGACTTGTATGACCCTTCCAGTTATAGAAGATAGGATATCTCCATTATTTTTATTTTTTTTATTTTTAAAGGCTAATTAATTAAGATGAGCTATTATCAGCAGGAGAAAAAAAACTTTTGTAGTGATAATCAAGATGGCCCATTTTAGACAGTTGACAAGAAGGTGTGACGATACTTAACATGGGGAAATAGATTCAATCTGTGTAATTACCCAGCCACTCCCAGTCTCTATTCAAACCCAAGTTAATGGTATCTAGTTAATGGTATCTTCTTGTCAACTGTCTAAAATGCTGGGCCCTGATTGCACTTGCTACAGCTGTGGCTGTTTTCCCAATCAGCCCAACTTTTACAATGCCACAGCCCTCTCCCAGGGCTGTTTTAAGCCCTTCAGAGCGGGAGCAGGGTAACCACCCCGCTACACAATGTCACCTGAAAGTGAGGACAGGTATTTGCATGGCACTTTTGTAGCCGGTAGATTGAGTGTGGGGCGGGAGAGACATGCATTGTGCCTCCACTGGTCTCTCAGAAATTCCTCATGAAAGGTAATATCACTCCAAGTTGTATTAATTTTCTGCAGCCCCTTCTCTGCAGTGGAGATACCCCTTAGAGTGGGAGGATTCCTCAGTCAGTCACCAGCTCAGTAATCTTTGGTGGTGCAGCTCCAATGGTGCCTTGCTGCAACAGAATGGAGAGAACTACCAAGGATAGCGATTGCAGGGTCACAGAATCTCCATGTGGATTGCCATGGCCTCCCAGTAGTCCCTCAACCTGTTTGCTAGGGGGTTAGCTTCATTTCCTAACAGAACAATTAGAAGAAAAAATCTTTGTGATGCGGGGTGGGGGTGATCCGGCCACAGTCACTAATGTGAACAGGCACTTTCTAACTGGATATAATTATTTATACTTCATTAAAATATCTTTATTTTTTCAGTAAAGATGTGTGGTCAGTTAACTTTTTAATGTTTATTTTCTAATATCTTCAGTGATTAAAATGCTGATTCTTATCCCTTTTCACCCAAGCAATTAGCCAAATTTAGGACCCTGTGGGTTGGTTAGGAGGAGAAATTGATGATGGAATCAGGTTTCTTTGTACACTGTTAGCAAATAAATAGGACTGCATCAAAGTTCTGTTTCTTTGAACATGGCAGGAATCAGCTGCAGAGGAGAGTTTCTCTGCTCACAGCTCTAACCAAGCCCCTTTCAGTCAGCACCCAGTGCAAAAGCTCTGTCTGGGCTTTTCACAAGGCCATGTTCCCATTGCTTATTCAAGCAGTTCTTCCTTGCTGCCTTGTCTCTCATTTTCTCTGCTCTTTCTAGTTTCTCTCCCAGACATGCAAACCTTCACAAAACAGTAGCCAGTGAAACCCCTTTGCCCACGTTTGCCTTGCACATGCTCTTAATTTGGCTGGTGACATGTGCCTTGTTTGATGTGAAGGCTGCTATTGTTTCCTAAAGGAGATTAATGGCTTCTTACAACTATCTTAAATGAAGGACAGTGTTTACATCCCCTGGTTTCAGAGAAGTTTACCCCAACTCGTAATACTGATATTGAGGTGATATTTATATAAGATACTAAACATTAACTTTTAAATTTATCTGACCTATTTTTGATAATGTATAGATAAGGGAGATACAGCCCACAAAGTTGGCTCATTAATCCAATCTTAGAGGTTCAAAATTAATAGAGAATAATGAAATACGATAGAGGATCTATTTTTTTTTTTTTTTACAACTTATTTTGAAGGTAGTGTACATTTAAGTAATGTGCTCGCTCAGCTTAGGCTTTTATGTGGTAACAAATTGTTCTTTACTCCCCCCCAATTCTACATTTGGGGCCTGATCCTTCAAAGGGATTTAGGGCTTGTGGTCACCGAAGTCAATGGCAAAACTCCCATTGACTTCACTGGGGTAGGACCAGGTGGTTAGACTGGGATAAGACAAAGTTCTAATGATAACTCATTCATTTATTTTTGCTATCCATGTTTTAGGCTGTGGGATTTCATCAGCCAGGCAGCATCAGAATTGCTTCCACTCCTACTAGAGTGGATGAATTCAAGTACCAAATGACGCGAGCTGGTTGGCATCCAGCAGAGCAGTGTCTTATTGGGCCTGAGAGAATACAAGAGCTGTTTCCCATATTGAACATGGAGAAGGTAAAGAATAAAATGTTGTGAAAACAACTTTCCTTGAGGTTAAATGTTGGACTTTCAAAGATATACTGCACATCCAGGGCCTGATTCTCTTGTGCACTAAGGCCCTTAGTATAAAGGATTTCAGCTCAAGCAGTGTAAAGGGGCTTAGTGCAAATGAGAATGAGCCCCCTCCCCATGTGATTTTATTAGAGCAACGTTAACAAGATCCTCTGGGGGAGTTTCTATTGCATGGGAGAGTAAATTCGGGAAGAAAGAGAAACACGGAGCCTGTTCAGGACACAGAGCCGAGACTCAGATCCAAGTATTCTAAGAGAAAGCTCGGCAAAGGCAAATATAGTTAAGGTTGGCATACTGTTTCTGTTCTAAACCCCCTTATTTAATGGCTCAGAATTAGGCTTGGCAGAATTTTATTTTCACTTTTTTATAATTTTGCTGGATAATATGAGTGTTTATTTTTAAGCACTTTTTATTTTTATCAATTTAGATTTAAAATTTCACAGTTGCAGGAAATTGGGAGGCATCAGACAGTTGGGGGCATCTGACAGTTGGGGATGGCTGACAGCAGACACTAAGATTTTAAAAGTTACAGCTTTGTAACTGTGAAAACACAAATTGTCAACGTCACATGTCAAAATATACAAAGTAAATATCCTTAAATCAAACCCTAATAAGTTATCAAGCAGCACTTTTCTTTCTTTGCTGTCTGTACATTTCTGTTATTATCAATGGAAATATTTTTGTATGTGTATGGTGAAATCAGTGTTTACTGACATTTACTGATAAAAAATCGAATCCTCCCAAGCCTACTATAATGAAACAGTGCTGTCATGGAGTAGGATATGAGATTGATACTGGAGACCAAGAGCCAGAGTGGAGGCACAGGGATTCTGTATGGATGGCTCCCTTCAGGTACCTTGGGATTTGCACAGGTCCTAGGGATCCATTGCACTTATGAGCAAGAACTGCAGCCCATTCTGTAGAAGCAAAATCATTTTTCTAGTGGAACAATTCACAGGGAACTCTATAAGGTGAATTTTGCAAAGATTTCCTCTCATTAATTCCCTCTCTGCTAGTTTTCCCATGAGAGGGGGTTATCAGGGCCATTATTTTAATTTTTAAAACGTGGTAAATGTTTCAACAACTATCATAGATTTTCATGGGATGAGAAATGATCATACTCATTTTAAAATGTGCAAATAATCTAAACCTTCTGAATGTTACTACTTATGGTGAATAGTCTGAAACCCTTTATGAGATTTTTGGAAGACATTTGACACATTCTGTTCATTTGGGTTTCTTTCTGAAATCTTCATCCTTGGCCTCTATCTCTATAATCACAGATAGATTCTGATGCTGGAGAATCACACTTCCATAGGACAGTTACAGAATTAGCCCGTTGAAGTCTTGATAATACAATATGCTTTTAAAATTGGTTTTCAGTTGACTCAAGAAATTCAGTTTTATATGAGATGCAATGAAAGCAGCAAATTTAATTTGAATTAATCTTGTGTGATGCACTTAGGTTTTAGCTGGCCTGTATAACCCCGGAGATGGTCATATTGATCCCTATTCTCTCACTATGGCCTTGGCCGCAGGAGCCAGGAAATATGGTGCCTTGTTAAATTATCCAGTCCAAGTGACAAATCTGAGCCCTAGATCAGATGGGACCTGGGAAGTTGAAACTCCACATGGAATAATTAGAACAAACAGAATTGTGAATACAGCAGGTAAGAATTAAAAAAATACTTTGATACCTTTTAAAGTTTAAAAAATAACTGGTATAAGATCAAGTAACTCAGGCTAGGTCTACACTACCCGCCTGAATCGGCGGGTAGAAATCGACCTCTCGGGGATCGATTTATCGCGTCCCAACGGGACGCGACAATCGATCCCCGAATCGACGCTCTTACTCCACCAGCAGAGGTGGGAGTAAGCGCCGTCGACAGAAAGCCGCAGAAGTCGATTTTGCCGCCGTCCTCACAGCGGGGTAAGTCGGCTGCGATACGTCAAATTCAGCTACGCTATTCACGTAGCTGAATTTGCGTATCTTAAATCGACTCCCCCCTGTAGTGTAGATGTACCCTCAGACTAAGCAGTAGTACTCTACTATTTGTCTTGTAGTAATGTGTGCAATATGTTTTCTAGTAACTCTCTAGTTCCTGGTGAACCCATAAAACCCATGATTTGGTATCAGGCTGTCCTGATTTTTTTAATGGGCTCTTGCTTCACAATAGTATTGTGGAAACTGAGTGCTTAGTGGAAGAAATACCTTTCAATTATCCCTGCCTAGACATTATTATTATTTGTATGGAACAAAAACATTAATAACGTTTCTTCTCTCTCTCTTTCTCTGGTTTGTCTCCAACAAAATACTAGGGGTCAGACTATCCCATTAGCTTTTACAAGACGATCTGGTGGTCTGGGTTGGGGTGGGTGGAAGGGATAAAATGCTACCTCTGCAGTATAGTCCCCTCTCCTTAAAATTATGGAACCCCACATGGGTGCTCCTTGGGAAACAAGCTGGAATGATCAGACGGGGAGGGGCAGGGAGTGAAGGGCTGGCTGCCCTCTATTATATCTTTCCTCAGAGACCTATTGGGGTGCAGCAAATAAGATAATACTGATCCTTTCAGTTTTATCTTACTCTGTGTTGCCCTCAGATGTGAAACTGCACTCCCATATCCCTGAAAGGGAGGATTTTTACTGTTTGTTTGGTAGGTTAAACGTCCCCTTTTTAACAATATATTTTTATGCTCCATAAATATTAAGTTAAAATGATTTGTATTTATTTTCCTCTGTATGTAACTTTTAACATTCATTGTATTAAGTATTACTTATTCGGTATTAAGCAGTATATAAAAAACTCCCCTTATTACATGTGGGTAGTAACACGGCATTTTTTAGTATGATTGCCCAATACTTCCCATTATAAGACCCTATGTTCGGTTGCTTCTAACTTTGCCAAACGTTAACCTTTGGGCTGAATTTTTCCATGCCTGGTGGCTGTTTCGGGTTGATGATTTTTATTTTTTATTTTTATTTCTGCCAAAACTGTTCAGCCATTTCAAAGAACGAGGCTAGGGAAAAATAAATTGTTTTGACCATGTTAAATTCTTGAGACCTTTTCTTTGAACAGTTCTAGTGCCCCCATGCTTTGGAGAAGAAACTTTAAATTTGGCAGGGAGTGGCCTATGAAAATCCACCCAAATTTGGCCAAGTTATAAGCCTTTGAAAAATGTTCAGTAGAGACTTACTAGAGTTTAACAGGTAAAATCTCCAAAGATTTCATCCTTAAGGTGTGCGTGAACCTCTCACAGATCCTAGTGTTGACCAGACTGCATATGCACCAACCTAAGGCTATAGGGACTCAGAAGGACTGCTTCCAGCTGCTCCAGGCCACGGTGGGGCCAAGCTAGGGTGACCATATGCCCATTTTGGCCGGGACAGTCCCTTTTTGAAGCCCTATCCCGACCGTCCCAACTTTTTTGGCAGAAGTGGGCAGTTGTCCCATTTGCTCTTGCTGACGTGATCAGTTGACAAGAGCAAACAGACAAATACCCACTTTTGCCAAAAAAGTGGGGTGCGGTGTGGAGGCGGTGAGCAGCAATGCCAGCCCCTTGCAGGGAGGGGAGGCAAGGCTCTGGCAGGGGGCGGACAGGGTTTCAGCGACCAGCAACCCCAACCTCATGCGGGAGGGCCTCGAACAAGTGGCTCAGTCCAGCAATGTGCAGTGGGGGAGGGCTCATGCCAGCCCCGTGCAGGAGGAATGTGGGGGCACAGAGCTCGGGCCAGCCCTGTGCGGTGTCCTGTTTTCCCTTTGGGACATATGGTCACCCTAGGCCAGGCATCAGCACTGGGAGAAGGGAGTGAGTCCCCACGACCCCCCAGGCTGCATGAAGGAAGAAGCTGTCTGATTCACATTCAGAGGGGGACAAAAGTTGAACCAAGAGGGAGGGAGAGGAGTAAACGGGAATAAGGACTCTGGTGAGAATGGGACTGCAGTGAGGGAGAAACTAAGTAGGAGCTGGACAGGAGAGACTGGTACTGGTTGGGAAAGGAGATGGAGATTGGGAGCTGAAGGTGAGGAAGAAGGGAGGGTGGAACTGGTAGTCAAGAGGGTGAGAAGGGGAGGCTGGGGCTTGTTGGGCAAAGAGACTGGGCCTGGGTGCTATATAGTCAGGTGACTGGGTGTGTGAGCCAGTGAGTTGGCTGTGGGGAGCACCGATATTGCAGGAGCAAGTGGTGGTGGGGGGGGAGACTGGGACTGTTTGGACAGGAAAACGGACTAGGAACCAATGGGGAGCAAAGGGGATGGGGGAAGGAGAGACAGATCTGACATGCAGGTGGAGTGTGGATGAAGAACTGGGACTGGCTTGGCAAAGGCACTGGGACAAGGGGGAGCGGGAGGGGGAGACTGAGATTGTATGAGAAGCTTAGGATGGAAGACTGGAAGTGGAGGTGGGGGGAGAGGCAGATAGGATGAGGAGCCAGGAATGGGGGAGTTGGGATTGACTAGGTAAAGAGACTGTGAACAAGGTGTTGGGGCAGGACGGAGGAACAGGGACAGGGTGTGGAGAGAGACTGGGAGTGGCAGGGAGATTGAGACTCAGACAGTGAACCCAGAGGGGAAAAGTAGGACTGGCTGTGCAAGGAGACTGCAACTGAGATGAGAAGCCTGGGGAGTGAAGATTGGGATTGAATGAGCAAGGAGAATAGAACTTGGAGAAGGAGCCAGGGATGGGGAGGAGACAAGGGACAAGTTAGAGGGGATGGTGCAGGAGGGGTTAAGATTGGTGAAAACAGACAGCAGTGTCTGTGCCCACTAGAGCACACTCCGCTACAGAGCCTGGAATGGAATTCAAGATTCCTGAGTCTCACCATTCCTCTGCTGTCAGCAAATAACTGTGAAAACCAATGGTAAGGTGTATGTTTCATCCCCCTCTAGTGCTTGTCCACACAGAGGATGACAACATACTTTTGCTATCAATTACTCCCTAAGCTTAAGCAGCAGAGGTTTGTGTGGTGGATCTAAAAGGTTCCAACCCTGCTGATGGCCCATGTGGATGTCATATGATGTCACATGATGGAATTTCTGTTTTTTCTACTTTTTAAAAATCCTGTGCAAGTGTATATACAAGAAAACTGCATTAAAAGAACATTATTAAGGTTGCAAAGTCAAGCACTCAGAAGTTTGGATATGCCAGAATTAAGGTGTTTCTTGCAACTGCAGTCACGCCCCATTGTGCACATGCACTGTAATAATCTTAAATTCCTTTACTGCCTGCTATACTGCAGAGGACCATAGACCTGCTCTGGGGATGAATCAGAGTTGTATAGTAAATTGGACTGGTTTTGGTAGGACTCTAGCCTCATTTGTTGCAGAATTTGGAAACTGAAATTAATGAAGCAGGGGATTGCAGGGAAAAAAATGGATTGTCTCATAAATAAGAACACTGAGTGCTGTCCTGGGGAACTGGATTCTATCCATAGAATTCCTGTGTGAGGCTGGGCAAGTCACTTAAGCCAAACTTCTTAGAGCATCTGAAGAAGTGGGTTTTTTACCCACAAAAGTTTATGCCCAAATAAATCTGTTTGTCTTTAAGGTGTCACCGGACTCCTTGTTGTTTTTGTTGCTACAGACTAACACAGCTACCCCCTGATTCTTAGAGCTGGTCACTATTTGTATGTTCCTCATTTTCTGGTAGCCCAGCTTGAGACCCTGGGGCTTGATTTGCAGAAGTGCTGAGCTCTCACATCTGTACTGAAGTCAATGGGAGCTGTGTTTGAATATATGAACTGCTATACAATGCCAAGTATTCTGCAAAATCAGGTCCTAGATAGCGCAGATTGGACACTCAAAATCGTTAATTTTTTTGCCTTAGTCACACTGTGCATCAGTTCTACATCTGTAAAATGGGGATAATACCACACCTCCTCTTCACAGGGTGGTGGGAAGATAGCTTAATTAATGTGTGTGAATCACTCAGATACTATAATGATGACCACTACAGAAAAACAGATGAGGAAATTAATAATTCTGTATTTAGAGCAGGGTTTGAATTCGTGTAATAAAGAAAGCCAATAGCCACACTTTGAACAATGAGAAAAAATATTGGAAGCTGCTCATTAATAGAGCACCATCCATCTTGTGTGTAGTATCTCACTGATAAGCATACCAGTGCCAAGGCAAACCTTACACTATGAACAGGACTATGCACAGCAAGGAAATAACAAATTTCCTACTGATCTGCGTAGCTGCAGCCTATGACTGTCCTGTTCTGGGCGGCTTTGTCTCTGCCCCAGCAGGAGGTGTGACATGGGAAACCAAAGACTCCATCTAGAGTGTACAGAAATTGTGGTATCTCTACACTTCCTGGAGGACTTAGTCTGTGTACTGAATAAGACGGGTCCTGTGAAAAAAATAGTTTCTGATCATCTAATTAGAGACTGTATCATATTTAAGGTTCCACAGACAACCTTGATACTGGTATTTTCTATCTTTTGAGCACCTGACTTTGCAACCATAATAAGGTTCTTTTAGCATAGTTTTCTGTGTAATTATGTATGGAGTGATGGGACTGCCTACAACGGCATGTGGCCCATCAGCAACTGCCAGTAGCAAAAATCCCAAATGGCCAGAGATGAAACACTAAGTTGGGAGAGCTCTGAGTGTCAGAGAATTTTTTCCCAGGTATCTGCCTGGTGGGTCTAACTCAGTGGTTCTCAGCTTTTCCAGACTACTGTACCCCTTTCAGGAGTTGGATTTGTCTTACGTACCCCCAAGTTTCACCTCACTTAAAAACTACTTGCTTACAAAATCAGACATAAAAATACAAAAGTGTCACAACACTATTATTGAAAAATTGCTTACTTTCTCATTTTGTCTGTATGAAATTTTAGTTTGCACTAACTTCACTAGTGCTTTTTATGCAGCCTGTTGTAAAACTAGGCAAATATCTAGATGAGTTGATGTACCCTCTGGAAGACCTCTATGTACCCCCAGGGGTACACGTACCCCTAGTTGAGAACCACTGGTCTAACTGATCACCATATTTGGGGTTGGGAAGGAATTTTCACCCAAGTCAGATTGGCAGAGACCCTGAGGGGTTTTTGCCTTGCTGTGCAGCATGGGGCACGGGTCACTTGCAGGTTTAAACTAGTATAAATGGTGAATTCTCTGTAACTTGAAGTCTTTAAACCACGATTTGAGGACTTCAGTAACTCAGCCAGAGGTTAGGGGTCTATTTCAGGAGTAGGTGGGTGAGGTTCTGTAGCAGTGTACAGGAGGTCAGACTAGATGATAACAATGTTCCCTTCTGACCTTAAAGTCTATGAGTCTATGAGTAAGTAAACACACACAAACTTCCACAAGGTTATAAAGGTATCTTATGTCAAGTATCAAGAACACTGGGAATTAAGGGTTTTTCAGACCTCTGACAAGTTCTGTCCCTCTCTGTCATCCTGTTCTTCCTCTCTTTATCTCTCACTGTCTTCCTTAGTGGATACCATGTTTTCTTCCCTCCCATTCTGTGCTTTTCCAGCTCATCCAGTTCTGCTCCAAAATGGTTTTACTCTTTCTTAATAAAACACATGCAGCCTGGCACTAGAGCTGGATGAAACACGGGATTTCCAGTTGATGGGAAATGCTGCTATTTCAAAATTTGAGTATGGTCTGAATTGGGCCAAAACCAAATTTTTCAAAATTTACTGCCTAACTGGCCCTTCCCCCAAAAATTCATTTAGGAAATACCGACATAATATTGTATTTCCTAAACTAAATATGCTCCCCTGACCCCAACAGCTGCTGAATGAGACTGTCATTCTTGGGTAATTGTCGTTATTGCCCAGGGAAGTTGCAGGAAACCTTTCTGCTGGAATCCTGCCTTTGATTTGCCAAAAGTTTGCTGGACCCGAGATGTTTCCATGAAACCTGTTGGGTGTTCTACAAATCGGTATTTTCCAATAGAATATGTTTTATTGGAAAACTTCTGACCAGCTCTTCCTGGCACCTTTGGATCTCTGATATGCTCCAGAATCTTTTTCCCTGGCTGTCAAGTTCCTGACTTGCCTTGTCATCATTCTCAGAAGTTTTGAAGGCAGTGGGAGGTACTGGTCACTCAGCATTTTGGGAATCGGGCCACTTACTTACGTGTCAAACTTCAGGCACCCATTTTCTAAAAACTTGGCATTAGAGCATATTGATGAAATATTGCACATTTAATAACTTTCCTTATATTTTATAGTGTGATTGGCATCCTTTTGGTTGTGTTGTCAATTGTCATTATATACAGCTTTCCTCACAACTGCTTTCCAGAACTTATCATTATTTGTAAAGCCAATCTGCAGCCTTGTGAAATCTCTTAGGCTTTTTCATTTGCTTTGATAACTTATTAAACCAAAGATATGCTTGGCTAAGCCTAATCCTAATGTGTAGCTAAGTGTTCAGCCAAACACTGAACATTTAAAGTTGATATTGCTTAACATTCTGCGTCAAGGTATGCAACCACTACTATGACCAGTATATGCTATTAACATTCTTTCAGCCAGCATTCACTCTTCATTTCAACCGCAGCCCTTCAAATCATTACGGTTAATTTTGATGCCAGCCATAGCTAGACTCGTTGCTAATTCTAAGCACAGCAGAGTTAATCAGAGAGCTGTCTACTCTTTTTTTTTTTTTTTTTTTTTTTTTGCACAGTCAACATTTGCTGTGGAACTGGAATGAACAAGTTTAAACCAACTTGTAGCTGTTCCACTTGTGAGTTTTCTATTTTTAAATAAGCAGGCCCCTAATAAATAATCCCTGACATTAACCGGTGTTGAACTTGCTAAGGAGGCTAGCAGTGTATTTATAATAGAGTCATTAATAAAACCTGAAGAAACGGTGATTTTATTTTAGATATGCATACTGCATATACAGATATTTGACCTCACAGCAGTTGTTCCATTTTACAACAGTTTTGGAATGTACTTAGAAATGGAATATTTATTGTTTTAACTGAATTATTTTTTCTTTTACAATATCTTACCAGACTACCATGCTATGTAAATTTGCCAAACAATACTAACACTAAATATTTTGCTCTGAGATGTTTTTAATCATTTTGATGTAGAAAAATTCTAAAGGTATAAATTATGCTTTTGCTTTAGCTATCTCTCCCAGGAGAGGGGGAGTTTGACATCTGATTTCAGTCAGAATTTTGTTTCTGAGAGCACACTCTTTCTTTAAGACTTCTTTTTTTTTTTTGGTTCAGAATTTTTAGGCACAGAACCAATGATGGATCCCAGCTGTTGTCCTGGGCTAATTAAGTAAGCAACAATTCAATACTGCAGTACTGAATCCTACAGTCAACATAAAAAATAGCTAAGTACAATACCTATATAAGTGGATTTAAAAAGTGGTTTTGAATAACACTGGAGGTTCTGCTTATGATTAACTCCATATCCGTTGTAGTCAAAAATCTATCATGAGATCATATACATACAGCTGCACTGTAGTAATATATTTCAGGAAATATCTTCAATTTTAAGAAGCTGTTTACAGCATCTTATAGTGCACTTTTTAAAAGGGACACAGTTAAGGCCAGTAAACCAGTTTTGTTTGCTTGCAGAGGAGCAGATACATGTTATGCCATCCATTCGCCCTTCTTGTTCTGTTTTTCTGTGAGCAAGTAAAATAATAAAAATTACTGTAGTCCTGTTCTTGGAACATCAGTATGTCTTATTCCAGGGTGAGGCCAAACCAAAGAGGGGCTATGTCACCACATTCCCCGTAATCTTGGGTGTTTCACAATGCTATGGTGTTGTAGCTCCCAACCTAGGCTGCTCACAAACAGCCAAACAGCAGGCAGGTCACACACACACTGAGTGTCTGTGTATAGCTGCAGCCCTGGTCCATCAGCTCTGACCCCCAGCAGCCTTCCAGCAACACACTAGCCACACTCTGGCTTCCACCAGCCTTGGTTACTATGTTCAGGGTGCCCTAACACATTCTCAGTCTTGAATTTTCCCAAAACATGTGTTCTGCACTTACCAGCCCTCTCTTGGACAGTTCAGATATTAAGGTTTGTTGCTCATGTACAGAGTCAATATTCAACAGTTTGCTCCTTTATATGGAGTTACCAAAAAGTTCAGTTTAAATGAAGCACTGGGTTGGTTTAGATTAAAAAATAAAACAAGTTTATTAACAAAAGAAGATAGGATTTTAAGTGAATTCAAGTATAGGAGATAAAGTTAGAAATGGTTACAAGCGAATAAAAGTGGAAACACATCTAAAAGTCTCAAACTTAATTTAGCAAGTGTTGGTTCAAGGGTTTGCTTAACATAGCCTTTCTATGACCTACAGTCTTCCAGGAAGATGATGACTGACTTTCTTTCATCAGGATCAGTCCCAGAGTCCCAAAGGTGCTGGTGCCTTTGTCTTGTTAGGTGAAAGAGAGAGAAAGCATGGAGTTTTCTGCCCCTTTGATTTATAGTCCAGTGAACCCTTGAAATGGATTCTTCTGAAGATTATCCCTCAAAGCAAAGTTTATTCAATCAATCAGAATAAAGTGATCACTTTCAATCAGAAAGTGACATGGAGTCTGGTGGTGAATGAGGCTCCATGCTCTTTCTTACCACCTGTGTTTGCTGAAATGCAAATTTGCTTTGTCTCCTGCTGTCTCCTCCCCCTGCTTTCTTCAGTACCCTGTTTACTACTTATATTTAAATTGAGAAAAACACATTCCTTATTTAGGATAGATATGTTTAACAACCTTAACTCGGCTGGGTTGTGTGGTTTTGTATATGTGATAACATCATACAGGGGGATTTCATAACTTTACATGTAATGCTGCTACATACATATCACCATGATGTTATTGACCAGCACATTATTAGTTTTTAAATGATACCTCATAAGGCATATTTTGTACAAAGATTATTACAGTAGTGTGTAGGGTGTGGATACAGAGGTGCTTTCGGTCGTACAGTATTTTCACAATATCTCCCTGAGTCCAAGTAATTTTTGGTGGAAAAACTATGTGGGATACTAAAGATGGGATTATTGTCATCGTCTTTCTGTTCTTCTGTACGTATTACCAGGGATTCATACCTTAAACTATTCTTATTCACAGGGGATTTGGAAATGCCTGATGTTAGCAGACTCCACTGATCCACTCCTTCCAGACTGATTTTGTGCTAGTTTACTTCATTCCATGGCATGTGCTCCCACTCACAGCCCCCACATTACAATCATGCAAAACCATGTTAAGTAATAGAGTCTTGTGAGAATATAAAAGGAGAAAGATAGTTGTATTCATAGATATTAGCACCATGAAACAGAGCAAAGATCCACATACTCCATTATCCTGTTTCCAACAGTGGCCTGTACCAAAGGCTTCTTTAAACAGGTCCATCTTGGAGAATTATGGAAAAACTTGCCCATAGACAAAGATTTTTCCTTACCTCTATTAGTGGATTGCTTATGCCCTTCTAAAAACAATTTTTATCCTATCTCATATAACTGTGTATGTTTTCATTACCCATATAAATGTCTAACCTTTTGATTCCTACTAAGGTCAGGGCTCAATTATATCTTGTGGCAATGAATTGCAAAGGTCTATTATGTATTCTGTAAAGAAAATATTTCCTTTCAAGAATTTTAAATTTGTTGTATTGTTCTTGTATTATAAAGAGGATATAAGTAGGCACAACTGATTTACCTCTTGTGTACCATTCCTTATTCTGAATACCGTTTTTTGTTTCACCTCTTGTTTATGACTTCTCTAAACAGTGGTAGTATTTTCGATCTTTTCTCCACAAAAGTGTTCTATGCCTCTAACCAGTTTTGCCACTTGTCTTTAGATGCCTTCCCCCCCACCCTTTTACATTTTTTAAAAAGAGAGGGTGAGCGGAACTGAACAAATTATTCCAAATTAGGATGTACTGCTGGTTTATATAAAGGCAGTATAATATCCTCTTTATTATGTTCTATCACATCCTTGTGCATGCTAACATTACTCTCTTTTTTGACTTTCTGTGTGCACTTATCAAAGATTTTCATTGAGCTGTCCTCACAAGTGCCCAGGCTTTTTCTGAAGTCGTTACAGTTAATTTAGAACACTGTATAGTACCTATTATTATTATTATTATTTAGTACAGATTATTCTTTCCAATGTACATTATCTTGCATTTGTCAGCAATTAATTATATATGTCAGTATGCTGCTCATCCATATACCATGTAGCTTCTCCAGGCCACTGGGAAGATCTGCATAGTCTTCTGTATTCTTAACGAACATAAAAAATGTTGAACTCCAATGATCCCTAACCAGCAGAAGGCAAAGGAGTCTTGTGGCTGCTTTAAGTTGTACCAAGGGCCCTAGAAACCCCAAGAATCAAGGGAGTGTAAAGATGACATAGCCACATTTGATGAATCCCTTGGGTTGTAGGCATATTTGCAGTATTTTGGGGTGCACATTGTTGGGATTCCCTCCAAGACCTTTTCCACTAGGCTTATCCAGAATACCTTGTCGAGTTCTGGGAGAACACTTTTATCAGTCCTCTGTGATCCAAAGCACTCAGTTTGACTCCCCATTTTGTCACTCAGGTTCCTTTATTTGGCATACAGCAACGTTACGCTGAGTTGATCAGACTCAAATGCACGGGGATGGATGTAGGGTACATCACAGCTCCGAAGTTACACAGAAACCCTCTCTTTTTACATACATTTACACATCTCATGGCATTTACTGTACATTACATCACACATTTTTGGATTGGATTGGTTTCTTTGTAATAAAATATCTAAATGTTTATTTACAAGGAAAAAAAATAAGAGAGTTATTTACAGGTTAAAGTAAGCAAACGCATACACACAGATCTAAATCCCAAAAGTGACAGAGTTGTAGTAATCTGTAAATTCAAAATGGCTTTCCAGGCAGATGCAGGGGTAACCTTTATTCTGAGTCTGATCAGCTCAGTCTAGCATTACAGTATGCCAAATAAAGGTTACCTGAGTGACAAAATCCATTCACTGAAATTTATGTTTGCATATTATCATAGTTGTTAATTGTGTTTCTTAGGCTTCTGGGCTCGTGAAATAGGCACAATGATTGGACTGCACCATCCCCTAATACCTGTTCACCATCAATATGTTGTCACATCAACTATCCCTGAAGTGAAAGCCCTGAAAACGGAATTGCCTGTGCTTCGTGACTTAGAAGGATCATATTATCTAAGACAGGAAAGGGATGGGCTTTTATTTGGTCCATATGAAAGTCAGGAGAAAATGAAACTACAGGAGTCATGGGTAACAAATGGAGTCCCACCAGGTAATTAAAAAAAAATTACATGTATCTTCAAAGCTTGATAAACTATAGAAAATAGTTTAACAATATAAAGCACAATAGCATATTTCCCTTTATAACACTGACTTGTGTGATGAGAAGTGGAAGGTATTGAAAATTTAGTTGCAACATATGCTTTTTTTGCATATCTTTCAAAATATGACTACAGCCTCTGAGACTGAACAGAAATAACAAGCTGAACACTAAGGCAGACTATTGTATATATGAATGAAATAGAGCCATAAAAACAAATGGCTTTGTCCAGCATTAGAGAAGTCTCCTGTGCCTGTCTATCTCCTTTCTGCTTCAGTGCTGAGACTTTGTGTTGTTAATGATAATAATCAGACCTATCTCTTACATAGTACTTCTCATCAGTAGATCTCAAAATGCTTTACCATTACAGGTAATATCATTATCCCAATTTTACAGATGGGGAAACTGAGGCACAGATCAATAAATGACTTGCCCAAGGTCATCCAAAAGGTCAGTGACAGAGCCAAGAATAGAGTCCAAGGCCAAGTCTACATTACAGACCTATATTGGTATATCTGCATTGCTCAGGGGTGTGAAAAATCCACTCCCCTGATAGACATAGTTATCTCGACCTAAGCCCCGGGGCAGACAGAGCTATGTCAGCAGGAGAAGCTCTTGCGGAGGTGGATTAACTATGCCAACAGGAGAAGCTGTCCTGTCAGCATAGTAGTGTCTTCAGTGCAGCTGTGCCACTATAGCTCTGTACGTGAAGACAAGCCCCAAGTCTCCTGAGTCCTAGTCCAGTGCCTGAGCTGCTAGGCTGCACTGCTTCCCCTTAGATCAAGAGAAATAAAATGAAAGCTGACTTTTAAATCCAGTTGCCCTCAGTTTGTGCTCTTCTTACAGGGAAGTGGGGTTTTGTGATGTAAAGATAGAAAAGGTGTGGATATACAGACTGATGAATTACCTACTGCTCTTGCTTATATATATATATATTGTATGCATATATTTAAAACAAATATTTACAGTTTATTACAAATATATAATATGAATAAAATATTTGTGCAGGTTTTGGAAAGGAACTTTTTGAGTCTGATTTAGACAGAATAATGGATCATATCGAGGCTGCAATGGCAATGGTCCCAGTCCTGAAACAAGCAGACATCATTAACACAGTTGCTGGTCCTATCACATATTCTCCAGACATTCTTCCTATGGTGGGACCACATCAGGGTGTCAGAAATTACTGGGTAGCAATTGGCTTTGGGTGAGTAAATTCATCACACCATTAACTTTTGTCCATCATGTATTAAAGTAAAGCTAATTAAAATTGCATTCAACTTCAGCATCACTGACCTTGTTTTTTTTAAATATACTGTACACTATTCTGTGCCTGCAAGTGGCCTCAACCGTCTGATCATGTGCATCTCCTTATATTTGGCCATATATTTGTCACCACTCCCACCCATCCTGTGGCTCTTTCTCACCAGCTCTTTTTCTGTTCTTGCTCCTTTTCTTCTGCAGCATGGAACAGTTAACCTCAAGGCCAATTTCATTGTTGCAGGAAATGAGTAGTAATTAAAATATTGTGTGCACCAAGATAGACTCTTGTCAGCACTCTTTCTTAGAGTACATCTTTCAGTTTATTTGTGCAAATAACTTTGGGCCATATTGGGTATGTCTACACACAATTAAACACCCACGGCTGACCTGGGTCAACTGATTTGGCCTCCTGGGGCTTGGGCTGTGGGGCTGTAAAACTGTTGTGTAGACATTCAGGCTTGGGCTGGAGCCTGAGCTCTGGGACTCCATGAGGGGGAGTGTCCCAGAGCCAGCTCCAGCCTGAGCCAAAACATCTACACAGCAATTTTTAGCCCTGCATCCCAAGCCCCGTAAGCCCAAATCAGCTGACCCAAGCCAGCTGCAGCCATGCCACAGCTCTTTTATTCCAGTGTAGAAGTACCCATTGTCTTCTCCATGGGCTATTTTGCAGCTGCAAAGGATTGTGCAATTCCAGTTGTGGCAAGGATGAGTGCAACAAAGGAAGCTTAACATTTGAGGTGCTGAATGGAATGTTATATGTTTCGTGGAGAGGGTTGAAGAAGTACTAAGCAGAGGGTACTAAAAGGGTAATGGGAGTATTGGCTGTTGTAGAAGGGGTGTGCCAGATGAGAGTACTGGGGGTGCCATATGTTGAGAAGACGGATACTGTAGGTGAGTGTTGTTGGATGTTAGAGGTAGGTGGTGTATACTGGGAGAAGGTACTGTTTGAGGACACCTGGGTGGTGCTGCTCATTCTTTCTCATTGTGATATTCTTACATTAACATTTTCATTAATCATGGTATACAATTTGTTCACCCTAAATTCTTTGCCACATTCAGTTACCTCAGCTGATCATTGCTCCAAGAGGAATGGATAATTGCCTAATCATCATATCAAAATCCACTAAGGCCTTATCCACTTTTTCTTCACTTTACAAACCCTCATATATAAAACTATATAAGAGATTAAGATGCTTTCCCAGGCTCCCAAAATAAAATAGATTGATCATTTTGAATTGAATAATTGATTAAGTACACTTGCTGTTTGAATTTAAGAGGTTTTAAAAATTTCACCTTTTAACTACACACTTAATATTCTTATCTAAAGCACTGGGTTCCAGAAAAGACTGCTTTGTTACATTAATTGCATTTCCTGTGGGCCCTTTTCTCCTCCCATTGAAGTGATTTCAGTGGAAATAGGATTAAGGTCTATATTGGACTGACTGGAGACAGCAGAGAGGGTTTTATTCCTATTATAAACTTAATTAAAAAAAAAGTATGCATTTGTTTAGCTTCTGAATGTTACAACCCAAGGTTTAATGAGGAAATTGATGAGACAGGGGTATCTGTATTTCAGGGGTCATTGACACTCCACCGTCCCCTAGCAGAACGCTATAGAAGCAGATGTTTCCATGTATGTTGAAATTTTGTGTGTACATTGGTAGTCTTTATCTCAGAATTCCCGGTCAGAACATTGAGATTGAAGTCTTAGGGAGTGTGTGTGGTTTTTATGTAATCATTTATTATTTGTTTGAGGCCAACAGCTTGCTGCGCACTTTAATGTGTAGACAGGTTAATAATTATTATGGGTGGGACTGCTATTGCTACATATTATTAAATTGCCACATACTTCCCATTATAAGACCTAGTTTTCAGTTGTTTATAACTTTGCCAAACTTTAACCAGGTAGCCTTGAAATTTTCTGTGATGAGTGTCTGCCTTAGGCTGAATACAGCTAAAACGTTTCAACTGTTTCTGAGAACAAGGCTCAGGAAAAATATATTGGTTGGCCCATGTTAAAAAACTTCTGGTGCTCTTTTGTTTGAAAAGATCTAAAGCCTCCATGCTTTGGAATAGGGACTTGAAATTTGTCAGAGGGTGGCCTTTGTGTCAGGGATGAACCTTTTGTCATCTCTGTGAAAATCCATCCAAACTTATCCAAGTTATTAGCCTGAGAAAAATCACTGATCGTATATGCTTAGTAGAGAATTGTGGGACATTCATTACAGAAATCTCTGAAGATTCCATCCATATAGACATGCTCCAGCCCTAGGCTGAGGAGGAATCTCCCTGCAATTGCAGTTCTGGGATGCTGTCGGCAGGGTTCAGTCCAGGCGCTGGAAGTGAGAGCAGGGAGCTTGTCTCTCCTGTGTTTTCAACTGTTATCCAGGCAGTGTGATGAGGAAGCTGCCTGATTCAAGTTCAAAGGTGACAAGAGCTGGATGGGGGAGTGGATGGGACAAGAGTCTGTGGAGGAGAAGTTAGGGGTATGTGGACTGAGACTGGAGGCTGGGAGGGAAGAGGGAAATTGGAACTGGGTGTTGAGGGAAGAAATGGGACACACTGGGCAAAGAGCCTGGGACTGGGAGCCAGCGGACAGAGGAGCCTAGAGCTGATTGGGTAAGCAGACTAAGACTGGAAACCAGTGGGGTGGGGGAAGGGAGAGGAGACACCTCTGACAAGGAGCAGAGATTTGTGGGGAGAACTGACACTGGGTGTGCAAAAAGACTGGGACAAGGGGACCGGGTGAGGGTTTTTCTTTGTCTCTGGGGCGGGCAATAAAACTAGCAGAATAGAACTGCTTCCTGTAACCTCAAAGTTACATCTATTAGAGGCAGCTAACTTGGTTGCTGAAAATGGAAATAACAGTGGCTTTGAGTAATTCCTAGACAAAATATTATCGAACAGTGCAAAGAGAATTTGTAATACTTGATGCCTTTGTTGAAAAATTTGTTTCTGTTTTAAAGATATGGCATTATCCATGCTGGAGGCGTCGGAAAGTATCTCAGTGATTGGATCCTAGGTGGGGAGCCTCCTTTTGACCTGATAGAATTAGATCCCAATCGCTATGGAAAATGGTCCACCACCCAATATACAGCAACAAAAGCAAGAGAGTCTTATGGATTTAACAACATTGGTAAGAAGATAATTTATAAAGCATTTTTTATATCCTGAAATATAGGACTTTGCACTTATGTAAAACATCTCCTTTCTTTGTTGTGGATTAATAGAAAGATGAAGCTTGACTCTCCACTGCCTTGCAACTGGTGTAGTCACTTAGGCCTAGATGCACAAAAGGAATTAAGTGCCTAAGTCCCTACTGATGCACAAAACTGTAGCCAAACCCGGTAGGCGCCTAAATTTTCAGGGTAAAAGTTCCCTGGGTGCCTAAGTGTCTGCCTCTGAGCATGCTCACTGTTGCCTCACTCTAGGCGTCTCTCCTGCCTGCGCCCCAGAATGAGTCATAAACGAGGGGAAGATAGGCATTTGGCTGCCTAAGTCACATCTGGGGCCCAATCCAGTAGGAGCCCTGTGAGCACATCTACTGGATTGGGTCCCTCAGGCAAGTTCACAAAACAGTTGGGGTGGAAGATCTTCCCTCATAACTTTTAGCCCAGTGGTTAGAGTACTCACCTGGGATGTGGGAGTCCTGGGAGCAGGAGGACTGGACCCTTGGTTTCCCACGTGAGCATACGAACCACCAGGCTATAGAATCATTCTTATGCTTATGCACACTCGCTCACTCTCTCTCTGGCCCAAATGACTCTTCAAGCATTTAGCCAGAGTGCAACAGCTTCAACAGCAGATACTGAATATCCCATGTCCCAAGGGCTAGAGCATTCATTTGAGAGGTGGCAGATCCCTATTCGAATCCCTTCTCCCCTCGTGTGGAGAGGGGCCTTGGAGGTCTCCCACATCCCAGGTGAGTACACTAGGCTAAAAGTTATAAAGGAGGTCCTTCTCCTTTTCTTCACCCCAACCCCAGCTTCTTGCTAAAACAGAGTAGGCACCTAACTCCAGGCGAGGGTTCACAGCTGAGAACTAGCAGAGATAGGCACCTTTCTCTGTGAGATAAGTGGGGCTTAGTACACACCCCTCTGGTCAGCAGCTCTCTGCCCAGCATGCTGGCTTTTGTGAATTGCACTCTAAGGATATGTCTACACTGCAGTTAGTCACCCATGGCTGGCCTGTGTCAGCTGACTCAGGCTCACGGGCACAGGCTAAGGGGCTGTTTAATTGTGGTATAGATGTTCAGGCTCGGGCTGCAGCCTGAGCTCTGAGACCCTCCCATCTTACAGGCCATATAGCCTAGGCTCCAGCCCGAGCCAGAACGTCTACATCACAATGAAACAGTCCCTTAGCCTACGCCCTGTGAGCCCAAGTCAGCTGGCACAGGACAGCTGTGAGTTTTTAATTGCAGTGTAGACATACCCTAAGATGTTCTCTCTCCCCATTCATTGTATAGGGAGGCTAGGCACCTAACTGAGGTGCCTAAAAGTTAGGCACTGTGACATTCAGCATCGCAACACCGAACTCCCTCTGTTCATCCAGACTTTGCAGTTGTGCAACGTGAATGGAAAATAAATAGAAAACATTACCCTTCTGATCTGGTAGCATGATACCAAATACCTCTAGAACAGAGGTTCTCAAACTGTGGTCAGCCCACCACTAGTGGTCTGCGAGCTCCATTCAGGTGGTCCGCAGATAGTTCTGTCTAAGGTGCGCGCCTATGCGGCCGCACACAAGAGAATTAAGGTCCACCCACCTAATTAGTGGAGCTGCACAGGCATGGCTCCACTAATTAGGTGCCTGGACCCTGGAAAAGATGCACATGTAAGGTGAGGTGGTGGCCTTGGGGGAAATAGGGGGTAGGTGGGAGGGGGTAGTGGGGTGAGAAGAGGGGGTGGGGGGAATTTGGGACGTGCAGGGCTGTGGCGGCCAAAGAAAGAGGCGACTTTCCCCAGCTCCAGGGCTGCGGGTGCTGGGGAGAGACAGCCCTCCTTCCCAGCCCGAGCTCGGGGGCTGCCGCGGCAGGGGAGAGAGGGAGAGACAACCCCCCTCCTTCCCAGCCCCAGCTTGGGGGCTGCTCTGGCGGAGGAGAGGGGGCACATCTAGCACATTAGAAAGGTAAGACTACTGATATTAAAATATGAGTTGTGTGCTTTTATTTGTCGAACAAAAAATGTTAATTATTATTAAGATATTTTTTTATATAGTGCTTTTATCCAAAGCGCTTTACAGTAGTTAGCTAATGGTACAAACAGCATTTGGAAAGGTCATTAAGTGGTCTGCCGAGAGCCTCAGCAATTTTCAAGTGGTCCGCGGAAAAAAAAGTCTGAGAACTATATTAGAAATATTTATTTTAGGTATGCAGTTGCTGATTTTTTAACATGTTTTGCTTTCTTGGTGTATGATATTTAGTATGCTTCTTTTCTTTTTACCATTCTAGTTGGTTATCCTAAAGAAGAAAGATTTGCTGGGAGACCTACAGAGAGAGTCAGTGGGCTTTATAAAGTGCTTAAATCTAAATGCTCAATGGGTTTCCATGCAGGATGGGAGCAACCTCATTGGTTCTACAAGCCTGGAGATGAGATTGGATACAAGTAAATGAACAATTATCACTTTTGTATTGGTCTATTGTCCTGAAGGCAACAGTTGATTGAATTAGGATTGATGGGAATCATATACTTTTCAGGCAGTTTAGCTAAAGAAGGTCTCAGAAGCAACTCTTTTGTTATTTTTTTTGTTGTTCTGATTTTATCTATATTTTAAATTCTATAGCACACACATAGAATTACACTGTAACTTTACTAACAGCTCTGGGTAAGGGGCAGCATGCAGCTGCACTGGCCAGGAGCAGACTAGAGAACAAACTGTAACTATAAAGTCACATTTCCTCCCTTACTCCCCACTTGCTCTGCAGGGAGTAAATTATTTCACCTCTTTTCATGGAACTAGCTTGCAACCAGTGAGTAAAGGTGGCAGGGCCCAGGATCCTGTTTGTTTCCAGTGGGAGGTGTGGTTTTTTTTTTTTTTTCCCCCCTCAAATGGAGATATTCCATCTCCTAGAGCTGGAAGGGACCTTGAAAGGTCATTGAGTCTAGCACCCTGCTTTCACTGATTTTGCCCCAGATCCCTAAATGACCCCCTCAAGGATTGAGCTCACAGCCCTGGGTTTAGCAGGCCAATACTCAAACCACTGAGCTATCCCTTCCCTTGTATCAGGCAAGAAGCCCTGTTTTCCCATCCTCTGCTGTAGTCACAATTTGAGCAAGGCTCAGCAGGGGAGTAAAGGGAGCCCTACTTTTCCCTAAAAAGCAACAGAGGGTCCTGTGGCACCTTTGAGACTAACAGAAGTACTGGGAGCATAAGCTTTCGTGGGTAAGAACCTCACTTCTTCAGATACAAGACTCTACTTTTCCCTGCGCAGCCAGGTGAAGCCTTCAACAATCTAATCCATAATAAAGGACTCAGCAAAGTCAGCAGTAAATTTACCCAGGGTTAATTAATGAAGAACTAGAAATTTTTTCTTACACTTTAACTATTCAAACTGTTACATAGTTTATTGTTGCCAATTTTGTTTTTGACTCTCATGTTAAATGAATTAATATTTAACCCATTGTTACACTGAGGAAAATAATGGATAAACTACCTAAAATAACAGAGGGGTAGCCGTGTTAGTCTGGATCTGTAAAAAGTGACAAAGAGTCCTGTGGCACCTTATAGAAAGCTTATGCTCCAATACTTCTGTTAGTCTATAAGGTGCCACAGGACTCTTTGTCGCTTTTTACCTAAAATAAGAGAGGCTAGGTTCTAATGCTTTTGAATGACTTGCAAAAAAAGAATTTCGGGAATATATTTTGCTGAATATATCACAAAATGGCTAGACTGTAAATAACCAGATGTGTATTCTGTGTTTTATGTGCGTAAATACTCTGTTTCAGACCCAGTTTTCGACGCACAAACTGGTTTGAACCTGTGGGTCGTGAATATAAGCAGGTTATGGAAAAAGTTGGTGTGATTGACCTGACACCATTTGGCAAGTTTATTGTCAAAGGGAATGATTCGGTTAAACTGTTGGATCACCTGTTTGCAAATGTCATTCCAAAGGTAAACAAGACTGTGATAATGTTATTAACTTAGGGCCAGGCACGCTGGAAGAGTTTCAGAAATGGGAGACAGGGAAATAGAGGCATAATAATGTGACCATCTCTGCATTTCATCTCAGAAAGTTTAAAAAAAAAACACTAAAGAGGAATCCTCTGGAAATACTTTTGTGTCAAACGAGACCTTTTGCTAGATCAAGACTATATACAGCAGAGATTATATTGGATTAGCTCAGAGTAGTAAACACCTCTTAGACACCTTTGGCAGGCTCATGGCGCACACATCTTTCTGGTACCAAATCCTGCATGTCTTAGTCACATGACTCAATGGGAACAATTGTGTGAATAAGGCAAGCACAATATTTGGCTTTGATAAACAGCAAATTTAAGAAAAAAAATTGACTGTATTTGCATTGGAAATCTATTCTTCAATCAATTTTGGACTGAGAAATTTGTAACATATACATACAAATATTTATAAAGATCTTGACCAAACCTTTATTTCAAGTATCTCATTTTTAATTTCTTTCATATGAAAAATGTGAAATTTCCATTATAAACCATAATCCTGAGCAATAAGACATTAATCTTCTACTAATGAGGTTAAAAACAGAAGAAAGAGAGAGAGAGAGTCATACTTTCTAATATAAGAGCTATGGTTAAAGATTTTTGTATAACTAATGTACACAAGCATTTTGTTTTCACATTTTGCACTAAGGACCTGCAAGAGCTCAAAGAATTTATTTTGCAAATGAAATGATTATATGTTCTGCTATGTAGGTGGGTGCTACAAATATAAGTCACATGTTAACACCGAGAGGCCAAGTCTATGCTGAGCTAACCGTCTCTCACCTGTCTCCAGGGGAGTTTTTGCTGGTGACTGGTTCTGGGTCAGAGCTCCATGATCTGAGGTAAGTGTGTATATAGATAGATACAGTACACAGATAGATACAGATGGATACATCTGTGAGTGATGCCTCATTCTGTGAATTGTTCCATTGGAATCAATGGGAATACTTGCATATTTACGAACTAAACTTGAATAAGGGTGGCAAAACCAGCTCAATGTATTTATTTGTAAAGAACTTCAACAGCCTTGTTTGGTCCCCCAACTATGCCTTGGGATTTCTTAAGAAAACTTATCCGACTATATACTATAAGATTTTGAATACTGCCCTCTATTTATTTTGTGAACTTTTTGAGAGACTTCATTGTTAAGAGTTAAAACTGAACTTTTCACTAACAATTTAAATAATCAGAGGAATCTACACTGTATGATTATGTCAGGAATTTGTATCTGTTTTAAGAGATTTCTTATGCTCACTGTGTTTACTACCTGCTCTTCTTTGTTGCCTTTGTGGTTACACACATTCTGGATCTAAAGGCATATCCATTTTAAGTCCTATGATGCTTTCGACCCTCTATTCTGGGACCACTGTTTCCCCTTTTAAAACCTCTCCTTCTCTAGCTCTGTACTAAACTGCCTCAATTATTGCACTTATCCTACATCTAAGAAAACTTATTTTACACCAATTATTAACCTGCCTTTGTGATGAAGTATACACTGCAATTGGGTCTCAAGAGGGTTCAGGGGTCCTGGAAAGAATCATACTCATAAAATCCCTCCTTTCCCGTACTTTTCTGCAGACTCGGGGATCAGGGAGGAAAGGGTAGAAGGCCTGCCAGACCCAGTTGCTTCATATACCAAGGAAGAAATGGAAGAAGCGGGAAGTAGACTGGGGAAGAGACTGCCCTGAAAACAGGAGAGTGTGGGTTGTGCTGTTCAAAGCAAATAGGCTTTCTGGTTATTTTGGGACTATTTGTGCCCCAGAAGGGAAGAACTGGGTCTGGAAGAGAGAATCTGGTGAAATGTGGTACAAGAAGTAGGATCCAGAATCCCCGTTTATTTGTTGCTGCTCAGGAGTAATAGCAGCACTTGCAAGCCTCGCTGCTCCAGCTATTATCATTGCAGTGGAAGCAACAGGAGCAAGAGCAGAAGGCTCTTGTCTGCAAAGCAATAGCAGCAGCAGTTTCAGAAGCTCCTCATTTGCATGAACACTTTATTCTTTTTAAGGCTTCCACAGGCCGTGATGGTGGAGTGGCTGAGCACTAGGCCCTCTTTCACACTGCCCTGACTATCCTCAGGCTCAGTCAGGTTGGTGTGGAGCTCCCCTCCCTGGGAATAGGCTTTAGGATTTGGCCCATCATAATTAGTAATAAATAAATATTAGTAATTGCCAGATTAATGGGTTAAAGCAGGTAGTTTGGTCAATATGTCTGGCAGCTGCCTCATACCCATGACTTCCATATTGTTTGTCTTTTCAAGTGCTGCTGAATACTTATAGGGTAATCTATTTGGGCTCTTCATTTGTGTGTGTGTACATTGCCTAGCACAATAGAGCTCCGAACTTTGGTTGGGGCCCCAAGGCACTACCACAAGATACACAAGTTTTAATTATCATCATCGTACAGAACACTTACTTTGAATAGGAGTACTTGTGGCACCTTAGAGACTAACAAATTTATTAGACCATAAGCTTTCGTGGACTACAGCCATGCATCCGAAGAAGTGGGCTGTAGTCCACGAAAGCTTATGCTCTAATAAATTTGTTAGTCTCTAAGGTGCCACAAGTACTCCTGTTCTTCTTTTTGCGGATACAGACTAACACGGCTGTTACTCTGAAACCTTACTTTGAATGTTACAATAAATCTATGGACTATTGCCACAGGAACAAATGCTAAAATAATTACCTTGAATGAGAATGTTAATAAAACTCTTGTCCTTCACATGCAGATGGATAGAAGAGGAGGCACTGAAGGGTGGATACAATGTTGAGATTAAAAACATTACAGATGAGATGGGAGTACTTGGCATAGCAGGTCCATTTGCACGAAAGGTTCTCCAGAAACTGACCATTGAGGATCTCAGTGATTCTGCATTTAAATTTCTTCAGTCCAGATATATTAAACTTTCTGATATTGCTGCTACTGCTATTAGGATATCCTATTCAGGTAAGAGGTAGGGAAAACAGACTATCAAAATAATTGGGCAGCCAGGAAAATAACTGGTCTGACTAAAATTATGTTGAGAAGTGAAACTGATTATGTGTTTGAAAGCACTAGATTAATCAAATTATAACTAGACATAAATGAGAGAGAAACGGTACATTGATTGTCAAACATTTTCTGGTCAGGAACTGAGAAGGATTTCCAAGATCTTTCAAACAAAAAAAATACCCCAAAGTGTATATATATTTTTTTACAGAAGTAAAGGCCAGTTTTGAAAACGGTGTGATCTTTGGTGGGAAACCAGTGTTAAGGAATTATTTTGAATTACTACTAAATTAGTATGCATTTGTGGACTCCCTACTCAGACCCTACGCCACCAGCACTCCCAGCTATCTCCGTGACACCACTGACTTCCTGAGAAAACTACAATGCATTGGTGGCCTTCCAGAAAACACCATCCTAGCCACCATGGATGTAGAGGCTCTCTACACAAACATCCCACACACAGATGGAATACAAGCTGTCAGGAACAGTATACCTGATGATGCCACAGCGCAACTGGTTGCTGAGCTCTGTGACTTTATCCTCACACACAACTATTTCAAATTTGATGACAATATATACCTCCAGACCAGTGGCACCGCTATGGGCACCCGCATGGCCCCACAATATGCCAACATTTTTATGGCTGACCTGGAACAATGCTTCCTCAGCTCTCGTCCACTCATGCCCCTTCTCTACCTACGCTACATTGATGACATCATCATCTGGACCCATGGGAAGGAGACTCTGGAAAAATTTCACCATGATTTCAACAGCTTCCACCCCACCATCAACTTCAGCCTGGACCAATCTACACGGGAGGTCCACTTCCTAGACACCACGGTGCAAATAAGTGACGGTCACATTAACACCACCCTATACCGAAAACCCACCGACTGCTATGCCTACCTTCATGCCTCCAGCTTCCATCCCGGACACAAAACACGATCCATTGTCTACAGCCAAGCACTAAGATACAACCGTATCTGCTCCAACTCCTCAGACAGAGACCAACACCTACAAAATCTTCACCAAGCATTCTCAAAACTACGATACCCGCATGAGGAAATAAGGAAACAGATCAACAGAGCCAGACGTGTACCCAGAAGCCTCCAACTGCAAGACAAGCCCAAGAAAGAAACCAACAGAACTCCACTGGCCATCACATACAGTCCTCAGCTAAAACCTCTCCAACGCATCATCAGTGATCTACAACCCATCCTGGACAATGATCCCTCACCTTCACAGGCCTTGGGTGGCAGGCCAGTCCTCTCCCACAGACAACCCGCCAACCTGAAGCATATTCTCACCAGTAACTACACACCGCACCATAGTAACTCTAACTCAGGAACCAATCCATGCAACAAACCTCAATGCCAACTCTGCCCACATATCTACACGAGCGGCACCATCACAGGACCTAACCAGATCAGCCACATCATCACCGGTTCATTCACCTTCACGTCCACCAATGTAATATATGCCATCATATGCCAGCAATGCCCCTCTGCTATGTACATCGGCCAAACTGGACAGTCCCTACGTAAAAGGATAAATGGACACAAATCAGATATTAGGAATGTCAATATACAAAAACCTGTAGGAGAACACTTCAACCTCCCTGGACACACAATAGCAGATTTAAAGGTAGCCATCCTGCAGCAAAAAAACTTCAGGACCAGACTTCAAAGAGAAACTGCTGAGCTTCAGTTCATCTACAAATTTGACACCATGAGCTCAGGATTAAACAAAGACTGTGAATGGCTAGCCAACTACAAAAGCAGTTTCTCCTCCCTTGGTGTTCACACCTCAACTGCTAGAAGAGGGCCTCATCCTCCCTGATTGAACTAACCTCGTTATCTCTAGCCTGACTCACAATTGCTTGCATTTTTATACCTGCCTCTGGAAATTTCCACTACATGCATCCGAAGAAGTGGGTATTCACCCACGAAAGCTCATGCTCCTATACGTCTGTTAGTCTATAAGGTGCCACAGGACTCTTTGCTGCTTTTACAGATCCAGACTAACACGGCTACCCCTTTGATACTAAATTAGTATCTGTAAAGTGCCTTGAAAACAGAAAGCATAAATGCTAAGTTTTTATTATTTCCCCTTTTTTCTGTGCCAGTCACTTTTTATTTTCATTTGTCTCTATGTCCATCTCTACCATACTGGGCCAAATTCAGAGCTCAGTCTGAGGCAGTCCACGTTGGTGTAACTGACATCTTTATGTATTACACCAGTGCAGACTAAGACTTGAGTGATTTACCAATTGATAATTTACATGTCCCTTAAACATCATCTCTGACTTTGGCCTTCTTTCCTGTCCTCTTCTTACTGAATCGTTTATTTCCCAGGTTTGGGTCATCAGTTTAAATTAGAGCAATAGTGCCATTGTTTATGTACTGAGGTACAATTCTTTCAGGAGCTCCTGTGGGGAAGGGAAATTTCTGCACTCTCTTACTAATGAGTTCTGTGTAATAGGGAAATTTAGCCCTAATTTTCATAGCACTTATTTCTGGAGTAATAATGCTAGCACTAAATATGTATTTAATTATTATTATTATTATTATTATTATTTAATTCTAGATTTGATTAGTCTGTTAATCTTGGTTTTATAACAGGTGAACTGGGTTGGGAACTCTACCATAGAAAAGAAGATTCTGCAGCTCTGTACAATGTCATCATGGAAGCAGGCCAGGAAGAAGGAATCGATGACTTTGGAACTTATGCTCTGAATGCCTTAAGGCTGGAAAAAGCTTTCCGGGCCTGGGGAGCAGAGGTTTGAAAACAGTTATTTTTACCATTCAATTTTTTTTTTATACATGTTTTAGTCGCAGCTAGATAGAAAGAATTACATTTTCTTCTGGGTATCTTAATCTGCAATAGAGAGAAATTAGATGGATTTTCTTTCAGTCAGGGAAAGCTACTATTATGATGAACTGTGTCTTTCCCAGGTAAAAATAACTGTTATACTCATTACATTTCTGGCAGAGAAACATCTATTTTGGATAAAAACAACGAGGAGTCCGGTGGCACCTTAAAGACTAACAGATTTATTTGGGCATAAGCTTTCATGGGTAAAGAACCCACATCTGAAGAAGTGGGTTCTTTACCCATGAAAGCTTATGTGCAAATAAAACTGTTAATCTTTAAGGTGCCACCGGACTCCTCGTTGTTTTTGTGGATACAGACTAACATGGCTACCCCCTGATACTTGACATCTATTTTGGATGCACCTTATTTGTTCATGGTTGTGTTGATTTAATTTTATTTTAACAAGATGTCTCATTTCTTATTGAGTTGTAGTTTTATTTTGTATGTTAAAAGATGTTACATTTTGTATTATGGATAGCATTAGGTACTCAGCTTAAAATTACACACATGCAATTCTCAGTGAATTGCACTTGGCTAACAGAAGAATTTGACCCACTGTACATAAAAAATAAAAAGGATTAAATGGAAGACTAGAAACAAAAGAAGTGAAAACAATGGGAGAACCTGTGGGGCCATCACTTATGGATTAAATATTTATTTTTCTAACAGATGAACTGTGACACTAATCCTCTGGAAGCTGGACTGGACTATTTTATCAAGTTAAACAAGGTATGTCTGTCTTATTTTAAAAGTTATGTTATCTGGAAGGTTCTTTCCATAAACGTTTTAAAAGAAAAAACTATTTTCTATGCATGGCAAATACAGATATTTGTAAATGAGTGAAGCAAAGTCTTAGTGTTACACTAAAGTACAGTAACTCCTCACTTAAAGTCGTCCCGGTTAATGCTGTTTCGTTGCTGATCAGTTAGGAAACATGCTCATTTAAATTTGTGCAGTGCTCCCTTCTAACGTCTTTGGCAGCCGCCAGCTTTGTCCACTGCTGGCAGGAAGAGCAGCCCATTTGCAGCTAGCTGGTGGGGGCTTGGAACCAGGGTGGAGCGGCAGCCCCCCTATCAGCTCCCCCCTCCCCTAAGTTCCCTGTGCAGCAGCTGCCCAGCAGGTTATCAATTGCCGGCAGTTCAGCTGTTCCTTCCCCCACTGCCATGTGCTGCTCCTGCCCTTGGAGCTGCTCCCCGAGACTCCTGCTTGCTGTGCAGAGGGAGGAATAGGGGGGCTGTCAGGGTGTCCCCCTCCCCCCTGTTCCTGCACCCCGCTTACCCCATCTTCCATAGAGCAGTGGGACACATGGCAGGGCTCAGGACGGAGGGAGCTTGCTGGCAGCAGCTGCGGTCTCAGCAAGCTGATCTAATTAATAAGGCAGTGTACTTAAGAGTAGGGTCACCTTACTTAAAGGGGAAATGCACATCTCTCTCTCTCACACACACACGGTGTGTGTCTCTGTCTGTGATGCTGTCTCCCTTCCCTCCATTCCTGCTGCCTTGTAGAGTGTGAGAGTTAACCCTTGAGGACTCAGCCAATTGCTAGTTCATCATTTAGCAGTAAGGCATTGCCTAGGAAATATCCCACCCTCTGACTCCTCCACCTCAACCAAGCTTCACAATCATCATCACTGTGTACCAGTATTAAATTGTTTGTTTAAAACTTACACTGTGTGTATGTGTGTGTGTGTATATATATATATAATATAGTCTTTTGTCTGGTGAAAAAAATTTCCCTGGAACCTAACCTCCTCATTTACATTAATTCTTATGGGGAAATTGGATTTGCTTAAGTGAGGAGTTACTGTAATGCCTTTATTATGTGTAGCTTTGTTGCAAAAAAGATTTTACATTTTTCTCCATGTTTGTTTTTGCAGAAATTATATATTAGATCAGACAGTTGTAAATATACCATCTATGTACGTACAAATACAAGTATGTACATCTTTTTAACATATTAAAATAATAGCATTTTCAGTAGATTGGATATTTAAGGACCCTCAAGGCAAGTATCATTTTTAAAGCAAACTAATGTACTAATTGCACTGCTACATTTGTTTTATAGAAAACCGGAAATGTTTCAATCTGCCTTCTATTATTTTATGAGTTGTTCAATGCAGCAGTATTCTCTCTGATCTCATGCTATATTTATTCTGATATAGTAAATATCATGAGCAATAAATATTTCAAAAGAATTGCTCAATGTGAATTTGATGAATTAGACACAATAAGCTAAATCAGTGTTAGCATAAAACTTAGTTATAAAGCCACTTAAGGGATTGCATCAGCAAAATGGATTGCTGCATAATTCTAAACGTAGGGACTGGGACTGGGCTTAGGGCATAATATTGGTTGTATTTAAATATAAACTACAGGAATTAACATAAATTGTACTTCTCTTTACTGACAAAATTGTTTTGTGATAATTTATTGGCAAATCTTATACTGCATCAAACTTTATGTTCAAAATAATAGATGTAGTTATTGCTTTTAATGGGCCTTTCAAACTATCTAACAATTAAAATAGTATAGGTTAGACTCTGCTTTGAATTATATCATGTGAGTCCATTAATTCTGATTGAGTCATCCCAGCTTTAAATTGGTGCAAATGAAATCAGAATTTGGCACGTGCCCATTGTATCTACCCTGGTTATACAGATAATAGATCAATATTTTTCTTGTGGTTACACTTTGCAATCCGATTGAAGTCTACAGAATTTCTCCAGATGTACACTGATGCAAATGATTATCCAAGAGCCTGAAATATATATGCAAAGATGTTTAATGATTATTAGAGTCTATTTCTGAAGTAATAGTTAATTTTCTTTTAAGCAGTAAGACAGAATAGGCAGTGCATTAAAAGAGCACTATGGTCAAGTGTTGCTATCCAAAGGAGAGGTTCAGTGATAGCCATAAAACTATAAAGTCTAGTTTGTACAGAAAAATAAATGTGACAGAACATTGTCTTTATTTAGCAGTGCATATAGTGGACATGACAGTGACGTGTGAAGGTTCCAGTTGTATCCAGTTTTAAAGCCATTTTATGACAAAATATATCTCAAATTTCACAGGGTGTAATATTCAAGTTCACAGATGGTAGCAAGAATAACCTAGTACTCAGTTCCAGGGTTAAAGCCCCTGCTTTACTTTCAGCTGTAGATGCCTTGTTGGTGCCATCTCCCCTCAGTGCAAACATGACGGGTTCGTGCCAAAGCCCCCCTGGGGACGCACATCCTCTGATGTCGTCAGGCACGTCTGCAGTACATTGTGACAATGCATCCAGTTGTATCAGGGATCTCTGACAGTCCACCAAAATTGCAACTTGAATTGTTGCAACTTTTCACAGGCATAGCCATCAGGTCGCTGTCTCACATGAAATGGACCATGTTGGTATATCAATCGCAGGACAAACGAAGCAAGGCTGATCTATCACGGTCATCATGAGGTGGAAGATTCTTTACTTCTGTATTCTGGTGGCCCCAAGCATTTATATGGGGTAGCACTACTACTGTGAGGCGAGGCCAAGTCCTCCTTGACAACCTGGACGCCCAGGTCTCCTCATTTACTTACTGCACGTCTTAAACATCGGCATGGTTACCTCACTGTCATAGTAGTCTATGTGCCAACAGAGGAATCTGTTGACTCATTTAAAGATCATTTCTATGATCAATTGAACATCTAGTATGCACAGTCCCTCCACATGATAATCTCACGATCCTGGATGACATAAATGCAGTTACTGGCTCCCTGTGAACTGGATTTGAACAGGTCATTGGTCATTATGGTTCAGGCACACCCAATGATAACTCTGGCCGCTTGCTTACATTCTGTGCCTCCCAGAATCTTTCCATTCTTGGGTCATGGTTCAAGCAGCGACGCATACACCAGATGTCATGGATCTCTCATGATGGCATCACTCAGAAGGAGTTGGATCACATCATTACATGCGATAGGCATCTCTTCGCCTCCTTTAAAGTATATCGTGGTGCGGAATGCTCGGCGAACACAGATAACCATCTAGTGGTCGCCCGTATGGTGTTGATGCTCCAGCGAGCAGGTAAGCCCTCTGCAATGATGAAGTTTGACATCGACACACTCTGTGTGCCAGGTTTAGCCAACAGGTTTTGTATTGACATCAGCAACAGATTCTCGGCTCTAGCTAATCTGCCAGACGATGTGGAGGTTGCCTGGTCCCTGTTCACTTCTATCCTCAACCAATCTGCTGAGCAGAGGATTGGCTATAGGCATCCAGCACGCCAACCATGGCTATCAGAGGAGACCTTCCAGATAATTAAATTGAAGGCCGCAGCCCGCCAGCATGGTGATAAGTGCACTCGTAATCAGTTGAAGCGAAAATTTAGCACCCTGGCACTCCGAGATCAAGAGGCATATTATAACCAAGTGATGGAAGATGTCGAATTTGGCTTAGCCAGGGGCAACTTGAAGCCAGCATTCTGCGCCATTCGCAACCTCAGCGGTCAAGAGATAGTTACTACAAACAGCATCCTGAATGACAGCCAAAGCCATCCATATAAATCGGATGATGACATTCTCTCACACTGGGTGGAACATTATCACAATGTCCTGAACCATCCTCCAGCTGCTGCTTGTTCAAAGCTGGATGATCTGGCAGTCACTGCAGTTCCGGATCCAGACATTTGTACTGATGCACCAACGTTGAAGTGTGCCATCTAAACTGAAAAACGTACACGCAGACGGTGCTGATGGCACCCTCTTAGTGCTCCTAAAATGTGCTATTGATCCTGTAGCAGAATCACTTTTGGCTATCTTTCGTCTGGTGTGGAGAACTGGAACCCTGCCAACCTCCTAGAAAGACGGTATTGTGATCTCACTCTATAAGGGCAAGGGACCATGCTGCGAATGTAAGAGCTACAGGCCGATCACCTTGCTCGCTGTTCCAGGGAAGGTGTTTGCACATGTTTTGCTGGCACGCCTGGAGCCTTTGCTACATCGGAAGCGTCGTCCCAAACAGTTAGACTTTACGAGGAACATGTCCACATTAGACGCCATTTGGGGCCTTCATTTGTTGTCGGAGATACAGCGCGAGTTCAGGAAGCTCCTGCACATAGCGTAGGTTAATCTTAAGGCTGCATTTGATTCAGTAGATCATGTTGCATTATGGAAGGCCTTAAAGGGCATAGGTGTCCCTACCACTCTGCTGGACTTGATTAGAGAGCTACATAATGGAACCACTGCCCGTGTTTGTCTGGGGAGCCGGATGTCAGTGCCTTTTAAATCAATATCTGGTGTTAGGCAGGGTTGCGTTCTGGCCCCTGCACTCTTTTGTCAGGCAATGGATTTCATAATGCAGCATTCTGTCAGGTCCATGGGCATTGAGATCGGTGATCTCTCGCTCACAGATCTTGACTATGCTGATGACGTTGTTCTTTTAGTACAGAGCCCTGACAGGTTACACGAGGCACTCCAGCATATGGAGGAGCAGTCAGCTAAGATTGGTCTCCGTGCTTCATGGTCAAAGACGAAACTGCAAAATCTAGGATCAGGTCCTCCTGCAACTCCAATCTCTTTGAACAACAAAACTGTTGAATCAGTTTCCAGCTTTTACTATCTGGGTTCTATACTTACCAGCTCCTCCAATTCTCACACGGAGATTCTCCGGATTGGCATTGCAGCATCTGCCATGGGCCGCTTACAACAGATATGGAATCAACATCATCTTAGTGCGACAACCAACTTCAGCGTTTATTCGAGCTGTATCCTTCCCATACTGTTGTATGGCTGCGAAACATGGACACTACACCGCGCAGACTGGACAAAGCTGGAGGCTTTCCACACAAAATGTCAACGTCATATACCGGACATAAAGTGGAATGACTTCATCTGTAATGCAGATGTTTTTGGTCACTCGGGTCTACAGACTACTGGAGCCATTGTCCACAGGCAGCACCTTACACTTTTCAGACATGTCGCAAGGATGCCACAAGACGTTCCAGCGAGCGCTGTTCTCTGGGTGGCTTGTAACATCCAGGATAAAATTCTACCAACCAAGGTGTGGAGGCAGCCCACAGGCAGACCCCCTATTACATGGGCTCATCAAGTCTGTTCCGATGTTGGACTCTCAGGCCGTCAAACCTTTGCGTTTGTGCAGGAACAAACCAAATGGCAAACGATTACTATGGCCAACTGTCTGGCTAAGCGTTGAAGAAGAATAGAAGGAAGCTGAAGGTTTTGACAGCTGGGTGAGGGCCATTGGATTTTTTGAGATTATACTGTATGCACAAAAAGAACAGGAGTACTTGTGGCACCTTAGAGACTAACAAATTTATGCACGTTAGCTGGGTGTTTCTCCTAAACTGATCCATTGTGAAATAGTTAACAATGTTATTTATACTGTCATCTTTAGATTTTAGAATCAACAACCCATTCCCATGAATTGGGCAACTACCATCTCTCAGAGGTATTGTTTAAGGCAGTCTGCAGTCCCAGGAAGACACCACTACTTCAGTTTACACTTGGTTCACATTTTCATGGTTATCTTTGCAACAGTAAGGGCTAGAAACATTTTTTTTAAACGAAAGCTAAGATTGTGAAGCATAATTCTTTGGCAAGGGGGGAATTTCAAGGCAAATTTCAGGACTTAGAATCACAGAATACATTGGGCCCTATATATGTAGAGGCATAAAATGTCTATATTCCTTTTGAATATTATACTGGTATGTTATAAATGTGAAAGCAGGATACAGGACTGTAAAGCACTCATTCACATAAAATGGTTGATTATGACTAATACAACATTCTCAACAATAGTTTATTTTCTATAGGTTGTAATGAGAAGATATTTAATGACCATTTTTGAGCATTTATGGACATTACCTTTGCCACGCTTAAGAGAAGATACATTGGGAGGAGGGAGGGAGGTGTCAGGAGGACCAGTGCTTATTGGTAAAATTTCTAAAAGGGGTGAGGCCCTACAAAAGGTCTCAAGGGCAAAGAGCGAAGTACATAGTGTGTTGTAATTAGCAAAAATGCAGTGCACAAAAAAAAAATAGAAGAATGAAAAATACATTCCCTGGCTGGGAAGTTACTGGACTTTTAGAGTCAGGGGAAAGATCATTTTGAAGGGGAAACTTTCCCTGACTGCTGCTTCTTCCCCTATTTATAAATCACAGACTTCTTTCTAATGGGATAATTATTGAGAAGCTTTGCAAAGTTTTTCAGGTAAACACTCAAAGATTAAAATGATACTTTATCTGTGAAACACTCAGCAAAATCACAGGTCATTTTTACCATTAGGAACCAGCCTCATGTTATAGTGAAAAACTTCCATATTATTTCAAATAGCTTTCAGAAATGTACTTCCTTCAGAAAGATTTTCCATGTTTTCCAATAGCAAGATGAATGCAATATTGCCACTAGTGATGAAGAATACGATACAAAATTACTTACAGAACTGAATTTTCAATTTTCTTTTAAGCTATACACAATAGTGCCATCGTCTGGACACCAGTTGCAACAACTGGGTAGTTTAGTTAGTGGGAAGATAATTCTAGATAATGAGACACTTTGTGCTTCTACTGTCAACCTATTTGACCCATGTTGTTAGCCAGTATTTGAAGTGTTGCAGGTTATTTCTGTTATTAGGAGAAATTGATGAAGGAGTTAGGTATTTCTTTGATACAATCCTGTTTATTTACAAAGAATGTATAGTCCTGTTTCCCTGAACATAAACACAGAGATTATAATATTTATTTATTAAATAATAATATTATTATTACGTCTTAGCTTTAGGCCATAGTGTACAAAAATAAATACATATTTAAAAATCAACACATCACAGTAAAACAAGCAAGTTTAAAATACAAAAAGTAAAAACACAAAATCAACCTTCTCCTAAGTTCAGTTAAACTTTTAAAATCACGCCCCATAAAAACAATATGCAAAAATAAAATAATAAAGGTTAGAAATACATTATTTCATACAGGTCACAAAGAACCTTTCTTTCACATACTTTTTTCTTGGTTTTGCAGCAGACCAGGCAAATAGGGCAACCAGTGTATTAATTAAACATTTTCATTACATAGCAAGTATTTTAGTTGTCGATCCCATGCAGTAACAGGCATTTGAGCCAAGAATGAGGTTAACCATTTGTTTCTCGGGTAACAGTATAAGCTGCAAGAAAGTAAATAATTCAACCTGGCCAGACCTGTATGCACAAAAATGATTTGCTGTCTATGCCAGCATAACTCCCATCCAAATAGGCTGACAGTGTGGTTTGAAAGCAGAGATCCATGAAGGCCCTCCCTAACACACTATTGTTAATATCAGATTTTTTGTAACCATGTATACTCTTTAGATGAGAAAGCCAAGGAGATGTATTTATTGCACAGACAACTGCTATATCCAGTTGGTTGCGAGTATTTTCCAATCTAAACATAAGGATTTCACATTCTTGACTTTAGTTCTAGCCTGAGCCCGTGCCCCCAGCCAGAGCCCCCTCCCGCACCCAAATTCCCTCCTGGAACTTGCACCCTGAACCACCCCCCCCATCCCCATCCACTGCCCCAGCCCTGAGCCCCCTCCCGCACCTCAACCCCCTGCCCCAGTCCTGAGCACCCTTCTGCACCTAACCTCCCTCTCAGAGCCCATACCCCCTCCTGCACTCCGAACCCCTCGGCCCCAGCCTGGTGAAAATGAGCAACTGAGCGAGGATGTGGGAGAGCAAGCGACAGAGGGAGTGGGGATGGAGTGAGTGGGGATGGGGCCTCAGAAAAGGGATGGGGCCTTGGGGCGGGACAAGGGTGTTCGGTTTTTGGCAATCAGAAAATTGGCAACCCTATATCCAGAGGGGGATTACAGATCCCTCTCTCCCTGCAGCCCCTTCTACTTCTCTTTATAGAAACTAATCAGCTCCTCTCCCAGGTGGGACTCATCTTTCATGGGCCTCCCAACCAGATAGCCCAATTAACCCCTTCAGAGCCTGTGTGCGGTACATACCCCATTGCAATCACCTTGTCCTTAGAATGTCTAGGACTAAATGAAGATAACGTCCCATTAACTGAGTTGGAAGAAAAAAAAAATCCTTATCCCTAGAACCCAGTTGGGCATTAAAATCTCCCAAAATAACATCTTGCTGTTGGAAACTCTTCTATAAGCAAATCAATATGAGATTCAAGCCCTTCCCTCAAAGACTCATTATAAAAAGAAAGCCCAAAGGGAGCAAATAAATATTCAGGGCTATTAAAACAGAATTATCCACTAAAATAGTACTATAAATCAGAAAACAGGGATTATCAGGTGTTAATTTCCTAGTTCTGATTTTTAATTTAGTGGAGGCAAGAAGGGCCAGACCACTTGCAAATCTACCCCTTAGCATGCTTAACATGCCCTTCTAAAAAAAGATTTAAAACTCAGTAAATAAAAGGACTCATACTTAGAAAGTCAAGGTTCTTGGATGAAAACTAAATCAATCTGAAATAAGTAATTCCTAAAATCCAAATCCTTGGATTTACTTTTAAGGCCAGCAGTATTCTACTAAACAATTTTGATGGGCATTTCACTGGAATCCCAATCAGGCCCATCTAATCAATCTACTTCTTCTAGAGCCTCAAGTGAAAAAGAGTTATGAAAAACTCCACCATAAATTGTGTAATTAGGCCTAATTTCCCCAGAATTATGATCCTCATCACTCGGGGTGGCTTGTAGTTCGGAGGCTGGGACATTTGCTTTCACCAGCATAATGGGATATAGTCCAGCAGAGTTTGCCTGGGTGCCTGGTCATTTATTTTGTTTAAAGGAACTGAGATTCTTTCTGATTGTACATTCATAAACTGTTTGCCTTTTACCTTTTCTATTGAATATCTTCTAAAAGAGGATAAGGAGAGCTCTCATACTCACATTTTCTTAACCGACCTCCAGTCTTTAAATTCCATCTCCACTCTGTCTTTTGATCCTATATTAGGGAGTCCTTTTATCATTAGAACTTGGTTTCTGGGTACAGAAAACACTGCTTATTCCAGTTTTTTATATATATTAATTAATTGTCTCACTCCTACCCAGGATAACTCCTCCTATTTTTGTTTTGTCCTCCAGCCACTGGCATCTCTTGATTAGCATTTTGCTTAGACTGAAAATGGGCATCTATTGTAAACTATACAATACTTAATTTGCACATAAGCAGCCAGAGTGAGATAAGCGTCTCTTTCCTCCTCCTGCCTGCAAGGAGCATGTGGTTACCTTTCGGTGACCTGTCTTAACTCACAGACCTAGAGAAGGCCACACACAGTACTCATTGCAAGGTGCAGAAGGTAATGAAATGTGGCAGGAAAGAAAACAAACATTGGGTCTGATTCTCTAGTGTCTTACATCATACGTAGTCATTTACAGCTGTGCAAAGTAGGTGTAAAATTCTACTGTTCTGATGTGGTATATTTTACACCCCCTCTGCATTTACTTTTCACAGGTATAAGTGGCTACACAAGCACTAAAGCAGTGAAGAATCAAGCCCATAGAGTGGTTGAACAGTAGCTTCACAACATGCTCCTCCTTGAACCAAAGACACATTGAGAGCCTTTTTATTGGGAGAGGCTCAATGATTTCAGAGACATGGGGTCACAGTGGGGTGAGAAGAAGCTGGGGGAACAACCCTTTTTGCAAAAGTAGCTGTGGCCCCTTGTTTACATTTTTCAGTACTTAGATGGCTTAGTTTGTGAGAAGATCCCTGACCTCATAATGGAGGAGGTGTTTGTCTAACAATAGCAAATGATTAATGTCCACCCTCCTACCACCAATGTCAACATGGGGCAGACTTAAGGGATGGCATCGTTGGCATTTGCTTACCAGGTCCCCGGGCCCCCTGAGCACTTCCAGCAGCTCCTTTTCCCCATCATAAACCACTTCTTCTCCACCTTGCTGTCCCCTTCAGAAGGAAGATGGCAGTGCTCACCCCTACCTGCACCAGACCTAGAGTAAGGTGGACAGATTCCTTGTGGCACCTCCTCCCTAGCAAGAGTGATAGAATGAAAATCTGGGGGAGGGCATGAGACAGCACTAGAGAAGAGCTGATGTCTTTGTGTGGTGTGCAGGTGAGCGAGGTAGGGAGGAGAAGAAAGCAGAGGGTGTTGGGAAGAGATTGAGCCTTGGGTCATAGGACTGTGAGAGTGACCCTGAATTGGTGGGGATGTAGCTTTTTGTTTTGTTGATATTCAAATTAACCTCTGGGTCTTACACCCTTTCCCATCCTGCTCCCAAACTTGGCACTACCATTGGCACCCCTACTATTTATTTGTCCACTGGGTAAAGCTTTTCCCAAAATTCACCCCTGCTTCAGGCCAGCTTAAAATCAAGGGGCCAAATTCTCCATTGGTGTAACTATTAGAGGCAGTTGAGTTGTGCTGGCAGAAAATTTGTCTCTAGATCCAGACTGCTTGCATGGAGTCTGAAATCACCTGAGAAAACCCAGAATGACCCCAAAACTCTATTGTCTGCATAGAATTTATGCCTGAGTCACATTCACATTAGGCTGAATTAAAACTACCCATTTGGCTAGACATTCTGAGCTTCAATAGGGCAACTGGTCACCACTGTTTTTATCATATGCATATCTTTAGTCTGACTGCTTGTTCCTAGGAGTGGAGTTGGCAGGCAGAGCAAAGGAACTGGGCAGTCTGTCCAAATCACAGCTAAGTAGGTCTTGTTTTACACTGACTGGCCTTGACTGTGTCCTCTTTAGAAAACTGTCTTGTCCAGTGTAACTATAACTTCAGTTTGCTGCAGGAAAGGAAATCTGTCAAATATTGTGCCTAGAGGGGGATATGATCTTCAGTCATCTGTTGGCGAGGGGGATATCATTTGGAGGGTTGCCCTGAAATTATTAAAGGGTATCCAACTAAGAATAATTAATGTCAAAATATTGTATGGACTCTGTCTCCAGTGTGTTGTAATGCAATGGTTATAGCAGATTGCAGCAGATGTTGGTGCTGCCTTGCTCAGTTGGGCAGCTATGTATACAAAATTTGGCCTTGTGCCAGCATTCCTAAGTAGTCTACCAAATCAATTACAGCATTTCATTATTAAAAGGTATTTGCATATTTCTGCTACCAGCTATTTATCTTTGCTGAATGAGGTATACCATTTTTGTTTTTTAGAAGCCCAAACTTTCTCATTAGGCTAAGTTACTGATTCTTCTTCTTCTTACTACAGAAGTGTAAGAAGACATATACACTTTGAAAAGTTCAGTTTATTATTTATTCCCTTTTTCCTTCCTTTAAATAAGAAAGCATGCTTAGAAAAGGTTGGGATTAGGAACTGTACAAAGAAAGTGTAAGAAACAAATGGCACTGTCCATAAAAACCAAACGTATTCTTGGCAAATACACTGTGAATTAGACTCTGCAAGGTACCAATCCATGCTATACCATGACAATGGCCCATGAATATTCATAGTAATTACATAGAGGATTGATAAAAAACAGTTTGTGCATCTTTTAGTTACTGAAACATTCAGCCCATTATAAACTCCCTTAGAATCTTAAGCTCATTGAATAGCTAGCTCAGTTGGCAGAACATTTGGACACATTACTGAGAATGGTGATGTCTCATGCAAATCCTTTGGTTTCTCCCAAATTGCTCACCCAAGTATTCTGAAACCTGAAAAGACAGCAGCAGCAGTTTGTATTAATAGATAATGATGATGATGATAATAATTAATAATAATAATATACTTTGTGCTTACACTATATGTACTGGTTTCCATCCAAAAGTTCATTAAGACCTTGTCTATACTAGGAAAAAGCACCATATTGAAAAACCTGTTAAGACATTTTAACCATGGTGTTAATCATGATTTTGCCCTTACTGTTGATAAGGACAGTCATGTTTAACAAGATAGCTGTTATGGTTAACCCTGGGGGTTTTCTTTTCATCCAAATCACAACCAGGGCCGGCTCTAGGTTTTTTGCCGCCCCAAGCAAAAAATTTGCCACTCCAAGCTCAGGTGGGGCTGGGGCTCGCAGGTGGTGCTGGAAGTGGAGGGAGTGATGTCACCTTCTCCCAGTGCCTGCAGGGGCTTTACCCCCTCCCCCGCCCAGCCTCGCAGAGAAGCCCCGATATAAGGGGTGGCACAAGGCAGCGCAGTAGCCAGTGCTCAGATGAGGCCGTGCAGCCCCGGCTCCCCAGCAGGACTCACCCTCTCCTCCCCAAGTAGCAGCTGGGTCCTGGCAGCTCAGCTTCCCGGGGCTGGGGCTTCCCCTTCCCGCTGCAGCCGGGGGTCTCGCCCTCGCCCCGTCTAAGTGGCGCAGCTCTGAGAGCACAACTGCTCCGAAAAAAAAGGATGGCCAGAATGCCTCCCCTGGAAATGTGCCGCCCCAAGCACGTGCTTGCTTTGCTGGTGCCTAGAGCCGGTCCTGATCACAACTTGGTTATTTTAAGTTACATTTACCCCTAGTGTGACAAGGACAGTTGTATTGAACAATGTTTTAGCTGGTTGTGATTAATCCTCAGGGGGAATCTAGGGTTAATTACAACCTGCTAACACATAGTTAAATATGACTCTTTGTGTACATGTGTTTAACACTGTCTTATTTAAAACCTGCTATTTAACAAGCTTTCTGACATGATGCTTTGCCCAGTGCAGACGTGGCCAATATGCTTTACAAAGTTAATTTTAGCCACATTTCTCCTCAGGAGCTTTATGTTCCTATTCTAGTTTTGAAACTGAGGCAAAGAGCAGGTAAGTGGCTTGCCTTTGGAAGAGGAGGCTCCTAGAAGGATGGCACAGAGCTGACTCTGAGCCTATTAGAGAAGCCTACGTTACTAAACATATTCTTTGATACAGTTTTACTGCCTCTTTTCACCAATATTTGAAATAATCTTTATTGTGCTTAAAATGACTTAATGAATTAATCTGCCCTGACTCTTAGGGCTTGTCTTCACTAGGAAAAAAGGTGTGTTCTTACCTTGTGTCATCTAACATGTGGTACTAACACAAGGTAAAATCCTAATGAAGACAAGGCAGTTTGTAGTTTCAACATGTGTTAGCAGGTCAGTCTAAACTCTAAGTTCCTTCTTGCGAACATGTGAAAACTCCAACTACCTTGTCTTCACTAGGATTTTGCCTTGTGTTAGTTGCCATGTGTTAGCTAACATGAGGTAAGAGCACACCTTTCAGCGAAGATGCACCCATAGTCAAGTCAGTTGGCAAGTAGATAAATACGAGGTGAATACTGTCCCTGACTTGCTCTTAAAAAGGATTTTAGATTAGTCGTTAGCTTAAAGTCAGGATGTTTGGTTAGCATTATGCCTACCTCACATGCAATGCCCATGGAAGCTCCTGCTGGGGCAGCATATCTTGCACTTTAGATCTAACCAAACTACAACGCTCCTGTGATTATAGGTACAGACTGTTATTATCCCCATCTTACTAATGGAGACATTGAGAAAGAGGTTACGTATGTTGCCCAAGGTCACAGAGGGAATAAGCATCAGAGCCATGATATCGGTAAACAGATCCTGTGTCCTCAGCTAAGCCTACCATGTCACACTTTACTCTTCACAGCTAAAACCTTCATTCTAGCTAAATAGTTAAGCTCCCTAGAAAATAATCTTTTCCAATTTCAACTCCAATTACCTGAAAAGCTTAGCATGAATATTCTTTTAAAACTGAGAAAAGATAGAACCAGGTTTAAATTTACTATGACCTTACAATTGTTTATCACCGCTCCCCCACATATAATTCTACTTTATTCCATTTTTCCTATGTTTGTTCTTATTCATTTATAGTGAGTTATAATGTACCTTTTAAGTGGAATTTTATGTTACATTATACATTTAGAGTGACAAACTAAATGGAATAGTTGCAGTATACTGACTCATTTTCCAAATAAGAATAGGAAGCAATTGTTACCAGTATAGCCAGACATGGTTAGACTGAATCAGTTTCCTAAATCTTAATTTTATTTCAGTGGACAAAATCTAAAACCAAACCAAAGGTGCATAAATGCTGGAAGTTTGTTTACTATTCAAGTCGGGCCATTTTAATCCACCCCTGCAGTTCCCATTGGCCAGGAACCGTGGTCAATGGGAGCTGCAGGGTCGGCGCGTGCGGATGAGGCAGCGCAGCAGAGCTGCTTGGCCGCACCTCTGCGTAGGAGCTGAAAGGGGGGGACATGCCGCTGCGTCTGGGAGCTGCTTGAGGTAAACACTGCCCAGAGCCTGCACCCCTCAGCCACTCCTCCACGCTCCAACCCCCTGCCCTGATCCCCCTCCCACCCTCTGAACCCCTCGGTCCCAGCCCAGAACACCCTTCTACACCCCAAACCCCTCATCCCCAGCCCCACCCCAGAGCCCGCACCCCCAGCTGGAGCCTTCACCCCACCCCGCACCCTACCCCCTCTGCTGCAGCCTGGAGCCCCCTCCCATACCCTGAACTCCTCATTTCTGGTCCCACCCCGGAGCACACACTCCCTGCTGGAGTCCACACCTCAACCCCAATTTCATGAGCATTCATGGCCCGCCATACAATTTCTATACCCAGATGTGACCCTCAGGCCAAAAAGTTTGCCCACCCCTGATACAAGTGATTTGCATACCCAATTATTATAGAAATCACAAGTCTGGATTAATTTTGGTGAGAATTTCTTTAAAAAAGCATCCCAGTGTATTTTTTTAGCAGAGTCCAGGAATCCTAGAGTGGGTCATTCCTTGTCCACTCTTCCAGTCAAGAACATGCAGAATAGCAGGAAGCAGGGATCGTCAGATTGTTATTTCCAAAGGAGTCGCATAGGCTATGTCGGTGCAGAATGTGGCCGTTATATGAAAATGCCAAAACCAGGCCCTCCTTGGTACTTAGAATTGGAAGTGTACCTTTTTTAGGCAGGCCTAAGCTTGACCTCATTAAAATTAATGGGATAAGGATTTAGCCTTATATGTGTAATGATAATAACAGGAACGTGCTAGAAACATTTAGAATTTATATCTTGCAAACTGCCTGCTCTAATAGTTTTCATACATTTCTCAAACTGATTAATTAACAGGTGGAAGTCAAAAAAATTTAGCAGTCATCCTTAGTGTGCCAGTGATTTGTATACTCAGTAGAGTTAACTGTCATCTATACAGTTAATCTGGAAGTGACCCGTTAAAACAGTGCACATCTGTTGTCAGGTCATACTCAAGGCTCTGATTATACTTGCTGCATTAACCTTCATGCAAACTGTTTTTCCATTTATAAATGATTGATTTATGGGAGTGTAGATTTCTCTGTAATTTTGAGTAGAAAGCACAGTGGAAATGAGAAATATTTAAACGAGTGGGTTTCTTTTCTCTTCATCCCTATTCCACCTACAAGTAACTGAAGGGGAGTATCAGAGTAAGGGGAGTAATAGAAGCACCATGATAAATACTCCAGAAAAGAGAAGGGTGAAATGACATGAGTTGAGTTCACCATAATAGGCACTATTTCAGTGCTATGTGATACTGTATTCCTCTCTGATGGACTGCAACCTTGTCGTGGTGGAGAGGCTTGTGTGGGTTAAAGACCCTCAGAGCTACATCATCTGGAGCTTTCATACTCCTGGTAGGGTCTTCCTTGGCGAGCAGGTCTGAGGCGAGGCTCCTGACTAACTGCAGTCCAAACTTCACAAGACCCGAACGGTGGATCAGGCGCATACAGAGGACCTTTTAGTACTCTGTGGCTGGGAAGGTGGATGAGGGCTGCAGCAGGAGGAAGGTCCCTGGTGGTCTTGGATCTCCTTGCTACTGGGTCAGGATTTTCCTCCTGTCAATCGCCTGCACACTGGCTTCCCCACGTTAAAAGATTTCACACACAGGTCTCTGCCAAAGGGCTCACACCTGCCTGCACAAAGCCCTGTGGCGACAGATGAGTGGCGGTGAAGACAGGAGCAGTGATTTCTGAGTCTTTAGTCACAAATCTGCACACAGGTGGCAGCCGTGTGACAATCGTCTTCTGCTTGGATGAGACAGAAGTGCATTTTGGCAGCAGCAGTTGTGACTGAGCAGGCCTTTTTAGGATCCCCTGTGCTTACCCCAAATGGGGAGGGGGCTAGAAAAGGTGCCTGAAACAGTCTGTCTCACACTTTTCTGACTGGATGGCCGCATCCAGTGGGATCACTCAACTCCGTGGCCGAAACAAGAGATATAAGACAATGAATTTCGCCACCTGGAATGTCCACACCCTTATGGACTCAGCACAATGAATGCCCAGAAAGAAGAACTGCCATAATTGCCAGAAAACTGGCAAGACTCAACATTGACATTGCAGCTCTTGGTGAGACCCGCCGGGCCAATGAGGGCTTATTAAAAGAGGATGGAGGTGGCTACACCTTCTTTTGGAAAGGAAAGTTTCCTGAAGAGACATGCGGATTCACGGGATTGGCTTTGCCATAAAAAATAAGATCACCAGTCAGATTTTGGAGCTTCCCATAGTGATCAACGAGCATCTCATGACTCTTTGGCTCAAGCTCAGCAACAACCAATATGCCACAGTCATCAATGCATACATCCCAACACTTGATGATGAGGAAGACAGCAAGGAGCAGTTTTATAGCACTCTTGATGCAGTCCTCGCAGACACACCTAAGGCAAACAAACCCATCCTCCAGGGAGATTTCAATGCCAGAGTCGGACCGGACTTCCAACTCTAGAGCAGCACATTAGGCAAAGAAGGGGTGGGAAATGTAAACCCCAATGGCATTCTCTTCATCAGCAAATGTGTGGAGCATGATCCACTCATCACAAATACCATCTTTAGGCAGAGTAACAAATTTGACACCACCTGGAAACATCTTCGGTCCAAACACTGGCACCTCCTTGACTATGTTATAGTCAGTGCCTGAGATTATGCTGATGTCCATGTAACAGGAGCCATGTGAGGTACAGATCACTGTTGGACAGGCCATTGATTAATAAGATCAATCATGTACCTGCAGCTCACTCCACCACACCGCAAACACCCAAAGACTAAGCGAAAGCAGTACGACGTCAAAGCACTTCAAGACCAAGCCAGCTGTGAGATGTTACAGCAACATCTGTCAGAGAAACTCTCTAACTTCCTGATAACATCATTGACATTCAAGAGCACTGGGCTCAACTTAAAAATACCATTCACAGTGCATGTGCTGAAACTATAGGATATTCCACTCATCAACACCAAGACTGATTTCATGAAAACAACAAGGAAATCCTAGCATTAATTCAACAGAAAAGAACTGCATTCTGTAACTGGCAAAATGATTCCTCTAACCAATGAAAACATGAGGCTTATCAACGAAAACATGAGGCTGCTCAAAGCTCAAGTCCAAAGGAGGCTATGTGACATCAAAAATAAGTGGTGGCAAGAGCAGGCCTCTGAGATCAGGGTTTCGTAGACCAGGATGACATGAGAAGCTTCTTTCAAGCAACAAAAGCTATATATGGGCCAAGCTCCAAAGGCCAAACCCCCTTACATTCCCAGGATGGCTCCACCAGCCTCAAAAACAGTGCGGCCATTAAACAACACTGGAAGGAATACTTTGAGAGCCTATTAAACTGTGAATCTATGGTTTCTGAAGATACCATTGAGTCTATTATACAACACTCAGCAGTGGAACACTGTGCTGATCCCCCATCTTCTGAGGAAGTCTGGTGTGCCATCACCCAGACAAAAAAATCACATGGCTCCAGGCCCAGACGGCATCCCAGCTGAGGTTTTTAAAGCTGGTGGAACAATGCTCCAGCACAAACTTTGCCAACTCCTCAACAAAATCTGAACCTGCGAAAAAATTCCACTTGACTTTAAGAACGCCAGCATTGTTACAATATTCAAGAAAGGGGACAAATCTTTGAGCGGGAACTATAAAGGCATTGCCCTTCTCCCCCTTACCGAGGAACTCCTCCTTGAATCACAATGTGGCTTCAGGCCATCCTGAGACACAACTGACGTGATCTTTGTGACATGACAGATTCAAAAGTGTAGAGAGTACACCTGAGAGCATTCTGCACCAAAAAATTAAAAATTCTGCACTAAAAAATTAAAAATTCAGCACAGTTTAAAATTCTGCAAATTTTATTTATCAAATAAATACATGTGGAGGCTCCAGCATGGCATTGGGGAACACAGGCCGCTGGAGAGGTGGGAGATCACCATCCAGCTCCCCGACTCCAGGACACGGATTCAGCGGTTTGGCTGCACCCAACCCTGACATAGCACAAGGACCAGGTCAGCCCCAGAAACACCCCAGGACCCTTCCCCTCTGTGCCAGGTGCACCAGGAGTGGGCAGGCAGACTCAGCAAGGCGGGATCCAGGAGTGGAGGGGGTTATGTGGGGGGATACAGGTGTGGGTTGAGAGGGTTCTGTGTGGGGTAGTCTGGGTGCAGGTGGCTCAGTGAGGGATCCAGGGGCAGGGAGGGATCTGGATGCACAGGGGCTTGTTGTAGGGTTCTGGGTGTAATGGTAATGGGACTCTGCAGGGAGGTCCAAGTGAAGGTGGTTGGGGCTCAACGGGGGAGGGCATCTGGATGTGGGGGGGATAGAGCTCAGTGGGGGGGTCTGGGTGTGGGGTGTCCAGATGCTGGGGGTGTGGGGCTCAGTGAGGTGGGGATCCAAGTGCAGCTGGTTGGGGCTCGTTGAGGTGGGGATCCAGATGCAGGTGGCTCATTGGGGTGATCTAGGTGGAGGGGGAGTGGAGCTCATCAAGGGTTTCTTAGTGCAGAGGGGTGAGGTTCGGTGGGCATGAGGGGTTCTAGATGCACGGGGGTTGGGTGGATGCGGGAGCAGCTCCCTGTACAGGGATCCCTCCCCCTGCAGATGAGGAGCAATGGGTGCAGGAAGTGGGGTGGGAGGGAGTTTGCAGAGCTTCCTGCAGCCAGGGAAGAAATCCAGGGGTGGGTCTGACCCAGCCCCGGATGCTGTGCAGAGGAAGGGGAAGTTCTGTCCTCCCCAGCCCAGCTGGGGCTAGCAGCTGAGCCGAGCACACGGTAGGAACCACCATTCGGGTCTTCCCCAGTCCCATCCTCTGCCCCACAGTGATTTACCTGTCTGCCAGCTGCCCTGGGCACCCAAAACATACTGCTGGGGAGGGTCACATGACCACTCTTGTGGCTTCCCTTTGCTTCCCCATCAGAAAGTCATTTTTCTGCAGGAAAGCAGAGAAATCTGCGGGGGTGACATAAATTCAGCATATCCGCAGAATTCCCCCAGGAGCAACACCAGGAACTGTTCATGGCATTCATCGATCTAACCAAGGCCTTTGACTCTATCAATTGTGATGCCCTATGGAAGGTGCTGTGTAGGTTTGGCTGTCCATAGAAATTAATTTCCATCATCAGACTACTCCATTCTGTGCAATGGCTCAAAGACCAAACCATTCATCATTCGCACTGGTGTCAAGCAGGGCTGTGTCATTGCTCCAACACTCTTCTACATTTAACTTGCCCTGATCCTGATTCTCATCTGTGACCGCCTCCCTGATGGAATCAGGATTGAGTATCGTATGGATGGTCAAACTCCTGAATCTCTGACGTTTCCAAACAAAATCTAAGATCAGGAGAATTGGCATCACTGATCCTGTGTCATTCTTGCATACACAGACGCCAACCTGCAAAGTACCATAAATCTTTTTGCAGATAGCTATCACAGCCTGGGTCTCTCTCTCAATATCAGGAAAACCAAGGTACTCTACCAGCCCTCACATGCACAAACTACTCTTCGTACTCCACAAATTACCATCAGCGGAGAACCCCTGGAAAATGTGGACCATTTTCCATACCTTGGCAGCCACCTCCCCCGAACACCCAGCATTGACACAGAAATTGAATACAGAATTCACTGTGCCAGCGCATCCTTTGGAAGACTACTCAAACAAGTCTTCCATGATAGGGACCTGCAAACAGGCACCAAGATCTTGGTTTACAAAGCACTTGTCATCCCCCCCCCTCTCTATGGTTGTGAGACCTGGGTAACCTGTAGATGACATCTCAAGCAGCTGGAGTGGTTTCAACAGTGCTGCCTCAGAAGGATTCTCAGGATCAGCTGTGAAGACTGACACACTAACATCAGCCTTCTCTCTGCAGTCAACATCAGCAGTATAGAAGCAGAAGTCATGAAACACCAACTCCACTGGGCTGGCCACTGTGTACATATGCCTGATACTCGCCTCCCAAAGCAAGTACTCTTCTCTCTGTTAAGTCAGGGAAGAAGGGCTCTGAGGGGGCACTGGAAGTACACCTTAAAAAGAGAGGCATTAACCCAACAAACTGGGAGGACGTAGCACAGAACAGAACACAGTGGTGCCACACCATACACCAAGCCACAGCTCACTTTGAGGAGAACAGACATGCTCGTGAGACAGAGAAGCAACAATGGAGGAAAGAAAGGGCACAACAGTCCAGCCAACAACTGTCTCCTCCAAGATTACACCTGTCACTTCTGTGGGAAAATCTGCAGGGCACAAATTGGGCTCCTCAGCCACTTAAAAACCCACCAAAGACCCCCCTTGGCAGACATCATCCTCGCATTGAGGGATAGCCAAAGATACTGTATTCCCCAAACTGTGGGTCACAGTTCTCTCATGGGAAATTTAAAGATGATCCAGCAAAGAAGATGGTCACAGTGGGGTCGATTTGGTGTTCAGAGCTTAGTGCTGGCAGATCCCCATCTTTTTGTCACTATTTTATTACATGGAGATCTAAAGATATGAATTTTTTATCTATTTTAATAAAACAGTCATGGAACTTTTCTTTGACAGTTTTCAGTCTGAACATCCAATAATACATCAGCATGGGCAGGAAAGGCTTGATTCTGTAATGATATGTTTATTTATTCAGCCACTACATATTTCTGTGTGATGTATAGGGTTCCGGTCAGAGTGTGGTCCCAGGTAACAAGGGAGACAAAGTTGGCACTGAAACTACACCTCTACCTCAATATAACTCTGTCCTTGGGAGCCAAAAAAATCTTACCACGTTATAGGTGAAATCGCGTTATATCGAACTTGCTTTGATCCACCAGAGTGCGCAGCCCCTCCCCCCCCCCCCAGAGCACTGCTTTATCCCTGATCTACCTGTGAGAATCAGGGGAGCTGCTGTTCCTCTTTAGTGAAGCTGAGGAAGAGGGCTTCAGATGATACTGGGTAGGATATGGCAGCGGAGGTGCTACCCTATCCCATGAAGTATTAGATCCTGTGGGGAGGAAAACACACCCTCACACAGAACACCCTAGTGGGTAGGGAGGAAAATGCTACCTCCACCTCTTAGAGCAGAGGGACCAAAGAGGAATGCGGTGGGCTATTGTCACTCTTGCAGATGGTTTTTGTGTCCAAGGAGGATGCAGGATCCCAATGAGAGGCAGGGCCACAGAGGTCTGTGTAATGATGTGCCAATGGCCTAGATTATTTCATTGAATCCTGAGAGAGGTACTGGCATTCTGGCTCAGACTACTAATGGGGCCAGTTTAAACAGCCACTTCTGCAGTATGCTGGATTTTATTGCACCTGTAATTCTCCCATCATTGGAATACTGGGTCTTATAGGTCTCAGATCTAGACAAAAAAAGAGGAAAAAATATCTGATTGTGTCATGTTTGTGGACAAGAAATAATATTTGCCAAAAGGTTTGATTTAATCTGTATTTTTATATAATGTTTAATTGACAAGAAAATAAGTGAAGACAAATTTAAATACTTGCATCTATAACCTTGTCGCAGAGCTTGTATAATCATTCATCATCATTATCTTCTACTTTTTCAGCCAGCAGACTTCATAGGAAAGCAAGCACTGAAGCAGATTAAAGAAAAGGGGCTTAAACGGCGACTGGTGTATCTCACCTTGGAAACAGCTAACATTGATCCAGAGGGAAATGAAAGTGTGTGGCATAATGGCAGAGTAAGTACTGTACAATGTACATCACTTTACAAGGAACTAAAATTCATTCTCTAGGACTGGAATCCCACTTTGTGTTTCAGGTTACTTTTACTGGAGCAGGACAGTTTGGGACAATAATACTATTTTTGAATTTCCATGTAGCATGGCAGGTTCTAATTGTACACCAGAGTTTGAAATGTAGAATCTCTAAATATAGAATCTCTGAATCCCTCAATCGGCGGGTAGAAATCGATCTCTCGGGGATCGAATTATCGCGTCTCGTCGGGACGCGACAATCGATCCACGAATTGACACGCTTACTCCACCAGCGGAGGTAGGAGTAAGTGCCGTCGACGGGCAGCCGCGGAGGTCGATTTTGCCGCTGTCCTCACAGCAGGGTAAGTCGGCTCCGATACGTCGAATTCCGCTACGCTATTCGCGTAGCTGAATTTGCATATCTTAAATTGACCCCCCCCCGTAGTGAAGACCTGCCCTGAGAAATGGAAAAGACCTACAGTATTAGGTCACCCATTCTATCCTCTTGCAAGTACAGGATTCTACTTACAGTATATTTCAAAATTATTTGCATAGAAGAAAAGAACAAAACCACAAACCAAAGTTTAGGCCACGAGGCCATCTAAGTACAGAGTAGATGTTGAAACAGTCATTAACAGTTAATAAAAATACTCAGCATGAATATAAAATGTAAATAGCATTTGTTTCAGGTAAGATCTTAATCAAATATAATAGGAATTTAGCATCCTGCTGGTGATTTTTCCAGTGGTTCTTTGGGAGTAAGAAATTCCCAACTTACCTGATAGCACCAAAAATAGAGACTGCTATGAACTGTATGAAACAAATGAGACAATGTATACTTGACTGTTGATGTTAGGGTGTAGCAGGGCAGTAACCCTGCTCCTGCCCTGAAGAGCTTAAAATAGCCCTGTGAGAGGGCTGTGGCAGGGAACCAGTAAGCCTGGGCTGATTGGGGAAGCAGCCGCAGCTGGGCCACGCCCCAATCAGGCCACAGCTGGCCCTATAAAGGGGCTGCTAGGCTGGAGCTCAGAGTCTCTCTCTAGATGCTGAGAGGGATGGACCTGGCTGCTGGGAGCTGAGCAGGGTATCTATAGTGGAGCAGGGCTGAGGAAAGGCCAGAGGAGCTGGGGAGCTCTGGCCTGGAAAACCCCCAGGCTGCAGGCCTTGTTAAAGGCCAAGAAGGGTACTGGGGTTGCAGAGGGCCAGCCCAAGGGTAGGCAGAGGCTCCAAACCCTCCTTACCAATGATGAGTGCCAATTATACTGCAGTCCGCCCCAGTGAGCGGGGGGCTAGATGGTGACTGGCAGTAGCCAAAGACTGAGGTGAGGTGGGGATAAGAGGTTGGGGGTTCCCTGGGAAGGGGAGACCCAGCGAGACTGTGGGGTACTGCAGGGGGCAGAACGCCAAGAGAAGGGGCACCAGGGTCCGGGAGGGACACTGGAGCCAGCAGCAAGGTGAGACACCAGCCTGCAGATGGCGCTCCCTGCAGAGGGCGCTCTGGAGGCTGGCGAGCTAATTCCCTGGACGACCAGCAGGAGGCGCCACAGAGTGAGTCGTCGCCTCGCTACATAGGGATATAAAAATATTTAAAGTATTCAAAATAATGCAAGATGTATTTTTAAAAGTAGAAGTTAGTATGGTACAAAACCCATTGAGTGTTGGAAATAAAAGATTGATGTTTTGGGTTTGTTTTTTTTTTCAGGTTGTTGGCAATACCACATCTGGAAATTACAGCTACAGTACCCAGCAGAGTCTGGCTTTTGCATATGTCCCCACAGAACTCAGCAAAGTTGGACAGAAGCTGGAAGTTGAACTGCTAGGACAAAATTATTCAGCAACCATTGTAGAGGAACCACTGGTTCTGACCGAACAAACAAGAACACGCCTTCAGAAAAAGGGTGGGAGTGCCAAGGTGTAAATCCAGAGGGCAGTTACAGTAAATTCTCCAATATCAATTGGCTTGACTTATAACCATGAAATACAAGTTTCAGAGGGGTAGCCATGTTAGTCTGTATCAGCAAAAAGAACGAGGAGTACTTGTGGCACCTTAGAGACTAACAAATGTATTTGGGCAAAAGCTTTTGTTTTAGCCCACGAAAGCTTATGCCCAAATAAATTTGTTAGTCTCTAAGGTGCCACAAGTACTCCTCATTCTTTTTTCATGAAATACAAAGGAGTCAAACTACTCTAGTTCCCAATCATCAAGGGTGAGATTCTCATAGTACTCCTGTTCTTCTTTTTGCGGATACAGACTAACACGGCTGTTACTCTGAAACTTGTCATTTACCCTATACATCCATGTAGGGAATTAAGGGGATTTAAGATGGCCCCTTGATTCATTGAGTGGACTGCCCACATAACTGCTCTGAGCACAGGGGGAGGAGAGCAGGCTCCTGTGGACACATGCTCCCCCATCCCCCCCCCCAATGCTTGTGGACAGGAAGTGGGTAAAGACTCAACGGTCATTACTCAGCTTCTCCACGCTCTCGCCAGCAGAGCTGAGCTGTTGCAGAGGGGGAAGTAGTCTGCTGTTAGTATGAGCCAATAGCAAACTATTTCCCCTCTTTCAGGGTCACTTCTCTTTCCCTGGTGTGCTCCTGGGGCAGTACAGCTACACATTGCCCCCTCCCTGTAGCCTTGGCAAAGTCACAGCCTTGTCCCCAAAGGAATAGTTACTTAGTTCCACATGGACACGTTCTGTACAAAACTGAAGTTGCTCTTGAACATTGGCTTTAGAAATTATTTGTTTTAAATGCAAACTGAGTAGATAATATTTTTTCTCCAGCTGTGTTATTCTGGCAGAACTTTTGATGGATGATAGAAATTAATTCCTTCCTAATCAAGACATTTTAGAAAGGCCACTCTTCCTATTGATTGAGTATTTTGCCATGGATCAGCTAGTAGACTATATGCAACATTATTCAACATACACAATATTACTGCTCAGTTTCTGGACACAATCAAAATGCACTAACTCATGCACCATTTATTGTTTAGTTCTTCCTTTCTCTGTTAAAAATTAAGCAGCGATGATGACGTGTTGTCATATACAAGTAATAAGTGAACATATCTATTTAAACTGTGGTATTTCATTCAGTGTTGTTTTTGATCACCCCAAAAAGCAAGATTTTGGATACTGTAGGAGAATATAAATAATGGAAATGTATTAAAATATTATAATAAACTTGTTAATTCCATAAAATATTCAGCATATACTGAGACACAACATGATCATAATAATGCTATCCTAAAAAAACTTTTAAAAGCTAGAATATTTGTTCAGAAAGCACTCAACATTAGGCTGTTGATTGTTCTTTTCAAAGATCGTTGAAACAGAAAAAGGGCCCAAAAGTGCATAGTCTTCCAAAGGAATTGGAAACTTCTAAACCTTCAGCAAAGAAGCAGAGGATAAATAGAATATGCCAGTGGAAACACTGTTTGAATAATGAGCACCTACGTTTGTCAAAGATTTAATGCAAGTTGACATTACATTTTGCAGTTCAGAATATCCTTTTACAAAGCAGGTCAAACTAAAGTATAAGAGCTGACAGGCTTGCACATAGAGCTATCTTGAATGAGAAATCCATTTGGAAATTATTCTATTATATTTTCATAAGTGATTTAGGGCCATTTTGCTGAACCAATCAGGGATGTTTTTTTCCCTAAAGGTGACATTATTTGTAACTGAACACTTTGTGTATTTACTTTGCCACTTTTTTTTCCCCTATGGTCATTAAAGAAAACTAGAATACAAAACAAAGCACTGCGATTTTATTTAGAGCAAGGAAAAAACCCTTAGGAATACAGGGTATTTCTCAAGAATATGCAAATTCACTATTCATTGATATGCTGGAATGTAGAATACTGTAATTACTTTGAGGCTCACACTTTTATCTTCCTAATAGGCTACAGTACACAGAAACATTTGTCAGACAATTGTGGAAGTCACCTCTGCTTCAGCAGTGACTTCCTCATTTACATGTTGAAGCTAGATGCAGGACTGCAGTTTCCTGGCTGGCTTGGGAAAAGGTGCTCTGAACAATGTGTGGGCCAGCCTGTTGGAATGCAGGAGCAGGAGAATGCCACGAGCTTCTTTCACTACCTTGTAAGGCCTGGGCAAGAGCTAACCAATTGCAATCCATGTGCTCAAAGGAGTTTTCATAGATTCATAGATTATAGGACTGGAAGGGACCTCGAGAGGTCATCGAGTCCAGTCCCCTGCCCGCATGGCAGGACCAAATACTGTCTAGACCATCCCTGATAGACATTTATCTAACCTACTCTTAAATATCTCCAGAGACGGAGATTCCACAACCTCCCTAGGCAATTTGTTCCAGTGTTTAACCACCCTGACAGTTAGGAACTTTTTCCTAATGTCCAACCTAGACCTCCCTTGCTGCAGTTTAAACCCATTGTTTCTGGTTCTATCCTTAGAGGCTAAGGTGAACAAGTTCTCTCCCTCCTCCTTATGACACCCTTTTAGATACCTGAAAACTGCTATCATGTCCCCTCTCAGTCTTCTCTTTTCCAAACTAAACAAACCCAGTTCTTTCAGCCTTCCTTCATAGGTCATGTTCTCAAGACCTTTAATCATTCTTGTTGCTCTTCTTTGGACCCTTTCCAATTTCTCCACATCTTTTTTAAAATGCGGTGCCCAGAACTGGACACAATACTCCAGCTGAGGCCTAACCAGAGCAGAGTAGAGCGGAAGAATGACTTCTCGTGTCTTGCTCACAACACACCTGTTAATGCATCCCAGAATCATGTTTGCTTTTTTTGCAACAGCATCACACTGTTGACTCATATTTAGCTTGTGGTCCACTATAACCCCTAGATCCCTTTCTGCCGTACTCCTTCCTAGACAGTCTTTTCCCATTCTGTATGTGTGAAATTGATTTTTCCTTCCTAAGTGGAGCACTTTGCATTTGTCTTTGTTAAACTTCATCCTGTTTACCTCAGCCCATTTCTCCAATTTGTCCAGATCATTTTGAATTATGACCCTGTCCTCCAAAGTAGTTGCAATCCCTCCCAGTTTGGTATCATCCGCAAACTTAATAAGCGTACTTTCTATGCCAATATCTAAGTCGTTGATGAAGATATTGAACAGAGCCGGTCCCAAAACAGACCCCTGCGGAACCCCACTCGTTACACCTTTCCAGCAGGATTGGGAACCATTAATAACAACTCTCTGAGTACGGTTATCCAGCCAGTTATGCACCCACCTTATAGTAGCCCCATCTAATTTGTATTTGCCTAGTTTATCGATAAGAATATCATGCGAGACCGTATCAAATGCCTTACTAAAGTCTAGGTATACCACATCCACCGCTTCACCCTTATCCACAAGGCTCGTTATCCTATCAAAGAAAGCTATCAGATTGGTTTGACATGATTTGTTCTTCACAAATCCATGCTGGCTGTTCCCTATCACCTTACCACCTTCCAAGTGTTCGCAGATGATTTCCTTAATTACTTGCTCCATTATCTTCCCTGGCACAGAAGTTAAACTAACTGGTCTGTAGTTACCTGGGTTGTTTTTATTTCCCTTTTTATAGATGGGCACTATATTTGCCCTTTTCCAGTCTTCTGGAATCTCTCCGTCTCCCATGACTTTCCAAAGATAATAGCTAGAGGCTCAGATACCTCCTCTATTAGCTCCTTGAGTATTCTAGGATGCATTTCATCAGGCCCAGGTGACTTGCAGGCATCTAACTTTTCTAAGTGATTTTTAACTTGTTCTTTTTTTATTTTATCCGCTAAACCTACCCCCTTCCCATTAGCATTCACTATGTTAGGCATTCCTTCAGACTTCTCGGTGAAGACCGAAACAAAGAAGTCATTAAGCATCTCCGCTATTTCCAAGTTTCCTGTTACTGTTTCTCCCTCTTCACTAAGCAGTGGGCCTACCCTGTCTTTGGTCTTCCTCTTGCTTCTAATGTATTGATAAAAAGTCTTCTTGTTTCCTTTTATTCCCGTAGCTAGTTTGAGCTCATTTTGTGCCTTTGCCTTTCTAATCTTGCCCCTGCATTCCTGTGTTGTTTGCCTATATTCATCCTTTGTAATCTGTCCTAGTTTCCATTTTTTATATGACTCCTTTTTATTTTTTAGATCGTGCAAGATCTCGTGGTTAAGCCAAGGTGGTCTTTTGCCACATTTTCTATCTTTCCTAACCAGCGGAATAGCTTGCTTTTGGGCCCTTAATAGTGTCCCTTTGAAAAACTGCCAACTCTCCTCAGTTGTTTTTCCCCTCAGTCTTGATTCCCATGGGACCTTACCTATCAGCTCTCTGAGCTTCCCAAAATCTGCCTTCCTGAAATCCATTGTCTCTATTTTGCTGTTCTCCCTTCTACCCTTCCTTAGAATTGCAAACTCTATGATTTCATGATCACTTTCACCCAGGCTGCCTTCTACTTTCACATTTTCAACGAGTTCCTCCCTATTTGTTAAAATCAAGTCTAGAACAGCTTCCCCCCTAGTAGCTTTTTCAACCTTCTGAAATAAAAAGTTGTCTCCAATGCAGTCCAAGAATTTGTTGGATAGTCTGTGCCCCGCTGTGTTATTTTCCCAACATATATCCGGATAGTTGAAGTCCCCCATCACCACCAAATCTTGGGCTTTGGATGATTTTGTTAGTTGCTTGAAAAAAGCCTCATCCACCTCTTCCACCTGGTTAGGTGGCCTGTAGTAGACTCCTAGCATGACATCTCCATTGTTTTTTGCCCCTTTAAGCCTAACCCAGAGACTCTCAACACTTCCGTCTCCTATGTCCATCTCTACCTCAGTCCAAGTGTGTACATTTTTAATATATAAGGCAACACCTCCTCCCTTTTTCCCCTGTCTATCCTTCCTGAGCAAGCTGTACCCATCCACACCAACATTCCAATCATGTGTATTATCCCACCAAGTTTCAGTGATGCCAACAATGTCATAGTTGTATTTATTTATTAGCACTTCCAGTTCTTCCTGCTTATTCCCCATACTTCTTGCATTTGTATATAGGCATCTAAGATACTGGTTTGATCTTTCCTCCCAGTTTTGTCCTGACTCTCCTTTCTCTCTGCCAATATAGCCCACGCTCCCTCTCGTTTCCGACCCATCTCCCCGGTCTCCATGTTCCCCACTTACCTGTGGGCTTTGCTCACCTGTCCCCGTCGAACCTAGTTTAAAGCCCTCCTCACTAGGTTAGCCAGTCTGTGTCCGAATAGGGTCTTTCCTCTCCTCGAAAGGTGAACGCCATCTCTGCCTAGCAGTCCTTCCTCGAATAGCATCCCGTGGTCTAGGAAGCCAAAGCCCTCCTGGCGACACCATCTTCGCAGCCAGGCATTCACCTCCATGATGCATCTGTCTCTGCCCGGGCCCCTACCTTTGACAGGAAGAATTGAAGAGAATACCACCTGCGCTCCAAACTCCTTCACCCGTACTCCCAGAGCCCTGTAGTCACTCTTGATCCGCTCAGTGTCACACCGTGCAGTATCATTTGTGCCCACATGGATGAGTAGCATGGGGTAGTAGTCAGAGGGCTGGATAATCCTCGACAATGCCGCCGTAACGTCTCGGATACGGGCCCCCGGCAGGCAGCATACCTCCCGAGATGAAATGTCAGGGTGACAGATGGGCGCCTCCGTCCCCCTCAGCAGAGAGTCTCCGACCACCACTACCCTACGTTTCCTATTCGCAGTGGTGGCAGCAGACTTTCCAGCCTTAGGGGTACGAGGCTTCTCCTCCTTTACTGTAGGGAGTGATTCCTTCTTTCCTGTGTCAAGAAGAGCATAACGGTTACCTATAACCACGGCAGGAGGGTTCGGAGCAAGGGTGGAGCACTGCCTGCTGCCAGAAGTAACCAGCTGCCAGTGTCCACCCTGAGCCATCTCCTCCTCCACCAGTGGTGTATCCACCAGAGTTCAGAGACTGTTCACTGCATGCATAGTACTCCAATTAGGATGAGGAGATGAGTCAGGTCTGTAGTCCTGCAGCACTGCAGGGATCCATCCCATGATGCAACATTCATGTTCTGCCTTCTGTGCACTGTGCATTCAACTACACATCTGCACTGCCATGTACTTGGATAAATGGTTAAAAAGCCCCAACTCGATAAAACACTTAAACAATATGCCAACATTTTTATGGCTGACTTAGAACAACGCTTCCTTAGCTCTCGTCCCCTAACGCCCCTACTCTACTTGCTCTACATTGATGACATCTTCATCATCTGGACCCATGGAAAAGAAGCCCTTGAGGAATTTCACCATGATTTCAATAATTTCCATCCCACCATCAACCTCAGCCTAGATCAATCCACACAAGCGGTCCATTTCCTGGACACTACTGTGCTAATAAGCGATGGTCACATAAATACCACCCTATACCGGAAACCTACTGACCGCTACACTTACCTACATGCCTCCAGCTTCCATCCAGGACACACCACACGATCCACTGTCTACAGCCAAGCTCTAAGATATAACCGCATTTGCTCCAATCCCTCGGATAGAGACAAGCACCTACAAGATCTCTATCAAGCATTCTTAAAACTACAATACCCACCTGCTGAAGTGAAAAAACAGATTGACAGAGCCAGACGAGTACCCAGAAGTCACCTCCTACAAGACAGGCCCAACAAAGAAAATAACAGAACACCACTAGCTGTCACCTTCAGCCCCCAACTAAAACCTCTCCAGCGCATCATCAGAGATCTACAACCTATCCTGAAAGATGATCCTTTACTCTCACAGATCTTGGGAGACAGACCTGTCCTCGCTTACAGACAACTCCCCAACCTAAAGCAAATACTCACCAGCAACCACACATCACTGAACAAAACCACTAACCCAGGAACCTATCCTTGTAACAAACCCCGATGCCAACTCTGTCCACATATCTATTCAAGTGACATCATCATAGGACCTAATCACATCAGCCATACCATCAGGGGCTCGTTCAACTGTACATCAACCAATGTGATATATGCCATCATGTGCCAGCAATGCCCCTCTGCCATGTACATTGGCCTGTAGTAGGTCCTAGCCGGGGCTCGACCCTTCCGGACAGGAGGGGAGCCACACCGACTCACTACTGTGGGAACAAGCAGTCAGTTAGTCCCGAAACTCCGGCTCTTTAGTGCAGAGTCGGAGCAACCACAGTTAAAGCTCAGGCCCTTGACTGCAGGGGCTGAGCGAGCAGGCAGTCAGAGCCCAGGCCCTGGATCAGGGCGGGGCAAACACAGTTAGCTCAGGCCCTTGGTTGCAGGGGCTGAGCGAGCAGACAGTTCAGAGCCCAGGCCCTGGATCAGGGCGGGGCAAACACAGTTAGCTCAGGCCCTTGGTTGCAGGGAGCTGAGCGAGTGAATAGTTCAGAGCCCAGGCCCTGGATCAGGGCGGGGCAAACATAGTTAGCTCAGGCCCTTGGTTGCAGGGGCTGAGCGAGCAGACAGTTCAAAGCCCAGGCCCTGGATCAGGGCAGGGCAAACACAGTTAGGCTCAGGCCCTTGTTGCAGGGGCTGAGCGAGCAACTAGTTCAAAGCCCAGGCCCTGGATCAGGGCGGGGCAAACACAGTTAGGCTCAGGCCCTTGTTGCAGGGGCTGAGCGAGCAAATAGTTCAAATAAGGTACGCCTAGGCTTCTGTAGCCGAGCGTTGGGTGAGGGGGAAGCCTGCCACCCGTGCGGAGGGTGGCAGGGGGGGAACGCAGGCCCACCCACTCCACTGCGTTCCAGCCCGGGGCCCTAACAGCGGTTGCTGCCGCTGCTGGTCAGTGGGGTATCCAGACCGCAACACACTGACATAGGCTCACACTCAGTTGCAGCCGGACCGGGGTCGGCTACCCCCGGGCTACTTCCGTGATCCCCCTCAAAGCCTTCCTCATTCGTTGCGCCGGGATCGGGCCAGTCCACCTGCATGGGCTCCTCTCTGCCCGGGCTCGGCGGCAAGTCTGGTAGCTCTGCCGGGAAGTCCGGCCAATGGTCCTCAGGCGGCTCCTCTGGATAGCAGCAGGGGCGAAGGGGTTCGGGTCCAGTCTCACCCTCAGGATTAGTGGGGTGCGGTTCCCAGGGATTCTCCCAGTAGCGGGCGTGAACGGGCTCCGGCGGCTCCTCGTAGCGGGCCCGGGGTAGCTCAGGCCAGCTAGGGTCCAGGCCTCGGTCTTCGACGGTCTCCTGGCCGCGAGCTCCCGGCCGCACGTCTGCTCCCTCCGGTGGCTGGCCGCCGACTGAGCTCTGGTGGCCGGCCTTTATACTTTCTGTCCCGCCCCTTGACTTCCGGGGGGCGGGGACAGGCGGTGGTGGTCCCACCCACTCTGGTGCCTGCACGTGGGCTCCCTCTTCCGGGCAGGAGGGGAGCCACACCGACTCACTACACACACCCCCCCTTAAGACTGGCTCCCGCATGTCGGGGCCAGGTCCTTCCATCTCCCCCATGCGGGATAGGAAGTCCGCATTCGTATGGTCCTTACCAGCTCGATGCTGGACCGTAAATGCGTAGGGTTGTAAGGCGAGGTACCACCGCATAATGCGGGCGTTATTATCTTTCATCCGCATTAGCCACCGGAGGGGGGCGTGGTCTGTGACGAGGGTGAACGGGGCCCCGAGGAGGTAGAAGCGCAGGGCATCGCAGGCCCACTTCACCGCGAGGGCCTCTTTTTCCACCACTGCGTAATTCCTCTCACGGGGGAACAGCTTCCGGCTGAGATATAATACGGGGTGGTCCTTTCCCTCCACGTCTTGGGACAAGACTGCCCCTAACCCTACGCCGGAGGCGTCGGTCTGCAGGATGAATGGGCGTTTAAAGTCCGGGCTATAGAGAACCGGCTCCTGGCAGAGGCACTTCTGCAGTGTCCGGAAGGCCGCCTCACATTCGGGGGACCATCGTACCTGCCGGGGGCTGTCCTTCGTCAGAAGCCCAGTTAAGGGTGCTGCGATGGTCGTGAACTGGGGGATGAACCATCTGTAATACCCAACGAGGCCCAGGAACTGCCGAACGTGCCGTTTGGTCGATGGGGTGGGACAGTCCAGGAGGGCCTGGACTTTCCCGACGAGGGGCTTGACCCGCCCGCCCCCGACGGTATAGCCGAGGTAGTTGGTCTCTTGCCAGGCAATACGGCACTTTTTGGGGTTGGCGGTCAGGCCCGCCTGTCATAGGGACCTTAGGACCGCCGCAACCCGGGGCAGATGGTCCTCCCAGCCGCGGCTATAGATGACCACGTCGTCTAGGTACGCTGCCGCATAGTCCTGGTGGGGCTGCAGAAGTTGGTCCATCAGCCGCTGGAAGGTGGCTGGGGCTCCATGGAGACCGAATGGCATCCGCGTGAATTGGTACAGCCCCGTTGGAGTGGCAAAGGCGGTTTTCTCCTTTGAGGTCTCCTCGAGCGGGATCTGCCAGTAGCCTTTGCTGAGATCCAAGGTAGTGATATACTGGGCCTCCCCCAGGCGGCCCAGTAACTCGTCCACACGGGGCATTGGGTAGGCATCGAAGTGCGAGATGGCGTTTACCCTCCGAAAGTCGATGCAGAAGCGGCGGGTACCGTCCGGCTTGGGCACCAGGACCACCGGACTGCGCCACTCGCTCTGGGACGGCTCAATGACGCCCAGAGCCAGCATGGCTCTCACTTCCTCCTCGACCGCATCCCGCATCCGATAGGGCAGGGGCCGGGTCGTCTCTCGAACCACTTTCCCCGGCTCGGTCTGGATGGAGTGTTTGACCAGGGACGTGTAGCCCGGTACGGCCGTGAAGGTTCGCTTGAAGGCCTGCAGCAGGCAGTTAGTCTGTTTATATTGCTCTTCCGTGAGCGATTGTCCTAATTGGGGTGCCGGGGATTCATCCGTCGAGGGTACGTGGGGTCCCAATTCCGGCTCGGGCGGGCATGGGTTAATTAAGAGGCCCTCCCGGTCCTGCCACCGTTTCAGCAGGTTTACGTGATACCGCTGGGTTCCCTTCCGCTTGTCCGGTTGCCGCACCTCGTAGGTGACGGGACCGACCTTACGCACGACGTCGTAAGGTCCCTGCCACCGGGCTAACAATTTTGACTCACTGGACGGGAGGAGGAGTAGGACACGGTCTCCGGGTTGGAACTCCCGGACTTGAGCTCCCTGATCGTAGGTTCGTTTCTGCCGCTCCTGCGCCGTCTTCAAATTTTCGCGGGCCAGGGCTCCAGCCTGGGCAAGGTATTCCTGTAACTGGATGACATATTTCAGGAGGCCCTGGGCTGGGGACGCGGACTGTTCCCAGGTCTCTCTCATCAGGTCTAAGAGGCCCCGTGGTCTGCGTCCATACAGCAGCTCGAAAGGGGAAAATTTCGTTGAGGTCTGCGGGACTTCTCGGATGGCTAGCAGCAAGGGTGGAAGGAATTGGTCCCAGTGGCGGAGGTCCTCTGCGGGGAATTTCCGCAACATGCTTTTCAAAGTGCGGTTAAACCGCTCCACCAACCCGTCCGTCTGCGGGTGGTACACGGACGTCCGGAGTTGTTTGATGCCTAAGAGGGCACAGACCTGTCGCAACAATTGGGACGTGAAGTTCGTTCCCTGGTCGGTCAGGATCTCTCTAGGCAATCCTACTCGGGCGAAGATTTTCAGCAATTCCCCCGCGATAGTCCGGGCGGTAATACTTCGCAGGGGGATGGCTTCGGGGAACCGAGAGGCATAGTCCACCAAAACCAGGATGTATTGAAACCCGGCGGCATTTTTCGGGAGGGGGCCCACGAGGTCCATGGCGACCCGTTCAAAGGGCGTCTCCATCACTGGCATGGGGACCAGGGGTGCCTTGGGGATCCCGGCGGGGCGACCCTCTGACACTCTGGGCAGGAGGCGCAGTATTCTTTCACCTCCTGAGAGATTCCTGGCCAAAAGAAGCGCGCCAGGATTCGAGCGAGGGTCTTCTCTCGCCCCAGGTGCCCGGCGGCTGGCACATCGTGGGCCAACTTCATTACCGCCCGCCGGTGACACAGGGGCACTAACAGTTGGGTTTGTGGTTCCTGGGTGCGGGGGTCACGGTCCAGGCGGTAGAGCCGGTCCCGGCGCAGCTCAAAATGGGGCCACAGGGTGGCCCGCTGGGGGTCCACAACACTCCCGTCTACTGCCGCGAGCTGCTCGTAGAAGCGGCTAAGGGTGGGATCCTCTCGCTGGTCCCGACAGAAATCGGTATCGAAGCGGGGCTGAGGGGCCGGCTCCGGCGGCGGTCCCGCTGCGTCCGTGTCGTCTATCTCGGTCGCCGGACCCTGCTCGGGGGTCTCGGAGGAGGACCCCAACCGATCAGCCTCCAGGGCCGGCGTGGACCGTAGGACTTCCTCAAAGGCCGGCCAGTCCCGACCGAGGATCACAGGGTATGCAAGATGGGGAGCTACCCCAACCACCAGGTGTCGGGTGATCCCCGCGATGGTTAGGGGGACCCGGGCGCTGGGGTATGGTCGGACATCCCCATGGATGCATTGTAGATGAATACATCCGAGGCGGGTATCACCCGGCGGTACCAGGTCCTTACGGACCAACGTCTGACCACAACCCGAGTCGATCAAGGCCCGCGTAGTCCGTCCTCCGACGGCCGCCGGGACGGTCAGCTTGGGGATCATGGCTGGCCTGGCTCGAGTGTGGCCCGCCCACACTTGCCCATAGCTGCAATCCATCTCCGGACAGTCTCGCCGGAGGTGCCCCATCTTCCCGCAACTGAAGCAGGGTCCGAGTTCAGGTCGTCTGCTCCTGGGGCCTTCTCGGCTTGGGCTCCGGGGGGGGCTTCGCCAAGCCCTTGGGGGGCCCGGGGCCACTGGTCCGGTCCGAGGAGCCGGGTCCGCGTGACGGGTCCGGGTCTCGCGGCGGGGGTCGGGCCTCGGTGCGGGGTGTCGTGATCCGCTCGGGGTTTCCCCTTTCCTTTCGCCACGGGCTGGTTCGGGCCCGGGGCGGCGGAAGGTGGGCCCTACTGCATCTTCGGCGGCTAGGAAGTCCTCCATTAGCGACACTGCCTGGGCCAGTGTCGTCGGCCGGTGGCGAAGCACCCAGGCGTGCCCTCGGGAGGGTAGGGTGTGCACGAACTGTTCCAACACCACCTGCTCGGTTACCTCCTCCGCCGTCCGGGTGCCGGGCTGTAGCCACCGTCGGCAAGCCTCTTTTAAGGTTTGGGCCACTACCCGCGGTCGGGCCCCGATGGGGTAAGTCTGGCCCCGAAACCTTTGTCGGAAAGTCTCGGGACTGACGTCGAGGGCGTCCAATATCGCGGCCTTCACCAGGTCGTAGTCCCGTGCTTCCTCAGCCGCCAATCCCCGATAGGCCACCTGGGCCGCCCCCGTCAGGTAGGGGGCTAAGAGAGTAGCCCACTGGTCCCTGGGCCACCCGGCGACGAAGGCTACCCGCTCGAACGTGACCAGGAATGCCTCCGGGTCGTCGTCTGGGCTCATCTTAGTCAAGCGAAGGGGGGCAGCTAACCGCGGCATCTCCGCAGCCTCCCCTGCCGGCCCCGGCGCGGGGCGAGGGAGCGTGACCAGCAGCTGCTGCAGCTGGACTCCCAACTGCCGCACCAGCTGTTGCTGTTGCTCGAGCTGGGCTGTGTGCTGCTCCTGCTGCAACTGGAGTTGGGCGGCATCTCGCTGCTGTTGCTGCGCGAGCTGGGCGGCCTGCTGTTGCTGTTGCTGCTGCAGCTGGGCCGTCTGCTGCCGCTCCTGGCTCTCCGTGAGCAGCTGAAACAGCCGCTCCATATCCATTCCTTAGAACGGGGGGGGGGGGGGGCAACGGCCACTCCCCCTCTAGCCCCTTCTCACAGGGGCAGGGGCTCGTGCCCCACGTTGGGCGCCAAATGTAGTAGGTCCTAGCCAGGGCTCGACCCTTCCGGACAGGAGGGGAGCCACACCGACTCACTACTGTGGGAACAAGCAGTCAGTTAGTCCCGAAACTCCGGCTCTTTAGTGCAGAGTCGGAGCAACCACAGTTAAAGCTCAGGCCCTTGACTGCAGGGGCTGAGCGAGCAAATAGATCAGAGCCTAGGCCCTGGATCAGGGCGGGGCAAACACAGTTAGCTCAGGCCCTTGGTTGCAGGGGCTGAGCGAGCAGGCAGTCAGAGCCCAGGCCCTGGATCAGGGCGGGGCAAACACAGTTAGCTCAGGCCCTTGGTTGCAGGGGCTGAGCGAGCAGACAGTTCAAAGCCCAGGCCCTGGATCAGGGCGGGGCAAACACAGTTAGGCTCAGGCCCTTGTTGCAGGGGCTGAGCGAGCAACTAGTTCAAAGCCCAGGCCCTGGATCAGGGCGGGGCAAACACAGTTAGGCTCAGGCCCTTGTTGCAGGGGCTGAGCGAGCAAATAGTTCAAATAAGGTACGCCTAGGCTTCTGTAGCCGAGCGTTGGGTGAGGGGGAAGCCTGCTACCCGTGCGGAGGGTGGCAGGGGGGAACGCAGGCCCACCCACTCCACTGCGTTCCAGCCCGGGGCCCTAACAGCGGTTGCTGCCGCTGCTGGTCAGTGGGGTATCCAGACCGCAACACACTGACATAGGCTCACACTCAGTTGCAGCCGGACCAGGGTCGGCTACCCCCGGGCTACTTCTGTGATCCCCCTCAAAGCCTACCTCATTCGTTGCGCTGGGATCGGGCCAGTCCACCTGCATGGGCTCCTCTCTGCCCGGGCTCGGCGGCAAGTCTGGTAGCTCTGCCGGGAAGTCCGGCCAATGGTCCTCAGGCGGCTCCTCTGGATAGCAGCAGGGGCGAAGGGGTTCGGGTCCAGTCTCACCCTCAGGGTTAGTGGGGTGCGGTTCCCAGGGATTCTCCCAGTAGCGGGCGTGAACGGGCTCCGGCGGCTCCTCCTCGTAGCGGGCCCGGGGTAGCTCAGGCCAGCTAGGGTCCAGGCCTCGGTCTTCGACGGTCTCCTGGCCGGGAGCTCCCGGCCGCACGTCTGCTCCCTCCGGTGGCTGGCCGCCGACTGAGCTCTGGCGGCCGGCCTTTATACTTCCTGTCCCGCCCCTTGACTTCCGGGGGGCGGGGACAGGCGGTGGTGGTCCCACCCACTCTGGTGCCTGCACGTGGGCTCCCTCTTCCGGGCAGGAGGGGAGCCACACCGACTCACTACATGGCCAAACCAGACAGTCTCTACGCAAAAGAATTAATGGACACAAATCTGACATCAGGAATCAAAATACTCAAAAACCAGTTGGAGAACACTTTAACCTGTCTGGTCATTCAGTGACAGACCTGCGGGTGGCTATATTACAACAGAAAAACTTCAAAAACAGACTCCAACGAGAGACTGCTGAGCTGGAATTGATATGCAAACTAGACACAATTAACTCCGGTTTGAATAAGGACTGGGAATGGCTGAGCCATTACAAACATTGAATCTATCTCCCCTTGTAAGTATTCTCACACTTCTTATCAAACTGTCTGTACTGGGCTAGCTTGATTATCACTTCAAAAGTTTTTTTTCTCTTAATTAATTGGCCTCTCAGAGTTCATAATACAACTCCCACCTGTTTATGCTCTCTGTATATGTGTATATATATCTCCTCAATATATGTTCCATTCTATATGCATCCGAAGAAGTGGGCTGAGTCCACGAAAGCTTATGCTCTAATAAATTTGTTAGTCTCTAAGGTGCCACAAGTACTCCTGTTCTTCTTTAAACATGAGCTTAATTTTAAACATGTACTTAAGTCCATCCCTGTTCAGCAAAGAACTTAAATATGCACTAAGTGCTTTGCTGAATTGGGAGCCAAGACCCAAAATTTACCCTTCAGGATCCTGGAGTACAAAAAGATCCAGCAAGCTCTGAAGACTCTGAGAATTTACACTCTAAAGAGGGAACTAGCCTAACACTGCAGAAAGTAGAAATAAAAATTTTATTAAGATGACGTTTAGAAAAAGTGAACAGTACAGAGTTTAAGCATAGAAGTTTCTGGTTATCAGGGAATAACGTACAGATTATCAAGGGGTGCGAAGTTCAGTTTAAGATCGGTTGGCGTAAGGAATACATAATCTGCAATATCCCCAATTGGGGGTAAATGGTTGACAGTCAAAGTACAAACATTATGAGAGTATGATGTTCATATAATGGCTAAGTTCGGGTGTGAAGTATAATGAGTGGATACAATGATGAGGATGGGTTGATCCTCATTTGGTGAGATTTAACGTTCAGTGAGTTTATGGTTCCAGTTCATATGGTCCAGCGGACAAAGTCTCTTGGTCCCTTTCTCATAGTCGAAGAATGATGTCACTCCGGCTCATGCCTCCTGGTACTGTCGGAGGCCGGTGACGTGTTCGATGTAGATGTCCCTGGACCATTGGATGGTGTCTGAGACCATGAGGTGCCGCATGAGCCATGCATAGCGTTGACCGATCCTGCAGGTCTGCAGCACATGCTCATTACAGGGGTCCCAGGCACCCAGGGCTCTGACGATCAGGGCATCCATCTTCACCTCAGAGCCCTTCGCTCTCAGGGGGCGTACTTTTCCAGCTTACAAGTTTGGGTTTCACGAAAGGCCGGGGTTCTGTTCTCAAAGGAGATGTGACAATGACGAGGATGATCTTTTTCTGGGCCTCGTCAGTGATAACGACATCAGGTTGCAGCTGGCTGCCGGTACCGGGGATGGTGCAGTTCACGGAGATCTCTCCCAGGCGTGGTGCGATGGCTTTCACCAGGCAGTTCTGGATGGCATTATGGCACAGCTGCCAGGCTCTGGAGTGGGGTTTGCAGCTGCACAGGACATGGGGCAGGGTGTCGTTGGAGTAGCCGCACTTTCTGCAACACTTTTCTCGGTTCCTGTGGTGGACGGCTTTGTTGAGTGGGACACAGTTGAGTCGGGCACAGTGGATGAACCACCAGTTGGCAAAATGGGTGAAGGCGCCCCCCAAGTCCCTTCCCCTTCTTGGGTGCTTTCCATTTCCAGCCAACAGCTCTTAAGTTTTGATTGGATTGTGTCTCAGCCAGTTAACTCTCATCCATTTTTAAGTCTGAGGCAAAGGATGGGGGAACAGAACAACTGTGGGAAAAGATATAAAGTAGAGTATTATCTCAGCATACTGGTGATAGGCCAAAACATCTCATTGTCCCTCATTGGCCTTAACTGTGGCAAATGGGATACTGTGGGGAGCTCACTGCAAGGATAAGTAGCTACAACACCACTCCTTGGCATCTTCCAGAGCACAGAGTGGAACTACCATGTTGCGTCCGCACTGTAACGCCCACATGTAAGTCAATGATTCATAATCAGTTATGTGAAAGGCTGTTGATAGCAGTGTTTAACATGGAACAAAACAAGAGAGGAACTCACTCATTTTGGTGGCTGTCATCACTTGTCTAGATATGTAGTATTGTATCATCTTGTGGTGACAGGATGCAGCAAGAGGACGTTAGTGGGAACAAAACTGTATCTGAAACACATTTTTGTTCCAAGCAGATTAATCAAACAAGTGTATATGGATGGAAAATATGGAAAGGCTTTCTGTACCCCTATTTCTAACATGCCACCATTTAAACTTAAGTAGGATAGAAAATTTGTAATAATGTAAAAATAGACAAAAATTGGAGGGCCAGAGGTTCTTTAGAAATACCCAATTAGATATCCTGCATATAAAAAGATTAAGGCATTTTTAAGAGACAGACTTTGTAATAATATAGTATGTGTCATTTACTTCTTTTTTTTTTTTTTTATACTGATGTTAATATCCAAAGAGCCTTTTGGACATTACTTGTATACCTAAATTACTATACTCAGCTCTTATATACCAGGATGAGATGTGCCTTAGAAATACTTTATACAGAATTAGAAAAAATATGGATTCCATAATTCTGTCCATCTCTATGATTTCATTACAATGGATCTCAGTGTAGTATTTATTATATGGTATCTATGTCTGAAACCAGCTTGACCAGAAGGACACAGAAAATATATGTTGGCCCAGAGTTGTCCTCAGCACTGCCATTTCCAGTCCCTGTTGATGTCTGTGGTCTTGTAGAAAATTCTCTGATCTTGATAATATTTTGTCTAGATCTTTCAAGTGGAAATAGAACTAGCAGGTTACTGACAGTAGCACTATCCAGTCCTTCACTGTGCAAAATAAACTGTTTGCTATGTATGTTTGAGTCAATTAAATTTGGTGTTTGAACTTCTCTGTTATCAGACGATTCAGACAAGAGAGCAGGGACCTTTGGAGGAGTGGGATAAATCTTTAAGAACTTAAGAAACTCTCCTAATGGAGGATGTTTACTCAGATACATCTGAGGGAAGGGGAAAGAATGGAGACCTTTTGAAAGGAGACAGAGGTATTATGAATTCTTTCTATCTAAGGTATGTTTTCAACAAAACCACACGCAGAATTAATTGGAATGAACAAGATTTCTTTGCAATGGGTAAATCTTGCAAATAATAAGGACATTAAACCCATTAGTAAAAGATAGCTAACTCAGCAATGCAATGGTAGTTACTGCCAAGGTCTGAACTAAAGATGTGGGCAGGCTAAAGTCAGAAGTTCTCAAACTTTTTTATAATGTGGACCACATGTTAACAAAGAGAAAGTCTTGTGGATACCTCCACTCCCATTCATGGTCAAATAACGCTGTTATTTGCAACTACAGTGTTACAAGGAAAAGGAATATTAAGAAAGTATTGTTGCCTCTTTTTCCAACACTGTTGGTGTAGTCTGACACTAGCATCTCCCCTCTGCTGAGCGCTAGCAGATGTCTGAGGCCTTGCAGGTCAACTTTCCAGTGGAGGAGAAATCAGCGACATAAATTCAGGATAGAGTCTAAGTGTAACTTTTTTATTTTCACATCAGTCCTGAAACAAAGGTGGCCAAACAGCATGCAGCCAATCCCTTCTTCCCAGAATCTCAACCCAACACCAATGTCTGGTTCTTAGAAAGCATTGCTATCTCAAGAATGGACTCAAACCAGTGACCAAGGCAGAAAACAAGCACCCCTGCTGCTTGCCCAGAACCCTCTCCAGCAGCCACTGCTTCCACACAAAACCTGCATAACAAAAACTAACAACACAGCATATCTTCCCAAGACCGAACATTTGCTGACATGAGAAGCAAAACTTGTGACTATGTAAAACAGTGCCCCCTGCTGCAACAGTATTTATGTATTCTTAATTGTCTTTAATGTCAAACAAGTTTAATCACACTGTCTGATTTTGCTTTTAAATTCATCTCCTCCTCTCTTCTGTTCCATTCCTCTCTCTTTTTTGTCTGGACCTCCTCTGCCCCAAACGTGACCTGCCAGCCACCTAGTCCTCTTCTCCCCCTGCCCTGGACTGGCTAGCTGATTCTCTTTTCTTCTGAACACTTCTCAACTATTCCTCTTGTTACTTTGTTTAAAGTTGCTTATACAGAGCTCCAGTCTCTACCAGCTGTATAAGCAGCTGGAAGCAACAAGAACAGCCAGCACCAGATGCCCAGCTACCAATCATGGTCCACCACTAGTCCACAGACCACACTTTGGGAACCAGAGAGATAAGTCTGAACATGTTAATAAAGATATATTGCCATATGCTGACTTCTTCAAATGACTATAAATCAGGGATCTCTCGATTACACAAAAAGATGCTAGCCATGGAAGGAGACTGACAAAGTATTTGACCATAACAGAGATATCTCTTCCTACAACTTCATGATAACATTTCATTGCGCTTTTTGTCTTTCAGTATCACTGTATTTTTATGCTACGGGGACTGTACACACATTGCTTATTGTCATACATACATAAATTTAGAATGTGGTGTCAGCAGGCATTACTATAATTTTCAAACCAGAAGGAAATCCCTTGGGATTTGTATATATACATTCTGGAAACTTTGTGCATCTGGCCAATGGGACCTTATTCACAGGAACAGCAGTTTGCTTTTTACAGAGGCTTGCTGGTCAGGGAGGAAAAAAATCAGGTTAGAATCTGTCAAACTCAATTTTCTTCTTAGTTTTACTGATTAATTTTATTTTTCAATATGGATTTTCCTCTCATCGTTTACCCACTGGCTGTACAGGCTTGGGAGTATACACATGCACAGTTTCAGCTAATTGTCAAACACATGATTGTTTGATCCTTAAATGGAAACTGAAATTCAGGAACAAATGATAAATTAAGCAGAGGTTGCAGCTATTTCTGCTCTTTCACAGAACCCACAATGTTGGCTTTTACATCAAGCTGATAATTTGGTAAATAAAGTCAGCAGTAGTTTATTATATTTACTCAGGTTGCCTGAGAAGATTTTCCTGCCTGAAAAAATAACTCTGTTGACATAGCTGTTATTTCTGCTGCTGGGTTGCTTCACTTCCCATACATTAACAGTCACAAGTAATACGCTATAGCAATGAAACTGGGTGAGCTGCCTTCATTGTGCATGTGGACACAGCATTAAATAATGGCCCAGCAACAAGGGATTACATCATGCCCTCCATGTAAAGGAGAATTCTGCTATTTACTTGCATGGAGACAAAAGCTCTGTGAAACAGAACCTTGAAAACAGTTTGTGGGGAATGTAGCTTAAAATGGATGGTATGATTTGGCCCACAATTTTTAGTTTTTACTATTGTATTAAGTATACATTCAAATTGTTAAGTAAAAAGATATAGTCCACACAAATCAGTAACTTCTTTAAGTCTTCCACTGAAAAAATAAAAGGTAAAGAACATATCAAACCAAATATACTTCTCTTTCTTATCCTAATAGCACCATAAGCTTTGTCTGTGTATATATCTATCTGCATTGCTAATGTGCCCACTATTGTAGTGCCAAGGTGTTATCTACACAAATAAAGACATCCCTACAACCAGTTAGATTGAATTAATACAGCTTTAGAATATAAAAACTTGGGAACAGCAACAAACAAAACTTTTACAGTTCCCAGCAAAGAACAATTGTGAACCCAATGTGGCAGAGGAGAGATTGACATGGAGAAACTCTTTCTATGCCAGTGAAGAAAATCTGAAGTAATCAAAGAGAGATATTTCTTTAAATTGTCAGAAATGCTGAAAGACTTTCCATTAAAGAGTGAAGGAGCAGAATTGTTTGTGTATGTTGATTAAAAAGAAAACTTGTGCATAACTCTGTGGGCAAGAAAAGAGTGGTAGAAATAACTAACTGGCTACAGCCTTTAGCAGCCTGCTCCCAGATCAGGGATAATCAGCAATAACAAATAGGGGATAAATCCCAAATGCATTATGAAGCACTATTCCAAGCAGATGCTTAATATAATGTATCTAACTCTGGCAGAGACCTGAGATTTCTATCCAAAATATTTCTGTAGTTCCGAAACTGTGGTCAATGGAGTACTTTCTGGTGGTCCACAGAAAGCTGTTTGGACACATAGGCCCAGATCCTCTGAAGTATTTAGGCACCTAACTCCTAATTAAATGAACCTTTGAGGATCTGGGTCATAGTGATGGCTCTCTTCCTTGTTTCTAACTTCTATATCACATTTAAAGAAGCTAAAGTTACATTAAGTACTTTCTTAATATTTCTTTTCCATTAAAGCATTATAGAAGCCACAGGGATGTTATTTGATCGCAAATGGGAGGAGGGGTAGTCCACCCACCCACTCATGAACGTGAGGGGAATTGGTCATGAGATAATTTCTCTATTAAGATGTAGTAGTCTGCACTTTGAAAATGTTTGAGAACCTGTGCTTTATTTGCATCACAAGTGTTGTCAAAGTGTAACAGGGACCAAAGTGCCTCATATATCTCTGTCATATCTCCTTGAAGGGTTATGCACTGTTTCTCCTCATCACTTTTTAATGGAAAATCTTTTATCATTTCTGGAAATTTGACAAAATACTTGTCTCACACTTTGGGACATTGGAGTAGAAAGTGTCTCTCCATCTCAATCTCTTCTGTCACATTGGTTGCACATTGGTTACTCTCTGAGTTTGCACTGTACCCTGTGTCTCTCAATTTCTAACATTAGTTTATAGTCACCCACTTTGTATTTGAAGAGAGACTGCTAGCGTGATGGTTCTGTATGGAGATCTGTAGCCATCTGTCTTTTTATTTTTGATTTGTTCTTCCCAGAGATTAGCATATTTGGTTTTTTTTAAGTTTTTGAGCTAATTATTTTACCATCACTCAATTTCAAGTGGGATTGTCCGTTGATCTGGAAGGATAGTGTGTTAAGGCCTGGGAATGCTATAGTTGAGTGGATTATTGTGAAGGGGTAGTCTGCCCTTAAAGGCAGTAGGGCCTAGTGGTTAACCCACCGTGACACTTGGTATGGCCTTTTAAGGATTTGAAATGTCCAATAGAAACATATGAAGACCAAAAGGGGGATAGACATAGAGAGGAAGAGGTCGTAGGAAGGAGCAGTGGTTAGAAGAAATACAGGGTATAACTATGGGAAGAGGAGCAGCATAAAGGCTACCTCCTGCCTCAGAATAGGGTAGGACTAGGGAATCGGCTGGGCTGGGGCTGGATGGGAAGGCTGTACTAGCTGAGCTATACTTTGAGGGGAGATGGAAGATGTAATGGAGAATACTGAAGCCAGTCTAGAAAATTATGAAGGAGATAGCAGAGAGGAAGACAGGTCACAGGTTAGGAAAAAGAAAAGGGTAGACATGCCAGAGCTAGAAGAAGAAACAGCATGCAGAAAGACAGGAAAGAGAAAAGAGAATAATCTGTTATAATAATGAAATCACTAGTTAAGGATGTGAAGATAGGGGACATAAGCCCTCTGAAAGTGGCAGAGTGGATTTAAAAAGTGCTGGAGACATAAAAAGAGCTAGAAAACTGCTAAGAGGAGGCCTATTAATCAAATGCAAAAGCAAGGAACAAATGGGGAAACTATTAAAGATTAAAATGCTAGGAAAACTGAAAGTGAGCTGCCAACTGCCTAAGTATCTGATAGAAACAAGAGAAGTTGTATATCTATCAAAATGACTGAAGAGGAAGTAAAACAAGGCATAGGGGATGATAAGGTACTATGTGTTGAGTGGCTAGGAGGGAAAAGAAAGCCATCCACAGCTGTGCTAGCTGCATTAAAGGAGAAACCCTCCCAGATAGGATATCAGATTTTTCAGACAAATCCATATATCCCACCCCTGATCAGGTGCTACAGATGCCAAAGGTTTGGACATATGGCAAATGTATGAAATGGGAAAATTAGATGCAGTAAATGTGGAGGGGAGCACTCCTGTAACAATTGTGTGGAAAAGTCAGAATTAAAGCTTAACAACTGTGAAGGAAAGTGCAGTGCAGCATATGGAGTCTGCACAACTGCAAAGCAAATGACAGAAATACAAAAAACGGAAGTTAAAATGTCATATCATATGCAGATGTTACTGGAAGACAATCTAAGACCAGAAGAGGAAAGGAAATTCAGTAAGGAGAAAGAGATAAACACACAACAGAATAAATCAAATGATATAATGAGTGATACAGGGAAAACAGAAGATGTATTATGTATAGCCAGAGATCGAAGTAATACATTGCACATCACAGACAGGGAAAAAACAAAGCTAAAATTAAAATTATAGTTAAAGCAGCAGAAAAGTATCTACATGTTAGCAACTTATCAGTAGAATGACTTCATGCTGTTTTAAGTGAAGGAAATACTGAAGGATAAATAGAATGGTATGGTACTATTTACTGTTGAAATGCTCAGAGCCTAATAGCACATGGACAGGAACTAAAGAAAAATATCCTTGATAAGGCTACTAAACCTGGTATCATTTGCATACAAGAAACAGGGTTAATAGGAAAACTAAATTTCAGAATCCTGGGATATGGCAACTATAGGCAAAACAGGGAAGTGGGAAGGTGATGAGTATATATATTCATTAAGGAAAACCTAAATTATCTTGAAATTGAGGTTAAGAAACTAAATATAAAGTATAATACTATCGAGATCCCAATGCAAAATAAATCTGCATCTTTGAGAAAACTAGGGATTAGGGATTTGACAGAGATAGCTGAAGATGCAACAGGTCCATATATTATATGTGGATATCTAAACTGCCATAACATATTGTGGGGATGTGGAAAAAATGATAAGAACAGCAAATGTTTAGAACAATTCATTGATGAAAATAATTAATTCACCGAGTGATGGTACACCCACTAAGTTTAATGCAGTCAGTGGAAATCTCTCCCATCTAGACCTGGGAATTGTGTCCCCAATGCAGCTGGAAAGTCAACAAAGAGGAAGGAATGGGAAGTGATCACTTCTCTGTACTTATAGTATATCACAGTAAAGGCAATGTTGAGGATGGAGGAAGGCCCCTGACTTGGAATATTAAAAAAAAGCAAACTGGGATCTGTTTAAAAACAAAGAAGTGAAAATATTAATGAACGATGTATAAGTGATGACACTGCAGAGTCTGGTAGCCATAAGGGAATCATGATGGCTGCAAAGTTGGCTATACCTAAGATATCAAGTCAACCTAAAGGTAGAAACAATGTACCATGAGGGAATGAGGAGTGTAAAAAGCAATTAAAGAAAGGAACAAGGCATATAAGAAAGAGAAAAATACAATGAATTGTGTGGACTTAATGAAATATAAAAGAAACAGGGCAAGTGCACAAAGGTTATTAAAAAGGGGGAAAAAAGAAAACTGGAGAGAGTTCTGTGAGAAAAATGCCACCCACCTGTCTCAACAGCTGGGGAAACTTGATGGGGCCAGTGGTGAAAGGGAGACAGTCCCAGCAGCAAGAGATGGAGACACTTGCAAAAGACAATAGGTAACTCCTCCTCCCAGGAGTCTCTGGGACCCATTGGCTAGTTGAGGGAGAAGGGTGCTGATTGGTCAGCATTCCCAAGGTCTGAGAATTTAATCTGGTGCAGGGGCCATGTGGAGCCTCTTTCAATTCCATTCCAGTAGCCCCACCTGATCTAGGAATGAGAATCCAGCCAGAGAGATGCTGCAGGTCTAGCAAATCACCTGTTTGGGGGGTCAGGAAGCATTTTTTTCTCCCATGGGCCTATTTGCAGAAGACCAGGGAGTTTTTTGCTTTCCTTGTAGCACTTTCCTCCCCAGTAAGTTAAGTAGGGATGTGCTCAGTATCAAATTGAGATACTGGGGTTGAGCTGTTTATTCGTTGCAACTTGCAGCCAGTTTCCCGTGTGGTTAAAGGAATACAATGAATGTTCTCAGAGGTAAAAGACCTGGGATTATGGTGGTGGCCCTTGGGCTCATGGGATAGGGTGAGACCTTGTGGCCTTTGCAAGCCATGGTCAGATCTTTTGGCCCTCGTGGTCTAAAGTCCTCACCCTTCTGCACCCTCTGTCCCACATTGTGTGTGTGTGAGGGGGAGGGTGCTAGGACTCACAGAAAGCTGAGTTCTGGTAGGGTAGGCTGGGGAAAGCCTATCCCGAGTTATGGATTATATGGTAAGGAGCCCTGTAACCCCTGCATTTGAACAAATGAAATGCCTGCTATAGGAGAGTATGGGTGATGGGCAGGTAGTGCCCCTCCCCTGTTTTAAAGTTTAATAAAAGCTGCAGCTTGCCACTTAATTCTATGCATGTGTCTGTCATCATTTTGCCACTGTGTTCACATCAATAAAAACTATTCTAAAACATCAGAGGTATATAGACAGATTACGACAATGAATGGAATACCAAGTATGAGCAATTCTATAACAGGCCTCATTGTAGAAGGCTAAGGGATAAAAAGCTCTAATGAAGAAAAAGTGGAAGTCCTAGGCAGAAATATTCCACAACATTAATTGTGGTGAAAATCAGATTATAGAAAGCCATGTGAGAGGAAAAAAAATTCATTGAAGAGCCGCATGTGCACTCGAGGAGGTGTCAGGAAGATGAGGACCCAATATTAAATGAGGAAACTTTAAAGAGCTGTAGCTAAAAGCAAAAACTCTGCACAGGCAAGGATGGCATATGCAATGAAATGCTAAAACATCCAAATGAAGTGAATTTGAAAATACTGCTAAAACTGTACAATATATGGGGGGAAGCTACCAGTGGAATAGAAACATGTTTGTAGTTGCAGTGTGGAAACCAAGTAAAGTGCGAACAAGATTTGATGCTTACAGGCCAATTGCCCTTACATCATGTATGGATAAAGCCCTGGAGAGAATGGTGTCTAAAAGATTAACAACATATTTACAAAGAAATGGATTTATAGATAATGTGCAAATTGGGTTCAGGAGGGGAACGAGTACAGTTGATCATATAGTAATATTAGAAACAGAAGCACAAAATGTTTGAGAAATAATGAATACAAGATGGTAGCTTTCCTGAATATGGAAGCAACATATAATACATTAAGGAGAGAGGGCTTATTGCATAAAATAGCACCCCGGGGCATAAACAAAAGAATATGTAAGTGGATAAAGGATTTCTTAAGTAAAAGAACTATGCAGATTAGAGTGGAGAAAGCTTCTCTGGCATATATACAATCACAAATGGCACTCCACAGGGGAGTGTCATCATCCCTACCCTATTCAACATAATGATAAACAATCTCCCAGACAGGATGAGTTCAGGAACAAGCATTCCCTTGTTTGTAGATTTCTGCACCATATGGGTAAAAACAAAAACAGTTGAGAAGCAAATCAATGAAATACTTAGGAAAAGTGTGGAATGGAGCAATGCGGGGCTTTAAATGTTCAATTCGCAAAACTAAAGGAATGATATTTACTAAAAAGGAATATTAAAAAAGGTTGTAAGCTGTCTCTATAAGGACAGAAAATAGGTGTAGTTAAAACTATGAATTCCTGGGTGTGCCATTTAATAGCAAGCTAACATGGAAATATTGTTGATAAATGTGCTGGTAAAGTCACACAGTTCTAGAACCCAGAGTTGTACTGCTAGTAGGTATTTTACAGCACCAGGCTGCCACTCAGCAGTTACAAGTACATTTGCTTCCACTTCCTGTGACCCACTCTGGACACAGACTTTGGGATATTCTACCTCAAAGGTTTGACAGACAGCAGCCCTATGGCACCTGATTGGCTCCCCACACTATATAAATTCAATGGGCATTCTAGGAAGTGTCCAGGTAATAGTGTGGATCTTCTGTAGCTGCTTCTTGCTCTTGAATTCTTGGCTTGATTTGGACTTTGCCTTCCAACTCAGACCCTGGTATTGACCCTGGCCTGAACCTAGGGTGGTCAACTCTCTGATTGCAGAAAATGGAACACCCTTGCCCTGCCCTGAGGCCCCTACCCCACCCATTCTCCAAGGCCCTGCCCCTGCTCACTCCATCTCCCCTCCCTCCCTTGCTCTCCCAAACCTTTGCTCACTCACTCATTTTCACCGGGCTGGGGTAAGGGGGTTGAGGCGCAGAAGGAGCTGTGGGCTGGGACGGGGGTTAGGGTGCAGGAAGGGGTATGGGGTGCAGGCTCTGGGAGGAAGTTTTGGTGCAGGAGGGGGCTCAGGGCTGGGGCTGGAGGTTGGGGTGTGGGAGGGGGTGAAGGATCAGGCTGGGAGTATGGGCTCTGGGATGGGTCCAGAGATGAGGGGTTTGGGGTGCAGGAGGGGGCTCTGGGCTGGGAATGAGGGGTTTGGGGTCCAGGAAGGGGCTCCAGGCTGGGGCAGGGGTTTGGGATGTGGGAGGGGCTGTGGGGTGCGGGATCTAGGAGGGAGTTTGGGTGCGGGAGTGGACTCAGGGCTGGGGCAGGAGTTGGGGTGCAGGAGGGGCTCCAGGCTGGGAGATGGGAATGAGGGGTTTGGGATGCGGGAAGGAGTGCGGGGGGTGGGCTCTGGGAGAGAGTTAGGGTGAGGGAGGGGGGTCAGGACTGGAGCAGGGAGTTGGGATGCAGGAGGGAGTTCGGGGTGCAGGCTCTGGGGAGCACTTACCTTAGGTGGCTCCCAGAAGTGGCCGGCATGTCACTGCGGCCCCTAGGCGGAGGCGCGTCCAGACACTTGCAGGCTCCACCCCCGCAGCTCCCATTGGCCTCGGTTCCCGGCCAATGGGAGCTGCAGAGCCGGTGCTCTGGGCCTTTGTAGCAGTTTAAAGTTCAGACCTAAGCACCAAGTTTTGTCAAAATGTTTTGAAAAATCTGCAAGGCAGGCCACTATTTTTCATTGGCAAGTATCTTGGATTTGTTTACTGGTGTGTTTTAGAGTTTAAATAATTATATTATCTGGCCACATGATTTCTTCAGCTTGAATTTATGGGATTTCCTTCAGTTTTTATGTTTACATTGGTTTGCCTAATAGAGTTTGGTACACTGTATTCCAAGTGGTTTTATGAGAATGTCAGTTTGCTTTTAGCTTTTCAAGTTGGATTTCTTCTGGGGTTTTGTTTGTTTGTTTGTTTTTGTTTTTTCGAAGTTTCTATCCAGATTTTACTATTCTGGATTCCTAGATTTTGTTTATATTTATTGGGTTTGAAATTTTTTTGTATATAATTTATTACCTGATATAATTTTGTTTCTAGGTTTGTCTGGTATTTGTTTCTATTGAGTTTTTTGGTTTGTGTCAGTTTCTTATTCAGATCATTCATATAACTGATTTGAAATTTCTCAGTGTTTCATGCTGAACATTGCATAGATTTTCTGTGTATTTTTGACTGGGTGAGTCATTTACTTTGCTGTGGTTTTTTGACAGTCCTAGTTAAAGAACTTTTCTTGTTTTCTCCCTCTTTCTGAGCAACAGTTCTGGATCTGGTTGTGAGTGGAGGGATTGCTTTGTGATACTGTTTAGGGGTTTGTAGGTTTTTTTTTTTTTTAGTAGCTTGAAGTCCATGTCTGTGCAGGGATGTATCTGTCTGGAGTTCTAGGGATGGCATTGTCAGCGTCCCTTCATAATTCTCCTGTGTCCCCATAAAAGCTTCTTTGGGGGTCTATGCAGGTTGGGTGGCGCTGGAGAGGTTGGCAGCACTGGCAGAGTCTGTCAGAGAAGGAACTTCTCTGAATTTGATGTCTGCTTGCTTTGCCATGTGGGACGTGAGGTGGGCCTGGCCACCCTGAGGTTCCTGCCCTGTGGCATGGGCAAAGCATTAGGCTGGTGCCTTGCTCGGTAGAAGGCGCGGACGCTGGGCCCCTTCCTTCCCCTGCTCTGTGCGGGGGCGGGCCCCAGCCCTCGGAGGCCCGTCGCTTGTGCAGGGGGCGGGGTGCTGAAGCCGCTGGTCCTGTGCTGGGGGCGGTGCCCGCGCAGGCCAGTTCCTGGTTGAGCGGCGGGACAGGCGGGCAGCATGCTGAGGCGGCCGGGGGTCGGGCTGGGCTCAGCGCGGCTCCCGCTGCTCCTGTGCTGGCTGCGACTCTGCCTGGCCGGCAGCGCGGCGGCCCCGCACCTGGTGGTGGTGCTGGCCGATGACCTGGGCTGGCACGACGTGGGCTGGCACGACTCCCTCATCCGCACCCCGCAGCTGGATGCGCTAGGGGCGGGCGGGGTGCGGCTGGAGCGCTACTACACGCAGCCCCTGTGCACCCCGTCCCGCAGCCAGTTGCTCACCGGCAGGTACCAGGTAGGGCAGCAACCCGGTCCCAGCGCCGCCTGGGCAGCCCGCAAGCCTAGCGGGAGCTCCGGGGGTGGGCAGGGACTCCGCTGAGTTGGCGGCGTGTGGCACTGGCTTGTCCTTCAGCTACCTTGGCAGGAGGGCCCCGCATTGGGACGCAAGCAAGGACGGGGCGTGTGAGCCTCTCCCGGCCCCTCTAAGACCTCCCCAATCTCAGCAGGGAGGTTGCAAGTCTGTACAAAGTTGTTACCGAGGGCCTGGTGCTGCTGCTGCCCCCGGCTGGCAGCGTAAGGTGCCTTCCCCCGCCCCAAACAAGGGTGACACTTTGAAAAGCTCCTAAGCCCCATTGATTGTAGGGCTACCTTGTTAAGGTATTTAGGCAGCTGAAGATGCAGGGACGCACCTCATGGGGGTTTTGAATTGCCCAGATCACTTTTAGACAATGGGATTTAGGCTCCTGAAAAATGTACCCCGAGCTCTCTGAATACATTAGCTAAACCCAACAGAACTAATGGAAATTATTTTTTTAGAGCCATGTACAGAGGAAGAAAGCCCAAATTCTTGTGAGGGTCTGTTATCTTTTAGTAAAGATGACAGCGTATAGTGACAGATCATATAGACTCATTTGGGTGGGAGAGCCCTCTAGTGGGTTCTTGTAGTGTCTCCTTCTGCATGGTGGCAGGATTGTATTATAGTAGACCAGGATGGGCAATAATTTTCGCAGGAGGGCTGCTCCACAAATTTTGGTAAGTCGTCGTGGGCCGCACATTTCTACTATATTAATAGAAAGAGTGCAGGGTTTGGGAGGGAGTTTGTGTGTAGGAGGGAGCTTCGGGCTGGTGCAGAGTGATGGGGTGCAGGAGAGGGTGAGGGGTGTGGGCTCTGGGAGGGAGTTTGGTACAGGAGGAGGCTCCGGGCTGGGACAGAGGATTGGGGTGCAGGAGGGGTTGCAGGGTCTGGGAGGAAGTTAGGGTACAGGAGGGAGATCCGGGCTGGTGCAGAGTGTTGGGGTGCAGGGTCTGGGAGGGTGTTTGGGTGCAGGAGGGGTTCTGACCTGGGGCAGTGGATTGGGGTGTGAGAGGGGATGCCAGGTGCAGGTTCTGGATGGGAGGCACTTACCACAGGTGAGGCACTTATGATGGCTCAGGCAGGATGCAGTCAGCTGCTGCACTGCCGACTGGGAGCGTGTCTCTGCGGCGTGCCCATTGTGGGGAGGGGAGCAGCAGGTCTCCCTGCGCTGCCTGCCGCCACAGCTCCCATTGGCCGGTTTGCGGCCAATGGGAGCCGTGAGGACCGTGCTGGGGGCGGAGGAAGCGCATGGAGCCACCTTCCCCACTCCCCACCAGGGGCATGCAGAGGTGTGCCAGCAGCAGCCGGCCACTTCCGGGAGCGGCATGGGGCCACAGCAGGCAGGTGTGGGCCTTATCATTTTCATGCATGTATTGGAGTAAGGAAGAGCTGACACCTGTATTTATTTATCTGAAGTTTGGACAAAAGTATAGTGTCTTCAGGCACAAACATCCTAGTGACCAAAAGTCACTTATTTGGATCTTCAGTTTCTTACATGAAAATTCTTGGTGGTGTATTCAGTCCAGTTCCTCATGAATAGGTGAGCATGTCATGAAGGACACCACTAAAATTAGAGCCTCTATAGTAGTCCAAATGGAGAGGTTAACAATTGAACCAGCATGGGGAAGAAATGTCTCACCATGGAATCACTCTCTCCAAATGTATGCGGTGGTGTAGCCATTTTGGTCCCATGATATTGCAGAGCCAAGGTGGGTGAGGTAATATCTTTTATTTGACCAACTTCAGTTGGTGAGAGATAAGCTTTCAAGCTTACACAGAGCTCTTCTTCAGTTCCGAGAAATGTTTCAATATTGTAATGAGGAAGTTGAGAGAAGGAAGAACTATAGAACTCTACTCGCTACAGAATGTAATTGATTTAAAAAATAAAGTTGAGAATCTGTGAAAAAATGATAGTGATGTATTACACTTTAGCTGTGAACCTCAAGCATGTAAAATAAGGTTCAATTTTTTTAAAGACAGTTTTAGCAAAATTGGAGCACAATTTCCAGTTTTTTTTCAGCCAAGTATCAAGTTTGTACACATGGTTAAGTTTTCTCTCTTTAGATTACAAATGAGGCTCAAAGATCTGACTTCTAAAGTTCTTAATGGTAGATCAATTAGTAAAAAATTATTGATTTTAAACATTCTTAGAATTTTAATCTTTTGAGTTGATTATAGACTTAGACTGAGTGTAGACTAGTAAATATATTACTTAAATTGATTATAGCTGAAATCCTTCCCCTATTGAAGCCAATGGAAGTTTCATAATTGACTTCCAGTATGGCTGGGATTTTACCCTGCATGCTGTGGAATAGTCTGGCTATTCTAAAATGTCACTTGACATTCTGTACCTTGAGGGAGCACCCTGTAACCCCCATATTCATCATTTATATATGATTGTGATCTTGCATATAAAGCATGCCTTGTAAGGTATCAGGGGAAAGGTTATGATCTGCTGAAAGTCATTTCTCTATCCATATATGTAAATCATTAACACATATGAAGTTATGAGACTTATGTTGTATGGTTGTCACTAAAACATACTGTAAGTTGGGTATTCAGACAGATATTAGCTCCCCACAGGCAACAGCAAGGAAAGTAACTGACACTCAGGTGGGGTGTGAAACAATTCATCAACAGCCATTGTCCAGCAAGGGAGTTACAATTCAATAACTCGGCTGCATGAGGCCACACCAGGGGAATTGCTCAACCTTGCCTGGAGACTCAGGGCATATCTTCACTGGCAATGCACGTTTAATGTGGCTTGTGTAGTCACGGCATAGCATTGGGAGAGAGCTCTCCCAGTGCTCTAAAAAACCCACCTCCATGAGGGGAATAGCTACCAGCGCTGGAAGTGCGGCTAAATTGGCACTTTGTAGCACTGAAACTTGCAGCGCTCAGGGGTGTGTTTTTTCACACCCCTGAGCGCGAAAGTTGTAGCACTGTAAAGTGCCAGTGTAGACAAGCCCTCAGCAATGCCCACCCAGAGATGCCTGGACTTTTGTTTTCCAAGCACATGGACTGAGGCCACATGCTGGGCCTTTCTCCTTCACCCACCTATGCTTCAAGCAACAAGGACACTCTGAAGGCTCCAGCTGAGGGGACTGGCCCAGATTTCAAGGGTGAAATCTGTATATTAAGGACTGCAATATCCAGTGAGAAAAACTGCTTAGTCTAGTTGTTGCCCAGTCTAATAGGATTGAGAGTTTAGACTGCGTGCTTATATATATATATATATATATATATTTGGCAACTAACTCTGACTTTTTGCCTATCAATTAATATCACTTAAAATCTACCTTTTATAGTCAATACATTTGTTTAACTATTTAGCTTTACGAGTGAGTTTGTATGAAGAGTGGGGCGAATCTGCTCAGGTTTTGCAAAGGCTGGTGTATATCCATTTTCCATTGGTAAATCAATTAATAAATCTGCACTGCCCATCTTGAGCAGTGCAAGATGGTATATTCCTGAGGTACAGTCAGTGGTGAGCTGGAGCCGGTTCCCACCAGTTCACGGGAACTGGTTGTTAAATTTAGAAGCCCTTTTAGCACTGGTTGTCCCAGTTCTAAAAGGGCTTTTAAATTTAACAAAATCTCTGGCAGCTCCAGCTCACCTAGCTCCGCCTCCTCCCCTGACACTCCCCCCGGCTTCTCCTCCCCGTCCCCTGCTTCCCGCGAATCAGCCGATTCACGGGAAGCAGGGCTTCCTGCAGGTGAGCTGAGCGGGAGCAGGGAGGGCTCCAGGTGCCGCCCGGCCTGGCTCCAGCTGCACGGCACTGCCTGGCTCCAGCCCAGCCCCGACCCTGGGCCCTGGCCCCAACTCCGTCTGCGCGGTGCTGCCCGACCTCGACCCTGGGCGCGGCTCCGGGCCGGGCCCCGACTCCGACTGCGCGGCACGACTCTGGCCCAGGCTGGGCCCTGACTCCGGGCCCTAGCCCCGACTTCGGCCGTTTGGTGCGGCTCCGGCCCCGGCAGGGGTAAGAGGCCGGGGCCGGGGGGGGTTGGATAAGGCGGGGACAGGGAGCTGGGGGTGGGGAGGGTTGGATGGGGCAGAGGTTCTTGGGGGGTGGTCGGGGGATGGGGAAGGGGGGGTTGGGTAGGCACCACGTGGGAGTTCCGGGGGTCTGTTGGGGTGGTGGTGAATGGGGCAGTCAGGGGACAGGGAGCAGGGCTAGTTGGGTAGGAGATGGGGTCCTGGGGGGCAGTTAGGGTTGGGGGTCTTGGGAAGGAGTGGTCAGGGGACAAGGGGGGGGTTATGGGTTGCGGTTTCTGAGGGGGGCAGTCGGGGGCAGGACATGGGTGGGGGGGTGTACTCACTGGGCGGTTCCCTACCGGGTCTTTGGTGGCAGGTCCTTCAGCCGCCGGAGCCGTGCCGCCGAAGCCCTGGTAGGGAACCGGTTCCTAAGATTTTGGCAACTCATCACTAGGTACAGTGCTGGGAGCTGGGGGGATTTGGCTCTGGTGCCTTTCTCTGTGTGATTCATGAGTGGCTCTGGGAGCATTCATGCAATATAGCTGGGTGTTGGGTCTCCACATGCTGTTGTGCTGAGTGATCACAGCGCCTGGAGGGGTTTGCTTCTGGTCACTAGCAAGGCATTGTGAGAGACAGCCCAGGCTGGAGAGAGTTCAGGGGTCACAGCGCTCCCATAGTCCTAGGCTGCATCCCGGGGATCCCATCACAGTGACCATACTGAGTTTTTGGTTGGCTAAATAAACATATGCTTTCTTTACTAATGATGGCTAGTCATGGTACAATTGTAAGCCAACAAGTAGTACAAAAATTTTATAGTCTCTTCGGAAGAAAGCAGTGGGGTTTTATGTGATACCTGTGCATGCAATCTGTAAAGTACTTCCAGAGTCTTCTAGCAAATGCTTTATGTAAGGTGGAATTGCGAGACTCCAGGCTCATTTTATGTGTATATTTTAAAATATTGATACAGTGCTTTCATTGCATACATTGCCATCATGCTATAACTAATATCTGCATTGGGTTTATTTTTCCAAGATCCATACAGGTTTACAACACCAAATAATTTGGCCTTGCCAACCCAGCTGTGTCCCGTTGAATGAGAAACTCCTGCCTGAACTGCTGAAGGAAGCAGGATATGTTACCCACATGGTAGGGAAGTGGCATCTAGGCATGTACAAAAAAGAGTGCCTTCCAACCCGCAGAGGATTTGATACTTATTTTGGTAATGGCCAGATTTACTACTCTTTTTTTTTTTTAAGTACTTTTACTAACCATATTGAAAGGGGAAATATTTTTTAACAACAACAAACTCAGAATTAATATATAGCCAGTAAAACAATGTTATAGCTGTTGTTTCAACACATGATACCAAAATACAGTTCTCTAATTTGGCAGACTACACTTGATAAATAAATGTTGCTATCCAAAAGCCTATTGCTGAAAATGGTCTGATTTTTAAACCCACAGAAGCAAATATATTTATATTTTAAGCTCCACATTTAACTTGTCCCATTGTACTCAGTTACTCCACATGTTGCATTAGTGTGCTCTTAGAGGAAGCTTTAAACTGAATTTTTCATGTGTCTAGGTTTAGGTCAGACTTCTAACATTACTGTAGTTTGTGTATTGATTTTTTTAATAGCAGTGTCTTAACTAGAAAAAGCAATAGGCATTTTACCAGACTTGGTCATTTTTTATATATTTTCTAAATACAATATATATTTCTTGAATTCATTAGGCACTCAGATACTACCATGATCAAGGTGTTACAAGAACCTAGATAAAATTACATTTATAAAAAACTGTTAAAGGAACTTTAAAGTTGCAAAGTTAAGCACTCAAAACTTAGGCACTACCAAAATTAGGATACCTGTGTAACTTTAATTTGGCCCAGTTATGAGTATGCATTACAACACAGTCTTTAATTGCATGAGCATATACTGTTTTTTCACAGGACCCCTTCCTCATTAAGTGACTGGTTAGTTATTAAATGTTTCCTTTTTATCTTCCACATTTCATATGTGACTCCAGGCCTTAATGTATGCCATCCAAACACTGCACTGAATACAAAACTATTTACTTTCTCCTGGGCTTTCTGTGATGCTCTCACCAAAGTATCTGAGTGCTTCATGAACATTAATGAATTTATCTTCACAACACCTCATGTCACGTTACCTGTGAGGTGGGGATAATACTGCCTCATTTTACAGCTAGGGACTTGAGGCACAGAGATTAACACCAAAATTGTTAAGTGTCTAATAATTTTGGGTGCTCATGAGAGGGAGGTAATTTATTTTTCAGAGCTCTTAGCTCTTTATATGTTAAAACCATTATTCCAATTGAGCTGTGAAGGTTCAATGCTTCTGCAAATCTGGCCCCATCTGTCTCAGGCGGAGCATTGAGAGAAACTGTCAGCTAGTGGTCCAAAATCACTAGATGCTCTTAAAACAAACAACCCCCCCCCAATTTATTTCTTATTTTCAAGAGCATATTTTTGATGTTTCCTTTAGAAAGCTCTTCCATGTCTTTCTTTGACGTCCTCTGCATCTGTGGAGTTTTGCACATAAACAATATGGTATAGTTGGAAGTTGTTTGGCTAGACCTTTAGTTGTTTGGTTTGTGGTGGGAGTTCATTAGGTTTTCAGATGGAGTGGGTTAGCAGAAGAAAAGTTTTTGGTCAAAGTCCTGGATTTTGAAACTGAATCTGCCCCCATACTGAGCCTAAATTTAGTTGCCTTCAGGGTATGCTTTGCAACATTCCCCTGTTATTCTGGAGAATTTTTGGGGTGATAAAGTTAGGGTTGATTTAGGGATGAGGTTGCAAAGGGTTTTTGAGGCAATTTCATTGCTTTCAGTCAATGGGAGTTAAATCTGCGCAGTACCTTAGAAGATTGGACCCTTGATGGAAGCAAAATTTGTAGGAGATCCTTATTTTTGATTCTTAAGATCAGTAACTTATTCTGTAAAGAATGATTTATTTATTTCACCAGTTGGTGTCAGCAGCAGATCAGAAATCACCACAGTTCACATGGAAGGCATTCCTGTAATCTATCTATAAATGTAAACAGTATGATAATTCCAGTGTTCATAGTATCTATTTAGATATAAGCGTTCTGTACTAACAAATACAGTTTACAAAACCATAACTAAAAGTTATTCTAGTTAGCAACAGGCTCAGGACATGTGCATCATTTTAATGCTAGTATCTTTGATTTATATGCATGCCAATTTATATGTAAAGTTATTGAACTGCTCTTAACATTTTTCTGGGTTTGTATAATTGATACTTAGAATTGGATTTTGTGCTTTATTTTCAAATAAATACAAGATGAGAAATATTAAGGAATGTTGGACTGATTAGCCTTGTTTTTGAAAAAAAGTGAAACTCTGAAGGAATAATTTTTCTAAGTCACAAAGGACAGTTTGCCACTCAACTCACTTTGTGCCCTTTGAAAGTCTCCTGATATATTAGTTTATATATAGTAAATTATATGTTGGCTTGCTCACTTTGTCACCTTTTTCCTGTTCTAGGTTATCTTCTGGGAAGTGAAGATTATTATTCCCATGAACGTTGTGTGTTTATCAGTGCAAAGAATGCAACACGCTGTGCTCTTGATTTTCGAGATGGAGAAGAAGTTGCAGTTGGATTTGGAAACATGTATTCCACTAATGTATTTACGAAAAGAGCTGTAGATCTTATAGCCAACCATAAAACTGAGAAGGTACAGTAGACAGCTGTTGCTTTTTTGAGAACTTACTTTATAAGTGTTTTAATATTTTCATGCACTATTTGTTTATAAGACTTGAGCTTGCTTTGTAAACAATAGCTGATAAATATCTAGATACAGAGCTGCACTTAACTAAAAAGTTCAGCAAATAGAAATGGACAGTATTGCATTGACACTTGAATGTTCAAAGCCCTTATAGAGTAGAACCTCAGCATTCTGAACACCAGAGTTATGAACTGATCAGGTAACCTCATACCTCATTTGGAACTGGAAGTATGCAATCAGGCAGCAGCAGAGACAAAAAGAAAAGGCAAATACAGGACTGGTACTGTGTTAAATGTAAACTACTAAAAAAATACAGGGAAAGTTTAAAAAAAAAAGATTTGACAAGGTAAGGAAACTGTTTCTGAGCTTGTTTCATTTAAATTAAGATGGTTAAAAGCAGCATTTTTCTTCTGCATAGTAAAGTTTCAAAGCTGTATTAAGTCAATGTTCAGTTGTAAACTTTTGAAAGAACAACCATAATGTTTTGTTCAGAGTTATGAACGTTTGAGTTACGAACAACTTCCATTTCTGAGGTATTTGTAACTTTGAGTTTCTACTGTATTGTATAACGTGGTGCACATAATAGTTGAAAAGACTTCTACAGGAGATACACAGTGTAGGATGGAGCTGGATGTGAATGAAGAAGATCTTAATCATTGCGCAGAAAAATAATTAACAACATAGCTTTGTATATATAAAACTTCATATAAGGGACATTGTATAAATAATGTTCAAACTCACAAGCCAGGAATGTTTCCCTCATTAAAATCCATCTTCCTTATTAAGATGCAGTGTGCTAAATGTAAAATATCTTAACTTATATTATAAAAAGAAGCAAAGTTGAAGTTCTTAATTTAAAGGTCCCAGAAAAAATCCAGAATCTCTTTCACTCCTCTAATATAAAGACCTTAAACTATGACATAAACTTTTGAATTAAACACTGCAGTTCAGTTAATCCTCCACCCCCAAACTAACTTTTTTGTTGTTGTTAAAACTCACAAGATAGTACAAATGGACTACCTTGCTTTGGACAAGAACACAAAGAATGCTAGTATATGGGGCTAATTGACATATTTGTAACAAATGCATTATTTTGTTTTACTGCAATCTGACATATTACATTGTTAATTTACAAATGCACATACAAAAAGGGAAACTGCTAAGTGAAGGCATGACAATTTTCAAAACTGAAATGTGTTTAAGACTGAATTTTTTGGCAGAACTTCAGCCAAAGCAGTTCAGCTGTTTTCAAGAATGAGTCTAGGGGGAAAGTGTTTTGTTAGTACTAAAAAAACAGTATCTGGTGATTTTTCTTTGAGGAGTTCTCATGGCCCAATACTTGAAATTTGGCAGAAGGGGTGGACTTTGTCAGAGAAGTGCCTTTTGTCATCTTTGTGAACATCCACCCAAATTTTGGCCAATTTATAAACCCTTGAAAAATTTAGGTTTACACATGCTCAGTAGAGACTTGCTGGAGCTTCGCAGCTACATTGAACAGAAGAGTCTGACTGCAGTAGGCATGCTCAAGCCTGGGTTGAGCAGGACGTTCCCTGCAATGGCAGCGGAGGCACCAGAACTAAGAACAGGGAGCCTGTCTTTCCTGTGTTCTCAATGATGCCCCACCTTGTTCCTGCCTGTTAGGACCCAGGCAACATGGAGGAGGAAACTGCCTCATTCAGATGCAAAGGAGGGGACAAGAGCTGGGGAGGGGAGAGTTGATTGGAACTGGAGGCTGGCAAGGTGAATCGACTGGGATTGTCTGGCAGACTAGAGCTGGGGAGGGAGATGGGGAGGAAGAGGAGTCTAGGAGCCTGTGTGTGTGTAGTGGGGTGGGGGGACTGAGATGGGATGAGGAGACTGGAACTGGCTGGAAATTAGACTGGGAACCAGTGGGGTGTAACTGGAGGTGGGGAGGTAGATATGACAAGGAGCCAGAGAGCAAACTGGGACTGTTTGGGCAAAGAGACTGAGACAAGGATGCGGTGGGGGGGAGAAACACTGAGCTTGGATGAGGAGCTCTGGGAGTCAGGTGGTATAGGAAATGTGGGTAGGTGTGGGGAGAGAAACAGATTGGAAGAGGATCTTGGAAGGGGTGATTGGGACTGATTGGAGTCACAGAGAGAATGGACCCTTTAAAGGGAGATGGGGCTGGAGCAGCTGTGCCATTATTAATTATCTGCTTCCCAGCCTGAGAGGGTGATAGTTATTCTATAAGGTCCAGGTATCCATTACACTGAGAGAAATCATTCTGGGGGTTAGAATCACAGTGAGTGGGAAGGTTCTGAGCCAAGTTTTGTGGGAGGCTTGGTACCCCAGAGGAACCAGCTTGGGAACCCAGGGTTCTATCCTGGAGTAGAGAAACCACCGGGAGCAAGCAGGCTCCTATGGAAGGCTCTGAGTCAGGATCTGAGAATGGTATTCCAGGGGAACTAGCCTAAGGGCAGAGTATTCCATACCAGAGCAGGAAAAAAAACCCTCAAAGATTGCCCAGAAAAGAGCTGGGAACAGGGCCCAGAACATGAGCTGAAGAGACATCCCAAAGGGCAGAAGAACTTTTTTTTTTTTTTTTTTTTAATTTGTTTTTGATTTGGCTGGAAGATTAAGCTATGTATCCAGTACAGGCAGAGAACCTAGGAGACCCATCTCAGGGAAGGAAACTGAGGCAGAGAGTTGTAGCAGTGCCACCCTTCCCCAGCAGGGGGTGCCGTGAGGCAGCCACACCCTCTGACAGTTGGGCATGGTAATGGGAGCAGGGAGGGGGTGATTAGAACATGCTGGGATGAGAAGTCTGAGGGGTGGTGACTGGAACTGACTAGGTAAGGAGATTGGGACTGAGACGAGGAGCCAGGGGTGAGAAAAGGAAAGAACTGGCCCAGTTTGGAGAGGATAGGGCAGAATAAGGGGGAATGGGCAGGAAAGTGTTAGTGCCAGTAATGGAACCCAAGGTTCCTGAGTTTTGCCATTTCTCTGCTGTCAGCAAATATCTGTGAAACCCACTGGCAAAGCATGTGTCTTATTCCCCTCTAGTGCTGGTCCACTTAGAAGGATAACAACCTATTATTGGTATCAATTACTCCATTAGCTCAAGGTGTAGAGGTCAGTATGGTGGATTTAAATGTTTTAATCCTGCTAATGACCCATGTGGGTGTCAATGTGATTCCACATTATGGAATTTGTATTCCTTTATTTTTAAAGCCTAGGAAATTACAAAAAAACTTTATTAAAAGAACAGTAAGATTGCAAAGCATGCAATTAAGTTAGGGTATGCCAGAATTAAGGTTGCCTGACACACCTTACTTAGGATCCCTTGTGTATATGCATTGTGATAGTCTTTTATTGTATGGTCATGTACTATTTCTGAGTTATTAGTTTGCAGAACTTGTACAAAGAATTTACCCTGAGGTAAGACTTAGAATACAATTTAGCTTGCCAATAACTAACAGAACCAATTGCAGGAAGACACTTAGTGGAATGAAATGGTCTGTCATTAGTTTAAAAATAAGAAACATAAAATCCCCACTCCCCAGTCATTGGTTTAAAAATAAGAAACATAAAAGCCCCACTGCCCATGGTGAGTTGGGCTCCTCATAAGCTCTGTAATAGGGATGTAAAAAGAAAATGCAATGGAGATTTTCATGACAAATGACACCATCACTAACCAGGATATTTTGCACATGAAATATGATTGTATTTTGTATAACGAATCTGGGATTCAGACTTTCTACCCAAATCCTGTTTACAACTTGCTATTTGATGACTTACAGATTTGTAAGACTTTGCTGTAGTAATAGAAACAGTATTGTATGTAGTTTGGTCTTGCTTTTGAAAAAAGGATAGGAAGCTAAGTTGAGTGGCAGGAAGATCATAAAATCAACTGGCTTTTCTACCATTAAAATGAAAATATACACTAATATTTCAGTGCCTTTCATAAAAATCTTTTCCAGAATTGTGTATATTTTATGCTTAGAGAAATCAGGAGGAAAACAAGACAATTGCTATATTAATTGGTTCATGTGATTGATTGATTTATTGCATTTAATGCTTGGATACTCTTCTCATCTAGCTTGCATACTGCTTTTTTCCTCCCCAGCCTCTGTTTCTCTACCTTGCTCTCCAGTCTGTCCATGAGCCCCTTCAGGTCCCTGGGGAATACATGAAACCGTACGCCTTCATCAAAGATGAGAAGAGACGTCATTATGCGGGAATGGTGTCCATTATGGATGAAGCTGTAGGAAATGTCACTGCAGCCCTGAAGAGATACGGGCTTTGGGACAACACAGTTCTCATCTTCTCTACTGGTAAGACTGTTTAGTCAAATACATTCAATGAGTCACCTGAATATAAGCTGAAGAGAGACACATCTAACCACTAAGTGATCCATTTCAGAACAGATTTTAAATGTACAGGAGCTATAAAAATAAAACAAACTTTTCCTAAAAGAGAATAAATTTATTTTTCCCTCTTAAACATAAATAAACAATTTTGAGGGAGTGTTCCTGAAAACTAAGGATTAATACCATTGTCTAGAACAGGGGTCTCAAACTCAAATGACCACGAGGGCTGCATGAGGACTAGTGCATTGACACCCACCCCTTGCTGCCCCTGGCCCCGCCCCCACTCCACCCCTTCCATGAGGCCCCACCCCTGCCCCGCCTCTTCCCTGCCCCCATTCCAACCCCTTCCCCGAAGTCCTCACCCCAACTCTGCCCCCTCCCTGCCCCCCGGGGGTGCAGGAGAGGTGCAGGGTGCGGCAGGGAGTTGAGGTGCAGGAGATGTGCAGGGGGTTCAGGGCAGGGTGCAGGAGGTGTGCAGGGTACGGCAAGGGGCTCAGGACAGGGAATTGGGGTGTGTGGTGCAGGAGGGGTAAGGGGTGCAGCAGGGAGTGCAGAGGGCTCAGGGCAGGGAGTTGGGGTGCAGGAGGGGTGAGGGGTGTGGCAGGGGGCTCAGGGCAGGGTGTGCAGGGAGTTGGGGTGAGGGATGCAGCAGGGGGTTGGGATGCAGGGTGTGGCAGGGGGCTCCAGACAGGGGGTTGGGGTGCAGGAGGGGTGTGGGCTCTGGCCCAGCGCTGCTTACCTAGAGTGGCTCTGGGGTGGCAGCGCCACGCAAGGTGGCCAGGGCAGGCAGGCTGCCTGCCCTGGCCCTGCTCCGCTCCAGGAAGCAGCTGGAGGCCTGGGGGGCAGATGGCGCCATGTGCTGCTCTTGCTGCTCCTCCAGGTACCTCCCCCAAAGCTCCCATTGGCTGCGGTTCCCGGCCAATGGGAGCTGCAGGGAGCGCTGCCTGGAAGCAAGAGCACGGAGCCCTCTACTCCCCCACCCCTGCCCTGTCCGGGGCTGCAGGGCCATAGTTCCAGCCGCTTCAGGGAGTGGTGCGGGGCTTACGGCACCACAGGGTAGGCAGAGGGGCAGGCAGGCGGGGCGGGGGGGGGGGGCATGGGGAGCTTGGCAGGCCGCACGAAAGAACCCCACGGGCCGTGTGTTTGAGACTCCTGGTCTAGAACCATATGCAATGCAGAAAGGCAGTATACAAACTTACTGAGAGCCTTGTGTGAAGTGCTGGGAGTCTTCAGTTTCCTTCAAGGAGGTTCACGGGTTGTAATTACATAAAATTCACTTGCTTTTAAGATTACAGTACCTCTCAGGATTGAGCCTTTATTCACAGAGCTCTGCCAATTCACCTCAGTCCTGACTTATAGTGCCCATTTTTCCAGGCACTATTCAAACTGTCCCTTTTAATATGTGATACAAACAAACATCCAGCAGGGACTTGAGTACACCGGGTAGTGACAGATGCCCTGTGACATAACTGCCTGAACAATTTGTGTGGCCTCACGGTCACAAACACATACCAAGCTGTTATCTTTCACCAAGGTATGTATTTATTCTTTTCTTACAAAAAGAACAAGAGTACTTGTAGCACTTTAGAGACTAACAAATTTATTAGAGCATAAGCTTTCGTGGGCTACAGCCCACTTCTTCAGATGCATATAGAGTGGAACACATATTGAGGAGATATATATATACAAACACATACAGAAATCTCCTCAATATCTGTTCCACTCTATATGCATCCGAAGAAGTGGGCTGTAGCCCACGAAAGCTTATGCTCTAATAAATTTGTTAGTCTCTAAAGTGCCACAAGTACTCTTAGTCTGTATCCGCAAAAAGAACAACACGGCTGCTACTCTGAAACCTTTTCTTACAAAGTAACACAGTGTAATGCAGGCTTAGAGCAAGGGAAGGCTTCCCTGCAGCCCTCACTCCTCAGCCCGGGTTCACCTGCTGAACTTTCTTCTGAGTTCCCCCTTGCTTCCTCTTCCTTCCACTTATATCCTTCCAATTACATCCTTAGTCCAGTGTTTACCACCCAGGTGCTCATAGTCCCCCAACAGAAAGTGTAAAATTGGCTTCAATTAAGCCTGCACTCTTCCCAGTGCTGCAGCAAACTCAGTGACCAAGGTGTCACCACTAGTATCCTATCACAAATTGGTTGAGACCAAACATCTGTATTTAATTATATATACTCTTTGGCTTGACTGAAATATTACTTTGGGCCCTTAACCTCCTGAAGCAAATTTCCACTAATAAAACCAGCTTTGATACTTGCTGATGGATTCTTAATCTTATCAGATTTAGATTGAAAGCTCTTCAGGGCAAGAACTGTCTTCTACTGTATATATGTTTAGCACACTGGGGACCCAATCTTGTTTAAAACTTCTAGGCTACTACTCTAATACCGTAATAGATTTTTTTTATATATATAAAAAGTACAGTCTCCCTTACGTCTGAACTGAATGGAACTGAATTTAGCTGAAATCTAGAAGTCTTCATAGGATTCAGGGGAATAATGCAATGTCCTGCATCCTTCAAAATGTTTTTCCCCCTCCTCGCTTTGTCTGATTTGGGAGTGGGAATAGCCCTTCAAAGCTTCCAACCTTTACTATACTCAGGTTTTACTTAATATGGTTTTGCTTGGGAGTAGGGCAGGAATTCCTGAACATCTCACTTTGTATTCAATTTGTATGAAATATTTTGAATTTAACAGCTCTGTTGCACAGCTTTGAGGCCAAAATCTGCCTACTCATTGAGATTGTATTCATATTCCGATCCCAGTTCAAATTAGGCCTGATACCTGTACTATGTAAACATCTTTGTTCTGGGAGGAACCCCCATTATAAGATGTATTCATATTTGGAACTTCATATAAGCAAAGCTATATGGAATCCGATATCAATACTTACTGCATATGGTAAAATTGCACCCTCCACTCGTGACCCTATTACAGCTATTTTCAGTATAATTTTTTCAGTAGATTATGGACTAATACTAAAGACATCTGAGCTAGAAACATAGTATCAAGTATCAGAGGAGTAGCCCTGTTAGTCTGAATCTGTAAAAAGCAACAGAGGGTCCTGTGGCACCTTTGAGACTAACAGAAGTATTGGGAGCATAAGCTTTCATGGGTAAGAACCTCACTTCTTCAGATGCAAGACATCTGAAGTCTTGCATCTGAAGAAGTGAGGTTCTTACCCACGAAAGCTTATGCTCCCAATACTTCTGTTAGAAACATAGTAGTTACACTTAAACTAAGTTTTCAATCAGTTAGCTTGTGCTTTATAAACTCTAGTATTTTTCTTACTGTCGCAGTATATTTTTAATGACAGCTATCTAAATAATCGACTACAGATATGTTTAGACAAGTGTCGGGCTGTCAGGAGAAGCCCAAGTCATAGTCTTATCCAATGGGACTTGAACTGTATTGACAATTTAAACTGCCAGAAATGGAACTTAATTATTTGAAACCCAAGGAAATTGGGCCTAGATCAGGCAAATCATAGGATATTTATTCATTTTTTCCAGTCTTCTTATGTCACTTCACACAGCTATTCTCTATAGTAAAACATTGCATGCATTAAAGGCACAGCTTCCAAAAAACACATGTTGAAACTATTAAATCTATTCAGCTTCTTTGTATAACACTTAAAAAAAATCTTTAAGTGAGATCTTTGAAAAGACCATAGGAAAGTGTTTGAAAAGAGAAGCCCAAAGTCATGCAGCTTGGTGTCATATGGGGACTTTGTGCTGTTGTATCCTTGCAGGTTATTTACACAGTTTCAATCTCAAAGGTGCTCCCCATAACTGGGAGTGTAGATGCCTATTTGCAGCTATAACATTGGTAAAGGTAGATGTTTAACAGGGGGGGGAAATGGAAGCCCAGAATTAAGGAGGGGGTGAGCCCCACAAGCAGAGTGGAGCTGACTTGAATTTAATTATGGAGCTTAAACTCCTGCTACACCCAAAATCTCAGTTCCCATCCCAACTTCCCCTCAATGCTTTCTCCAGTGTAAGGCATGCTCTCCCTTACAAGTCCCAGCCTGCTCAATCTTTCACGTTCTGCAGCTTACCTCCCAGTAAGAGATCCCTTTCCTTCCTGATCTTTCTCACTTTACTTATCTTCTGAATTTACACCTTCTCTTCATCCCCCAAAGACTTGACTTCTCAGGGGAGTCCATCTCATTATCCTCCTTACTGATGGACTAGGGGCTTAAACCATAGACCCTCTTTTCCCCTTCCCTCCCCCCACCCCAGTCCAGGGCAAGGGACAGATCCTCCATAGCACTGGGAATTCCATCCAAGATGCCTCTTCTCTTGCTGCAGAGATTGATTTTACTGACTCGCTTCCCAATTTTCTCTGACATTGGCTAATCTGCTCTGGGTTCCTCACAACCTGAAGAATTTAAGTAGCGCTTGGGACAGAGAATATAATAGCAATTGGACAGCCAGATATATAAAAATTGGGCCTGTCTTGCCATAGTCAAAATGTAAAGGTGATAACCTGGGGCATTGAAATTGGTGAGGGAGGAGAGAGTAAGGAGTCTTAAGATGGTGATTACAGCCCAGATGAACATCAATTTTGTCCACATTTCCCATTTTAACTGGAAATTCCTGAAGTCCCTTCTTCAAGGAGGTTCACGGGCTGTAATTACATAAATATAGTAAAGCCCACATTTGGATATCTAGCCCACATTTGGATATCTGCCCCTCATTGCTACAAATCCCAGCACAAAATTTGGTATTGATACTGTTCCCTAATGGTTTGCTGCAGTTAGCTATGCTGATTTGTGTTACTGCTACAAATGTACATTTTCCCTATTGTTGACTCTTTTAATTATGGACTCTAATATAAAGAACACTTTCACTGGAGTCTCACTGAATTATTACAGAAGTTGATTTAATCTTCACTCCCAAAGAGAATAGTAGAGAGTTCAATAAAAATTCTTTCTATTCCATCCTCTTTTTGTATGATATGGCCTAACCAGAATTCCCTTGAAAACATGCCAGTTGGCAAATGGAACTACTGCACATTTTAAAAGGACCTTGTAAAATTTATATAGGGACTCCAGATCCTCTTTAAAGTGGTCTAATGGAAACCTCAGGCCAGAAATGAAGTAATCTGACCATTAATACAGTCTGTCTCCCTACATGCATCACGTAAGTCCACACTTCTGCTGTCTTACTATTGTTTTTTTTTTGTACAGATGAACTTTTTGCACAAGTAAATAGGCAAGAGTAAGCCAGTGAACTAGTGTTACCCAGCATTATTTTATAATACAAGCGTTCCACAGTTGCTTTGTTAGTCTGAAACCAGAAACAAATGAGCTAACTATTAATTATTAAATGATTAAAATATCAGAAGTAAAGTGATCAAGAACTACCAAGTGGTTAGAAAATTATACTGATATATCATGCAGTAAACTTGGTTTTACAGAGCATCATACATACTCTGCTTCCTTAATGAAATGGGTAGTGTCAGTGAAATGACTGTGTGCAAACAAAGCAGATATTATGTATGCAGCAATAACTCTCTGACAGCCTTGGGCATTAGAACAAACGTAGTTGAAAAGAACAGGACATTGGGGTTACTCCCTTTTGAAAAGTGCCAGGGAGTCTAGCTTTCAATAAATTGAAGGGGACCTCCTTTAAAATCATAAATAAAGGATGTAATCTCCATTAGTTCAGCAGTCTTCTATCTCAGTAGTCCAAGTCTTGTTTTGGAACGTGGACCATGACTACAGGTGAGAATGCTACAAGTTGAAATCAGGCATCACTCTGTGTAGCACATATAACAACTTGGATGGAAACTTGCCAGCACTATAGCAAGCTAGTCTCATTGAGTTCGGCATCCGTTATTTTTTCATTAAAACAGAAGTTATTTAACCTTAAACTTTATCCTAAATGATAAGATGGTCATAATTGCTAAAACAAAACCATAACTTTCCCTTAGAGCCCTGCATGGGACTACTGTACAGCCCTGCAGCAGGACTGGGATCACATGGGTTCCAGAGGATCCGCTGCCATAATAGCAGGAGAGAGATTAAAGAATAGTCCTGTGTAGGGCTCTACTTGTTCCCTCCCTCTCCTTCATCTCTAAACTCTCTCATTTTGGAAATTGTTGCAGTATCTGTTAGTTACCACAAGAGAGTCCTGTAAGACGTAATGTACTGCTTTTCCTTTCAAAACTTAGTTTACATAGCTAAAAGAAAACCAACGTGTTATAAAACTTAGCAGAGCATGTGACAGACTATTATTTTCCCTCTAAAGATGATCTGATATCATTTTACATGTGATTGATAAAGTTAAGGGCAAACCCCCCCCCCCTTAACTATTCTTGGTTTTTTGATACTTTGAAAGACTACATTGCTTATATGAACATTAGAAATCTGTAAATGGTGTTTGAGGATTAGTATAGTTGCAGCTGTACAGAATTGATTAGCATGACTATATTTAAAGTTTCACTAAACACTATTTTGTGCATATCTGACTTCAAAAGGCTTCTCACATACCAAAATAAAAAAATCCCAGTAAAACTCCCCAATTAGTTTAGCAATATAAAAGTATATAGAAAAGCAATCGCATGATACAACAATTAGCTGTTTTAAAACCCTGGCCATACTAAAACTTTTAAAATGTGTTTTTTCCATCTTAGCACAGATAAATAATATATGGAGATATCCTATCTCCTAGAACTGGAAGGGACCCCGAAAGGTCATAGAGTCCAGCCCCCTGCCTTCACTAGCAGGACCAAGTACTGATTTTGCCCCAGATCCCTAAGTGGCCCCCTCAAGGATTGAACTCACAACCCTGGGTTTAGCAGGCCAATGCTCAAACCACTGAGCTATCCCTCCACCCTTATTGATTAAATGTTTAGTGCGTTTGTGTCCATACTATTTTTTTTAACAACCGTGGCTTAGCCATTTTTAAATTAAATATTTGTACCTGCTCAGTGCTCAAATTGGGGCTTATGAGATGAGGAAGAGAAGTGAGAAAGCTGCTAATAGGCCCTGTGGACCCACCTTGGGTCATAAGCAGCATGAAGACACCTTCTGTAACTACCCATTCCCCAATATCTAATTGACCTTGAAAATTCTTCTGTCCTTTCTCATCCATTTTCCCTTCTAGCCTAGCATCTCACTCTTGTTCTGTGAGCTCTCCCATTAAATTCTCTTTTGCCAGGCTGACGTTTTGCTACAGATTAGGTTGGGAACTACAGTTGTGGCTTTACATGACACTGCGTGCTATTCTTCTGCTTCCTGGGAATAAGGTCTTAAGCATGGGCTCAAAGACCTGTAGGCCATCCTCTACCTTTTTCCCCCCCTGAAGGCCTCTGTATAGTCCTTAAAGAAAACTCTTTCCTATCTTGCTGGCTGGTTTGAGAAAGGTTGCCCTTCATGGACTTCACTGCTTCAAGATAGCCTGACATACCAGAAAGGCAGAGTGGCTCTAGCAACTCAGTTTCTGATCCTGTAAGAAGGGTTAATTTTGAATGCTGTGCTCTTGGACACAGTTTAGCATGAACCTGTTTTCTTGTGGTATGGACAAAGCCTTAGAGTTTAAGAACAAAACTAGTCTTCCTAGAGAATCCTATAGTGCATAGCATGATGTCAGCAAGGTGTCTGAATTGCAGCTATTTCCAAATTTGGAAATTCAGTTTGGTTGAGGGAACTTTCATGGCCTTATTTGATTGATTGTGTGACTCTCCAAGTATTACCCACCTATTTAGGGTTAATTAAACTCATTAAAATATATGCAGATAGTATACTGGGTATAGCACCTGCACTTAATTGGATGATTGCACATTCAGTATAAACAATGTGAGGTGCATAACTTTTGGACTTCTATTTCAGTGCTGACTCTGGGTCTTTTTTTTGGGGTGGGGGAGCTTTCCTTAATGAAAAACAGGCCAGCTTGTTAGGAATAAAAGCATATTGTATCACCTTGCAATAGCTTTGCACATTACGTAGGACATCAGAATTGATTCTCTAAGGGATGGTGTGGGTTAGAGCAGTGTGAGAGCTGTTTGGAAAATGCCAGTTATTGTAAGTGGAATATTTTGCAGCAATATTCAGCCCTGAGGTTTGGGTTTATGGTGAAAAGCAGAAAATAGGCTAGTTTCACCTAGTATTAAGGCTTAATTGTTTTGCACACCTGTAGAGTTATACCAATAAATAAAAACCAGTTGGATCTTATTAAAGGGGATAAGGCAAAATGCCATGTTTATTGTGAATACAGAAAGAATCATAGTAAGCAGTTATAGCTATAACATTCCATTCAATTTCACATTCATTCACACACACACACAGGTTCTGCAAGGTTGTTATCATAGTTACCAGCCTTAGAGTTGCTTGTGCCAAGCCACTGGCCAGGTGGCCTGGACACGAGGCTGGAGCCAAGTCTTGTCAGATGTGCATCCGATGCTCCTGGAGGGTGGTTGCAGAACCAGTCTCAAAGTTCAGTTTGTAGAGTCTGTTTTTATAGGAATTAATCCTCATTTAAATCCATAGGGGTTTGCTTCGTCATGCTGTTTTCAATTTGAAGTGACAATCACTGTTCTCACGTTTAAAATGATAGTCCATCATGCGGATGGCACAGCAGTGATGGCTTGCTGTTATCTTGTTCTTCAGTTTTTCGGCCCCTCCATCCTTGGGGTAGTTGGGGGTGGATTCCGGTTTGCCCTATAGGGTCATCTGGTTATCTCCATCCTGTGCATTCTTTGGCCGAATTTTACTTGGTAGTTATTTATTAGGCTGGCACTTCAACCTTTTATTACTCATTCAAACATTCATTTACAGTCACACCCTATTTTAACTTACCATAACTGTTCTCAAATCATTGGGGCATGACAGACTCCAATGAATCTATCCATGCCACATGTCCCACATAAAAAGAAAACAAGCAAGATAGGAATGTAAAAGTGGAGGAAAAACAAATCTTGTTCCTGAATTCAGAAAAAACATTTGTAACATGTTATCTTATCACTTTTAGGACAAACTCTTTGTCTCTGAAAGTTTGCAATGTCTGTGTTAATTGTAGAAAAACAAACAGGCCTGCTTCACTTAGCACAAACTCAGCAGGCTGAGAGAACAGGCTGAGACATGTTTCTTTCTAACAATACAAGCCAAATCTAGGGTCTGTACCAGACCCTATTTTCCCCAAAACAATTAATGTATTAATTATTACTTTTAATCTAGCAGTGGGGATGCTCTAACTTGGCTGCAAAAAGTTGCTCTTTTCCAGTTATTCAGCAAAACCACCATTAATATTAATAGTGCTAGTTTTTGTCCTATATGGTCATGCACTTAAGCTGAACTTGATGGCCCCTATCCAGGGTTCTAACACTAAAAAGTGAGCTCTGAACTGGGAACTCTAAATTCTCCCCATCTGCCTTGTTTAGTTGAGGCTTATGAATATGTACCTGTTTATCTACATTATGCTTTTTATCCTTGAAATTTCCCACTAGTGAGTCTGTTGGTTGCAATGGTGGAAGCACTAGTATAGACCAGGCAACACAGGAATTTTAACCACCAGGTCTGGTCTGTGCAGGTTTAGATGACATTGTGATTCTAATGCAAGCAGCCACTACAGTAGACTCCTACCATTTCTACTACTAGTAACTGCATTGGAGATAGCAATGATAGGACGTTTTAGGGGCAAAATGGTTGGTGTACACAGCCTGGGCTTATATGCATATGGCTGAAATGTTTCTTACTTGGGTTTATGTATATATCCAGCATTTCCCCCCCCCCCCCCAAGATTAGGTTTACTTTCCATTTTCCTTTTAGAAAATACATAAAAATCTGTAGCATCAGTCATTAACCATAATGACATTTTTCTGAAGTGTATTGAAGTACTTCTGGAATTAGAGGCATGTTAGCCCCTACATGATTTTTAGCTTGGACTAGCAATATTTAATACAGAATTATATTAAACACAGCTTTGCCCCATAGGAGGGGTTATGCACTGACCCACGTTAGCACAACTGCTGACACTAGGCCCTGCCCTAAGACACATTCTCCCCTTGCACCACAAATTCTGAGGAAAGCAAGAAGGAACTGGGCATACAAATTGTAGCCCAAGGTTCCCTCTCTATCCTTAGCAGTAGCTTTCTGATACCTGAATTTGATCCAGGATATCTGATTTTTGTTTTTAATTTGGTTGCTAATTTCATAAGAACATAAGAACCACCATACTGGGTCAGACCAAAGGTCCATCTAGCCCAGTATCTTGTCTTCCCACAGTGGCCAATGCCAGGTGCCCCTGAGGAAATGAACAGAACAGGTAATCATCAAGTGATCCATCCCCTGTCACCCAAAAAAAGATATATTGGACTTGGAAAAGGTTCAGCAAAGGCAACAAAAATGATTAGGGGTATGGAATGGCTACCATATGAGGAGAGATTAATAAGACTTTTCAACTTGGAAAAGAGATTACTAAGGAGGGATATAATAGAGGTCTATAAAATCATGACTGGTGTGGAGAAAGTAAATAAGGAAGTGTTATTTACTCCTTCTCATAACACAAGAACCATGAGTAACCAAATGAAATTAATAGGCAGCAGGTTTAAAAAACAAACAAACACAGGGAAGTATTTTTTCCACACAAGGCACAGTCAACCTGTGGAACTCTTTGCCAGAGGATGTTGTGAAGACCAAGACTATAACAGGTTTCAAAAAAGAACTAGATAAATTAATGGAGGATAGGTCCATCAATGGCTCATAGCCAGGATGGGCAGGGATGGTGTCCCTAGCCTCTGTTTTCCAGAAGCTGGGAATGGGCAACAGGGGATGGATCACTTGATGATTACCTGTTCTGTTCATTCCCTCTGGGGCACCTGGTATTGGCCACTGTCAGAAGACAGGATACTAGGCTAGATGGACCTTTGGTCTGACCCAGTTTGGCCGTTCTTATCCTGGGCAATTATATGGCCCTTAATGTCCAGGGTGGAGTCACATACGCTTCTAGAATATAAAAATAAAAGCAAAAGCTTGGTTTCTTCTTCGAGTAGTGTCACTAATGGTGCTCCACTTCAGTGTGCATGCACCCCTATCCCTTTGAGCAAAAATATTTTTGTAGGAATGCCCATTTGGACCACACATGCGCTCTACACATCCTTATCCTCATGTCCTGTACCGAGGATATGTTGGGCTGCCTGGGCAAATTGCCCTCAATTCCTTCTCAACTGTTCTTGGCCTGAGCCAGAGCTTCCAATGTGCCTGCTACGACTTGGCACCTTTGTATTGTTAGCTAGTTTATCATTTGTAAATTGTTCCTTTTTACTGCATTCCCCCCCCCTTCAGGGTCTTTGTTTGTTTCTAGGGTATGCTGGGATCTCCATGTGTTAAACAGTCTTTCCTGCAGGGAATCTATCCCAGTTAGTGTCAGACACACTCTGTGCCTGAAGTATTTGAGGGATACTCACATTCTGTTATTTAAAAGCAGGTTTCATAAGAACAGGGAGATAAAGTTCAGGCTTCTCATGATGGAGCAAGCATTAAAACTGGCTTCAGACCAGGGATATATACTGTAGAAAGTACCCTGTCTGCCTCCAGATCTCGGTCTCCCAGAGCTTCAGGGGTAAGACTGCTGACAGCGCATATTTTTACCTCATTAGACTTGTTTCTCATCCACCGCTGCAACTTCCAATCAGTTTCTGTCTGTTGTCTCAGGATGCCCATCAGACACTTCACACCAATCTGGAAGCTCTGCAGCTCCAGGCATGGTTCCCTGGGTTAGAGACTTCCTGTTCAACAGAAGTGCAACAGGTGTTGTTAAACAGTAGAAAGGAGTCCATGTGTCCTACTTCCCTTCAGAAGCAGAGGAAATGCCACCTTTGGTGTACCTGTTGACAGATTTCTCCTGCCTGCTCTTCTGTTTCTACCATCCTAGTCAATCAGTTGACATTAAAAAGATCAGGTCTTACTAGGAGTTCCATCACTGTTCACTTGGCAGCTATAACAGTCTTCCATTCATCAGTAGAAGGCTGTGTGGTTTTTACTTATTCCACTATGTCAAGATTTCACAGAAGTCTGGTTAATCTATTTCTACAAACCAGAGAACCTACTCCAATATGGGACTTGAACCTTGTACTTCATTGCCTCGTGAAAAACCCTTTTGAACCATTAGTTATGTGTTCATTGTTTCACCCATCAAATGAAAACAGCTTTTTTGGTGGCCATCACTTCTGCCAGGAGGATTGGAGAACTGGGGGCTTTAATGGCAGAAACTCTTCCCTCCTCACCCCCATTTACAATGTTCCTTAAGGAAAAGGTATCATTATGACCACATCCTACCCTTTTACCTAATGTGTTGTGACAAAGTTCCTCCTCCATCTTGGTGGGTCTTGTGCTTATTGGCAGATTTTCTTGCCTCAGAGATTCACCATGTGGGTTGGGGAACAGCCCAGAGACCTTCTCCTCTGGAAGGAGCCACAGTCCAGGTCAATTGGGAGGTTTGGGGGGAAACTCAGGCCCATCCTCTACTCCGGGTTCCAGCCCAGGGCCCTGTGGACTGCAGCTGTCTATAGTGCCTCCTGTAACAGCTACAACTCCCTGGGCTACTTCCCCATTGCCTCCTCCAAACACCTTCCTTATTCTCACCACAGGACCTTCCTCCTGGTGTCTGATAACACTTGTGCTCCTCAGTCCTCCAGCAGCACACCCTCTCAGCTCCTTACACCTCTTGCTCCCAGCTACTCACACCACAAACTGAAGTGAGCTCCTTTTAAAACCCAGGTGCCCTGATTAGCCTGCCTTAATTAATTCTAGCAGCTTCTTCTTAATTGGCTCCAGGTGTCCTAATTAGCCTGCCTGCCTTAACTGGTTCTAGCAGGTTCCTGATTACTCTAGTGCAGCCCCTTCTCTGGTCACTCAGGGAACAGAAAACTACTCATCCAGTGACCAGTATATTTGCCCTCTACCAGACTCCTGTAACCACTGGTCTGGATCTGTCACAGTGTCTTTTGCATTTCATATTAACCAAACCATTCATCTTCCTATTTTTCCCCCCAAAACCACATCAGACTAGGCAGGAAGCTGCCTTCCATACCCTGAATGTCAGAAGGGCATGAGCCTTCTATTTGGACGGAACCTAACATTCAGAAAGTCTATCAAACTGTTTTAATTCAGATAGATTGCATGGATCCCAATTTCCATCCAGAGATCCATCTTGAATCATATCATATTATGACTCTGCCAACATTCCACCTCCTTTAGCAGTGTTAACCCATTCTACAAAGTTTACTTCCATGGCATTACTCAAGAATGTTCCAGTTGCTGAAACTGGCAAAGCTAGAACCTGAATTTCAGTACATACTTTCTCTAACCACTGTGCTTTGGTTCAAGCCTTTAGGAGCAGCTGCTGCAGTTGTCAATGCAATTCTGTCTTCAGTATTAGAGATTGTTCTGAAGATTCCTTCTCCTTGTGGGTTTACTGCTCGGGAGTCACCTTAAGTGGAGCACCCATAAGGACACTACTGGAAGAAGGAGAGGTTACTCACCTTGTAGAGTTACTTGAGTTCTTTGAGATGTGTGTCTCTCTGTGTGCTCCACTACCCACACTCCTTCCCCTTTACTTTGGAGTTTCCTCTATGGGACTTCATAGTAGACAAGGAACTGAGGGTGGTTTGCTTGCGCAGACCTATAGTTCATTGGTTCAGGGCATGAGGATATGTAGAGCGCATGTGTGGGCCAAACAGGCCCCGCTACCAAAAATCTCTGATCAAAGGCACAGGGATGCACAGGTACATGAAGTGGAACACCCAAAGGAGGATATATCTCGAAGAACTCTAGTTATTGCACAAGGTGAGTAACCTCCTGTTTTCCAGCCAAGTACAGAATTATAGAAATTAGAGACAGGAAAGACATCTTCAGTCACCTAATTCAGTGATTCTCATATTTATTTTGAGTCTGACTCAAAATATGGCTGAAAAACTGTCCCAGAATCTATCATACCCTACAGTCCTGTGCATAATTGTGGTATTTAGCTCCCAGGAAGGAACAGTGGGATGGCTTTGGATGATGTGAGACTTGGTAGATGGGATTGGTGAGGGAAGTGCTTCTTTAATCAGTGTTGCCAACTGTTATGATTTTATTGCAACTCTTGTGCTATTTAGTGCTTTTCTTAAAGCCCAGCTCCTAGACTCATTTGGTTAGGTAAGAATATCAGCTCTTTCTTTAAAAAAAAAAAAAAAAAAAAAAAAAAGCTTTTAGTCCTGAAGTTTGTGATGAAAACTTAAAAACATGAACCCTAAAGGCTCTAACATGAAAGCAAATAAAAAGACCTCCAAACTTATTGTCTATAAATCTGGTTTAAAAATAATGAATCTCATGATTTTGAGGGGTTTGGAGTATTCATACTGAGGTTTGAGGTTGGCAATTTTCTCCTCCAGTTCCCTGCACAGCTCTGTGCTTCGGAGCAGCACTGCTTTGGGAGGCTACAAGGGAACTCCAAAGCCTCTAGAAGAAGGAGTGAGGGGGCGCTCTGCTGGGATTAGGTTTGGTGGTGAGCCACGTCAGAGGCCACACAAGGAAAGAATAGGAACAATTTGCTTCTTCCCTGCCTTACCCTGGCACATGGCTAGTAATTATGTGATTCTGCCAGTTTCCTATATGCGGCCTGTTTTAAATATCCCAAATGATGGGGCTTTCTCTGCTTTCCTTGATAATGTTCTCAAGTCTAATTATTCCTCCTTGCACCCATTTAAATAGTTCCTCCCTGTCCTACAGACTAGTCTGCAGTTGTAGACTAGGGTCATGTACTATAACAGTGGTTCTCAACTCATGGCCCCACGGGGCACTTGCGGTCCAATCAACACACAGCTGTAGCCCATGTGACATCCTTAGGGCCATACATGTAGTATATATATTGTGTGGATGCAGCCCACATAATACAGAGAGTTGCATATGGGGCCCACAATGGTAAATAGGTTGAGAACCACTGTACTAGAAAAATATTATGAGATGGATAGGTAAGGAGTTAATAGTACCTGCTACCTCTGACATATAGTAGCTTAATAGAATAGTAGTCAAGAAAAGAAAAGGCAAGTATTAAATCTCTCTTGTAGACCAGCTCTATTGTATCAGAACCACATTCCTTGCACACCCAAAACTTTGAGCTTAGGATATTAGAATTCATTTTCTGAAAAAGGCTGTATGTACTGTATTTCTTGTACAGGATAATAACACTTATCCTGGGGGAGGGATAGCTCAGTGGTTTGAGCATTGGCCTGCTAAACCCAGGGCATATCCCTCCCAGCCCCCACCATGAGGCGCTCAGGACAGGGGGTTGGGGGCACCCCCACGAGCTGAGCACCCCAGCCCTCTGCCCTGACCCCCCCCACACACACTCAGCCTTCTGCCCTGCACCCCCCCCACACCTCCCCCAGCCCTCTGCCCTGACCTCGAGTCGCCCCCAACACCCAGCCTTCTGCCCTGACCTCTCCCCAACACCCAGCCTTCTGCCCTGCACCCCACACCCCCCCCAGCCCTCTGCCCTGACCCCTGAATTCCCCCACACCCCCGGCCTTCTGCCCTGAACCCCCCACATCCCCACTGTCCTCTGCCCTGATCTCTGACCCCCCCCCCCCCAGGTCTGGGGTCCCTGCTGCCGGCCCCTTGCCAGCTGGCGTCCCAGCCACAGGCCCCGCTCAGCCTGCTGCAGGCCTAGGTGAACAGAACCCCAGGCTGGAAACAGGCTGAGCAGGCTGGCGGCGTAAGATCAGCATTTTAATTTAATTTTAAATTAATCTTCTTAAACATTTTGAAAACCTTGTTTACTTTACATACAACAATAGTTTAGTTATATAATATAGACTTATAGAGAGAGACCTTCTAAAAAACATTAACATGTATTACCGGCACGTGAAACCTTAAATTAAAGTGAATAAATGAAGACTCGGCACACCACTTCTGAAAGGTTGCCTATCCCTGTACTAGATTATAGTTTACAGATTTATAGTGGGAATAAAAATGTTGAATGGCTTTTAAAGTTTTATATGTTGCAGACTTCCTTTGTAATTCATTAACTATTGACTAGCAGTTAACGGTGAGCCCTCTTATACACTGGAAAAATATCAATATTCCAAGAGACTCCACTTTGCCAATAAGTGGAATGTCCTTGTCCTCACTAGTTGATACAGTAGGAGGCAAAATTCCACCATCGATTAATTGATTTAGGAAAGAAGCCCGTAATATTGTCTGCTCTGCATCAAGAATTAGTAAGAAGTTGAAGCTGTCACTTGGGTCACTGATGCCTGAAAAACAAATTACCAGATTCCCTACTGACTCTTGGCTTTATCTTTTCCCTCTCCTTTCCCATTTTCACTTCCAATTTTTTTGTACCTATTTAAGTATAGAGACAATGTGGCTCTTGTTGGTACATCTGTTTAAAAATTCAATAGTATATGAATGCTCCAGAATTAGAAGAAATGCCCAAAATGGCCTTATGAATTTTGAGAGAAGAAACCATTTGATATAGAAGAAACTTTAGAATCCTTAAAAATGAAAACTCAGCAGATATATCACTTCATACTCTTCTTCCCCTTGCCAATGATATTTCTGTATACGGTATATTATAAACCTGTCTGTTTGCAAGTGGCTTAACTTTAACATGTTTTTCACCTTCGGCAATAAGATTTAGAAGTCACCCTTAGTATGAGTAAGATGGAACTTATTCAGCATGTCAGAATATAGATGTGCTAGACACAATGCTAAAACAGCAATACATTTTTGCAGGTTCTGATTCTAAAAAGCCTTGCAGGCAAGGGTGACACATTTATTCCTAATTACAATTAATTTATTACTACTGTACTAATTAAAAATTACTTTTGAATCATGTAATTTTCTCAATTTGTTTTTAACTCTGATCTTGTTAGAATTCTCTAATTTAAAAAAAAAAGTTTGGAAGGGTTATTTCTTTCATGCTGCAAGTTGTAAATCATTCTCTTACGAAACTTCCCCTATGGATAGCTTATTGCGTGATTGCCCACTATAGGGCTTCTTCCACTTTCCTCTGAAGCATTTGGTTTTGGCTGCTGTTGGAAACAGGATACTGGATAAAACGGGCCACAAATCTCACTGTATGGCAATTCCAAGGTTCCTTAAAATTAATGTATTTTAATTAAATCACCAAGGTAGAGCAGGCTGTGTAGTTCTTGGTCACTGATCATTGTGATTATTAATTACAGCACCCTGAAGTGTGCTAGGTCCATCACAATACAGATAAAAACATGATCCCTGGGCTGAAGACTCTACAAGCTATCTTCAGACATGATAGAAAAGGATTGGTAGGAATGAATGTTAGGGAAATAGTGGGAGACTTGTGAGGAAGAATAAGCGTAATATAAATAAAATTGCTTAGTTACTCAGTAAATCTAGTGCACAGCATGATGGAATAAAGAATTGAACCCCCGTTTCCCCACCCCCAACACCCAAAAAAACCCCAAAATAATAAAAAAACTAGCCAGCTAAGATTGTTGTGTGTTGCTGAAGAACTGGAACTTAAGGAGATATTTCAATAAAGTGAGGATAGTGACTTTGCAGACCAGGATTGGCATTGCATATATGTGGGTAACTATGTGGAAAAAGTGTAGAGAGATGGTTGTGGGAGAGAAAAACAAAATGTTGCAGGTGGTGTCATTGGTAGAGCTGAGGTGATAAAGGACAACACAATAAGAGACCAGGTCAAATAGGGAGGGGAAGACTTATGTCAGGAGAGTCTAATGGTAGAGAATCTCCAGGTTATAGTCAGGAGCATAGGATGGAAGAGGATAAAGTAGGGGCCAGATCAGATGATAAACATTCACATAAAAAAGAATCTGATACATCAGAAAAGAGCAGACAAATAAACAGTGACAAGTTTTTAAAGTGCTTGTACACAAATGCTAGAAGTCTAAATAATAAGATCGGTGAACTAGAATGCCTTGTGATAAAGGAGGATATTGATATAATAGGCATCACAGAAACCTGGTGGACTGAGAGCAATCAATGGGATACAATCATTCCGGGGTACAAAATATATTGGAAGGACAGAACAGGTCGTGCAGGGGGAGGAGTGGCACTATATGTGAAAGAAAATGTACAATCAAATGAAGTAAAAATCTTAAGCAAATCTGCATGTTCCATAGAATCTCTATGGATAGAAATTTCATGCTCTAATAAGAATATAACATTAGGGATCTATTATCGACCACCTGACCAGGACGGTGATAGTGATGATGAAATGCTAAGGGAAATTAGAGAGGCTATCAAAATTAAGAACTCAATAATAGTGGGGGATTTCAGTTATCCCCATATTGACTGGGAAAATTTCACTTCAGGACGAAATGCAGAGATAAAATTTCTCGATACTTTAAATGACTGCTTCATGGAGCAGCTGGTACGGGAACCCACAAGGGGAGAGGCAACTCTAGATTTAGTCCTGAGTGGAGCGCAGGAGCTGGTCCAAGAGGTAACTATAGCAGGACCGCTTGGAAATAGTGACCATAATACAATAGCATTCAACATCCCTGTGGTGGGAAGAACATCTCAACAGCCCAACACTGTGGCATTTAATTTCAAAAGGGGGAACTATGCAAAAATGAGGGGGTTAGTTAAACAGAAGTTAAAAGGTACAGTGACTAAAGTGAAATCCCTGCAAGCTGCATGGGCGCTTTTTAAAGACACCATAATAGAGGCCCAACTTCAATGTATACCCCAAATTAAGAAACACAGTAAAAGAACTAAAAAAGAGCCACCGTGGCTTAACAACCATGTAAAAGAAGCAGTCAGAGATAAAAAGACTTCCTTTAAAAAGTGGAAGTCAAATCCTAGTGAGGCAAATAGAAAGGAGCATAAACGCTGCCAAATTAAGTGCAAGAATGTAATAAGAAAAGCCAAAGAGGAGTTTGAAGAACGGCTAGCCAAAAACTCCAAAGGTAATAACAAAATGTTTTTTAAGTACATCAGAAGCAGGAAGCCTGCTAAACAACCAGTGGGGCCCCTTGATGATCGAGATACAAAAGGAGCGCTTAAAGACGATAAAGTCATTACGGAGAAACTAAATGGATTCTTTGCTTCAGTCTTCACGGCTGAGGATGTTAGGGAGATTCCCAAACCTGAGCTGGCTTTTGTAGGTGACAAATCTGAGGAACTGTCATGGATTGAAGTGTCATGAGAGGAGGTTTTGGAATTAATTGATAAACTTAACATTAACAAGTCACCGGGACCAGATGGCATTCACCCAAGAGTTCTGAAAGAACTCAAATGTGAAGTTGCGGAACTGTTAACTAAGGTTTGTAACCTGTCCTTTAAATCGGCTTCTGTACCCAATGACTGGAAGTTAGCTAATGTAACGCCAATATTTAAAAAGGGCTCTAGAAGTGATCCCGACAATTACAGACCGGTAAGTCTAACGTCTGTACCAGGCAAATTAGTCGAAACAATAGTTAAGAATAAAATTGTCCGATACATAGAAAAACATAAACTGTTGAGCAATAGTCAACATGGTTTCTGTAAAGGGAAATCGTGTCTTACTAATCTATTAGAATTCTTTGAAGGGGTCAACAAACATGTGGACAAGGGGGATCCAGTGGACATAGTGTACTTAGATTTTCAGAAAGCCTTTGACAAGGTCCCTCACCAAAGGCTCTTATGTAAATTAAGCTGCCATGGGATAAAAGGGAAGGTCCTTTCATGGACTGAGAACTGGTTAAAAGACAGGGAACAAAGGGTAGGAATAAATGGTAAATTCTCAGAATGGAGAGGGGTAACTAGTGGTGTTCCCCGAGGGTCAGTCCTCGGACCGATCCTATTCAACTTATTCATAAATGATTTGGAGAAAGGGGTAAACAGTGAGGTGGCAAAGTTTGCAGATGATACTAAATTGCTAAAGATAGTTAAGTCCAAAGCAGACTGTGAAGAACTTCAAAAAGATCTCACAAAACTAAGTGATTGGGCAACAAAATGGCAAATGAAATTTAATGTGGATAAATGTAAAGTAATGCACATTGGAAAAAATAACCCCAACTATACATACAATATGATGGGGGCTAATTTATCTACAACAAGTCAGGAAAAATATCTTGGAGTCATCGTGGATAGTTCTCTGAAAATGTCCACGCAGTGTGCAGAGGCGGTCAAAAAAGCAAACAGGATGTTAGGAATCATTAAAAAGGGGATAGAGAATAAGACTGAGAATATATTATTGCCCTTATATAAATCGATGGTACGCCCTCATCTCGAATACTGCGTACAGATGTGGTCTCCTCATCTCAAAAAAGATATACTGGCACCAGAAAAGGGCAACTAAAATGATTATGGGTTTGGAACGGGTCCCATATGAGGAGAGATTAAAGAGGCTAGGACTCTTCAGCTTGGAAAAGAGGAGACTAAGGGGGGATATGATAGAGGTATATAAAATCATGAGTGATGTGGAGAAAGTGGATAAGGAAAAGTTATTTACTTATTCCCATAATACAAGAACTAGGGGTCATCAAATGAAATTAATAGGCAGCAGGTTTAAAACAAATACAAGGAAGTTCTTCTTCACGCAGCGCACAGTCAACTTGTGGAACTCCTTACCTGAGAAGGTTGTGAAGGCTAGGACTATAACAGAGTTTAAAAGAAAACTGGATAAATTCATGGTGGTTAAGTCCATTAATGGCTATTAGCCAGGACGGGTAAGGAATGTTGTCCCTAGCCTCTGTCTGTCAGAGGATGGAGATGGATGGCAGGAGAGAGATCATTTGATCATTGCCTGTTAGGTTCACTCCCTCTGGGGCACCTGGCATTGGCCACTGTCGGTAGACAAGATACTGGGCTAGATGGACCTTTGGTCTGACCCGGTACAGCCTTTCTTATGTTCTTAGGACAGGATTAGAATTCAAAATGACCTTGACAAACTGGAGACTGGCTCTGAAATCCACAAGATGAAATTCAGTGAAGACAAGTGCAAAGTACTACTCCTTATTAAAAAGGAAAAAAATCAAATGCACAATTACAAAATGGAGAATAATTGGTGAGGTGATAATACTACTGTAGCGGTTCTAGAGATTATAGTGGATCATAAATTGAATATAAGCCAACAATGCGATGCAATTGGAAAAAAGATAATATTCTGGGTTGTATTATCAGATGTGTCATATGAGATATGGCAGGGTAATTCTGGCCTACTTGACACTGGTGAGGCCTCAGCTGGAGTACTGCGTCGAGTTTTGGGAGTTACAATTTTAAGAAAGATGTGGATAAATTGGAGTCCAGAGGACAGCAACAAAAATAATAAAAGGCTTAGAAAATCTGACCTATGAGGAATGGTTTAAAAAACAAACAAACCTGGGAATGTTTAGTCTTGAGGAAATGAGATTGAGGGGGGAACCTGATAGTTTTCAAATAGATAAGGTAGTTTCAATGTTGACTAAAGGTAGGTCAAAAAGTAATGAGCTTAATCTGCAGAAGGGGTTATTTAGGTTAGAAAATTTTCCCTAATATATAATAAGGATAGTTAAGTACTAGAATAAGCTTCCAAGGGAGGCTGTGAAATCCCTATCATTGGAGGTTTTAAAGAACAGGCTAGACAAACACCCATCAAGGATGGTCTAGGTATACATGGTCCTGCCTCAGCATGGGGTGGGGGTGGAGGGGACTGGGGTAGATGGCCCCTCAAAGTCCCCTCCAGGCCAACATTTCTACTGTTCTACGTTCAGGGAGTTCAAGGCAAAGACAAACTTGAACCTGATGTGGTGGAAAAAGGTATTTAAAGAGTGCAGTGATATGATTGGATAGATAAGTGTTGAAATGAGGGGCCAGAGAGGAGGAGGAAGATTCAGTAATGAAGATGAGGAGATCCTCAGGACTTGGATTTTTACCTGTAAGGACAGAAAGAAAAGGTTGTGTGTTTTTTTTGTTTTGTTTTTAAATGCTATGCTACAGGAAGCTGTACCAAGATTTAGAAATTGACTGCTCACTTTTCTTCAGCCTACATAGACAAGCCTTAAGAAAAGGCAGATCACCACAAACTCTGTTGCAGACCAACTGTATTGGACCCAAACCTTTTATTCCCTGAATACCCAGAGGAAACTGATGATGTGAGTGAGCCAGGGTTTGGGCTTTCTGGAATGGATTTGTCTCTAAGAGAAGTGGGCAAAATATCTAGGCATAGAAGGGAGAGAGTTCATTGAAGCAATTGATCAATTGAGTTGACAGAATGAACAGGGAAGAGGAGCCTTGGAGTGGCAGAGAAGTCTTGCATGCTGGACTCTATAGACATGATTGTGAATTGGAAAGCTCTAACTATTGGGTTTCTATAAGCCATTTCATGTTACTAATAATTGAAATAATATATTAATTTTTGTTCTATTCCCCCATATAGTTCCTTGTCATTACATTAGACTATTTGCAGCTCTGTCTCAAACTAGATCTCTGTTCTTCCTCCATACTTTTCACCTAGTCCTATCTAATTCTTCTGCAATCTCCCCGCACTCTGGACATTTTTCATATGTCCTCCGTGACAGGAGCATCTCTCTCTCTATCATCACATTTCTAGTTAAATAACAAATACTTTTTACTTTGGCTTTGGACACTGTTGTCCTGTACCTATTCTTGTGCCAAAGCCTTGTGTATTCTGTGGAAGCTGACCCTACAAGATTTCTGGATTCTTTGGCATGGAAACTGGAAATTCTGCAGCAGCTTCATTTAAGTAAGTTTTTAACAAATTAAATATGAACATGTTTGGTTATTAACCTCGGTGTATTTTATGCAGTTCACACAGTTTGGATGTGCCAAAGATTTTTCTATTCATTTCTGCATTGTAAGGAATTGTACAAGTTGGAGGAATAGTTTCCTGGGTAAGGGGTCGTGGACGCTTTTTGGTGTCTGGTGAGAGTTGAGAGGCAGGATTTTTGTTAAAATGAGCAGCAGTAAAATAGCTCACCATGCTGACATTTAAGTTGTCACTTTTTAAGGTTTCACATTTAACAGTTTTAAGTACAAACTGTTCTTAAACAAGGAACTGTGTTGCCCCATGGTGTGGATTTGCCAACAAATTCTGCAGGTGCAGAATTATAACATCCATTGCATGCTTTTCTATCAAGTATTAATATTTTCCAGCCAAACTTCTTAAAACTGCCTTTGATTTTGTTCCTATAGCAAATTACAGGCACAATCAATTAGGGGTGTAAATGATGAAAATCAATGTCAAACTATCTGATTCTGTCCACAGATTACCTCTATGTCTACATGTTATCATTTGTACCTCCCGCTGATTATAAATGCAGAATTAGTGGCAGAGATGAAGTTAGAAAAAGTGTCCAGTACAATAAATACATTGTAGTGATTGCAGTGGATTCTAGATATTTATTGAAGATGATGTTTCACTTCTTGGAGATTGAGCACAGGATAGTGTTGAAAGTGGCAGAAAGGTCGAGAAGAATGAGTTTGGAGAAAGCCTCTTGGACTTGGCTGGCAAGAAGTCATTGGTGACCTTACTGAGCTGTCTTAGTGGAGTGGGGAAGGAGGGGGGCAAAAAGGCATAGTGCAGATCCTCCAGAAGAGAGGGCGTAATTAAACAAGGCAGCATGAGTAGACAAGTTCTTGAATAGGTCTCTACAGATTAGATGACATAAAAGGATTTTTATTCTAAAAACTGTCAATGTCTGACAAGTGTATTTAAGAGGTTGACCTTGTTAGTCATTAACTTGGATGTAATAAAGTGTCAGGTGTAAAAGGACGTATGCTGTCTATATGTAATGAACACAGCACGCCTACTGACATCCTGAACTGCTCATTTGGATAAAGTCTCCTAACCAGCTTTTCACAATCTTCCCCTAAACTGGACAAGATGTTGGATGGCAGGTGTAATGGCTAGAAGAATAAAGAATATTAAGGAAATAAATAGCAAGTGTCAAATATCAATTGTGTGAGACATTCATATGCAGACTGTGTGCTCTGCCATTGTGTTATAATGCAGTGGTTCTCAACCAGGGGTACGTGTATCTTTTGGCATATGCAGAGGTCTTTCAGGGGGTATATCAGCTCATCTAGATATTTGCCTAGTTTTACAACAGTCTACATAAAAAGCACTAGCAAAGTGAGTACAAACTAAAATTTCATACAGATGGTAAGTTATTTATACGCTCAATATACCACACACTGAAATGCAAGTATGATATTTATATTCTAGTTGATTTATTTTATAATTATATGGTTAAAATGAGAAAGCGAGCACTTTTTCAGTAATAGTGTGTTATGACACTTTTGTATTTTTATGTTTGATTTTGTAAGCAAGTAGTTTTTAAGTGAGGTGAAATATCCAGGGTACGCAAGAAAAATCAGACTCTTGAAAGGGGTACAGTAGTCTGGAAGGGTTGAGAGCCACTGTCATAATAAATACCTGATGCAGTCCTTGATCACAGATACATTGCTTACTAATTTAGAAACACATTAACTTGTATTAAGGTCATTGTGTCCACTATTCTAAAATGATTGGTATTAATAAAAAGTTGTTTTATTTAAACTTGTTTGAATCAATAGATGTGTGGCTCTTGTCACTAGCCAACTGAGCCAGGAAATTCCTGATGTAGCTAAGGCTCCAAATGGTTAAAAATTCAACCGCTCCAAGCAGGAAGAGAAGTGATGTGAAAAACAGATATAAATCTCTCTGATTGCCTGAATCAAGTCATAGTCCATGCTATATAAAACCAATACGTGTGCCTTTTTTTTTTTTTTTTTAAAGGCTTTCGGCCCATCTTGTGAAGAAATGGCAATGTTAAAACCACAGCAGTTCCTCCTTGTTATCTCTTAAGGGGCAAAGAACAGCTGAAATATTCCTAACACTGAGTTATGGCTGGGACACTTCTGTGATTAACACTAAACTTTTTAATTCCTTGTTTTTATTGTTGGTGTTCTTGGGCTGGTTTGAGAGCTTAGACGCTGGCCAGTTTTCATTGGCTGCAGGAATTGTTATTGGAGTGGCTGACAGCTGTCTGCCAGGTTGTCTACACAGCCTTCCTGTGCTCTCTGCTGTTCAGCTTCACAGCGCTATTGTTCACGTTGAGCCTTTTTCTTAAAATCTTTCCCAGCTGTATCCTGATATGGTAAACCACTTAATTTAGCTCCAGATCATGTTTATTTTGTGTAAGATAAGCAACAAAATACACAGTCACAGCAGTCTACCTTGAGTAAACTATGAGAAAGAGAGTACTAGGCATTTACAAAAGAAAATTTTTTGCAGACGAAACTGTAAAACTAAGCACAGATGAAATCACTTGTCCCTGTCATTCACATGTGACTGTTGAGGGTTTGGCAGCCCCATATCCTTGGAACAAAGGAATATTAGTTTTAAAGAAGTATTAGACCAAAGCAGCTTTTTTTTTCTTTTTTCTTTTTAAATAAAATAAGAAACTGAAGTAAATTGACACAATATTCTTGTATGGTTGACAGCCTGGTCAGGAACTCCTTCACTTTTCTTGAGGCTTTGGGTTTTCCCCAACTTTTAAAAAAAACTTCTGTTATACATTACTATGATTGACAGTAGCTATAGACCTAAAGCTGGCTCAGGCTGGTTCCGATTCTTACATGTGTTAGCATTTGGTCATGACTTCTTACCTTGCAGCTGTGATTTAAAAGTAGAAAACGGTAGGATTGAGTCACTGATACAGGTATTTTCCATGCAGCTGGAAATATAAATGCTTAATAGACTTGGCTCCTTGATACTCATGCATAGCATCTGTAAAAGCACAGTAATAGTGGCCTCACTTCCTTTTTTTTTTTTTTTTTTACCCTTTTTAAAGGTGCTATAAATACATATCCTAATTAGGCCCTTAATGTATTTCACATACCAGTAGATGCTGTTCTAAAATAATCACACTGTTCCTGTAAACATAGGAAGAGACCCAAATATAATATTCAAAATAAACTTCCAAATGCCTTAACTGAATAAAAACACCAAAAAGGTGCCAGAAAGCAACCAAGTTCTAGCACTGGAGAGTTTTGAATCTTGAAATTCAATACTCCCTGGAATAGGCTCATGACTTGCTACTAGTTATCAGTCCTACCTAGGCATCACTTTATCTTGTTCCTATGTACTGTACATATATAAAGGAATATTTTTAAAGAGGGAGGCTGCACTTGAAAACTAAACTCAAACTTAAATTTAATTCAGAATAAATATTTACAAACCCCCCTTATTTTAAAGGGGAGCAACTTCTTCTCAATTGATTTTCCTTGGAGCAAGTAATTAAGGAAATCATCTGCAAACACTTGGAAGGTGGTAAGGTGATAGGGAACAGCCAGCATGGATTTGTGAAGAACAAATCATGTCAAACCAATCTGATAGCTTTCTTTGATAGGATAACGAGCTTTGTGGATAAGGGTGAAGCTGTGGATGTGGTATACCTAGACTTTTGTAAGGCATTTGATACGGTCTCGCATGATATTCTTATCGATAAACTAGGCAAATACAATTTAGATGGGGCTACTATAAGGTGGGTGCATAACTGGCTGGATAACCGTACTCAGAGAGTTGTTATTAATGGTTCCCAATCCTGCTGGAAAGGTGTAACAAGTGGGGTACCGCAGGGGTCTGTTTTGGGACCGGCTTTGTTCAATATCTTCATCAACGACTTAGATATTGGCATAGAAAGTACGCTTATTAAGTTTGCGGATGATACCAAACCGGGAGGGATTGCAACTGCTTTGGAGGACAGGGTCATAATTCAAAATGATCTGGACAAATTGGAGAAATGGTCTGAGTTAAACAGGATGAAGTTTAACAAAGACAAATGCAAAGTGCTCCACTTAGGAAGAAAAAATCAGTTTCACACATACAGAATGGGAAGAGACTGTCTAGGAAGGAGTACAGCAGAAAGGGATGTAGGGGTTATAGTGGACCACAAGCTAAATATGAGTCAACAGTGTGATGCTGTTGCAAAAAAAGCAAACATGATTCTGGGATGTATTAACAGGTGTGTTGTGAGCAAGACACGAGAAGTCATTCTTCCGCTCTACTCTGCTCTGGTTAGGCCTCAGCTGGAGGATTGTGTCCTGTTCTGGGAACTGCATTTTAAAAAAGACGTGGAGAAATTGGAAAGGGTCCAGAGAAGAGCAACAAGAATGATTAAAGGTTTTGAGAACATGACCTATGAAGGAAGGCTAAAAGAATTGGGTTTGTTTAGTTTGGAAAAGAGAAGACTGAGAGGGGACATGATAGCAGTTTTCAGGTATTTAAAAGGGTGTCATAAGGAGGAGGGAAAAAACTTGTTCACCTTTGCCTGTAAGGATAGAACAAGAAGCAATGGGCTTAAACTGCAGCAAGGGAGGTCTAGGTTGGACATTAGGAAAAAGTTCCTAACTGTCAGGGTGGTTAAACACTGGAATAAATTGCCTAGGGAGGTTGTGGAATCTCCATCTCTGGAGATATTTAAGAGTAGGTTAGATAAATGTCTATCAGGGATGGTCTAGACAGTATTTGGTCCTGCCATGCGGGCAGGGGACTGCTCGATGACCTCTCGAGGTCCCTTCCAGTCCTAGAATCTATGAATCTATGAATCTTAAGATGGAAGTGGAAATAAGGTTGTCTCACTTTGTGAAAAACAATCAGTTCCTGAAAAGCCCTGAAACTGGAACCAGTAACATGAATTATTATTGACCATATTTTCCTCACTGAACACTGTGTACACACATTTTGTACAGGATTACAGGCAGTTGATGGTGTTAGTGTGTCAGCAGCTCTCAGTGTCTGGAATAGCAGTAGTAGAAGGTATTTATATTTTCTTTCAGTATTTTGAAGACATTTTCATTTGTTTCTACATTAAATGTCCGAATGCATATTATAAAATAAAGAAAAATAAAAATCTTTGTAATACTGCAGGGCTTTAGACAAATCCTTCAAACAAAATTTGGCATGGTCTCTGTATCAGAAAGATGTGTGCAGGATCAATTTATCACAGGGGCCTATGAAGAGAAATTCCAAGGGCCGACAACCTCAGAAAAATTCAGCAGTTTTTAAATTGTAAATTGGTTCAATGGGGTGCACAGGTGAAAAGAGAAAATGGTGTGTATTAGAATGCTGGGTATGAAAATAAGCACCATGGATATAGTAAGGAGATCAGGAAATATTTTTTTGTCAGAAAGAACACAAGTCCAGTTGTTATAACGAGATGAGCCTGAAACACAATACTGAACCTAAACCCCCTCAACAAATATTAGGGCAGATCTGATCTAGACCGACTAGTTAAAATGCGTTCTTCTTAAGCGCTGAAGTATGATATATATTATACTGTTGGTGAGTAGGTTTGCAATATCTGAGTGGTTGTTAATATTGTCCCTGCTACCTAAGGCTACATTTTTCTCCTTACTCTGCTCTTGAGTTTAATTCTTTGTAACCGTTAACACTTTATGCAGTGGTGTTATTTTGCCTATATAGGATATTAACGTGGCTAGGTTTTAAAGGAACTTTTTGGCATCTGTAACTTTATTCTTTTGAACAGAATAATAACTTTCTTTAAACATTGTATATGACTAGCTATTCCTTATTTTGTGTATGTAATTATTTCATACATTCTCATATATAAAAAATAAATAAATAAATGGTTGGCATACATAGGCAACCATTTTGGGTGCACAAATGGATTTGTGTGCGTAACTGTAGGTGCCCACACTTTGAAATTTTGGCCATACTGTATATTAGCCTTGTTGTCTTCAGTTTTTTAAAAAAATTGTGTAACAGATGTACTCTATTGTAAGTTAAGTTGTTTCAGTGTTTTGCCAAAAGTTCATTTTCCAGAGTGTTTTGTATATGGGGGTACAACAGTAATGCAGCTAGACTTATGTTGATTGGTGAATTAGATCCTTTATAATAGTAAAAACTGCAGCATTTTTCTTAAGGGAGGTCAACTATATTTTTCTGTATTCTTAAAATATCTTCTTTTAAAATTGGATCACATTTATTCCACAAATGCTGTTAGTAAATTTATATATTTGGTCCTGGCCTGAAGATATAATAAACAGCCAAATGAAAGGGGCTCTTAGGGACATAATTTGCATCACCACTGTACCACTGCTAATTCTTGTGTAAATACATTAGAGGTATAAATACCAGAGAGGAAGAGGAATTATTTAAGTTAAGCACCAATACTGGCACAAGAACAAATGGATATAAACTGTCCATCCACAAGTTTAGGCTTGAAATTAGACACAGCTTTCTAACCATCAGAGGAGTGAAGTTCTGGAACAGCCTTCCAAGCAGAGCAGTGGGGGCAAAAATCTAACTGGCTTCAAGACTGAGCTTGATAAGTTTATGAAGGGGCTGGTAGGATGAGACTACCTACAATGCCATGTGGCCCATCTGGGACTGCTACTAGCAAATATCCCCAGTAGTCAGAGATGAGACTCTAGATAGAGAGGGCTCTGAGATACTACAGAGAATTCTTTCCCTAATGTCTGGCTGGTGGGTCATGCGGATATGCTCAGGGTCCAATTGATTGCCATATTTGGGATTGGGAAGGAATTTCCCCCAGGTCAGATTGGCAAAGACCCTGGGGGGGTTTTCACCTTCCTCGACAGTATGGCGCATGGGTCACTTGCTGTTTTAAACTAGAGTAAATGGTGGAGTCTGTGTAACTAGAAGTCTTGAAATCATGAATTGAGGGCTTCAGTAACTTAGCTAGAGATTAGGGAGCTATTACAGAAGTGGATGGGTGAGGTTCTGTGGCCTGCAATGTGCAGGAGGTCAGACTAGATGATCATGATGGTCCTTTCTGGCCTTAAAATCTATGAGATTGAGTCTATGATACGGAACTCAATTTAATAAAGAATTAGAGGAGGATAATTGATGCAAATAAACATGCATTTATGGAAAATAGATCTTGTCATACTAACTTGATATCTGTTTTTTTGATGAGATTACAAATTTGGTTGATAAAAGTAATAGTGTTAATGTTATATACTTCTGTAAGGTGTTTGACTTGGTCCCTCATGACATTTTGATTAAAAAAACTAAAATAATATAAAATTAACAGGGCACACATTAAATGGATTTAAAAACTGGCTAACTGCTAGTTGTCAAAATGTAAATGTAAGCTGGGAATCATCATTGAGCTGGTATGTTTCCAGTGGGGTCCTGCAGGAATCAGTTCTTGGCCCTACACTCATTAACATTTTTATCAATGAAGTGGAAGAAAACACAAAATCATCACTAAGAAAGCTTGGAGATGACCCAAAATTGGGGGAGTGGTAAATAATGAAAAGGACAGGTCATTGATACAAAGTGATGTGGATCACTTGATAAGCGAGGCGCAAGCAAACAATATGCATATTAATAGCTAAATGTAAATGTATATCACTAGTAACAAAGATTGTAGGCCATACTTACATAATGGGGAACTCTATCCGGGGAAGCAATGACTCCAAAAAAAAAAAAAAAAAAAAAAAAAAAATGTAGAGGTCATGGTGGATAATTATCAGAATATGAGCTCCCATTGGGAGCCTGTGGCCAAAAGTACTAATGCAATACTAGGATGCATAAACACAGGGAATCTTGAGTAGGAGTAGAGAGCTTATTTTACCATTGTATTTGGCACGGGTGTGATTGCTTCTGGAATATTGTGTCTAGTTTTGGTGCCCACAATTCAAGAAGGATGTTGATAAATTGGAGAGGGTTCAGAGAGGAGCCATAAGAATGATTTAAAGGATGAAGAAAACATGCCTTATAGTGATAGACTCAACGAGCTCAATCTCTTTAGCATAACAAAGAGAAGGTTAAGGGGTGACTTGAATACAGTCTATAAGTATCTATTTGGGGTACAAATATTTAGTAATGGGCTCTTCTGTCTAGCAGAGAAAAGATATAACATGATCCAATGACTGGATGCTGAAGTTAGGCAAATTCAGACTAGAAATGAGAGGTAAATTTTTAATGGTGAGGGAAATTAATCATTGGAACAATTTATCAAGGTTCATGGTGGATTCTCCATCATCGACAATTTTTAAATCAAGTTTGGATGTTTTTCTAAAAATATGCTCTAGGAATAATTTTGGGGAAGTTCTATGGCCTATGTTATGGCCAGGTTCTGTAGCCATTATGATAGTGGTGCTTACAGGCCTTGGAATCTATGAATGGAATCTTGGGAGCTAGGAAACAGGAGTGACTAACAGGAGAGTTTTGCGAGGGAGTTCTCCAGTTGAAGGAGGAGCAATTACGTGACCCTTGGGATAAGTTTGTTGTCCGTAGTGTGTGTGTTTGTGTTTGGTGTGCTTGCTGCTTGACTGAAATATACCATGTGGTCTGTTTGTTTGGGGGACTGTGTGCTGAGCCTAGCGGCGTGCTAGGCAAGGCTGAGAGTTCCTTAATGAGGCTTTGATCCCTAAGCACTTTAGCACCCATCAACCCTTAACCAGGGAGTTGGGCTACTCAGGAAGATCAGGGCTTGCCTGGTGTGAGGGTTGCGGATCTCTCGAGACATCTAGATAGATGTGTGTAGTGCTGGGAGGAGCCGGTGGTCGTGGTACATGTAGGTACTAATGACATAGGGAAGAATAGGAGAGAGGTCCTGGAGGCCAAATTTAGGCTACTAGGTTAGAGATTGAAGTCCAGGACCTCCATGGTAGCATTCTCTGAAGTGCTTCCAGTTCCATGCTCAGGGCCAGTTAGACAGGCAGAACTGCAGGGTCTCAATGAGACAATGGTGTAGGGAGGAGGGGTTTAGATTTATTAGGAACTGGAGAAATTTTTGGGAAAGGGGGAGCCTATACAGGAAGGATGGGCTCTACCTAAAACAAAATGGACTCAGATTGCTGGCACTTAAAATTAAAAAGGTCATAGAACAATTTTTAAATTGAGGGTTGGGGAAAAGCCGACAGGTGCGGAGGAGCACATAGTTCAGACAGACACATCTCTTGGGGAGGATCTATTAATGGAGATTCTCTATGTCCTAGTAAGGAGGAGAGGCTGGAAGATGGATAAAATATGGGTAGGATCTGATGAGAAACTGTTAAATGAAAGAGGCCCATTCAATTACATCATGTAATGGCAGACAGCTAAAAAGTGACAAGTTTGTAAAGTGATTATATACAAATGCTAGAAGTCTAAATAATAAGTTGGGTGAACTAGAGTGCCTCGTATTAAATGAGGATATTGATATAATAGGCATCACAGAAACTTGGTGGAATGGGGATAATTAATGGGGCACAGTAATACAAGGGTACAAAATGTATCGGAAGGACAGAACAGGTTGTGCTGATGGGGGAGTGGCACTATATGTGAAAGAAAGTGTAGAATCAAATGAAGTAAAAATCTTAAATGAACCAAACTGTAGCATAGAATCTATATGGATAGTAATTCCAGGCTCTAACAATAAGAATATAGCAGTAGGGAATTATTACTGACCAGTATGGTAATAGTGACTGTGAAATGCTCCGGGAGATTAGAGAGGCTATAAAAATAAAAAACTCAGTAATAATCGGGGATTTCAACTATCCCCATATTGACTGGGTACATGTCACCTCAGTATGAGATGTAGAGATGAAGTATCTTGACGCCTTAAATGACTGCTTCTTGGAGCAGCTAGTCTTGGAACCCACAAGAGGAGAGGCAATTCTTGACTTAGTCCTAAGTGGAGCACAGGATCTGGTCCAAGAGGTGAATATAGGTGGACTGCTTGGTAATAGTGACCATAATATAATTAAATTTAACATCCCTGTGGTGGGGAAAACACCACAGCAGCTCAACACTGTGGCATTTAATTTCAGAAAGGGGGACTATACAAAAACAAGGAAAATAGTTAAACAGAAATTAAAAGGTACAGTGCCAAAAGTGAAATCCCTGAAAGCTGCATGGAAACTTTTTAAAGACATCATAATAGATTCTCAACTTAAATGTATAGCCCAAATAGAGGCTCAACTTAAATGTATAGCCCAAATTAAAAAACGTAGTAAGAGAACCAAGAGTGCCACCATGGCTAAACAACAAAGTAAAAGAAGCAGTGAGAGGCAAAAAGGCATCCTTTAAAAAATGGATGTTTAATCTTAGTAAAGAAAATAGAAAGAAGCATAAACTCTGGCAAATAAAGTGTAAAAATATAATTACGAAGGCCAAAAAGGAATTTGAAGAACATCTAGCCAAAGACTCAAAAAATAATAGATTTTTTTTTTAAGTACATCAGAAGCAGGAAACCTGCTAAACAACCAGTGTGGCCACTGGACGATCGAGGTACTAAAGGAGCACACAAGGATGATAAGGCTATTGCGGAGAAACTAAATGAATTTTTTGCTTCGGTCGTCTTGACTGAGAATGTGAGGGAGATTCCCAAACCTGAGCCATTCTTTTTAGGTGACAAATCTGAAGAACTGTCCCAGATTGAGGTGTCATTAGAGGAGGTTTGGGAACAAATTGATAAACTAAACAGTAATAAGTCACCAGGTCCAGATGGTATTCACCCAAGAGTTCTGAAGGAACTCAAATGTGAAATTGCAGAACTACTAACTATGTGGTTTGTAACCGATCATATTTAAATCAGCTTTTGTACCAAATGACTGGAGGATAGCTAATGTGACGTCAATTTTTAAAAAGGGCTCCATAGGTGATCCCGGCAATTACATGCTGGTAAGCTTGACTTCGGGAACACTGGTTGAAACTATAGTCAAGAACAAAATTGTCAGACACATATGAAACATAATTTATTGGGGAAGAGCCAACATGGTTTTTGTAAAGGGAAATCATGCCTCCCCAATCTACTAGAATTCTTTAAGAGGGTCAACAAGCATGTAGACAAGGGGGAATCCAGTGGATATTGTGTATTTAGATTTTCAGAAAGCCTTTGACGAGGTCCCTCACCAAAGGCTCTTAAGCAGAGTAAGCTGTCATGGGATAAGAAGAAAGGTCCTCTCCTGGATCAGTAAAAGATAGGAAACAAAGAATAGGAATAAACGGTCAGTTTTCAGAATGGAGAGAGGCAAATAGTGGTGTCCCGCAGAGGTCTGCACTGGGACGAGTCCTATTCAACATATTCATAAATGATCTGGAAAAAGGGGTAAACAGTGAGGTGGCAAAATGTTCAGATGATACAAAACTACTCAAGATAGATAAGTCCCAAGCAGACTGTGAAGAGCTTCGAAAGAATCTCTCAAAATTGGGTGACTGGGCAACAAAATGGCAAATGAAATTTAATGCTGATAAGTGCAAAGTAATGCACATTATAAAACATAATCCCAACTATACATACAAAATGATGGCGTCTATATTTGCTATTACAACTCAAGAAAGTGATCTTGGAGTCATTATGGATAGTTCTCTGAAAACATCCACTCCATGTGCAGTGGCAGTCAAAAAAAGCGAACAGAAATAATAGTTTTTTTTTTACCATCCCACTGCTCTTCATAGAGAGACACTGATCAAACTGTTTACTAGATATACATGTCTCTCATACTCTTAAATATATCTGCTGCACCAGCCAGAATGTTTAGTATCTGACAGATCTTCAGAGAAGAGTTTGGTAGAAACAGAACTGCCTGTCCAGTTTTATTTGATTCCTCTGACAACCCTAGCAAAACATTGACTATTTACAAATTATAAATTAAATTAAATGTTTCTTTTGATAGAGACAAAAAGTCTCTTGTGAATATGAATTGATATGAATATTAATTACAAGAACAGTTGTTTACCAGGAGAAGAAAGTGTTGGGCTTCCTTATTAAAGTGACATTCAATGTTTGAGCCTACACTTGGTCAATACAAAAAAAGTGTAATATATTTTAAATGTTTTTCTTGATCCTGAAAACTAAAAACAAATACAGAAAACTCCCACCACCAACCTAAACATTCTAAATAGAGAATCCTAAGGCTATGTTACCCATCTCCCTCCCTCTCCTCCCCCCCCCCCCCCCCCCAGTATTTCCTGCAAAGGCAATGATATAGGAGAGGAATAAAAACTACTGCTTGTGTCCAAAATCTGTTGGGAGGGAGATAGGCTGTGGCAACATGGATTCTTTGCCTACCCAATTCATTCCATGAAAGCTTATTCATATGAACAGGGTTCCATGGGCTTTGGGGCAGGAGGAAAGAGTGGTAGATTGTGCAAGCCATGTAGCCAGGAAAAAGTTGTTCTTCGTATTATCATTCCTCTGGAAATACTGAAAGGCTTCCCTAAAATGATGCTGTCACTGTCAAGATATATTTATACCAGCGCCCATCTATGTACCCTTGAAAACCACCTGACAGGATTTGGGACCTGTGAGGGAGGAGGGACAGCCATGCTGACTTAGATGAATGCTGTGGTCTCTGGAGGTAAGAAGAGAGCCTGGGCTTCTAACCATACCCCAGAATCTTCAGAGAAACCTCATGGATCTTGAGAATCTGCAGATTATTATTACAGTTATAACTCCAGCTGGCTCACTGTGTGGCAAACTCTGCCCCTGATCTCATGCTGTGGCAAACTTGATGGCATCAACGCTACAGAAATTTCAGTTTAACTTTGGTCCCTTCTGCAGGCTTTCTATGGTATGTCATGTTCTGGAGCCTTGCTTCTCATCCTGCCAACCTTTAATTTTGTAATCTGGGCATGCAGATGAGAGGTGACAGAAGCATATGCCATGTCTTCGCTCCACTTTTCCTTTGGGGTAATATTCAGATTATTTAGTATTCAAAATTTCAGTACTCTGCTTGCTTAGTACAATTGAGAAGAGAGGAATAGAGCTGTGAGAAGATTTTCAATGCTGGTATATCTGGTAAGTGTTTCTAAGTGTTTGCAAAATATATTGATTTTTGCAGTGACTTTTTCATTGAAGAGATAGGTAGTTTATGGAAGTGAGAATTGCTTTTGCTGCAGTAATGGCAGATATTCACTCTGGATCAAATTTGCAAATCCTTGTAAAAATATTCTAGAGAAGAGACTATGTGACTACTTCTGAAGCAAAAATTGGTTAGTCGCCTACAGCTATAGTCAGGCAGATCACAGGAACGTATGTCAGAATGTCGTTATCCTGTGATTACATGCATACTGAGAAGCCAAAATAAAATTGTTTACATCAACCTTGCTAATGTAACTTTATGTAAAATTGTCAAATGTGGCCAATTCTTCAAGTATCATTTACAGTCCAGCATCTGGATTTTTTTATAGAAATGTAGTATTGAAAAAAGGGGGGGGGGGCATAACTGTTTCAAGCCTATAGACTCTACCTTTGTAAGACCTGGGATGTCTTCCACCCAGATTCCTGGCCCTCAGAAAGGAATCCAACCCCTTCCACAGGAGCTACTACTTATAGTTGCCTGGTTAACACTGATCTAACTAGTGTGGGTTCACCCTTTTGTTGAAACCTTTCACAGCACGTTTTTTGAACAAGTAATACTTTCCGTTTAGGAGAGACTAGCAGCTGCAGCCTGAAGGGAGCTATTTTGTCTCCTTTTATATTATACATACATATAATGTTAAAACTATAACAGCTGTGGGCCCCACCTCCTTTTCTTACAGCTGACTAAGTAGTCTTGGTTTCTATTATGTTTTTCCCTTTCGTATTCCATCAGGAATGGCACATTTTCCTAGGATCCCAGTAGCATATGACCATTACACATAACATAATCTCTAATTGATATGGACCGCCACAGTAATCCACATCTATGCTATATAAAAGCTAGAGTACTGCAGTGCACTGTCTCTTAAAAGCACCCAGAAAGCTAATGCTTTGTCACTTTTGCCCTTGTTTTGCTCTCTACCCTGTATCCATCTATTTTGTTGGTGACATTAAGCAGATATTGCTGCTTCCAGTTCCATTACAGTGCAAATGCTGGGTCAGCAGGGATCCTCCCTCTGTTTTTCTTTTATCTGGTTGAAAAGTTGAATTAGTGTTGACTAGTGTGGGTCAAAGTGTTTATCTAGTCTGTGTTTTGTGTAATGCCTGGCTTTGCATCACTAACACTTAAGGCTAAATACAGTAAAAAGTTGCCCTGAAACATATGTGAACATTCAGTGTATAATCACCACCACAATCATACTCTTCCTTTGATAACTTGGATATTTTAATAGTACTCACATAAATGTAAAATATTTGCCTCCAAATGTTATTGTTCTGTTAGGTTTAGGAAGCTTCACCAATAAATAAAGCTATTGGGTAAAAAATTCCAATTGCTCACACCCAAAACCGATATTTTGGCAGTTCTCTACTCTTTAGGTTTTCCATAACCACCATCATTATTTTGAATAGTAACTTCAGTTTCTAACACATTATTCCTCCTGTCAGTGCAGTGCTAGTTACAGGAAAGTCCTACATTTTAATGAGGATTTAACTACTTTTTGAATCTCTCTGCACCAAAACTTGTAGGTTATAAATATGGATGGATTTAGGGCAGATCCATGGTCCCCAGATGGTCCCCAGCATGCAGAATTTCATCAGTGTTTTGATGCAGCAACATAAATGTCACAATTTCAGGTCTGGCAATGGGCTGACTTCATCTGTCCCTCTGTCATCTGTATTGGTGGGAAGCAGAGAGGTGCTGACCCACTAAAGAAAACATAGTGTGACTGTTAAACGCTAACCAAACAAGATCCACTTTGAAAATGTAAAAGCAGCAGTAAACACAAAGTTGGGAGCAGCTTGAAGCCCTGGGTGAGAGTATAAAACTACTGCACTATCCTGGATCAAGAGAAGAGTTTCTTGAGATAAGTCTAAAGGAAACTGAAATATTACAGGTCCTTTTTCTAGCATGACTGAACATGTGGTGAAGAAGAATAAAAAAATTACAAGTTGAGTATGAAAAATCAAGCATGTACCTGTCATACTAGGATTCTGTTCCTACCAAAGGGGGAAGGGAATGAGTTTGGGAAACCCTTCAGCTCCCACCAAAGAAAAATCCCACCAAAAGTAGAACTACATGTGTCAGCTAACATCATGACCATTCTTCTGTTTTATCCCCACCTGTCCTCCCTTGAGCCTCACTTTATTTTTACCCTTTCAAATGGTAAGCCCTTTCAAATGGAGCAAGAAATGTTGTCTTATGATTTTGGAAAGCATACAGCACATACTCTGTACTCCTCCATTATTTCTTCTGCTCTCCTAAGTGGGAAGTCTATTAGTCTCCCAAGAGAGAGCTTACTGAGCTATCCTACAGTATCTTTATTGTTGAAAGTCTTGTGCAAAGATAGGGGTCTTAAACTGGACTCTAAATGTGGCAAGGCTAAGGCTTGTCTTGATCTCCAGTGGCCGAGAATTCTGTAGCTGAAGGCCTTCCATTGTGAATGCCCAGCCCCAAAGTGAGCGAACATGTCAGAATGAGTCACGGTAAGAGGTGGTGACTGATAGGATCCTAAACCAGTGAGTGCTTTAAGGAACAGAGCACAGTCTTTGAAATTGGTCTGGAATTGGATAGGGAGACAGTATAGATATATGAAGCACCACTGAAATATACTTGTTGGTCTCTTATTGAGGAGGATGGCCAATGTGTGTATTGGCAACTTTCATCCATTCTGGTATACTGAGGGTGGATAAAAATGGTTTTAAAAAGGATTCTTTTAAATTTTAAATAGGTGGGTTTCTTTTAGAATTAACCTATTTAAAATTGACAACCTATGTTAAAGCCTACACACACACACACACACACTCTCTCTCTCTCTCTGTTTGCCAGAAATTGTGAGTGAGTGACAGGGGTGGATCACTTGATGATTACCTGTTTTTTCATTCCCTGTGGGGCACCTGGCATTGGCTACTGTCGGAAGACAGGATACTGGGCTAGATGGACCTTTGGTCTGGCCTAGTCTGGCCATTCTTATGTTCTTATATTAAAATCATTTGAATTAAATATAAAAAATATTAAGCGTTACATGTTTGTTGCCAAGTTTCATCCAAAGCCAAACCACTGAACTGGTGAAGTCCACTGGCTAAGCACCTGCAACCAGAGCTGATTGAAATGCTACAGCAGCTTTTGACAGCAGTAACCTCTTCTGCAGGTGCAGAGAGAGAATTTTTTCTTCATTTCAATGTATTCAACTAGTTCAGTTCAATGACTAGTTCATTCAAAGTTAAGAAACTAATGGGAGTTGAAAAAGCAGGAAAGCTTGTTTTCTTCTTGCAGTCTTTGACTAAAAACTAGATGTGAGAGGATGAGATGTGCCAATCTAAAATCTTGAAGGACATGGTGACCAGAAACAACCAGTTAAATTCACTAATTATAAATAATACTTCCTTTGTTTAATAACTGTTTTGCATTTAAAACGTTTGTTCCATTTTTTTCTTGTCTAGCACATTTACGTAGTTTCATTTTAATAATAATAATAATAATAAATTTAAAAAGCTATCTTTGTGCATTTTTAATTGATTTGAATACCTATCCAAATAGAGAATTTGTGTCAAGATAAGTAAAAAAGAATTAATCCTCTAGTAAACAAGAAATGCATCATTCACCATTTTCTAACATAATGGGGAAAATTGAGTCTTGTAAATTAAGCTATATATAAGGCCTTCTTGAATTGCAGGATGATCTTCAAATAATTACAGCTGAGTTAGAGACAAGATGTGGAAAATTGCGGAAAAGTAATAATGGACCTTTATTAATAGTGGTAATTTGGAAAAGCCATAGTAGTTCTTTTTGTTTAGCAAAAATTTGCTGGAACATATAAATGCTCAAGTACTATGTTATGCCTGCTAATTTTTTGGATAACCAGACATTTTTGCTGCAACTATATTACATTCATTTAAAAAAAAAAGTGACCAGTACAATATAAAATTCAGAAGACTAAAAGTCTTAACACAAGTGCTCTAGAAATCAAGTCCAGTCATGTTAGCCTTGTACATTTTATAGGCACTGAATGTTAGTGCAGTACTAATTGCATGCTCAAAATATATGCAAAATTGTGGACTGTGCAAAGTAAGCTAATTAAGATCAAAATTGCGGAGGAAACCTAATATTGCAGGATCTGCAATTTCAGCAATATCGTGAATGAAATAGTGCCTTAGCTACACAGTTATTTAAATAAATGTATATAGATATAGTATACCCTCCTGGTTAACGAACAGTAACACCAAACTAAGTGCAAAGGCTACATTTAGTTGCAAATCAAAATGTTTTAATGGTTATCAACCTTTCTTTAGGAAAATAACAAAAAAGTACTAAAGACTAACAGATGTATTGGAGCATAAGCTTTCGTGGGTGAATACTCACTTCATCAGACACATGTATTCACCCACGAAAGCTTATGCTCCAATACATCTGTTTAATCTTAAAGGACTCTCTGTTGCTTTTTACAGATCCAGACTAACACGGCTACCCCTCTGATAAAAAAGTACTAGACATATTAAAATCAATTATTCAAAGCAAGGTTTTCTGCTTGCCGGTTTAAATCATAATTAAAATCAGTGATTTATATCATAGAATAGAATCATAGAATATAAGGGTTGGAAGGGACCTCAGGAGGTCATTTAGTCCAACTTCCTGCTCAAAGCAGGACCAATCCCCAACTAAATCATCCCAGCCAGAGCTTTGTCAAGCTGGGCCTTAAAAACCTCTAAGGAAGGAGATTCCACCACCTCCCTAGGTAACCCATTCCAGTGCTTCACCACCCTCCTAGTGAAAAAGTTTTTCCTACTATCCAACCTAAACCTCCCCCACTGCAACTTGAGACCATTACTCCTTGTTCTGTCATCTGCCACCACTGAGAGCAGTCTAGATCCATACTCTCTGGAACCCCCTTTCAGATAGTTGAAAGCAGCAGAATCCCCCCATTCTTCTCTTCTGCAGACTAAATAATCCCAGTTTCCTCAGCCTCTCCTCATAAGTCATGTGTGCCAACCCCCTAATCATTTTTGTTGCCCTCTGCTGTACTCTTTCCAATTTTTCCACATCCTTCTTGTAGTGTGGGGCCCAAAACTGGACACAGTCAGGGGCGGCTCCAGGCAGCAGTGCACCAAGCGTGTGCCTGGGGCAACAAGCCGCAGGGGGCGGCATGCCGGTTGCTGTGAGGGCGGCAGTCAGGCTGCCTTTGGCGGCATGCCTGCGGGAGGTCCGCTGGTCCCGCGGCTTTTGCGGCAATTCGGTGGCGGGTACGCTGAAGGTGCAGGACCGGCGGACCTCCTGCAGGCATGCCGCCGAATCCGCGTTACCAGCGGACCTCCCTCAGGCATGCCGCCGAAAGCCGCCTGACTGCCGTGCTTGGGGTGGCAAAATACATAGAGCCGCCCCTGGACACAGTACTCCAGATGAGGCCTCACCAATACCGAAGAGAGGGGAATGATCACGTCCCTCGATCTGTTGGCAATGCTCCTACTTATACAGCCCAAAATGCCATTAGCTTTCTTGGCAACAAGGGCACACTGTTGACTCATATCCAGCTTCTCGTCCACTGCAACCCCTAGGTCCTTTTCTGCAGAACTGCTGCCTAGCCATTCAGTCCCTAGTCTGTAGCAGTGCATGGGATTCTTCCATCCTAAGTGCAGGACTCTGCACTTGTCCTTGTTGAACCTCATCAGATTTCTTTTGGCCCAGTCCTCTAATTTGTCTAGGTCCCTCTGTATCCTATCCCTACCCTCCAGTGTATCTATGATTCCTCCCAGTTTAGTGTCATCTGCAAACTTGCTGAGGGTGCAATCCACGCCATCCTCCAGATCAGGGGTCGGCAACCTTTCAGAAGTGGTGTGCTGAGTCTTCATTTATTCACTCTGATTTAAGGTTTTGTGTGCCAGTAATACATTTTAATGTTTTTAGGAGGTCTTTTTCTATAAGTCTATAATATATAACTAAACTATTGTTTACTTTACATACAACAAGGTTTTTAATGTTTAAGAAGCTTCATTTAAAATTAAATTAAAATGCAGAGCCCCCCAGACCGGTGGCCAGGACCCGGGCAGTGTGAGTGCCACTGAAAATCCGCTCGCGTGCCACCTTTGGCACGCGTGCCATAGGTTGCCTACCCCTGCCCCAGATCATTAATGAAGATATTGAACAAAACCAGCCCCAGCACTGACCCTTGGGGCACTCTGCTTGATACCAGCTGCCAACTAGACATGAAGCCATTGATCACCTGTTGAGCCCGATGATCTAGACAGCTTTCTATCCACTTTATAGTCTATTCATCCAGCCCATACTACTTTAACTTGCTGGCAAGAATACTGTGGGAGACCGTATCAAAAGCTTTGCTAAAGTCAAGGAATAACATGTCCACTGCTTTCCCCTCATCCACAGAGCCAGTTATCTCATCATAGAAGGCAATTAGGTTAGTCAGGCATGACTTGCCCTTGGTGAATCCATGCTGACTGTTCCTGATCACTTTCCTAAGAACATAAGAATGGCCATACTGGGTCAGACCAAAGGTCCATCCAGCCCAATATCCTGTCTGCCGATAGTGGCCAATGCCAGGTGCCCCAGAGGGCGTGAACCTAACAGGTAATCCTACTATCCATCTCCACTCTCTGACAAACAGCGGCTAGTACACCATTCCTTACCCATCCTGGCTAATAGCCATTAATGGACTTAACTTCCATGAATTTATCTAGTTCTCTTTTAAACCCTGTTATATTCCTAGCCTTCACAACCTCCTCAGGTAAGGAGTTCCACAGGTTGACTGTGCGCTGTGTGAAGAAGAACTTCCTTTTATTTGTTTTAAACCTGCTGCCCATTAATTTCATTTGATGGCCCCTAGTTCTGATATTATGGGAACAAGTAAATAACTTTTCCTTGTTCACTTTCTCCACATCACTCACGATTTTATATACCTCTATCATATCCCCCTTAGGGCATGGCTACACTTGCAGATGTAGAGTGCTTTGAGTTAAATCAGCCTTCGTAGAGTGCAGTAGGGAAAGCGCTGCAATCTGTCCACACTGACAACTGCAAGCGCACTGGTGTGGACACATTAGCACCTCTTGCAATGGCCACAGAGAGCAGTGCATTGTGGTAGCTATCCCTGCATGCAAGTGGCTGCACCGTGCTTTTCAAATGGGGAGGTGGGGTGGGGTGGAGTGTGACAGGGAGTGTGTTGTGTGTATGTGGGGGGAGAGAGAGTGGGTTTTGGGGGGGGGCTGAGAGCATGTCAGCATGCTGTCTTGTAAATTCAGACAGCAGCAGACCCCCCGCTCCTCCCCACCTCTCTCTCTCTCTCTCTCTCATGCACAGAATTCCACAGTAATGGTTGCTTTGTCTCGGAGCAGATAAGCATGCTGGCTGTCAGAAACGGAGCTTTCAAAGGGCATAGCCACATTCCTGCAGTGATTCCAAAACAATGACCAAAGTGGCCACATGACTTAAGGGGATTATGGGACGTTTCCGGAGGTTGATCAGAGTGCAGTAATGCAACACCTTGTTCACACTGACACCCGGGCGTTTCAGCCAAGGCGCACCAAGCGTTAATCTTCTTGCCAAGGTGGAGTAACAGGAGCGCTCTAGCCTTGGAGTCAGAGCGCTCTACGTGCCTTGCCAGTGTGGACAGGTAGTGAGCTAGGGTGCCCGGGGCTGCTTTAATGCACTCTAACTCGCAAGTGTAGTCAAGCCCTTAGTCTCCTCTTTTCCAAGCTGAAAAGTCCTAGCCTCTTTAATCTGTGTTCATATGGGACCCGTTCCAAACCCCTAATCATTTTAGTTGGCTTTCTCTGAACCTTTTCTAATGCGGAGACCACACCTGTACAGAGTATTCAAGATGTGGGCATACCATGGATTTATATAAGGGCAATAAGATATTCTCTGTCTTATTCTCTATCCCTTTTTAAACTATTCCTAACATCCTGTTTGCTTTTTTGACTGCCGCTGCACACTGCGTGGACGTCTTCAGAGAACTATCCATGATGACTCCAAGATCTCTTTCCTGATTAGCTGTAGCTAAATTAGCCCCCATCGTATTGTATGTATACCTCTCCTCGAAGTGCTTCAAAATTGATTCCTTGAGGACTACATTAGCCCTTTTCCAGTCATCCGGGACCTCCCCCAATCGCCATGAGTTTTCAAAGATAGTGGCCAATGGCTGCAATCACATCAGCCAACTCCTTAAGCACCCTCGAATGCAGTGCATCCGGCCCCATGGACTTGTGCTCGTCCAGCTTTTCTACATAGTCCTGAACCACTTCTTTCTCCACAGAGGGCTAATCACCTCCTCCCCATACTGTGCTGCCCAGTGCAGTAGTCTGGGAGCTGACCTTGTTCGTGAAGACAGAGGCAAAAAAAGCATTGAGTACCTTAGCTTTTCCACATCCTCTGTCACTAGGTTGTCTCCCCCATTCAGTAAGGGACCCACACTTTCCCTGACCACCTTCTTGTTGCTAACATACCTGTAGAAACCCTTCTTGTTACTCTTAACATCCCTTGCTAGCTGCAACTCCAATTGTGATTTGACCTTCCTGATTTCACTCCTGCATGCCTGAGCAATATTTTTATACTCCTCCCATGTCATTTGTCCAAGCTTCTACTTCTTGTAAGCTTCTTTTTTGTGTTTAAGATCAGCAGGGATTTCACTGTTAAACCAAGGTGGTTGCCTGCCATATTTACTATTCTTTCTATACATCGGGATGGTTTGTTCCTGCAACCTCAATAAGGATTCTTTAAAATACAGTCGGCTCTCCTGGACTCCTGGTTCCCCCTCATGTTATTCTCCCAGGGGATCCTGCCAGTCAGTTCCCTGAGGGAGTCAAAGTCTGCTTTTCTGAAGTCCAGGGTCCGTATTCTGCTGCTCTCCTTTCTTCCTTTTGTCAGGATCCTGAACTCGACCATCTCATGGTATCTGCCTCCCAGGTTCCCATCCACTTTTGCTTCCCCTACTAATTCTTCTCTGTGAGCAGCAGGTCAAGAAGAGCTATGCCCCTAGTTGGTTCCTCCATCACTTGCGCCAGGAAATTGTCCCCTACACTTTCCAAAAACTTCCTGGATTTTCTATGCACCGCTCTATTGCTCTCCCAGCAGATATCAGGGTGATTGAAGTCCCCCATGAGAACCAGGGCTGTGATCTAGTAACTTCTGTTAGTTGCCTGAAGAAAGCCTCGTCCACTTCATCCCCTTGGTCTGGTGGTCTATAGCAGACTCCCACCATGACATCACCCTTGTTGCTCACGCTTCTAAACTTAATCTAGAGATTCTCAGGTTTTTCTGCAGTTTCATACAGGAGCTCTTTAATTTATCTTTAATATCGCTTTAATTTAAATCAATCCACCTTGTGTATAATACTTTTCAGTAATCTAGGCTGGATGTGGCAAATACTGTGGATGGGTCTGTATCTTAAAGGAAAGGCACCTGACTCTCTCTTTGGCATTTCTGGCTACTGCTGTCTGAACATCCATGAGCAGTTAAGGTCCAATATGGCTCCCAAGACTGCACTACTCTGACAATCTGGGGACCAGTGCCCTCAGTATAGGCTGAAGTCATTGCTGTAGCCAGTTTTTTTTAAAGTGCTTCCACTAGCACTACCTCCGTTTGATTATGAGCCAGCTGCTTTTCATCCAGTTACTTATTTCTCTCAGACACTGTGATGGTAGGCTGTCTACCTTTGTTGTGAATTAAAGGGAATTGGAGCTCATCTGCCTACTGTTGTCACTGAAGCCTTAACATTTTGTATTGGGGGAATACACACATCAAATAGAAGCAGGGGTAGATAAAGGCCTACAGAACTCCATGTGATAAAGCTCCCTGGAAAGAGAAGCAGCTATCCTACCCTCGGGTTTTGGAGAGGGAGCTCTATTGGTTTTTGGTTTATCAGCTTGATTGTATTTTCTAAGATATGGCCAAGTTGTCAAGAGCCCTTTTGTTGTCTATAAATTGTATGAAACGGGTGCAACTACCCATGCCAGGCTATGAAGGTGAGTCATTGGCACCTTGTGATCAACTCTCAAAAACCATGGATATATCTAACAGAATTAGCATGACATTTGCCTACTATCTATGGCTGTATGATCATCTGTCAACACATGGAAAGAGTGTAAGATATTGGTGGTGTTCAAGTGCTGCTTGAATAAACTAGCCACCACTTCCTGCATAGGCTTCTCCTAGAAGAGGAGGTTTGAGAAATAGTTTCTGTGTACCCTGAATATGATTGTAATCTTTCACCTGACAAAACTTTACAGAAGTAATTCTCATCCCCTACTGACCCCAAAACTCTCCCCCCATGTACAAACTTGAATACTGTTTTCTTGGTTACTATTTTTATTTACAATATATTTTAGCACTATGTTACTATGTTCTTTCAGGGGTTTATAACTTGCTTTTTACATGTTGATGCTCTCATTTCATTATTGATGTTTGAAGAGATAATTAAGATTAGAAATTACCCAGATGCTAAAAAAACACCCAGTAATTTTCTGTTTAGTAGTATGGGAGCTGTTGCATCTATTTTTAAAACCACCCACCAAAGTTGTTAGGTTTTCTTCTGACTTGAAGCACATAATATCTGTTGGAACAAAAATAATACTTCCTTAATGGGTTTATGGGGGGGAGGGAACCCAAACCAAAACAAAAATCAGTCTTTTCCCTCTCTCTCCCCCCCCCCCCCCCAAAAAAAAAAAATTCTTGGTAATTTAGTCAGGAAGTAAAACAGAAGAGGTCTCTTGAAAAAGGATTCCTAATCGGGGAGAGGGAGGGAAAGTAACTATTACCAAGAAGAAAATGAGGAAGTATAAATGAGTTTCATATATTGTCTATTTTTAATGTATATGTCAGATAAAGTGACCAAGGAAGGAAACTCGTGTTGTTTTAATTATTTTTATGTTGATGTTGATATACAGTCTGAGTGGTGACAATATTCTGAGCTCTGTACAGGTTATAAACTAGACAGGGTTCCTGATCCAAGTAGTCCACAGTGTAATGAAACTGACATAACATGAAGGTCCTGAACAAAATTTCAGAGGGGACAGACATTGGTCTGAGGAAAGTATTATTTAACTATGAGAGAGATTTGGATAAGGCCCATGAAATAGAAAACTTTTTTTTCACTGTTCTATAAGATAGTGATCTATCAAAATTTGCTTAATATTTAAGCTGTTATCTTTTAAAACAAAGTAAACCTGCAAGCTAGTAATAGGCAGATATAAAACAGATATATTTTTGTGTGACAGGCAGCAGGTTTAAAATACCTAGAGTTTGATTCTCTGCTCAGGTGTAGTGGAGATAGGTGCTGCAGGAAGTGGCTGGGTGACTCGCTGATCCTCTTGGTCACCTGCTGGTCACCCACTATAAATTAAATCTGTAGGAGGGCTTGGCTCGGCTCGCTCTCTGCACTACTCATGATCTGCCTTTCCCCTGCAATGCCCCTAACACATCCTCTCCATCTGCTTTCACCAATGATGGAAGGAGAAGCTGGCTCAAGAGGTGGTGGACATTTCCTCTGCTAGTAAAAGTTCCCTAGGCACAAACTCTGGCTGCGGACTTTAGAACACTGAAGAATCTAGTCTCCCTGAAACCACAGTTCAAATCCCAAAGATTCATCCCCTGGCTCTATAAAGGGTGATAAGTTGAGTTGCATGTACATACTGTGTGTAGATCTTTGATTCCATAAAAGCTAATATCTTGTCTTCTTTGTGTGGATGTTAGGGCAAGGCTTTTAGCTGGGTGCTCATAATTCATATTCAAACACTTAAATAAGTGGTTTGATTTTTCAAAAGTGCTGAGCACCCAGCAGTTTCTTTTCAAGTCAGTGAGGGCCACAAAATGCTTTGCTCTTTTGAAATATTGGGCCATTTCTTTAAGTACCTAAATATGGATTTAAGGGCCTAACTTAGGCTGCCAGTTTGCATACTAGTTTACTACTTGGCTGCCACCCTCCAGAAAACAAATGGCTGCCTTTCAGCAGTGTTTTATTTCTCAGTCTCTGAAGCATTTTGGGATGAAAAGTGCAATAAAAATGTACATTATTATTTTTAAAGTTTATTTTATTTATTGTAGGATCAGACTGAAGAATTCAATAAACTTTAGTTTTCATTCCCTTTGTATCCACCTTGGAGATGTCACACAGATAAAGTCCCTTTATCCCTTAGCAAAGAAAATCCCCCTTCTTGCTCAGGTTAAACTGATTATGTGTCTACAGCAGGAATTTACACTGATCCCTAGTTAATTAAATAGGAATGAGATCATTTGGCTTCATTGTGAGGATAGTAAGGCTGTCTTCTCTGGTTTATCAGACACAGCACCTCCTTGTTCCTTTGCTCCCACAATTGTTTCCATTCCTGGTTTTTAATCACATCATACAATTATAGTTAAAACTAAAGCAGGCAGTAGATTAAAAGGCTTGAGGAGGAAAAAAACAGCTTTGCTTTGTGTACCTTTAAAACTTTTGAAAATAGTTCTGGTTCATCTAACACTTGTGCCCTGAAAACAGTGGAAAGAAACTGACATGAGTATGTTTTCTTATGGGTCAAGTTTAGTTACATAAACCTATAGACCTAAAAAACTTAAAAGTCACTCACCCACTCTTGTAAACGTTGGTAAGCTTTTTTTGCACCTGAAAGTAATATTCACTCTCTTCTCCTGCCACGTTATGTTTTTGTTCACATTTGAATATGTAACTCCTGCAAGATTTTGTGAGGGTTTTAGCTAATATTTGTAATATGCTTTGAAGATGCAAAGCATTACAGAAAATATTGAGTAGTAGTATATGTAACTGAAGTTGTTGGTAGAATTTAGCATTATGTAGTGATTGTGATATCCCTGTGTTATGTAAATTTGTTTAAAACGAACACATTATAAAATACTTGTCTTAAAAATCATTTATTTTGCTTACCTGTAATTTCAGATAATGGAGGACAGACTTTGGGAGGTGGAAATAACTGGCCTCTAAGAGGAAGAAAGTGGACGCTCTGGGAAGGAGGAGTGAGAGGAGTAGGATTTGTTGCAAGTCCTTTACTGAAACAGAGGGGAGTAGAAAGTCATGAACTGATCCACATCTCTGACTGGCTGCCGACTCTAGTAAATCTTGCTGGGGGACATATAAACAGCACTAAGCCTCTGGATGGCTTTGATGTGTGGAAAACTATCAGGTAACTTGCATTTCAAATAACTGTGTCAGAATCCTGCTAAGATAAGAGTTTTATCAGCAAGAGCAACAGACCTGAAATTGGGAGAAACAGAGACATATATTTGATCCTAAATAAGATTGAAAAAAGTAATTTGCTAAATAAAAGGAGAGGTTTAAATCCATACACATTTTTCCTCCAGGAGGAGAACAGGAATGAAGAATTCAGAGTAGCAGCCGTGTTAGTCTGTATCCGCAAAAAGAACAGGAGTACTTGTGGCACCTTAGAGACTAACAAATTTATTAGTGCATAAGCTTTCGTGGACTACAGCCCACTTCTTCGGATGCATACCGAAGAAGTGGGCTGTAGTCCACGAAAGCTTATGCTCTAATAAATTCGTTAGTCTCTAAGGTGCCACAAGTACTCCTGTTCTTTTTGAGGAATGAAGAAAGCACCATTAATGAAAGATGCCAGTAATGTTACTTAATGCATCTCTGGAAGATGTGCTCAGATGCCATGATGACAGATGTAGCATGATAACCTGAATAGAATGGAAGAGAATAGATTACTTACACATTTTTAACAATGAGGGTGATTAACATTTAGAACAAACTACCAATTGAAATGGTGGATTCTCCATCCGCTGGTGTCTTCAAATCAAGACTGGATGCCTTTCTGGACATTGCACTTTAGTCATAGGCAAGGTATTGGTCTCAACACTGGGGTAACTGGGTGAAATTTAATGGCCTGTGATATATAGGATGTCAGACAGGATGATAGAATTGTCCCTTCTGCCCTTAAACTCTATGAATATAGAATTAGCTCTTGCTAAATGTTTATTTAGTCCTTTGTTCTTCCAAAGATATAATTCCCTGAGGTTTATCCTACCACACATGGGTTATGGAGCTCTCAGAATCTGGGCTTCTGCATGTATTAAAAGCCCTTGGCACTTTTTTTTGCAAGAGTAGGAGTTTTCCTGGTGACCTTGGTCTAAATTCCTTTATTCCTCCCTTTTATACTTTCATGCTATGTGCTAGCTAGCTGCCTAAATTCCATTCCCTCCCTCCTAAGGAGTGGCTTCATTTCAGTGATATTTGAATATAGTTTTGAGTCACTTAAGGACCATTCAAGATGCTAGCTACATAGCAAGGTAAAATAGTGCTACAATTAAATCAGAGGCTGGACTTTCTAATTCCTACATACCAAACATTGCAGATTTAATGCTTTGTGTATTAGTTATTGTTTATAATGCTTAAAGTTTTTGGTCCAACTATTAATTTTGGTAAAAGCCTTTCAGTATTATGGGGGACTCTGTGTGTGGGTATTGTATTTCAATAACAGAAATTATAAAACAGAAACTGTATAGATGTCTCCCCAACAAACTGAGATTGTTAAAACTAAAGCTGAGCGCCTTTTCCTTTTAATACCTCCCCACTTCCCACATTTTGCAACTTTAACAGCCTCCACCACCGAGATACAACATAGCCAGCTAACACACATTGAAACGTGTTAGTTTGCACCTTGGTGGTACTTTTCAGTCATGTTAAGCTAACATTCTAGAGCTAACATGACTGATAAATCCATTCCTTTTGCCCATCAAGATAAGGTCCTTGAGGTAGATTTGATACTGATATCAGCACTTGGGGCACATTTGCTCATCTTCAACATCTTTTTTGGTAAAAATCTAATTAATGCAACTGATCCTATTCTTTTTGATATAGGTTCTTAAACTGTAGTCATCCATATGGTAGGGTTACCATATTTCAGCAAGCAAAAAAGAGGACGGGAGGAGCCCCGCACCCGTCCTGCCCTAGCCCCGCCCCTGCCCCACCCACTTCCCGCCCCCCTCAGAACCCCCAACCCTCCCCCCCCGCTCCTTGTCCCCTGACTGCCCCCTCCTGGGACCCCTGCCCCTAACTGCCCCCCAGGACTCCACCCCCTACCTAAGCCTCCCTGTCTCTTGTCTCCTGACTGCCCCCTCCTGAGACTCTCCCCCCGTCCTAACTGGCCCCCTAGGACCCTACCCCCTACCTGTACCCTGACTGCTCCAACCCTTATCCACACCCCCACCCCCAGACAGACCCCTGGGACTCCCACGCCCCATCCAACCACTCCCCACCCCCTGACAGCCCCCCCCCCAGAACTCCCGACCCATCTAAACCCCTCTGCTCCCTGTCCCATTGACTGCTCCAATCCCTCTCCCCACTCCTGCCCCCTGACTGCCCCCTCCCAGAACTCCCAACCCCCCCCTTGCTCCTTGTCCCCTGACTGCTGCTTCCTGGGACCCCTGCTCCAAACTGCCCTCCAGAACCCCACCCCCTACCTAAGCCTTCCTGTTCCTTATCCCCTAACTGCCCCTTCCTAAGACCCCCCTCCCTAACTGCTCCCCAGGACCCTACCCCCTACCTGTACCCTGACTGCCCAAAAACTTATCCACACCCTCCCCCAGAAAGCCCCCCCCCGAACTCCCGACCCCCCCCCCCGGTCTCTTGACTTCCCCATCCAAAACCTCCCTGCCCCTTCTCCAACCCCCTGGCCCCCTTGTTGTTGGCCTTCACCTAATGTCTCTGTGAACTTGCTCAGGAAGGACCTGAGCCGTTTGTCCCCGCACGCTGGCTGGCAGGGGAGGAGGAGCGGGGGAGGAGCTCCAGACTGCCGGAGGCGATCTGCGAATGCAGGGAGGGAGGGAGTGATCTCTGCTGCAGGGGAGAGGAGGAGGGGTCTCTCTGGCTGTCGGAGCCCCATGTAAGTGGCACCATCCGGCCGGCTGACCTGTTAGCCGCGCGCGCTCTGCATGGGTGGGGGGAGGAAGTCCGGACATTTACAAATTCCCCCTGGACGCTATTTTTAGCTCAAAAATCCAGACATGTCCGGGGGAATCCAGACGAATGGTAACCCTACCATATGGTATCTGAGTGCATTCTAGTAGCGTGTTAAGCAACGTGACTACCACCTGTCACATGTGGTTCTATCTCTTTCTCTCTCCCCAGGGGAAAAATTGTGTGGGCAGCATAGGTTTTTCGGTGGGGTTTTGTTTTAAACAAAACCCTACGTTGTATATGTCAGATGGATAGGTCAAAAAAATGCACCTTGCACTTGGAGCAGTAGATGTGAAGGTTTATGATGGTCTTTAGTTTTGGTGAGTTTGCCAGTCTCAGATTGGCCTCCAAGAATCTGTGCCATCTGCACAAATGAGCTTTAGCCTTACGGTTGAAGGTTTCATTGAGTCAAGAGTTCCGTTGTCTACCACTATTTTGATTCTGGAACTTTAGGGAATCTTTTAGATATGCTGGCCCCAGACCCAGGGCCGGCTCTAGGCACCAGCAAAACAAGCTGGTGCTTGGGGCGGCACATTTTTAGGGGCGGCATGGCCGGCGCCAGAATGCCACCCCTAAAAATGTGCCCCGGCCGCCCTAGCTCACCTCCGCTGCTGCGGCCACGGCGCGCGAAACAGCTGATTCGCACGCCGCTACTCGCCCTCCCTCCCAGGCTCTCAAACCTGGGAGGGAGGGGGAGCAGTGGCGCGCGAATCAGCTGTTTCGCGCGCCGCGGCGGCTCGGGGTCTCCCCCTCCCTCCCAGGCTCTCAAACCTGGGAGGGGGGGAGATCCCGAGCGGCCACGGCGCGGTGCCGCTTCTCTCCCTCCCTCCCTCCTAGGTTTGAGAGCCTGGGGGGAGGAGGCAGGGCTGGGGATTTGGGGAAGGGGTGGAGTTGAGGCGGGGCTGGGGGTGGGATAATTAAATAAGGGGGGGGTGGCCAAAATTGTTTTTGCTTTGGGCGGCAAAAATCCTAGAGCCGGCCCTGCCCAGACCATTAAGGACTTTGAGGATAAGGCCAAAGACCTCGCAATTGACTAGATATTCTATGGGAAACCAGTGTAGAAAGCGCAGGACAGGTCTGATGTGCTCACAGTAGCCTGTGTTGCTGAGGAGATGTGATGCAGCATTCTGTACCCACTGAAGTTTCCCAAGGGCTGATGGCTTCATGCCCAAGTATACTGCATTGCTGTACTCTACACAGAAGGTGAAAAAGTGTAATTGAGGCCAGGTCATTGTCTACTAGGACAGGATGAGTCTGCTAGCCAGCCAGAGATAGTAGAAAGTGTGTGTTATAGCAAATGCTGCTATGTGAGAGCTCAGCATCAGCAAGGAATCTAGGAGCATTCCTCAACTACAGACTGAATGGCTCAGGTAGGGGTGTGTGTGTGTGTGTGTGTGTGTGTGTCTTCAACTAAAGGAGACTGCACTGTGGCTGCAAACTCTTGAAAGTGCTTTCCTCTGCCCATCAGTACTAGTGCTTCTCCCTTGCTTGGGTTCAGCTTTAATCAGCTGTTCCTCATCCCTGAGCAGATCTTGTCCAAATTTTGGGTTATCTTGGTGATATGATCACACATAGTGAAGGATAGGTAGAGCTGTGTGTCATCTGCATATTGCTGGCACTTGAACCCATGTCACCTTACCAGTTCACCTTGTGGCTACCTGTAATGTTTAATAGGACCTAGAGAGACCTGGTGACCCCAGATTATTTTAATTTTGCCAAATTGGAGGCCTCGTTCCCAATATTACCCTTCATAGAAGAAATTAATATAGTTTCTGTGAATAGATCAAATTTCAAGATTGTAGCTCAAAAGATCAGTTGAATGTTGGACCAAAAGGACTTTAATGACATCTAATAGAAAGTTCAAATCTGTTGATTTTTAGTGCTTAGTGGCCTATAATGGATGGAAATAGCTAGAATCTTTTTTTTAAAAAAAAGGTAATTTGGAAAATGGAAATTAAGTGCCAGTCAGTTACTATATTACAAGTCAATGTGTGACAGTACAGTATAGGAGAGGTTCTCCGCCTTTTTCTTTCTGAGGCCCCCCAATATGCGATAAAACCTCCATGGCCCACCTGAGCCACTGCAACTGTTTTTCTGCATATAAAAGCCACGGCAAGCATTACGGGGCAGCAAGCAGGGCAGTTGCCCAGGGCCCCACGCCACAGGGGGGTCCGAAAAGCTAAATTGCTTAGGCTTCGGCTTCAGCCTCGGGTAACGGGGCCCAGGGCTTCAGCCCCATGTGGTGGAGGTTTGGCTTTCTATCCTGGGCCCCAGCAAGTCTAATGCCAACCCTGCTTGGCGGAGCCTCTGAAACCTGCTGGCAGCCCCCCAGAGGGCCCTGGGCCCCTGGTTGAGAATCACTACAGTATAGTATGTTGGAAGATTAGCATATATTGTGTAATAGCAGTTAATCTTAAAAAGTAAACATTCTTAATCTGTAGACTTTGTCTACAACTGCTTGTGACATAGGAAAGGAAATAATTTAAAATTACATTCTTAAATACTAAAAGTTATGTATGATCCCACAGACAAAATATTTGTTGGGAAAAGATTATCACAGCTAGTTGCACTGTGATACAAATTGAAGCAGAAGAAAATGATGTCTTAAGTGAAGCATGTCATAATATTTTTTCCAATATACATACAAAAAAATTTAAGGAAGTGTGAGGAAATGTGATCCAGGAAAATACAATATGTGCAAGACGTAAAAAAAAAAAAAAAAAAAAGAGAGAGAGAGAAAGAGAACAAAAACGTCCTTAGTGACACCAGGTCATTACCAAAAACAAGACAAACACATTTACTCTGGAAAACCTTGGACTTCTTCCCAAGGCTACTTTTTGCCTAGTTTAAATGAAACTCTGTTCTGTTAAAGTTCCTATACAAATGTTGTATTCAAATTCACCAATAAACAATAACCTTTCATTATGCTTTAAAAATACACCATGGTTGAAAATAGAAGGCCGTACTCTTGGCTGGCATAAATTAGCCTTTGATTTCTACAGACGTACATCAGTTTATATCAGCAGAGAATCTGCCCCACAGAATACAGTTCTGCTGTTTTTATATAAACAAAATTCCCTTTGAAGATAATCAGAGTTTCGCCTGCATTAAGAACACACAACTGAGCTGGTAGTGGAACACACTATAATAGTCCCCACAAAAAACCCCTCTTCCTATAAGTGTAAGTAAGTGTGTGTGTGTGTGTGTAAGTGAGAGAGAGAGAGCATGCAACTTAATAGAACATTGTACCTTAAAAACAAATATCCTAAAGCCAGAGAATTCTAAGCTATGTTTATATATTTTTTTTAAATCTAATCACTAGAAAATACCGAAATACAAAGATATGGAGTCTGAGAACCTTAGTTGAGCCTTCATATCCTTGCTGTCTTGTGCACTCAATAAGTGTCCCTGACAAAAACTACAGTATCCAGCTGCTAGCTGGATAACTTGCTGAAGCTGTCCTGTGAGGTGCTAAGCCACATAGCAGTTGAGATCTGTAACTGGGAAGTGTGATGGGGTGTCTGCCCCACACTGTTGGAGAAAGTGTTAAAATCAGCCCTGGGGAGGCTGCACAGCAGACAGCCAATCAGAGAGGAGCTGCAGTGAGCAGCCAATCAGGGCAGAGGAGGCAGCTCCCTCTTGGGAGCCCAGGGAGAAGGACTGGGTCCCTGAAGGGTTGAGGGACAGAGCAATGCTGGGCTGAGTCAGGGGAGTGAGAGGGAGCTCAAACCTGACTGGCTGAAAGACTGAGGCCCTGATACAGGGGCAGAGAAGGTGCTAGGGCTACGGGGAAGTGGCCCAGGGAAACGGACGGCGAGGGTTGAAGGATACGCAGCGCATGACTGCCACATAGAGGGTCCCTGGGTTGGGCCCTGGAGTAGTGGGTGGGCCCGGGTCTTCCACCCCCCTCGCTCCCATATGTCATGGAGGGGAATGGCCAGTGAAGGGCTGCAGTTTGCCACTGCGGCAAGTAGCTAGAAGCTTGGGCTTCAGTCGGCCACGGAGGCGAGTGGCTGGACAGAGGACTGCTATTCCCCAGGGGGAGGGGGAGGAATGGAATGGAGCACAGCCACAGGGCTGTGTCCTGAAGAGGATGCCACGATCCTTGAGACAACACGGATCCAGAGCAGAAGTGACGGTGGCGAGTCGCCTCCGGAGGAGGGCGCCCTGTGAAAAGACTGAGCTAATTCCCAGAACGACCAGTAGGAAGTGCCACGGTGGTGAATCCCACCCCATTATAGATGGGGTGACCGCTTTCTAGAGGTTTTAAGCCCTATAGAAATGGAGTTTAGGAGCCCCAACTGGCAGCCATCTCCTTGTGCAGGTATCCACTTGCTTCCCCTAGAAAGATGCTTCTCCCCTTTTCCCCCTTGTGTTATAGCATTTCCCCCTGCTTCTGCAGCTGGTCACATTCCAAAAAGAGCTCCTAAGTCTTCCTGGACTGCTAGATTTCTGCTACTGTGTAAATAATGTGCATTGGTTATACATTCTCTCACTTTGTAGTGTATTTAGAATTATTTAAATAATACCAAAAGTTATTGAATGATTTCATAATCAATTAATAGTGCTGCAGAATTTAAATTAGGGACCCTTGGCACCTACAATTCTTCTTCGAATGATGGTCCCTATGTGGATTCCGAATGTGGGTGCGTATGCGTGCCGTGCGCTGGAGCCAGAACTTTGCATAGTAGTATCCATTGACCCCACGTGCATTGAGAGCATGGTGCGACCGAGGCTTTAAGACGCTGTGTGGGTTGATGCCGCTCCAGTTCCCTCTTACTGCTGCATGGCCAGAGTTGGAACCTCTCGGTGCTCTTAGCTCGCTAAGAGAACTGCCCTTCATTTTTGCTCTGTATAGTTTCTAGTTAGATAGATGTCCATTAGTTTTTAGTAGTTGGTTTTCATTGGACTTTGGGGGGTTTCTTTCTCCCCGGCCTGGGGACTCTGCCCCAACAAGCCAGCTTCAAGAACTGTGCCTCGTACCCTCCCTCCTTTTCAGTGAGCGATGAACACACTTGTTGCCTTTACTGTCTTGGTGAAGCCCATATCGTCTCTCATTGCTCTATCTGCCACTTGTTTCCATCCCGGACTCAAGCAGCTTGTGAACTTCCCCTCTGCAAATATCTGGAGGAGGAGAAGGTGCGCTCACGTGCGCAACCAGACCCGGTTCCAATGGATCTGCCAGAATGGCACCCATCACTGGTGGTGAGCACTTCAGTGGGCCTCTCCCGTGCAGCACCGGCGGCACCACCGAAGTCCCACCATATGCACAAGAAGTATGGGCACAGGCATAAGAGCAGCTCCCAGTGGGGACTGCCTCTAAACTCAGCATTACCTCCCTGAGGTTGGGCGAGAAGTCGTGCACAGTAGTGGATGCTCCTGCTCCCAAGAAGGCTCATACGGAGCACTGCCCCAAACGCCATCGTACGCTGCTGGTCCTGTGTTCTGCTCTGGCCTCCTTCTTCACCGCCATTGATGCTGTCAGGACCTTCCAGCCTGACACGCCCGGTCCCGCGCACTCCAGGGTGCTTATCACCCCTGACGCCATTGACCGAGTTCATGCTGCCTTTCACTGGCTGTCCCACGCGCTCCGGACCTCTGCCTGTTCCGAGATTCCCCTCTCTAGAGGATAAGCCCCATGTGCTCCATCGTTCTCCAACAGCTCTGGTGACGGACGAGCTCCTACTTCTACCATCCTCTCAGACCTCATCTTGGACTGACGGTTCTGCCGGCACCGATGGCCCCTCTTATTCCGGACCCTTCTTCGAAATCTGAGTGGTTCTCTGACCTAGACAACTTTCTCTCCTGCCCGGTCCTACAGCCTGGACTCTCAGTACTGGTCCTACCCACCGATGTGCAGACCCTTGGCTGACCCACGGTTCCACTATCCGCAGGCACTACTGTGGCCTGGCAATCCCCATGCCTGGCCCTATTGGCCCGCTTGGGGCCCCTACCACGATCGTGGGATGCACTGCCTGCATCACTGCTCATCTTCCATCCATTCTGCCACCTTCCACAAGGACCCTCTAGATGCTCCCGCTCTGTCTTGCCACCTGATGACCATGTCCAATACTAGAGCTTGCTCCGCCACATGGCTCTCAGTGGAGGACATTCAGGACTCCCAGGCCAATTCGTGGATATTCTCCAGGCTCCGGGACCTTCCTGTACCACCTTGCCCATTCAGAACACCATCTTGCAGCCAGCTCAGGATGTTTGGCACACGCCAGTCTCGTGTGCCCCTTTGTCGAAGCAGACGGAATGCTGCTACTTTGTGCCCTCTAAGGGTATGACTTTCTGTTTACCCATCCACTGCCCAATTCCCTGGTAGTCCACACGGCCACTGAGCGCACCCATCAGCAGCACTTTAAATCTACCCCTCCTGACCATGCTCCCAAAAAGATGGACTTGCTGGGCCTCAAGAGATATTCATCCGCGAGTCTACAATTCCTCATTGCCAGCTACCAGGCTATCCTTGCAAAGTATGATTTCCTGTCATATTCCAAGCTGATGGACTTTCGGGACTTCCTTCCTCTGGAAAAGCAGCAGGACTTTCAGCATCTGTGGGATGCAGGCAAGCTGGTGGCCATGGTAGCTCTCCAAGCTGCTGTTGATTCTGCCAACACTACGTCTTGCTCCTTGGCATCTGGAGTCTTGTTCTGTGGCAACTTTTGGCTCCAGTCTAGTGGTTTCCCTAAGGAGGTCCAGACAACTCTTGAGGACCTTCCCTTTGACAATCACAAGCTATTTAGTGACAAGACGGACGAGTCCCTCCATTCCCTCAAGGACTCCCTTGCCACCCTCCGGTCACTGAGCATTTATACTTTGGCCCTGATCCACTGACAGCAAGGCTCGTCCTTCCACCCTTGCGCCACTTACCAACCAGACCCTCAATGGCTGCTTGATCTGCCTTGCCCCCACTCCCAGCAACTTCAACATTCTTTCTCTGATGCCTTTGCTGCTTCCACCTTCCACCACCGTCTAAGCAACCCTTATGACTCTTTCCTCGAGACCCGCGAACCCTCCTCCGTCCCTCCTGCCACACCCTGGATTGTCGTCAGAGGTCATATTGCCCCTTTTGCCCACAACTGAGGCAGGATCATCTCCAACTGTTGGGTGCTGGATATCATCCATCAGGGCTACCCCATCAAATTCTTCTCCTTCCCTCCTCGTCTTCCGCCCAATGACTGCCCTCCAGACCCTTCCCAGGACCATCTCCTCCACGAGGAAGTGACTGCCCTCCTCCAAAAGGGCACCATAGAACCTGTGCCATAGTGCTACCATGGCTATTGTTTTTATTCCCCCTATTTCCTTGTCCTGAAGAAAGGGGGTGTTCTTCGTCCCATTTTGGATCTATGCTCCTTGAACAAGTTTATTCACAAGTTTTGCTTCAGGATGATCACTTTCCCCCTTATTATCCCTTCCCTCCCCCCATGGAGCTTGGCTTGTAGCTCTCGATATGAAAGATACATACTTCCACGTAGACGTCCACCCTGCTCATCGCAAATTCTTCTGCTTCAAGGTGGGGAGTTTCCATGACGGATTCCGTATCCTCCCCTTTAGAATCACTGCTGCCCCCCATGTCTTCATGAAGATCTTTGCAGTCGTGGCAGCTTATATGCACTGTCTGGTTCATTCCCTCTTCCCCTATCTGGATGACTGGCTACTTATGGCGCCTTCTTGCTCCTGTCTCCTTGCCACCATCCAGACCCTCCACACCCTCCTCGGCAGCTTGGGGATCTGCATCAATGAAGAAAAGTCGATCCTCATCCCTATCCTCATGCTCACCTTTATAGGGGCATGCCTGGACTCTGTGGCAGCCCGCGCCTTTCTTCCCCTGGACCGCTCACTTCTCTTATTGCTATGCTCTGACGCTACCCGCAAATGTGTGTCGGTCAGTGCCTCTCCCTCCTGGGCCATATGGTGGCCTGTACCATGGTCACGCTGTACATCTGTCTCCATATGTGTTGCATTCAGCTGTGGCTCCACTCTGTCTGCAATTTGCAGTCAGACCGCCTGAACAAGCAGGTGGTCATCCCTCCCACTGTTTTGGCTTACCTCATCTGGTGGTGCAACCCGTCCGTGGTTCTACCAGGCATTCCATTCATGTCCTCCATGCCCAGCACCACTCTAACCATGGATGCCTCACTCATGGGCTGGGGCGCCAACCTCGACGGCTGCACGGTCCAGGATCTTGGGTCACCAATGGTCGCGCGGATGACCATCAATGTCCTGGAACTATGGGCAATTGACTGTCCTGCCAGGCCTTCCTGCCCTTCCTCCAGTCCCACCATGTTCAACTTCTGTCCAACAACATGATGGCAGTTATACATATCAACAGACAGGGCGGAGCCAGATCTCCTTCCCTCTGCACAGAGGCCATCCATCTTTGGAACTGGTGCTTCCAGCACGCAATCACCCTGCACACTGTACATCTGGGCAGCAGCAACTCTTTGGTGAACAGGCTCGGTCTTTCCAGGCCAACCGCGAGTGGGAACTCAACGACTCCGGTCCATCTTTCATTGGTGTAGCATGCCTCACTGGGACCTCTTCACGATGTCGGAGAACTGCAAGCTTCCTTTCTTCTGATCCTGGGGAGCCCTGGGCTCAGGCTCACAGGGCGATGCCATTCTCATTCCCTGAACCTCGGATCTCCACTATGCCTTCCTGCCCATTCTCCTCCTTCCCCAGGTCCTGCGCAGAGTGCGGAAGGACTGAGTGATGGTTATCCTTATAACTTCCTCCTGGCCTTCTCAGTATTGGTACACCAATATTCTCCACCTCTCTGCTCGCCCCCTGATTCCTCTTCTGGCCCTCCCGGACCTCCTAATGCAGGCGCATGGCTGGCTGTAGCACCCCATGCTAAGCCCTCTCCATCTCACGGCCTGGTATTTGGATGGGGCTTGTGTGTAGACCAGGCTTGCTCTACCCCCATCCAAGACATGATCACGCGTTGCAGACTCCAATCCACTGTTATCAAGCTAAGTGGCGCCGCTTTACTGTGTGGGCGCACCACCATCACATCCCTCCAGACTCAGTCTCCATTCCTGTCCTTCTAGACTACCTCCGTCATCTATGCCTATTGGGCCTTGCCCATTCCTCCATCTGCGTTCACCTGGCGCTCAGTGCCTTTCTTCCTCCTGTCGATGGCTTCTCCGTCTTCACCCATCCAAAGACCTCCTGCTTCCTCCGCAGCCTTCTCAGTGCCTTTCCCGCCGTAGGGAGGCCTACCCTCTCTTGGGATCTGAATCTTGTCCTCACTGCACTCACGAAGCCACCCTTCAACCCCCTCACCACTTGCTCTCTCACCCATCTTTCCATGAAGGGTGATCTTCTTGATGGGCATCACCTCCGCACGGTTCATCAGAGAACTGGCAGCCATGATGGCAGATCCACCATTTACCGTCTTCCACAAAGACACAGTCGCCTTATGTCTTCACCCCAAGTTACTGCCCAAAGTGGCTTCCTCCTTCCACCGCAACCAAAGTATACACCTTCCGGTCTTCTACTCTAAGCTGCACGCCTCCCCCAGTTGTGCAGAAGAAACAGTATGAAAGAGATTTCACACTGTTCTAGGCTTGATTCTGACCTTCAATGCCTGCCATTCTTCAGTCAGTCTAATGAAATCTTAGGTTTTTATGCATTAAATATACAGAATTAAAAGCCACTGAATAACATACAACAAGCCACAAAACTGGTCCACCATAACAGCATTAATAATCCCAATCCCAACTACTTTGAATCTAACCTGGTGGGATGATTCGCATAATTGGAGTGTTTAATGTCTTTGATTATAATCTGTTCAGGAAGGGTAGAGTGGGTTAAAGAGGTAGGGAGGAGGCAATCCACGTTAAAGACACCCTTATTTGTTTTAGTTATGATAAATCAGAAGCACAGGGTTTAAAATGCACCTGGATACATCTGCTAACTAATAAAGCCCAAGAGGTTTCGCTGATGGGGGTCTGATACAGACTACCAAATCAAACTAGAGAACAGGAGTCACTCTTTAAACACCAGTCTGTAATGTGTGGGGAGGGAGAGGGGACCTGTGTTGTTATGGGGAGCTTCAGTTTGGGAAACATATTCTGGAAGATTTTTGCAGCCAGTAGTAAAACACCATCAGTTTCTAAAAATTACAGATAATTTCCTAACACAAAAGGTATTGTAACCAACATGAGGTAAGTCTATTTTGGCACCTTATTATGACTGATAAAGGCTGAACTAGAAGTTGGTGGTTGCCTATGGACCAGTGATCTTGACTTCATTATATTCAATGTGGACAGAGAACTATCCCAACTAGTAATATGTAGTTGTGGTACTTCAAAAAGGCTAATTTCCCAAAACTAAGGAAAATTATGAGCAAAATTGAGTAGGAGAAAAAAATTAGATAGAAAAATATGAGTGAAAATTGGGAGTTCTTTAAGAATAGTTTATTAGATGTTCTAACAGCCACAATTCCACAGTCAAGAAGGATGCTAAAGAAAATGGCTAAAAACTCATCTTGGTTCAGTGGCAAAGTGAAGGCATCAATTAGATATTTAAAAAGCAATATATAACAATGGGGAAAAAGAGAAAATAGACAGCAATCGATATGAATTAAAAGTTAGGAAGTGTAGAAAACTGATAAAGGGAAGCTAAGGACATCAAGAAAAATCCATGGCTGGCTAGGTTAAGGACAATAAGAAGAAGTTTAAGTATATTAGGAAAAAAAGAAATCCAAGCAATGGTATAGGTTAATTTCTAGATGGAGATGGTAAAATTGTTAATGATACAGAAAGGGCAGAAGTGTTCAATAAATACTTCTGTATTTGGAAAGTACTAGGATGATGTACTTGTATCATATTGGGATGAAGAAGTATCTTCTAGTAGTCCATTAGTAACTTAGGAGCATGTCAGACAACATCTACTAGGGATAAACATTTTAAAATTAATAGAACTGGTTAATTGACAGATCTCAAAAAAGTAGTTGTCAATGGGGAATCATCATTGAACGATGGCGTTTCCTGTGGGGTTTGGCAAGGATTGGTTCTAGCCCCAACACTATTAAACATTTTCATCAACTATCTGAAAGTAAATTTAAAGTCATTGCTACTAAAATTTGCAGATGACAACAAGGTTATAGAGTGGTAGTTAATAATGAAGACAGGGCAGTCATACCATGTGATCTGGATTGCTTGGTAACCTGTGCCCATTCCAACAAAATGTGTTTTTAATCCAGCTAAATGAGAAGTTTTATACATCAAGGAAGAAGGAATGCATGCCATATTTACAGCATGGGGGACTATATCCTGGAGAACAATGACTATGAAAATTAATTTAGGAGTCATTGTGGATAGTCAGTTCAAGGAAAGTTCCCAGTGCGATGCTATGGAATAAAGGACTAATGCAATCCACGGATGTATAAATGGGGAGTAGTGAGTCGGAGTAGGGAGGCGATACTACCTCTGCATACACCAGTGCTGAGAATGATCCTGGAATACTTTGTACAGTTCTGGTGTCCACCTTTTAAAAAGGATGTTGAAAAATGGGAGAGTGCGGAAAGAGCCACCAAAATTATTCAATGTGTTCAGGAGGTCAGACTAAATGATCTAATGATCCCTCTGGACTTTCATCTCTAGAATCTATCAATCAACCCCCTTCCCAAATGGCCAGAAGGTAAAACAGATGGGATTAGTAGTGTGGCTGGAAGAATAACAATTTTAAGCTTTATTGGGCTAAAATGTGGTGAGTGGAATCCTTTTGGAAAATGCCCTGTAAGCAGTCTCTTGCCTTTTAAGCCAGGAGCTATCTAGCTCAAGCACTGTTGTTCATTATAGCAGTGGAGCTATTGCATAGCAAGGAAGACAGACTCACAGATAATAAGATCCTAAACCACTCAGAGCTTTATAGATAAATCCCAACACCTTAAACTCCACCCCATAAATTTACTGGCAGCTGGTACGCATTACAGAGCACTGGTTTAACAGGCTCTCACTCTGTTTGACACATCATTTAACAAGTGGGCATTTAAGAGCTGCATTCTGGCCTAATTGCAGTTTCTGGATATTCTTCAACTTGTATCAGTATGTAGCACATATTCAAATTAATCCAGTTTCAAGGTGAGAAAGGCGCAGATAACTGTAATGAGGGCTGCACCTGAAAGGAGAGGTCTCACTCTTCTTGCCAGGAACAGATGGAGAAAAACACTGTTGGCCACAGCTACAACCTGAGCATGCAGAAGCAGTTCAGAATCTAATGAAGGTCCTAAAATGCAAACCTGTTACATAAGGCTCAATCAGGCGTGTAGCTTGTGATGCTAACGAGAAATTAAAACCCTAACATTTTTAATGCATTGTGGGGAAAATTTTCCTGTACAGCAGTTTTTGCACACACAATTTTTAACATTGGATTCTGGCTGTACATTAGCTGAAAGTGCTGTATGATTTGTTATGTAATACAAATAAATACCTTTTACTGTCTGAGTCAGTCCCACCAGTAATTTATAATTTCACTTTTACTCAGAATGTTTGGCTTCCAAAGATGATATAAAGAGGGGAAATATTAATTCTATAATTAGGTATTATTGATATTGAATTATAAAATATTTCCTCCCAAAATAAAATTGTATATGGTTTTAACATCTTCGTTTAAGATTTCCACTAAGTGTTATCTTGCCTGTGTTTGTATTCTAGATGGTAAATGTTTCATGTCAGAGATTGTCTTTACTTGTGTCTTATATGCTGTTGCTTAAAATAAAATAAAAATAAATCTAGATATTATCTGAATGGTTGTCTTTGAAGTTCACTATTACATCATTACAATTTTTGTGGTATGATGAATGTTTTTATTTTAATTTCCATAATGAAAACAAATGACTTCTGACTGTCTTGCATGCTGCTTTTTATAGATAGTGGACCTTTTAAGGAATGTTGGTCGTTTTCAGTGTAACATTTACTTAATATGTAGAGGTCCAATCCTGGCTCCCTTATGCACATGAGTAGCCCCCACTGACTTCATTGGGGGCTACTCACCTGGGTGTGGAGTTGTAGGATTGGGCTAAAATATTATAGCTACTGGATCAGTAGGTCACCTTTGAATTAAAAGTTCATAATAGTTAATGGACACAATTGTTTCCTACACGTATAATAAAAGAAAGTATTAAAATAGCGCGTGCAGATTTCTAGTGGGCTCTAGAAGGAAATTAATGTTTCCCAATGATCTCTGTTCTAGTGAAGGAAGCCCTTCTCCCAGAAAGGAGCTGCTTCATAACATAGACCCTATGTTTGTGGACACTTCTCCATGTGAGTATGCAATTCATTGCTAGTCCTATTATATAGACATATAGTTTGATATCTGTCTAATGCGTGCTTTTTTCCCTGCAAGAAAAGTTTACCCTTTTGTAGGTGAAGAAAGGAAATACTTATTTGCAAATGGAAGGCCTCCTAAGTCACTGCCTTAAAATGGAGTTGCAATAATCGCAACTATAGTGTACTGTTAACTATACCCTAAATCATTGCTGAGCTGTGCTCTTCATTTTCCAGTGTTCTGAAGCACTTCTACGCAAAGAATAATGTACTGCAGACAGTGGGGTTATTGAGAGAAAACCATGTGCCTCAGGTGCACAGTAAGACCAAAGTGCCTCCTGCACTCAAGATTAGAAGTTATCTCCTAATATCCACATGTCCTGTGTTGTTCTAGCTATAATAAGATTGTATTATTGACAGAGGTGACAGTAAGCCAGTATGATCCGGTATGGCTTACCGTGCCGGACTGGACCGTCTTCTCCAGCGGTGATTTAAAGGGCCCAGGGCTCCAGCTGCTGCGGGGAGCCCCGGGCCCTTTAAATCACCGCCGGAGCTCCAGCAGCCGGGCTCGGATGGAGATTTAAAGATCCCAAAGCACCGGTCCCTGCGGGGAGCCCAGGCCCTTTAAAGTGCCGCCCAAGCCCTGCTGCCGGAGCTCCGGTGGCGCTTTAAAGGACCCGGGGCTCCCCACAGTGGCAGGAGAACCAGGCCCTTTAAATCACCACCTGAGCCCAGCTGCCGGAGCCCCGGGCCCTTTAAATTCCCGCAGTGGTAGGAGCACCGGGCCCTCTAAATGGCCTCTGGAGCCCTGCCACTGCTACCCCAGCCCTAGCCCGAGCCTTGCCACCCCGGGGTAGCGGCGGCAGGGCTCCTATGGTGATTTAAAGGGCCCGGAGCTCCATGGTGGCCAGAGCCCCAGGCCCTTTAATTCGCCCCTGAGCCCCGGGGCTCCCAGCCGCCTCTGCAGCTGGTAGCTCCGTGGTAATTTAAAGGCCCTGGGGCTCCCAGCCACAGCCGGAGCTCCAGGGCCTTTAAATCTTGAAAGGCCCCGCCTCTTCCCGTTGAGGCCACGCCTCTTCGGGTTGAGGCCACGACCCGCTCAGGACTCTGGCGTACCAATAATTCCTTTAAGTTACTTTCACCCCTAATTATTGACCTTGCAAGTGGAAAACTTTAGTTTGTACAAGGCTGACGTTCCAAGCCTTGTGGCTGCTTTTGTGCCATACTAACATGAGTTGGAGCCTTTGTTAGCAAGTCATGTTGCTCTCTAAATGCTTTCTGTTTTATAATTCAGCATTTGATAAGAACTAGGAGCTCTTTAAAACGGCGGATTGCTCATGGAGATTGTCATTGGAACATAACCCTTCTGGAGATTTTGAAGTTTTTGTGTTAATTAAATTAAGATACACCTCTACCCTGATATAACGCGACCCGATATAACACGAATTTGGATATAACGCGGTAAAGCAGTGCACCGGGGGGCGGGAGCTGCACACTCTGGCGGATCAAAGCTAGTTCGATATAACGCAGTTTCACCTATAACGCGGTAAGATTTTTTGGCTCCCGAGGACAGTGTTATATCGGGGTAGAGGTGTATACAGTAATACATTGAGAGCTAAACACTGACTGAAGAAAGTCAGTGCAGTGGAGATAGTGGCATGTAACCTGTGATCCTGGCACAAGTCATCCTGTAGTAGCTGGATGGAATGGCTTAAGATAGGCTGCCACAATGTACTTCTGTCTCTGTGTTGCTTCTCCTCTGAACAGGAGCACATGATCTCACCTTGGCTGGTCACTGCTCCCTGTATGATGATAACATACATACTGGTCGGATTCAGGTTTGGCCATGCCAGTTTCCCTCTACAGAATGCTCTGTAGGCTGTTACAGCCCTGTAGGCTTTCGTGCCCTGGTATGTTGTCACAGAGGCATACTTTAGAGACTATCTCTCTCCTTGTGTGGTACTGCAGTGGTTGAACTCAGCTGAGGTGCCCAAGCTAAGAGATTCCAGATATAAATCTGGAGGAGGTCTGGAGGCAAGACGCTTTCAATGTAGAGTCATAGGCTCAGGAACTCGCTCTCCACATTGGTTCAACAGTGCCTGAGATGGCTGAGGTTTAATGCTAACTACAAGGTTATCCTATTTATTCAGGGTCTCTCTGCGGTGGTAAATTAAGGGGAGCTATTGTATTGGTGGTAAGATGTGAATGATTATTAAAATTGAAATTTTGTATGTCTTGTGCTTCAGGCACATTAAAAAGAAATTGAAGTTCATAAATACTTACCCAGATGCCCTTATTTACTACATATGGCTTCCCTACCTTTTTTTCCTGCAATGTCAGCCTACACATTTGGCTGACATTGCAGGGCCATTTGGGCATCCAGCATCAATTGCACATATGTACAGGAAAAGACAGGACTAAGCCTTAAATATGTAACCCTTCAGCTCTTTCCCTAACTTTAATTTTAATTCTCAAAAGAGTTGTTTAGGTAGCTATACTGCTGCTAGATCTTATCAGTTTTGATAAATATTATAACTATTTTCTCAGGTGCCTTATAGGTGTCAAAACCTTTCTGCTTCAGATCATCATTTCTTCACCTAATACATGAGAAACATTTTTGTCTGACACAACAGAGCATATTAATTTATATTACAGTCTTAAGTGATCTTGGTGACAAGGATCTGGCCTATTCATATTTGGTTTAATTTTTTGCATGATACTGAATGCCCACAACTTCTCTTAACTTAATTGCAAATTGAAGGAGCTGTGTGCTTTGCAAGACAAGCTCTTATCAGGTTAGTGATTCTAGTTTTGACAGTGATAATGTAGTAAGATTCTCCTATAATGTCATAAAAACTCAATGTATATAATTTTATGTCTGTGTTAATAAATATAAATATATTTATACACATCTCAGCCTGTCTCTCCTTAAGCTTCCTTTCTTTTTCATTTTCCAAAAAGAGGGGTGACATGGTTGGAAGGATAGGCTAGAACACTGATTTTGGCAGCTATGTTTTGAATACACAATGTGGATAAAGGGGAGCAGCGCACTAGATTTAGAATAAACCTAAATTTACCATGGCAAAAGCTGACCACCTTATTTTTTCATTCTCTCCTTTCTCCAACACTGTTGACTTCATGGCCATCCTATGTCATATAGGTCCATAAACTGGGTGTTATTCTTGATTCCCTTTTCTTTCTCTACACACTGTACATCCGTGCTGTGTTCAGAACTTGCCTCCGCTGAGACAACAGTTCTGAGATTCCTTTCCTTTCTAGCCACTTCATCCCCTTGTTTATTACTGTGGCCACCTTATCTTTGGCCTTCCTGACATTCATGTTGCTCCTCTCTAGGTCCATTCAAAACACTTCTGCTAAAATCATCTTCCTGACCCATTCTTCTGACCATGTCCCCAAGGTGTAGACATTGAAATAGAAAAGTTAAGGAGAGGAAGTTGAGGGACAGATTTTGTCTTCTATTCTACACTATGAATGTACAAAATGTGGAATAAACTCTGCATATTATTTGTGGGTCTGGCAGCAGAATCTGTACTTTAACAGTTGAATTAGCTGGCTTTTTTCCAGCCACTGGAAAATATAGATCTCATGATCAACATGTCCTCCACAGTTATGATTGCTAACCAGGAAAAGAGGAGGCATGAAGCCCCAAAAAAGAAGAATTTAATAAAACATGTACATTCTTACTAGATTACCAGTTGAAACAAATGGATATGGAACAAATATTATTGAATATAAGATTGTGAACCTTAGCTGGAATAACTTGCACTCACAAAGCCTCTTTAGCTGCTGAAAACTGTTTCATACACCAGGAGGGAGAGAACACTGCGGAATAGAAAATGCTTATACAGGATGTTTAAAATACATATTGATCAAGTATGCCTCATTATTGGCTTCCAGTACAAGCCAGGAGTTCAGTGAGAATTGGGAGGAGTGGAGCGAGTGTTTTAATATATATATGTTTCTGAACAAAAAAAACCCTGTACATTAAACTGGAGTGAAGGTTAAGAAAAAAACTTATAAATAGAGATGATAAGCGCTATGGGAATGTTGTAATTATCTGAAAAAAACGGATATTAGTAACCTGTGGGAAGTTAATGCTGCTGACAAGAAGAAAACTGAAGCTTTTGAAGTATGCTGCCAACAAAGACTCTTCCATATTTCCTGGATGGAAAAGAAGACTAACGCTGATGTTAGAAATATTATTGGAGAGAAGCAGACCCTGATGTCGGAAATTATGTATGCAAACTTCTGTACTTTGGAAATAACCTAGAGAAAGTTATTATGGAAGGAATGTTGAAGGGTCATTGTGGTAGGGGACAACTAGCAAGGAGATGGATGAATGGTATGTGGCAGATCACTGAAAGGTCTGCTGCTGAGAGCTTGAAGTTAGTGATGGACTGTGAGGGCTTCTGAAAATTCTGCTATTATGTCACTGATGTTCAGACATGAAGACATGGATTTACTTTTTTAGTAATCCATGAGATTGATCCTTAACATGTTTAGATGAACTCAATGTTTAAAACTGTGTGACAGGATGTCAGTCTCTATTTTTAAGAGGCTGCTTGAATTATTTTTTGCTTACAGATTTAGTTCTTTCCTGTTCTGGATGGTCTAGTTTTGTGTGATGTGAATGAATGTGATGTGATGCGTTAATTGCTGTGGCTTGCTTTCTTTTGCTTTCTCTCTGTTCTACCCGAAAGATTAGGAAAAGGGCAAATACGTACACCTATGTAAGAGCTACTGTTGGTGATTACTGGGTTACTACTGACTGGAAGAGCCAGAGTACCCAAGCTCTGCTGCAGGCACAGGTACACCAGGTTAACAAACGGGAACCTCAGGCACAGGAAACAGTATAAAAACAGCCCCCTCCGGAGGATGGAGATAGCTAGGGAAGCTCTGATTCAGAGCTGGCTAATGAAGCTTGCATAGTTGTGGGGGTCAGAGCCTTATATTGATTATACTTAATTTATAGGTAGCTGGGAATGAGGGTGTTTTCTGGTCCCTCTCCCCAAGGGACTATTAAATTCAACTTCTTTTTCCTTACATAGACTGAAGCCAACCCAGCCTCTTGGTCTATGACAGGCTGTTGAACAACCTTAACTCTGTCCTTTAGTGACACCAGCCTCCAGTCTTCTTTTCTTTGTTCTTTTCTTATTATGGCTTTATCCTGCAAACCCATACTCATGCAGTTAGGTCCAGATCTTCAAAAATATTTAGGCGCCTACTCCCTTTGAGGATCTGGGCCTTAGTGTTTTGCAGAATCTACACATTGTGATATGTCCTTTAAGATCAATTACTTTTCTTAGGATTTAAAGACGCTCAGCCATAGTCTGTGAACTCCTAATAGTTTAAAAAGCCAGTGTAATTATTAAGTGATCATACATCTCTTTGGTCTTTGGAATATTTGACTTGCATGGGACCAGTATTTTCTGGCACATCAAGAATAATATGTTTTTGGAGAGGATGCTCCATATCATACAAATTTTTCTACATAATTTATTTAAGAAATGTGATCATGTAATTTAAAAAATGTACTATACTGTAATGCGTGCACACACCAGAGGTGGAGTTAAGGTTACATATGCTTTCCTAATGTTGGTATTTCCTGATTTTTGAGTGTTTAAACATGTAATGTATATGTTCTTTTAGTATACATTTTTTTTCTTTAATAAATCGTGGGGGTATATATCTCCTAGGCATACAAAACAGATATTGTATATCTCTGAAAATGCAGCTCATGAGGTTCTCCTATTGTGCATGTTTTTGATTCTGCATTTTGTGACTTTTGACTGAAATAGGAAAACTGTCTCTGAGGTTTGCCCTCTCATCTCCAATTTTTTTACACCAGCATAATAGTTTTTTTTAGTAGAAATGCACACATAAGACATTATTGATCTAGTTGTCACTCAATTGCTTACAGTAAATTAGTTCAACAGAAAACTAGGTTAAAGATTGAAAATATTGACTACTGTCACGATTACAGGGCCTCCTCTTGTCTGATCTCTCTGAGTGCACCCCCACAGGTGATGGTCCTTATGTTTTTACCGCTCCTGGAGTGATCTCATGAGATTCTCCCTGGGCCTTGGGTTACAATACGCCGTGGATCCACTGTGGTTACTCCAGCAGGTCCAAATGGATTCGGCTCCTGCTGTTCTTCCCTTGGGGAACTTATAACCAGTGGTAAACTAGAAAACGCTAAACAATACCTTGATTTAAGAGGGTTAAATAAAGCGTAACAAAAGAGAAAAATATTTTAAAACAATACATAGGCTTGCATGCAGACTGTCTTACCTGGAGGCTTGCCATCATTTGTCAGAGACTGTAGGCAGGCCTCCCTTTGCTGTCTCTCCCAAATAACTGACCTGACTTGGCTTGAGAGTGAATCACTTTTATCCAGCTGCAGACTCTTTGGTCTGGTCTATACTACCCGCCTGAATCGGCGGGTAGAAATCGACCTCTCGGGGATCGATTTATCGCGTCCCGTTGGGACGCGACAATCGATCCCCGAATCGGCGCTCTAACTCCACCAGCGGAGGTGGTAGTAAGCTCCGCCGACAAAAAGCGGCAGAAGTCGATTTTGCCGCCGTCCTCACAACGGGGTAAGTCGGCTGCAATACGTCGAATTCAGCTACGCTATTCACGTAGCTGAATTTGCGTATCTTAAATCGACTCCCCGCTGTAGTGTAGATGTACCCTGAATCTCAGTTTCCTAGGCTTGCATCCTGCTGCCCAAACCAGTTTGTTGAGCTCCACTGGGAAGTCAAGCCAGAATCCTCCAGGACAGTTTTCTTGGTAACAACCCCCAAGGGTTTGTGAGGGATGTCTTATCCAGATCCATTGTTTAATTTGTCTGTTTGTTTCCCTACAGCCCTGTTGCTTTAACCCTGTGTACTCCTACAATAAACAGTCCAATAATTAGGTCACAGTATTGTATTAATAAATTAGTACAGAGCAGTCCCATGTCCTTCACAAGCACATAAAAGCAGAAGATTAAAACAAAAAGTCTAGTCCTTCCAGGTCTTTTCTCAATTAGAATAGTTCCATTTGAAAATTCACTTGAGTTTTTTTAAAAAACTCAACAAAATTGCAAACAGCAGAGGCAATATTATATTGACTTTAAATAGTACACATTCCTCTGTAATGTAAATATTATTGAGAGACCAAATCAGGTGCAGAAAATACCTTTAAAGGTACTTTAAATTAACAGCACTTGTGTCTTGAAAGGAAATTGCAGAAAATCTACCGTACACATTTTTAAAAATTTTGCTTCATCCCTTTAAAAAATAGCTTTCCAAATTGTTGATGGTTTGGCAGCTGGGAGGGTGATGTCAGCTCTTTCATTGTGAAAGATCTGCTTTATTTTAAACAGCCTTATGGCATTTCATCAAGTTTTGGTGATTCAGCTGAATTAAAAACCAACTGTATTTGAGTCTAAATTCCCCTAACTGCTAAACCAAACATATTCCTTTCCACAGAGTCATCGCTAGATGGCCTGTCTTCAAAAAGCACTGAAATTCTATATCCCACAGAATCAGAATTAAATGACACGGTGAAAGAAAATGTACCCTTTAATTCGGAATTGTTAATCAGAATCTATCAGTACTCTCTGTATTATCTCTTACTCTGACTAGCTAATTCATTAATGAAATGCAGAGTTTTATAGAATCTTGTAGACTATTTTTAGGGAATCACTTTCTCCTCTTCTTGGATAAGCAACTTGAAATTTGTTTTCATCAAGTGAATTTAAAGGATAGGGTTTGTATCCAAAAAAAATGTTGATGGGTGGGGTTTTTATATTGAAGAAACTTTCACCTTCATTTAAAATTCCAGGCTTACCATAAACTAAAACTTCAAAGGCATAATAAAACTGTAGGCCTACTAATTGTAGTCAATTTATTTTGGAGAAAAAACATTCTTAAAGGCAGAAATCCAAGACAGAGGAATTCAGAGTTGTAAAACCATTTGTGACTTCTCTTCAAGCTCTTACTTGCTCTGGGCAAAATTAATCAAAATTTACATTATTCTTCTTGCCATTTGAAAAAAGGCATTACCTCATACATTACACTATTAATTGCCAAAATAAATGGTTGCATACTAAGGGGTTAGATCTGCTCTATGGGGGTAAGTAGAACGCTCATAAAGTCTATTATGAAAGAGAAACCACTTCATTTTTGGTAATACTATATACATGGACATTAATTCATAATGAATTGCAGTAGAATGGCTGTAGCATTATATAATATATCTATCCGAATACCAAAAGAATTCATCTTGATTAAGGGACATTGTAGACTCCTTTAGGCCCCAGTTTTTACTTACTGTGGCTGGGTGAAAGAAGATTCTATGAGTCATTACAGAACAGGATTGATTTCTGCATGGTCTATTCCTGATGATCACAAGTTTTGCAAATAATAAATGCGGGGTGAAGGTGGGAACAACCCCCTATTAGTGTAGTCACTCAGTAGCAGCTTGTGTGTGCAGCAGGTATGTGTATGGATGAGAAATCTGCGTGCTTTGACTAGGATAAACACAGTTAATGTGTATGCCAGATTAATACCTTTCAAAGAATCAAAATATGAACAAAAGTCATTATTTTAGTGTAATCAGCTGCTTGAGTTGACTGTTTGAAATGGGGAAATGATCCGGAATAAGTAAAAACAAAAACAAAAGAACAATTCCATTCTCTGTTCTTCCCAGAACATCTGTTTGTTTGGAAAAGTAAAATGCACCAAATGCTGGTCAGCTAGCCTGTGTTGCCTTATTCTTACAGAAATACCACAAATCCAAATGATCTATCATTTATTACAAGGCATTGCCTTACCTGTCCCCAGCGTCTTAGTTTGAGCCATTGTCCACCATAGGTACTGGAACTAGGAGTGCTGGGGGTGCTGCCGCACCCCTTGGCTTGAAGTGGTTTCCATCATATACAGGATTTGTAGTTCGGTTCAATTGCTCTCAGCACCCCTGCTATACAAATTGTTCTAGCACCTCTGTTGTCCATCATTCCTGTGGTCACCCAGATCCCATTCTTTTTTTTCCTTATAGTTCCACTTCACCATTTGTCATTTATGGGTAGCAGCATCTTTCCTCTTAATAATACTAAGCATTTACATAGTGATTTGCATCTTCAGAATGGTTCATGAACATTAATCCTTACAGTTCACCTGGGAGATGAACGAGTGTTATCCCTGTTTCGGAAATGGAGGTAGAGAGGGTAAGTAACTTGCCCAAGACCACAATGCCAGAGCCATGATTAGAGTTCAGGAGTTCCTAGCTTCTGATTCTGGGCATATACCACTAGACCACACACCTCTTATTGCCAGTATATACTGTAACATTTTATACTTTTATACCTATCTCAACGTAAAGGCTAACCTACATTTTAAAATAAAATACCTCTGGGTTGGGAACCAGTCAAGTGTTAATCTACTGCAGAATATCAGTGTCAAGTTGTAAACCTCTTACCCTTCCCTGGGGAGGCAGAGACACTGTAATTGAATACTGTAGCTTACCTGACACACCTTAGACTGCAGTACTGCAAATGGGTGTTTCTATTTCACATTTGAGACCAAAGGTGTCCTTTGATATTTTTAAAAGATCTAAAACAAATGCAACTAAATGCACCTAAAATATAACTCTTTCATAGATAACATTAAGATTTCAAACACCCCTATATTTTTCACATTTTTGACAGGCAGAAAAAACACCCCACACACTTATTTTTAACGATCTGCAATGATACAGGGCCTCAGTCAGAGCACAGAGCTGAAGGGTGGGTGGGGGTGCGTGCGTGTTTATATATGAGTGAAGAAGGGCTACATATTAAATCATAATGTTGAATTTTGTGGAGTTTGAAATCACAGAAATTATTCATAAATTTACTCTTGTTCTGATTTACTGTAGTTTTATTCTAGTGTTTAAATTGTGCCAGGTAAAATGTAATACCCTGAGTGAAATCCTGGCCCCATTGAAGTCCATGGGAGATTTTCTGTTGACATCAGCAGGGCCAGGACTTCACCATCTATGTTTATTATTCTATTTTCAAATATATAATCAATGAAAAAAAATGTGAGGAGCAGAATAACTTGAAAAAAACAAATGTTTTTATGTTGTCATGCCCCTTGAAGTTAAGCTTCAGAGAACACACAGCCTGTATTATAGCAGGCTGTTGCTGTTAATCTTCTATTCCCAGTCCTTCATCTAGACTCAAAACGGCATGGTGTACCAACTAAAATCACCATAAAGAGTGATGAATAGTGGGATTTGAGTCTAAGTATCCAGAGTTGTAGTTCAAGTAAATGAGTTAAGATAGTTTGACTTCATTGTATAGGTATAGCACACAGCTATGTGTTATCGACATGACAGTAAGAAATTATAGTCTGGATAATGACCAGAGAGCCTGATCTGTTCCTTCAGAATCAGTATTCCATTAATTCTTCAAAGGTCAAGGTCATGGCTATTCCTCAAATAGTCTTATTTTAATAAAATAACCGAAAATCTCAGAGTTTTGCAGAAAATTCATTATCACCATAAAGTAGCAAAAAAGGTCAGAAAATGTCTTTCCTCAATGAAGTAGCAAAAATATCTTATTTCTTTAATAATTCATTGCCTTAGAGGAGCCAAGAAGAACCCTTGACATTTCAGCTTCCTCCTCCTTCACGGGAAATAATTGTTTCATATATCATGGAATAAAAAATGACAATAACAAAATAAAAAGATACACACAAATTTTGCTAGCCTGGGAGCCATCTGCATTTACAAAAGAGTATATTATGGTGGGCCGGGGGTTCTAATGAGTTTTCAACTTTCATCTGGAATGAGTAGTAATCTGGTAACAAAGGCTGTACACCCAATGACACGTGCAAAAAATTTTAAAATAAATGTATCGGAAAAGAGGAGGAGAGAATTTTCATACAGCTGTAACTGGAATGGAAACCATTCTTGGCAAAGAACTATTGAAATCTTGAATGAATGAGTGGAAACATTCTGGAAATAATTTTTTACCAGCATTAAGGGAAAAACTGTAGGTTTTAAATGATTTAGCAGAAGAATAAAAATTATAAATATTTTATCTGTTTCTGTAGAGAATAGCAGTATTGTAGATGGCACAGATATATTATAGTCCAGATGGACTTAGTACCTTAAAACTTCCAGAATATATACAATTCTTTGGACATTGTATATTGGGTCACCAATTTTTTGGAAATGTTTGTGATACATGGGGAAGGGCTTGGTGTGTTATGAAGTTTAGACTATCCACACAGGCTCTATTGTTCTTTAATCTGTAGCCTTTTTGGAAGCAGTAACCATGAAGAAGCTATTTTGCTGTCATGTTGATGATTGTTTATTCTGTTACACAGAGAGAACATTAGATAAACATTTTATGATCCAAAGTTACCACAGAACTTTTATCTTTAGTTTTATTAGGAGTTTTCCTGTAGCATCTTATAGGAAGAAAAAAACTTTTAGCTAGAAGTAATTTATTAGTCTGCTTTTTATAAATTTAAAAATGCATATACATTAATATCTGTGTAAAACAGATTAATCACAAACTAGTGCTATTTTTACATGAAACACTATTTTATACTGTTTAAATAGTGGTACTGTATATAATATCAAAATGACTATAATCGCAAAATGTCATTCAGTTATTAAACTCAGACACTAGAAGATTTTAATTTAAAACTAACTTTTTCCATTGTAAAGCACTTTCTTGTGTCTCTGGATTTCCTTATAGATTTTATTTCAGAAAGGATAGGTTTGCAGTGAACTCAATCAATTGCAAATTAGTTATACAGGGCAAATATAAAGTTTATCATAAGAAAATATTTCAAGACGTGCAGTAGGGGCCAAAAGCTGAAGTCAATGGGAGTCTTGATATTGACTTCAGTGGGACTAGGAATTGGCCTCGAACTGATAGTTGAAGCCAGAAAAAAGTGCAGGCTTTGTTATATAGCCAATTTTTATTTAATTCTCATTAAATATACAATGATGTTATATCTTTTTTAACAACTATTTTTTCTACGGTTGACATTTTGATGCCTGTTTTCCCTCCCTTCGTAAAAACTTCCTTAATAAAAATGAACCTTAGTTGCAGAAATAAGAGTTCCATATTCCTTTCAGGCAGAAGAAAATATATTGTAGAAGTGTTACAAAGCCTATATTTCAAGGAATGAAAGACTGAACATTTATACATCACGTCTTTGTCTATTGTTTAGGTTGTAATTATTGCTATATATGTTTTAAAAAAAATAAAATCTATACACTCTGCTTAGGATTCTGAAAGCATCCCTGTTAAAGAAGAAAGTTAGAATAATTCTCGTAGTTTAAGTCTCCTGCTCATTCATTTGTGGGACATTTTCCAGAGCACAAATAGGAGTTAAGTGCCCAATTCCTACTGACTTTCAATGGGAGTTGAGCACCTAATGGCCATTTGAGTTTTTTGAAAATATCCCCCTCTATTTCATCTGTTTAAAAAAGCTGTTTTTTGTTTGTTTTTCTCCATCATGTTGTGCTCTAGCCTTTGCTTAGTTAATGTGTACTGATACTGTCTTTGTCCTTCCTTGCCTCCCATATTCTTTTCTCCCCCTTTGTTTAATTAGTTCCCTCTTTTCTTTAGGGATCTTGCTTGCAATTTTGTGCAGCTCATCTCAGAGGCACAGTGCACAACTTGCAGCCCAACAGCCAGGACAGTGTGGGCTAAGATAGCATTAAGCCAACGTTGTGTTTACCCAATTCTGGCCACCACAATAACTCTGAGAACCCGATGGATGCTCCCTAAGTTTCAGATGTCTGTCTCCAGCTTTCCATGAATGGCAGTGCAGCCCACAATTCCTGCAGTGATAGCTGTCCCCTTGTTTCACTGACATGCTTGTTCTGTCCCCTGCGTGTCCCCTATTCCCAGGCTTGTGTCAGGATCTTTGTAGGCCAGCGTAAAGTTACTTTCTGCAAAGCCTGGGCAAGGGGAAATTCTTCTCTGGCCAGATCTGAGGCTTTAATAGCTGCTTTACACTGCCACAGCATAAAAGAGCTGTAGCAGAGGACAGAATCCCTCACCATGTCTTGTATATCTTTATTGGGAAGCACCAAGCACACTCAGCAATAGTGCTGTTAAAATAATAAACAAATGAGAAGGAAAAAGGAGTTCAGTTTCTCAAATTATAAGTAGTAAGACACTGTAATATTCAAAAGCTCACATGGTATCAAATCTCTCAGATCGACAAATGTTGGTTGCTCCCACTATCCTTTAATTTTTTTTCTTTTTTTAGTTTTAATTCCTCAGTAAGTTTCCAAAGAAAATTCTTTAATCTTGCTTTTGTCTCACAGATAAATGGTTATGTTGAGTGAGGTCATCTGAGTGGTTAAAGATTTCAGCGATGGGATAAATTGTATTACCACATAAGGGCATGTATTCAGGTCTTTTGAGGAGCTTGGAAAAAATCAGATTAAGTTTCGTATTCTTATAGAAATGAAAAATGCAATACTTAGCACTCCTGAAGTTTTCACAGTTTTAGTCTGGCACTGACATTAGACAAAACTTGTATCCATTTAATTAATATATGTTTTCTTCTGCTCGACATGGCAGGAAAAATCTCATGTTACTGTAAAGATTGTCAGTGCATAATCCAAAAGCTAAACTACCCAAAGAAATTCAAGTAAAATGGCAGTCCAATGTTAATTCAGTTTGTTGCCTTAATGGAAGTGCTAGCTTTGACTATGTACAGAACTGTGATGTATGTGTACAGTAAATGCCTATAACGTTCAAATGACAGGGCTGTGTGAAACTTTTCAAATGCCAAAATGATCTTTACGTTCTTTAAGTGGTCTGGTAGAATCCAGGATTTTGGTTTGGGCCTGTTTCTTAGGCTGTCGAAAGTTACATGTCTAAACCACCAAGAGCCTCTCTGAGACTGTAACACTAACACACACACTCACACAGAGAGAGAGAGAGAGAGCAATGAGAAATAACTACCATGTTAGCTCAAAAATATATATGATAAAGTTCCCAGTAGATTTCAGCAATTCCCCATACCATGTCATTCAGTGAAGGAGGATGAAGCCCTGGTTTTCTCAGACACTAATGACTAGTAGCAACTTATAATTGTGGATGCATTGCTTGTATTTGGTCCTTTAGAAGATGCTTGCATGTGTGTGCATCAACAGGGAGCCTACACTTTCCACAGTTTACTGATTCATGTGGTTGCAAAGAGAGCAATTATTTCCAGAAATACTGTCTTTTTTTTCCCTTTCTGCAGTAATTAAAAAAAAAAATTCACATACAGATCTAACATAAAATGGACAACAACTTCTCTGGTGCTCTGAGTGCTGCGAATTCATTGCTTAATGGGCTGGTGTCTCTAGAAAACACACACACACACACACACACACACACACACACACACACACACACACACACACACACACACACACACACACACACAGCTAAGAGTTAAATTTCAGAAGACAAGAAGTTCAGAGTCAACAAAGCACAGAGTCACTATTAGCACACACGCATGCACATCTCTGAACATTTTTAGAAGTGACTTCAACTTCTGTACCTACAGAATTGTGCACACTCACACGTGTACAAACTATATTTACGTGTACAAATTAGATAAGTCTGTCTCTAGCCACCCAATTTGTGCAAGCAAACACCTGTCTTTGAGCACAAATATGCATTTAAATTTGTGAGCACAAAATTAGAGGCTGGCTGAAAAACTAGTGTTTTTTAAAGTTTTTTATTTTATGTTTTTTCCTCTCTCAAGGTTTACATCCCTCCTGGAATCAACTAGAGGCTATAAGGAATGAGAATAATTTTTTCTGCACACAATTGCCCACGAATTGCTCAAAAGAAAAAAAAATGGGTTAACACATTTGCTCTGTTTTTGCATTTGTATTTTTTGTGGGAATTTAAGTTACTTACCTAGAATAGATAAGGAGTACTTGTGGCACCTTAGAGACTAACAAATACCTAGAATAGTCCTGTTTCACAGAGCTGAGCTACTCCAGTCCTTGTGCCTGTGTTGTTAAATATTTCACTAGCTATCCAAAAACAATAGGTTAACTGAAGTATGTAAGATACAGAAGAGGACTCCATTCTCATCATGCCATTACTCTCGAGAGCCCAGCATTTGGCGTGTTTTTTTTTTAAAAAAAAAAATTGTAATCTTAATGGGGGTCAATGTAGCTGGGAGACAATGTCAGAATGTATCTTACCAGAGAGAGAAAAAGAGAAAGTCAGAGAGAGCTCTAATTGAAAGCATATGTAGGGCTATGGAAGAATGAGGCGATATTTGGGGTCAGGGCCAGCGCAACCCATTAGGTGACCTAGGCAGTCGCCTAGGGCACTACAATTTGGGGGGGGGGCGGCGACCGCGGCGGTATTTCAGCGGCGGGACCTTCCGCCGCCTCTGTGGGGCGTGGCATTTCGGGGCGGGACCTTCTGCTGCTTAGGGCAGCAGAAAAGCTGGCAGCGCTCCTGTTTGAGGTATTGGTATTTATGTACATAGTGATTCATGTTCTAGAAGTATGTTTAAAACAATGTAAATCAAGTGTTCTGTTAAATGGAAAGGTGAAATAGGAGGTCCAGTTCCAAACTGGGTCATTGGAGGGAACTATTCATTTGGATTGTCATCTGGCAGACAGTAGCATCACTCTAGAAAGTATGGTGAATGGGTGAGTGAGAGCAGAAAAAGCAGACATGAGAAGAAAAAAGGAGTGAAATGTAGATGAAATATAGATGACTGGTCCTTCAGTTTGACTTGGAGACTTCTCCCTTTGTTGAGTAAACCAGTGGCTCTCAAACTGTGGGTCAGGACCCCAAAGTGGGTCGCAACCCCATTTTAATGGGGTCGCCAAGGGCTGGCATACGCCTTGCTGGGGCCTAGGACTGAAGCCTGAGCCCCACTGCCTGAGGCCGAAGCCCAAAGGCTTGAGCGCTCAGTGTGGGGGGAGGACTCAGGTAACAGGCCCACCGCTTGGGGCTGAAGCCCTTGGAATTCATCCCCCCCCTTCCCCACCAAGAGCGGTGGGGCTCTGGCTTTGACCCCCCTGTCTGGGGCGGCGGGGCTCGAGAGGGCTCAGACTTCAGTCCCACCTCCTGGAGTCATGTAGTAATTTTTGTTGTCAGAAGTGGGTCAGGGTGCAATGAAGTTTGAGAACCCCTGAAGTAAACTATTGGACAGTCAGAGAAGCTCAGTCCAAAAAAGGTGGTGGAGGTTCTTCTTGTGCCTGGTTCTTCAAGTTGCTGAGTACCTCTGACAAACACCCATAAATCCTACTGAAGTCACTTCAACATCAGGCACTCATTTTTGTAGTCGAGGTGAAATAAAATAATAAAGTGCATAATAGGGGTGAGGGTAACTTATGCAAACTTCAGAAACAGTTTTTAATTTGGCTCTCTGCAAAGGAATATATTTACTGTAGTGCACATGCTCTGTCATGGAAAAATAGCTTCCAACAGTACATGGTGTGTTTGAATCAGAGCTAAAAAATATAAATAGCCTCCCAAAACAATCTTGCTTTATTTACTTTTATTTTTGCTATCTTTTGTGTCATGTAAATGAGCATATAATCCGTTATTTTAATGCTGTCACAAAATTATGTGAAATGGGTATCAGATGATTAAATACTAACTACTGTTTGCTGTATCAGATTAGTATCAAGCTAATACATCGAGCCCCTCTACATGTCATAATACACAAGTATAGTAATCCAGCGTGTCATGATTTAGCATGGCGGATCTAACTTGATCTGTCTTTTGCCATCTTGTGGTGTTTTAATAAAACCAGGAAGCTACTTCTATTGCACAAGAGAGTTTGATGGACAGCCTAGTTCCCATGTTCATTCCTGTAATGCAGGAGAGCTGGATTTGATTATTAGTCTCATTCTCTTACTGTTGAACATGAACAAAAAAGGCTCCCATCATCCGCTTGCAGATTGAGTGTAAGGCTCTCACCTTGTTGTTCATAGGTATTGCTGATCATAGGTAGAATATGAACATCCACTGTTCTAATCCCCTTACATATAAATAGTAAACGTGAAGTTTTGGGAGAAAAGGAGGCCATGAGTCTAGCCACTTGTTTGACTAGCTTGTAGCCTGTCATTTTTTCCTGCAAGTGCTTATGTAGCTCTTTCTAACAATGCGTTCATGACCACAGTCTCCACTGCTATCTTTGGATGTCCATTTATTGTTATTATTTATTTTATTAACCAAAAGAGCTTACAGAGTAAAAATTTTAAAAGCATTAAGTAATTTAGGATTGTAAGTGCCATTTTGAAAAGTGGCTTAGGCATTTTAGAGCTTAAGACCTCCTTGACTTGCCATGTCAACCTACATCCCAAACTGCCTAAACCATTAATGAAAAATTTACCCCCAGTTGAAAGATGCAACAGAGAGATGAAGGACAATAAACAAGTGGTCAAGGTGACCATCTAACGTATCTTTCTAATACAATTCTTGATAACACAACCGTGTTCTTTTTTAGTCTTAAGTATCCACTGTGTAAAACAATTCCTCATGAACTCTTGGTGTTCATAGAATATCAGGGTTGGAAAGGACCTCAAGAGGTCATCTAGTCCAACCTCCTGCTCAAAGTAGGACCAATCCCCAGACAGATTTTTGCCCCAGATCCCTAAACGGTCCCCTCAAGGATTGAGCTCACAACCCTGGGTTTAGCAGGCTAATACTGAGTTATCCCTCCTCCCTGAAAAAGTGAGGCCCCGCTTTCATGGTCTGTATTAATACTGAAAATCAAGATCAAGTGAGCTTTTGCCCTTCTGCTCCACGGGAGGTTTCTGTCCTCCCTGAGCTCGCCTTAGAGCTCAGAGTTCTCTTAGCTTCAGTTCATTTCCTCTTGTCAGATATATCTGGTGATAGCAGAACCTCCAGACCTTTTCCCATCCCTGCTTATAACTCTTCATTATTCTTGTTGCATTCTCCTGTACCTTTTTCATTTCTATAATATCCAGTCTGCAGTGTGGTGCCCCCAACTGTGCACAGTTTTCGATGTATGATCTCCTATTTTGGGTTCTCTTCTAGCACACTTCTTGCTCAAAATATATGGTATAGTAGGCGACTGGAGGAGATAGTGAAGTGATTTGGGTTGTGGTGCTGTCAGTGTGCGAATTATACACAGTTCTATGTCTAAAGGTATGCAGTTCTGTTTGTCCTCCTTCTCGCCCAGAGGATGCAATGTGTGTGGCTTTCTCAGTGACCAGTAAAGATACTGGATTGAATAAATGTTCATTCGGACATATTGCAAAAAAGAACAAGGTGTTGCTGGTTGATGGAAGGAAGCAACTTCATGGCAGGGGTTGGTCTCTGCCCACCTTTTGCCAATAAAATTCACAAAGTAGGGGGTGCTCTTATATCCCAAGTTGTTCTGAATACCTGAGGTGGCATTTATCTTGATGGTGACTGTTTTTCTTGGATGAGCACTCAGCCTCTCTCATATAGGTCTTTGTCACCTGCAGATTGAAATACTCCTGTTTGCGCTACATGATGATACATTTGAACATATACAAGCTATACTGGCTGCAGAGTATAGTGGCTGATATGGGTCTAACTGTAGGGATCAGATTACATCTGTGCACCATAGATTGCATTAGCTTCCTATTTGCTGGTGGGTACATTTCAAGTATTGATTATGACTCTGTAAAATATCATGTGGTTTGGGTCCCTGCTATCTGAGAGACTGCCCCTCTTTCTCCTGGTTGTTCATTACTGCAGAGGAGAACAGCTGGTGTGTTTGAACAAACAGTTTCTAGATTTGAGCTTCCAAGGTTGGTGCAGTGCAAGAAAAATTTACTCAAATTTGTTTTCCCTATTGATTCAAGGGACTCCACATCTACACATGAACACACCATCCCCTGAAGGCTAACTGATCTGTCGTCTTAGGCTTTTGCCTATCAGACTGGGGATAGGATATACTGGTGTTTTAATTTTGTTTTTAATTTCCAGTGTTTGAGAATCTTTTTAGTTAACACTCATTAAGTTTTTTGGTTTTTAAAATAACATGCTCCCAGAAATGAATGTAATAGATGCAATTTTATAAATCCTAAATAGAGACCTATATGAATTATAGTGTCTGTACATGATTGCATGAGGCAAAAGCAAACTAAATTTCATTTGTTTGTCCATTTTAAATTGGAAGCTAATGACCAAATTTTCATAATTGCAGTAATAAACCTTCCAATTTGTTCATGCAGACTGGACAGCTGTGTATGCCAATAGGGAATTAGGATGCAGTTACCTGTGTGTTGTGTGCAAAAATGTGTCTGTCTTTATGTAATATCTTTGAGGTTTGTTTTTTATTTAATGTTGTAAAGTATTTGAATACATAGCTGCTTTATCTACAACATTTTATATGCTTTTAGATATTTAATTACTTCCTTTTATATCTGATGATCAAGTGAAGGATTCTTAGCAGATAGGGTGTAAGCTCCCTGCGCATTACTGCTGATGCCTCAACAGTCTGATCCAGAGCCCACTGAAGTCCATCGAAAGGCTTCCACAGACTTCAGTGGGTTTTGGATCAAGACATAAATCCTGAGCTGCATTATTCCTACTGTTCCAGATTTAAGCATTAGTCAGAAGAAAATGGATCTGCCAAACATTCCAGAAGTAAGAACATAGGAATGGCCATACTGGGTCTTCTGACAATGGCCAATGCCAGGTGTCCCAGAGAGAACGAACAGGTTAGGAAATCATCAAATGATCCATCCCCTGTCACCCATTCCCAGCTTCTGAACAAAGTATGGTGTATGTGGTGACTAGGTGGAGTGATTTGTAGAGGTAAAAGGCCACCTTTACCACCTAAACTGTTTTTCTATTTAATTTTTGTCAAGCTAGTATTAATTGCATAATATTTAAGATGTTCTGTCCTCCTTCCCCACCCACCACTTCTGATACTGTAGTGCAAAAAACAGACTGGTGGATTTACGGTAGTCTGCAGAGCCTGTGAATGGAAAAGTATTACCTATGATTTTGCACCATTGGGGAGCAACTCTTTCATTTAATAATGCCATATGGTAGGTGTTTCAAACCCTGAGAAGACAGTAAAATGATTTAAATGAGAACAGCAGCTGTGATGTGCAAAATCCTGGATCTGTTTTAATGGAAGCAACAGGAGAATGATCCTGTTACCACTTTTATGAGAACCCTGTGAAGCTGCTGAATACAATTGGGATTTCTTGGGAAATTACAATGGTGTGATAACTCTAACACCCACTAATGGAAATACAGTAACTCCTCACTTAAAGTCGTCCCAGTTAACATTGTTTCGTTGTTACATTGCTGATCAATTAGAGAACATGCTCATTTAAAGTTGTGCAATGCTCCCTTATAACGTCGCTTGGCAGCCACCTGCTTTGTCCACTGCTTGCGGAAAGAGCAGCCCATTGCAGCTAGCTGGTGGGGGCTTGGAACCAGCTCCCCTAACAGTTCCACATTCCCCTAAGTTCCCTGTGTGGCAGCCGCCCAGCAGCCTATCAATTGCTGGCAGTTCAGCTGTCCCTCCCCCCACTGCCGTGTGCTGCTCCTGCCCTCTGCCTTGGAGCTGCTCCCCAGAGCCTCCTGCTTGCTGTGCGGGGGGGCTAATGTCAGGATGTCCCCCTCCCCCCTGCTCCTGCACTCCGCTTACCACCTCTTCCATAGAGCGGGGGAACACACGACAGGGCTCAGGACGGAGGAAGCTTCCTGGCAGCAGCTGCCCTCTCAGCTTGCTGATATACCGGTATTTAAAAAGGCAATGTAGTTAGGCCTGGTCTACACTGGGGGGGATCGATCTAAGATACACAACTTCAGCTACGAGAACGGCGTAGCTGAAGTCGACGTATCTTAAATCGACTTAGAATCACTTACTTTGCGTCCTCGCGGTGCGGGATCAACAGCCACCATTCCCCCGTCGACTCTGCTTCCGCCTCTCGCTGTGGTGGAGTTCCGGAGTCTATGGCAGAGCGATCAGGGATCAATCACTACCCGCCGATCCAGCAGGTAGTGTAGACGTATCCTTAGAGTGGGGTCAGTGTACTTAAAGGAGCAATGCGCATCTCTCTCGCACACACACGGTGTGTGTCTCTGTCTCTGTCTGCCATGCACTCCATTCATGCTGCCTTGTAGAATGTGGGCTACATTAACAACAATGAGTTAATCCTTGAGGGCCCAGCCAATTGCTAGTTCCTCATTTAGCAGTAAGGCAGTCCCTGGGAAATATCCCACCCTCTGACTTCACCACCTCAACCAAGCTTCACAATCATCATCGCTATGTACCAGTATTAAATTGTTTGTTTAAAATTTATACTGTGTATGTGTATGTGTGTGTGTGTGTTTGTGTATATATATATATATATATATATATATATATATATATTATAGTTTCTTTTGTCTGGTGAAAAAAATTTCCCTGGAACCCCATTTACATTAATTCTTATGGGGAAATTGGATTCGCTTAACATTGTTTCGCATTTTTCAGGAACATAACTACAACGTTAAGTTGCTGTACTAGTAAATACTCCCACTCCCTTCTGGTCCCATATCTAAGTGTTTTTTGGTTTGCCAGTCTCTGACTTTTGTCTTAATGGATCTCCTCTATGGTTTTTATGAACTACTTATTATCTCCTGATCAGAAAGAGCATGAAGGTTATGCAAATCACTTTTCAATGACAACTATTTCTTTTGGAAAAAATCCCAGTGACTCTGTAAACTGTGTGGTTTTATTTAAAGGTCCCTTTCAAGTATTAAATAAGAGACTGCTCTGAGATGTAGCAACCCATTCATCCCTCTCAGCAAAAATATTGGTACAAATTTTTAAAAAAATTTGTGAATCATTGATAATGGCTTGGATCAGATTCTCAGCATAATATAAAGAAGTTGTAATTACAAGGTGAATTTATCTTTTCTGGACTTGGTAATTATCAGGCGATGTCCGGCCTTTTGAAAGCCTGTCTTTCCATTCACTCAGGTAAACTTGCTGTTAAAAACACGGAAGAAGACAGATCACTGTTAAAACAAAATTGTAACTCTAAGTAGTTTTGATTTTTGTTTTCACACTTATTAGCCCATGTCAACTAAAGATAAAGGACTTGATTGTGTTTTGCCCTGAATGGTATGTGATAGGATTCCTTTATACCCTTGCACAGGGTCTGGGCATATTCTGGTCCCTTGTGTTCCCTGAGCATGTGGATTCCATGAGACCCAAGTTTTATCTCACTCTCTACTGGCTAAGGATCTGAATCTGTGTTGGGAGAGTGTACAGTGCATCCTAGCCAAAGGTGGTGGAGGTCTACACACCCTGGACCCTGCGATCTCTCACTAGGACTCCTCGTCTTCCTCAAAGCAGGGCTGACCCTAAGTAGCTGTATAGTAATGCTTTGTTGATCTGTTTGCCCATTCAAGGAGAGCTGTGGCATGCAGACCTCTTATCTCTCCCTTCTATCATTAGTCCACTGTAAGTGGTTTATACTGTACTGGGGAAAGGTTTTGATCCCCCGTTTGGATCTTGTTATGAATTACTTGGAAATAGGTGAAGATATTGAAAAAAGAGTAAACGGGGGGAGGCAGGGTCATGTATTCAGAAAACCTGGCAGAAAATTTCAACGAGCTGATGTAATTTTCTCTATTAGTCCAGGAGTCTTAATATGTAGCGATGACCTGTAGTTACTAAGGGAATCCCCGAGCATGGTGCACATGACAGACTATCCCGAGGGAGGGAAAGGGAGGTGAAAGCGAGAGAGAGAGGGTAAAAGGGAAGATGAAAATGGCATCTCCAGCACTTGCTGGAATTCATTGAATGCTCTTTATGTAACTTGCCTCTAGAACAATAGCACCTGTTTAGTATGTGTCTTAGATGTGTTTCTAGTTTTTATTGGAAAGAGTGACAGTCAGTTTTGGAATCCCCTCTCATCCTGGATTTCAGTGGTTTTTCATAATATACACTCTTCAGCTTTTTAAACTATGACAGGACCTATCTGCAGGGCCGCCCAGAGGATTCAGGGGGCCTGGGGCAAAGCAATTTCGGGGGCCCCTTCCATAAAAAAAAGTTGCAATACTATAGAATACTATATTCTTGTGGGGGCCCCTGCGGGCCTGGGGCAAATTGCCCCACTTGCCCCCGCCCCCCTCTGGGCAGCCCTGCCAATCTGAGGTTATGCTAGAACAGAAACAGATCTAAAATAATTGCTTTATTCTCTCTTCCATTAGCTGGTTTGTGATGAAGCTTATAGCCTTTTATGATTATATTTTTCCCTGTCCTATAGTTGCCTGCAGTCATATTGTATGGGAATATTCTATTACTACAAACAGACGTGTAACTGTGGAAAATGGTAATGATTTGCACCTTTTCTCTGAATAAATCCAGTGCACTTTCCAAAGGTGGGTAAATGTTACCATCCCCACTTCATAGATAAAGAAATGGAGGTGTAAGCTTAGTCTGCTTCTGCTTTCCACATTGGACGCCAGTTGTATCTAGATCATTACAAATACAGAAGTTTGTTGTTCAAACACAGTGGCCTGCAGAGACATGGCTCATCCGATAGCCATTTTGGATTAACTCCTTGGATGGGACTCCCTTTCCAAACTAAGTATTAAATTAACTTTATTTCCTCCTACTCCAAAACTATTCTCAAAACTCCCAGATTTATTCCTTACACACTGGAATATGAGCCCACACTGCATAGGAATACAGTGTGCCTCAAGCAATGTTTTTTTGGACCCTCTTACTTATGTGGTTGGGATTTCACAAAATGCCATGTTAGAGAAAACTGTAGTCTTTGATCTCTTGCCATTTAAAAAAAACCCTCCTCTCAGCATGGTTCATTCTCATCATCTTAATCATAGACTGAAGGATAATATTTTAGGTTAGTTTTCCTTTTCTTTCATAGATGTACTGGCTATTTATATCTCAGATCTTTAGGATTCTACCAATTACTTGAGCTAGCCTTATGTTTAGGGGGAGAAAAGGGGTGTAGGGAATAATGAGTCATGTACATTCACTATGTCTCTTGTAAGTGTCTTGTATATACACTGGTATGTGAGAGACTATCCATAGTACATTTTTTTTAAATGAAAACTTTCACTTTTATCTGCTGGCTAATCTTTTTATGACTGAAGATTAGAGAACAAAGTTCAAATTAATATTCTCTATAATTATTTTTATCTTTAATGAATATTCACTTTAATGAATCTATGTTTACAAATTTATATATCTGACTAGATGACAAGGAATTTGAACTTTGGTTCAAAAGAGTTGAAGTTCAGATTATATCTTTTCTGTCCTGTAAATCCACTCGGAATGGGCATTGACTGTTCTGAATTTTTTAATATAAATTGTCACAGCATATTTGTCTGAGATGTTTTGTTTGCCAATTGGAAGTCTAAAGATTGAATCAATTTGAAACAAGTCATAAAGAATATAAACAATAAATGAGGAGAGATTTGAAATTTCCAGCCTGGATAATAAATACCATGTGTAGTGCTTTTCTTCACATTTTCTGGTTCAATTTGTGTCTGACATACTTTTTCTTACACTCCAATTTCACGGTGAAAAGGTCCACAGAAGGGAAATGAAGACTTTTTTACAGGCACAATGAGACAGAGAGAAAAAGAGGTGACACAAACTAGAATTATTGAGCCTGGAAAGAAGCATTAGAGAGGACTTGACTGAGGTATTTAAAGATATAAAAGGTAGTCCCTTTATAACTGGATCAGACCCCTCCTCTCTGTACATCCACTAAATAATATCAGAAGAACCAAGAGGTCACTCAGTTATTTTAAATGGTCAGTAATTTAGAATAATTAGAGGAAATTATGCTTTATGGAGCATATATGATGTGTGTGGAATTACTGAATATCAGAAGTGATACTACCATGAAAAGATACTAAGAGTTAGAGAAGTCTGATCAATAACTATAACTGTACATGCTAAAAGAACACAAATCACACGTCATGTATATGCTGATCACTATAGGTGTCAGGAAGGAATCACTCTCCCTCTTTCCCATTTCGATAAAGCACTGCACACTTGGTTAGATGTACTGGGTTACCCAGAGTGCTGTAAATGGACAGAAGTACATAGAAAGATAAGTTCTCTGTCTGGAAGAGCAACCAAAGCAACCTGAACAAGGCATGGGACAAGAGCACACATGGGACAGTGCAAGGGATTTGAAGTGCGGCTTTGAAGGAGGAAGGGGATGGAGTTTGACACCAAGTGGGATATGGGAAGGTTTTTTTCCCAAGCATAGGGGATGGCATGAAAGATGATGCAAAATCAAGTGAAAGAAGGTAAGAAGGTAAAGTAAGGAGGTTTTGAAGTATTTTCACTGTCCTTTGAAACACAGGGGGAGAGATAGCTCAGTGGTTTGAGCATTGGCCTGCTAAACCCAGGGTTGTGAGCTCAATCCTTGAGGGGGCTATTTAGGGATCTGGGGCAAAAATCTGGGGATTGGTCCTGCTTTGAGCAGGGGATTGGACTAGATCACCTGCTGAGGTCCTTTCCAACCCTGAGATTCTATGATCAGATATTAGTCATTTCTAGTATCAGGGGGTAGCCGTGTTAGTCTGTATCTACAAAAACAACAAAGAGTCTGGTGGCACCTTAAAGACTAACAGATTTATTTGGGCATAAGCTTTCGTGAGTAAAAACCTCACTTCTTCGGATGCATAGAGTGAAAGCTACAGATGCAGGCATTATATACAGACACATGGAGAGCAGGGAGTTACTTCACAAGTGGCGAACCAGTGTTGACAAGGCCAATTCAATCAGGGTGGATGTAGTCCACTCCCAATAATAGATGAGGAGGTGTCAATTCCAGGAGAGGAAAAGCTGCTTCTGTAGTGAGCCAGCCACTCCCAATCCCTATTCAAGCCCAGATTAATGGTGTTGAATTTGCAAATGAATTTTAGTTCTGCTGTTTCTCTTTGAAGTCTGTTTCTGAAGAGTGCTACCAGCACTCCCAGCTATCTTCGAGACACCACCGACTTCCTGAGGAAACTACAGTGCATTGACGTTCTTCCTGAAAACACCATCCTGGCCACCATGGATGTAGAAGCACTTTATACCAATATTCCACATGAGGATGGACTACAAGCTGTCAGGAACAGTATCCCTGATGAGGCCACAGCAAGCCTGGTGGCTGAGCTTTGTGACTTTGTCCTCACCCACAACCACTTCAGATTTGGGGACAACTTATACCTTCAAGTCAGTGGCACTGCCATGGGTACCCGCATGGCCCCACAGTATGCCAACATTTTTATGGCTGACTTAGAACAACGCTTCCTCAGCTCTCGTCCCCTAGTGCCCCTCCTCTACTTGCGCTACATTGATGACATCTTCATCATATGGACCCACGGAAAGGAGGCCCTTGAAGAATTCCACCTGGACTTCAACAATTTCCACCCCACCATCAACCTCAGCCTGGACCAGTCCACACAAGAGATCCACTTCCTGGACACTACAGTACAAATAAGTGATGGTCACATAAACACCACCCTATACCGGAAACCTACTGACCGCTATACGTACCTACATGCCTCCAGCTTCCATCCAAGACACATCATACGATCCATTGTCTACAGCCAAGCCCTAAGATACAACCGAATTTGCTCCAACCCCTCAGACAGAGACAAACACCTACAAGATCTTTATCAAGCATTCGTAAAACTACAATACCCACCTGGGGAAGTGAGGAAACAGATTGACAGAGCAAGACGGGTACCCAGAAATCACCTACTACAGGACAGGCCCAACAAGGACAATAACAGAACACCACTGGCCATCACATACAGCCCCCAGCTAAAACCTCTCCAGCGCATTATCCACGACCTACAACCTATCCTGGAAAATGATCCCTCACTCTCACAGACCTTGGGAGGCAGGCCAGTCCTTGCTTACAGACAACCTCCCAACCTGAAGCAAATACTCACCAGCAACTACACACCACACCACAGAAACACCAACCCAGGAACCTATCCCTGTAGCAAACCTCGTTGCCTACTCTGTCCCCATATCTACTCTGGCAACAGCATCAGAGGACCCAACCACATCAGCCACACCATCAGGGGCTCATTCACCTGCACATCCACTAATGTCATATATGCCATCATGTGCCAGCAATGCCCCTCTGCCATGTACATTGGCCAAACCGGACAGTCCCTCCGCAAAAGAATAAATGGACACAAATCGGACATCAGGAATGGTAACATACACAAGCCAGTAAGTGAACACTTCAATCTCCCTGGTCATTCTATCACAGATTTAAAAGTCACTGTCATTGAACAAAAAAACTTCAGAAACAGACTTCAAAGAGAAACAGCAGAACTAAAATTCATTTGCAAATTCAACACCATTAATCTGGGCTTGAATAGGGATTGGGAGTGGCTGGCTCACTACAGAAGCAGCTTTTCCTCTCCTGGAATTGACACCTCCTCATCTATTATTGGGAGTGGACTACATCCACCCTGATTGAATTGGCCTTGTCAACACTGGTTCGCCACTTGTGAAGTAACTCCCTGCTCTCCATGTGTCTGTATATAATGCCTGCATCTGTAGCTTTCACTCTATGCATCCGAAGAAGTGAGGTTTTTACTCACGAAAGCTTATGCCCAAATAAATCTGTTAGTCTTTAAGGTGCCACCAGACTCTTTGTTGTTTTTGTAGTCATTTCTAGAAGCAGGATGCTTGACTGGATATACCCAAGTGCTTCTTCTGTCTGGCAAATCCTATGTTCTTATAATGACAAATATTAATTATTAGTGGATAATCCTGGTTTTTAATGTAAAATTGTACAAATATAATTAAAATATAATCTAGGGGTCAGTTACATTGGTATTCATAGTAACTCCACTGTCTTTAATGGAGGTACTCTAGATTTATATTGCTGTAAATGAGAATCAAGCCTTGAGTGAATACCTGATTTGTTTCTTGGATTACATGTGTCGATTTACTCCATCCTTCTCTTACCCTTAACTTTTAAAGTTATTTTTATGTTAGCAGTGCTACCACATGCTTTGTGTGAGTTTTGGCTCTGATCTCTTTGGAGAAACTACTTGTACAGGAAATGGGACTGTCTTTTGAGGTTAATTTTAAAATTATGATGCTGCATATGTAATTTTTAAAGATACAGTAAAACCAAAATATTAATATTGAGAAATTCAGTATTCTTATCATCTGTGCAAGGATTTACATCTGCAGTTTCCCCACATGTTAAGACCAATGTACCCAAAAGTCTTTTAGCAAATTCACTTGTGCACATAAAAATGTAGATAAACTATTTTTTTGGTTTGTCCGAAATTGACTGGTTGGCTCACGTGTATGTTATAGGACTGTATAATAGCAAGTTGAATTATGATGTTCCAATCAATTACACTTATAAGCTTTTATAAAAAGAAACACCCGTTCTGGTCATCATTCAGGCTTTTGTTTACATAATTTACTCAATTGTGCTTTTTTTGGACTTCTTAACGCAAGTGTGTGTATTTTGAAATGGTAAAGTAAAATATGAATCATGTTAGTAATTCAACACTTAAATTTTAAAGTGATTAGCATTTTTGGATGCCTGGATTTTTTAATGTACAAGTTGACACTTCTTAAAGGGTCCTAATTTTCACAAGTGCTGAGCACCTGCCCTCTGAAAATCAGGCCCCTTTAAGATCCAGATTAGGTACCCAAAATCATTAGTTACTTTTGAATCTTTAGGCCCAACTGTGTAAAGTGCATCTTATACAGAGACTATGCACAGTAGTAGAAAAAAGATCTAGGGTAAAATTTTCAAAAGTGCATAAGTGGTTTAGAAATCTGTGTCCCATTTACAGAACTGACATAGGCACTTGGGAACCTAAATCCCACTAAGCTCCTAAATTCCTAAATCCATTTTGAAAATAGGATTTAGGCTCCTAAGTCAGTTAAACTAGGGATAAAATTTTCAAAAGTGCCTATCTTTCCTATATAGATAAGCTATTTAAATGCTTTCTTTGGTTACCCATCAAGTATCTACACCAAATATGTTATGACATATGATACCAATATATTTGATGTAGCATTAAATATTAAAAAACAGCAACTTTTGAATGAAACTTCACTTGTTTCTTGTAACAGTGAAAATGCTATAGTGTCATAAATGAGAGGAAATAGTGCTGTTGGAGAATGCTCAGTTGGTGGGCTGTAGAGAAAGAGAGGCTCCTATTTGCAATTAAGATAATTGATGGTAGAGGGAGCATTTTGTATGGAGAAGGTGAGTTGTAGTATTTCACCCTCTCGAGACTGAATTATTGTAACTCCTACGACCTAGATTTGTCAGGCAAAGCCCATCACACTCTAGTCCATCTTGAATACAAACAGTCCTCCATCACTTGAACATGACTAGCAATGATGATACAAGAGTAGATAGCGAGGCTTGGCAGAATTTGATTTTTTTTAATGTTTCTTTTTAAGTGTGATTTTTTTATTTTTACCAATTTTTAGATTTTCACAGTTGCGGTAAATTGAGGGGTCAGGCAATAATTGTTTAATGACAGTAGATGTTGAGATTCAAAATGTTACAGCTTTATAACAGTCAAAACTCAAATGTCAAAATATACAAAGTAAATAGCCTGACCTCAAACTCTGTGTTTTCAAGCTGCATTTTTCTTACTTTGCCTATCTAAATTTCTTTATTATTGATGGAAATATTTTTTGTCTGTTTGTTTGTGTGATGAAATCAACATTTACCAATAAAAAGCTAATCCAAAACTGTACGCCAGTTTCTGACTCCTTGTTTGCATCTTATTCAATTAAATTCAGGGTCTTAGTCCTAATCTTTAAGATTGGGCCTAGGCTACCTGATTGCTGAACTCACTGACCACGCAGCAACCAGAAATGCCTCTGTTGAAAGACTTGGGAGCTGGAGGCAGGGCATTTTCAATGCTGGTCCATCCTAGTATATGGAATACTGTATCAGAAGACATCAGAATAAGGTCTAATTGGACTATTTTCAAAGCTCAGTGCAAAACTTTTTTGAGCAGAAGCTCACCTGCAATAACAGAAGTTGAAGAATTGTGTTGGAGGGGGCAGAGAATATAGTGGAGTGGGAGAAAAAGAGAAAGAAAGACTAATACAGGGAGAAAGATCCAAGTGTAAGGGGACAAACTATAAGATGGCAAGGGTAGAGACCATATCAGATAATATTTATGCTTATCTTAATATTGCATCTGGAGCTTAGATACTGTAGTGCTTAGCATCTGATAAATACACCATAGACAGATCTGTCACATAGCAAATGCTGTTCTGTATGAATACAGTTCTCGCTGTAGCTGCTATTTCTGAAGAGAGTTGACCTGTACTATTTGTGAAACAACATACTGACTGAACAACAGACAATAAAGTTCTTGGCACAAGATAAGAGTCTTACAGTAGATAGATTATGACTGATAGAATTCTGTGTGTGTATAAATTATTCAAAATATTTCAAACAAGTTGTATACAAGTTAATACTTCGTAGATGTATTTGCTAAAAGAGACAAAAAGTTGCACTATTTGAAAGTTCATTTGGACTTGACTAGCAAAACAAAATTACTAATAAAATACTGAACTAAACTAAAATATTTTTGTGTTCTTTAGAAATACACTTACCATAACCTGCAGTGAAAAATAATATATCATTTAATCAGGAGTGAAAGTAACTTAAAGGACTTAGCAGTACGCAGGGCCAGGGTCCTGAGCAGGGGACAGGGCCTCAACCGGAAGGGGGTGGGGCCCCAACTGGAAGAGGCGGGAACTTTAAATCCGGCAGCGGGGCTCTGGCACCGATTTATAGGGCTTGGGGCTCCGCTGCAGGAGCCCCGGGCCCTTTAAATCACCACTGGAGCCCAAGGGCTTCTGGCCACCGCCGCTACCCTGGGGCTCCAGCAGTGGGGCTCTGGTGCCAATTTAAAAGGCCTGGGACACCAGCTGCTGCTGCCCGGAGCCCAGGGCCCTTTTAAATTGCCGGCCTGGGGAAGCTGCCCCCTGCCGGTACGGTCAGCTGTGTACCAGCTCTTGTTGGTACGCCATACCATACCGTACCAACTTACTTTCACCTCTGCATTTAATGGAACTTTGTGTTTGAGCAAAAATTTTATTTTACAAAAGGTATATGTGTTTTTAATTGAGTTTATATCTATATACAGTAACTCCTCACTTAATATTGTAGTTATGTTCCTGAAAAATGCGACTTTAAGCGAAACTATGTTAAGCGAATGCAGTTTCCCCATAAGAATTAATGTAAATAGGGAGGCTTAGGTTCCAGGGAATTTTTTTTTGCCAGACAAAAGGCATTATATACATTTTAAACAATTTTAAACAAGCAATTTAATACAGGTATTAAACAGGCTGGCAGCCCCCTTATTCTCCCCCTCCCCCCACGCCTCCCACCTGCCCACAGACCCCACAGATCAGCGTCTTCCCCCTGCTCCCCCCACCTCCTGCCCGCGGTAATCAGCTGTCTTGCAACATTCAGGAGGCTGGGGGGAGAAGCGAGGATGTGGCACGCAGCCTCCCCGTTCCCTCTCCTGCCCACGGCAATCAGCTGATTTGCGGCGTTCAGGAAGCAGGGGAGGGAGGAGGAGCCTGGGCGCTGCGTCCTCGCTCCTCCTTGTTCCCCCCAGCCTCCTGAACGCCACAAACCATCTGATTGCCGCAGGCAGGAGGCGGGGGGAGCTGGGGAAAGACCCTGAACCACGGGGTCCGCCAGCGGGTGGGAGGTGCTGGGGTGCGGGGAATAGGGGAGCTGATGGGGGACTGCCAGCTGTGGACAAAGCGGGCGGCCAAACGACGTTCTAGCGGAGCATTGCACAACTTCAAACAAGCATGTTCTGTAATGGAGCAGGGACGTAAGATCGAAACAACGTTAAGCGAGAAGACGTTAAGTTCAGAGTTACTGTATCAGTAGATCTATTGATAGATATAAAATCAATTAAGAGTGCATATATCATTTTTTTAAAATAAAATGTATTTTATATTGCCTCGTGTGATTTGCAGGATTTGTTCTCTACTTAATCTCCAGTATTAGGGCTGGTCCACACTAACCCCCCCACTTCTAACTAAGATACGCAACTTCGGCTACGTTATTCACGTCGCTGAAGTTGAACTATCTTAGTTCGAACTTACCGTGGGTCCACACGCGGCAGGCAGGCTCCCCCGTCGACTCCGCGTACTCCTCTCGCGGAGCAGGAGTACCGGTGTCGACGGCGAGCACTTCCGGGATCGATCCCAGAAGATTGATTTTTTACCACCGGACCTGGAGGTAAGTATAGACGTACCCTTACTCTCAGCATCCAGTCTGCCATAACAGTTATACCAGCTGTAACTCACATCCCGCTGATTCTGTTTTGAGCTGTAGATGCAAAAACCAACCACATGAGTCCCTGTGGCTCCCTAATTTGATAGTTTCCAACTCAAATGTTATAATAAAACTACCTCCTGAAAGATGCCACAGCATCAAACTGAGTTATCTTGACATCTCTTCATGTCATTGTTTCTGATCTTATTACAAGAATTCGCTTGTAACACAGGCAGATACATAGCATCAAACTTTTAAAATTTGGGTTCTCAGCTGTAAAAATGCACATGAACAGGCCATTGCATAGGCAAATACTGTATTTGCATTCAAACTGATATTTCCACATGCAGCTACCTGTGTGTACATATAAATATGTTGTTTGCACAAACAATTTATGTGGGCATGCACAGCTTTTGTGGGTATAGTTGAAGAATTGAAATATTAGACAATTATGTTAACAGGTATATAAATAAATATCATGAATGTTAGAAATGGTAATCTTAACTCTGAACCTGTTTTTTTTTTAAGTTTCTGTTCTATATTGTAGAGTAGCCACTTGTACTTATATGGAATACGTGTCTTGCAGAATACGTGTTTGTATTCAATATTGCATTATATTGGTTTGTTTCCTAACAAAATTCTTTAAAAAATCTTGATAACTACGAAATATATCTAAATCTATCTTATTGTTCCATTAAGGTCCTGGTATTGACAACAGGACATCTTCACCACAGGATAATTCTTTTCCATGGGACAATTCAATCTTCAATATATCCATACATGCTGCAATTCGACATGGAAAGTGGAAACTACTAACTGGGTATCCAGGTAATGAAATGATTATTTTTTCCCTAGAGGTTTACCTCCACTGCCAGTTCATCCCATTTCATACGTAATAAGCTTTGCATTTCCATAATTTACTCTCTTTCTCAACTTCCATGATTTACTATGTAATGTAAAAACCAGGAGGGCGGAGCCTCATTTAAAAGTAGGAAAATATTTACAATATATTCCTTGAAGTCATGGTTTTTGAATCTGTGTTTATGTGCTTACATTGCAGTGGAAAAACCGGATTCCTGGAGGCAACTCCAGTTTAATTTCTTTGAAATTAAACAAGTCATATTAAACACCGAATCACAAGTATGAGGCTACTCTTTCCCTGTGTGTCTGAGATCTAATTTCTTATCTGCTCCTATTTCTGTAGGCTGCAGCCACTGGTTCCCACCACCACCTTTGTTCAGTGAGTCAAAGATTCTATCATCTGACCCACCAACAAAGAAACTTTGGCTTTTTGATGTTGTTAAAGATGCTGAGGAAAGAAATGACTTGTCTGAAAAATATCCTGGCATTGTGAAAAAACTGCTCTCCCGGCTGCAGTACTACTATAAACACTCTGTGCCTGTGTTCTACCCTGACGATGACCCCCGTTGTGACCCAGCAGCAACTGGAGCCTGGGGGCCTTGGATGTAGAATACTACATTTGTAGCCTGAAAAATAGAACTGTGGTGGAAATTGCGGACTGAGGGTCCTAGTCACATATTTTGACCTCATTTCTTTTACCCTTTTAACTGTGATTTCATCCCTTGGGTTATTCAATTCTACTTCTTCTTAAGCAGTATTGAGGATCTAATTTCACCCCCTGATTGTACTAGAAACACTGTTAAAATAATAAATCTGTCATTTTGATGTTCTTTGTCAGTGATAAGTCTCTAAAATGGAGGGTTAAAGCTGCTGGCCAGCTGGGAAATATTACTTCACTTGGAAAGTTCTAATGAGTCACAGAGGCAAGGCTATCCAGTTCTTTCATATTTAAAGTCAAATGATTGATATCATGCTTGCCAGTGGCCAAATCTTATAGGAGGCTAACACAGAGGTTAAAAAAAAAAAATAGGAGAAAGAAGCCAGTTTCTGAGTTCAGCTGTCATTACATTTTCTCAGCTTTGCCATACAAATGTGTCCAGTAATGGATGCATTCAGAAGTCTCTAAGTACAAGCCTCCTCCCACTGGGCAACAAAAGATCTAGCTATACACTTGTCCACTGTTGACATATGGTTAGAGCATTGGTTTGATTTAATGCCCACCTTGGCTGTGAGTACCAACTCTTTAGGGCTGTGATAACAGCTTTGTTATCACAGCAGAGACTGCCTTCATCTAATAGTCAGCTTTCGGACATCCCTTCATTTTGCATTGCCTTTTCTAGTTCATTTCTTTCTTGTGCTTCACAGTGCAGTTTTGAATTCTTGTGCAAGATATTCAAGCACTTTTCTTTGCCAGCTAAAGCACAATGTGGAGGTTGCAAGTGATGGTAGTACTGCTTCATCTATCTGGTGGCTTTTGCATCTGCTTCAAAAAGCTCCCACCTTCTGCTAATATCTCTGGAAAACCTTTTCTATTCCCTTCTCTAAGGACATTGCCAGTTATCTGTTTTGTACTGATGTAATGTTTCAAACTGTTTTTTTAGAGACCACTTTTAACTTTTCCATTAAAATTAGAGTTTTAATTTTTAGGTTCTAAGTTTTTTTGTTGAACTGAATGATGTTTCTTTAGTAGTGTGAATATCTAAAAGAATTAAGAGAGGAGAGGAAAAGTATTGCTGTACCCCATATATTTTATTTTTTAGCTGTGTTGGTCCCAGGATATTAGAGAGACAAGGTGGGTGAGGCAATATATTTTATTGGACCAACTTCTGTTGGTGAAAGAGACAAGCTTTCGAGTTCTGTGTAAGCTCAGAAGCTTGTCTCTTCATAAACAGCAGTTGGTCCAATAAAAGACATTACCTCACCCACCTTGTTTCTCTAGTTTTTAGAGATTATTTCCATTTGTTATAATTCATTAATTATACATCTTGGGAAAGAAATAAAATACTTATTAAAAGAAGACTCTGATTGGCTAGCAAAGGTTCCACCTATTTGGCCCTTATTTCCACATTTCAGTCAGGGCTCGTTGGAGAGTTTATCCTTCTGGAGATCATAACACCTCATTAACAGAACACAAGAAAAAGAATCTAAGGTATTTTCATTATTATCACTTTCAAGGTTTTTTTTCAAAGATATCCTTAGGACTCTGACTACAAAAGTGTGTAAGACTAAAAAACTCACTACTTTCAGCTCTCAGACAACAGCCACTTTTGAAATGTACAGATGTCATCCTGACAGCTTTTGAGCTGACTGCAGGGCTGCCATTCACACTCAAGTTACTATGAAAATAGATGATGAATTAATGGGGGAAAAAAACTAAGTTGTTTGAACTTTCTTATCAGTTATGCTATCTAGCCCCTAGTTTAAAAGGATTAAAGAATGTATAGCCTTAGTTGCAGAATTAAATATAATTGTTGCATGTTTGTTCTCCTTCCCTCCCTATCCCACAATCTACACCATTACATCATGCTGATATGACTCCACCTATCAGGAAGAAGGAGGTAAGCAACTGTCAGTCACTCAGCCTTCCGTAGATTGAGGCTTCACCTATTGTCTTCTCTGTTTCCCATCTAAAATTTCTATTATATTTTAAAATCTTAAAATTCATCATTTACTCAGCTGTTGTTTCAGATAAAAATATCTTACACTATTTTTTCTTTAGGTTGATTCCTCTTAAAGCCTTCAAGTTGACCTGATTTTGGTGGGGGGGAAGCTGGCTGTCATATTCAAGCTGGCAGCAGCAAAGGAAAAGAATTTTAAACTCTCCATTGAGCTGTTTCATTTCTTGAAGGGCAGACTTCTTTCTACAAGTTGCGGTTTCTTGAGTAACAATCAAAAATACAAGCATCATGAGCCTTCAGAATAAAACTTCATTTCATCGCCTTCCAAGCCTTCCAATCCTTGCTGGATCCAACAAAACTCTATAAATGTTTCAAAATTGAAAGGAGCTTTTTTTGACACACTAAAAATAATTATAACATTTTAGAAAAGCAATTGCACTTCAGGAAGTGTGGTTATGCTGGCTACCCACGATTATGCATTGCTACTTACTTAAAAAGATACAAGATGAAGGATGGGCAAGGCCCAGGACAAGGAAAAGAACTCGGGAGATCTGGATCCTATTCTTGAGTCTATGGTCACAGGCTCCTCTGGGAACAACCTGCTTAGAGTAGAAGAAATTCTGAGATTTTTTTTTTTATGGACTTTTCTAGGAATTCTTTAAATAGGGCTGGAAGGAAGCTTTTTATTTACTTCTCAAAATCTCATCGCAGAAAAAGCTAGGATTTTAGCCATCAAGATCTTCATAGATTTGGACATCCACCAGCAATCCTTGTTGCCTCAATTCTGCCCCTGGGATTCTCTGCTCCCTATCTTGCTCCTTGGTAGTACAGCTCCATAGAAGTCAGGCTACCATGGATGCTTCCACTCATTACTCTCCTCAAAACTCTCCCACTCTGTCCTTTATTGGGGGACCTACCAGCATTTGAGGTTTATCAAGAGAATCCTGTTGCACCAGTTGAACCCCATTCCAGGCTTGTCTTTAAGAGTACCTGCAGGGTACTCTTCCCAGGACAGGAAAGAGGGGACATTATCACTGAAGGAGAGTAAGTGATCTCAGGAAAGGAATCTGGGAGAGCTGCAGAGTAGGATATGTAGGTCATTTAGGCAGTCATGGCAGCCATGTTTGTAGTCCTGGATATTGGCAAAGCCACCTGGGAAATAGGTGTGCGTGTATATAAACAGCATCCTTCTCACATACCAGAGAGACTTGGAAGGAGCTGGGCTCCTAAGGCAAAACAACAACAAAAAAGACCTAAATGAAAATGACACTACATGGCACAAAGAAACTGTATAGGACTGTGTGGATATCTATCTTCAAATGAGATATAGTCTGGAATAGAAACGTACTGCCTTGTGAATTGAAAGAGTTTTATGGAAAGAAAAAGCAAGTGGCATTGTTTGGGAAGTGCTGATCAGTCCTTTTTTTTGCAAACAGTTTTCAAACTGACTGTACATATCAAAACTACCGCTCTATCAACTTATTGCAAACAGTTCACATGGAATGCTGCAAACATTCAATGGAATTTATAATAAGAGATACAGATTTGGATATCAGATGTTCAAAGTTATATTTGGAGATATTGCTTATATAGTTTAGAGAGGAAATTGGGCCCCCAAAATACATTGCATCCCCTCTGTCTGGTGCTTCTAGATGTAATCTTGCACTGCTACACAATGTATATCTGAGATCATGCAGACAGATTAGCACTGCTACAGAGCACAGCAAAAAAGATTTTGGCACAGGATAATCAAAATGATTCAGTTATCCAATCATAGACTAGTACAGTAACAGCATCTGTGATAATTACATACTGTGGTTAGCTGAAGCCAACAAGATGATGCATTGTTGTCATTGTGCTGGTCTTCCCTGCTGCCACTGTTCTAAAAACTGAACATCTGCTGCAATCAACAAACCAACTCCCAATTGCTGGTCCCTTTCTTTTGGCTGAACTCTGGCAACAAAAGCTGCTGTATTCTGTCTTCAGAGCTATACTTAGAAGTAGTACAGTTAAAAAGAATCACTGGATTTGGTTCTAGGGAACAGAGTGCTCCTATGGCCCTGTCTTCAAATCCATAACAAGCTACTGCAGCAAAGCCACAGTTCTGTGCTGACAAATTCTGGCATCCCGGACAGTGGTAAAAATACAGAATTGGGTTTTGTTATAGTGCTTTTCATTCTCAAGATTTTGTGAAGTGCTGTGTAAAGCAATGAGTTAGAGTTCAGTGATTGTGCAAACAAACTAAGCAGGTGTAGTGGTAACTCACCTACAGTCTTGGGCATAGATCCTATTTTAATGAGAGAAGGAACTTTGGCTAGGAGACCAAAAAGTATCATGGGATTTTAATTTCTTCCTGGAATGCCACTTGAAAATTAGCATTAGAGTACTGAGTTAATGTCTCATCGAAATGATGGTCCTTCAAAAAGTGAAGCATTCACTCCAAATACAATATACACCTCTTACTACTGGGGGAATTCTGCGCCGAAAAATTAAAAATTCTGTGGACAATATTTTAAAATTCTGCATATTTTATTTGTCAAAATAACAATATAATTATGCCAGTTTCAATTATTTTGGTAATTTATTTCAAAACGCCTGCCAGCAAGTATGTGTCTAACAATACAGACAAAAAAAGATGTAGAAAATGTTTTTTGACAAATAGATTCCTTACTAGGCATATTACTACAGACCTTTGAAAAATAATCCATTTAAGCTACAATACAGAAATGTATTTCCTGCGCCCCTCAGAAGTAGTGCAAAGGCTTGAGGGAGTCAGGGTAATGGAGGAACTGAGGGAGAGGGAAATAATTGCTGGGAACATATAAGCCAGTTGAGAAGACACAACCTTTGGCTGAGTAAAATACTGAAGTTTATATAATGTCAAAGCAAGTTTAATTAAAACCATCCCAACTGGATTTTCTTTGAATGAAATTGGAGGAAACTGAATGGTAAGATATGGACAATTGTATTTTTTCTTTTATATGTGCAATAGAAACAAATGCTCCCTGAAGGAACATTTACAGGATTGAATGGTTGGTTGAGAGATTGTGTCTCTTAGTGGCAACCAGGTGTACAGTGTCTCGGAAATTTCTCTGATATATAATTTCTGGTTAAAGAAGAGATCTTTTCTACATTTCCTCTGTCTAAAACACATGCGGCATTGATCTCTCACTGTACTTTTGATGCTGTTTATGGAGAATTTTTTAGAGTTTACATTTTCTTATGACAGGGAAGCTTTTCCTTCCAAATATTTATTATATTTATAATGATAAACAAAGCTGCAATAAATTGCACCATTCCTCATATTGGAAGTGACCCAGTAGGGTCACTGCTTTTATTTAAAGAGCACCAGTGATTGAATACCCTGTTAGGAAGAAAGTATATTTAATAATCCACAAATATTCTTGAAGACATGTCTTGAGGCATATAAAACAGAGATGAACCCAACCCAAAATTGAAACACCCCTAACCACTACTTTCTGAAAGTTCAGAAAGTCTTCCAAATTCCATATTTTGAGAATGTCTCTAACTCCAAATGATTACCATGTGCATTAGCTACACATTAATCACAAACATCCATTTTTGTCTCCATTAGCAGTGATGATACTGATTAAACTGAGACCCTGTTATAATAACTTGTATAGCAATCATTCTTTTCATGTCCTAGAGATCTACATTAGATACCATTAAAACATATTGTAACTGTGAGCAAAGCAGATTTTTTTAAAATGGCAACCACCATCTTTTTAATTAATTTGATTTAACATGATTTGTGTCTCACCACAGCCAAACAAACAAACACTCTATTTATAAAGTTAGTTTTATTTATATTTTATCCTCATTGTGCTTCAGATAAATGCACTGCTGAGGTGCATAAGAAGAAAAGAAAATGTAGTCAGGATAATTGGTGGATACAGTACCTTAGATTTTGTTCTAAATGATAGCCAGACCTGAGGTAGCTGTAGTATATGACTCTATTCTCAAAACAATAAATATGCTAGGGTGGTAGTGGAGTTTTAGTGGGTGGAGCACAGAAGTTGAACTCAAGGGGGGAGGAATAGCTCAGTGGTTTGAGCATTGGCCTGCTCAACCCAGGGTTGTGAGCTCAATCCTTGAGGGGGCCATTTAGGGATCTGGGGCAAAAATGAGTACTTGGTCTTGCTAGTGAAGGCAGGGAGCTGGACTTGATGACCTTTCAAGGTCCCTTCCAGCTCTATAAGATAAGTATATCTCCATAATTTAAGAGCTACTAAATTCTAAGCCTGGTTCTGGAACTAGTCAAGTAAGTAAAATCTGTGTCTTTATAAAATAAAGAAAATGGTAATTGCTTAACATATATGTCACAAGGATATTGTGACAAATACAAGCACAAAACCATGTCTATGCTACAGATACCACCATGTCAGGAAACCTAGTTCAAGACAGTTATCCCCTAATCTGATTTCATCCATGATTCCAGTTTGTGGTGTATACTGGCCAAGGCTTTAGCCTAATTACAGAACTAAATTAAGATCCAGTCTACAGTATAAACTAGAATCATACTGGTTTAGGAAAAACTACTTTGAACCAAGTTTCCTGACATCAGGGCTGCCCAGAGGGGGGAGTGGGGCAATTGGCCCGGGGCCCCCATGAGAGTTTTTTGGGGCCCCTGGAGCAGGGTCCTTCATTCGCTCCGGGGGCCCCGGAAAACTCGCGGGGCCCAGGCCCCCAGAGCTTCTGCGGCGGGGGAGGGGTCCTTCCGCCCCAGGGCCCACTGCTGAAGTGCCCTGAAGACCCGTGGCGGGGGGTCCTTCCACCTCGGGACCCACCGCTGAAGTGCTGGGTCTTCGGCGGCAATTCGGCGGCGGGGGCCCCCTACCGCCGAAGACCCCAGGCCTCCTGAATCCTCTGGGTGGCCCTGTCTGACATAACTATATTTCTAGTGCAGCCAATTTCTTAGTGCTTATAAATCACACCGAAGAAGTAAAGTGCTAAATATTATCGTTGTAGGGTCAATGCAGGAGGAAGAGAAACTTGTTTTAGCAGTTGAGGGTCTCATTCTATTTTAGCTGAGTGTTACACATATTCTGTTCTTATTTTATTGTATTTTCCAGTGTTGACTTTCTCCATGTGTAGTTTAAAATTATTATCTAGAGCTGTCTCTGAATAACCTTCCCCTATTAGATAAAGATATCAGACACATGCATTTATTTATACAATTGCGTCTTGAAAGTATCATAACCTCCAATTCCCCTTCCCCTCTTTCAAAATCTGGAAATGAAAGACGTTTTTCATAAGGATCAAATGACAATAACTGCAAACCCTAGAGGGTAAAAGACATTTTCAACACTGCATTTTCTTAGGGCAAAGACATAAATAGTCCTTTGTAGACTGATTTGTAAGGTTTCTAAATCTTGTCCATATTTAATATGGTGATATTGCTCAAAATCAACTTCCAAAGAGACATAAAGATGACTCTTGTTCTGTCCCTCAGCCCTTAGAGCCTGAACAAGGAAACAGTTTTCTCTGGCTAGCAGTAGGAATACTGCTTTGTAATCTGACATAGATGTCACTGCAAGTTCCACGTTTCAATGGAGAGGTAAAACAAAAGATTGAAGGCAGTGCAGAATTTTTATATGCTGTAGCAATTGGAAATATTGTTGCAATTAGGTCCTTTTTATGTTCTACTGTAATACAATACAGAGGGGTGAAAACTGAAAAGCCACATGTGTCTTGGGCCAGATTCTGCATCCTGCACAACATAGCCTGTCTATGTCCATCTCTCTCAGTACACAGAGCTGCTCTGTAGCTGCTGAGCTCTCACTGTTTTGAGTGGAGGCACAGGATTTGAGTCCTTAAAACGGCCTTACAATATTGTTCCAAGCTTTTAGCAATGCTTCAGAGTCACAGAATGGGCCAGTTGGTGTGAACTAGTGTAGTTCCACTGGAGCGATGCTTATTTACACCAGCTGAGGATCTGGCCCTGTGTGTTCAGGAGAGATGTAACAGTCACTTTTCTCTAGCTCTGGTCTAGCAAATAATCATTGACATCACGATTCTCCTGTATACCTCAAAATAATATCTGCTATCATGACGACTCATGTAGGGAGCAAGATCTGCTCCACCAGTAAATGGGGAGGACACAATATAGGAGAAAACTCCACAATCCTTCAAGGACCTTCTGTGATTTCTTGCTGTGAGAGGTGCATTATTTCCTCAGCTTTCACGATGGACTCCACTAAACCAGATGTGCAGAGTGAGATAAAAAGCAAGTCTCCTTGTATTTTATCTGTATTTTTAGTGTCATTGTGCACTTTGAGTTCATCATTTCTGATGCCTGTGTCCAGAGGTTACAGGCATGAAAGGGAAAGCAAGAAATTGCAGCCATTTCCTGCTTGGTCCAGAAATGGCCTTGGAGAGGAGCAAAGAAGGAAAGGGAGAGTAACTGCAGACTAACTTGTGAGACAGAGAGAGATGATGGAAGAAATCACTGGATTTCTGGGAAACTTGCAGGAGCTCCAGTGAGGTAGAGTATAATTTCTGGGCACAATTTTTAGAAATTTGAGTTCCATTTTAGAAATGGAAAGATACAACTGCACCCCCCCAGCCCACTAAAAAAAATAAAAAACTAGTGTGACAAAGATCCTCCTCTATCTTGTTTGGTCCTGCGCTTATTGGCAGATTTTCTTGCCTCAGAGATTCACCATGTGTGTTGGGGAACAGCCCAGAGACCTTCCCCTCTGGAAGAACCCACAGTCCAGGTCAGTTGGGAGATTTGGGGGGAACCCAGGCCCGCCCTCTACTCTGGGTTCCAGCCTAGGGCCTTGTGGACTGCAGCTGTCTATAGTGTCTCCTGTAACAGCTGCATGACAGCTACAACTCCCTGGGCTACTTCCCCATGGCCTCCTCCAAACACCTTCCTTATTCTCACCACAGGACCTTCCTCCTGGTGTCTGATAACACTTGTGCACTTCAGTCCTCCAGCAGTTCATGCTCAGCTCCCTACACCTCTTGCTCCTAACTCCTCACACTCCCACCACAAACTGGGGTGAGCTCCTTTTTAAAACCCAGGTGCCCTGATTAGCCTGCCTTAATTGATTCTAGAAGCTTCTTCTTAATTGGCTCCAGGTGTCCTAATTAGCCTGCCTGCCTTAACTGGTTCTAGCAGGTTCCTGATTACTTTAGTACAGCCCCTGCCCTGGTCACTCAGGGAACAGAAAACTACTCATCCAGTGACCAGTATATTTGCCCTCTACCAGACTCCTGTACCCTACTGGTCTGGGTCTGTCACACTAGCTATTGGGGATGAAGTGGACTTCTACATCCCACATAACACTGTAAATCTTCTGTACCTTGAATTTAATTTCTAGATATTTATTTTATATTCTGATGCCTGACATTGAGTTTGGGATATTGGAGTATTTATTTAAGATTAAAAAAACCAAAGAAACTAAATTCTGAGTCAAGACTTTATTTTATTCACAGCTGTGCTGTTGATTCACTGAGTGATGTTGGGTAAGTAATTCAGCCTCTCTAGAGCTCACTTTGCCTAACTATAAAATGGTGATAATGATACTTATCCTTTGGGGTTTTTTTTAAGTATATTGGCCTCCTTGGATATATATATTCTATGTAATTGTAGTGTAATTCATTGGATTAGGATTCACTGAATCCTAATACTTTCAGCATGGGTGGTCCATGTGTAAATACATGTACGTAACACCTTTTGACTCGTTCAGTTCCTGTCAAAAATAGGTAGAGAATGGACAAAACTATACATCTCTACTAGCAAATTAAAGCCTGAAATTGTTTGTCCAGGGGGAACTGCAGCACCGGTATGGAACCCTGTTGACTTCAATGGGGCTGGCATAGCAAACTGTAGCATTGGAGCCTTCATGTTCACAGGAAATATATGTGGGTATCATGCTGATCAGGGAGTGCTTTATGACAGAAATTCACAATTAAGAAAATTTGGACTGCTTACCAACAAAGCAGTTGCTATAGTGTGGAGTGAGGCAGGGAGGGAAAGGTGTTGGAGAGTACTGCACACCCATTCATAATAGCAGCCAGACACCTTAATCTTTTTCTGCAACTCCTGACACCAGGGAACACTAACGGTAGCATAAAGCCTGGTGGTATGGGGAGAAAAGTCAGCACTATTTTCCATTCCCTCCCCACCCAGGCTCCAAACTGCTGTCAATGTCCCCTGGTGTCAGGGTCAGGTGAAAGATGATTTTGATTTTTTGTGTTTGGATTAGTTTCCTGCTAGTGCACAAAAATTCAGGTTATTCACAAAAAACTGAAATACTTTGAAATAATCATCAATATTGTTCTTTGAAAAAAATTTTAAAAATCTTTCCAAGCCTACTTGTTATGACTAATCATTTGTGAGAATAAAACACACGTCATCAAACTGTGCATCACCAAACAAGCATTACTGCACTTAAATTAATAACTGTAATCACTTCTTTTTTCCCACACTGTCTCTTAAAAAAAAAAAAAAACACTTCAAAGCCTCAAATTCCTCTTGATTGATGCACTGATATTTTAACAGTGTCTTTGGTGTGTGTTGCAATCAGACAAGTGCTAATCCCCTGGAGGAATCTGGCAGGGCTGTGGGAATCCTCCCCCTGTAATTGCATGGCTCAAAAGCTCAGATGTGATGATATCATCAACTTCAGCTGAGTTGACATAATGTATTATTTGTGTTCGGAGGGTGTTATGGTAACTTTCATTGCTGACCTTTATGCCTAAAGATCATTCATGTATATGTTATTCAAAATCTCTGGGGTCTTGATTGCTTTAGTGTTTTTTAGGATGCCCTTAACATAAAGCAAGTTATATGTAAGTTTAGAAAAATCATAATCAGAAAAACTAAAAGGAAAAGGCAAGAGGAAGTCCTGAATTATTTGTTTAAGGTAAAACTAAATACTTGAGAGAAAGAGAGTCATAAGTCTAACAATAAGTTAGAATCTGAAATACAGCTGTGAATAATTGAGGCAACCTATATTTGATCAATACAAACATTCTGAGAGCAAAGTTAAGTAATACAAAGAAATTGGATCAAATTCTTCCCTCAATTACAGCCATGTGACCTCACATTCCATTTCTTTATTGTTATCCAGGTTGTCTTAACTGAACTCTTTAATGTGGATTGTTATACATTAGAGCTTTGAAGTACTGTGCAATTTTATTGTAAAAGCATTTTTGTGTAAACGAGATCACAGCTGATTCATAAACTTTATCCGTGTGTGCAACCATTCACATCTGTCATGTTTTTTAATCTCCGTCTCCCTTGACTACTTGTATCTGTCCAAAATCAGGACCCAGCATCCAACGTATCTGCTGTTTTCTTTCTGAGACAAGGTGAGTGAGTAAACAGAGGGAAAAAAAAAACTTTAACAGGGCCCAGCCTCCTCTGTGTGTAAAGGGGCAAACCTGTCATAATATTATTTAGATGTTATATTTTTATACTAAGGGGCCACAACAGATGTCCCAACAGGGTCCTAGTGCCCATACTTCTTAGTTTTCTGTTCAGCATACTACTTGAACTCTTGCGCACAGAAAACTAACCTATAATATGTTTTTTTAAATCAAAGCACTCAATGAAGAAAATTCAGGTTAATAATAGCTTGTATTTATATTAAGCTACATCCTCAAGTTCAGTAATATATCAGAGAATTTTTTCTTTTATATTAAATGTACAGTATTATCAAGCAAGCACCTTGGAATATCACTTACTAAGCTGTACCTAAAGATCAAATAAATACAATTACAAATTAAATTTAAAAATCACAAATTAAAAAATGTGAAATGAAAATATAGTTACACTATGTCTCTTTGGCTTTAGCAGTATTATCCAAACATAATTCCAATAATTTTCTGTGATAGTTTCCAAGTCCTACAACAACATAGGTGCTCTAACACAAGTTCTTGGGTGGGGGAGGTGGGGGAAAGATCTCCTGTGTAAGCTCTCAAAACAACTTCTGAAGTTTTTTGTTTTTCCTTAAGCTAATGTAAAACTGACAAGTCTGTAATTTTCCTAGTCTTCCAAATTTCTTCACTTTATGCTTCTTGCAAACATGTTTCTAATGTCCAGTCCTACTGCCTTTAGTATTGGATGATACACTAGGCAATGAACCTTTGCCATTTAAAAAGCTTTTGGCACATTTATATACCCTACATACGCTATCTCCTATTTCTCATTTGATTTTTTTTTTTTTTTCTTCTTCAAGTCCAGAACTCATTCCTCAGAGTTCTAGAGCATTTTAATGTTCTCCATTCTGCCCACTTGCAAGGACAATAGCACATCCTGGTAACTCTTAATGATTGATTGTGATTAGAGATTGACAGAAACTCAGCCTTCTGGGATGAATTAGAACTGCTGTCAGTGACTAAACAGCAAATGGAAAATACAGTATGTAATTTTAAGGACATTATTTTTGCTTACTTTATAAATTTTCGTTTTAAGAGTCTTTTTCTTCCTACTCATAAGACATTTATCTGATTCTCCACATTGAAAGATAATCCCCAGCTAATAGCAATGTGTGCTGTGAATATCTTGCATTCCTTGGAAGACACATGGTGTAATGTACCACCAGACTCATCTAGGATACCTGAATCTCATGTTAATATGACATGTTCCATTATTACTCTAGAGAGTCTATAAACATAGTAAAATTAGTCGTACAGAACATGAGGATTAGCCACGTCATATGCTACTTCAAGAAATAGACACTGATTAGAGAGAATATTTCATCAAAATAAATCATGACTTCTTTCCAATTAATATTTGAAGAGTGGCAAGGGTACTCATTAGCTAAAACAAATGGAGACACAATTTTTGAAATTACATCTGTAATTCTACCATACAGAGTATTGCATACATGATGGTTCTACAGGTTTAATTTATGTGGTTTATAGAGCATGTCCCCAAAAGGATAATTTCTTGATGAGTCTTGATTATATTGAACTAGCTTTTGTGGCAGCGCTTGAATCTGTGCGGCTGGAGAAAGAATTATTTCTCAGGAGGCTCAGATTTAAACATGGAGCAACCCTCTCTGTTTTGGGTTTATTTCAAGAGGTCTGATTTAACCAAAATATACGAACTTGGCAAAAGTTTGAACTGCATTTCTTCCATACAGTTTTATAATATGTAAACTACAAAACATAGAACAGGTATCCCCATGCAAAAAAACAAAGTTAAATGGGAAGAGTGACTCAATGGAGTCCATCTAGCATCTAAAAACAATATTACACTTTTTGAAATTTTTACACTTTTAAAAAGGAAATGTTACACTGTCTGGAAACTAACAGTTCTGAGACCGAGCTAGTGCCCCACTGCCAAATAATCCTTCATCACTTGCTATCAAAAACATGGTAAAAAGAAACAAAACATTTAATCCTGCCACTGTTGGGCAGGGCTTTGGAGCGGAGCCCGGAGCTGAAGCGCGGAGCAGCTCCAGAGCAGTGGAGCTGCAGGTTTTTGCCTGGAGCTGGAGCGGAGCCGGAGCACAGCTCCAAAGCCCTGCTTTTGGGAACACACATCACTGCACACAGCATTTCTCCAACAACACACATTAGATCTTACAAGAAACACATGTGACAGATGTCCAGTATCAGAGGGGTAGCCGTGTTAGTCTGAATCTGTAAAACGCAACAGAGGGTCCTGTGGCACCTTTAAGACTAACAAAGAAGTGAGGTTCTTACCCAGGAAAGCTTATGCTCCCAATATTTCTGTTAGTCTTAAAGGTGCCACAGGACCCTCTGTTGCTTTTTACATGAGACAGATGAAAATGTAAAAAGGCTTTTTTAAGGCTGCTAAGATTATGAGGCACAAATATGAAGCATACTGAGAAATCCACTGTGAATAAAATAATTAAAAAGCTTAAATTTGAAATCTGACAGAGAATTACTGAAATTCCCACATACATATTCAGCTAAGTAGTTCCATATTTCTCTTCTAATGTGTTGAAATATTTATGCATATCTATAAGAATAGCTCAGAAAACACATACATCCAAATGATTTAATGATCTATTTGTGCAAGATAATTTGCACATAATACTAGAAATTCTGCCATCATTTCATATGCACAGTTACAAAAATCAAACCCAGTATGTTTTCCAGCTACTATCTTATTTTATCACGAAGGAGTAATTTTCTAGGACTATGTCCAAAATAATCTTCAGACCTATTGGCTGTGTTACAAATTGTAAAAGGAATAGTCCAGTACTGTTTCTAGGAATTGTATATCTCAATATTTAACATTTATTCACTGATCAGTGTTAACATCATTAGGGGTGTGAAAAACTCAAGGTTTAAAGTTCTAATGCACTGCAGAGTTTTTCAAAATAGCTTAAAACTGCAGAACACTGACAATTTTATATAAAAATTGAGTGTGTGGTGAGGAAAATTGAGTGTGTGGTGAGGAGAATTGAGTAGAGCGATTTATAGAAAACTGAGAATTCAATAAAGTGGGTTTTTTCCTAATTACCTTGATAAGGTCCCCTGATTATTTCTAACTAAAATAATCACTTCTGATGGGAAAAGAGAGACTCTGACACCATTGGCTTGCTGTCCTCTCCTCTAATTCCACCCTAGAGCTTCTCCAGTCAGGCTTCTGCTCCTTGCACTCTACTGATTCTGCTCTTGCCAAAGTCCCTAATGACCTCTTCCAAGACAAAACTCAGAACCAGTATTCCATCCTCATCTTTCTTGACATGATTGGAAAACATGCCTATAGTGAAAGATGTAAGAAGCTCAATGTATGTAACTTATCAAAGAGAAGGTTAAGAAGTGAATTGATCAGTCTGTAAATATGTAAATAAGAAACAGAAATTTTATAATCTAGCAGATACAGGTATAACAAGAGCCAATGACTGGAAGTTGAAGCTGACAAATTCAGACTAGAAATAAGGTGCAAATTTTTAACTGGGAGTAATTAGTAATTGGGCAATTTTCCAAGGGTTGTGGTAGAGTCTCCATCACTGAAAAATGTAAAATCAAGATTGGATATTTTTCTAAAAGACCTGCTATAATTCAACTGCAGCTACTGGACTTGAAGCATGAATTAATACAAGGAAGTAATATGGGCCTCTGTTGTACAGGAGTTCAGGCCATATGATCACAGTGATCCTTTCTGACCTGCAAATCTATTAATCTATGTGAGCTGCCTTCAACACACTGGACCATGTATTTTATTTTTTTTCTTGAAATCTTGTCCTTGCTTGGCTTCCATGATTCTGTCTCTCCTACCTCTGTAATCGCTCCTTCCGTGTGTCCTTCAGAGGATCCTCCTCATCCCCCCCCTCCACCTTTCTAAGGGGGTTCCATGGGGCTCAGTTCTGAGTCCCCTTCTCTTCTCCCTCTAGACCTTATCTCTGGGTAATCTCACCTGCAACAAATTCAACTACTGTCTCAATGCTGATGACTTACAGATCCACCTCTGTGCTCCAGACAGGTCTCCTTCTCTCCAAATTAAAATCTTGGCCTGTCTCTCTGACATCTCCTTATGGATGTCTATCCACCAGCTCAAGTTCAACATGATGAAAGGAGTGCTCTTATTCAACCTGCCCCCACGTCTTTTTTTTGATCACAGTGGGCAGCTCCACCACTTGGGCTCATAACCTGACCATCTTCAAATTGGAGGTCTTGTTAAGTCCTCACATCTAGGCTATATCTAAATCTTGCAGATTCCTTCTGCATCACATCTCTATGTCTATACTTTCAGCAGTGTGCAGGGTACAGGCACTGTAGCTACATGCCACAGTGAAAGGCTTTGGCAGTGGGTTCTGGCAGCAGGACACTGAACTGCTAAAAATAGCAGTGCAGACAAGGGAGGCGATGCTTGGGTATATAGAGAACCCATGTAGGATATATACCCTGTGGGTTCTGGCATATAGGGCACTCTGCTCACCTAAGCTATGCCTCACTATCTACACTGCTGCTATTTATACCCGGGCTAGGTGGGTGTGCAGTGTGTGTACTCTACATGCCACCGTAAATGTAAATGTATCCTCAGTTAAAGCCTTTCTTAGCCAGCCACACGCTAAAACTCTTATCCAGTCTCTCATCCTCATGTATCTTGATTACTGCAATGTTTTCTCTGGTCTTGACAATGCACTCTTGCCCCATTCATATCCATTCACATTACTACTGTAGAGATCATTTTCCTAGCCTGTCACTTTGACTATCTCAGCCCTCTGCTAGCATCCCTCTACTGGTCCCTGTTCTATCGTATCAAAATGTAAGCAACTTGTCCTGACTTTCACAGCTCTTCGCCACCCTACCTATCATGTCTCATTTGCTATTGAAATGTCATTTTCTACCTCCAGTCAGTCCATCATGCTGGCCTCCATTGCCACTTGTTAAATTTTCAAACATTTCTGCCCCTCAAGCCTGGGAGAATCTTGCTGTAAACATCCACAAAGCTACCTCATTATCCTCCTTCAAATGCCTTATCAAAACTGTCCTTGGCTGTCAGGGCCGGCTCCAGGCACCAGCCTGGCAAGCAGGTGCTTGGGGCAGCTGCTCCGGAGTGGAGCGGCACGTCCAGCTATTCGGCGGCAATTCGGCAGACGGTCCCTCACTCACGCTTGGAGCGAAGGACCTCCCGCCGAATTGCTGCCACAGATCATGATCGCGGCCTTTTTTTTTTTTTGGCTGCTTGGGGCGGCCAAAACCCCGGAGCAGGCCCTGCTTGCTGTGATGCCTACAAAAAAATTGTCAGTGGTTGGGTCGTTGGTGTGATTTTACAACTGCCTGTCATGCTGTCCAATATTGTCTTGTCGTAATCCCTGTCTGTCTCCACCTGTTGTCTCTTGTGTTAGACTTAGATTGTAAACTCTTTGGGACAGGAATTGTCCTTTTGGTCTGTGTTTGTCCAGCACCTAGCACTATGGGGTCCTGGTCATGACTATGGCTCCTAGGTGCTACAATGATAATTGGGGGGAGGGATAGCTCAGTGGTTTGAGCATTGGCCTGCTAAACCCAGGGTTGTGAGTTCAATCCTTGAGGGGACCACTTAGGAATCTGGGGCAAAAATCAGTACTTGGTCCTGCTAGTGAAGGCAGGGGGGCTGGACACAATGACCTTTCAAGGTCCCTTCCAGTTCTAGGAGATAGGATATCTCCATTAATTAAAAAATTAATAATAGATGGAGCTCCCAGAGTCAGATTCTTCAACAATCTCCCCCCCCCCGCACACGCACACACACACACTTTTCTAACTTCCCTGCTCTCAGGGTTGGACACAGAGTAGATGGGATAGCTTCACAGTTTCTTTTTTCTGTAACACCACGTACTGGTTGACATTAGGCGAGTGAACTGTTACAAGAGTAAACATCAGAGATAAATGGTTATAGGAATCAGACATTCTAAGGCTGTAAACGGAAATAAACACTATTTTAGAAGGAGTAATCTTCTCTAAGGGCTCTTTTCACTGTATGCTACAGAGCTTGGTCATTATGTAAAAAAGAACCTCTCCTCTCTCAGCTTCCATATCTCCATCCTTTTGTTTTCTGTATTCCCAGAGGAGTTTAGTCCTCCTGTCTCTTCGTCCTCCTATATCTCATCTCCATCCTTCTCACTTTGTGTTTCCTCTTCCTCGCTTTCCTCTGCGTTCTCAGGATCAGTTCTGATTTTAGTATTGTTCTTCCCAATACTGTTCATCATGGTTTGTTGACAGAATCCTTTTCTCTGATATGATCCCATATTAATGCTCTTCTGTCCAACAGAGATACTTTCTCCCACAGAGTGATAAGTTTTGGGGTACTTCCACATCACTGTGGAAAACCAGCAATGAAAAAAAATGTAATCAAAAGACTTTTATAAATAGACAATAGTGTGAATATATCTGAAACATACAAAGTTTGGATGGGTTTGCTGCTTAGTCTAATTCACTCTACAAATGATACTCCCCTTGACCATTCTTACGCTTTTGCATCTTCTCCAAAATGTCTCTAATAGTTTCCAATGACTCTTCACATACTAAATCAGTCCTTCATTTTGAGCCAAATAATTTCTCCTCTGCTTGCCAAACTATACGTTGTTTGATAATTATTTGGATACAACAGCCTCTTTGGTTACACTTTCCGCTATCCTGTTTTGTCTGCCCAGTCTACATTCTATTCTTGTAACCTTTTGTATTATGTTCATGGGACACATCCAAGATTTTATTTGTTGAGATGAGCCTCAGGGAATTTTTCAGGAGGAAAAAATCCCTTAATTCTAACAACCAGTAGCAGATTCAAATATATGAATCATAAAATTATTTTTATGTTACTATTTAGGATTATAGTACCCCTAAGTTAAGGAACTAGTAGTGGAAACTGCTAACACAAGTGAATACAGACAAAATTAATAATGAAGAGAATTCAGAGCCTCTGTATGGTTTTTTAAAAAAAAAAGCATTGTGTAAGCCTTTCTCTTCAATATACCACTCTTATCCAAAGTATACTACTTTATTTGATCATTGAGCTTCCTGTTTATATTGTGCACTGCAAAGGATTAGCTTGTGAGAGTAATATTAATGAACTGTTTGTGATATCATAATTTCAAACTGAGAAAACAAGACCCTGTAATTGGATCCATGTGGAGCCCACAGAAGTCAAAAGGACTGTGTGGGTGCAAGAGTCTACTAGCCCAGATCCAACTGTAGGATCAGGGACTAATTTACCAGTTCATTCATAGTCTTGTGTACAGAGGAATCAATGCCCTTCTTGCATAATAGCTACATCAATAAACACTTATGATTATAAATAATATCCTCTGAACCATTAATGTTGATTTTCAACATTAATTGGTGCACTGGGGAAATTCCAGAAGACTGGAAGAAAGTTAATGTTGTGCTGATTTTTTTTAAAAGGGTAAATGTGATGAACTGGGTAATTATACTCCTGTGAGACTTACGCGGAACCTTGGCAAGATAATGGAGCAGCTGATATGGCACTTGATTAATATAGAATTAAAGGAGGGTAATGTAACTAATTCAAATCAACCTGGGTTTATGGAAGACAGATCTTGTCAAACTAACTTGTAATCTCATTTGAAAAAAAGATATCAAGTTTGGTTGTTAAAGGTAACTTTGATGTGATGTATTAAGACGTTTATAAGGTGTTTGATTTGGTACTGCACGACATTTTGATTAAAAAAACTAGAATGATATAACATTAACATGCCACATGTGAACTGGATTAAAAACTGGCTAACTCCATCATTCTCCATCATTGACTATTTTTAAATCAAGACTGGATTTTTTTTTTCTGTAAACATCCAATTAAGAATTATTTTTGGGGCAGTTCTATGGTCCATTATATAGGATGTCAGACTAGATGATCACAATGGTCCCTCTGGTCTTGAAATCTATGAATTCTCTCTAAAATATAACACCAGAAAAGGCACTAAGCAATTTTTTATTTTACTTTTGAACAGTTCATGGTATTTGAATTTTATTATTTCTTTGTCTCTGAGTAAGTTTGAAATTTTGTTATAGTTTAAGTGCACTGCTCCAAAAAAGTATAACAAAACAAAACTTTCCATGCAAGTACTGAGTATGGACTCTTGAAGTTCCCTACAGTCATTTTACATACTGTTCTTCCAAGCCCAAGAACTACTATTTTAGCTCAACATAGTCAAAAAGTTAAAGACCATTAATCCTGAAATTGCTGCAGTCTGTGGGAATTACCATTTCTGAGACTGGATATAATTCTCTCACAAGTGTTGCAGTAAACCAAGTCCTATTCAAGGAGCTCAGATGTCCATTCTTGTATTTTCCTCCTAAAATATGTTTGACCTTTAGCACTATCCAGCTTTCTGTTGGCTCAGTTGATAAGTTTATTTTTCCAAAGGCAATCATGACCCCAAACAAAAGCTGTTCCAGTGCATCAAAAAGACACGTTTAACCATGTAATTTAAATATGATTAATATTTGCATTCCGTTTTGAAAATATCGAGCACTGTATGAATGCTGAATGTTGTTATATATATTATACTAACCTTGGGCCCAATCCTGCAGCCTTTGCTTACATGAGTAGCTTTTCTATTCACAGATAGCTCCATTTAAATCAATGAACCTGTCAACAAACCTAATCAAAGAGATGTTATTTACAGCTCGCTCTTCCAGCTGACTTTTCTGTGCTACTACATAGAGAGGCTTTGGCTCCTTATTTGTACAATATTAGGGCACATTTAACTGACTGGAATGACTCCCATTGTCTGAAATTGGCTTTGGATCAGGCTCCTAATGGGGATGTTTTCCCCTTAATAAATCCTGATATTCTAGCAATGAAATAGAAAAGCCAGGGGGGTAGAGAGCGACATGTAAGTAAAGTAGAAAATGTTAAAATAATGTGTTATTCTAACATAAATCTGTTATTTCTAAACTTTCTAAGTCACCAGCTTGCCTTACGTTGCATATTCCTACAATAACATTTTTAATTTCGGAATTAGCTCTTTCCCTGTTGATCCTTTTACTAGAAATATCCTGGTAGTGTGTTCTACTTCATCTGGTGGGATTCGTTTGAAATGATATTTTAGGAAAATAACACAATCTTGAGACGTGCGGAGTGCCCTCAACTTCCATTGAAGTCAATGGGAATGGAAAGTGCTGAGCGCCTCGTAGAAGGCATTCAGCACCTCATAGGATCAGTCTTTGAGGGAGCTAATTTTAATTATATAAATAATTGCACATTATATCAAATATCTAAGCATGGGAATCCAGAGAGGATTCCAAGATCCTCTGGAGGAGACGGTTGAGAATGTTAACTTCCATCAGAACAGCATCCTACCCTTGATGGATAAATACTAACTGTCCCATCCTGCAGGCCTACCATAAACATAACTGCCAGAGCTAGATTTTGGTCTCTAAAATAAAAAAGACTTAATTATTTTTTTGAAAATCTCATTGTTCTATTCTCAGTTCCATTTACTGTGAACCACTGTTCATACAATTAACATATTCTTGATACATTGTCATTTATTTACGCTCATTATTGCTTACCTTTATTAAATCAATAGTGTCACTTAATATTATTTGGGAGTTTTTAGATCATCGATAACAAGTGGGGGGAAATATATCTCCTAGAAAATCCCATATAAAAATTTTTGTAATGCTATCCTGTTATCTTCCAGCTTTATGTTAACTGTATTACTTGCCTTTGGGGATATTACACCAAGGCTCTGACACATTCTTATTCTCTAGAAATGGCATAATCTGTCAAGATGCCTCGTGAAAAATTGTTACCAAAATCAGTAATATCCTATACTTACAGAGACTGGCTCACTGCAAATATAGAGTCTGGAATGCAAGAGAATTTAAAGCCTTTCAAGGTTAGCAATTTTTCAGTTATATTATTTTTGTATTATCAATAAATAATATTGTGGTGCTCCTTCCATTTATCTGAAGTCTCCAGGGTTAAAATGCACTTTACACAAATGTTTATTTTTGGACAGGCCTGCTGAATTGTCTTCCATTGTATGCTAAAGTAGTTACTTTCTGTGAGGTCAAAGAGAGTTCAGCTTTAGAAAGAAACTTATTTTGCAGTAATAGAATGATCTGTTTGTCCTTAATGGGAACAAGCAAAATCTCTTCAGTAGAAAAAATGTTTTTAGAATATTTTTATTATAACTTTTTCAGGATGAAAGAAAAACTTAAATAATGCATAGATAAAAGTCTGGGTAATAAATACAGACATTAAACCTTATACTTGGTTTTAGGAAGTGTGCACACCTGTATATATGTTTCTTGTTTCTATGTTCTGCTTCCTCCCTTTCTTCCCCTTCCCCATACACTTAAGAAAACATTGTTGGGGTTGGGGGTTTTAAGCTACTATTTACAAATAAGGCCTAGAATCTGCAATTGGATCCACACAGGGATTGCTGTATCCATATGCCGCCCCATGGAAGTCAGTGGAGCCCTGTTGGAAGCACAAGGGTATGTTTGCACCCATTCACTTGCAAGATCAGAGAGTAAAAGTGAAATTCAGGATTTAGTTTTTGTGGGGAGGGTTTAGTGAATGTAGTGGTCATGAAAGGTGGCAGACTGATAGCTCTGAAAACAGAACCCTCCAATTATTCACAGGATCGGGTCAGATCAGGCTAAAGCAAAGCAAACTTCTCCACAAACTTAGCCCGGCACCTCAACCTTATCCTAAAAGGTATATCTCTGGGATCAGAGGGTCTATTTACTGATTTAGGTGCTGGTCTAGCTCTTGCAACTGCCAACAAGTCTGTCAACTGATGCCAGTTTTGAGGTGAGTTGTGTGATATATACACTTTTCCATGTAGAGCTGGATTGAGACCATCAATACATTTCATATACGTCCGGAACACCTATCAAGCCACTCTTGATTTGGGCTGAATTTGAACTGGTAGCCTTGTATGCAGCCTTAGGGTTATATTCCTTTACAGGTCTCCTTTTCCGAGAAGAGGAAGGTTGCACAATGAAGTAAGAAGTTTTAAGGAAACATTCTTATTTGCTTTAGAAAGAGCTATTGCATGATCATAGTTGTAATATACATTCAGATATCTTCTTCACTAGTAAAACAAACAAACAATATTTTACTGTATTCCTAGAGTATCAGGAAAATAGGGCATAATGAACAAAGTGAACTGATACCTCTCAGGCCCAGATCCTTAGAGGTATTTAGGAACCTAATGCCCAGAAGTTAGGTGCCTAAACACCTTCGAAGATCTAGGACTCAAACTGTGGTGATAGGCCTGATCTAAAACCCTAGATATATACATAGATAGGACTTGATTCTTGGTTATTCTGCATCATGTGTTGTCATTTATACTAGTGCAAAGTAGGTGTAAAACACTGTCAAATCAGAATGGTATTGCACTGGTGTAAATGACTACACATGGTGCAAGTCAATGAAGAATTTGGCCCCAACACTTCAATCACAGAAAAATCTAAGACTAAAATAAAATATTAGGATACTGTAAAATTGTATTTTGTATCTAAATTACTTTACCTGGTTAGTGTAAATAAAGGACTCAACCTCTGTTTCCCAACTTCAGGAGGTTCATAAGGAAACATTACAAAAATCAGAGCATTTGAGGTATATTGCAATATGTCCCACTGCAGGAGCATATTGGTCAGTTTCCTCAATAGAAATAGGAAAACAGTTCACAAGAAAATGTTTACTATAAAATATAATCTGGTTTACATTAATTTACATTCCATATGTTGCTGCCATTTTTATGGGTGCAATAGTTAATTAATAACACAGCATATAATTATTTTAAAGTGGTATAAATGGCTAGAATATAAATTAAGGCTGTTCCAGCATGTGAGTATTAGCCTGAACTAGGGTGACTAGATAGCAAGTGCGAAAAATCAGCAGGGTATAGTTGCCTATATAAGACAAAGTCCTTAATATCAGGATGGTCCTGATAATATCAGGCCATCTGGTCATCCTAGACCGAACCCCCTCACGTTTTCCTGCAAATATTTTCAAGAGTTTTAAATATTGTCATTAGTGGTCAGACAGTATGTGCTTGAGGTTGGACAAAAACAGATCTTAGAAATTACAAAAGATTTGCAAAGTTATTGAAAAACAGTGCTGTCAGCTTGACACAGTTTCTTTAAAATTGGGGTCCTCTCACCCTTTACAACTGGAAAATGTTCTATTAGGATTTTAAAGAGAACACGGGGGAATTAGTGAAAGAAAAGCTCACACTGACTTTGAATGCCAGCACAAAGTGTAAGCGGTAGCCTCTCTAACAATTCAGCCATCACATAGTAACATATCTTAGAACATACGAATGGCCATACCGGGTCAGACCAAAGGTCCATCAAGCCCGGTATCCTGTCCTCTGACAGTGGCCAATGGCAAGTGCCCCAAAGGGAATGAACAGACAGGTTATCATCGAGTGATCCATGCCCTGTCCCCCAATCCCAGCTTCTGGCAAACAGAGGCTAGGGACACCATTCCTGCTCATCCTGGCTAATAACAATTGATGGACCTATCTTCTATGATTCTATCTAGCTCCCTTTTGAACCCCGTTATAGTATTGGCCTTCTGGCAAGGAGTTCCAGAGGTTGACAGTGTGTTGCATGAAAAAATACTTTCTTGTGTTTGTTTTAAACCTGCTATGTATTTCATTTGGTGGCCCCTTGTTCTTGTATTATGAGAAGGAGTAAATAACACTTCCTTATTTACTTTCTTTATACCACTCATAATTTTATAGATCTCTATCATATCCCTCCTTAGTCGCCTCTTTTCCAAGCTGAAAAGTCCCAATCTTATTAATCTCTCCTCATACGGAAGTCGTTCCATACCCCTAATCATTTTTGTTGCCCTTTTCTGAACCTTTTCCAATTCCAATATATCTTTTTTGAGATGGGATGACATCTGCACGCAGTATTCAAGGTGTGGGCGTACCTTGGATTTATATAGAGGCAATATATTTTCTGTCTTATTATCTATCCCTTTCTTGATGATTCCCAACATTCTGTTCGCTTTTTTGACTGCCGCTGCACATTGAGTGGATGATTTTAGAGAACTATCCACAATGACTCCAAGATCTTTCTTGAGTGGTGACAGCTAATTTAGATCCCATCATTGTATATGTATAGGTTTCAGAGTAGCAGCCATATTAGTCTGTATCTGCAAAAGGAAGCGAAGTACTTATCGCACCTTAGAGACTAACAAATTTATTTGAGCATAAGCTTTCGTGCGCTACAACCCACTTCATCAGATGTACATGAAAGCTTATGCTCAAATAAATTTGTTAGTCTCTAAGGTGCCACAAGTACTCCTGTTCTTTTTGTATATGTATAGTTAGGTTTATGTTTTCCAATGTGTATTTTTTTCATTTATCAACATTAAATTTCATCTGCCATTTTGTTGCCCAGTCACCCAGTTTTGTGAGATCCTTTTGTAGCTCTTCACAGTCTGCTTGGGACTTAACTATCTTGAGTAGTTTTGTATCATCTGCAAATTTTGCCACCTTATTATTTACTCCTTCTTCCAGATCGTTTATTAATATGTTAAATAGGATTGGGCCCAGTACCGATCCCTGGGGGATACCACTATTTACTTCTCTCCATTCTGAAAACTGACCATTTATTCCTATCCTTCGTTTCCTATCTTTTAATCAGTTACCAATCCATGAGAGAACCTTCCCTCTTATCCCATCACTGCTTATTTTGCTTAAGAGGCTTTGGTGAGGGACCTTGTCAAAAGCTTTCTGAAAATCTAAATACACCTATATCCACTGGATCTCCTTGTCCACATGCTTGTTGACCCCCTCAAAAAATTCTAGTAGATTGGTGAGGCATGATTTCCCATTACAAAAACCATGTTGACTATTTCCCAACAAATTATGTTCATCTAGGAGTCTGACAATTTTGTTCTTTACAATAGTTTCAACCAATTTGCCTGGTACTGAAGTGAGGCTTACTGGTCTACAGTTGCCAGGGTCACCTCTGGAGTCCTTTTTAAAAATTGGTGTCACATTAGCGATCCTCTAGTTATTTGGTACAGAAGCTGATTTAAATGATAGGTTACAGACTACAGTTAGTAGTCCTGCAATTTCACATTTGAGTTCCTTCAGAACTCTTGGCTGAATACCATCAGGTCCTGGAGCCTGATTACTGTTTAGTTTATCAATTTGTTCCAAAACCTCCTCTAATGACACCTCAATTTGGGACAGTTCCTCAGATCTGTCACCCAAAAAGAAAGGCTCAGGTTTGGGAATCTCCCTCACATCTTCAACAGTGAAGACCGATACAAAGAATTCATTTAGTTTCTCCATAATGGCCTTATCGGCTTTGCGTGCTCCTTTAGCTACTATAACTGTAGTAGCATAAGTTAACCGTGTATTCTCTGTATGGTGGGTGTAAAATTTCGTTACAAAAAAGGTTAAGAAATAATTAGTTTTGTGCCAACCTGATCAGCAGTGAAATGGCTAATATTAGACCTGATCTTGCTACAATTGAAGCCAATGGCAAAACTCTCAACAATGCCAACTGGAGGAGGAATGAATCTAATGTTGGTATTTAAATGATCATCACTGTGTGTCAGGGTTAACACTATATTGAGATACATAAGGCAGCTCATAGCTCTCTTCTTCTCTCAGCACTCATTGGGGATATATTTATAAAAGTCTCTTGTGTGCATGAATAATCATAGGCAAAGGCTAGAATATATATATATATTTGCACAAGTAGAACACAAATCAAGAACAGCTGGGTTTTGCAGAGGTATGTTCTGTCATTTGTGCAGCAAGTCATCATTGCACACATGGAGGTCAGCTTGAGGATCCTTTGAAAATATCATAGCCCTGCACGGGGTACTGTTGTTTACACCCAGAAGGGCTTAGCATGTTGCTATGTGCACACTTAAGGAGCAATCCTGCAAACAGTCACTACTGCATATCTTTATTATTGTACACAGTCTCATAGATATCAGTGGGATTCTGCAGCATAGTAAAGGTAATCAAGATCGCATTGTCCATTTGGGCAGGGACTGAGTCTTCTGTATCCTTTCTAATACAGAGCCCAGAACCAACGCTTAATAATAGTAGCCAAAATGCTTTGCAACATTTAATTATAAGTTACTTAAAAAAAAAACTGACCAAGGAGTAGCAGGCTCCGCGTACAGCTCTACAGACTCTTCTGGTGTTGCTGCCTGAGGGTGCTCTGTAGCCCGAGCGTCGGACACTAATGCCTTCAGTGTTATTTCAAGGTAAGCATCCAGGTCTGGGCCCCTAGGATTTGTCACCCTTCTCTGAGCAGCATTTGGCAGGGAGGCAACCCCTCCCATTGCATTAGGAGGGGTGGGAGAGAACTCTCCGGAAAGTCCCGTCTCTGGGAGGAAGGTTTCCTCCCTCCAGGCAGCTCTCTCATGACTGATTCTCTTCAGCTGTAGCGCTTCGCCAGCACGTTGCTAGTGAGTGAGTGGGCGAGGCCGAGCCTGGGAGTCCCGAAACCCCGCGGCGCGCAGCCTTTTTCTCGGCTCCATCTGTGAACCCTTATTGTGTCTGTCTGCCAGGCTCGCTCCTCCCCGTGCGCCGCCGTCCCGCCGCGACCCCAGGGACTCCTGGTAGCGCTACACTTAAGCTCCTCTTGGGGCATCCCACGTCGTTCTCTCCCCAGACCACCGTACTGAGCCTCCCAATGAACCTGCATTTCCTCTGCGGGACACCCCATCCCCCTCCCACCCCCACTACGCCCCCTTTGCCCTGGGACACCCCCATCTCCTTCCTACCCCTACTATGCCCCCTTTGCCCTGGGACACCCCCATTCCCCTTATACTCCCACTACACCCCCTTTACCTCTGGACAGGCTCCCTTTACCCTGGGACACCCCCTGACCCTTTCAGCGCCCCCCACTACACCCCCTTTACCCTAGGGTATCCCATCTCCCCTTCACCCCCTATTGTACACACTACCTCAGGACACCCCCATCCCCTCACTACTCCCCCTCTGCCGCTTTAGGACACCCCCTCTCTACCCCCCACTTCACCCTACACCCTCTCTACCCCAGTGCACCCCCTTTACCCTAGGGCACCCCCACTGCACCCTTCCCCCTCTACCTCAGGCCACTCCCGTCCCCTCTCTAGCCCCCCGTGCCACACTAGGACACCCCCGTCATTACACCTTCTCTAACCAAGGTCACCGCACACCCCATTTCAGCCCTTTTAGCTCAGGACACCCCCATCCCGCCTATGCCCCCAGACGCCCCCTACCCCGTGATACGCCCCATCGCTTCCTCTACCCCAAGGAAACCCTTGCCCCTTACACCTCCCTGATCCTGTCTGCGCCCCCCGCCCCTTCCCCAGCCCGGCAGGCGCGCCTGTGTCTGGCCCTGGCTGGGGGAGGCGATGGCGGAGCGGGGGACGTCAGTGTAAGTGGGCCGGTCCTGGGCAGGGCAGAGCCTCTTCCCTCCCTCCCGCTGCAGGGAAGCAGCAGGGTCCGCGCTAAGCTCCCAGCCCTGTGCCTCAGTGAATGGTCCGGGTGCGACTGGGGGGCGGGGGAGCCCGGCCGCCGGGGGGGGGGGAAAGGCAGCGCCTGGGGAGCCGGAGTGAGAGGAGTCCCAGCCCTCCGTGCCGCCTGGCACCGGGGATTACCAGCCTGGGGAGCCTGCAGAGCCGCAGCACTGAAGTTGCAAGGGGCAGGCGGGTAAGTTGGGAAACAATTGGGATCGTTTCCATTCATTGCATGTGTCTGCAGTCCTGGCAGAGGGCAGCCTAGCTGCACCACTAGCAAACCAGGGAAGAACTGGGGGTGGGGGGCGACTTACGCAGCAAGCTTCCCTGCATGTGGTTTACTCTAGCCACAAAATAGACATAGTTGGTGGTTGGAGACGGGAGTTTGGGGGCTCACGAGTTCCTGTGTGTGTAGAAACTGGAATGTTGAAAGAGACCTTGAGTGCTTGGTATTGTTGTGCGTGGGTGAGAAAGAGACAGAGGGATACAGCGATCCTGCTAGTTTATAGGCTTTGGTGTATTGGAAACAGCTGTAGCACAAAGAAGTGGGGATCCCACAAACAGGTTTGGGCAGGGGCGATGGAACGAGTTAAAGCTTCTTATAACCCGTGAAACTCCTTAAAACAACAACAACAACAACAGGCAAAAAGGTGTAACTTCTCAACACATTTCCCTCAAACTTCAGATCACGGCTTGGGCGGAGGACCCCTTGGCATAAAACTTTACAGCTGCATACTGTTTTGTTGTAAAGCTGTGTGTGAGGCTAATGCAGTGTTGCATAGGGTGCTTCTGCTCTGCTCGCTGGCTGGCTATAACGACTCTAGCCTCGTTGCTAGACCAGTTCCCCTTCCCTGTGTGATACATAAAGCAAGCAGATAAATCTGCCACTCGCTTTATTGCTCTGCTGCCTGCTGTGTCTCTCCAGTGTGGAAAATGACTCTGAGTACATTGTTTTCCCCTGTGATCCTTTTGGCTGTGTCAGTAGGAAGGAGCCCTTAATGTGGCACATACACTTTTGGTTGGGAATGAAAGGGCTTTCAGCAATAATAACCCAGTATGAACTGTTGAGTGTTTTTAAGTGTATGAATGCACAAGTAACAATGTGTAAGAAATTATATATATAGCTGGGGTTAGTGGGTGAGTGACCAAAACAAAACATCTTCAAGATGCTTTTCTTTATCCTGCTATGTTTTTGTGGGTAATACTATGATTAAAGAAAAATCACAATTCAGATGGTTGTTTGTGTGAAGTGTTGAATCATGTGCATTGCTATACTTTAAATAACTGAATTTACTTAAGCACATGTTTTTGATTGTTTTGTACTGCAGTATTTATTAGTTGAGGAACAGTAAAAGACCGTCTAACAGGATCACAGAAATATAATTATGTCAGAGAAAGTGATGAAAATGAGAGAAGTTTCAACTGGGGTGATGGAGAAATGAGGGAGTTACAAAAACAACAACAAGGCTTATCCCTACCCACACTCCCCAGGCCTCTTCTGTATTTTTCATGTATCTGTTGTGTTGTTTTACTAACACTCACCAAAAGCAACAGAGTCCTGTGGCACCTTTAAGACTAACAGATGTATTGGAGCATAAGCTTTCGTAGGTGAATACCCACTTCGTCAGACGCATGACGCACTCACTAGTCACTGATTGCAACTTCACATACATGCTTTCTTGTCTCAGAGCAACATGTTGAGAACCTAATAGAGCAGCCATAAATAAAACCAGACTTTGTCTGATGTTTAATGGTGTGTTGATAACCATGCCCTGTATCAGTATTATCAGGATTCTGCTTCCGCCTTGGGCACTCATTTGTAGTCACAATTCTTTCCCATGCTGTGTTTTAGAAAGCAGAGATTCATATTTCCTTTCAAAGCTCACTTTCTTCCTCACCTCTGATATCTCCCTCCCCTTTGGCTTTCTAGGCTTTGGTTTAAACTAAGCTACAGGAAGTGGGGGGTGGGAGAAACGGGAGGAAATTGATAAAATATAAATAGCAATAAAAAGTTTTTGTTACTTTAGTTATTATTCAGGAAAAACTTATTAATACATCATATGTATGAAGTGGTATTATGTTCAGTCTTAGTAATTTACACACTTAAAAGCAAACCACAAGGCAGTACTCCGACTCCCTAACAGGCACATGCAGCCACATGCATTCACTCATCATTTCTACTGTAGTGATAAGTCTTATGTCGGGATGAGGATGAGGGGAAGAAAAAAAGGAAAATAGTAATTGCTTTGATTCTTTTTCGAGTTATGGCTTGCTGTCATGCAAATTACATCTGTTGTCCTGTAATATACCAGTGTTTAACTCGTTATGATTTATTAAATGCCTCACCATTGGTTCAGTGAAAACTCTGTGTTAGGAGCTGCCTTGGTTGTCTGTATTTTGTACTGTTGTTGCTAAACAAAAAATAATACTGTTAAACTAGTCTTTCATTGTTTTGCATACTATAGCACTATAGAGATTATTACTTTTACTTCTACAGGAGGATGCATTCTTTCAAAAGTCATCTGTCCTGATGGATATCAAAAATAAACTGTTCTGACTGTATTTTCAGTAGTTTTATTTTTACTGTGTGAGGCACATCACTATAGAACAGGGTTTCTCTGCCTATGGGACATGACACAAAACTGGATCACCAGAATGTGTTAAAGGGTCATGTGGGGGGAGGGGAAAGTCAGGTCCTGCTCTTGGAGGGAGTGAGGTAGTTGCAGAGCCCACCCCACACTCACCCTGCAGTGGCAGCTGCTGCAGCTCTGTTCCAGTGGGGTGGGCTGGCTGGGCTGGGCTTGGCTCCCCACTACAGGCGTGGCGACCTGGTGCATGGGGATGCACGCTGCTCAGGTTTGGCCCTGCTGCCCCTCTGTAGAGATGACAGCAGGCCAGGCCAAATTTAAGTGAGTGGCACCGTGACCTGATGCACCGAGTCACAATGCCTCTCCATCATTGACAATTTTTAAATCAAGATTGGATATTTTCAAATGACATGCTGTAAGAATTATTTTGGTGAAGTTCTGTGACCTGTGATATACAGGAAATCAGGCTAGATGACCACAATGGTCCCTTCAGGCCTTGGAATCTATGAATCATACAGATTGGGTCCAGCGGAGGGGCTGGTCCAAACTTGAGCTGTACTGTGACTCCAGAGGCTGCAACGTCCGGAGCGGGGAGCTGGGCCCAGGGATTGGGCAGGAGCTGCCATTATAGCACACATGATACATTTATTTGGTACTTATTAAGTTAATGTATATATTGTGTAATATTTATTTAGTAAACAGATTTTTTTGCATTAACACGATTTACTGGGTCATGACAAGCCATCAAGATTTACAAATGGGTCCTGAGCCAAAAAAGTTTGAGAATCTTTGCTATAGAACAGAGGTTCTCAAATTGTGGTCTGCAGGCCACCAGTGGTCCGCGAGCTCACTTTCAGGTGGTCCGCAGATAGTTCCCTCTAAGGTGTGCACCTGGGCAGCCACACACGAGAGAATGAAGGGCCACCCACTTAATTAGTGGAGCCGTGCAGGGGTGGCTCCACTAATTAGGTGCCTGGACCGTGGAGAAGATGCACTTGTAAGGTGAGGTGGTGGCCTTGGGGGGGGGGGGGAATAGGGGGTAAGTGGGAGGGAGCAGTGAGATGAGAAGAGGGGGTGGGAGGAACTTGGGACATGCAGTTCTGCGGCTGCCAGAAAGAAGCGACTTTCCCCAGCTTCAGGGCTGCGGCTGCAGGGGAGAGACTGCAGGGGAGAGACGGCCCTCCTTCCCAGCCTCAGCTCTGTGGCTGATGTAATGGGGGAGAGATCCCCCCTCCTTCCCAGCCCCAGCAGGGGAGAGAGGGAGAGACTCCACCCCCGACTCCTTCCCAGCCCCAGCTCGGGGGCTGCTGTGGAGGGGGAGACCCCCCTCCTTCCCAGCCCCAGCTGCAGCAGGGGAGAGAGGGCACATACATCGCATTAGAAAGGTAAGACTACTGGTATTAAAATATGAGTTGTGTGCTTTTGTTTGTAGAACAAAAAAACATTAATTAATTAATTTTTTTTTATATAGCGCTTTTATCCAAAGCGCTTTACAATAGTTAACTAATGGTACTAACAACATTTGGAAAGATCATTAAATGGTGTGCCGAGAACCTCAGCAATTATCAAGCGGTCCGTGGAAAAAAAAAAGTTTGAGAACCATTGCTATAGAACATCAGTGAGACCATCGTGTGATGTGTGGAAAGAAAGTCTATTCATCACCCTTTCAAAAAACAACCCCCAAACTAGGTGTTAAATGTTTTAACATGTTAATATGCTGCTGAACTGATTTTTGTTGAGATTGTGGAGCTTTGTAGGCTTTTAATAATAAAGGCAATGCTAACATTTTAAAATGAATTGTAATATATTAAGAGGATGCAATTATCTTAATTAATAATACATTCTCTCTCAAATGAAATGATTGCAGCATTGGTGGTATTACTATTCAGCTAAGTTTTGTGAGTATTTCAATTATAAACTGATGAATATTAGCCTGGATATTCAAGATTTGGGGGAGGGGACTCGTCCAAAACTGTTTCTTTTGGCCATTGCTGGATGACTAAAAATTGATTATCTTAATACTGAAAAGTGGTGGGGAAAATATGTATCCAAACTTACTTACCTTCTTCATTGTTCTGTCTGTCTTATCTCTTTAGATTGTAAGCTCTTTGGAGCAGGGACTTTTCTCACTATATGTATGTACAGTACCAAGCGCAACTGAGCCCTGTCTCAATTGGAGCTTATGTGTTTCTATTATATTTAATAAATAATAAGAGTATGAGTATTTGGTCATCTCTACTGGCTGATCTACATAAGAGCAAAGCTCTACTATAACTGTCAGCTAATAGAGCAGATGAGGGGATGAGGAAATATCTTTTATTGGACTAACTTCTGTTGGCGAGAGAGACAAGCTTTCAAGTTTACACAGAGCTCTTCTTCAGGCTTGGGAGACTTAAAGGCATCCCAGCTAAATACAAGGTGGAACTTTAGTTAGTATTCTTCTTTAGTTCAAACAGTATCAGTTCATGCTTTTAGCACTGAAGACCCTAGTTTCAAACCCCCTTGATGATCAAAGTAAGAAGTAGTTGTGTGTGGGTTTTGGTTGTTTCTGTATGCGAGACGGTTTCCCGTAACTTATTTCACTTTAGCAATGGATTCTTGTTGTCAGTTAAGAGAATAGATTATATATAAAGAATCATGATATTTGGATTTTTATATTGATTCAGCATATAGCAGATAAGCATATATTAGAAGAAATTTATTGTTATCAGTAACAGAAAAATGTTGGAATATTGTGACATCGGCTATGGCACCCGACGAAAGGGTGGTTCTCATCACCATTATAACTTGTGCAAGTACAGAATTATTTTAAAATTGGGCAAACAGGCCAGTATGTTTGTCTGGTGTGGGAGTAGAGAGCTACTGCTGCAGGGGGTGAGGAGTGAGTCCTATACTGGTGGTAGCTATGGGTCGACCAGTACCTGGCAGATTTCTAGGTCCCCAGTTGAAGCAGCAGCAAGCTTCTGGGAGTTTTCCCCTCCAGCACCCCAAAGCTGGCTCCTTACAAGGGAGGAGGAGGGGAAGTCTTGTGTCTTACACAGGGAAAGCCCAAAAAAAGCCGCTAGGACCACTGCACCGCCCCAGCATTCCCTGGATCCAGAACTATGCAGGGGAGACACCCCCCGCCACTAGGACCCATGTTGTTCTTCCCCTCTCCCTAAACATATGGCATCTGGGAAAGAAACTGTACAGAAGAAGTAGCCAAGACCGGATGGACTGATCATATTTCTTCAGTTTTTACTAGATTTTCTCTGTGCTGCACTCACTGGCTGTTTGTTGTCTTCCCGTCCCCCCCATCCTCCAAGGGTCTCGTCCCCTCAGCTTCATTCCACACTAGCCCCTAATACCATCCTCCACTCCTTCTTCTCATCCAGTTTGTTCCCATTACCTCCCTTTCCTTGTTTTTCCATTTAGCTAATCCCCTTTTAGCCCCCATCCCATCTCACAGTCATGAAGCTAATATTAAATTTTCTGCCATCATATCGATAGCTCTGCTTCTATGTTGAATCACTTTCCCCTACACTTTGTCTTGACCACTTAGATTTAAAGTTCCTTGGGGCATGGACTGACAACTGCTCCTGTGTTTGTACAGTACCTGGCACAATGGGATCCCAATCTTGGTTGATCCCTAGACACTACGATAATAGATACGATTAACAAGCTGGAGCTCTGCCTGACTCAGCTGATTTTTCTGCCACAAGGATAATTAGAGCAATCCAAGAAGCCCCTGCATCAAACCAAGAAGCAGAGGACAGGGATGCAATATGGAAAATTAACACTTTAACAACAAGCATAGTGTATCTTCTTTTTAAAAGAAAGATAAAACCACCAATTATGGGTCTAATTTACAATTTTACAGAATTTCAGTAGAATTAAAAGTAGCACTACCACCATTTTAAAGATTAATATAAAGGCTGTTTATGTCCCAAAACCAGAGTTCAGGGTTTTATGTGACATCATCTGCAGCAGCTGATGTCATAATACTTAAAGCAGAGTAGAAAGTTATATTCCCTGCTATTTAAGGTATGAGTAATGTCATTAACAGTTGCTGGGGAAACTGGGCATCCATGCCTCATCAAGTAAAGGAAGGAAAAAGAGATCTGTAATTCCAGTAGAATGTCTCTAATGTGTATATTTATGATTTGCACCTAGGAGGTCATAAACTGTGTTGCTTCATAGATTTGCAGGAGCAGAAGGGACCATTGTGATCATCTACTGTAAAACATGTTGCTGTATAACACCGGCAATAGAACTTCCCCAAAATAATGTCTAGAGCAGATCTTTTAGAAAAAATCCGATCTTTCACTTCACTGATGAAGAATCCACCACAAAGCTTGGTATGTTGTTCCAATGGCTAATTACTCCTACTGTTCAAAATGTACACCTTATTTCCAGTCTGAATTTGCTTAGCTTCAACTTCCAGCTATTGGATCACATTATACCATTCTCTGCTAGATTGAAGAGCTGATTATTAAATATTTGTTTCCCATGTAGGTACTTACAGACTGTATGAAGTCACCCCTTAACCCTCTATTTGTTAAGCTAAATAGACTGAGCTTCTTGAGTCTATCACTATAAGGCATATTTTCTAATCCTTCAGTCACTCTCGTGGCTCTTCTCTGAATCTCTCCAATTTATCAACATCCATCTTGAATTGTGGGCATCAGAACTGGACACACAAGTGCTTTTTTAGGCTGAACACATTGCACACACCAGGGGCTCCTTGTATCCCTCTATTCTCCCCACTGTGCGCAACCCTCCCATCGCCCTCTATATCAGGGACTCCTTGTAAACATCTGCTCCCCCCACTTTTCCTTCATGCCTGTTGCTCTGTATGCCCCATTCCTCCCTTCCATGCCAAGGTCCCCAGTCATGTTCCCCATGCTGGGGGCTGTGTCTCTCTCCTTTTTCTCGCCCCTCTAAAGTACCTTTCATTCTTCCAATCTGGAAGGTCAGATGGATGGCTTGTGTCCTCTTTTCTCTATCCCAGTATGGAGCAAGCTTTGGGGAGGCAATGAGTTAGGAGGGAGGAAGCAGTGAAGTGCCTCCTTTACTCTGCTCTCCCTCTGTCTCCCCCACTGGCTGAGGATGCATCCCACAGTTAAGTGTCTCGCTGCAGGGAGAGCAAAGAGTAACTTTTAAACTAATTGCTCACTGTGCCAGGGGATCTGTGTGGCCCCCCTTCCCCAGTGCCAGGGGCTCTGTGGGGTCCCTCCATTTCCTGCCCACCACCATTCTTGTTTCTTTCCTTTCTGTCTGGGAGATAAGTCCTTCTGTATGACAGCTTTTATAAATTCAACTGGGGAAAGGGGAGAGGTGAGATCAGGCATGATGTTAATGGCTCCATCAACTGGATTTCTGATCTATAAACGATTGCAGACCCGATTATAGCTGATGGGTCTGCTAACCACATTCCAGGGGCAGTGTGTTCCCCATTTTCCCCCTTTTGATTTTCTGATTTTCACCAAAATCAACAGGGTTCTGTCTGTTAATGCCGAGAACATTCCTGAAATTTTGGAATTGATTGGCTGTGGTGTTCAAAAGTTATCACATTACATCCAAACAGAGGAATGTCATTGAGTTGACTATTGGGCCTAGCAAATCATTAAAAAAAATTAGGACCCCAAAATTGTAGTGACATCCTATTTCTTTTATCAAATCTGAGGGAACTTTGAAGTCTCATATTAACATGTCACTATTACAAAATACACCACTGAACATTTACTTGAAATTATGAATTATGATGATGAATAATTTAAACTAGACAATTCACTTTCTTAGCAATTTATGTCTATTTGGTAATGCCTTATCCTTGCTTTTTCATTATGTTTGTTCACCTACTCCCTAATTTGTAAATTACAGTAACTCCAAATGGGTGTCCCAGTCATTAGTCAGTTTTACAATGTATTGTTTTCAAATACATTCATTTTTTAAGTGTAGGAATTTTTCTGTTGATATGGGATCTTAAATATTTCTTACAATTTCATTTTGATTAATTTTTAAACAAACTCCTGACTTTTTCACTTGTATTTAGACTTCAGAAGGGCAGATATAGACAATACGCAGATGATTTTTAAGGTTTTTAGGCAGTTACTCGAATGAATCCAAGCCTCAGTCCAATATGTACAGTGCTCCCAAGGTGTTTTCATACAAGGAAGTACTTCAAGGAAGACCAAACCCACAAAGAAAAAATAAATTGTAAATTTACTGTGGATGCCAGATAAATGACTACAGGTATACCCTAGCAGGTCCTAGTTTTGAAAATGTGAATATTTGTTGTTTTGTTTCATATTGAAGATATTTTAGAGGGGATAGTGATGGTGTTTGAGACTGGTCAGTCTTGACCATATGATTCTAAAAATTGACCCCATTGGTACAAAGTGAGTTTACACTTCTCTGTGGAAAGCAAAGGCTTGGAGGATAAATTTGGGGAGAGGCTTCCCCAATTTTCCTTATCTTCTTTTGTTAGTAGTCACAATGTCTTTTCCAGCTTAAAGCTTCATAATGATCTTGGATATCAGTTTTTGGAAGAAACCAAAAGTTTGGACATGTTTGTGTGTACAGAGTTATACAGTGAAATCTGTTATTATTTACTTTTATTTATATGTTTTTTAAATTATTCCTCTTATTTTTTGAACAGTGAAAACTAAACAAAAAGCAATATGTATAACCCTGGGAGAAACATCCTGCTGTGTAGCAACCTGCTGCCAAATCAGATATAATCCCCCTGACAAATGAACACAGGAGACATTAGCTTTCCCCCCTCATTTAAAATTTTTTTGCTGACAGTACTATCCTGTCATCTGACAGATTGGAAGCATTGTTGGAGTCTTGTCTTATCTGTAATAGCTATAATTTCTTTTCTAAAAATGCCTTATTTTTATGTGAGATCATTACAATTCATGAATTTATCTCTTTTACTACCATCTGACACATTACATGTTTCATATTTATGTATAGTTTGATAATTCAGTCAATACGACTCCTGATGGTCTGTTCCAGATAAATAACACCAATAATTAAAAAAACCCACAATTTAATGGGTTTCCAGTCAAATAGCATGATGAATTAAGTTTATTAAGTTGCATTGTATGGTCTTGGCCCCTTTCACCTTGAAAGAGTACCTCTGATTCCTTGCATTTCTTTAGCTCTTCTGTTAAGGCATTTTTTGTTTTTTAAAAATAAACAAAATTTCTTGTGAGCTTAGTGGTGGAAAAATTGTCATATTGACCACCTTAGTGATTGTAACCCTATTTTTTTGTGCCAAATAGATGCAATTCAGGCCTAGTCTAAACAAAATGGTACAGTGTTTTATCTAAAGTTGTGTTTGGAAACTACTTCAGTTTCTCTATGTAGACAAGGCCTTGGACAGCTGTCTTGGACAAATTTCATCACTCAGCTACCAAACCTGTTCTGTAAAGATCAGCTCTAAGGTGGGAGGATAATTTAGTCTTCATATTTGATCCTTCTGCAGAAATTGCTTATAGGGATGCCAATTAGTGCCATTTGTGATTGTAGCTTTTATAATTTTTGTTTTCTAGGCAACTAAGTTGCTCTTAGAGCCAACTCATTTTACATATGTCAATGAATTGCTATTAGCAGGGACCATTTCTAAGAGGAACATTAGAAATGTTGAGTCTTTTGAAAGTCTCCCCCCGTCCCATAAAGCAAGCAATCAAACACTATCAAATTTGCTGAAGTGCATGTGGTTTGGTAACACAGTTTGCAATTCTTCATTCAGAACACCTGTCTTCAGATGATGGCAGTACACCAGAGAGAATCTTTGGTTTTTATACTTTGGCCGTTAGCACATAAAAGTCCCTTTAATACAGTCTGTGCAAAATAACAATTTGGGGTATGGAAGTGTGCAAGGAAAAATACATTACAAGCATAGAGGTTGTAGTTTGTTATACCTACGTTTGTTTGTTGTGAGGTCTTTTCAGATGGGCAGAAGGAATTTTTTCTTCTAAAATCTGTTAAAGGTCTGAGGTTTAACAAAGAGCAATACTTGCATCAAAAGTTTCACAAGATGGTTCTTTAAATGCCATGAAATACAATACGTTTGCACTTCACACGTAATTAGTTATTATGGCTTTTATAAGTAATGCCTACTGAGGCAGTCTAATTTCATTCAAGCTCTGTCAGTGTGGCATTTGTGTAAGGTGTCACCCCTGATAAAATTAATTTCTTTCAGGCAGCAGGCAAGGCAATCAGTAATCTGAAATTAACTCCATCTAATAACACTTGCCCTTCAATTGTGCACAGAAAAGACTTGAAATAATTTAATATTTACAAGAAAATTCTTGTCTGAAAAACGGAATTATTGAAACTGGATTTTCATTGTGTTCCAAATGTGGCAACTCATTCTCTTGGTTTTTTTAATATGTTGAGAATAACAGGGCATACTTGGATTTTTAATGCACATTTCAAGTCAGGCTTCAGGGGGTTTCTTCTAGAGGTATATAAATAGAACATTTAAGTTCTGTTCTCACTGTTATGATCTCAGCCTAGTCTGTAGGCCAAATTCAACACTGTAATTGAATTATAGTTTTATGCTCAATAGAAAAACGTATACAGTTCTGTATGTGGATTTTATCTTTCAGTAACATTCTTACTGTGATATCCTCAGTGCAGTGGCTCTCTGGTATGGCTTACCTTACAGAAGTTAATGATAGGGGTGTTGGAACAATTTTTATTGTGGGGGTGCTGAGAGACATTGAACCAAACTGTAAAGCTTGAATACTTGGAAACTACTTCAAGACAGGGGGTGTGGCAGCACCCCCAGCATCCCTAGTTCCAGCACCTATAATGAAGGCATCTATTTGTTCTGTTCACTTTAGATATTTGTGCTCACAATGGGCATAGTACACTAAGACAGTTGGAATGCAAACTTTCCCAATGGTCACCCAACTGATCGCTCTGTGAGGTTTGAGGTAATTTAGCAGAGGCTGCCAGTTTTGCTGAAATGTGTATGGTGTTTTATGCTGTGTATACATGTATATCTAATCATTAGTCATAACTATAACTGCATAAAGTTAGCATAATTGCCTTCATCCAGTGCTTAACAGCTAGATGACACAAACACCATTACACAACAGCTCTGACAGCTTGAAGTAGAGCTTGCCTTTCATTTTAGTAAAATGTGGAGACCTAGAACTGAGCTCAGGGCAAGACTAGAACATGGCTGGGTAAATGTGCCTTAGAGCTACCCTTGTACTCTTCTGCTGATCTGGGGGCCAACAAAACCCAGTCCAGTCACACAATGAAGCATCCTTAGGGATGTTCTCACTTAAGCTTGGTTACTTGTGTGTCGAAAGGATTTGTTCCAGCAGCTGTGGGTCGCTAGATCAGTGTTTCCCTACCTTTTCTGGTTTAAGGCACACTTACTTCAATAAAAGATTTGTGTGGTGCACTCCCACCCCACACTAAAATTATTAAAACAAAATTTACTCTTAATGATAAATTTGAGCTTGCCTTGATATGCAGAGTCATTAAATCTTGACAGGAAATGCTGACAGTGCAACTCAGAGCTCTTGCTCCACAATCTCAGATGCTCTCTGTTTTTGATGTAAGTCAGGCTTGAATAAAACTTAACTTCCAGTTGGGCATGAACACTGATATCTGTTGATTCATCAAGCTGCAGTGTAAATTTTCCACTTTATTTGAGGTTTTTTTCCTCTGAACATAGCTGACATTTTCAATGCGGTGACTTATCATATTATCTGAAAGGGGAACTTTTGAATTTTCATTTGCACCTAACATTATTACTCTCATCGTTTCTTGCACGCTGGTAAAATTAATGTTTCTGTGACTGTGTGTGGTTTTTTCGCCTTTGCTACAAGCTCAGCGACGAAGTAGCTTTCTTCCAGTGGTTTATCAGAAACTGTTACACAGCCTTTCATCATTTGCATTTATTTTTCATTTTGATCCATCAAACTCTCAAAAAAATATTTGCCCTTATTGGCATGGGATGGATGTTTGGTTGCAAAGTGTCGTTTTAACTTGGCACCACTGATGATGGTTTGAGAGTTTCTCTCCACACACAACATTGTTGAAGAGGGCAAGATGGTTTACCTGTCAATGAAAATCCAAATTGCCAATAACTCTCACAGTAGCGTTGCTGCACCACTTGGACTTTCTTGTGAAGATGCCAGGATCTGTTTTCTTCAAATATTTGTCCATTTTTAAGTCTTCAATTCAAAATGGTTGATAGGAAAACACGACTACCACGTGAACGACACGGTCATATGAGCGTAGTGTGTGTAATCTCTGTCTCACACACGTATACCTGAAGAGCAACAGTACGAAGTGCAATTTGATTTTGACGCTAATTAAAATAAGTGACTTTTCCAAAATTCTGGGGCAAACCTGTTCATTCCCGATGGCACACTGGTTGGGAAACACTGTACTGGAGCACAAGGATGCCAGAGTCATATTCATTTCACCCCTGGAAACACGTCCTGAGCATGGACTGGATTGAGGAGCAGGCTTTGTTTGCTTTACTCCATGTGTGGATTTCCCTTGACAAGGGCAATTCTCAGAGGGCTGGTTCAGCTAGCTTTATGGTTGCTTTGGCAAAACAGCCAGAATGGGGCCCAACATCCCATCTTAAAATGGAAAGGTTGAAAAGAAAATGGACAAAAAAAATAGGCAATGGCAAGAAATGTGTGTACATGTTCCTCCACCCCATTGCCCAATTAAGAACTGGAATTAATAACAACAATACTTGTTCCAATCATCCTGACTACATTGCTTGTGTATTGTATTCCTTTCTCCACCATTTTTCTGTCTTGTTTTTTGTTTGTCTTCCAATTTACAAGTGTGACACTACATCCCATATTTGTCATAGTAATATTATGATATGATTATGGCATAATGATGATGCATTTTGTATAAGATGGGTCATGTAAGATGTCATTGGAAAAGTTATGATTTGCTGAATACGATTATCTTCTTTCTGTGCATGTATCATTTTTGAATCTGAAGTTATGAATATTGACTATGTATCTGTATTTCAGACAGCCTGTAAGTAATGGCTGCTGTGGCTCAGGAAAGTATGATCAGACCACATGACACTGATCTCCATTTTGTGTACTTGTATTTTTCCACAAACTGGTCTGGGAACCAAGTTTAAAAGAAAGGGTTCCCGCCATATGGAAAAGCTATATAAGGTAGGGAGTGACATCATCGGTGGTTCTTCACTGCCCCACCACTCAACACCTGAGAGATGCTCCGAAAGAAAAAGACTTGGGATGGGGATCCCAAGCTGCAAAGCAAGTGCAGCTTGTGCTTTGAGAATCTGCAAGCCTGCTTGTATTATCAATCAGGGTGAGAAATTGCTAATTCATATCCAATCTTTTTAGTATTTTAGGCTTAGTTTGCGGTTTTGTTTGTTTACTAGGTAATCTGCTTTGATCTGTTTGCTATCACTTAGATTTTAAGTTATTATATGTTTTGTAGTTTAATAAACTTGTTTTATGTTTTAATCTAAATCAGTATGCCTTTGACTGAAATGTCTGGGGAAAATCTTAGCTTGGTTAACACAAGTGTATTGTGTATATTCCTCTCCATATTGAGGGAGAAGTGAACTGAATAATAAATTCATACTGGTCGGGGTTTTGACCAGGGCAGGATGGTACAGCTCTGTGGTCTTAGGCTGGGGAGCTGGGGGTTATCTTGGCTGTAGCCTCTCGATTGTTGGCTCATCCCAAAGCCTGCATGCACCTGCAGCTGGGTGTGTCCCTGCCTGTGTGAATGCTGGTGGGAGTGTAGGACTGGCAGCGGTCTATAACCTGTCAAAGCAGCACAGTGCTGAGAGGGAGTCCAGGTTGGTGAGTCAGCGGGCTCAGAGGTACCCCAGTTCCAGGTGACATCTCAGGGGCAAACCTGTCACAACAAATTTCCATTGATTGTGTAGTCTCTACTGGCATTGCCCAATATAGGAATAAGACATCTCTCTCAAACTGGTAGAAACATCTTAGGTGTGACTGCAGTCCTTTATACCATTTTGGGTGGTTTTATAATACAAACAGAAGCACAAACTTCACTCAGAATTATAAAAAAAAAATTGCAATAGTAAAAACTACACCATGCAAATAAAACAGTAGCAATTGTTTAACACTGGTTGAGAAACGAAGCAATCAAAAGTTACAAAATGTGCAGCGTTAAGGTTACAAAGTCAACCTTAACTCTGATTCTTCCTCATATACTTCCAACTGTGATCAGTGCTTATGGGCATTTCCCTATATGATCTTTTTGTACTCGAGATACTTTCTTGAAGAATCATTATGTGATGGAAGATAATTTAAAGACCTAATTACAAATTCTGTAGGGCTTTATGCTGTAGAGAAGCACCACCAAATGATATACCGTAGTTTGTCTGTTTAAACAATGCTATCTGGTAATCTGCTTTGCTTCTTAATTCCTTCTAGGCAACATGGACCCATCTGGCATGAGTTTATTAGTGTGTATGTGTGTGCGCGTGCAAGATCTTGATCTTGAGAATGAGTGATCAACTTCAGTGTTTGAAAGGGGAGGCATGAGCATTTATTGGATTGCCTATATAGTTTAAAAGCTCAAAATAATGAGATTAGAATTTTTTAGAGCTTTTATATTAATTTAATACTCTTAAAAGGTGCTCCTTTAACAGTCCTGGTAATTGAAGTCCTGTTTATCTAAAGAACTGGAAAAGCACAGGAGCAGCAGTGTTTTTCCATCAACATGACTCAACCTTGCTATGAAAGGATGATCTCTAGGGATGAAAGGCTAGTTCAGTCTCCTTAGCCTCTCTTGAGTTAGCAAACAAGCATGTCAATTATGTTACTGGTTTCTGTGATGGGGATACTTGTGCATTGAAGGCTACACAGTAACAACAATGCTCATTTCACTAACAGCTGTTTAGCTATTAGTAATTTTCAGGGCTAGATTTGAACTAGCAACCCAGGGGTGTAAGGCTCTGTGTTTCATTACCAGTCGTCCCCTGAGGCATCCAGCCTCCACCCTTTATTTTCTTTTAAGCAATTGCATTCCTAATTGTAGCCTTAAATTTAAAAAATAATCTTGACAATGGCTGGCTACAGCTTTCAAGACAAAATTTAAATCAAAGTTGACCTCAAGTAGAGAAGAGAGATGCCTGGAACTGATGCTTTTCACGGAGATTCTGTTTACAGGGGTAAGAGAGAAGGACACATTACCAGATGGGGAATCCTAGTGCAAAATACCTTTCTCAGCATGTAGATCACTTGCATAAATCCAGCCATGAAAGTCAAAGAACTATAATCTGGGTTTGGACAAATGTTAGATTAGGGGAAGCGGTTCCCCCCTCCCCCAAGAGTTTTGGGGTAATCCTCTGTAGAGATGCCTACCCTCTTTCCTCTTCAGGTACCTCCAGCAGATGACCAGTGGGAGGGTAGTAGGATTCCTAATGGGGAGCTGTTGGACTCCATCTTTCTCTGTTTCTGTTGCTCAAATACCACAGTGATGAGAGTCATATTTGAAGCTGAAGAGAAAAAGATGATTTTGTATTTCAGATAAATTACAGCTTGGTTAATTAAACTTTATCGAAATCTCCATGTAGTTTTATTTGGATAGGGTATTTTTCATTTCCTGCCCAAAACTGCTATATAGTTGCTATTTTAAATAGATGGCTGTATTCCACCCCAGAGATAATTGCATTTCAGTGGTGCTAAAGTGATCATATGTAACTCATAGCTGTCTTGCGTGCATGCTGAGACTTATTTAATAAATTTTTATAAAGCACTTTCAGATTTTTGTGCTATACAAGTAAATTTTATTATGTATTAAAGGATGAAACCACTGAACTATTGAGAGTTTGAGTGTATCCTTTTAATACTGAGATGGAGGAGTTACTCAAAGGGGACATCCGGTATTGTGGTCAGTTTGTATTTAAATTGCCAGAGATAATATCCTACTGATGCCAATTTATAAAATACAGATTTCAGTTAGGAAAACTGTACTTTTGTGTATCTCTCTTTGAATTGTAAAGGTTGCAAGAATCAATCTGTTTAGAGTTAAGGATTCAGGGTAATGTCGGCAAAAAGTTGTACTTTATGAGCCAAAGGCCTCCTATTCATTTTCTTCATAATTTAAGACAGAAGTACTTTTAACGAAACAAAAAACCCCATGAACATTTGTCTGTCTCCTGCCAGTTGGCGTCAGCTGCAAATTATGATGTTTCGTTTCAGCCATACTAAACTCCAAATGAAATAATACAAGTTGTCTCATTAAGAAAATATTTCATTATGCTTATAATCCTGACATGGTTGTGTTAACTTATTTTCTCCATCCCTTGTGTGAAAAATCTTATTTAATATGGAAGTCTCTCCTCTTTTATTTTGTCCCCCTTCTTACATTTCAGATATTTCTTAATTCATTTTCATGTCAGTATATATGTGGAATTCTCTGAAGTTCAACCCTACAGAGCAATGACAAAGTCTCTTACATACCTGTGTTGTGGTGGGGAGGGGGAATATGGAGAGTAGTAGCACATTGTGTCAGTACTACTACTGCAGAGGTATATTTGCTGGGTTCATTTAAGTTGCACACTTTGTTTCTCTATCATACATGAATTTATTTTGCTTGTGGCCTCTTTAGCAGCTGTGGAAATTAAACTCTAGCTCATTAGAACAATAGGCTATTTGCAGCTTTCTTAACATCCGAAAGCCTCCTCCACTTCTGAATTACCAAATAAACAGGTGTTTGCGGTGTAGTTGTAGCAGTGTTGGTCCCAAGGTATTAGAGAGAAAAGGTGGTTGAAGTAATATCTTTTATTGGACCAACTTCTGTTGGTGAAAGAAGCAAGCTTTTGAGCTACACGGAGCTGATCTAAATGAGACTACTGAAGTATATCACCAGGAGCAGTTCAGTTTAGTGCTGCTGATTCTATTTTTTTAATGTTTGTTGTAGTTACATGTAGCCATAGAGGTCAAGGTGACTGAGTGATACAGTGTGGTTTTGCTGTGAATGCTGCTTCAAACTTTTTAGAAATGAGCACCTTGATGTTTTAGAACTTTTCTAATGAAAGGAGTTGTACGGCAGAGTAATATTTTACAAATCAGCTGTAATAAACCAAATCCAAATGAAGAGCTACAAACAATATTCTAAGCTCTGGATGGTTATTTTTTATACCTGTAAACACCTGATCTTCAACTTTGTCCCTACCTTGAAAATACAATTCTGTTATCTCTGTAGGTTTATTAAAGCTGTGCCAACCACAGGCAGTTATGACCAACGGCACTATAGCCATGTTGCTTATGAAATGACAAGGGGAGACCCAAGTTTTCTGCCCACTCAAAGGTGGTCCAGCTTCTCGGCTGGTCAAAAAACGCCTCTCCTCCATTTAGATGGTCTGTACAAGAGGAGAGCTCAATCTTACATTAGGCTTGGTTATGCAGCTAAAAAGTGGATCAGTCAGAATAGAATATACACAACCTCTGCTATTGCTGAGGGGGTTTCTAAGCATATATTGCCTTGCCTCCAGATAGAACAAGAAGATTATGTGATTCTTTGCCAGGCAACGAAGGGCCGATGCTCTGGGTGGTCTTTCTCAGACTTGTCCAAAGGAACTCTACATATTTTTCCTTTATCCTCCTGATATTCAGAGCTATTTAAAAAAATCATAGGGGCAAAATGCCCTGTATTATTCAAAGTGGATCATCATGGTTCTCAAACTGAGGCTATGGCCACACAACAGAGCTTACAGCAGTGCAGCTGCACCACTGCTAGTGCAGATGCTCTAAGGCGATGGCAAAGACTTAATTACTCCAATCCCAACAGCAAGCAGCAGTAGCTATGTCCGGGGGAGAAGCTCTCCCGTCAACCTAGCGCTGTCCTCACCAGTGCTTAGGTCTGTAACTTACGTTGCTTGGGGGTGGTGGTGTGGCTTATTCACACTGAGTGACATAACTTATGCTGACGTAAACTGTAGTGTGTACTGGTCTTAGTGTTTGTGGTGCCACGCCTTTCCTTAAAACTTCCTGTGGGAACGACCTATTCTGCAGCTGAACCCTATGATTCACAAATAGATAATGTTCTGATATATGGCTAAAATTTGATTTACGATTTACATGGCAAATAATGTCTTATTTTCAAAGAATCACAAAATACTGGGGTTTCTCCAGTAGACTGCCTTAGTCTAAAAAGTAATATTCTAAATAAGTGCACAATCGTGCAGGCCAGCATTCTAAGTGCTAATAGTCTGGCACTAAGTTCTTCTACAGTCCATTTAAGATTTTCTAAAGATGTCAGCAACTCTCTTGAATTCACGAGTTTTCAGAATACTCTGGAAGCATAATTCAGCCTGGGACACATTAACACATCTTTTTTTCAGAGCTCTTCACTCTGTATCCTTATTAGGACTGTTGATTAATCACAATTAACTCATGTGATTAACTAAAACAAATTAATTGCTATTAAAAAAATTAATCACACTGTTCAAAAATAGAATACCAATTGAAATTTATTAAAAATTTTTCAATGTTTTTCTACATTTTCAAATATATTGATTTCAATTACAACACAGGATACAAAGTGTACAGTGCTCAATTTGTTATTTTTTATTACAAATATTTGCACTGTAAAAATTATAAAGAAATAGTATTTTTCAATTCACCTCATACAACTACTGAAGTGCAATCTTTTTAGCCTGAAAGAGCAACTTACAAATGTAAATTTTTTTTACATAACTGCACTCAAAAAACAAAACAATATGATACTTTAGCGCCTACAAGTCCACTCAGTCCTACTTCTTGTTCAGCCAATCGCTAAGACAAACAAGTTGGTTTACATTTACGGGACATAATGTTGCCCGCTTCTTATTTATAAAGTCATCTGAAAGTGAGAACAGGTGTTTGCATGGCACCTTTGTAGCCGGCATTGCAAAATATTTACATGCCAGATATGCTAAACGTTCGTGTGCCCTTTCATGCTTTGGCCACAATTCCAGTGGAAATGCTTCCATGCTCATGATGCTCGTTAAAAAAAAAAAGCATTAATTAAATTTGTGATTGAACCCCTTGGGGGAGAATTGTATGTCTCCTGTTCTGTTTTACCTGTATTCTGTCATATATTTCATGTTATAGCAATCTCGGATGATGACCCAGCACATGTTGTTCGTTTTAAGAACACTTTCACTGCAGATCTGACAAAAGGCAAACAAGGTACCAATGTGAGATTTCTAAAGATAGCTACAGCACTTGACCCAAGGTTTAAGAATCTGAAGTGCCTTCCAAAATCTGAGAGGGACGAGGTGTGGAGCATGCTTTCAGAAGTCTTAAAAGAGCAACACTTCGATGCGGAAACTACAGAACCCAAACCACCAAAAAAGAAAATCAGCCTTCTGCTAGTGGCATCTGAATCAGATAATGAAAATGAACATGCGTCGGTCTACACTGCTTTGGATTGTTATCGAGCAGAGCCCATCAGCATGGACGCATGTCTCCTGGAATGGTGGTTGAAGCATGAAGGGACATACAGTAACTCCTCACTTAAAGTCGTCCCGGTTAACGTTGTTTCGTTGTTACATTGCTGATCAATTAGGGAACATGCTTGTTTAAAGTTGTGTAATGCTCCCTTCTAATGTCGTTTGGCAGCCGCCTGCTTTGTCTACTGCTTGCAGGAAGAGCAGCCTGTTGCAGCTAGCTGGTAGGGGCTTGGAACTAGGGTGGACCAGCAGCCCCCCTATCAGCTCCCCCATCAGCTCCCCGCTCCCCTAGGTTCCCTGTGCAGCAGCTGCCCAGCAGGTTAGCAATTGTAGCTGTCCCCCCCCCCCCCCCCACTGCCATGTGCTGCTCCTGCCCTCTGCCTTGGAGCTGCTCCCCGAGACTCCTGCTTGCTGTTTGGGGGTGGGGGAAGAAGAGGGGGGCTAATGTCAGGGTGTCCCCCTCCCCCCTGCTCCTTTGCCCTGCTTACCCCATCTTCCATAGAGCAGGTTACACACACCAGGGCTCAGGACAGAGAGAGCTTGCAGCAGCTGTGGTCTCAGCAAGCTGATCTAATTAACAAGGCAGTGTACTTAAAGGGGAAATGTGCATATCTCCCTCTATTCCTGCTGCATTGTATAGTGAGAGAGTTACCCTTGAGGGCTCAGCCAATTGCTAGTTCATCATTTAGCAGTAAGGGAAATATCCCACCCTCTGACTCCTCCACCTCAACCAAGCTTCACAATCATCATCATCACTGTGTACCAGTATTAAATTGTTTGTTTAAAACTTATACTGTGTGTGTGAGAGTGTGTGTGTGTGTGTGTGTGTGTGTGTAATATATATATATAGTCTTTTGTCTGGTGAAAAAAATTTCCCTGGAACCTAACCCTCTCATTTACATTAATTCCTATGGGGAAATTGGAGTCGCTTAACATTGTTTCGCTTAAAGTCGCTTTTTTCAGGAACATAACTACAATGTTAAGTGAGGAGTTACTGTATGAATCTTTAGCGCATCTGGCACGTAAATACCTTACGACGCTGGCTACAACAGTGCCACGAGAAGCACCTGTTCTCACTTTCAGGTGATGTTGTAAACAAGAAGTGGGCAGCATTATCTTCTGCAAATGTAAACAAACTTGTTTGTCTGAGCAATTGGCTGAACAAAAAGTAGGACTGAGTGGACTTGCAGGCTCTAAAATTTTACATTGTTTTATTTTTGAATGCAGTTTTTTTGTACATTTGTAATTTAAACATTCATGATAGAGATTGCACTACTTATAAAGGGGCAATATAGTTGCATTGTCACTCCCTAGCTGTCAGCCAGATAGACAAGAGTGGCCATTTGATCAAAGATTTCAGGCCCTTTTCTTCTCTGGGTAACAAGGAGGAATAAACATTCCCTTTCATCGTGAGTCCATCAGTTTCTCCACTTTTCTTGCACTTCAGCCTATGTATGTCTGTTCAGGCTGTGGTAGGGCTCCCCAGGTACCAGGAGGTAGCAGGTCTGTCAACACCCACTACCCATCCGTGCCATTGACTGAGAATGGGGAGATCTCAGCAATCCTGAGCCATTATTTTTAAGTTCAAAGAACAAGCAATGAACAAATGACTGGACTAGGTATTGATCTCTTTTTCCCCTCACTGGAGCTAGAGTGGCTTATGACAGGCAGCTCTCAGTCTTTAAATGCTTTGCAAGGAAGAGAGAGACTGATCCAGAACTGGGGTTAGTTGCCTAACATATATATTCCACCTTTGAGCCACTGTGCCACTGCTCGCCGAGTGCCTGCATTTATTTTCCTGGCTTTGTGTGGCAATCTGAGCTTTTCTCTGAACAGGCTTACTGCTTCATACTTGTCATATGGGACCAGGGGGTGGGATTGTGTGGGCCAGGAGTCTGCATATATAAATTTTCCTGGATAGGACCCATAGTGTTGTTGAGATCTGTTATTTATTATGTCCTCTTAAAAACTTGGAAGCTAAACTTCTTTTTGTAATGATTTGGTCTTTTCCATATGTTTAAACTATTTGCTCTTTCTAGTGGGAAGCCATTTTGGCTTCCCTTTATTTACTTCAATCTGTGTACCAGTATTACTGTTCAGCTCAGTTCGAAGAATGATGTAGGGTTGCCAACTTTCCAATTTCTCAAAACTGACCACGACCGCTATGGTTAATGTTTTTGAGACCATAGGTGCTGGAACTAGGGATATGGGGGGTGCTGCAGCACCCCCTGGCTTGAAGTGGTTTCCATCATATACAGGGTTTACAGTTTGGTTCAATGGCTCTCAGCACCCCCACTATACAAATTGTTTTAGCGTCTCTGTTTGAGACTGAAGGGGACGATGTCTCTCCTGCTCAATCCAGCAGCGGCTCCAAGGTAAAAAGTTCACAGGGAACAATGGGGGCAGAAAGTAGAGGGGGGAGTTTCCTGAAGCTGGGGGTGGGGGTTCCCGGAGATGGGTCTGAGACCCAGTCCTGGAAGCAGCCTGTTCAGGGAAAGAGGAAGTGTCCCTCCCCAGCCCAGCCAGAACTGGGAGCTAGAGTGCTTCCAGCTTTGCCACTCCCCGGATGAGGGTGTGAGTGAGAGACAGTGGAATTATGGTAACTGGACTTTTGGTGTCCAGTCAATACTTCTGACTGGGGACCTGTACAGGACTTTTTGATTGAAACTGGACTTTTCGGTTGAAAACCAGACACCTGTGTGTGTTTGTAGCAGGAAATAGACAGTGCACTCTTGCTCCGTATAAAATGGGGGGGTTATTTTTAAAACATTATTTTAAGGGCAGGCTGCTAAGAGATGCACTATTGCTGTGCAATTGCCTGCAAATATAATGGGGTTTGTTGCTTAATTAACTTTTTGAAATGGATTTGTTATTGTACATGTACATGTGATTTTTAATTCATTTTTTTAGATAAAGTATGAAAAAATGTAACTTGTCAGTGACATATCTTCATAAATACTTTTATATTTTAAATCTCTCAATTGACTTTGGAGTGGAGATAAATAAACTTCACACAAAAGATCAAATACATTTGTTAATGACGTGGAAGAAGGGATAAATAGTACATTAATGAAACTTGTTCATGGTACAACTCTACCCCGATATAACGCTGTCCTCGGGAGCCCAAAAATCTTACCGCGTTATAGGTGAAACCGCGTTATATTGAACTTGCTTTGATCCGCCGGAGTGCGCAGCCCCCCCCCCCCCGGAGCACTTACCAAGGGAATTTACAACTACATCTTACTCAAAATCCAGATAGAGTTCATAGAATCATAGACTTTAAGGTCAGAAGGGGACCTTTATGATCATCTAGTCCTATCTCCTGCACACCACAGGCCACAGACTCTCACCCACTCATTCGTGTAACAAACCCCTGACCTATGTCTGAGCTACTGAAGTCCTCAAATCGTGGTTTAAAGATTTCAAGGTGCAGAGAATAATCCAGCAAGTGACCAGGGCCCCACGCTACAGAGGAAGGCAAAAAAAAAAACCCAGGGCCTCTGCCAATCTGCCCTGGGGGAAAATTCCTTCCTGACCCCAAATATGGCGATCAGCTAAACCCCGAGCATGTGGGCAAGACTCACCAGCCAGACACCCAGGAAAGAATTCTCTGTAGTAACTCCAATCCCACCACATCTAACATCCCATCACAAGCCATTGGGCATATTTACCACTAATTGTCAAAGATCAATTAATTGCCAAAATTTTCATCATACCATCCCCTCCATAAACTTATTAAGCTTAGTCTTGAATGCAGATATGTCTTTTGCTTCCACTACCCCCCTTGGCAGACTGTTCCAGAATTTCACTCCTCTGATGGTTAGAAACCTTCATCTAATTTCAAGCCTAAACTTCCTGATGGCCAGTTTATATCCATTTGTTCTTGTGTCCACATTAGTACTGAACTTAAATAATTCCTCTCCCTCCCTGGTATTTATCCTTCTGATGTATTTATAGAGGGCAATCATCTCTCCCCTCAGCCTTCTTTTGGTTAGCCTAAACAAGCCAAGCTCTTTGAGTCTCCTTTCTTAAGACAGGTTTTCCATTTCTCGGATCATCCTAGTAGCCCTTCTCTGTACCTGTTCCAGTTTGAATTCATCCTTCTTAAACATGGGAGACCAGAACTGCACACAGTATTCCAGATGAGATCTCACCAGTGCCTTGTGTAACGGTACTAACACTTCCTTATCTCTACTGGAAATACCTCGCTTGATGCATCCCAAGACCGCATTAGCTTTTTTCATGGCCATATCACATTGGTGACTCATAGTCATCCTGTGATCAACCAATACTCCGAGATCCTTCTCCTCCTCTGTTACTTCCAACTGGTGCATCCCCAACTTATAACCAAAATTCTTGTTATTAATCCCTAAATGCATGACTTTTCACTATTAAATTAATCCTATTACTATTACTCCAGTTTACAAGGTCATCCAGATCTTCCTGTATGATATCCCGGTCCTTCTCTGTATTAGCAATACCTCCCAGCTTTGTGTCATCTGCAAACTTTATTAGCACATTCCCACTTTTTGTGTCAAGGTCATTAATAAAAAGATTAAATAAGATTAGTCCCAAAACCGATCCCTGAGGAACTCCACTAGTAACCTCCCTCCAACCTGACAGTTCACCTTTCAGTACGATCCGTTGTAGTCTCCCCTTTAACCAGTTCCTTATCCACCTTTCAATTTTCATATTGATCCCTAATTTTTCCAATTTAGCTAATAATTCCCCATGTGGAACCGTATCAAATGCCTTACTGAAATTGAGGTAAGTTAGATCCACTGCATTTCCTTTGTCTAAAAAATCTGTTACCTTTTCAAAGAAGGAGATCAGGTTGGTTTGGCACGATTTACCTTTTGTAAGACCATGTTGTATCGTGTCCCAATTACCGTTGACCTCAATGTCCTTAACTACTTTCTCCTTCAACATTTTTTCCAAGACCTTGCATACTACAGATGTCAAACTAACAGGCCTGTAGTTACCCGGATCACTTTTTTCCCCTTTTTATTGGAGTTGTTAAGATTTTGACCAGTTTTAATTTTTTAAATGATAAATTTACATTTGACACCTTAAAAACTAAGACGTTACCTTGTTTTTACTGTTTTCCTATCATTATGCTGTTGACTTAAAGTGACTTCTTATTGCATGAATGATTTGATTAGAGTGATTTTAAAAAACAAAACCAACCCCCCCGCCCAACCTAATCTTCCACTTTTTGGCATTGGTACTATTGTGATATATGATTTAGTAGAGTGAGTCCTGAAACTTAGTGGATAGATCTTGTTTTTTGACTAGTAAATATGCTCAGCAGGACTGTTTTTTTAATTTTATCATTTATAACTAGGAATGCTTTTGGGGATATGATAGTCTTAATTCATTTTCATAAATTTGTAAAATGTTTGATTTGGTTTTATTCTTGACTAAGCTCTAATAGACTGTTATTTTCTCATGAAAGCAGATGAAGGTGCAAAGATATATTTGAAACTGGGCATTCCTTTGAATTTGGTGGTAATAGGGAGCAGATTCCCCTCATATGTTCTGCACTGGTTGACTGCCTGTGGGTTTCTAGGTATTGGTTTTATAATCTAAAGCCTACCAGAGAAATATAGCTTCTCTTCCCTCGTTCTCCCACAGTTGAGATCAGTGAAGGTGCTTGAGGAGATTTCCTTTGGTTTAAATTAGTGTATTCTTCAGGAATGCACATCAACTCTAGTATGTACTTTCCTTTGATCCCCTGCCTCACTGATCATTCAGAGCCTTGATTTGTTTATCATCTTGTCACTTTAAAATGTAGGTTTTTTCCCACTCTCTTGGGCTTTTGGGGAAAAAGTAGCTGCAGATACAAGGTGAAATTAAGGGATTTGTTTTTGATTTACTTGGAGGTCTATTGGAAAGTAACCAAATTCTGACTCTTGTGCTGCCAGTGTTGTTGCATGCGCATATGTTCTGGGCACTCTTTTCCCATATGATGCAGCTTCCCATTTCCAGAATGCATTGATATAAACACTGTTAGACAGTATGATAGGTGAAATGCTCAAATATAGTTGAGATGTCAGAAAATCTATCTCTTCTCTCCTTAAGGAATGAGAAATCTTGAGACATGACTCCTCCACCATCCTGACCTGGAGAGCTGCTATTTGGAATGTGACAGGTGACTGAGATTTTATTAAATCCAAGTTGCTGTTACTTGTGAACAGAGGACAGTGTTATTGCCTTATTTATTCTTATCTGTTATCTGAAATAGATCCACTTTCTGGCCTAACCCAAACTACCATTACTTCTCTTTGCAGGTGAAATAAAACATGAACGTTGACATATTGAATGTCAGCAGGTAGGGAGCAGGAGTTCCAATACTGGAGTCTCATTGGTTGTTCAAAAAGAGCAGATTTTAAAAAAAAAACAGTTAAGGGCTGGTTATATGCTCTAAGTAGGAGTGATATTCTGTGTGCAAAATTTGCTTTTTATTTCCAAGTAGTCAAGGGAAAAGTTGACTGTCATTTTTCAGACATTGGTTCAAATTAATTCCAGTGTTTCTGAGCTGCCTTCTCTTAACTTGAGCCTTGTTACAAAGAACAGTGAAACAAAACATTAAACATTTCCTGTTTCCCTGTATCTAGTCTTGCTCAAGGGAAGCTCAGCACTAACCATACCAACCTAACTGAGGGTATGTCTACGCTTACTGTGGATTGACACTGCAGCAATTGGTCCACTGGGGGGGTCAGTTTAGTGGGTCTACTGAAGACCTGCTAAATTGACCACAGATCACTCTCACATCGACTCTGGTACCCCACCGGAATGAGAAGCGTAAGGTAAGTCGATGGGAGAGTTTCTCCTGTCAACCCAGCATGGTGTAGACACCGCAGTAAGTTGACCTAAGTTGCATCAACTCCAGCTACCTTCTTCACGTAGCTGGAGTTGTGTAACTCAGGTTGACTTAACCCCATAGTGTAGCGAGCCTAACCTCAGGGCAGGTCTGGATCTTGGGTGAGAGGGACTCTTCCTCTATTAGACTGACCTGGCAGATAAGGAGACTTTGGTTTCTGATCTTCTCAGTTTATGATCTATTTGCATCTAAAACGAACAAAAACCAAGTATGTGCATGTGGCCTAAAATAGATTAGGGTAGACAATATCTACTAAATGCATTTTCTAGGGTATGTGAATGTTTACTATACAGATTCTCTCACGAGAACCATGGTTATTGGAGAATAATGAAATGGTTCCCTAAAAAAGTGAACTATCTGTGGTGTCAAATGCAGAACCTAGAAACAATGCATGTGCTTGTATTTCTCTTTGAGGAAAGGTTACTAACCAATGTTAAATTGTCTTGATTCTTTTGTGCAAAGGAGCCATGCAGTATTGAATTGACTAAGATGAGATTGGTTTTATTTTAATTTTAAATACCAGCTGGCTATCTTTATAGGATATATAAGCTGATGCCAGGGAATTAATAAACCTAGGAATAGTTCTAGAGAGTCTTCATCTAGGGAGCATTGCTTCTATTGTAAGTTTGTACTGAATATGAATCCCTTTCTGAAATGAAAGGAGACCGATTTTCCTGAGTGTTGAAAGACAGTAACTGCCCATTTGGCAGTGAGAATAGTATTACCAGCACCTGAGGGGATATGGAGTTGGAATAGAAAGGTCGTATGCAGACTAATGGGAAATTAAGTGAGAAGTGGCTGTTTCCGCTCAACATAATGGACACAAGTAACACAGTCAAACTCTGTGTGTACATGTACGTGATAAGAAAAGAAATTCTGCAAGTTTTAGAATTTCAAAGTGTTTAATTTAATGTGAAAATACTTGTTAAAGTGGTGGATCCAATGTGGAAAGTCTCTCAAGTGGAATTACAAAGATACTGTATTTAATTTTCCAGTTTGATTAAAAAGGTTTGAGGCTTATTTCATCGGTGGATCCTTTTTATTTGATTGGCAGTATTTGGTTAAAAACAAAAAAGTTCAAAAATAGTTTGCAAAAATCTTGATGAACTCAGTATTAAGTCCCTTCTTCATCATCCTGGTCTCTATTCTCCTTTTCAGCCGCCATAAAAATATAAGATAGATCAGAACATTTCTCTGTACTATTTATACATTTCTAATGCACCCATCACTTTAATATCTAGATGCCCATCAGATAACTAAAAAGCATAATTTCTCTCTTGCATGAATTCCTTGTGTGGCACTCTTGGATCAGTGCCACCAGCACACTCATTGTCTGCTTTCTTTTCATCTGTAAGTGGGCCAAAGTGATCGTGGAAGTATTGCAGGGAACAGACATACAGACATTTAGTTATGCATGTCAGTGATTGTGAATAATGTAGCGGTAATATATAACAAATACGTGCATTCAGTCTATTCACAATTGCACAACATTCTTTTCTAAATACTCTGAAAAATCTCTGGGCCCTGTGACGGGGTGACCACCCCACACAGAACTGACAGGAATTAAGGTGGCCAGGCCAGGCCAATTAACTCCACAGGCTGGACCTGGAGGAAGAGCCAGGGAGCAGGTCACTAACTGGAAGTAGGTTCAGCTGTGCAGATAGCTGGCAATAGACAAGGCTGCAGGAAGGCAGGCAGTAGTCACTCCCTGGAAAAAGGGGAGGAGGGTTTTGGAGCTGGTACACTCAGAGAGAGAGAAGGGGAGGTAGAGTGGAAGTAGTCCAGGGAAAGAGCAGTGAGGGCTGAGAGAGGAAAGCCTGGAACTGCTGAGTTGAGCATCCCTGGCCTGGAACCTGGAGTAGAGGGTGGGCCTAGGTTTCCCTACCAGCCTCTGAGGGAGTGGCACTATGGGGCAGTGAGAAGGAAGGCTGCCTAGGGCTTCTAGGGAGAAGGGACTTTGCTACCCCGGAAGGGGGGAACACTGAGTAACCTAGCTAGAGGGCTGAGTCATGAAAAGGACAATGCAGTTCCTGGGGCTGAGAGAGGAGCTGCAGACCCGAGAGAGAAATAGCAATGGCTTGTAAACTGCAAATGGGGCATTGACCTCGAGAGCTAATCCCTAGAGTGACCAGGAGGAGGCACAAGACCAGGGTGAGTGGTGCATCCTGTGACCGGTCCGTAAGTTTCAGATAGTCCATGTGTGATGAGGTTTCCAGTGTGCACCCAGAACTGTGGGACCACTGAGTCCTGTGGTTTCCTTCTCACACTGCGATGCTGTGGCAAGCTACAAACCTCTGGCAGGTACAGCACTTGCACAGACATCCAGAGGTAGGGACACACCCAACTGAATTACATGAATGCTTCTCCTAGCCACTCATGAACCAGCCCTAGAGACGCTTCAGCCAATACCCCCAGTTCCCCAGCCTTGCACCCCCAGAATATACCATTTTGCCCTGGTTAGAAGCTTGACTAGTGTAAGTTTATTATCCAGTCCACCTCTCCCTCAATGTGGAGAAGATACAGACTAGCCTTTGTAACTTGAGCTGAGATTTCCCAAGCACTTCAACAAAAACACACTGTTTTAGGTAAAATATAAAACAGATTTATTAACTACAGAAAGATAGATTTTAAGTGATTATAAGTAGTAAGCATAGAGATCAAAGTTGGTTACCTAAGAAATAAAAGTAAATTTGCAATCTGAGTTCTATAAACAGGATTTTAATCAAGCAGTGTTTCACCCTGATAGATAGTACAAACAGGTCACAGATCTTTAATATAGAGGCTAGAACTCTCCTCCAGCCCGGGACCACCCTCCCCAGTTCAAAGTCTTTGTCCTCCAGATGTTTCTTCCAGGTGTTGATTTGTGGGGGGAGTGAGGCCAAGTCATGATGTCACTTCCCCTTTTTCTAGTTTCTTCCAGCTTGCTGGAGAGATCCTTTACTTGTGACATGGGAGTCCAACCCCATTGGTCAAGCAGTCTCCATTGTCTATGTGCTCTCTCTGAGAAGTCTCCATTGTATACAGTTTCTGAGATAGTGGATACTCTTTAATGGGCCATCAGCACGTCTGGCTGCTCCATTGTTGTACCTGAAAGGCTGGTCGTGTGTGTTCCCAACCTTACAACCTATTTTAGTAACACACACATAGCAATACTTCATAACTTCACATACAACGATAACACACACAATCCAACAGGATATTAATGTTCAACAGATCAAGACTTTTAAAATGATATCTCACAAGGCATACTTTGTACAAAACGTATCATAATTATATATCAGTGGGGAATATGGGGATTCCAGGGTGTTGCTTTGAGGTACAGAGTGACACATCATGATGATTCACCATCTAGAGGTGAGGGAGATTGGAGAAGGTTATATTTGTACCATGGTGTGCTCCCTGTGTCAACACATAGGCAGATGATCAGGTCTGGCAGTGAGAACACCTGGACCCTAGCTTTGACATGACAGAGATAAGAATCTGAGCCATTTTCCTCAAGGCATAATACACGTGGGTATTGAAGTCTCCTTGGATGAAGTATTCTAGGAACTCCAGAATCAGACTGGACATCAACTCCATTAGCACTGATAGGAAGCTGGCAGTGCTGCAGGGTTGCCTGTATGCTAGTTAGGATACCCATATTAGATGTGTCTCAGGATGTGTCTCATAGAGGTGGGTGCATTCAGATGAATTTTTTTTTGTGGTTGTCTCTTTTGCTTCAAAGGTCAGATACACACAGATGCAGTATAACTCTGTTTACCTAGTCTCTGATAAACCAAAACTCTTGGTAAACCCAAGCAATGTGAATTGTTTCCCCTGCAAACAAAATTTTTTTCACAAGGGCATGAATTTCTCTAAAAACCTTTGAAAAATGGTTTTGTATTGAACTCTGATAATGCAGGCTGCAGGACATGAAAATAGTTGAAAAGGACGCTGTGTATCCAAGTAACTTCCTCTGGATAACAACTCTATAATAATAAACACTAGTAAGTGAGTACTGCTTTTTTATCTATTTCTACTAAGTTTGATCCTATTCTTTTCCACAACATGTATATTTGATTTCTAAAAACAAAACAAAAAACACCACTTCACAGACACAACACATGAACTTTTTGTCCAGCAGAGAAGGTGTATTTTCCGGAACTGTAACCAGTGTTGTTCCATGGATTGTCTATCATGGGTGCTGCTTTTGGCATGATCTCAAGATGCACACTGCAGTAATGTCATCAGAATTCTCTTTGGGCTTGAATCTTATTTTCCCTGTGACAACATAATTACTTGTGGTTCTTAGAAAAGCAGTCAGAATTGCTGATTCACCGCTTGTCTTTTTTGCCCCTCCCCGCCAAATGAGCTTTCTTTAAGTTCTGCTGTAGTACTATAAAATAACAACAAAACTTGGTCTGATTTATTACTACAGAAGAAAATCCAGTGTACTGGGTTCTGCTGTGCACTAAAGATCATATAGTGTATTGATCTAAATTTAGCCTGCTTTCAGGGACCCATCTGGAGACCCAACTTAAAAAATAGGCACTACAGTATTTTATTAATTGATCTAACACTTGTCATGTGTTTTTAAAAAAGTCAAATAAAAACATCTATTAAAATTGAGAATTGCAGGGATAAAAGGGTTACAAATTTCAAACAAAACCTGTTTATGATAAGGATCACAACGTGAACGTACAGTTTCAGACTTCATCTAATGTATATTTAATTAAAGAAGCAAAAAGTGGGAAGAGGAATCTACTGACTTTTTTTTTAGTAGTGAATTTTTCCACTTAGGTCTTGACTTCACTGCTAGGAAAAGATATGATTTTTTTTTTTATCCTGACGTAGCTAATGCATCTGAGGTAAAAACACAGTGGAAACAGGACACTTTACTTTTGCTGTGAGGTATCTAGGCGAGATCAACTTAGCAGGGGTATGGTGCTGTCCTCACCTGGTTTCCCTTGTGGTAAAACTAAAATGTAGACAAGGCAGTTCAGGGCACTTACTAAAATGATTTATGTATGTAATGAGAGATACAAGATGGGTGAGGTAATATATTTTATTGAACCAACTTCTGTCTCCTTTCTATTTTTCTTTCACAGATCTGAAGTTTTAATATTTGGTACTTTGAGTAAAATCCCAGATACAATCCCAGTAAGTTCAGTTCTGGAAGAGCGAGTAAATTTTCACAGATACCTAAGTCACGTTAGGTACCTCAAGTATTGAGGTATGCTTGAAAATGTTACTCACAATAACAATAGAAACAATGAAATTATGCAATATTTTGTGATAGATGTATTTAAAGAAGTATATCATGGAGATAGAAAATTTTCTTCTTGCATGATCTTGATGCATTTCTAGGAATTCAGGACTTAATTTTTAAAAGAGCTGAATGTCTACCAGAGCTCTAGTGGAAATCGATGGGGGAGAGAGTAGTCAGCATCTCTGAATGCTTTTTACTGCACTTCAAAGGGAAGCAACCTTGATTTATTTACCCTTGCTGGTGCTAAAGGTAAAATTGATCTATTGCCTGTCTATACCCCTCGTTTTCACACTGACTGCTTAGCGCTGTTTACTTGGAGCTATGCTGTTTATATCAGCTGAAGATTTGGCCCAAAGATTGTGATAAACAAGATAAGCAAGCTTTTGGAATTCAGTGATCCTTATCCTGAATTCATGTAACATGAACTTATGCTCTCTGGTATTTGCGGAGTTCAGATGCCTCACCGGTAGTAACCTTTTTAGTAATTTTCTGTTGGGTATGTGCAAAAGTGACTTTTAATCAAGAAAAATGTTTGTCAGTCTCTTCATAGCATGAAGGATCAGAAGTTGCACTGGGCACCAGGTTTTTAGTTGCTAATTACAAATTTTAGGTTTTTTAAAATTATTTTGCTGGTAGGGTAAATGTAGCCAGTTTTTGTGGCTAGTGTGCACATTTCCACATCAAAAGAAATGGGCCACAAACAGCACTCGGTAGTTTTGAGGCTTATACTTGTTACAGACTGCAAATGTTAATGATTAAACATATGGGGATTTTTAGTGATCATTCAGGCTGTTTAAATATTTTACCAGTTAAGAAGCAAGGAGAGACTTTATCTGGCCCTTTCTCAAGAGGAAGTTGTTAGAACACAGTCATATATAGGTTACATTTGTTGTAAGGGGTCAATATTTATTGACTGCATGCTTTAAGAGAACCCTTAGAAGAATCTAATTTTACTTCTCATTGCTGCTGAAATGTAGCTGCTTTTGCTTCGGTACTGGGTAGCACTAACAGTTTTTACATAGTGTCTCAAGAATTTTAAATTTCTGGTAGAATCTACTTAAATGCTGTCAGAATCTGTTACAAAAGATGATAGGCATACAGACCCAGAGATGGGTATGTGCTGGAACGATTAATTGGACTAAATTCTGTGCTTGTTTACATTGGTGTAACACTGGAGTAATTCAGCTGAAATCAAAGGTGTTGCTTTGGATTTATACTGGCTTAACTGAGAGCAGAATTTCACACAACATATTCAGTTGGAAACTATCATCCTGGTAACCAATTGTATGCATATTTCCCTGTCTGTGGCATACTGGTTTTGGCATTTCTGTGGATTTTCATTGCTTTCAGGATCAAAGGTTTCTCTGTATCAGTAATTTGCCAGGGATAAGAGTTTGTCTACTTATTTCAATTAACCCCTTTGGCAAACTTTTGTTAATGGATAAATATTTCACCCGGAAGACTAGAAAAACATTTTAAAAACAGCAGGCACCCTTTGTTAGATCTCTGCATCTAAGAAGAAGGATTAGTCAGTCTTCTTGCTTGGGGAGGATGAGGCAAAATGGAATGATGTCTGGAGAAAAATTTCTTTACATTTATATGAGTATTCTTTATTCGGGCAAGAAGAGGATGGAAAAAACTTGTCAGTTTCAGCACTGCACCACAAAATCCTGTCACTGTCCTTACACTGATGCTCTGGGAACTGAACTGGCTGCCTATGAAATTCTGGGTGCAATTCAATTTATAAAGACCGTAATTGGTTTGAGAGCACTTCTCTGAGAGAAGCCATCTCTCTTTTTCCTGACATCCTCCAAGAGTTGAGATCTGAGACTGGCTGAGCTGGACCTCTGTTGTTGTAAAACAGAGGGAGAGGTTGAGGCTTTGAAATTTGCTCTCCTGACTCACCAGAGCCTGGGTTTGTTATTTTTCAGTGCATGCTGAACATTCTCCCAGGCATTTGGGGAATGGGAGACTGAAGTTTGTTTGCTTTGTGTAAGGGTTTTCTTCTTCCTTCTGAGGTCCACAGATCTGTTACAATGGGTACTTCAGCCTGCTTGCAGCTTGGGGGCAGAACCAGATCTATCAGTCATTAGCAGTAGGGTGCCTCCTGAAGTTGGTCCCATTTTTTTTCTGCACCCACAGGCACAGTGATGGCACCTGGTCACTTAGTCAGTCTTCCCTGCTGCAGAGCTTTTCTGAGGGGAAATTCCACGTTTTCTTTCAAAATTTTAGACCAACAATTCAGTTAGTTTGTCTGGCTAATTCCCAGCAGAGTCCCAGGGTTACCTTTGATTTTGGGGAGATTGTTCGTTCAGCTAAGCTTCCCCTTTTGGCGTGGGGTTGCCTCTCTCCTGGTAGGAAAAGAGGCAGGCAGGATTGGAAAAGAACTGGCTCTGAGCCATACAGCACCTACTTTCTATTGGCACAAAACCGAACACCCTAGCCCCATCCCTTCCCCGAGGCTCTGCCCCTCGCTCACTACATTCCCCTTCCCTCGGTGGCTCGCTCTCCCCCACTCTCACTCACTTTCACTGGGCAGGGGGTTGGGGTGTGGGAGGGGGTGATGGATCTAAATGGGGGTGCAGGCTCTGGGGTGTTCAGGGTATGGGAGAGGGCTCCAGGCTGGGGCAGGTAGTTGGGGTGTGGAAGGGGGTGAAGGCTCCAGCTGGGGGTGCAGGCTCTGGTATGGGCTTGGGGATGAGGGGATTGGGGTGCAGAAGGGGGCTCCAGGCTAGGGGGTGGGGCCGAGGGATTCAGAATGTGGGAGGGGGCTGTAGGTTGAGGCAGGGGGTTGGGGTGCAAGAGGGGAAGAGGGCTCTGGGGTGGGGCCGGGGATGAGGGGTTCAGGGTGTGGGAGGAGGCTCTGGGCTGGGGCAGGGGGTTGAGTTGCAGGGGAGGTGAGGGCTCTGGGCTGGGAGTGTGGGCTCTGGGGTGCAGGAGTGGACTCTGGGTTTGGGGAAGGCTCATGACGGGGGGATGAGGGCTTTGGGGTGGGCCCAGGGATGATGGGTTTGGGGTACAGGAGGGGGCTCTGGGTTGGGGGGCTTAGGGCTGGGGCAAGGGGTTGGGGTGCGGGCTTACCTTGGGTGGCTCCTGCTCAGCAGCACAGTGGTGCTATGGCTACTAGGCGGGAGGGAGAGGACGGGGGCTCAGCAGCGCATGCTGCTCTCGCCCACAAGCACTGCCCCCCACCAGCTCCCATTGGCTGGGAACTGGCCAATGGGAGCACGGAGCCGGTGCTTGGGGCGGGGTAGCATGCGGAGCCCCGTGGCCTAAGAGCCGGACCTGCTGGCCACTTCTGGGGCGCAGCTCGGTGCCCCAGGACAGATAGAGACTAGCCTGCCTTGGCTCTGCAGCACTGCTGACCAGACTTTTAACTGCCCAGTCGGCAGTGCTGACAGGAGCCACCAGGGTCGTGTTCCGGTTGAAAACTGGACACCTGGTCACCCAACCAGCCCCTTCTTCCCCATGTCTATGTGAGGAGTGAAGCCAAAAGAGCAGCCCACACTAGCAGCCATGCCTCTGACTGTAGAGCTCAGCCACCTTCTCCTCTGCTTCCCTCTGAGTTTTGGATGGTGGGACTGGACATTGCCAATTCCAGAGAATGCAGTAAGGGGCATTTAGCATGTAAACAAGCCCATAGACAGCCATGCTTCAGTGACCCAGGGTTCATATGATATTTATCCAGTAAATCTTGGTATCCTCTCTGCATCTCACCCTGTCTTATCTGTTGGCAGAGATCTAGCTCCAATTTTATATTCTCCACTCCCAAAACTGATGAATGAAGAAAATAAGACTTTTTTGCTCTTTAGGGATATTCCCAGTTCAGTTCAGGGAACAGAAAGGTACCATAAAGAGAGACATAGCATCCACCAGTTGGAACACAATAATTCATTGAGGTCTTGCAGCAGTGCTCCTTCAGTGGCTAACAGCTGTTCTGGTCATGACAATCAATATGTCTGTTGTGTTCTTCCCAGTTATTAAGAAACTCCTATCAGCCCTACTCCAGAGAGAGCGTCTTCCGTCCTGGGTGGAATAAAGTTTCCTATCTCTATGTGCATTGCCCACTAATGGGGAGATGAACACCAAAACTTACATGGCAAAGTCAAATAAGCAGAGCGGCTTTTACACCCAGAAATATCTTGCACATTGTAAATTAATTTGATGGGCTGGTGATTGACCTCCTTGCATTTGGAAACAGTAAACAAAGTAGTGTGTGACCTCACTATATGTGAGGACCCGGGATAGGAAGTGGTGAATGACCTCTCACAAAGCTGGGTAAAATCCATGCCTTATGTCTTCCCATCTTTTCCACTGCTCCCCAGGATGATACCAAAGGAACGAGAGAGCATCAGTGATACTGTTTATGTCTTTCTGGCTAAAGGGATTGTGGCTGTCAGGGTTGATTAACCTAGCATTGGTGTCTCTATCTCACAGAGGATGTTTGCTATTCCAAGACCATCCAAGACTAGTGGGGTTTAAAATTAATGCTTAGATGAAATTATTATTAGTCTCATGGACCCCAAAGAGAAGGCAACAAACTGAACTTATTCTGCTGGCTTGTGTAAAGTCTATAGTTTAACTACCATATTAAACCTTCCCTCCAAAGGGCTTTATTGTGGGACTGTAAACGCTTTCAGCATGCCAAGAAAAGGAAGTTTTGTACAAGTCCATCAACTTTACTCCAACTCCATAAGGTCATAAAGCATAACCTTGGAACCTCATTTTGCTCCTTTCAGAGCTACCCTGATGGAACTCCTGCAGGAGGCATTTATACTATCTGTTAAAGTCGGTCTTCTAATGGGTACTATCTCCAATCATATGAGGTTTTTTATTTGAAATTGGGAGCTTTCTCTAATAAGAGTTCGTCAGGTAGTCATCCTTATTTTGGATGTCCGTATCTTGCTTCCCACCCTGGAGGCACATTGCTATGAAAATCCGATTGTAATGAGTCTGGGCACCTTAGCATGAAGACAAATAGGAAAATTTATCTGTGTTTATCTGAAAACGTCCTTTGACTATTGAGTTTTGTGGATCTGGACCACCCTGGACACAAAAGTATCTTCCAAAATGGAGATAGGAATTGACATCCAAGGATTTGTGTGTATGGTTCGGTAGAGTTTACAATGTGTAGTATTTGGAGAAATTGCTGAGAAAACACAAAGTATATTTACCATAATCTGAAATATAATAAAGTAGATTTGAATGATCTTGGCTGTGGAACTTATCTCAACTAGAAGGAGCTTCAGCAGATGGAGCATTCCCTTGCTGCCCATGACTGGCAAGTACAGTTCTGCCCCCACGCTGTAAACAGGCTTGACATATCCATTGTAACAGACCTGTGGACCTTATTACTACAAGAAAGGAAATTTTCAGGTTATCATGGATATATTTTCTTAATCTAATTTGCTGTCATGTATGTACTTCATGCTAGAAAGAGCTGTTGTTATACTAGAAATGTTATTGTGAAATTAAAGTCAGGGCATCCCAAGTTTGCGATGGGAACTTATTTGATTTTAAAAATCCAGTAAATAAATTTGATACAATAGTCTGCTCTGTCTTTCTTCAGTTTGTCACACTCTTTGCATTGTTTGAAGGCTGAGGTAAGCACATTTTCGACATTTTTTTTTTTGATCACTTGAAGTGGACAAATATGGAGGGGGTTAATACAGGCTGATATGCCTCGTAAGAAGCAGTGAAGTATAAAGAGTGTTTATATCAGCCTCCGGAATCAGATATAGGAGCTATAAGTAAGGCTAAGATTTTGTCACAGTTATTTTTAGTAAAAGTCACTGACAAATCATGGGCAATAACCAAAAATTCATGGAAGCCCGTGACCTGTCCGTGACTTTACTAAAAATAATCATTACAAAATGGGAAGGGAGGAAGGCCAGCACCCTTCTGCTAGGGCTCCAGGGTCCCCCCTGTGGCCCACGGTGGCTGAGAGCACAGGGTCCCCCCGATGCCACCGCTAGCTAGGAGCTGTCGGGGTCCTCCCCACCGGTTGAGAACTGCTGGGCCCCCGCCAGCTGACACCTCCAGCTATTCCGCCCAGGGCTGAAGTGAAAAATGTCATGAAGGTCCCTGGAAGTCATGGATTCCATGACTTCTGTGACCTCAATGACAAAATCTCAGCCTTAGTTTTAAGTATGCTTGCATATAGTCGTCTTCTTTGGAAGGTGACTATTTTTTAATTTATTAATTCCATATCTCTTTCTCTTTCTGTCACATGTGGTAGTAAAGGCCATGTGAAAAATTGGGTTTATAATGAGCCTCTCTGCTATGGCTAGTTCTAATATTACAAGCTTCTGAACAGTTTTAAAAGCTGCCATTAAAAAACTGACTGAAAGGGTTTTCCATCTTCCCCTCCTCCTCCAAATTGCACTGATCTCAGACCTAAAATTGGCAGTACTTAGTCTATGGGGACAATTTATGATTTGATAAACTTTAGGGGGTTAGTTGTAGAGTTCAAGGCCAGAAGAATTCATCAGATAATCTAGTCCGGCCTCCTGTATATCATAGGCTACTACACACCATACAACAACCTGAATTAGATCAAAGTATTACAGCCCTCAGGAGCATAAACTATTGTGCGCTACAGGCAGAGAATAGGAGGGATCAAGCGGCACCAATGCCTGAGGCTCCTGCAAGCATTTTACTCCATTAAGTAAAAATAAAAATGCAAGATAAAGTCTTTTGATGGAAAAGGCTCCTGGTTTGCTGACCCTTTCTGCTGTGGTTAAATAGCCAGAAAGAAGAAAACTTTAGCCTGTGAAGACTGGAATGAGTCAGAAGTCCCTGACCATTGGGTAAGTCAAAGCGTTGCACACAGATACACAGCCAGTCTCAGGAACCATTCCTTTTTAGCTGAGTAAGCTGTGATCCGGATGACAATAGCTTTGATCAAGCTGGATTTTTTTGGCTACTTTAATTATTAAAGCAAATCGAGGAAAGATGTAACCTCACAGACCAGCCCAAGCAAATAAAAGTGCCTCCATAATACCTGCTTGAAGAAGTTAATGACAGGAACAGAATTATCTATACTTTTCAGTTGGTTCTGGCCATGAATTGGCCCACTGGAGAAAGATACCATCTCACTGCTATCTGGCCTTAAATCCTGAATGAATGCCCATTCTTCTGGTGCTAGATCTTGCTAATGGAGCCAGTTAGCTTGCAGTCTGTCTGACAGGTGGCTCTAACAGAGAGTTCTTGGCGTCTCCAAAAGAAGTGACAGGATCAGGCTGACTTCTGAGCTTAGTAACCTCCTGATCATCACCTGAGCAGAGCAAGCTATTAAAAGCAGGAAATCACTGTCCCTTTCTCAAACTGCAGGTTAAGTGAATTGGGCGAAAGGGGCCCCTTACTGAAAGTCCCTGGAGAGTATAGAAAGGGAGATTGTAAGAGAATAAGCAGTAAGAATATCCCTCAGCCAAAAAGGAGCCAACTATGTAGCTAGCTGAGGGCTTATCCACAGGCCAGATTAGTTTTCCAAAGCTATTAACCTTTGTGGCTAGCTTGGGAGGTGAGCTGAGAGGGACAAGAGCAGACAAACTGACTACACAGATGTTAAACCTGGCACTTCTGAGTTACTTGGAAAACTCCTTTGATGGTATTCAGGAAGTGGGAGCCTGTTAGTCTGTTGCTCCAGGCAGCACTGCTGGGAAAGGGCAGGAAGCCAGTGTCTCTTTAAAGTTCCGGTCTGAGGCACTTCTGATTGTGACAGGGGAAGACCATTGTACTAATGGAAAGCCCCAGTCAGTTCTCAACTCCAATCAGGACAGTCTCTTTCCAACAATTTTTTCCCCAAGACATAAGTAGACAGGGTCCAAAATGGGCTGCAGCAGGAGCGGCTCTCTGAGACAACACGAGTAGATGCAACAAGATAGGTTTCACTCAGACCTGAAGAAGAGCTCTGCAGAGCTCGAAAGTTTGTCTCTTTCACCAACATTAGTTGGTCCAATAAAAGGTATTGCCTCACCCAGCTGGTCGCTCAAGGTGTCATGTAGGCAGTTTGGTAAGGTGCCAGCAGAGGGAGAATGCAGCAGCAGCAGCAGAGATAAAGTAACTTTTAAGTACCGGCCTCCAGACAAATGGAAATTGCAGGATACCCATGAGGTAAGGGCAACAGGTGATTTGGTATATAAGAAAGACATTACTCTGCCAATCTGCATGGTTATGAATTAACAGATTGAAGGATCCTGCCAGAGCCTCTGGCAACTATCATAAATGTGCATACTTTAAAAATAGTTTGATAAATACATATTTTATGGTAAATAAGCCACCAGATCTGTAGGTGTTTCTTAATTTCCCTACACCCCCTTATATTCCTAAAAAGAGTGTGGGGAGGGGTGGGAGGAGAGGTTTACAGGACAACAACAAAAAGCATGAGTGAGAGACACTATGCAGTACTAGAATTTAAACTCTCAAGTGCTGAATGAGAATACATTCCAAAATTCCTCTCATGTTTTGCAGCACTTTTTTTCTTTGAGGTGGTTAGCAGTTTTTAAGTATTTAGATTTCTTTCCCCATCTACAGTGGCTGTCAAATAACAAACTCAAAATTTCCTTAACCCCACTTAGTCTGGCTTCGTGCCTAAGTATGATACAGAAACTGAGCTGGTAGAATTAGTCAGTCTCTTGGCACTGGATGAAGATCAAAGAATCCATGCTGCTTCTTTTAGCTCCAGCAGCTGCTCTGTGCCAAGGGCTCTCTTGTGCAGGGTACTGCAGGGCTCTAGTTTATCACCCTTCATTGTTCAATATGTATATAAGCCTTGAGGCAGGGTATATGGCAATCTACATAATCTATTTTCCTGGCTACTCTGGGAGGATTGGGAAGAGAGAGACATCCAGAGGGTGGATGTTATATTATACGGACAAATTAAGGCTCAAATTATATTCTGCGTATGGACTATATTCTGAGTGTCCTTGTATTTGTATTTTAAATGTAACAAATAATAATAGATTGATGATGATAAAAAGCTCTTTTAATCAGTAGATCTTAATGTGCTCTACAGAGAAGGACAAGTATTCATGAACCCCATTTTACAGTTAGGGAAACTGAAGCAGCGAGGTGAAGTGACTTTTTCCTAAGTTACACTACACGACAACAGAAGAGCCAGGAAAAGAATTCAAGTGTCTCAACTCCCAGTCCAGTGCCCTTTCTACCAGGCCATGCTTTCTCCCCAAGCAATACATAATTCTTTGTTGTGTTTTTAATTTTGTACAGAGTTTAGGATTTAGACAAATACTATATAAAGTCTAAATAAATACCACATCCTGATCTTGACTTTTGTAGCTCCCAGTCTGATGTTACGTATCAACCATTAGATACTTAAAGAATGGATCATCTTCACAGAGCTCAGTAATAAAGCGCAACAGTGACAAATTTGCTGAGGAAAATCTGGTGTACCATGACAGCTGCATTAAATAAGCAAAACCTTCAACTTTTGAACTTACCAATAGCACAATGAGTAACATCACTAGCATCCAGTGAAAATAAATTAAGTTTTATTCAGAATGTTAATCCCACCGATTTAGGCAAATAGATAGGGTGTGATCCTGCAATGAATTCTTAGGCAACCCTCTATCCACTTCAATGAAACTTTTGTTTGAGTAAGCACAAGATCAGACTCAGAGTTTGCAATTCATCTCTGATTTTTTTATAAAGCTACACTACATTCAATTCTGTAGGAGGGAAAAACATTTATCTTGGTTAAGTAAAATCTTGCTGGTTTTAATATGTTTTTGCCAGACAAACCCTGTGTACGTATGCATGCCATGCATGTACACACTATACACTTTAATATATATGCATAGCTAACACAAAATTACACATACTAGTTGTGTATAATCAAACCAAATCACAATTAGAAAACTGATGTAACTATTGTAGATTATAAAACTGTATAACTATTGTAAGTCTAAAGACAATGCATGGGGACATTATTTCCTCTTTTTTAAAAAATTCTAAATAGATAAAGCAATATAAAGGGAATTCAAGTTTCAAAATAAAACCCTGATTACTCCTACAAGGAGATATAATCCATCCTCCTTTAAAAAGGAGAAAGGAATCCCTATTATTTGATGGTCTCAGGACACAGACTGGTCCCCATATGTGTTTTTTTTTTATTTAAATACTGGAGCAAGCTCTATTATGCACGAATTCTAAAAGCACAAGCCAGGCAAAAATTGCAAATTTACCAGTACTCTTTCAGAGTGAGCACCTGCATCTGTCACTTTCACAGCAGGCGAACAATAGCAGCTACAATATAGACACAACAATTTCATACAATCCCCATAAAGCCAAACCCTGCTCTAACTGATAAACCGGCAGCTCTTTGAAAACACAGACAGATGTTCCTTGTAACACCAGAATCAGTATCTGCTTTCTTGCTGTTATAGTCTCAGACTCCTGATGTCTGTTGCAACCAGAACACTGTTTATTCTATATTCTTTACAGCTCACATCTGAGGAGAGTGGAAGAAAATGAGGAGTTACAGAACTCAGTCATTAAAGGACAAAGAATAGTGTACTATTCTCCAGGCAGAAATTCAGCCTAGAGAAATCTATGGTTGGGACCCTCACAAAATTCAATAAATTTGACAATGACACTGCTTGTATTCCCACAGAAATTTAAAACAGTTGTACTCAAAAGCCCCTGATAATGTTGCTTAAACTATTTTTGGCCATCACATGTTAAATTGTTTTTCCACTATTGTTTTGTCTTCAGCAGTTTTATGTATCTATAACAGATGCTCAGAATCAAAGTTCTACTCGTGAATTAAGTTATATTTTTTGTATCAAAAATCTGTAAGTATCCATATTTAATCTTTAAATAGACAACTTGCTTATAATCTGGGGGATTCGGTATAAAAATACATTAGAAAGAACACACATCTATGGTGGGTAGGCTTAAAATGTAACCTCCTTCAGCCTAGTCCCATCTGGAAAATCTTAACTTCTATAGTACACAGGTTTATTTTTTCTGGAAAACTAGTCTCTGTATGCAGATTTGATTACAGTCAGTTTCAGAGTAATTTGCACATCTGGTTCCTCAATACCCACCAGTAGACAGGTTTATAAATATGTGCCTCTTGAAGTTATGAAATGACAATGATTGTGTCATCTTCCCTTCTGCAAAGGTAAGAAAACTGACAGTCTACCAACCTTGACAGTAAATGTCTAAAACCCTCCGGTCATTGACTGTACACCTAAGAGAGAGACCCATAAGTAACTATCGGAGTAACTGCTGATCTTTCATTTTTCAACTTTAAAAAAACAGTTATCACTTAAATCCATTCAAGATGGATGCTAACATTTCTGAGGAGTGTCAGCACGGTTCTGTCCGCTAGAAATGTCACCACCAGCATACTGCGATCTGCCAAGAGTTGAGCTATAGCCCTCTCTTATCCCCATTCCCAAGGAACCAAGGGAGAAGGGGCTGTGGACAAGGAGGAAGACAGAAAACAATGATGGTAGAAAAACAAGTAATGAGAAGGAAAGATATAGAAATAGAGGAGGAATACACACACACACATACATAGACACACACACACACACACGTATTTTCAATAAAAAGTTTGCTTCTACAATCTTTTGATTTAATTCAAACATTTTATCTGTTTCTCTCAAACACATAAATATTAAATTATTCCAGGCTTTGGACAAAGAAAAGCAGTGTCTTCTCCTGAGAACTAACCCCCTTTGAAGACTACCAAACACTAACTTTTTAAAATCCTGTAGGAGTGTAATTTTGTTGCACTTCCACCTAACATATTAGTCAGAGTCATTAACAAAACGAAGTTAGCAAAATGAAGGCTGGGGGAGAGGAGTATGATTGCTCCCCAAAACACAGCAGGGAGGTAAAACATAAGGGAGGGAGAAGAGATATTTAAGCTAAAAGACAATGCTGGCACAAGAACAAATAGATATAAATTAGTCAAGAAGACGTTTAGGCTGGTAATTAGAAGGTTTCTAACCATCAGATGACTGAGGCCCAATAGGAATTGTGAGGGCAAACAATCAAATGAGTTTTGAGAAAGAGCTTGATACATTTATTAGTTGGATTTTATGACACAAGTTGTATGACCGTGGTGAGGGTGGCTGGACTCAGCAGTCCTAGGGTCCCACCTGATTCATGTCTTATATTCCTAAATCTCATGCTTAAGGGCTTCATTTGGCCATCTGGAGGGATCAGGAAGGAAATTCCTCTCCTTCTCCCACAATGTATTCTGGATTTGGGTTTGTTTTTTAAAATCTTCTTCCTCTGAAGAATCATAGATGGTCACAACTGGAGATGGGACCAGGTATGCAGTGGCCTGATGCTCTGATATGGTACTGAGAATTCTCTGTCTTTGTGCATGGCTGGTGCATCTTTCACACCTGCTCAGTGTCTAACTGACCACCATATTCAGGGTCAGGAAGGAATTTCCCCCCAGATCAGATTGCCAAGGACCTTGGGGCGGAGGGTGTCTTCTCCCTCCTCTGCAGCCTGATGTGTAGGTCACTTGCCAGGATTAAAACCTAGAGGTGCCAGGGCTATGAACTGCCAAGCCTAGAGGTGCCGGGGCTCAGCCCCGGCAAGGCCTGGCACAAATTAAGCACGGTCTCCTGTTATTGCACACCTGAGTGTATTAGCCTTTTTCATAGCTGCGTCACGTTGTTGACTGTCATTCAATCTGTGATCCACTATAATCTCCAGATTCTTTTCAGCAGTACTACCACCTAGCCAGTTATTCACCCTTTTGTTGTTGAGCATTTGATTTTTTTCCCCTTCTTTGCACTTGTCTTTATTGAATTTAACCTTGTTGATTTCAGACCAATTGTCCAATTCGTCATGGTTGTTTTGAATTCTAGTCCTGTCCTTCAAAGTGCTTGCAATACCATCCAGCGTGGTGTCATTTGCAGACTTTATAAGCATACTCACCACTCCATTATCTGAGTCATTAATGAAAATATTGAATAATACTAGACAGAGGGCTGACTCCTGTAGGACCTCACTAGATATGTTCTCCCAGTTTGACAGCGAAACCTTTGATAACTACTTTTTGCACCCACCTGATAGTAATTTCATATAGACCACATTTCCCAAGTTTTCTAATGAGAATGTCATGTGGGTCTGTGTCAAAAACCTTACTAAAGTGAAGATATATATCACTTCTACCACTTCCTCCCCCCACCCACTAGTCCAGTAACCCTGTCAAAGAAGGAAATTAGGTTGGTTTGGAATAACTTGTTCTTGACAATTTTTTGTTAGCTATTCCTTATAACCCTGTTATCCTCTACATTCTTACAAATTAATTGTTTAGTAAATTGTTCCAGTATTTTTTCAGGTATCTAAGTTAGGATGACTGGTCTATAATTCCCTTTGTCGTTTTTTCCTTCTTTTTAAAGATAGGTACCAGCTTTGCTCTTCTCCAGTCCCCTGGGATCTCACCCTTCCTCCAAGAGTTCTCAAAGATAATTGCTAACCGTTCTGAGATTGCTTCAGCTAGTTCCTTAAGTACCCTCGGATGAATTTCATCAGGCCCTGCACACTTGAATACATCTAACTAATACATCTATTTTCCCTTTCTCCAGTAGAATAATATTACTCTAGTTCCTCCCATTGATATCCTTCATGTAGTTATTAGTGATGGTCATCTATTTGATGGGAACTTTATCTCATGTATTTTCATGGACATTTCCATTCCTAACATAGTGCTGTCAGATAGCTATTCTTGATTTAAAAAATCATATTAAAGGTGAAATAGTTTAAAACATAGACAAACACAACTGTGAAAGTGTTTTGACTTTTCTTGGAAGATATTAAATGGAATCCTGTTGCAGAATATTAAAAATCCATTTAAAAAGGTCTTGGTGGTCAATAAATGTAATTAACTTAAAACTTCAATTTAAAAGATATAACAGGGTTTTAGAGAGTTTAAAATCACGGATTTGTTGTGATTATAAATCAGTTCATTTCTGGTTTCAGAGAAGTCCCTCTATCTGTATGTCATACTAAGCTAAATTATTCTACAGTGTTTTACGGGAAATGTAGTAATACATTCTTCTTTATTGCATTGAATTGTTCATGCAGGGAAATGTGGCCTATATGCTTTAGATCAGTGCAAGGCACTCTTCTGTATGGGTTTTTTAATTACTATTTCACATAGCAAAATATTTTTTTTATTATATAAGGGTTTATTTTAGATAATTTTCCATTAGCAGCTGAACACAACAATTTAAACTTCCATTTTAACAATGCATACTTGGATCCTCCAAAAGATGATGCAATCTAATGTACTATATAAAGAAGAAAAAAGTTGCCCAGTGGCAACATGTTGAGCCATGATGCAATGGACCACTTCCCTGTCCTTAGTGCTGTGAGACATTGTTGGAGAACAGCTTGTGGTAGGAGGGGGGCAATATGTGTGTGTGAAGAGTTGAGGTTAAAGTTTAGGGTATTTTTTGCATCCCTTTCTTCTGCAAGTAAAACTAAACACAGTTAATGCATTTCATGCACTAATGGCCTGATAAATTATTGTTGCTGTTTTGAGTTACAGGAATGGGAAACAAACTTTAATTTTTCGCAGGTACTCAAATTTCAGGTTCAAGCTGCTAGAGTGGTGATGAGAACAATGAGTATTAGCATGTGGTTTTGAAAATGAATACTTGTCCCATATACTTTAAATAACTTGGTTTATGTAATTACCTCAAATCCTGTTTAACTTTGGTGATCCAAACCCACTGTCTTTGTTTTTAGAAATCATAGGGTGCTGGTTTCTTTGAAAAAATAAACAAACAAAATTGTTCCCCCCAAAACCCAATAGATCATCCTCCACGTGAAATTAAACCTGTGAAAGTATTGTTGATGCTTTGAGGCTGGCGTTTTCAGATGCACTTAACAATGGCCTAAATTTGCTTCCATTGCAGTTAATGGGAATTGAGTTAGGTTGGAGCTGAACACTTCTGAAAATCCTACTCTGAATGTACAGTGCAATTTTGTGTTTGCTAGAGATGTCCTTTAAATCTAGAACTTTTTTTCAAAATGAAAATTTTGCAAACGTTTTTCACAAATGCAAAGTTAATCTGTACTGTAGTGTTATACTTTGCTGCCATGATGTGCCAGTCACTTTAAAAGAAGAACAGTAGAATATGAGTTCTTGGTACCATGCGTACCTGCAAGTGGTCAGTTATACCTGTTTTTGTTCACAGCCGTTATTTTTAATACAAAGACAGATCTCAATCCTTCTGTGGCAGGGCAGTTGTACATATTATTATTGTTGCTGAATTGTCTACAGTGAAGAACAAAGAGTTCTTTTCTTGAGACCTAATCAAATTTGAGCATTTTTCTGCATATCAGAGGCTTCCAAAGAGGTTAGTGAGGTGAGGGGGGAAAGTGCACTATAATTAATTATAAAGAATGCACAGGTGGTTAGACCTCACTGCAGTTAATATAAGGTAAAGAATTTTCTCATGATTGTTTGGATAAGCCTGTGCTCTGTCTGGATTCACAGTGCCCAGGACTGAAGTTTATGGTGTGTGATAGATACCTTTAGGCAGAGAATGAGCAACCATCTTTGCATTAATTTGTAACAAAGAGGCTGGTGGGCACATTGTCCCATGCAGCTGAGAATTATTAGTGAATTCCTTTGACATTAAGAAACCTAAAAATCAATGTTGTAGAAAATTCAGACTGTAGCCCAGCCCCTAATTTTTCTTAAGATTTGAGCAGAGAGTTTTATAGAAGTAAAAAGAGCAATGTAACCTCTCCCTGCCTTTATTTTAATCTTTAAACTACTATGGCACCATTTACTTTAGGAAAAGAGATTTTAATTGTTTGTTGATATTTCTGTATTCAGTGTGGCTGTGATGATTTGAGGAATCTGTGTACAACTTACGAAATCCAGTTTGATTTTATGAACTGTCTGTATCCTTATGTCTTATGGCTGTCTTTCACTATATCCTTAGTTCAAACTGTTGAGCTAAGGAAAGGGAGCTGGCACTGGGACATCTGTCTATGAATAGGTTGGTTGTTAAAGATTGTCAGCTCCTAATCAGAACTTCCCTTGGAAAGAACAAAAGGGAACTGCCCCCCCCCCCCCTCCGCCCCCGAGATAAACCAGTTTTCCCCAACTTCTCTACAGAGGGCTGGAGTTTGAAGGAATGCAGTTTCCCCAGTAGAGGGAATAAATAAATGAGGTGTTTGGACAGCCCCTTAAAAACACAATGACTGGGTGGGTTAGACAGACAAAGGAAGATAGGGGCAGGAGAGAGGAGCAAAGGGACGGGAAAGGAGACTTCTTGATTGCAGGACCTGCCAAGGCTGAAGGCAGTTGGCACTGGAGAGAGACACTCCTTAAATCGGAGGAGAAACCAAGAGTTGCAGGAGGGAGATCCTGGACCCCTAAAGGAATCTGACCAAATTCCAGAGAATACTCAAGAGTGGTGAGGAAACTGACAGGGAATGGTGCATAGATGTTTTATTGCTTTTTACCTAGATTTGTGTATCTCTTGTGCTGTCCACAGTAAAGAAAAATAGTTTTAGAAGCCCGGTGCAAGGCCTGGATCTTTTTGCTTCAACTATCATGTCTCTGAAGATATAAATTGTAAACTAGAGTGCCCACAAGGTTGGAACTCTGGGAAAGAGGGTGCTTAAGCAATTGGGGAGTCAGGGGCATCCAGCACTAGTCCGAAGGGCTGCGCATTTGGCCGCAGGGTCTCAGCTTTTCAAATAGGTGCTAGAGAATCTGCACCCCAAGAGTGTCCCTAGAGAGTCAGAGCCTGGACTCTGCTCAGGCTCAGAAAAACTTAAAAGCACATAAACCCAGTGAGTGGGACCCAAACAGAGTGGCATGGGGAATGTCGAGGAGTGGCAGTTTGACTAGGGCTGTGATGGTGGAGCACACAGATTATCTCAAAAAAGGATGAAATTGTCAGAAATGCTCTATTGTTACATTACAGTAGGGCGATTTTCTTTTGCAATCTTTGAATCATTGATATGCTCTCATAAATTCTTAATTACAGTCATAGTACTTGAGCAGTCAGCTTTGGGGGAGGGGGCGGGGGGGGGAGAGAGAGAGGAGGAAAACAAAGCTAGAAAGAAATGATGCCAGATAATGAGTTAATCTTTTCAGGGGCCCATGGATATGACAATAATGCAAGGAATTTATGCTGATTTTCTTTTCAAAAAAGTTATTAGCATTGTCAGTTTGAATGGATTTGAAAATCTGTAGCAGAGAATTAGGCCAAAATTAAATATCTGTTGCAAAAAATTATTATAACAAAATAAACTTGATTTTTTAAAAAATAAATACGTGGCATTTGACATATTGTCCGAATCAACTTTATTACTAATACTAGACTTTCCATCTGAGTATTTTAAAACTTTTAAAAAAAATTGGATAAGCATTATCCATCCCCATTTTATGGAAGAGGAAACTGAGGCACAAGGAGGCTAAGTTGCTTGCCCAACGTTACACACTAAATTGGTGACAAAGCTCAAAGTAGAACTTGTGTGGCATATACCCTTATAGTGGATTATCCACATAGAGGATAGTAGCCTACTACTGTAGCTCAAATAGTAGAGGTCTGTATTGTGGATTTAAAATCCCTGAGTTCAAACCCTGCTGATGATCCTTGCAAGGGATCAGTCTGGTTTCATGTCTTTGTACAGTAACTAGAGCAATGGGGTTTCTGAATTTGAGACTTTGAGCTCTATTGCAGTACAAATAAATCATAATTATTACTGCCCACAACAAACCTTATAGTTAACACAGTGTAATGTTATTTACAACTCAACAAAAGAGAGCAATGAGAATAAGTTTCTAAAATATAGTTCAATTCTTCCTTTTTGATGTGATCATAACTACTTTATGAAATCTTGGGCCAAATCTGAAGTCCTTGCTTTGACCTGCTCATTGAGAATGTTCAGTTGTCTACAGAAACACCACCCAATCTGAATTTATGATCTTTCTATATTCCCACCTAGATTAAATGAAACTCATCTGTTTCTAATCCATTTCTGTTCCCTTACAGTTTTATTTTCCAGCTAAATACAATTATTACCTCTTTATTCCACCACTTCTGTTCATATCATTTGATTGCTTTTGAATGTCATCTGATTCTCTTTTCCTTTTCATTATTTTGATTGCTTACACATAGCATTTGTGGTAGCCTTCATTTTCTTCTTACATTTCTCCTTTATGCAATGCATCTTATTTCTCCACTTCCTTTTAGCTAAAATATCTGTTTTTCTTCACTATCTGAAAGCATCCTTACAATTGAAAAGTTTTTTAGTTTCAGCAAAACTAGCATTACTTTGTAACTGACCAATTTGTGCAGTGTGATTAGATTTCATAGTAAATTCAGCACCTGTAAATGTTTGCAGTGATTTCTGAGATTTCTTTTTTTTAAATTGTTAGTGGTTGCAGTTTTGGAAAGTGGCATTCCATACTGAAAGTCCATTTTCCTCTCCCACCATTATTATGTTTATATTGAAATAGGTTAAATTATTTTCTTGGGATGAGAATACACTACAAATAATTGGTATTATGACAGTTTCATTACTATATAATCACTATTTTTTAAATTAAAACAGAGTGACTATCAAGAGTACAAATGTAAAATCCATACCAGATTATCAGAAATGTGGGAAATGTATAGCTATGGTTGAAGGAGAATGATCTATTGTCTAATAATTAAGCAAGGAAATGCAGACACACCTGGGATTGGGGGAGAGAATGAGACTTTAGCTCTTTGTGTTCCAGTCTATCTGCTTATTAATAGACTACTAGCTCATATTCAAGTTGCAACTTCAGCCAGACAATGTGGACAATAAAGAGACTGTATTGCTTGAAGTGGATGGAGAGGAGATATAGCTGAGTATCATCAATGTATTGATAGCATTGCAGCCCAAATTGCTTGATTGTTTATCCTAGCAACCTCACACATATAGGCTAAAAGCCTTCAGAATTTGTATTATAGCACCATCTCTAGAGACCTCCACCAAGATGGCAGGCCCCATTGTGCTAGGCATTGTTGAGACGACCAGTAAGACAGTTTCTGGTCTAAATTCCTTACAGTCTAAATAGACAAGACAGACAAGAAGTGTGAGTAAGGAACTATTATTCGTTCCCCATTTTACAGTTGAGGAAATGAGGTACAGAGAAATTAAATGAGTTGCCCACGGTCATACAGGAAGTCTGTGGCAGAGCTGGGAGTTTAACTCAAATCTCCTGAGACTATTCCAGTGTGTTAGCCAGAGAACCATCTTTCCTCTCCAGTCATCTGCCTATAAAAGCATGTTACACAGTCATAGTCTCCATGACCTATCCTAAAATCTGTAACAAAAGGGGACAAGTTAAATTGAGGATCCTAGAAAATGCTGTCCAGTATCAGAGGGGTAGCTGTGTTAGTCTGGATCTGTAAAAAGCAACAAAGAGTCCTTCGGCTCCTTATAGACTAACAGATGTACTGGAGCATAAGCTTTTGTGGGTGAATACCCACTTCGTATTCACCCACGAAAGCTTATGCTCCAGTACATCTGTTAGTCTATAAGGAGCCGAAGGACTCTTTGTTGCTTTTTACAGAAAATGCTAGGGCTGCCTCTCCACAATCTTCTTAATAAATCTTCCCTGAAAAAAGATTAGAGACTGGCAATTGGCAAGACTGTTTAAAGAGTTGGTTTCTTGAGCACGGGCCTTCACAATTGCGTCAGCTAGGGATGCTGGCACACTGGCCTGCCAGATTGTCAGCCTGATATGGAGCTTTCCATCTCTAGGTTTGAAAACTGCTGAGGTTGGCAGTAACCACAGTTGATTATTATCTGATAACTGTTTAGTGGTCTCTTTGAACAAAATTAGTTGGCTTGATCTAGTCCCTAGTGGTCATGTATCCATATAACAAAAAACACTATCTCTCAGCAGAGAGAGGCCAAGGCTTTAATGAACATGGAGACTGAACTGTCCTCTGACCTGCTGTAGTGATGCTTCCAGAACACTGGCAAGACGCCCTGGGGAAACTTAGCATTACTGCAGCTGGTTTGTATGTAGTCAGTAGGTAGACTGAGAACTCTTCAGGTTAGTCAAGCCAGACCCTTTCTCTAGCACTAAATTTACTTTCAAACTTTTATGAAAGAGATGGGGGGATGGGAAGATATGTGTAAGGATGCAAGTAACAGAAAAATGAAAGGAAAATAAACTGAAGCAAGGCCATTGAAATGGCATCCAAAACGTAGAGAGGGACATTTTTATGATTTAGGGCTTATTGGTGGTGGGTGTGACAAATGTATTTTGCTATTGAACTCAAAACACATCATAAAACTCAGTAGTATTTTCTTAAATCATATTTTTCCCCTTGTCTCCTATAGGAATAGATAATTGGTACCACCGCAGGGAGCCTGCCTCTGTTAGGATCAGGAGCAAAAGATCGCGGTCACTCATTCTGAGATACAACTGGAACTCTCTCCTTTGCAAGCAGTTTTTTCTCCTTTCTCCTTCAAAAGGTATCTTAACCCCAAACCCCCTCAAGCTCGTTAGTCTTCTGTTTTCTTAGATTCTACTGTTTAGAGACAGTTCTAAGTGGTTTTACAATTTTGTCACTTCAGACTGGACTGGCTGATCTCTGCCACTGATGCCTTCAGGAACATCATTTTAGATATTGTGTGATGTAGGGGTTCCTCGTTTTCCCGCATACTGATGGACACAGTCTCTAAAGTGGTGATCTATTTGTATCTTGACTGTGATTAAGGGAATGTGTGGAAGACCGACAGATTTTTCAGGCCTTGTCCACACTTAAATTTGCACTGATTTAAGTAAAGGTATGATTTTTAAAGCACTTTGTTAAACAGATTCAAACCTGTGTGTGATACTCTTTAAACCTGTTTTTTATTGGTTGTGTTGCAAAAAGTGTAGGTGCAAACTAAACAAATTTAACCAGTGGTATAACCACAGGGACTTACACTGATTTAACTAACTAGCATTTTAAACCAGTTTTACTTAAATTAGTGCAGCTTCTCCACTTAGACAAGGCTTGTATGTAGACAACTATAGTCTTTTTGTTTTCCTCTTTTGGTACATGTAGCCAAATCCTCTGGGCAGTGATGGCATGTCTGTACATGGATTGGCGAATGGAAGGAATATGAAAACACCATGCATTAGAGTAAGTAATTTTACTCTTAAAATAAATATTATGTATCTATCAATAGTCCTTAATCAACTAATTTGTACAGCAAATAAGTCCATGAATAGTATTTCCATCATTCATTCAGAATAGGGTCTGGCAAAGAGAATTCCTTGCTCTCTTCCATAATATGTGGGAATAAAAACAGCAAATGTGCGTTTATCAGAAAAACCTTTCTTAAAATTAAAACAGGAAACAAATGGAATTCCATTAACATTGTGTTGAACCAGTAAAATATTTTTAATTTGCAGATATCCTTTTGACTGAATACTGTAACGTGTTTATTTTGCAAAACTGGGTAGAGTCCTTGAACTTAAAAAAGCTGTTTGGTGCAGTGTAAACACATTACTTAACCAAAACACTTCAACTAAGGAAGTGTGCCCTTAGAGTGTGTATTTCTTGCGTTCCCTTAGGAATTTAGTGCTGTAGTTAAGTGGTAAGACTTTGCAAAGGCCATAAATGCACTAAGCAAATACTAAAGAGGCTTCAAGGGATCTTTCCTTTCTTCATCATCTTTAAAGCAGTCTCCTTTATCATATTACTGTAGATCAGTATCACTCAGATATCAGTGATTCAGGAACCAAATTGGCAATCAGCATTACCCAAAAGAGCCATTCATTATTTCATTTACTATTATATTCTCACAGCAAAGTGACTGACCAAGTTGTGACACTGTATGAAATATTGAGACACTCTATGATATTGTTAACACCAATATTAAAATATTGCAAGGAATCTAACCAGATATGCCATGTAAGGTATCTACGAAAATGCTATAATTTGCCAAAATGTGATGATCTTGTTTATATGTTTGCATCACCTTTAGATTGTGAGTTATAGATATGTTTGGCATATCTGTATTTTCAAACTTGTGCTGTTTTTCTCGGTGACACCACTTGACCAAATGGCATCAGCACTAAGCCGGCTTGATGGCCCATCATGGGACATCAGCTGTACAATAAACCCATTGATAAAGTCAGGGGCTACACCTGATGAGTCAGCAAGCCATGTAGGGGCATGCCTTAGGACAAAGAACTCTAAGGCTTTTCCATGTGCAGTGAAGGTTGTGTTTGAGACACAGGATGTACAGGCCTCATGGTAAAGAATATAAAAGGCAGCTGCATAATTTCCATTTTGTCTTCATTCCTGCTTCTTACCTCTGGAGTAGCTTTTCTACAAACCGAAACTCTGAACAAAGGACTAAATGACCCATCCAAGCTTTGGATGTGTTCCAGAAGGACTTTCAAGCCAGCAAACTCACCAGTACTTCTAAGAACTTGATACACCTCTACCCCGATATAACGCGACCTGATATAACACGAATTCGGATATAATGGGGTAAAGCAGTGCTCCGGGGAGGCGGGGCTGTGCACTTCATCGGTTCAAAGCAAGTTCGATATATCGCGGTTTCACCTATAAGATTTTTTGGCTCCCGACAACAGCGTTATATCGGGGTAGAGGTGTACATGGACTTTGAAGTCTCGGTATGTATCTGATTGCTTTACCATTTAACAACTCTCTTCTTATTCTTTCTTTATAATAAACTTTTAGTTTTAGACAAGGATTGGCTAGCAGCGTGGTATTTTGGGTAAGATCCAGACTAATATTGACCTGGCACATGGCTGACCCTTTGGGGTCAAAAGAACATTTTGTATAGTGAGCAGAGGTTTTAAATAACTTCTCACTGTACTGGACCTAAGTGCTGATTAGGAGCCAGAGAACTGGAATGCAATAAGGGGGCTGTGTGATTTCTTTATTCAGCTTCTTGATAACCAGAGTGGAGGATCAGAGGCACAGTTTGTGATTGGATGGCGAGTTTAACTTCAGTTAACTCCTACCAGTCTTGGGAGTATCTGCTCTTTTGCAGCCTGCCCTGACTTTACCGTTTTCAGAGCGGGCTGCCCCGGCACTCTGGGTCACATAGGTATTATTATTTTATCAACTACAATTGGTTAATAACACAGTAAAAGCATCCTGATTTGTTAATAACTTAGATTGGTTAATAATTAAATCACACAGTGTTTTAATAACGTGTGCTGGAGCTGCAGGAGACACACTAAAAAAGCCACTGTTTGAGTATCACTGCTGTAGATCATACTTCTAAATAGAGCCTTATTAGTAAAGATAGTTGATGGATTTTTAATATTTCTCTAATAGTCCTATCACTTTGAACGTCTCAAAATTTACTTTGACTTGGGTGGATCACTTCTGGGTGTGAGTCTCCAAGTTCATTGGCATAGGTGGCACTGAAGTCTTTCCTTTGGGGAGGCTATGGAGTACTGGAAGCTCCCTAGAAGTGTGGGGGCCAGCGGCACCCACACCGTGGCTCTGCCTTCCCTCAAAAGGCCCTACCCTCGCTCCACTGCCCAGCCCCAGCCTTATGCTCTGCTGCGGGGCTCCTCACTGCTCCCCCATCCCCTGGCTCCTCACTGCCACCCCAGGCTCCTTACTGTCCCATTCCAACCCCCTGGACTCCTTACTGCACCCTCCCCAAGTCTTATCGGTGCCCCACCTTCCCCCAGGGCTCAGTCCCATCCTTTCCCCCGACTCTCACTCTGGTAGAGGAAACGGAGAGACCTAATAATAATCTAAAACAAATATGTTAAAGAAATTAAGAAATCAATTTTTTTTTATAAAATCATGAGAAAATCAAAGCAAATCAGAAGTATTTTGCTATCCGAATGGCCAGAACAGTGATTTTGTGGTTTAGGCCAGTATATACATACATCCGATAGTTCAGGTACATCTGTCTGACTAAGAGGTCCTCTTAGCTGAGTAGAATCTCAGAGAAGGAGTTTTTCTACCTGTCAAGGAAGCTTTTTGCTTATGACCTCTCATTTATAATGTTAAGTCACTGTTCAGGTGTAAAGATACTTTATTACAGAATGACTTCTAATCAACCCAGTTACGGAGATTATTATCCCTTCTCCATTGTATAAGTAGGGGCATTGCCAGAAGATCGAGGGACGTGATCATTCCCCTCTATTCGGCATTGGTGAGGCCTCATCTGGAGTACAGTAACTCCTCACTTAAAGTCGTCCCGGTTAACATTGTTTCGTTGTTACGTTGCTGATCAATTAGGGAACATGTTCATTTAAGGTTGTGCAGTGCTCCCTTCTAACGTCTTTGGCAGCCGCCTGCTTTGTCCACTGCTTGCAGGAAGAGCAGCCCATTGCAGCTAGCTGGTGGGGGCTTGGAACCAGGGTGGACCGGCAGCCCCCCTATCAGCTCCCCGCTCCCCTAAGTTCCCTGTGCAGCTGCCCAGCAGGCTATCACTTGCTGGCAGTTCAGCTGTCCCTCCCCCACTGCCATGTGCTGCTCCTGCCCTTGGAGCTGCTCCCCGAGTAGGGTGACCAGATGGAATGAAGAAAATATCGGAACACATGGTGGGGGGGTTCCCACCGGCGGAGCCAAAAAAAAACAAACAAACGGAGTCCCGCCGGCAGAGGGGGAGGAAAAAAAAAAAAGCGGAGTCCCACCGGCGGAACAAAACAAACAAAAAACAGGAGTGTGAAATATCGGGACTAATTGCGTCCTGACCAAACATCGGTCGGGATGCGGGACAAATGCCTAAAAATTGGGACAGTCCCGATTTTATCGGGACGTCTGGTCACCCTATCCCCGAGACTCCTGCTTGCTGTGCGGGGGGGAGGGGAAGAAGAGGGGGGCTAATGTCAGGGTGTCCCCCTTCCCCCTGCTCCCCGCTTACCCCATCTTCCATAGAGCAGGGGGGACACATGACAGGGCTCAGGACGGAGGGAGCTAGCTGGCAACAGCTGTGGTCTCGGCAAGCTGATATAATTAACAAGGCAGTGTACTTAAGAGTAGGGTCAGCGTACTTAAAGGGGAAATGCGCATCTCATACACACACGGTGTGTGTCTCTGTGTGCGATGCTCTCTCCCTTCCCTCCATTCCTGCTGCCTTGTAGAGTGTGAGAGTTAACCCTTGAGGGCTCAGCCAATTGCTAGTTCATCATTTAGCAGTAAGGCATTCCCTTGGAAATATCCCACCCTCTGACTCCTCCACCTCAACCAAGCTTCACAATCATCATCACTGTGTACCAGTATTAAATTGTTTGTTTAAAACGTACAGTGTGTGTATGTGTGTGTGTGTAAAGTCTTTTGTCTGGTGAAAAAATTTCCCTGGAACCTAATCCCCTCATTTACATTAATTCTTATGGGGAAATTGGATTCGCTTAACATGTTTCACTTAAAGTCGCATTTTTCAGGAACATAACTACAACGTTAAGTGAGGAGTTACTGTACTGTGTCCAGTTTTGGGCCCCACACTATAAGAAGGATGTGGAAAAATTGGAAAAAGTCCAGTGGAGGGCAACAAAAATGATTAGGGGGCTGGACCACATGACTTATGAGGAGAGGCTGAGGGAACTGGGATTGTTTAGTCTGCAGAAGAGAAGAATGACGGGATTTGATAGCTGCTTTCAACTACCTGAAAGGGGGTTCCAAAGAGGATGGATCTAGACTGTTCTCAGTGGTAGCAGATGAAAGAACAAGGAGTAATCGTCTCAAGTTGCAGTGGGGGAGGTTTAGGTTGGATATTAGGAAAACTTTTTCACTAGGAGGGTGGTGAAGCACTGGAATGGGTTACCTAGGGAGGTGGTGGAATCTCCTTCCTTAGAGATTTTTAAGGTCAGGCTTGACAAAGCCCTGGCTGGGATGATTTAGTTGGGGATTGATCCTGCTTTGAGCAGGGGGTTGGACTAGATGACCTCCTGAGGTCCCTTCCAGCCCTGATATTCTATGATTGTATTGTCAACTTTTTTTCAATACTGAATGGACTTCTTTATTTCTGGATAGACTTTTGTCATAGACTCCATGTTCTGGATGCTTAATAATGTTCTCCTAGGATATTTTCAGTAAACAGATTAGTTAGTATCATTCAAAAGACTGTTGAATGAAACTCCAATGTTGAAACAATTTTTTGACCAAAAATGGAGGATTTAGGAAGGTAGGAAGATGACTTACTAGTAATCTTGAATGTGAACCATTTAACTGTGCCAAAGTTGGTCATTTTCTCTTCTTTAATTTTGTAATATGTAGCAGTACGAGCCTTTACAGAAACTAAAAACAGTTCAGTATTAAGAACAACTGTTTTTGTGATGCTATGATAGGCCTTAAAATCATGCTTGCCAATTTTAATGAAGAGCACATTTTTATAATATAGTATGTAAGCTTGGTTGGTTATTCTCAAAAAAAGCAAAGCTTGCCTAAGAGTTCTGCAGAATTTGCAGTTGTGGAGATTGTATTTTTGCAAATAAAAGTAGGGTTGCTATTCTCCATATATCCTGGAACATCAGTCTCACCTGAATAGCATTCTTACTGGCTCATTATTAATTCTAGTGGGAGGCTTATTGCTTTATGTAGTTCACAGTGGCATCAGAAGCAAAGATTTAGGTAGCCAAATTGGTGACTTTAAAATTTCACATCAGTGATCTGATTTTTGTTAAAACATTGATAAAAGCATTCCTTTTTTAAGGATTGCATGGCATGATTCTTGTGAGAATTAAGCTAGCAATGCACAATGGTTCCTATTTTTGGAAGTGATGTGGTAACACTGCAAATGTAGAATTTAAGCAAAAATTAGTATTAATGATTTGGGCAATTTAAATCAACATTCTTAGTGTGTATCTTTTATCCTAGTGATTGACAACTAATTGTTGTAGAAACATGAATGCCATTGCAGGAAATTGATATGTTTGGCATGAACAATCTGAGTGCCAAACTTAATCTGAATTCATGGTGTGATCCAGAATAGGCTATCTAGGAAAATAAACAGATTACAAATAAAGCAATAAAAACCTTTGAAACTAGATCAAGAAATGATTAAAGCATCCTTAAAAATAAGTACAGGAAGACTCTCACAGTACCCACTTCAGATAAAAATAAATAATTAGGGAAACTATTGAAGGATTGAATTAGTTATGACCTTCAGAATTAAGTGTTGTGGGCTCCTGAAGAAGATGTTTATTGGCTAAAACCTAGAAATTAGAAATGTATCCACTGCTCTATTCTTACTACATGAGGAGGTTTATGTAAAATAATAAGAAATTCTTGAGAAATAATGTAGACTAGGAATGTTAAGATTCATAGAAATGTTTGGTTTATGTAGGGGGTGTGTGTCTTTTATCTGCTCTAGTATCTGTATTTGATTTAGTTGGGAATTGGTCCTGCTTTGAGCAGGGGGTTGGACTAGATGACCTCTTGACGTCCCTTCCAACCCTGATATTCTATGATTCTATGATTCTATCTCATGACTGACCAGAGTGAATCTTTTGATCTTCATATTGATGTTAAGGGGCCAGATTCAGTGTCTGCTAGTAGAACCCAGGATGCAAATCTGAGGTAGAAGTAATCTGCCCGAAGTGGAGTTGCAGTAGTGCAAGTCACATAAGAACAGCCATACTGGGTCAGACCAAAGGTCCCTCTGGCTCAGTATCCTGTCTTCCTACAGCAGCCGATGTCAGGTGCCCCAGAGGGAATGCACAGAACAGGCAATCACCAAGTGGTCCATCCCTGCTGCCCTACTCCCAGCCTCTGGCATACAGAGGCTAGGGGCATCATCCCTGCCCATCTTGGCTAATAGCAACCCCTGCTCTGCCAGGTCAATGGAGATAGACACTGGAGCCCACAAAGAGGGCAAGGAGAGGTACGGAACCAATGTGTCTCCCAGACAGCCTTGGGCTGCCTCTCATGTTGTCCCATCTGGAGCTGATTCCTTGGTGGTGATTCCCTCTGCGGTGCAGTTACATAAGCTATGTCCAGTTAGGCTTCACGGACCCCACACAGCTAATGGGACAAATAGTGAACTGGCATACATTGGTTTATTTACTTCAGCTGAAGTCAATGGAATTATGCCAATTTACATCAGGTAAGGATTTGGCCCCGCACTTTTAAATCAGTAAAATAAATCATGCAGACAACCTTTTAGTTAAGAGCCAGTCACAATCTGTAGCCATGCAAGGGCCTCCCTATCTCTTATTTTTCTAAATAGGGACTGGGGACACTGGTAACCCTTGCTCACTCTTGAATTTACACCAACTGAGTATCTTCCACATTGTTTGCTGGCCTCATTATAGTAAAACAGTTTAATCCTAAATATGCAGCTTTGTTTTTCACAATGGACACACTGAATTATAATAATTCCTTGCTTATATATATGAAGATAATACTAACCACAAAGCAGCCCAAATTGTGTTCCAAACTATATACAGACAGGAAATAATTTCCAGGTATCCACTGGATCAGCGTTCATGTTGCACTCCCCATCAGTACCCAGCCTGGGCTGGAAAAGCTAATGATCCAACCAAATTCAGTGATGAATCCTGGTCACGTGCCACCTGAGGTACATTGCGCATACACTATGAAGAAGACAGCTACTAGTTGCCATCACTTGTTGAGGTAAAGGATAGCAGCCAAGTGGACAAATAGTACAGAGCCCGATGCATAATGTGAAGAGGGAAAATTTTGGCCAAGAAAATCCGTAATAAAGCCTTACTCTTAAAATAAGTGCCATGTGATTTTAAATATCTATGCACAGATGATAGGACCCAGTTTTTTATGGTCTCTGAAAGGCCACACCAGTAAAATATATGGAGTTGACATTTCCTATTGTTGAAAGCTGTCCCAGGTTTCTCAAACCAGATGCGTGTGCCGCCAAATTAACCCTAGTGTAATACACTGTACATTGCTTTGCTAATCTGTGCTTGGTTTGCCTGTCTTTGAAAGATTATAGTGAAAACTAATCATGTATTCTCTGTTTTTTCTTTAAGAAAATTGGCACTTTCAAAGCTTATTTTGTCGTCTTACTGTTTTGAGGGCAGTCATTTCTCACTGTGAACTGAGTCTGACTGTAAGGTAATAGAACAAATATATGTTCTGTTTCTAAATAAAGCTGTATATTAGGATGTCATACACAATGCTTTAAATTTATTACAACTCTTCCATGAAGCTTTTTAAAAAGTTTTATTAAACTGGCAACATGTTCAATGAAAACAGATTTAAAAATATCAAATACATTTGGAAGCCTGAATGTTACTTTTAAACTGAAGGCACAGTTCTCTTTTAATTTGTGTGAAATGCTATAATTTATGACAATTTATGCTGGATATGTGTCATGGGTAGAACCTAACATATATTCAAATGTCTAGTTTACCAGAAAATGAATGTGGACTACGATATAAATCTAATTTGAGAAACAAGGTGGGTGAGGTAATATCTTCTATTGGGATAACTTCTGTTGATGAGGTTTCAACAGAAATTTGTTCAATAAAAGATATTAACTCACCCACTTGTCTCTAATATCCTGGGACCGACAGAGCTATAACAACACTGCATACGTTAAACTAATTGATCACTTGTGTATAGGGATTAGGGTGACCAGATGTCCTGATTTTATAGGGACAGTCCTGATTTTTGGGTCTTTTTCTTATATAGGGTCCCATTACCTCCCACCCCCATCCTGATTTTTCACACTTGCTGTCTGGTCACCCTAGTAGGGATTTTGGAGTAAAAATGACTTAAACTACATTTGATGCAGTGAATAAGTTTGAAGCCAAGAACTGATTCACTATTTCAGATGTTTGGCTAGTTCTGTGATATTTGAAACAATCTGAGGGAAAATTAATAAAAAATATGTTTTTTCTAGTTAGTAAGGAGAATCCTTGCCTCCTTGACTGAGACAAGATGTCTGCACGATGCCTTTAGCAGCCTGTTTTGCACTGAAGCCTGCATTTGAACAGCACCAGAAAATAACCAACAGCTAAAAAATAATCAACTATAGAAATTAATTTTGGACTAAATGCAGCGATATTAAATGTGCCTTAAGATTTAGAGGGAAGAACGATCTTTGTTGATTATAGTGTTGAGATGAATAATACTATTTCTCAGTTGTACCCTGTCCATCAATCTGCATATCTAATTTGTTGTCTGCTTAATTATCATCTGAAATATCAATATATACTCTGGGCATACAAGTTTTTTTTTTTCATTCTTTGATAAACAGAGAGAAAAATAGTAGCTATGGAAGCCAAGATTTTCAAAACTGGGTGCCTAAAGCTAGGCATCTAAATAAAGGGAGAGCAAGTTTCCTCTTTTAAATGCTGAAAAATTATATGTTTATTTATTTTGTGTCCGTAGTGGAAGTGTATAAGTACTAACGCAATTCAGAATTACTAAATTGCATAGATGCTGAGAATCAAGAACAACATATGGCAGCATGTCAACCACATAGACTTTTTGCAGTCTTTAAACTTGTGAACAGGCAATATAAAAATACTCCAATGAGTGAATTAATCCCCTGTATATCGAATTTACTTAAATATCCCAGAGGAACAAATACCTTCAGTGTACCGATCAAGACATAAACATTATTAAAGGTGGTTGTTCATGGTTTTTAGTACCATTAGATTTGTTAGTCTTTCACTCATGCTGTACTTAAAATATGTCAACATTTGAAATATTTTTAAATGAAAATATTAATTATTCACTTCACCAAAGGATGATATATATCGCCAGTTGAAATCCTAAACCACTGTATTTGCTGGGTAGTGTGAACCAAGGGTTTCTTATAGTATGAGGCTGCTTTACCTTAAAATACCATACTTACAGCATAGCCACAGAGGAGCATGCTTTTCTGGGTCAGTTTGTTGTTTTCAGAGACGTGGAAGACATCGTAGAAGTTGCAGCCTACATGTGAGTTCTTATTTACAGGATATTCACTCTGGAGAAGATCTTCAATCCTACACATGGCCAACTAGATTCAGTTAACATAATGGAAGTGGCCTCTCTTATTTGCCAGGCTCAGGGACATATTTTCAATATCCCTTCCTTAATAAATTCCTCAGTAATTGTGGATCTATCAATTTACAAACATAATGGTACTGATTTTCATAATGGGTAGTTGTGTTTGTATGTATTGCATCAGAGGAGCCCTATGGGAAATTTGGTCCATAATGCTGAATGTGTTCCTTTACAAATCCAGGGTCACTCAGTCTGCTAGGATACCTAAGGACTAGCCTGTAAACATCTACATTTTTTCATTTTATTAGTGATCATGTGCAAACCAGTAACAGAATTTAGTTTTTACTGTACTTCTGGAATGCAAGAATGTGGCCTTTCTGAGGGGTCATTAACATAAACATGATTTCCTAGACCTCTGTGATAGACTCTTAGAACAAAAAATACTGTTCCACTTCCATTTGAACTAAAATTTATAAGACTGGGATAAAAGACATTGATGCCTGCTGGCACTTCAGTGGACAAGCTGCTACAGGTGCTGTGGGAATGTTCTGTGGTTAAAGGATTTGGGGGAGGTGGTGTGTTCCTTTTGTCCTCTAAGTGACAATTATGAAAGCTAGTGCTGGAGAAATGAAAGTCATCAACATGTCCGTGCAGAGAAGACTTAGCTTATGAACTTTTCGTCATTTGGCAGCCTATGAAATGGTTGTAAGCACAAGTTGTAACACTCAAATATTCTGAAAGCATATGGTCTTCATTCCTTGATATGTATGATGAATGATCCATTATAGTAAACTCTACAGATCTGCATCACACTTATATTCTGCATGCCCTTCATACATCCAATATTTCCACTCCTTCCTCTTCTTCTTTTGTTCTTTTTCTGATAATTCTTTCCTCCCAGAGGCCATGAAAACCTCTAATCTCACGTAGAAGTGGTGGCAGGATGGGGCTTCCCCTAAACATTTAGTTGAAATTAAGTTACCTGTATTTTTCATCACACTAGCCAATATTTGGCTGATACTTTAATGAAAGCTGTTTAAGTCTCAGAGGAGCTGAAGAAAATGGAAGAAGTCTTGTACAAACAGGTCGATTATCAATTCATAAACTCAGAACTAATTAGAAAAACAGTCAGGCTAATTTTCACACTTCTATTCTATTTCCAGTAAGATTGATTTAGACAGCAGAATAATCAAGATCTTACTGAATTTTGTGTTTTACTACAACAGGCTACGCATATAGATGAACATTTCTTGACTGAATCACTCAGTGTATTTGGCATAAACAGGTTTTCCTTCCATATAAGTTGCACAGTTTTCTGTTCAAATTATGAAAGTAAAATTGTAGTATCTGAGCACCTCAGTAGGGCTATCCACAGAGTGATGTGCTACTCAACATGAGTAAGGTTGGCAGAATCTGTTCCTTAGTTTGTTAGTGTTTTAATGCAAGGTCTGTGATGAGGTGGGCACAATAAATACTGATTTTTAATATGAAATGTGGTTTTTTTTTTTACAATAATAAGCTTTATTTTTATATTTAAAATCATTTTCAGATACAGATTTTGGAAACCAGTTATTAAAGAAAGTATATCTCTGTAATTTCCATGTGCAGTCATTCCAAAATCTTTTGGATCTGACAATTAATGGAATGGAAAAACATTGTATGTTTGTCCTTCTTTGTTCCTCTTGTGTTATTCCAGGGTATCAATGTGGAGTAGGATTTAGTTCAACAAGCATGTATGTCTTGTAGATTTTATTGATCGAGTAGTTCCTATCTGAAGCATTGCAAAATAAGAAATATTTGTTTTAAAGATACAGTGTGGTGTTAGCCCACTGATGATTACTACAGCAAGAGATGTGAAGGTAGCATTGTGTGTACATGCAGTTTGTGTTCCGTACACAAATGTATGTGAATCACACTCAGTAACAGCAATTCTCGGACATGTATGGCTGTTGAGGGGGATAGGGCATGTAGCTATTGCTATCTCACTGAGAAAAAGGTGTTTTTTAATATGAAAAAAAAAATTTGACAGTAACATCCGGACACTTTTGATCTTTCTTGCCACATCAACTTTCTTGATTCCCCTCCTTGACCTCTTTTCATCCTTAGAATCTACTACTTTGAGTCTTATCGCTCAGCTGCCTACACTTCTTAGATCACAAGATACATTGTACCAGCTGCTACGATACTTCAAAGTATGGGTTGCACTATCTGGGGTAAATGGTTTCTGGTTTTCTTCTGTATTTCAATCTAATTAAATACATCATCAGTAGTTTCCTGTTATACCGGTAAATTAGTCCAGTCTTATCCAGTCCAAGATTGCTTTAAAGAGTCCCCTTAGTCTTCCTCAAAGTCTGTGTGAGTCTATGAATCATTTTATGAAAATATTGGATTGAGTTTCAGGTTTCTAGTCCCTGCTGGTGCATTAAATCCTTTGTGGTATTGGCAGGGGAGAAGGGGGATTCTTTGTTTAGCCAGATAAATGCAAAAAGTGTCAAATCCAGATGTTCTGAGAGACTCCAGACTGGCTTTTGGTACAGTTTCAGAGGGACAAAGTGAAAAAGGCCCATGGGACTACTGCATACATGACTTTCATTTAGCCTTTTAGTCATGAGGGCAATCGGAAGACAAGGTGATAAGGAATTGATGGAACATATTATTTGCATTCTTGCAGATATGCATGTGCATGCTCTCTTCCATACAGATATATACATATACATTGTATGTTGGGTTTGTAGGTTATGAATAAATTGTCTGTGAGAAAATGTTATCTTGCTTTCAAAGCAGAATTATGAACTATGTTAACAAATAGTGCTTTAATTTAATCTTAATGCAATCTTGTCTGCCTGGTTTGTAGTATAATACTTGAGTGTTTTGTCATTCAGAATTAGTACAGACTGACCTGAGACACACCTCGATCCCCAAGGTTTTGGTTTCAGTCTGAACAAGTTTGAGCAGACAGAAACCTTCTTAAAAGGAAACAACTATTTGAAGAATGTTAGAAAAGAGTAAAAATACAGACTGGACTGGGGAAGTGAGGCTCTTGTGTGAAGAATAATGCATGATCCATTGGATGAGCCCATGTCTGTTTGTTTGGGTCTTTCCTTTTTATTGTGCTGTTCTGTTAATTGTTGTGTTCAGATCCTCTGAATTTATTCAAAGGGGCTTCATTGTAATTAGTTTGGTGCATGGGAAACAAAAGTATTAACTCTTGGGCTCAGGAATCAAATTTTTCTAGCTCAAAGTTAACCAACGTATATGCATGTTCGTTGGGAGCAACCAGCCTGAAAAGATTTAACAGCTCTTTCCCTTTTTTAAAGGAAATTGCTGTAGGGCAGCTCCACTCTCTCATCATTACTGTGCAACTTTTGTTCACTGGAACACATTTAGGGACAGAATCTCCTGCCCTTATCCATGCTGAGTGACACCTTACTTTGAAGGTACTCCATGGGCAGCTGAGTAGAAATTAATCATTATAGTATCTGAGCACCTCAGTAGGGCTTTCCGCAGAGTGAAGTGCTACTCAACATGAATAAGATTGGCAGAATCTGTTCCTTAGTTTGTTAGTGTTTGAATGCAAGGTCTGTGATGAGGTGGGCACAATAAATACTGATTTTTAATATGAAATGTTTTCTATAACAATAATTTGCTTTATTTGTATTTTTAAAACCATTGTCAGATACAGATTTTGGAAACCAGTTATTAAAGAAAGTATATCTCTGTAATTTCCACGTGCAGTCCATTCAAAACCTTTTGAATTTGACAATTAATAGAATGGAAATTGTCACTATCCTAGTTTAATAAAGAAACCACTTTTTCCTTGTTTGGATTTTCATAGGATTCTGTCACTTCTGCACGGATGTTACAGTCTGACCTAACAAAATATAAAAGCTGGACTTCAACTGACTGATTACACTGCCTAGACCATTAGGCAATAAGTTATAGAAAGAAAAACATGTTTAGAATTTAACTTTGTCTTTCTCAAGCAATTACTGATGATCTCCATCTGAGAAGAGACATGCAGATTTTTAAAAATTTATTATTTTTTAGTATTTTTAAATGAGAAAACAAAAATATTAACTTTCAGCAAAAAGGGCTTTCAGATTTGTGGTGTTTTTCCTGCATATAAGGATACTGTTACAGATGTTTGTGATTATAATCTTTGCAAACAATTGTCAGAAAAATTCATCTGATTTCCAAAGACTGCAGAACAGCAGATGTGGATTTAAGTTTCAAACAACAGTATCCTTAATCATTTACATGTGGACACAAACAGAACTTGAAGCTCAGTGGGAAGTGACTGGATGCTTTGTTAGGCTGGTTTACAGTAGAGAGATGCATTTTCATTTGTCTGCCTTTCTCTCATAGCCCTTTTTAAAGGAGAGTTACTGAAAGAACAAGAAAGAGGCCTATTTTAATTTGATATTTGACTCTTTCTGGAAATCAAAAGGCTTAGGGACCACCTAAGATGGTTGAAGGTTTAACCTAATAGATTTCTTCATCTCTCTTCCTTTTGATAGTTTATAAACACAAAAAAAGATATTGGAGAATAGAGTAGTTCCATGTCAGCAGCCCATTTTTAAAGGCAATGATTAGTGATAGCCAGCTTTGCCTGTAAGAGGTCTTAAACTAAAGTACAGCTACTGGACGGTAATTCTGTAGATAAGGACTGAAAATTTGCTCAGGTCCAATGTAGAAACTCAGAAAAATCCTTTAGAAAGCTCGTTTTGTGCAAGTGTTTTAGCAGTGTCCATAAATTGGGAGGTGCGGGGGGGACGGGGGAAATGGAATTCAGTGGCTCTTGAGCTCACAATTGCGGGATGATTGTCAAAAAATTGTGGCAGAGTTGTGGATAAGCCATGGAAAATTGCGGATTTTTTTATTTTTTATTTATTTTTATATTTTATTACTTTTCCACAATTTTCTGCAGCCACTGCATTTTGGATTTCAGATCCACATACTAATCAGATCCAATCAATCCTATTTCTAGATCTAGAGAGAGCAGCTCAAAGTGATATAGCACCGATACAAAAAAGTATTCAAGTGCTGTCAGGGCTAGCACTGCCTTTATGCACGAAGTTTTTGATTGGTGTCTTTAATTCAAAGGTAAGTATCAGATACTGGTGATTCCATCATTTAAAACTTTAGAAAAAATAGTTGGGTCATAGGATAGCAGCCAATTCTGTTAGTTTTGGTGGTTTGATGGATCACTTTGATGATTACCTGTTCTGTTCATCCCCTCTGAAGAACTTGGCGTTGGCCACTGTCGGAAGACAGGATACTGGACTAGATGGACCATTAGTCTGACCCAGTATGGCCGTTCTTATGTTACAACCACAATTACAGTGCTTATTACTGATTGATGAGCAAGTTTTGAAAAAGCTATTTGATCTGCTGAATAAGGAGACCTATACTAGTAATTGCTATATAATTTAAGCTTTCATTTAAAAATTGTCTAGCTCTTACCCTTCCAGATATCTTCACAATCATCTGATCCAAATAAAAACTGGTGAAGCAGTGTCTTCATGAGTCTGCAGAGAAAAACTTAGTGCCTCTGCAGCTGCTTAGCTTTGACAACCTGTAGCTGAGTAAAATTGATAAACTTCTAGTCTGTTTCACTGCCACTATTCAGAACCTTGTGGGAAGTACTGACAAAATTCATGTCAGTTTTATGTCACTTCTTGGGGGATCTGTGAGCAGCAGCACGGTCTGCATTTCTTGTTATTTCAGGTAATTAACAATGGAAGAGCACCCCAAAAATGGAGAGTGGGGGATGAAAAAAAGATAGGGATGGACCTCTTTCCCCCTTCATCACATGCCACCTCAGTACCTTTCTGGAACTTCGGGACTTTTCAGGAGAGATCAGAGACAGAAAACTCTTCTCCCTTCTAGTAGTTAGAGCACTGAACTTCAAAATTTGAACCCTACTAGCGGGAGGCTGAGATGAAATATAGAGTTACAAATCAGGGTCCAGAGAGAACACCCTAATAGAATTCTGAGTACTTTCCCTTTCCTAGCAGCTGGGATGACAGGAGTGCCTGGCTTCTCACAATGATGTTGACCCGAGACCTTACTGATGGTCGTTCCTTACCCTTACTTTCTACCCTACATGCTCTTTTTTTTTTTTTTTTAAATCTATTTCTAGCTATTTGGTTTAGCCTTCTGGCAAGTAGGCGTCTCGTAAACTTTTCAAACTTTGATGATGGCAATACAAATTTACAAAGATAAAACATAGAAAAAATACTACCGAGGGAAAGATACCCAAAGACCAAAAGGAATTTTTTGAAGAAGTTATTTTAATTAAATGTTCTAAAAACATCAGCAGTATTGTGATTTCAGGCTAAAATTACTGTGGCTGAGGTCAGTCCTGAGTGGTGGTTTGACTGGAGTTTATATATACTTACAAAATCTTTTCATAGACATTCTTTAAGATTAATCTGTCAGTACTTTACTAAGGCTACGTCTACACTACCGCGGTAAGTCGACCTACGCTACGCAACTCCAGCTACATTAATAATAATTAATAATGTAGCTGGAGTTGATGTACCTTAGGTCGAGTTACCACAGGGTCTACACTGCGGGGGGGTGGGGTCAATGGGCGAAACTCTCCAGGTGACTTACCTTATTCTTCTTGTCGGGGGTAGAATACAGGGTCGACTAGAGAGCGATCTGCTGTCGATATGGCGGATCTTCACTAGACGTGCTAAATCGACCGCCTGTGGATCAATCTCAGAGCATCAATCCCAGCTGTAGTGTAGATGTAGCCTAAATGACCAATTGTTTTCTCCTCCTGTCTGCTTCTATGTGACCTTAGTTTGCCCTTGTTTGACCTTAGTTTTTAATATTTTTCTTTCAAAGTAGATGCCTTCATGGATATAATTTGTTTATATGTTTTTCAAAATAAAACAAACCTAATGATGTCCAAAACAAAATTCCTATAACCAATATGGTTTGTAATTTTTACCCGTGGTCTAGAATGACTTAGAGGTAAGTATTTTTCATTAAACATGACTTTACAAACATTGTCAAATGTTGTGGTTCAAAGGTTAATACATTGAGATTTTTCTGCTCCATTTAATCTACAGAGAAAATATGGGTTATTGTGGACAACCTGCTGCAATGCATACAGTACATTTATAAAGCTAATGGTGTTGGTAATGTTCAATTGAGAACCTGCCAATGATTTCTCAATGTTGCCAGAGATGTCAGCAGAATGAGGTCACAATCTACTTTAATGTATCCTAAAGGTCCTAAGAATGGCCCTGCTGGGTCAGACCAAAGGTTCATCTAGCCCAGTATCCTGTCTTCTGACAGTGGCCAGTGCCAGGTGCCCCAGAGGCAGTGAACAGAACCGGTAATCATCAAGTGATCCATCCCCTGGTTGCTCATTCCCAGCTTCTGGCAAACAGAGGCTAGGGACACCATCCCTACCCATCCTGGCTAATAGCCATTGATAGACCTATCCTTCATGAAATTATCTAGTTCTTTTTTGAACCTTGTTATAGTCTTGGCCTTCACAGCATCCTCTGGCAAGGAGTTCCACAGGTTGACTGTGCGGTGTGTGAAAAAATACTTCCTTTTGTTTGTTTTAAACCTGCTGCCTATTAATTTCATTTGGTGGCCCCTAGTTCTTGTGTTATAAGGAGGAGTAAATAACACTTTCCTTATTTACTTTCTCCACCCCAGTCATGATTTTATAGACCTCAATCATATCTCCCCTTAGTTGTCTCTTTTCCAAGCTGAAAAGTCCCAGTCTTATTAATCTCTCCTCATATGGCAGTAGTTCCATACCCCTAATCATTTTTGTTGCCCTTTTCCAAGCCTTTTCCAAGTCCAATATATCTTTTTTGAGATGGTGCAACTACATCTGCACACAGTATTCAAGATGTGGGCGTACCATGGATTTATATAGAGGCAACATGATATTTTCTATCCTATTATCTATCCCTTTCTTAATTATTCCCAGCATTCTGTTAGCTTTTTTTGACTGCCGCTGCACATTGAGTGGATGTTTTCAGAGAACTATCCACAATGACTCCAAAGTCTCTTTCTTGAGGGGTAACAGCTAATTTAGACCCCATCATTTTATATGTATAGTTGGAATTATGCTTTCCAATGTGCATTACTTTGCATTTATCAACATTAAATTTCATCTGCCATTATGTTGCCCAGTCATCCAGTTTTGAGAGATCCTTTTGTAGCTCTTCGTAGTCTGCCTGGGACTTAACTATCTTGAGTAGTTTTGTATCATCTGCAAATTTTGCCACCTCACTGTTTACCCCTTTTTCCAGATCATTTATGAATATGTTGAATAGGACTGGTCCCAGTACAGACCCTTGGGGGACACCACTGTTTACCTCTCTCCATTCTGAAAACTGACCATTTATACTACCCTTTTTTTCCTATCTTTTAACAAGTTACCATGAGAGCACCTTCCCTCTTATCCCGTGGCAGCTTACTTTGTGTAAGAGCCTTTGGTGAGGGACCTTGTCAAAGGCTTTCTGAAAATCTAAGTACACTATATCCACTGGATCACCTTGGTCCACATGCTTGTTGACCTCCTCAAAGAATTCTAGTAGATTGGTGAGGCATGATTTCCCTTTACTAAAACCATGTTGACTCTTCCTCAACAAATTATGTTCATCTATATGTCTGACAATATTGTTCTTCACTATAGTTTCAACCAGTTTGCCTGATACTTACCGGCCTGTAATTGCTGGGATCACCTGTGGAGCCCTTTTTAAAAATTGGCGTCACATTAGCTATCCTCCAGTCATCTGGTACAGAAGATGATTTAAATTATAGATTACAGACTACAGTTAGTAGTTCTGCAATTCCACATTTGAGTTCCTTCAGAACCCTTGGGTGAATACCATCTGGTCCTGGTGACTTATTGCTGTTTAATTTATTAATTTGTTCCACAACCTCCTCTAATGATACCTCAGTCTGGGACAGTTTGACAGAGGTCTTCCTCTTTTCAAAAAGAAAAAAGTGCATATTAAAAGGAAACTGTCAGAATCTGTTGGAGAATGTCATCATAATTGTAAGAATCTTTTCTTCTAATTCATTACTTTCACCAGAAACTTCATTTTAATTAAAAAGTCAGTTTATTCAGAATGTCTGGCTGATTTGTGCTTTTTTGATGCACGATCAGCAGAGGGAGCACAAATTAAATAGCATACTGATCCACTCCTCAGAAATGAGCTGACATCATTGATGATGGTGGGGGGGATGGGGGGAAGGGCCCTCAAGCAAGGAAGTAAACAGAAATATGTTAATTTTAAGCTCCATTTCAAACATGAAAAATATCAATATTTGCCTAATAGGGAAAAAGTTATTGGCAAATGTGTTCTCAAGCCAAGAGAATAGCATGAAAAATGGAGTCAATATTAAGAACTCTAAAAAAAAGTGGATGCTAGAGGATGAGAAAAGCACTTGAAAAAACGAATGTTTATTTTTTTTACTCTTGCCAACCAAGTTGTTTGTGCTTTGACATCTTTCTGATCTCTCATATTTTTTCCAAAAGAGTCTGGAAATGGCCTTTTTTCAGGAGATAAAGCTGGCTTTGGGGATGAAGTGAATGTTCTTTCTTGGACCAGGTACTAGAGGTGTTGAGGGTCATCAATTATGATAGCACTCTACTGTAGATCTTAAGCTTGTTTGTGCTACCATTACATGTGTTTGAGCTGCAGTGGCACCAGGAATATTCACTGCGCTGTTACTGGCTCTCTGCCACCTCACCAGCCAACTCTTGAGTTCTTCCTATTTAAACTCACTTTGACAAAAGCTTTTAGCAAATTTTCAGTTGAAAGTACAGGGTGAAATCCTGGCCCTCTCTGAAGACAATGACAAAACTCCAATTGATTTCAACATGGCCTGGATTTGACACAGTGTTTTCAAAAGAGGGGAGTGAACAGTTAACAGCTTTGTATGCAAAGGAAGTAACCTTTTTTTTCTGAGCCTGAAAATGTATTGATGAACCAGAGTAATAGACCCTGCTTATAATGTGGCCATCTGTAGAAAGAATACCTTTTCAGCTTTGTAAGAGACATCGAGAAACTGTCAGACTCAAGTTATCTTAGTGTTTGCCAGTTGAGGATAATCCAACAGCTGTACTTTGCACTCACTCCCTGCAGGCATTACAACAAGGAGAAGATTTCAAAGAATTAAAAACAGCATTTCCATTAGGCTTTAAAAGTTTGGGGTCAGACAAACATCCTTGTTTGGTTTTCAATGAAAAATGCCAGGAGACCAAGGGTGATCTCCTCCTGATTTCCTACATGGCATAGTGTACCGCGGAACTTCCCTTTTTTTAATTTATTTTTTTAGGTGGTGGATTTTCCCCTTGGAAAAAAATGTTTCAACATTGGTTGCTCTAGTTCCTAGGGTTCATTGATTGATTGTGCCTGTCAAGCTGTCTGGAATAGCTCATGACTATGAGTGCCAACCTCAGGGCAGACTGTCAAAAAGCAGAGCACAAACCCCAAACTGGTTGTGAAGTCTATACTTAGATTTTTCCAACCAAGTATCAAGTGTGAACTCCTCAAGCACTATAGTAGCCTAATCATGGAGTCACAGACAGTCCCCTTGTGTACTGCAGTCTATCTTGCCCCCCCAGGCAAACTTACCTTTGTTATAGATGATCTCTTACACAAAAAATCACAACAATATTCAGGTTACTCCCAGTCCCATAGAACCAGTAACTGACCCCAGGTAAATTGTACTTTAGATCTGTCACCAAAGACAATGCTTGTAGTCATGCCTAAAAGTTTATTAACCAGGAAAAAGAAATGAGTGTTATGTACCAGATTAAAGCAGTTAAACATACAGACACAAGTGAGTTACAATCTTTAGTTTCAAAAAGTAATAGAAGCTGCTGTAACGTACAAGCTCAGTGTGTCCTTTAGGGCTAACCCAAGCTAAGCCCCTTGGGGATCCCTTGCTTATGCTGAGAAATGTTGCCCTCTCAAATTCCAAGCAGCATAGTGATACAGATCCGATTTCTGTTCAGGGATTTTTATTCCTTTCTCCCAGAGTTCAAACTGTGATGAGCCAAGGTTGGGGTGTCCTTATTCTATGGAAACACCATTAGTTTGTCACGTTGAAATTTTGAATCTCTATAGTTGGCCTACACCATGCTAGTTCAGCTTTCAAGGAATTTTTACACAGGAGAAGTAAGGAGAGCCAACAATATTTTTAAAGCGTTAATATTAATTTGGTAAAAGCAGAGAAAAGTCTTGGTGGTGTATTTTCCCTCTGTGTCTGGAGAATTTACATGTGTAACTCTCCTGTATTTGTCGGTCTCTGTATATGTTTATATGCTGACTGTAGTAACTGGAACAACTGTTTTGGGCAGTGAAAAAAGAGAAGTAGAAATTTAGGGAAAACAAAACTTTTTCACCAGGAATTCATTATGCTGTAACAAATTATTTGCCATTTTTTACGGAACTTAATTAGATTAATTTAAACAAATGTATTTCCAATTATATTATTTGACATGATGGGACTTCGGCAAAGAACTGAAGCATGCTGTCACCGCTTTCAAACAGGACTATTTATTTTTATCTACTTTACTACTTTATCTATTGTTTACTTTGACTATCTGCTTTACAAAGCTGATGACAAAGAGCCAATAAAACACAAAGATTTTATTTATTGAATTACCAGAACAGACTGTGTAATTTTCCGAAAATGAAGATGATAATCTATAGCAGTGTTTAAACAAACTGGCTCCAGAGTCAGCCTAGAATGACAAAAATTGAAAAGGCAAAGAAAAGGTTCTTTGTGGTGTGCAAAACCACAGTTAACATATTTCTTAGAGGCTGTTGAATTCCCACTGTCCCTGGGGTTGGCTATTTCACCATCTGCAAAACTGAGTACAATTTTAACTCCTACCAAACAGTGGCAAATTAATTTTACCTTCCTCTGGCTGGCATAAAAGAAATACTACTTAATGGATTTGTAAGCCCCCGTCGGAAGGGCAGACTGGATGAGAGATGGGGTTGCTCATGATTTCCAGAGTTCTGTGAAAACTGTGAGATGTTTTCTACTGGCAGGAAAACTAGAGAGAGAGAAAACTGAATAAGGTTCTTATTTTCGGTTGAATGTAACCGTAATATTTTACTGATACACATGAAAAGCCTTTAGTTTTTCTCAGTACCTCTGTTTCTGTTTTCTTCTTAATTTTGCATTACATTTTTTAGGAAATTATAATAAATGTGGCACCTCTTGTATCTCTTATTTGAAATAGATAATTTATTATCTTCTCTTTAGAATTTGAAATTAATATATATTTTAATTTGCTCTTTGTATTTGCTGTCAGTGAGAGCTGAACAGAACATTTCTCCCTTATTGATCACATTCCAGGCACTGTTGTATATGCAGCTTCTGCAACTTTATAAGAAATTGCTATGATCATTTTAATATGCTGTAAAGCCCTTTAAAGCTTATTAATCTTTTTGGATAATGTTCTGTTTAGACTCTTTCCCCCAAAAGCTACCTCCTCACCACCAAGACTTTGACCACAGCACCTGCAGCAGTTCCAGCCATCGGTGAACTCTTTGAAAACTGACCTTGGCTCTAGAATAGAGACTCCTAAAGGACACTGTGAAGATCCCTGCCTTACCTTTGTTGCATTTTAGATGGGCTGTGGGAGGAGTGGATGAATTTTTTTATGCTTTGTTCTGTTCTATGTGTTCAAGAGAAGGGAGGATTGTTTGTATGGGTTGAAATCTTGGCTCCACACAGTCTGTTGATGTAAGTGGGGCAAGGATTTCACCCACAATGTGGGAAGGAGTCAGGAGCTGTGTGTGTGAGATTAATGATCTTGGATTCAGATTGGTATATGGCCACTCACCCAAGTGACTAACCAAAAAAAAAAAAAATTACCAAACAAAACAAAACAAAAAAAAACCCAAACAAAATTGGACATGAGACTTCAATCCCTTATCTTCTAAGTAATACAAGTGTAAATTCATCCAGTTTCAAATGTATTCTCACACAGGATTAACAAAATTATAGTAATGAACCTTTCATCTCTGCCTCTCACTCTTCCCTCCCTCCCCCCCCACTAATTGGGGCCACATCAAAAGCCAGAAGAGTCCCATGTGCTCTCATTGAAACTAAAGCAGACATTTTGACGTCAGCCTGTGTTCCAGTTTTATTAAACTGTTCTCATGGTATTTAAATTAGATCTGGTAATATTGTCAATAGTTTATCTAAATTTAGCCATTTTTTCCTGTACATAATTTGTCCATGAATAGACTTTGATTTGTATATGTCTGTTTGTTCTTTGTAATGGTCTGAACAGTTTATGTGAACAAATATCAGCCTATAACTTGTTTAAATGGTTCACTTACATGGTTTTTGCTATTTTTGGTCACATGGTATTGTTTCTGCTTACTGATAGGGTGTCTGAAACATTACAAGCAAAATAATGAATATATTCTTCCACCCCTGTGCACAAATATAAGGGTGAATACAGATATTTGTATGAGCACAGTTCCCAAAAGTTTTCAGGGACAAAAACATGTTCATTCAAGTAGAAAGAGGGGCATATACCAAAGTCAGTGAACAGCTGTTCTGAATGTGAACAAACATTATGAACAGCATTTTGCAATATTTACCCAGCTCTACTCTAAGTGAAGTAAACCATAATGTCTACCAGGAGAGTATAAATGATTCCAGTTGCCCCTTTCTAGGAAAGGACAAATTGAAAGGGGAATAGTTGGGGTGGCAGTATGTTCTAGTGGATACAGCACCAGATTAAGCCTCAGGAGACTTGGGTTCTATTCCTGGCTCTGTCCCTGCCCTGTTGGTGATATTAGACAAGTCATTCCATTTCCCTATTTGTAAAATGGGGCTAATGATTCTGACCTTTGTAATGTGCTTTGAGAGCTACAGATGAAAAACGAACTTTTACAGCAGTTATTCCTTATTAGTTTTATTTGTATCTGAAGTCCTCAGAGCCATGATGATATGGAGACTGGGCTTAAATTAGGAAATTCTCCATTATTTCTCAGTTATACAGTGTTGTTTCCAAGAAGCATCCAATGTAGTAGCTATAGTGCATAAATTGGAGGGTAGTCACAAAGATGTGGTCACTGTAACATGCATTCTGAGCTGTATTATTAGCTTTTGGTCCCAGTATTTGTTATGATTATGTGTTAAACTAGTTAGTTGTAGTGTTTTTTTGTTGTTGTGTTGCAGGTTTGCTTTTTGGGGTCACACTTACTGCACTCTGATGCAGTATTTATAATTTTGCAAAACCATTATGAAGCACTGATAGGCTAGCTTGAAGATTGAGACCTGTAACTCCTGTATGTGGTATTTGTGGTAACTTTATTTTTGAAACTTACTTTTATTTATACTTATAAAATTGGGGATTCAAAGCTTTGACTAGGAGAAGAATAATTATATGGAAATTGAACAAGTCTGGAATGTATGCTTAAGATATTATCCTTGTGGAGTTTATTGTTTTCCTAGCTGCATGTAAAGCCTTGAAACTGCCTTTGACTAAAGATTTCTGAGAATCTAATACAGGGGTCTCAAGCACACGGGACGCGGGCTGCATGTGGCCCGCAGAGTTATTTCCTGTGGCTCGCCATAGGCGCCGACTCCACCAGCAGCCAAGCTCCCCTCATCCTCCGTCCCCTTCCTTCTCCCTGCCCCCCGAGCGCGCCACATCCCCAGTCCTCCGCCTACCTCCCAGCACTTCCCGCCGCCAAACAGGTGTTTGGTGGCACTTAGGACTTTCCAGGAGGGAGGGGGAGGAGCGGGGATGCAGTGTGGTCAGGGGAGGAGGCGGAGGAGAGGTGGGGCAGGGATTTGGGGAAGGGGTTGGAATAGGGGCAAGGAGGGGGCAGAGTTGGGGCAGGGACTTTAGGGAAGGGGTTGCAGTGGTGGCGGGGAAGTGGTGGGAAGAGGCTGGGCAGGGGTGGGGCCTCATGGACTAGATGAGCAGTCTGAGGTATGAAGTTCAGCATGTATGATTCTTCGCTGTGAGTAGTTGAGAAGAATATTTGTTAAAAGTGGCAACGTATTTTGTATGAATAGTTACTTTAAAAAGTTCCTGCCATTACAGCTATGTTGATAGACTGTTAGTGTAGATCATCATCAGTGTTACTGACCACATAAGGAATAGTTACAGGTGTTTATATTTTATTAAAACCTCTCTTCACATTACAGTTTTAAAAAAGTTAATACACTGACTTTTAATAGCATACTATATTACTCTTCATTTTTTTTTAATTTTTGACTATACTTTTATATCATTGTATGAAAAGGTTTCAGTGATGCAGCCCTTGGGCCAATGTACTAGTCCTCATGTGGCCCTCGTGGTGATTTGAGTTTGAGATCCCTGATCTAACAGCTTGTTCATGACTTATTAACTAAGGCTCCAACAATATGATTTTGGTTATGCTTGTCATGTACTAATGCTTTCAAAACCATGGGCATTGCCTCTCCACGAGTATTCGCTTCAGTTGTTGGATATTTGTAAAGAGATAGCTTGCACTTAATTTTGCATTTAGCTGTTGAATAGGTAAGTATGTTAATATCTGTGGACTGGGTTTTTGGGAGAAAAAAGTGCTCAATACGCTGTATGTTACCCCCAATGACCAATAACTGACGCTTCAAATTTTCTGTATAGTTTATTTTTCAAATATTATCTAATAAACTTTTAAATCTCTGATTTTCCCTCTGCTTAATACTTTAGCATTGTCCCCCTTTTCCTTTCCACTTCTTTTTATTAATTTCTTTTAAATGTGTATGCTCCTAGATTTTTGAAACTGATTTATAGCTTTTGTTGTCATCAACAAACTGGTGAATATTAACTAAAGGGATTAATTATGAAATTTCTTTTAAAACAAGCAAACTTTTCTTGTTAAATCCTAGGTATTATGACTGCAGAATTATAGCAATATGACCTAATTTGAGTGCATGTAGTTATTAGCAGTTGCAGATTGACAGCACTGAACACTTCTGGCCACAGAACATATAAACCAGGGACACGGTATTCATATAAACATCATCATACCTTCTGTTTAAAAAAACTTAGTTAGCAACAAAGGTTTTAATTGGTGACATCGGAGATGGAAGCTTTTGTGTGTAATATAGGTATCTGCCTACTAGAATGGCTATTGAACAGGACAATAGTTATTTCCCAGAACCATCCAGGATCCCATGTTAACATTCTTAAGAGTGAATGCATTTTCTTCATGTTCCTTTCTGTTAATTTAGAATGTCTCTCTGTTGCAGTTTACCATTTAGTATATCCTCTGCTCTGCCAATAGGCAGCTAATAGAAAGTAGGAGCTCTTTCTAGACCAGGGGCGGGCAAACTATGGGCCGCATACAGCCCGTCAGGCCTTTTAATTCTGCCCTCAAGCTACTGCTGGGGAATGGGGTCAGAGGCTTGCCCCGCTCCTGTGCTCCAGCCGGGGAGCGGGGTCAGGGGTTTGCTGTGCGGCTCCCAGAAGCAGCGGCATGTCCCCCCTCCATGGTCAATGGGAGCTGCAGGGGCAGCGCCTGCGGACAAGGCAGCGCGCAGAGCCGCATGGCTGGCGCCGCACCCCCACATAGGAGCCATAGGCAAGCATGTCACTGCTTCTGGGAGCTGCAGGGGTGGCACCTGCAGACAGGGCAGTGTGCAGAACTGCCTGGCTGCACCTCCGCGTAGGAGCCAGAGTAGGGACATGCCACTGCTTCTGGGAGCTGCTTGAGGTAAGTGCTGCCCAGAGCCAGCACCCCTGAGCAACCCCCGCACCGCAACCCCCTGCTCCAGCCCTGATCCCCTTCCCAGCCCAGACTACCCTCCTGCACCCCAAACCCCTCATCCCCAGCCCTACTCCAGAGCCCACACCCCCAGCTGGAGCCCTCCCTCCCCCCATCCCTGCCCCAGCCCGGAGACCCCTCCCATACCCTGAACTTATCATTTTTGGCCCATCCCGGAGCCCTCACCCCCTCCCACATCCCAACCCCCAATTTTGTGAGCATTCATGGCCTGCCATACAATTTTTATATCCAGATGTGGCCCTCAGGCCAAAAACTTTGCCCACCCTGTTCTAGAAGCTCAATTATTGCCAAAAACAATTCCAGAGGCTCTGCCTCATTTATGCCCGATGGCTGAAAAAATAATGTGGCTACAACAGATGGTGATATATCTGAGGTTTATCTTTTCATATCTTAGGTAGTAATTGATTATTATTGATAAGATGTTAGTAACTGAAAATAGTATAGGATTTTTTTTCAGTTTCTTCGTCAGTTGGAGGCTCATTGCATTACATGGTATTCTGGTTTGCTCTTTCAGGACTTCTCCAAATCCTATTGAAGTCAGTGGGAGTCTTTCCACTGATTTATTTAATAGTTGGATTGAGCTCCTGATGCAGATGAGCTATGTAAACTAAACATGAGTATCCATTTAGTTTTATTCTTGCCTGCCTGTCCCCTTTTATGATTTGGAAAACAAATAAAGATATAGTATTTTTAAAGGATTTATATTTTGGGGAAGAACAGAGTTTGTTGTTTTTAAATCTATATGTTCTGGAAAGTAATAGCATCTGGCCCTTTGGAAAATGCTGTTTTAGATACATTTGCTTGAATATTTGTTTTGGAGAACTTTAAGGACACTGTAGACATTAGATAATGGAATCCTCTGCAACCACTTGACAGTTACATTGCAAGTTTTTGTGTTTTCATCCCATCCTGCTGCTTTCCTGAACTCTCATCCACAGAAATCAATCTGTTTGATGCAACTGAGAAAAACAAGACAATGCATTCTTCTTATTGTTTCTCACTCTTTTCTTACCCTCTCCTCAAGACATACTTTTGATTGTGACTTCTGAGTTCTGCCATAGCATTTTGCCTTGTGAACTGGAACTCAAGGAATTCCCCCCAGTAAGAATGTATTTTGATGGAATTATGTTTCCTCCTTTTGTCATAGCAGGTAAATCTATGTTTGTTTTCCTGTGCTCCCTTATTTAACTGGAGTGACCACAAATGAATCAGGTTTAGTCCTAGATTTTACCTGATCAAAAGCAATTCTTACATAATATCTGTCTTTCAAATAAAGATTCAAAGTAGCAGATCCTTTCCCAGTTTGAGATTTTTAAAGCTTAAGATGTCATTTTTAAACTGCAGAGGATTTTTATGCTGTCTATAAAGAAACTGCACAATACAAAAAGGAACAACTGGTGTACATTCAGGTTAGCAGAGTTTAAAATTAGTTTTAAGTAAATATTTACCAGACAGTCTTGTATATTGTATTGTAGTCTCTTTCCGTGAGGGTTTCAAAGAGATCAGAGCTGTTTTAAACAAACAAACAAACAAACAAAAAAAGTACTGAATCAGCTGGCTAGTCATACTTAATTGTAGTTTTAAAATAATATGTTTAGACTCTTTGAGAAACTATTTGGAGAACTGAAGGTAAATGTCTCAGAGGGATGTTTCCTACAAAGGTAGAAACTGGGTATCAGTTGTGCTCAACAAGGTATAGTAACTTGTCTGTTTGGAACTGTGTACGTTCTGAATTCTTTACCACTTCAGCTGGTTACGTTGTTAGATGTAATTAATTTAAATGTTTTGTTTTATTTTATTCAGCTATGAAGTCTTAGTTTTATTACTTTTTATCCATTTATTTACCATTGGTTCTTGTGAAGAATTTTCTTCAGGTTCACATATTTTCTAATTAGATTGAGACCATTTCCTATCTTTAAAATAGTCATAAAAATATAAATAGCAAGCAGGCAACAAAGTTAACAAATTCTATATGATGTATGAAGACTAAAGGACTCAGGATTTGATAAGGGGGAGTCCTCACCTTTAACCTCTAGTTTACTGAGTTGGCACCATCTGGTGACTTTTTACTGTTCTGTATGAAATGGTTTAGGATTGAAGAGTAAAACTGCAAATTAATAGCTATTCATATAGCATATAGCAAATTCACATTAAAATAGGATTGTAGAACAGCCATATAGTAGTGTGAGAGAGTCTTACAGCTACCTAGGAATTTAACAAAATGACATGTTATTTACTAACATCTTATCAAAGATTTGCAATTAACATCTCTAAGACTGCATGAAAAGGTAATTTCTTTAACTATTTTGTTCTGAGATCTCAGAGCCATTCCAATCCAATTTCTGAAGGCAGATAACTTCATTCCTTAAGTACTTCCTTAGGGCTTCATTGAGCCAGGACATCTGGAAGTTTTGTGCAACAGTTTTGTGAAAATAGGACTTTTTTTTTTTTTTTTTTTTAAAGGATCAACTGACTTGTAAAGAAAAGACACAGAAGAATAACTCAAGGCTATTGAGAGATTCTAGATTGTTACGCAGAACATGGATAAATATCACTAGTGAGGATTATACCAAAGTACTGGATTGCCCAAGTGATTTGGCAATGGGGTACAGAGAGATTCATCATTTTAAGATGCCTCTTCCAATCTGGCCCATGTTGGTAGTAATCAAGCAGCTACAGTGGCCAGTCAGTGACCCAGTTGAGTCCTAAGATGAATTGGTCATTGTAGTTCCACTCGGACAGAGATCCACATCACTATAGTAACCCTTTTTGGCAATGATAGAGAGGTCAGTAACAATAGGCATTGTACTGTTAGGCTGCTGTGTGCTTTGAAGATATGAATGCAGCATTATTAATCAAAAAGTTCTGAATTCTGATCTTTGCTCACTATGCAGCCATGGGAAATTCAATCTCTCTGCTACAGTTTCCCCACCTGTGAAATGGGGATAATAATACTTAAGAAGCATATTGTAAAGATTAATTACTGTTTGTATGGAGTCTTGAATGTATCTAAGCATAGGGTCACTTTTCCACTCCCATTGATTTCAGTGCATGCTGGATTGGAGCCTTAGTTAATGCTTCATATTCTAGATTTTCAAACTAATACGCTTAAGCTTAATAAATGTAGACCTAAATCAAGTGTAAAAATTAACATTCATTTAAAGGAAAGCTTTACTGCTAAATTTGTCCATCTTTACCCCCAAATAGTTTGTTTTGGCTTCTTTGTAAAGAAAATATAGTAACTTAATGCAGTGGTCAGCCAGATGTTTATTTTACTAGGTAACACACTGAGCGGGATCTTTCACATTCACAATGTAGGTCTGTTAATGCCTCAGTATTTATTCTCTTTAGTTTTGTGGGAATCACAAGGATTGTAAAATTTTAATCTTTGGTTAAACTCTTTTAACGATGTGTAAATATATGCCATGCCTATTTTTTGGATGAGGTGTGGTGGTGGGAGAATATGGATTATGGACATTAATCAGCAGTTTATTATAGTCACATCTGGATTGCATTAGCTGCAAGTTCAGAGCAGGTGTATTCAGGTGAAAGATTGCATCAATTAGTATTATGTGTTCCTTTTAAAGAGAAGTGCAAAAGTTCTATCTGTTTTTTCTTGTTACTGATATAACTTGTAAATTATAACATTGATGTTTTCTGTATGCTGATTTGACTTTGCATACATATATAAAATAGACTTTTCTAGTTCAATATAACTTCAATTCTTGTTTTTATCTTTTCATTATAATGTACCTTACCTGGTTAAAGGAAAATAAAATTAAGTATATCTTTGAGTGGCAAAACAGAGGTGAAAAGTCCACATAATAGATGACAAGACATTTTAAAATATCCACTGTACGCCTGGAGCTGTTAACATTTTCTGTTGTTGAACATCCAAACAACTAGTGTTTTGTTAATATGCCAGTAGAGTCCCTCACCTAATCAAAACATATTTTTTTTCTGTTTTGCTATTGTTTCTGAAGCTAGCCTTGATGAGAGCTATTCAGTAGAGAGGTCTTTTTTTCCTTTCAGTTTTGTACTGTACAAAAATGATGCCAGAAGGAGAACCCATTGAATAAGTTGTTTCTGTACAGTGTGATGTAATTTTAGTGACTGGACTAGCTTTCTGTTCCGTGTCAACAAACTTGCATGAAAGAAATACATTTTTCTTCACATTTAGATATTTCCTTTTGACATAGTACCATATGTGCAGTGCTGCCATGGCTTATGTATGAAGAAAAAGCTACTTGAAAGGGATGTGTTAAAATAGAGGATATATCTGTGTTACTTGCTTCATTTTGCACAAAAGACTGACTGTGATAGAAAGTTGTTAAATACTGATCCCAGCGCCTATTGTGTAGAAATTCAGTGTGCATAGCAGTAGTACACTTCTATCCCGATATAATGCTGTCCTCAGGAGCCCAAAAATCTTACCGTGTTATAGGTGAAACTGCGTTATATCAAACTTGCTTTGATCCACCGGAGTGCGCAGTCCTGCCCCCCCCCCCAACCCCCAGAGCGCTGCTTTACCGTGTTATATCCGAATTCGTGTTATATCGGGTCGCATTATATCGGGGTAGAGGTGTACTAATCGAGATGTTTGGGTTTCCATTAATAGTAACAAGCATATGTGCCTTTTCTTGTTAAGATTGTGAATAGAGTTTTAAATTCATATTTCTGCCTGATGTAGAATTAGAAGACTATCGGTTTGTCCTTAAAGGTTTAGGCTAAAATATTTCTTCTTTACTAATGCATAAATAGTTAAATAGCTGAAAATGAAGGATTAAATGTTTTCCTCTTGGTGGTTGTGGTGGAGCAAACCGTGCAGCAAAATTTACAGCTAATCTAGTGGAAAGGGAGAAATGGTTTATTTCACACATTTTCAAACCAAATTAGGAGTCATGCAGGGTTTTGAAGAGGAGTCCGGAGCTGGAGCAGCTCTGGAGCAGTGGAGCTGCAGGTTTTTACCTGGAGCTGGACTGGAGCCGGGGCACAGCTCAAAAGCCCTGGCAAGAGCTTCTCTCCCCCCCAACCCCCTTCATGTGCATTCCTGATGGGTCCTTTCCCCACCCCTTCCTATAATATACTAATCCTTGCTTCCTGGTACTGCACGATGCTGAGCACATTGCTTCCATAGCATTGTGTCTGCATGAAGAGTAAACACCCGATCCAGTATCAGTGGGGTAGCCGTGTTAGTCTGAATCTGTAAAAAGCAACAGAGGGTCCTGTGGCACCTTTAAGACTAACAGAAGTATTGGGAGCATAAGCTTTCGTGGGTAAGAACCTCACTTCTTCAGATGCAAGTAATGGAAATCTCCAGAGGCAGGTTTAAATCAGTATGGAGATAACGAGGTTAGTTCAATCAGGGAGGGTGAGGTGCTCTGCTAGCAGTTGAGGTGTGAACACCAAGGGAGGAGAAACTGCTTCTGTAGTTGGATAGCCATTCACAGTCTTTGTTTAATCCTGATCTGATGGTGTCAAAATTTGCAAATGAACTGGAGCTCAGCAGTTTCTCTTTGGAGTCTGGTCCTGAAGTTTTTTTCTGTAAGATGGCTACCTTTACATCTGCTATTGTGTGGCCAGGGAGGTTGAAGTGTTCTCCTACAGGTTTTTGTATATTGCCATTCCTGATATCTGACTTGTGTCCATTTATCCTCTTGCGTAGTGACTGTCCAGTTTGGCCAATGTACATAGCAGAGGGGCATTGCTGGCATATGATGGCATATATTACATTGGTGGACGTGCAGGTGAATGAGCCGGTGATGTTGTAGCTGATCTGGTTAGGTCCTGTGATGGTGTTGCTGGTGTAGATATGTGGGCAGAGTTGGCATCGAGGTTTGTTGCATGGGTTGGTTCCTGAGTTAGAGTTGTTATGGTGCGGTGCGTGGTTGCTGGTGAGAATCTGCTTAAGGTTGGCAGGTTGTCTGTGGGCGAGGACTGGCCTGCCTCCCAAGGTCTGTGAAAGTGAGGGATCATTGTCCAGGATGGGTTGTAGATCACTGATGATGCATTGGAGAGGTTTAAGCTGAGGACTGTAGGTGATGGCCAGTGGAGTTCTGTTGGTTTGCTCCCTATACTTCTGTTAGTCTTAAAGGTGCCACAGGACTCTCTGTTACCCGATCCAGGAAAGCACTTAAACATATTGCTTGGTTTTACTCATGTCAATAATCCTATTGAATTCAGATGCTTAAAATAGTATATGGTTCAGTAGTTTGCTGAACCTTTTTTCAGAAGATTAGCTGGCATGTTCCTATCTAAACACAGTTGTTTTCTTTTTACGATAGAACTTTACATCCTTAAACAGTTGGAATAATCTGAATTTATTTTAGTCAATGCTCTGCTGACTTTGACAGGTGAGGCACAAATCACAAAGTAGTTATTTCCATCCCCACCTGATGTATAATTAGTAGCTATTAAAAGCTTACCTGATTTATAGTTAAGAAGCAAGACGTGGAACTGGAGCTGCCACCACCGCTACCTGGGCTGGCATGGGAGAAGAGCATGAGGCAGTTCCAGGGCTCGGCGGCAGCTCCTCATGTATATGCATGGCACACACCCCCCAATGGGAGAGAGGGCCAGGACGGCCCCCCACACAGATCCATCCCCGGCCCTTGCAAGCTCCCTGCAGCCTGGGCTCAACTGCTGCAGTCCTCCTATGGGCTCACCAAGCGGTAGTTACCACAGCAGACCCCTTTTAAAGTGACTCCTGGGTGTGGGAAATTGTCATGGTAACAAGTCAGCTTCTTGCACTATTAGCTATACCAAGGTTTGAGCCTTACGCAGCATTACATTCTTCAAACTCTTTGGCATTGCATTTTGCGACTGGAGAGAGTGAGTTGTGACATTTAAATCAAATCACAATTTGTCCTTCAATCTGTATATATTTATGAATTAAATAAAAAGAAATATACACAATATGTTTTGTAACTTTTGGGAATTCTTGGTTAGGCTGTGCCTCACTTGCCTGGTCTGATGAGCTGCCCCTGAAGTGCTGCAAGACTAGTCCCTCGAGGGGGTTCCAATATTCATTTTACTGTACCAAGTGACTTCAGCACCTCTCTCTGGTCAGAGGTCCCACACAGCCTGCTTCTGTGTGAGCCACTCTTCACAACTGCCATGGAACATTTCCCACCCAGCAACTTATATCTCTCCAGCAGATTCATGGCCCTGCCTTCTGCTGACCTACTACTGTATCCTGGAAATTGAGGGTGTTCTTCACATTCCAGGAGGTGTCCAGAAGCTTGCAGAGTTGTACCTGAAGTCACAGTCCACTGTTTAGATTAATTATATTTTCCCATTTTAGAAAGTTTTTCAAATTTTTCATAAATGTCACCTAAATAGAAACATTAACTTAAATGGGTATTGGGCATGCAAATCCCTTAGCCATATTTGAAAACCTCTGCATAAATTCTTAACGTGGTAGAAGGGAATGGCAAAGGCATGTTCTTGAGCATACTTAATGGTTTATACATTACTCTTTCAAACATGCTTATTTTTCTTGGTTCATCAGTGGTTTGGAGTGGTGTCCAAAATGTTGCATTTTTTTGGTGAAGTAGAAATGTTATACTAGTGAAACATTAACCATGTGCAGCCTTTTATAAGAAAAGTTTTAAAATTCCAGGGACTATTAGGAGTCATAAATTGTGTGGTTAGTATTTTTGGCTCTATAATAACTTTCTTACATTTCAAATTTTTCTCCAGGTGTTGCTGGTCTTCTGAAGTGGTCAACCAGATTCCCTTAAAGTGGTCATCTGAGTTATAACACAGGTGAGTAAAAGAAATTCAGATTGCATTAGCTATTGTTTCCATGTTTTGTGAGGCCTTGAAGTTGGGTAACTACTTAATAGATGGAAGATGGCTAGATTCTTCTCATTTTAAAGATCCCTTTTTAGCATTAAATATCATTCATCTGATCATAAGCACTGATAGAGTACACCAAAGCTTTAAGGAAGTTACAGAAGACAAGAACTTGGTGACTACTTAACAAAATAAATAAAGGAATAAAAAGCCTTAGTTTTCAATGCATTAGAAAATCTCGTATTTGAATGATTGAACCTAAATATTTCAAATAGGTGAGTTACAGCAGCACCTGGTGCAACACTAGTATATGTTGAGATGTGTTGTATTTAGTATAACTGGTGCCTGAATATGAAATTACAAGAGTCATGAAAGTATATAGGATAAATAATTTTTGTTTAACATTTGTGAAAATAGTTCTGATGGAACATACCTATAAATACAGAGTGAGTTAAGGAATTACAACAAACTGAGTTTACTTGTAATAGAAACTTTATATTTATTTCAGGGTTCTTAAACTTTTATTTTGTGTCTCTTTTTAAAGATTTATCATCTCATGTATCCTCTCCTCTCTATTGAAAATCCCTCATGTCTCGTGTGGCAACATAGGAGGAATAAGCTTTTAAAAATTCATTATTAATTGAAATTTATTGAAGAAATTTTTGTAAGCATCTTACAAAATCTTAACTCTCTCCAATATGGTACTTTTAAAAAAATGATGCAAAATAAATTTGTTGCTCCAATTGAGAATTAACTGGTGGTGAGTAGAGGAGAATTTTCATGCACACTATACATCTTATACTTTTGCCTTTTTGGTAGTGTCATAGACTTGAGTATCATATTAAATTATGTGAACCAACTTTACATTTATCCTTACTGAATCGTATTTGACTTCAGCTCACTGCCCTAATTTATCAAGATGATGGTTAGGATTGATGATCTTGACAAACTGGAGAAATGGTCTAAAATAAATAGGATGAAATTCAATAAGGAGAAATGCAAAGTACTCCACTTAGGAAGGAATTGCACAATATAAAACAGGAAATGACTGCCTAGGAGTACTGTAGAAAAGGATCTGGAGGTTATAGTGGATCACAAACTAAATGAGAATCAATAATGTAATACAGTTGTAAATAAAAAACAAACAAACCCACAACATTCTGGGATGTCTTAGCAGAAGTGTTGTAAGGAAGACATGAGGAGTAATTCTTCCATTCTACTCAGCGCTCATAAGGCTTCAAGTGGAGAACTGTGTCCAGTTCTGGACACCACACTTTGGGAAAGATGGACAAATTGGAGAATTTCTGGAGGAGAGCAACAAAAATGATTAAAGGTCTAGAAAACATGACCTACAGGGATATTGCAAAAATTGGGTTTGTTTAGTCTAGAGAAGAGAAGACGGTGGAGGAGGGGGATGTAACAGTCTTCAAACACATAAAAGATTGTTATAAAGAGGAGCATGGTAAATTGTTCTCTTTAACTGCTGAGGACAGGACACGTAGTAATGGGCTTAAATTGCAGCAGGGGAGATTTAGGTTAGACATTAGGAAAAACTTTCTAACTGTAAGCATAGTTTAAGCACCGGAACAGATTACTTTGGGAGATTGTGGAGTCTCTGTCACTGGAAGTTTTTAACAGCAGATTGGACAAACATCTGTCGAGATGGTCTAGATAATACTTATTCCTGCCACAGTGCAAGGAACTGGACTAGATGACCTTTCAATGTCCCTTCCAGTCCTACGTTTCTATGATTAATCTTGACTTTCACAGTGTTTGCAATCCCTCCCATCTTTTAGCATTTACAGATATTATTGCATGTACCACTCTGACTGAGGATAAATAGAATAGATAATGGTGTTTGGTTCAAAAGGTACCCATCTGTGTCATCAAGGTGCATCTTTAATTACCCTCTGTATTCTGATGTTTTAGGCTATTGCATTCATATCCTACCGGTCATAATTTGTTAGTTTAGCTTTCCACTCCTTATTGCTATTGCTAGAGTTCCAAGGGCAACACAAATGAAAGATAATGAGCATCCCTTGCCTATTTTTTTTCATATTCCCTCTTTCTATTATGGCCTCTGGATAGCTATATGCTTGGGATTTTTGTTGTTTGTTTATTTTCTAAAAACAGGATTAATCCCAAACTTTTTGGTGGGGAGGAGTATAAGTAGTTTACCAACAGGAACATCATCTAGAACTGCATACGATTATTTCCTAAAGTAAATTTATAGTGGTGTGGAAGTGTCACTATAGTTAAGGTTGCGTCATGACATCTGTTTTAAGACATTGTCTTCTAAAATTGACATGCTTAGTCAGTTTTCTTTGTTGTGTCTCGGAAGGGTGCAAGGTAAGGTTAGTGACCCAAATTTGGAGTCATTTGAGCCAGCAGTTCTGGAGATGTAAGCCCCCCAAAATAACCATTTAAAAAAAATTCTAGGTGGGATTTTCACCCCAGAGCTAAAGATCAAACTATTTATGTGATTGGGTCAAAATGGTCTCAATCTGTTGAGTTTTACCCAAGGTAGTAAATGGCACCCACTAAATCTTTGGGGGACCCAAACCGAAAACAGTATTTAAGAAAATGTACATTTTTTACACTATGCATGAACCAATACAAAAAAACTGGAGGAGTGGAAACCCTTTAGCTATTTTATTTGCTTTAAACTTGACTCTTCTAAGTGCTCTAAAATCCAGACAGTTACACAGACCTTGTCTACACTGGCAAGTTTCTGCACAGTAAAGCAGCTTTCTGCACTTTAACTCCCGAGGTGTACACACTGCCAAGCCACTTAGTGTACAGAAGCTGCACAGTTGTAGCGCTCGAAAAAACCCACTCCCAACGAGAGGCATACAGCATTCCGTGGCGGGGCTACAGCGCAGTGGTACCAGTGTAGACACAATGATGATTACAGTGCTGTGATTTGCCTCCGGGAGGTGTCCCACAATGCCTGTTCTCACCTCTCTGGTCATCGGTTTGAACTCTACTGCCCTGACCTCAGGTGATCAACCGTTACCCCCATCCCGTACATTCCTTTGCAAATTTGAAAGTCCCCTTCCTGTTTGCTCAGTGATGCGTGCAGTGGTCTCAGCGCATGTTTCCAGGTGGCCATGCCTGCTCCATGCACCAGGCGATCCCCCGCTTGGAGCATGCTGGACCTCATCAGCCGAGCTGCTGGACCTCATCAGCATTTGGGGAAGGGAGACTGTCCAGTTGTAACAATGCGGTTCTGGCAGGACCGAACTGAGAGTGCCAATTCAGGACCAATTGCTTAAAACAGGGCAGTTACAGCCCAAGGCTGGGGTTTTTCCACCTCCAAGGCAAACCAAACCAGCCAGACAAAGAGGACTTTGGTCTCACCCCACTGGCTAACCACAAGTCACACAAGCAATTCCCTTAGACACTCCAGTTTCCCAGTATCACCACCAGTAGCACTCGTTATGGGGACAAATGGTTATGAAAACCAATACCCCAGTAAAAGAAAAATGGTTCTCCTGATCCCAAAGGATCAAGCCCCAGACCCAGGTCAATATACAGATTAGATCTTACCCATAAATCACGCTGTTGACAATCCTTTAGAATCTAAAATCTAAAGGTTTATTCATAAAAGGAAAAAGATATAGATGAGAGCTAGAATTGGTTAAATGGAATCAATTACATACAGTAATGGCAAAGTTCTTGGGTCAGGCTTGTAGCAGTGATAGAATAAACTGCAGGTTTAAAATCAAGTCTCTGGAGTACATCCACAGCTGAGATGGGTCATTCAGTCCTTTGTGTAGAGCTTCAGTTTGTAGCAAAGTCCCTCCAGAGGTAAGAAGCAGGATTGAAGACAAAATGGAGATGAGGCATCAGCCTTTTATAGTCTTTTCCAGGTGTAAAAACACCTCTTTGTTCTTACTGTGGAAAATTACAGCAAAATGGAGTCTGGAGTCACATGGGCAAGTTCTTGCATACTTTGCTGAGTTACAAGGCGTATTTGCCTTCTCTCCATGGGTCAGTTGTATAGCTGATGGTCCTTAATGGGCCATCAAGCAGGCTAGGCAGAGCTAACACCAACTTGTCTGGGATGTCTCCCAGAAGCATAGCATAAGTTTGAAATACAGACAGTTTAGAGCCAATATTTATAACTTCAACTACAAAATTGATACACGCATATAGACAGCATAATTATAACCAGTAAATCATAAAGTTGTCTTAGACACCTCATTTGACCCCCTTTATACAAGATTTGGTGCCACTACAGGACTTTGGTTTCAACCATGTTCTATATGGTCCCAGATTATATCAATAATGTCACACTAGTCCTAGTTGCACTCCAGCCGTAGGAATTTTGATACCTATGGACAGATTTTACGATGGATGATAGAAAGGGGCCATGACCGGGACACACTGCAGTGCAGGATAAAAGTGAAGTTGCTGCGGAACACCTACCAGAAGGCGCGGAAGGCAAACTGCTGCTCCGGTGCTGCGCCCAAGAGCTGCTGGTTCTACAAAGAGCGGGACACGATACTTGGTGGCGACCCCACCTCCACTGCTAAGGCCCCTCGGGATACTTCGTTGGCTTGCGTGCCAGTCAAGAGTGGACTGAGCCAGGAGGAGGAAATCTTGGATGAAGAGTGGGAGGAGAACCCAGAGGCAGAGGAAGACTCGGAGGTCAGAGATGCATGCAACCAGGAGCTCTTTTCTACCCTGGAGGAGCCTAGGCAGTCACAGCAGTTGGATCTAGGCAAAGCGCAAACAGGAGAGGAGGCCCTTGTAAGAGAATCTGATTTTGGGAATTGCTGAAGCGAGTTGTTGGGGGCTGGAGGGTTGCAGAAAGCAGGCTTGTCTCCCACCGCATGCCTACTCTCAGCAGTGAAACAGGGTGTTGATTGACTCCTTCACTTCATGGGAATCTCCTCTGCAGAGCTGTTTTGTTTCTTGCCCCGTTAACAGTAACTTTCCCGCACCACTGTGCCGACACAGGGTAGGGGACCATTGCTGCACACAGGTGAGCCGCATAGGGGCCAGGACGGAAGTTGTAGACTTGGAGAAGACCCTCCCTTGATTCCCTGCTCACCCTCAGTAGCGAGATATCTTCCATAGTGATCACATCCTGTGGAAAATGTGGGGATTGGAATGAATATCAGGCCCTCCCTAAAGTCTCCCCAAGAGCCACATGTCCAGTGCGGGAAGAGTGATTTACCCTGCCCCTGCGGCTACTCACCATTTTGGGGGTCTTGTGGCTCATTTGTGTTTGCCTGGGGTCAGCCAGTTAATGACAGGTGTGTGAGTACTGGCTGCATTTTAAAACACTGAATCAGTGTTGGCTGTGTTGCAAACAATATTGCTTCTGAAAAATGTTGCATTTAAACTTCACATTGCTTGATGACCTTTGGAGCCGAGCCTCCCTCTTTGTTATTGTTAGCAGGACGGCTGCGCAGAATTAGAAAATGGCCAAGAAGAACTAAAGAGGATTTTCTCCATGAAGTTATGATGCACTCTACCGCCAAGAAACAGGAATTGAAGGAGTGGCAGGACAGCGAGAAGAGGGACTGAAAGGAGAACGCGGCACACTAGAAAGAAGCAACGGAGCAGCTCTTAAACATTATGGAGCTCCAGCTGAGAGAAGGAGGGGTCGAAACAAGCAGCTCCGTGCCCACTCTGCCCTGCAGCTGCTGTTGCAAGACTCTTTCCCATGCACCCCACATACACTGCCAACATACTGTTATCAAACTTCAGGCTCCACTCTACCCACAGCATTCCACTCCTGCCCCGTCACAGTCGAGCACTGTGGTCTCCCACTGCTCTCAACACCCATCCCTCTGCAGTTTGGGCCTGCTGAAGTACAGGATCCTGCTGAAGCATCGTACTCCAAAGGAGAAAGTTGGGTATGATCCCTGGACATACACAAATCTGTAGCCATCCCGGGACCCCTCCTTCTCTTGAGACCTTCCCTTCCCCCATCACCCTCCCTGATGATGAATTTTTTTCATTTGATTCTCTCCTCTGGTTGTTGTCTTTTAATAAAATAATTGTGTAGGTTTGAAAGCAATCTTTATTCTATTAAGTGAAAGCAAGAAGAGCACTGCAAAGCAACATACAATTATGTTAAGCCCCCTTGCATCATGTGCACCAATCATCTACTAGCATTACAAGCACTGCAATCTCGAGCATAGGAACAAATATTACCAGCTTTCAGCTTCAAATTGCTGCCTCAAGGCATCCCTGATCCTTATGGCCCTGCGCTGCGCCCCTCTAATAGTCCTGGTCTCTGGCTGTTCAAACTCAGCCTCCAGGTGCTGAGCCTCTGCGGTCCATCCCTGAGTGAAGCTTTCACCCTTCCCTTCACAAATATTATGGAGTGTACAGCACGCGGCTATCAGCATGGGAATATTGTCATCGGCCATGTTTAGCTTTTCATACAGGCATCGCCAGCAGGCTTTTAAACAGCCAAATGCACACTCAACAGTCATTCTGCACTTGCTCAGCCTGTTGTTGATCCGCTCCCTGCTGCTGTCAAGTTGCTCCGTGTATGGTTTCATAAGCCACAGCATTAAGGGGTAGGTGGGGTCTCCCAGGATCACAATGGGCGTTTTGACTTCCCCTACGGTGATCTTCTGGTCCGGGAAGAAAGTCCCTGCTTACAGCTTCTTGAACAGGCCAGTGTTCCGAAAGATACGTGCGTCATGCACCTTTCTGGACCAGCCTGCGTTAATGTCTGTGAAATGCCCATGGTGATCCACAAGCGCCTGGAGAACCACTGAGATATACCTCTTGTGATTAATGTATTCAGTGGCTAAGTGGTCTGGTGCCAGAATTGGAATGTGAATGCCATCTATTGCCCCTCCGCAGTTAGGGAGGCCCATTTGTGAAAAGCCATCCACAATGTTATGCACATTGCCCAGTGTCTTATTTGTAAAAACTTTTGCCCTCACAGAAGGAGCAGGATATCCACTTGAGGGCTCTCCTAATGGAATCGGCTCTTTGTCCCACACTGGAGTCCTCTATGGCCAACCCCATGCTGAGTGAATCGGTTTCGGTGCGGAGCACGCCATCCGCACCGGACTCGGCCGGCACCGCTCCCCTTCGCTGGTGCCCAGGAAGCGGCAGAAGAAGCTGAGCCCTTCGGCGCTGAAGGACCGAAGGCCTACGGGCAGAGGATTAACGTCAGGCCATGTGCCTGCTTCGGGTCTCCAAGGGGGTACCGCGGCAGTCGGATCCCTAATCCCGGCCAGGGACTTGCCCCCCACCCTGGACAGTGGCAGGAGATCCTAGCCTACAGTAGGGCCTTCAGGGCCCGAAGTGGTTCCAGTGGCTAAAGAGCAAAGCTGACAGGTGCCATGTCAGGGGAGTGACGCAGCCCTGCCCTTGGCACTGAAGAGCAAGTCATAGAATCATAGAATATCAGGGTTGGAAGGGACCTCAGGAGGTCATCTAGTCCAACCCCCTGCTCAAAGCAGGACCAATTCCCAACTAAATCAACCAAATCATCCAAGTCCATCGAGGTGCAGCAGCATAGACTGGTGGAAAACCCTTAGTCACCGGACTGCAGACTCAGGTCTCCTTTGCCGCGACCTCGGTCCCCGATCACCATGCCTCAGCTCACCAGCCAGAAGGCGTAGGTCCCCAATGAGATGGGGATGCCTGATTCGAGGCACCATTCCCTTTACTGCCAGTACCAGCAAACGCCCAACCGTGGGTCGACCAGGCATCAGTCACCCTTGTCCAAGCAGTCCCCTCGACGTCGGTCACCGTTTTGGAGGGACTGTTTGGGAACTCTGTGTCGGTCTCGCTCGCCCCAGTACCAGTCCTCAGACAGGTGGTGTTACTTCCCGTTGCCTCAGTGTTTGCCCACCAGGGTCAGCAGACAGATGGCCCCGCCCTGGTCACTGGAGGGACAGTAGTCCAGATCGGACCAGGACTTCAGCCAGTCACCCACAAGGGTCGACTCACCACTGACACAGGAGTCCAGCGGGGCACCAGTGTTGGTGCCGGTGCAACAAGGACAGTGGCCTCCGCAGTGGCAGTACTGGGGGGTGCCGGTGGTGCTGGTTCAGTATTCCCAACCCTCCCTAGCCGCATTGGACAAGCCGACCGCAGCATCACCAGCACCACCATCAGAGTGCGGTGCGGAGGCCAAGGCAGCGTGCCGAACCCTGGAACCTTGACATCCCACTGGAAGTAGTGCAAGAGAAGTCGCACAGGCTGCTAGGCGTTCTGTTCCATTCCATGCCTGGTAGACATTCCTTGCCTATTAACTAGAGAGCGTTAGAGCCTGAAAAGGTCTTGTGACAGACTCCAGCATCAATATCTACCACTTCCAAGAGGGCAGATAGGTGGTACCAAATTCTGCTCAAGGATTTTGAGTGCTTTTATTTGCATCTGGTACTGGGCTCCCTTGTTCAGGAAAGTTCAGCAGACCCCCCCCCCCAAAAAAAAAAAACAAAACAGTGCCAAAGGAAAAGGACATTAAGAGACTGGATTTTTTTTTCAGAAAAGGCTTCTCTCCCAATCTCCAGATATGTTTGCCAACTACCAGGCATCTCTGGCAAAATACAACTATCTGATCTGATAACATTTTTTGCAGGGGTGAAAGCCCTCGGAACACCCCTGGACAAATTGCCTGTTTATGGAAAGACTCCTGCAGGAGCACAGGGAAAAATTAAAATCTATCATGCTAGAGGGCAGTTGATAGCTAGAAATTCTTTCAGGCTGCTTTCAATGTGTCTGATACAGCTGAAACATGGCCACATTGATGACAATGTGAAGATCCTTCTGGCTCCCATCATCAGGAATACACAGGGAGGATCCAAAAATGATGGAAGATCTTCTGTTCCAGGGCTGTGACCTCTTTTACTCAAAGACTGATGTGGCCTTTCACTCAATAAAGAACTGTAGAGCCACTTTATGTTCTCTAGGCTGGTAAGCTTTGGTCCCAAGGAGAACATAACCCAGACCTCAGACCTCTCAGATAAATAGCGTCCCTCTGCTACATGCTGCATTGGAGCCACCAAGCGAGAACCAGAAGCTCCAATTCAGATGATCCACTTCCCCTCCTCAGCTACAGTGCATTTAGCATACTTCTCTTGGCATGGTTTTCATATCACAGTTGAGAGCCTGGCAGAACCTTTGGGGGAAGCTACCTTTTCCCCCACTTCTTGGCAACTCTTATAGGGTGGCTGCCCCTCACTGGTAGAAAAGGGCTTAAAAGCAGCCCTATGGAGGCTGCGCTGGAGGCAGCCAATTAGAAAGGGGCTGAGAGGAGTAGCCATCATGGTCTGGCAGGCTCTCATAAGAAGGGCTGCAGGGCAGAGAAGAGTTCAGTAGCTGACTGGAGCTCTAGGGGAGAAGACCAGGCTCCTAGCAGAAGGAAGGAGCCCCAGCATCTGGGACAATTCAGTGCTGCAAGCAGGGACTGGGGGAGCTAGAGAGAGCTTCTGGCGGCATGCTAGGGCCTACAGGCTGAGGCCCTGAGACAAGAGTCAAAAAGGGTGCTGGAGCCACATGGGAAGTGCCCCCGGGACAAGGGACTGTAATTACCACTGAGGTAGTGGCTGGACGGAGATTGCAGGGACCCCCCAGAAGGGGAGAACACAGAGTGTGGCACATCTGGAGGGCAGTGTCACTGAAGAGGACACCGCAGTCCTGGGAGTGGTGCGGGTTCTGGAACAAAAATGACAGCGGCAAGGCACCACCAGAGCAGGGCGCCCTGACAAGCAGAGCTAATTCCCAGGACAGCCAGCAGGAGGCCCCAGAGTGGTGAGTTCCACCCTGTCACAGCAACCATCTTTAGTTTTTTTGGGAAGCCTGGTCTAGGATCACCACAGAACAATGGGTCTGAAAAGCTGTTGGCAACTGTACAGTACACAATTCTAGTCCCTTCCTACCCGTAACCCACCTTCCCCATCCCTCTTCAGATATATGTTTCATGAGCTACTGTTGAACCAAGAGTTAGCCTCCTGCATCTCAGTTCAGCAGAGGGGATGCCCTTAGAATTAAGGGACGGGGGTTTTATTCCCATTATTTATTATTCCAAAGAAGAAAGCGGATTTATGTTCCATTCAGGACCTTCAATGTCTCAACAGGTGGATCTGTTGTTTCAAATTCAGGATGATTACTTTGGCCTCTGTAATCCCCTTGTTAGATCCTCAAGACTAGGCATCTTTTGACTTGACCTGGAAGATGCCTCTGTTTATATTCATACATCTGGCTCACAAGAAATAACTTAGATTCTTGATAGGAATATCTCTTTACTAGTACCGGGGTCCTGCCTGTTGGTGTATCCAGTGCACTGAGGATGTTCAGCAAGTGCTTGGCAATTGTAGCAGCTCACTCGTGGAACCAAGGAATCTGGGTTTACCCAAATCTCACTGACTAAAATTAGCTGGGAAAGATTACCCCAGCAGGTGACTAACTTGATTCAAGTAACCTTAAAGCTCCTTTCCATGCTTGGCTTGAAAGTTAACAGCGAAAACTCTATGCTTACTTCAACTCACAACATAGAGTTCATAGGAGCCATGTTAGATTCCAGAGCAGCAAGAGCTTACCTCCGGAGAAAGATTACAAACTATAGTGAACTTCATCAACAAACTTCAGGTTCACTCAAAGACCTTGGTAATAGCCTGCCTGAAACTTCTGGGACACAAGCCCTTGTGTACCTATGTAATGCAACTTAGTTGGTCAGACTGCCTACGTTCCATGAAATGACTGGATCTGCCCAGCAGATAGTGTATGTACATGATGGTTACAGTGCACAAGAAGTCTGTTCTGGACTGGTTAGATGGTCACCAGATCAGTCTGCTGACCAGCATTTTCTGGGCAATCAGAATTTGCTAGTAGATCACCTCAGCAAACAGTGAATTTATTTGTGAAGTTGAAAGGCCATTCTGATATTTTTGAGTTAGGTGAGTAGAGAAGAAAATATGTGCACTGAATTAAAATAAAACCAAAAACGTCTCGCTTCAAGCTTTACTCGTGACTAATTCTTGATGATGAATAAATATGGGTAACTCTGAAAGAAAAATTTAAAAGCAATATATAAACAAATATAAAGCTGCTTCGTATGAACACAGTATAAAATTTCTATTGATATTTAATTGCATAACCTCAAACTCCTCCGTTTCCTCCAACTGAGAATTCTGACCCTTGTTATTTTGAGGCTAATACTTGTGGCCTATCTATGATCTGGAAATTCTCCTACATTGGGCATTGATTTAGAAAAGCACTTCAGCACATGTTTAACTTTGTCTATGATTTTAAGTCCATTGTTTGTAGTCAATAGGATTTAAGCGTATGTTTAAAATTAAGCATGTGTTTAAATATTTTGTTATAGAGATTAACTTAAAAAAGAGTTAAGTACTTTGTTGAATGGGAATCCTGGTCAAGTTATTGCAAACTGAGAGACTGTATGCATCATCTCCACAGCCCTGCTAGCCTTGGGATGAAAAGTAAATCCTACAATGTGCAGGACTCTGGTTTTGATAGATAAATACAGACATGCTTTATGCAGCACTCACCCAAATAGGATATTCATTGTTTTAAATGGATACTCTGAGCTGCTTAGTGGATGTTGTTACAAATAAATATTAATTATATTGTGGTACTGCCTCTTTGGTCAGACAAGAGTGGGGCCTTATTTTGCTGAGCACTAAACAAACACACTGGCATACTTTGTCCCTTCCACAGAGAACTTGCAATCTAATTTGAAACAAGACAAGAGTGACTGTCATAAACAGTAGGAGGGAAGTGTTGGGGGGAGGGGGATGAGCATAACAGTAATGATGATATAAGTTCAGAAGATAAATAAGGTTATTTATTTGTGCACAGCTTGGTTACTCCAAATTGGTTGAAAGGATTTTAAAAATATTTTTCTTTTATAAATATACAAATAACATCAGTTGTCTGCAACTGTTGTTCACCTAGCAATCAACAACTGGCTGATTTTCCTCATAGGCATTGTATCATAAGTGGCTCTCGAAGAGGGATTTGAAACGTGATAAACTCTGAGTTGTACATAAAAGTTTATTAGCAGTTCTGTGGCAATGTTTTTCATAAACTTCCAACTGGAGGGAAGAAATGAAAACATTAAGATAGATTCTGAATTTAAAGGATAAAGTTACTTTATTATGTGCTACACACATAATAAAACCTTTGTTATCCCTTCCTGTTTCCTTTCCCTTTCTCCTATTGCTTTTCATTGTAATTGCAATGAAGGAATTTACTTACTTCTTGTTTTTGTTTGTTGTACTTGTTGCTGCAATATGAGCAAAATTCAATCAAATGTTTTGATCTTTGAAAGAGGTTGACCTAAGCAGTGCAGGACATGGATGATCTCAGCTCTGGATGGAATCCAGTCCTTCTGGCCAATTGTTGTTGACTGTGACATTTGGAGTACCCTGCTCCTCAGAATGTATTTCAGGCAGTGTCAGATGAGATCATATCAGCTGCTTGCATCCACCAAAAAATGACTGTTCAATTAAATAAATCTGTTCCGTTTTATAGGAAATCTATGTACAGTTGTGGCAGAAACAAGGAGATTGCTTTTGTGATGATATATTACTACAACAGCAACTGCAGGGTGGCTATTTAACATGTTTGCAATATGTGATTCAAGTATCTGGTGTTAAAAGAGCTGAATAGCTGACATTTTAAGGAGTATATAAAACCAGAATGAAAATGTGTTATGAATTTCACAATGTGTAGCATAAAGATTTCCCCCCATTGGTTGTCTTTGTAGTCAGAACATGCAATTGTGATGTCAGCTTGTGGTAAGCAATGAAATTGAGATCCATTTTTTTTTTCTTCAGTTAGGATTTGGGAAAAAAAGAACTTGATGAACAAGGCCTTGATTCAGCAAAGCATTTAAGCATTTTTCCCTAGTGCAGAGCCTAAAACATTTAATCAATATTTCAACCATAATTACACTCCTGAATGCCCATCACTCAAATTATGGAAATGAAATAAAGACTTTTTTTTTATATAAAATAGATTTAGTGCAAGCAAACATGGATTGTACTATATAGTATTTACATGTGTGTCATGTATATGTGCAATCTCATCCTCTCTAATACATCGCTGCTCCCACCCTCTCCATTTACAGGCCATTTTACATTGATACATGAGTCACTTCACACTCATGATACTGCAGTACAGTTAAGCACATTCACATGTTTGCCGGATCAGGGCCTAAGATAACAGGCTGCGGCCTGGTTGATTTGAGTCTCTGCATGTTTTCCCGGGAATGCATTTTAATGAATAGCACGAATTCTGAAGAAAAAATAGGAAATTCACAAAATATCTTTATGAACATTCTTTTGGGTAAAATTTTATTGAGTTTATGGTAACTCAAAACATGGTCCCATTTGCATTTAAGTTAATGGGAAGTTTTCTATTGACTTCAATGGAAGCTGGATCATACAGCTCTTAAGAAATTTATCTCAGGACTGTGATGGAGCTCAGAGGGTTTTTAAATCTAAACTTCTGACTTCTGCGAATACGATTCAAAAGCTTGATGCTGCTAATAGTTTTGATCTATTTAAAAGCTCATTTTCTTTAATTCTGCTTAGCATAAAACTTAAATATAGAATGAAAGAATAGAATGTTTTCCTTCTTTTGAATGGAATAATAGTGATATGGATTTTTTTCAATATACATTGTAAATGGTGCCAGGACCAACTTATTTTTTCTTAATGCCCAACAATAAAACAGCAAGTTGTGAATTTGTATCTTATTTTTTCTATATTGGATATATTATATAAGGCTATTAATATTCTGAATGTTACTCTGAAAAATATTTTTTTTAATTTGCCTGTTTCATATGATCTACTTCTATATGTTTCTTTTTTGAGAAATGTCTGTAATGTTTAGTGTATTAATGCAGAACTGTAGGTCTACTACCAGCTAGTGAAGACAGAAACTACTGTATATCCTTCCTTAGTGACTTTTTTCAGCCATTGTTATGCCTGATTAGGAGGGAGAAGTTGGATAAGTCAGTGAGCAAAGAAAAAGGCATTAGGGTTTGGAGTCTTTTATTTATTTATTTATTTATTTTGGACAAAGGATCAGCAGCTCTCGGGGTCATAAACCTAATTGGACTGGTAATTTACCTTTAAAACAATTGGTGCAATGATTGAGTAAGGTGGCTCTTTCTTGAACCTGGTATATTTTCAGAGTGCCTAGTTGGGTTGTATTTTTGTACAGCGTTGAGACCTCTAGAAACTACTACTAATAAAGAGCTGTCTTCACTCTTACAGAATTCATTGTAGGCTGTGAGATTGCAGTCTAGGAGCTTAATCACAATGTGACATGGGATTTTGTTTAACTGAGGATCATTAGCAATACTTCTCAGTCAAGACCTACATTTTTACACCTAGATTTCAAACCTACCAAAAACAAGGGTTTATAACGAACATGATAACCCAACTTCAACTCTGTCCATGTTAGTTGCCGTTGTTATAAGACTTTGCATTGATGTGTTTTTTCTGGTGTTTCCATATAATTGGCTTTTATGTAGAAGTAATCACTGTATGTATCAGCTTACATTTTCTAAACATATTTTTCATCACTAAATATAAACTTTAATTGTATGCTTCTTATTCTACAATATTAATTTAAATAAGAGTGCATTCAGTCTTGCAAATTAAGCTGAAACTAGCTGCCCTTGGTGTGAGATGCACTGCAGTGCTTTTATACATAATTGCCACCTTAAATAAACTCTGTCATGGAAGAATTATATTCTTCAGTGAAAATGATTTCTGTAATTTAAATTGACTCTTTGAAGGGCATTTGTCACCTACTTTCCCATCATTTAAAAAATGCACACACCTGATTGCTTTCTTTGATCCTATTTTCTTTGTGTAAAGACATCCTGTGCCAAGGGGATCATCATACTCAGCTCAAGTCTCTAAGGAGTAAGTGTGGAAAAGAATGATAAAGGGAGAAATGAAAAGCTAAAATGATCTTGGAAAATATGGTGACTAACTTTAATCAAAGATCTGTACACACAGCCCACACATGTTTGTAAGGATATGAATACTTCCTGTCAATTACATTCACTTTGAGGTCACCGAATAAATCCATTTAAACAAGAGAAATGCTAAGCTGCTTAGGCTGCAAGTAGACCTCATAGTCTCAGGGAGACTAATGGAACTCAAACTTTAAAGCTGTCTGTAGGGCTGGACTAGCCAATGATATTGTTGAAACATCACATCTGTTATTTCTTACTTCCCACTTTTCTGGCAATAGCTTGTCTTCATTCTTTCCACTTTAGGCAGCTGCAGGAGCTCAACAGAGCTCAATTCCATCTTCAGATGCACAAAATTAAGCAAAGAATAAAGAAACAAAAGATGTAGTATGGTTGCTACGTATTTGACGACATTGATTTCTAGAGGATAGTATATAGGAGCTGAACTATTTTAACTGTACAGAAGCAGACAGATGTGTTGAGATACTCATCGGGGTATGTGTTTTGAAATATGGCCATCAAAAACAAACTCCAAGATGAAGAGACAGGCCTCCCAATAGTGGATAGACACTAAAAGAATTAGAAGAGCACTCTTCTTGCATTACTGTCTTTGGTCAGGAAACTAAGGTTTCTATAGATAATTTAAGATAAAAACAGTTTCATCTTCTACAGACTCCTGCCTCCTACCCAGAGTGGGGGTACGAGTTACTCAGAGTGATGTGTGAACCTCCAAACATTAATTATAATACTCATTCAAAGTGGCTTTCCATATCTCAGATATAAATGTGCAGTTTGAATAGCTGAAGAAAAATATGGATTCTTATGTAGTTTCTTCAGGGTGTTGTGCCCTATTCCTCAGTGAGCCACCAGAGCACTTTCTTTCCTGGCATCTCTGATCCCCAATATCCCTTCTACTTTTAGCTTATTTGGTTGTAGATTGCTCTCTAAGGCCTTGTCTATACTACACCGTTTTATTGACAATAATCAGCTTTCAAAACAGTGGAAGTGTACACACTGAAATACTCCTCCTGCCGATGTAATTCCCCTGCTATGCCAACATAATAAAACCACCTCAACAAGTGGCATAGAGCTTTTTGTGACGCAGTTAGTGACACAGCATCAGTGTAGACACCTTACTGGGTTATGTTGCCCTAATAGGCCTCCAGGAGGTGTCCTACAATGCCCATCATGACCGTTCTGGTCACCAGTTTTAACTCTTATTAGAGCATAAGCTTTCGTGGACTACAGCCCACTTCTTCGGCTGCATAGTGGAAGTGGGCTGTAGTCCACGAAAGCTTATGCTCTAATAAATTTGTTAGTCTCTAAGTTGCCATAAGTACTCCTGTTCTTTTTGCGGATACGGACTAACACGGCTGCTACTCTGAAACCAGTTTTAACTCTGCTGCCCTGAAGGTACACAGGTATTCACCCCTCCCTTGTTTAAAGGCCTGGGAATTTTTGAAATTCCTCTTCTTGTTTGCTTGGAGTGCACAGTTCACACAGCATTTTCCCAGCTGACCATGCCAGCATTACGCAGCAAGCGCTCTCCCACATAGGGCACACTGGAGCTGTTGGATCTGCTGAGTATATGGGGAGAGGAGGCTGTACAGTCACAGCTTTGCACCAGCCGTAGGAATTTTGATACCTACTGGCTGATTGCTAGTGGTGTGCAGGAGAAGAGGCATGAAAGGCAGCAACGTCGTGATAAAATCAAGGAGCTGTGGTAGCCATATCTACACACACAGTTTCAGGAAGGTAGTTTTGCACATCTGAAAGTTCTGCAATCACTGCTTGTCATCCCACATGTGCATCACAATGCAATCCCACCACTCATGCTCGTTTCCTGAGCCCAGTACCAATGGTCCACTATGGCAAGCTGGTCAGTGAATGCCAGCAGCAATCTTGAATTATTTGTTTCCCTGGCAGACAGCAGGGCATGCATCACCGATTCACTCTGTTTCCCAGCTCATGAAATGCTGCAGGACCAGGTGCATTGTGTTCATAACGCTCATCACCAAAATGGTCAGCAGCTTAGGATCCATGCTGTCGGGCAGAGATGGCTGGTGCGCAGTTTACAAGGGCTATTGAAAAATGGCATGAAATAAAGTAGGAAGCCCATGGAATGATGGCATGGAAAGAACTGCATCACAGAATGGTAAGCACATCCCCATGATGCACCATGATTTGCTCCCAGTGGCAGAGGGTCACAGACGGTGGCGAGTTGCACTGTGGGATAGCTACCCCTGATGCAACACTGTCTCTGTTGATGCAGGAGCAACGACTGTGGGCACGCTCAGCCGACACAAGGAGCTTTGAGTGGACGTGCTCCACCAATGTTATTAAAGAGACTTATGATTGTCGACAAAGCTTGTGTCGACTTAGCTCTATAGTGTTTACCTTTTCTGACTCCATTAAAAATGAAGGAGATAATGGCTGGCCCTCCAAGTGAGCACATTGGTAGCTCTATTAAATTCAATGGTACTGCTTGTATGTTTAAGTACTTCTCTGTACTGGGGCCTAAGGAAACAGGTTAGTTGATAAAACTAACAAAACTAGCAAAAAGTAAAAATGTATTCCTGTTTCGAACAGAACTAGATTAACGTTCATTAGATAATTTTTAGTGCACACCAGCAGGGTCCACACTGGCCAGTTAGTGACATGCTGGTGCGAACCAGAATTTACAACCCCACTGGTGAAGACTAACACACTAAGTAGACAGTTCCTAAAACCCTCTAATTCAACATTTTTTACAGGGTATGTCTCTGTGTTAGTTTCATCAACTATTCTGTTGATAGACAAGCCCATGTAGACAAACTCTTAGTGTCCCAGGCCATTGTGTGAACAAATGTCCTTAATACTTAGCAATTTTGTAGCTCTTTTGGTCTTCCGAATCTTATATATAGATTAACTAATTGATACTCACAACATCTCTGAGGTAGGAAATTATAATCCTTATTTTACTGATTATAAAAAGATGAGGCACTGTGATAATTGACTTGGCCACAGGCACATATGATCCAGTGTCAAGAGTTCATGGCTCCGAGTCCTGTGCTCAGACCACATAACCGCAAATCTGCTTACCATTAATATCTATGAAAGTATGGTGGCCTGTGATTACTGCCAGGGTCAATCTGAAAGAGTGGATGGGTACAAGAGATGAGGGGTTACTTATATTGTAACACCTTGGATCTGTCATTTTAAGATGAATAGAATATAAGGCCAGGAATGATCATAATGATCATCTGGTCTGACCTTCTGTGTAATTCAAGCAATAGGACTTTTGTAAATTAATTCTTGTTTGAACTAGAACATTTCTTCTTTAAAACATCCAATCTTAATTTAAAATTTTCCAGTGATGAAGATTCCACCACAGCCTGTGGTCAGTTGTTCTGATACTTAATTACTCTGACTGTTAAAATTTTGTGTCTTATTTTGAGCTTCAACCTCCTACCATTGGATCGTGTTGTACCTTTCTTTACTAGACTCAAGAGCCCATTGTTAAATATCTGTTCCCCATCTAGACACTTACAGACTGTAATCAAGTCACCCCTTCACCTGCTCAGTTAAGTTTAACAGATGGAGCTCCATGAGACTTTTATTATAAGGCATGTTTTCCAATCTTTTGGCCATTCCTTTTGTTCTTTTCTGAACTCTCTCCAATTTATCAACATCCTCTTGAATTATAGGCATCAGAACTGGACACAGTGTTCCAGCAGTGCCAAATACAGGGATAATATAACCTCCCTATTCCTACTTATGATTTCTCTGTTTATACCGCCAAGGATCACATTAGCCCTTTTGGCCACAGCATTGCACTGGGAGCTCATGCTCAGCTAATTATCCTCCATGAATCTCCAAGTCATTTCCAGAGTCACTGCTTGTCAGTGTATCCTATATTCTTTGCTCCCAGATATATACATTTGCATTTGGCCATATTGAAATGCATATTGTTTGCTAGCGGCCAGCTTACTGAATGATCCACATCACTCTGTATCAGTGACTTGTCCTTTTCATTATTTACCACTCTCCCAATCTTTGTGTTTTCTACAAAATTAATCAGTAATGTTTTTATGTTTTCTTTCGGTCACTGATAAAAATATTAAATGGTGTAGGGCTAAGAACCAGTCCCTGCAGGACTCCAGTAGAAACACTAGATTCCCCATTTAGAACTGCATAAGACCTGTCAGTTAGCCACTGTCTAATCTATTTGATGTACATCATGTTAATTTTGTATCATTCCAGTTTCTTAATCAGAAGTCTAAGTATATTAACACTATTACTTTCATCAACCAAATTTGTAATCTAATAAAAATATCAAGTTATTTTACAGAATCTATTTTCCATAAACCTCTGTTGTTTGGCATTAATTCTCTTACCTTCCTTTAATTCTTTATTAATCAAGTTCTGTATCAGCTGTTTCATTATTTTGTCTTGGGTCAGTGTCAGGTCGATAGGCCTATAATTACCCAGGTCATCCTGTTTACCTTTTTAAAATACTGGCACAGCATTAGCTTTCTTCCAGTCTTCTAGAACTTCCCCAGTGTTCCAAGACTTATTGAAAAACAACATTAACAGCCCAAATAACACATTGGCTAGTTGGATGCAAGTTACCTGGATCTGCTGATTTAAAAATATCTCGCTTTAGTAGCTTCTGTTGGAATGTAAAGTATTTCCTTATCATTATATTGTATGATTTTATCACCTATTTTTCCCAAATGCAGAACAGAAATATTTATTGAAGACTTCTGTCTTGTCTGTATTACTGTTGACAATTCTACCATTTGCATCGGGTAATAGACCAGTCCCATTTTTAGGATTCTTTCTGTTCATAATACCCTTAAAACCCCCTCATTATTGTTCATAACTCTGCTGGGCATAGGTTTCTCTGTGTCCCTTTGCTTCCCTTATCAATTTTCTACAATTCTTAGCTTATGGTTTATGTTCTTTATAATCAGCTTCTCCTTTCTTCCATTTGTTATGTATGTATATATTTACTTTTATACTTACTTTCACTTCACCTATAAGACAGACTGCTTTTTTGCCAGTGAATGTCTTTAAGATCAACTTTCCTCCAGTAACATTTATTCAGTTTCTAATGTTAATTTTCAAAAATGCTTCTGATGTCATGCATGAGTTCCCTAGTGCTCTGCTGATAAATAACATATCAAAATTTTTTAGTTTCATCCTGAACAACTTTCTGGAAGGGGAAAATTCCTCAAGAGTGAAGTGACACTCTTGGGTGTCTTTGTATGTTATAAAAGGTAACCTGTAAAAATACCTCTGGAATTTATAATGGGCATCATTTAAAAATTAACATGTTACTTCCCTGAGAAGTTAAATTTACAGTGTTATTTCTGATTCTATGTATAGGAAATACCACACAAACTCTCTAGTAAAATCAAATATTGCTATTTGGTAATTATTTTTATGTTGTTTTATTTTGTATATCATTTTATGCATATTACAAATACAAGAATGGTCTTGTCCCAATCTGAGCTGTGTGCATTATAATACACATTTGATTGTAAGCACAGTGGGGTTCTGGTCCATGAGCAGGGCTCTTAGAAGCTACTGCAATAGAAATAGTAAATACTAACTACCTTTGAAAAGAGATGTGTCAGCTTATTTACACCTCTGGTGATGCTCGCTGCTGTGTATGTAGTCGTGTATGTAGAAAACAGGAGAAAGAATGTGCACAATAAATACTAAAATATTTAGTATATCATACCAGAGGCTTCAGCTCAGTGTATCTTAGTTCTCTGAGTTACATTTTTCCTGAATCAAATCTAGGTTTAAAAATCCCTGTTCAATGCTTTGTTAGTTTCACAGGTTTAAAGTTGTTTTTGCTTGGAGCATCAACTGTTCCTAGACCTCTCTTTGTCCTCTTATGTTTTGTCTAGCTGGTACAATGTTGCAATTGTACTTTACTAGATAGTTTTAAAATCTATCTCTTAGGGAAGTACTACACGAAGACAAAATATTTTCATAAAGATTCTTTTGTGAGTAAAAATTAATTCACTTGAAAATTTAAAGTGCACTTAAAACTGTTTCTAAAGATTTGAAATCTTTATTCAACTGGGGAAATCCTTCTCTGCAGATAATTTTTATATGTTTAATGGAAAAGTTGATGCTGAGAAGAACAAAAGGAAATTCAATATGTGGGAGGTTGAAAACATCAATTGGAATCCAACTAGTTTTCCAGATCAAGTTAAGCATAATTCTTCCTGGAGATTGGATACAGTTCAGGTCACTTCCTGAGGCTGTCAAAGTCATTATAAATATGTCAGTAAAAGGTTCTTTGGTGCACATATGCCAAGACAGCGTTTTATTTTAATGTAAACATTTACTAAGTCTGCTTCCTTAGCATTCCCACAAGTCCACCCTCTGATGACTGGTTATCAGGTTGCTTTTCTGTGCGTTACTGTGTTTTAATGATGACAGTTTCATCAGACTGCTCTATGCACTCTACCCTCAGGGTATTGGTAGTGTGGCTTATAAATGTATTACTTTTGCAGTGAGATGGAGCACTGCAGTAGTCTATATACAATATATGTAAGTGAATGCAAAAGATGATAGATCAGATGCCATGACCCATGCTGTATGGTGGATAGAGTGTTTGGTAGCAGGAGGGAAATGAAGACATTGTTTCTAGTAAATAACAAGTTGGTATGTGATCTTCCTTTTTATTAAAAGGAATCAATAATAAATATCACTAACGTAAAATGAGAAATCTGTCCTGCCATGATTATATGTTGTTAACTTACGCTAACCTCTTAAGTTGTAATTTTATCAACAAAGGTATTCAGAATTTTCCTTGCACTCAGATCTGGAAACAAGTGTGTAATGGAATCTATGATTTAAAAAAAAAAAAAAAAAGCAGTATAGAAACCTTCCTAATTAGTCTTACCACAAATGTAGGAAGTCCTATGGAAGAAGAGAGTGCAGCAAAGCTTGTAGAGTAACAGAAGAGGTCTAGCAAAGTGGTTTGGAATGCATTTGCTACAGCTGTAACTTTTTAATATTATGGCTGAAATGTTTTCCTTAGTTTCTAACACCTTTTTCTTAATTCATGTAATGACCAGCTCTGCTCTGACTTACACAGGGTATAACTCAGGCTAGAATTTGACCCATAGTCTCCTTGCATACAGATTTTTCACACTTTTCTCCAGAGGCTTTTGCCTTCTTGCAGGAGCATCCATTGTTAGTAGTTTTGTGAAGTGTCAGTAGCTTAAGGTTCAGTAATGCTGAGAGTACCACATCCATTAAATATATTCTAACTGAAATGTAAAAATATAATAAAGATAAAATTTAACGTGAAATATTAAAATAATGTTAAGAATCCCTTCTAATACACCTCTACCCCGATATAACGCGACCCGATATAACACGAATTTGGATATAACGCGGTAAAGCAGGGGGGGAGGGGCGCGCTGCACACTCCGGCGGATCAAAGCAAGTTCGATATAACGCGGTTTCATCTATAACGCGGTAAGATTTTTTGGCTTCCGAGGACAGCGTTCTATCGGGGTAGAGGTGTACAAGTAAGCAGAGAGATAATGCCTTAGTTCTAGCATAGTTACTGTGTTGGTAATCTTAGTACTCTATGAATGAATGCATAACTCATTTTCACTTACTAGAATGTATAACTACAAGTTGAGGAATGTGAGATGATTAATCCTTGAGCTCTAGTGCCTTTTCTAGGTTGGCATGAATAATAATAATTCAATAGCCTGTATAGAATGAATCCCCAGGAACTTTCTCAGTAGTCCAAGTGAGCAAGTCAGTCTTTTCTTCTCATTTTTCTTTTCTTGATGGGCCTGGAGAACCAAAGGGATGCAATACAATCCAACAAGGCATTTTTGGAAAAGAATGAAAGCTGCGAGGAGAAACAAGTAGCAAACATATGGGACCAGTTATAGAGGTGCCAGCATGATGGGAGGAAGGACCCAGTTTGCAGCGCTGATACTGGATGTACCTGTGCAGCTGGGCCCATGCAAGGCCCTCTGCCCCCCAGCCCCCAATTTATGACACTGCTAAAACAAGTTACCCACAGACTAAGTTAAGTAATATGTCCAAAGAATTGGGTCTTGCGCCCCAGGAACCTGTTGTAGTTAAAATAGAAGGGCTAGGGGACAACGGCAAAAGGATTGTTATTGAAATTCATAACCTTTGCATCCAGAAGTTGTAATCCCTTTCTAACGAGCGGGGGCCCCCTATTCTGGATGATTGGAATAGGTTTTCTCACTGCTTCTTGAAAGGAATAGATTTAAAAGATATGATTCATTTAACTATGAAGGATTTGGCTACAGAGGATTTTTGGGGAGCTTGTGGTCATGTGTTATAGGTAAGACTCCATGTTTGTCACGGAAGTCACAGATTCCGTGACTTCTGCAGCGGCTGGTATGTCTGGCCCAGGGCCTGCCTGAGCACCTCGGGCAGCCCCTGGGCCAGGTGCACCGACTGCTGCTGGGGCCATCTCCCCCTTCTCCCTCCATGCCCCTGCCTCCAGCAGCAGGAGTTTGGGTGTGGGGGGACTCTGGGCTGGGGATTGGAGTGCAGGGTGGTGCTTACCTGGAGGGGGGGGGGTCTCCCCTCCCTCAGCTAGTACTCCACGTGCTTCCTCTGCCAGCAGGCACCACCTCCACAGCTCCCATTGGCCACAGTTCCCAGCCAATGGGAACTGCAGAACTGGGGCTTGTGGCAGAGAGGAGGCAGCACGTGGAGCTCAGGAGCCGGGTAGGGAGCCTGCCCCTCTCCTGCGAGTACCTGCGGCGCCCCCCGGGCCGTCCCCCCCAAGCATCCCCTCCCCCAAGTTTTAGTCAGGGGTATATAGTCAAAGTCATGGACAGGTCACAGGCCATAAATTTTTGTTTACTGCCAGTGATTTTTACTAAAAACACCTGTGACTAAAACGTAGCCTTAGTTTTAGGGCATATCACTGATGACTTAACCTCAGGGGCACAGTTGGCAACGAGTATCCTCTATGAACTTATCTAATTGTTTTTTTGAACGCTGTTTTAGTTTTGGCCTTCATAGAATCCCCTGGCAATGAGTTCCACCAGTTGACTGTGTGCTGTGTGAGGAAGTACTTCTTTGTGTTTGTTTTAACCTGCTGCCTATTAATTTCATTGGGTGACCCCTGGATCTTGTCTTATGTGAAGAGGTAAACAATACTTCCGTAGTCACTTTCTCTGCACCAGTTATGATTTTTATAGACCTATATCGCATTCACCCTCTGTCATCTCTTTTCTAAAATCAACAATCCCAGTCTTTTTAATCTCTCTTCAGATAAAAGTTGTTCCATACCCCTAATCAATTTGTTGCCCTTCTCTGTACTTTTTCCAATTCTAATATAAATATGTTTGAGATGGGGCTATCAGAACTGCACTCAGTATTCCAGGTGTGTACATACCGTGGATTTTTATTGAGACATAATGATATTTTCTGTTTTACGAGCTATCTCTTTCCTAGTCATACCTAACATTCTGTTAGTTTTTTTGATTGCTGCTGCACGTTGAGCAGATGTTTTCAAAGAACTATCTATGAAGACTCCAAAATCTCTTTCTTGAGTGGGCCTAATTTAGACCCCATTATTTTGTATGTATAGGTGGGATTATGTTTTCTAATGTTCATTACTTTGCATTTATCAACATTGTATTTCATCTGCTGTTTTGTTGCCCAGTCACCCAGTTTTGTGAGTTCCCTTTATAACTCTTCTCAGTCAGCTTTAGATTTTATGATCTTGAATAATTTTGTGACATCTGCAAATTTTGTCACCTCACTGTTTACCCCTTTTTCCAGTTCATTTATGAATCTATTGAACAGCACAGGTCCCAGGACAGATCCTTGGGGGAACCCACTATTTACCTCTCTCTGCTATGGAAACTGATAATTTATTCCTATCCTTTGCTTCCTATCTTTTAACCAGTTCCTGATATATGAGAGGACCTTCCTTTTTATCCCATGACTGCTTACGAGCCTTTGGTGAGGGACCTTGTCAAAGGCTTTCTTAAAGTCCAAGTAGACTACATCCATTGGATCATCCTAGCCCACAGGCTTCTTGAATCCCTCAAAGAATTCTAATAGATTGAAGACATGATTTACCTTTATTGAAGCCATGTGGACTCTTCCCCAACACATCATGTATATTCTCGTATGTTATAGTCCATCCACTATCTAGTCTTATAAGGCGTTAAAGAGTGATTGATGCAGAACTGAGAGTCAGGAGATCTGGGTTCTATTCCTGTCTCTCTCTGACTTCCATTATGAACTTAGGCAAGTCATTTACCCTCTCTTTTGCTTAGGTTTCCTATCAATAAACATGGCAATGCCTACCTATATTTCAGGAGTATTCAGGTTACATTCATTAATGTTAATACATAATTTTGAACCCCTCGGATGGAAGGTGAAGTAGAAGTGCAAAGTATTTATTATGATTTTGTCTGGTCCTGTCAGGATCTGAAATACGATACATAATGATCTAGTCTGCTGACCGCTATTTTTCCTTCCTATCTTTATTCTATTTTCTGACACACTGCCATCAGTCCTTCATTCACTGTTGTGCCTGATGCAAGTCTCCCATCATTTTTGTTACTGAACAGTTACAGCGTGGCAGGAAGTTGAGTCTTTTGAAGACTTTTGAAGAATCCTGATCTTTTTCTGACTGTTATCCCACCGCTGCCACCAGTTGTCACGGAGTATTGGGGGACTCAGGGCCCTGCACCCCCGGCTTCCTGTGATTCACCATGACTCTCAGCCAGCCAGTAAAGCAGAAGGTTTATTTGGATGACAGGAATACAGTCCAAGACAGGTCTTGCAGGCACAGACAACAGGGACCCCCTCAGTTAGGTCCATCTTGGGGTCCCCGGGCATCCCGGCCCAGCCCCCCTTGGGAGGTCAGAGCCATCTCTGCCCCCCAGCCCTCTCTCCCTGCCTGCTTCCAGCACTCTGCCTTCAGCGACCCCTCCCACAGCCTTTGTTCAGTTTCCCGGGCTAAGGAGTCGCCTCCCCTTCAACCCCTTCCTGGGTTCTCATGTTACACACTCAGGTATGCGCCCTCGGGCAGATCCCATCCTGCAATGCAGACCATCCTAGTCACACTCCCCTGTCAGCATTCACAGACCACAGTGAGAACAGGCCCAGTTCGTCACATCTCTCCCCCCTTCGAGACCGAACTGAGCAGGGTCACTTTAGCCAGTGACCCGGGGAAGTTCGAACCTACCCCCGTTCCCATGGTGTTGTATTTTAGTTTTTGTGGGGCACGTATGGAAAGGATTATGCTAGGCAGAATAAAAATGGAAAAATGTGGAGGAACATAGGATAAAATTTTCAAAAGGTCCCAAATTAGTTAGGCGTCTAAGCCCCATTGACTTTCATGAAATAAAATGAATATCAATAAATTGTATTTGTTTTATTTTTTCTAAACATCATATGCACCTCAGTTTACCTGTTTGATTTAATTCATTCAGTCAGACAGGATAATATCAAAGAAGGCTGTTAGAGGCGAAACAAACAAGGAACCAGCCAATGGGAGTGCAGAGCCAGTGCTTAGGGTGGGGGCAGTATATGGAGCCCCATGGCCCCCACCTAGGAGCCAGACCTACTGGCCACTTCTTGGGCACAGCACGGTGCCAGGACAGGTAGGGACTAGCCTGCCTTAGCACCGCAGCACCACCAACCAGACTTTTAACGTCCCGGTTGACGATGCTGACCGGAGCCACCAGGGTCCCTTTTCAACCGGGTGTTCTGGTTGAAAACCGGACACCTGGTCACCCTACCAGATAGGTGTACATGAGAGGGATTAAAAATAGATCTAAAGCGCAGCTCGCCTGTAAAGGTGAAAGCTATGCAATATATTCTAACTGGCTATGTTGCATAAATTAGTTTCCTTGTGAATAGAATATTTAATCTACTTGTTGTTTTGTTGGACGATTGTTTAAGAATTGAATCCAGACACACCATTTCTGGTTTCCTTGTGGTGTACGTTGATGTACAAAGCCAGTTCTTTTGAATATATCTTTCCATTTCAGAAGGATACAGTAAAATATGAAAAGGTTTTAGAGTCCCTTTTGTGCCAAGATTTCCACTTAGACTTTTAAAAATACAATAATCTGGATATGATGAACTGCTAGTTTCTGTTCTAATATTTAATGTTGATTGTATTAAACATGTTATAGGCCCTAATCCTACAAGCACTTATGCACGTAATTTTATACATATGACTATTGCTGCTGAAATCAGTGGGACTCCCTGAGTGGGTAAAGTTAAGCATGTGGATAAGTGCAGAACTGGGCTGTAGCCAATACAGTCTTTGCAGTGATGCATCAATTTGCTGTACGTTATTCAAGAGTTTCCGTTTTATTGTCTTGACCTGCACCTGCTAATTTAATAAACCTGATAAAATATTTTGAACAAATGAAAAAGTTAAAAAAAAAACCCACTTGCTTTTAGTGTAAAGCTACCTTTTTTGAAAAGTTTTAGTTTGAAACTCAATATTTCCAGCAATTCCAACTTCATTTTTTATAATAATACACAAAGTAACTGAAAAATTGCTAGTCTTTTACTGTGTTATGGACAACACTAGGAAACCATGCTTTTAATTTGAATGAATGATCCAATTTATATATGGAACAGTTGCAGTATTACTGCTGTTACCTTGCTTAGAATTGTTCAGTGTACTGACTAGAAGAGACTAAGCCTTCCAACTTGCTCCAAGTGACAGTTCCGAAGGAGCAGCTGATGAGTAGCACAGGACTCATTCTTATAGCTTCTTCATTTAGGCCTTTTTCTCACAGTTTAATAATTGAATTTAAGAAAGAGTCATTTGCTTCAGATATAATCCATCTGTTCTGTTAACTGCCCAGCTGTGGATATGTAAAATCCCCCTTCCATGTTGCTCCCTGCAATAACAGGTTTAATTGTTACAAGCTCCTAGGAAGGAATCAGATTAGCAGATGTTAAAAGGGGGCATTTTCAGCAGGCCCTTGGTTGTAAACTGGTAAATTGAGAGGATTGTGTATGAGCATGCTGAGACCTGATTGATGGGTGCCTGGCTCTGGGAGTGCTAATGTTTTGGAAATTACATCAGTTTTCTCCCCAGTCAGTTAAGGCCAGGTGAGGATGTTTATATGAACAGCAGCCAGAGTGCAGTCTTACTCCCTGCAGCTGGATGATTGCTAGCCATAGCAAATTAGAGCACACTCTAGTAGCTCCACCCTGGTTATAAGGCTCTGTATTGTAGCAATCCTTCTGAATGAAATTCTGGTAAATTATTTTTCCCTACCAGCTCCTGTGACTATCTCAGGCCAGGTCTACACTATAAACTTACATTGGTATAAATATGTGAAAAACCCACACCCCCCTTCAGGGCCATCCTTCGCAATTTGGGTGCCCTATGCAGCCCTCCAAAGCTCCCCCCTCCAGGGTCTGGGAGGCAGGAGCTGTGGGGGCCACTTTTGGGGGCCCCACAGGCCCAAAGTGGCCCGGGGGATTAGCAGGGGGCCAGGAGCAGCCTGCTCCACTTCCCTTGCCCCAACCCCAGCCGTGTCGCTTGGGGGAGGGGGCTTGGGCGAAGTGATTCCCCCCCTACCACCACTCACCGGCAGTGGCAGGAAGTGGAGCAGCCCGGCCCCAGCACGCTCTACTCTGCCAGCTCCCAGCCGCGGTGCCCTGCTTCCCGCTGTCGGTGACAGCCGGGGATGGTCCTTTCCCCAACCTGAGCAACATGGCTGGGACCGGGCAAGGGAAGCAGAGCAGGCTGGGGCTGTGTCTCTCCACTTTGGCGGGAAGCGGAGCGCCGCGGCTGGGAGCTGGCGGAGTAGAGCAGGCTGGGGCTGCGTCTCTCCACTTTGGCGGGAAGCGGAGCGCTGCGGCTGGGAACTGGCGGAGTAGAGCGGGCTGGGGCCAGGTTGCTCCACTTCCCGCCGCTGCCGGTGAGTGCGGGGTCGCTGGAGGAAGAGGTGGAATGAGGGCGAGGGGAGTTGTCCAGGGCCCCACCTCCCTAGGGACGGCCCTGCCCCTTGCAGGGGGGGCCGGCCGAGGGATAGGGCTGGTCGCCGGGGCTGGTCGCCGTGTATGCAGCACGCAGCTGCCTAGGGCACCATGAAATTTGGGGCAATTTGGTGCCCTAAATTTCATGGTGCCCTACGCAGCTGCATATGCTGCGTATGCCTAAGGACGGCGCTGCCCCCATGAGCAACACAATTATACTTACCTAACCCCTGGTATAGACAGTGCTATGTTGACGGGAGAGCTTCTCCTGCCAACATATCTACCGCCTCTTGTCTTCACTGAAGCGCTACAGAGGCACAGCTGTGCCATTTTAAGCGTAGACTTGCCCTAAATATTTTGTTTAAGTGAGATGTTCTAAAGAAAGTGGAATGTCATAGAAATTAGAGATGGAAGAGACCCATTAGTTCATCCGTTCTGCATCTTGCTAAAGCAAGATTGTTCCCAACAGTATATTTTTGAGAGCGTGGTTCAGCCTGAGAGCAAGTTGTTGGTTTTTTTGTTTGTTTGTTTGTTTTTGAGTGGAGGAGGGGCCCAAACATTTTTCCCCCCTCCTGCTCATCTACTAAATTTAACCAGATCGTGTCCATCAATGTAAGATTGCTATGCACAGCCCTAGCTAGCCCTTGTGATTTTTGGGCAGTCCAGTACAAACTCTTGAAAGCAATTTTGTTTTTAGTGTTTGCTTTTCATAAACATATAAGCAAAAAGTTTCACTGGCAAAAAAGTGCCAGAAAGTAGATTTTAAAGTCTCATGAATAATCATAGACGTTAAATTTTAAATTTACACACTTTTCACCAGAAGCCCTTGTGTGCTGTTCCAGTTAGGTAATAGAAACAATACCATGTGACTTATCTGACTAATCACAATTAAACAGAGTAGTTAGAATTTATTATTCTATGGAATCATTTCAAAACTGAGCAAAAAAGTTAATTTTTTGAATAAATTACTCATTGTGAATTACTCACTTTTTGTTTGATATATGTCACTTTACCTACTGCCATAATACTTATTTCTGGTTAAACATATAAGGGCCATTTTCAAAATTCTAAAATAGTAGCCCTCAAGTTTGCAAACATTGGGTTAAGAAGTGCAGATACCAGGAATAAAACTGGCAGGAACTCTTAAAATCAAAGAGAGGAAGAGACGCAGAAAAGGGGAGAAAGATAGTAAAAACATTGTGTTTAGTGGAGAGGTTGCATATTTGTCAGCTACCAACCCAAGCTAAGACCGGTTTAACAAAGAGTAAATCTCAGCTCCTCTATCATTTTGCAATTGTTCTCCCCTATGTTGTGGTGTGTGTGCGTGTGTGTGTGCACATGGCTACAAGTCTCATACCATCACTCTACATGCTGAGAAGGAATGAAACTCAATCTTTGTGTTTATCCAACAGAAGTTTCTTGGTGGTTTCCTTATTACTAAAAGTATAAGGTCCAATATGTTGTCCTCTTGGCTCTGTGTACATGGTTCTTATTGAAGAATTTCTAGTGAAAATTCTTTTAATCTGTAATTGTGATTGTTCTTGGGGGACCCAGGACTATGGGTCACCTTGTTACCCCATGCCTCCAGTGAGAGTTGGCCTTATCTTGTGGTAGCTCGGTGGCAGTTCCCTAACACCACCAAGCTTTCAGTCACTAAGTCAGTCTCTGTGAGATATGCCAGCCCAAACTGTGTCTTGCAAGTTAACAATAGGTGCACCCTAGTCCCTTATTCCCTTTGAATCAGTAACCTGTGATATCCAGCCCCTGACACTGGCTCGTCACGGAAATTCCAGATCCTCTGTACCTTCTGCACACCAGTTTACCAGTTGTACCTTGAACCTCCGCTCCTGTTAGCCACACAGCGCTTGTGAGCACTTATGATAAAACAAAAGTAGGTTGATTTAAAAAAGAATAAAGGTTCAACTAGGTACTCTTTATTCTCCTTCTGGTGTTCAGACTTTTTAGGGTTCAGGTCTCTGCAACCATGAAGGTTAGAAACGTTTTTTTAAATGAATTTTGGGATTCTCACATGGTTACATGACTCCAGAAATGTGGACTTTTAGAAGAACACCAAGTTATTATAATAAAATTGCAAGAGCTGGCAACCAGCTCCCATTGATGTCAGTTGCAGTTGAAGTTGCATAGTGCTTTGCAGATCATGCTTGTAGAATCACCTGAATATTTTTCACATGCATATCTTTTTTTTTTTTTTTTTTTTGTTTGTTACTCACGTTAATAAAACCAAAGGTACATTCACTGAAAGTGATGCAGTGGAATTTGTACAATGGGACTTTGCTTTGTGTGTCAGGTGATGTTGTAACCATAGATTCTTAAGTAATGGTACCACATCCGTTCCTTCAGAGCAACATTAGTTTGACATCACAGTGTTTGATTAAAAACAAGTTACCAAATAGTGAGGCACAGAAATTTTCATCAATTAGCTTTGTAGATTTAATTCATTGTGAAGTCTTGGAAACTAACGTATTATAAAGACGTGATGTATTTAATGACAAGGTGATCTTTTCAGTGGTTTCCAAAACATCTGTCCTTAAAACTGGGCTGTCAAAAGTTTTACATGTGAGTGTTTCCATTCATGTTCATGAGAAACAAGTGAGTGGGAATAACAGATCAAGAGGAAATGAGTCCACTTTGCACTTGGAGTTACTATGTACATTAATGCCATATTCTGGTTGTGTGTGTCTGTCCAGGGGGGTGTTACACTTCAGTTGCTTAAATACCGACCCAATCACTTATGACATTTTCAGTATGTAGAAAACTACTAGAGTTTGTCTTTTGGCAGATGTTCCAGCCAGGGTGGACTGGTCTGCCCATAATTAGATACTCTTTAAATGCTGGCTATGTTTAAAATTGAAATAATCAGCACAACTGTAGGAATTATTACATGATCCACCAGGATCTGTTGCTTGAAGTCTAGAACAGCTGCATCTTTTTCAAAGGCTTATTCCTACAAGGCTCTGTATAGGTGAAAGAGTGAACAATAAGGGAAAATAGTTTTTGGATGTTAGTAATGTTAGTAAAATAATCCAGGACTTGATCCAAAGCCCACTGAAGATAGGAGAGACGCTCACTGACTTCAGTGGACATTGGATCCGGCCCTGAAAGAGACAAATAACATTGCACCAAATTCCATCCTCAGTGACATGCATTCAACCACCCACTGAATTTGGCATGTAATTTGACAAATCATGCAAAGGGTTGTTAGATCATTATCAAGTAATTTTATTTCTTTGACATCACTATATTTTTGAGATATTTTCTCCCCTGCAGAGTATTTAAAGTCTACAAACCACTGAATTAAAAATAGGCCCAGAGAGAAATGTAATAAATTAGTATCATTAATAGTGACAAATGCTTTAGAAATGCTTAGAGAAAAATATAGCAGAGCTATAAAACAGCAGATAAAAGGTTGCACTTTAGTAGTTGTCCTAATTATTGCTGGAACAAAGGTAGCATTTAAACTGTTGTGAGGTGTTCCAGTCCTTCGACTGCTTCCCGTTTCTAAATCATTTTGGAATTTAAAGCTGTATTTTTATTTTGTTTTGTTCTTTTTATTTGAGAGAGGTAGAAGAAGAGATTGTTCTTGTAAATTTGTTTCCAAAAATCACAAAGGTTTTAAGTTTCTGTCACCTGAGGGTTCAAGAATTACAGATCCTTTTAGAGTGAAACTCAGCCTAAAAAATTATTATAATGGTAATTTTTCTATAGAAGAATACTTTACCAAGTGGTTGTACTGATTTTAATATAACTGTTTTGGTGTCCTACTGTGATACCAGTTAGAAAAAACACTTAACTATCCTTTGGTTAAATGAGACCTCTAGTCTTTGCCCTTCTTTTAATTATTATTGTTCTTATATTACAATGAAGGACCAGATTCAAAGTTCTTCTGTAACTACAGTGGTTCTCAAATTGTAGTATGCAGGCTGGGTTATAGTATCACAATAAGAAGCCATTGTAACTACATGATTAAAATTACAAAAGGTGGTACACCAAGTAATTATGATGTTTAGGTATGGAATTCTAGGCCTTAAAGGTTGAGAACCATTGAATTACTATTATCCGTATCTATTGCAGGATTTTTTCTTTATTTGTTTTGAAGTATGAATTGAATTGAGTTATGCCTGCTTATGCCAATGGTAAATTCATCTCTTAGCTACAGAAGACTTGATCCACTCCACTAGCTGATTGTTCAGCCTTTTCTGGTGTGGATGATGGGCATACAGCATTACGGGAGAAAACAGTGCTGACAAATTAAGTTCTTTGGGCTCTTTAGCGCTTTGGAAATTTTTACACATTGTGTGTTTAACACTCCAGAATACTGAGCAAATGCAACCTCTCAGGGGCTCTGTGAATGTCCTCCTCGGCAGGTGTTCTTAGGCAGCATTTAATGTTGCATGATCTGTTTTTCTTTTGCATATTGTTTCCCGGCTCTTTGAGCTCTGGTCAAGTGAAAAATTCTCTAAGTTAAATCTGGAGTGTCGTCTAGAATCTGCAGTATTGTTTGAAATAGAAATTCTATAGTCACTTTCAGTATGATACTCCTACTCCATATTCTTTAGAGATCCATTTATATACACCTGAGAGTTGCTGACTTCAAAGTGCAGAATTAAGCTTTCTACTTTCAGGACAAAATTTTGACACTTTATCGGTTGACACTTATAAATTACAAAATAGTTAGTTTTAATCCCCACACATTAACTTTAGGTCTGAAAGACAATATTAAACTGCTTCTGTATAAACAGAGCACTAGTTTCTGTGTGTATGAACAGACCACCAACTTTTGTTCTGTGGTGGTCTGGGACTGGAGAGGAGAGGGGGGAGAGGAAGTGAAGCTTGATATATAAGCAGTTAGTTAAGGGAGGTATTCTCTCTAACTGGAGAGTGTTTTTTTTTTATTTTATTTCTTCTTAGGACTAATAATGAAGTCATAGTTCTTAAAAGTCTGTTGCTTCAGGTTACAAATCTACCCATTATTCCACTTCACATTTTAAAAGGTGAGTGTTATCTCATAAAGGGCAGGAAAAAGCACAGAAGGTAACATAAGTATTTAGAGACTTGGAAACCTGAGTTAGTCGAAGTTGGAAACATATATATTATAGTAACAATTCAGGTGTTGGCTAGTTAGGGTGACCAGACAGCAAGTGTGAAAAATCGGGACGGGGGTGGGGAGTAATAGGATCCTATATAAGAAAAAGACCCAAAAATCGGGACTGTCCCTATAAAATCGGGACATCTGGTCACCCTATGGCTAGTGGGAAATCTCTGTGATTTGTTCAGACAGTATATCAGGCCAAAACAATTCATGAACAGATCTTCTATGCAGGGCCGGCTTTAGGAAGTGCGGGGCCCGATTCGAACAGTTTCGACGGGGCCCCGGCAGGGATGACTAAAAAAAAAAACCCACGTAAAAAAACACGTGGGGCTTGTACTCACCGGGCGGCGCTCCTAGTCTTCAGCGGTGGGTCCTTCACTCACTCCGGGTCTTCGGCAGCACTGAAGGACCTGCTGCCGAAGTGCTGCCGAAGACCAGGAGCGCCACCGGGTGAGTAAAAATTAAAAAGCAGCCTCTAGCCAGGGAAGGGATTCTCGGCCACTTCTTTCTCCCCTCACCCCCGGCGGTCCTGCCACTGGGCACGGGGCCCTCTTAGGCGCGGGGCCCGATTCGGGGGAATTGGTGGAATTGGCCTAAAACCGGCCCTGCTTCTATGAAGCTATTGTTTCCTACATGTAAGTCCAAAATAGCTGTTAAAATTTTGTAACTGTTTCAACTTCTCATTTACCAGTTAATGCTGGTTATATAGATTCAACCACAACACACTCCCTGAATGCTTATAACAAACACAAATGCACTGCATGCTGCTGCCAAAATTCACTATAAATTTACATACTGCCCCTCTCCATCATGTTTGCCAGGAAATTGGATCACCTTTATGCATCCTCACTGAAGTTAAGGTTAGGAATGTTTTCTAAATGCAACCGGCTTATTAGACTCAGAAAATACTAATTTGATTAGAAGAAACAAAGGTGGTTTGTTGAATTTTCTGGCAGGAGACAGGCTATTGAAATCTTAGCTGATAGATGCTGTCTGCACTAGGCTTCTTTTAGGCCTGTGGATCTGCAGAAAATCATGATTTAAGAACTTCAGCTTCTGTGGGCACGCACTGTCCCCAGGGTTCCTAGTGCCCTCATCGGCTGAAGCTGCTCCATCATGGCTGTGGGAGTACTTCTCTGTGGGAGTTGGCCAAAAAGTGTTTTGGGTGGCTTTAGCCCGTGAACACCTCAAGCCAAGCCATTTTGTGTCTGCATGCTCAGCCAAGGCCAACATGGATCCTGCCCAGTGGAAGAACTTCTTTGCCTCATGCTCTCAGTCCTATTTCAGGACACAGGTGGAACTGATGGACATTTTGGTAGCAGTTTTTGAATTTCTGAAAGCACCTCTTGGAGGAGGATATGATATGCCAGCTCCAAATCCACTGATGCTGCTTCTTCCTATGGTTGCCGTAGCTGCAGATTCTCCTCGTGTAGGCTGGCATTTCTAGAGCGGGGGCACCAGCACAGACTGGTGGGACCCCATTGTCCTGTGGACCTAGGATGATGAGCAGTGTGTCCGAACTTTCACATGAAGAAACAGATTCCTGGAGGTTTGTGATCAGCTTGTCAAACCTTCCAGCACCGGGACACCCACACAAGCGAGGCCATACTAGTCCAGAACCAAGTTGCTCTGGCCGTCTGGAAGCTGACTACCCCAGACAGCTACAGATACAGTTTAGAGTTGGTAAATCAACTGGGGGGGTTGTTGTGGCAGAGGTTTGTGAAGCTATCAGGACTGCGATGTACCCAAAAATTATGGTAAAAAAAAATGTTCTTGAAATAATTGCTGATTTCCAGAGAATGGGCTTTACAAACCGTGCAGAGGCCATTGATTGGACTCATGCCTATAGCTTGCCCACCACAAGGAGCATATTGGGTACATAAACCACAAAGGGCTACTCAATCATTATGCAGGCCCTGGTCAACTACAGGGACAGATTCGTGGACACTAAAGTGGGGTTCACTGGCAAGGAGCATGATGCCAGGGAGTTGTGGCGATTGGAATTTTACCTTCATGGACAAGCTGGGACATTATTCCCACAGAATGACTTTGTTATAAATGGAGCCACTGTCTCCACTCTTATTCTAGGGGACCCTGCTTACCCTTTGTTGCCATGGCTTATGAAACCATATCCCGATTTCAGAGCACCTGGCAACAGAAGGCTACCATTGTTGGAAACATATTGTATTTTTCTTGCCTGAACTCTGCAGAGCTCTTGTATAAAATATGATCACTGAAATTGAGCACTAAGTACAATCTATTTTTTGTTTTAATTTTTAACAAGGGCAGAGTAACTGAATTTAATCTTCTTGTAATTTATTCTGAAGAATATATTTGAGCAATTTGATAAAATAATCTGGCAGAGTTTCATTCTGTAACAAAATAAGCTTTGAACTTTTGGGTGTATGTGATATACATTTTGGTTCCTTTTTGTGACTAAAGGGTTGAGGCTTTTGGAAAAACAGAGCATCTGCCTTTACTTGAGGACAAGGCAGAAAGAAAATGGCAGGAAAAAGATTTAGTTAGCAAGTTTGTATAGGAGAGAATGAGGAAGAGAAAATACAGCCCATTGGCTTAAAAATCACTGATGGGCAGTGATGTAAAGGGGTGTGCCTCCTTGGCATGACATTGGTGGTTGTAGTGTGGAGCCTTGTGTTATAAGTCTGAGTTGCAGAGGGGTAAAAGTACTAGGGAAAGTTGTTAGGAATCTAGGAATTTCATCTGACTAGATGTCTTACTGAAGGATGAGAAAATGCTACTTATAGTTATGTAATCAAGCAGTCCTTTTATTCTGGTATATAGTCACTGTGCCTGTAAATGACATCCCACTAGAAAGGAATATATGCTGAGGTTTGTATAAGGGTGTAGTGATAAGATAGAAGGAGACAAGCAGAAATCCTGGTGAAAGAAAGAACTCTGCTACATATAGGATTTTGTGTACAATATGTGGCCTCCTGTTCTTCTCATTACAGAGCTTCGGTACTATTTGTTGTTTACAGAAGGTCCTCCTGTACATAAGTTGGATCCTAGAGCTGGTTTAAATGTTTATAATTGAAGAACTTTGTCTCCCCCCAAAAAAGCCTTTTTTTCAAAATGGAAAATTAAATTTTTTTTAATGTTCCATTTTTTTTGTGCGTGTCTTTTTACAAAATTAGAAAATAAAAAATTTAGCTGTTTTTTTTGGGTGGTGGTGGTTGTTTTTCCTTTCTACCCCCCTTTTTCTTTTGCTCCTCCTCTTTAGTAGCAAAATAGAATAAAAGAAAAACTGGGAGGGGAACAAGGGTGGAAGATACAGAAAAGAGGGGAACAAAAATTTTTTAAAAAAATTGAAAAATTAAAATTTTCATATCGGAAAATTTTGCTGCAAATTTTAATGACCAAAATATCATTCCATTATGAAACTAAGGGAACAAAAATGACAGCTTGACAGATATGTGGATGCAGAACTCTTTATGGGGTACCACAGTTATCTGTTATGCTGATGATGAGCATGATAAAGTGAAAAATGGCTTTCTCAAGCCTCATATTTTGGGGTTTGGGCAGACATTTGTTAATGTTATGCTCATCCCGGGGTGACCTTTAGAGTATGATGTATATTATATATGTTCACTGGTACATAAGCAGAATCCCTGGGAGCTTCATACTTTTTAATCCTTTTTTCCTAAGAGGTAATGAATCAGTATCTGATAACAGTCTTGAATCCTGTGCTCACTTATTCTGGGCTATCTGCCTATTTGAAAATATTCAGCTTCTCATCATATTGGTGGCTTTTGCAAGCACACCCATTGTGTTCCTATGTGAATGTGTGTCCTTTAACATGCAAGAAGTTGCAGCCTTAATTCTGAAATTTGAAAACATTGTGGGGTGGAATGAGGTGGTGAATTTGTGGCTGGAGAGCAATGAGAGGTTGAATTAAACAGAACAATCCAAATATTAACTTTTCCTAACCACAAGCTCTATTAGATGTGGAATAATTTCCCTAAGCAAAATGATAAATACCCATTACTTAAGGGTGGGGTTTTCAAAGGATCCTAAATCAACTCCAAATGTGATTTGGGCATCTAAGTCTCTTAGTCTCCTTTGAAAATCTTAGCCTAAACCATTTAAAACTGGATAGGAGAAAAGCATTTATTATGCTGGACAGAGTAATGTAAGAATTAATGAAAGCACTAGTTAGGTTACTAAAAAGGGAAATATAATGGGATGTAATTAAGAAAGGGAACATATTGGCTGAATATCAGGAAAACTTCTAGAAAGTGAGATCTATTAACATATGGAATCTCTTTGGGAGGGGGCTGGAAACCCAATCTCCAGGGACTGTTAAAACTAGAGTAGCCAAACATTATTAAATGTACAGTCAAGAACAGTCCTGCAGTGGCTAGGGAATCTAAATGTCTCTTCAAGCTCCAGATTCTATGATAAATACTTCACTTGGAAAGTGTCTATAAGGGCTTTGATGTAGGGAGGAAGGGAAGCAGATGTAGGTATAATCCTTCTCACTGATTACTGTGTATTTCAGAAAAGCAAAGATTCAAGTGGCTTGGCAGCTGTTTCCAATTAGCTGATGACTTCTTTTGTAATCTGGTGGTGACTCTTTCATCCAGGAAAAGAGGAGTATGGGTTATACTTCTAGCATTCAAAATGTAAATATTTGGGCAGAAGAAAAAATTATTATGCAGAACACCAATGCAGTAAGAGGGTGTAGCATCCAAACACAGAGTTAAGGTAAAGATAATTATCTGTAAAATACTCTGTTTTTAGTAAAGACGGGTCTCACAAAAACAACCATGAACTAGAAAACATGATCTTTTCCAGACCCTTAATATTCTAGTTTTTATTTATAAAATTCTACTCCATCCACTTCCTTGCTTTTGTTGTTTAGATTTAACAGTAATAAAAATACCTTGCTCTTATATATCACTATTGGTAGATCTCAAAAGCACTTCACAGTCTTGAGTGAATTTCTCCTTAGAACACCCTCATGAGGCAAGGAAGTATTATTATCCCCATTTTACAGATCGGGAACTGAGGTACAGAGATGCCAAGGTTACATAGGAAGTCTGGGGCAGAGCAGGATGGAGCACAGAACATTTGTATGTATGTCTACTGGGAACTACCTTAATCTTGAAAACATTTTTCTTTATTCTTCCAGTATCTTCAAAACTGGAGTAATTTGTTGTGTTTACACTAATAATTTGGATGTTAATGCAGTTGGTTAAACTCTTAAAAATGAGGAAAAAGTGACTGGGGAAGGATGGGTCTCATCAACACCCAGGAGAAGAAATTTCCAGCAGTGCTAAGATATTGTAAAAGGTTGGGTTGGCAACTAGCCACAGAAGTTTGACTCAGTGCAAAAGGAGAATGAGCTGATTTTTCACTTAAAACAGCAAGAAAATTAAAAGATTTTACAATATGATACTAAGATGGGGCACCTTTAACATAAGTTTCTCAGAAAAGGCACTCCACAAAAAATATTTTGCATTTGGAGTACTCAGTTTCTTTGTGAAAATGCCCTGTGTGTAAAAAGTCATATTAGTTGAGTATCTGAGAGGCAAAAAGATTAGACTGGCCACTGGAAAAAATTTAAATACATAAGTCTTTTTGATACTACGCAGTTCAGTTATCTTGGCTTGCATAATGCGAAGAGTTACGAATGGTTTCACGCTTTTGTACATTAATGACTTCACCAGTTTCTGGGTTTTTGTGAGTAGCTGCCTTTATTAGGTAGTGGATGTACAGTCTTTTTCTATTTAACATATTTATTAAACTGCCCTCCTACTGGATATTAAATAAGGAATTTAAAGTGTTGACAATCTTCTTAGCACACAATGCAACCTTTAAGACCATAAAGTGAGATAAGGAAATAATTAAATTAATTTATCATTTTTTCTGCCTAAAAGCGAAATCTGACCTTCGAGTGCCATGGCTTTGTGTCAGGAGCTGTGTTTTCATTTGCAAAAAGATAAGGTTTTTAAGAGAGACTTTTCCCTCTCACTACTACTTATGCAATACCAACACCATTCACATATAGAAATTTTATACACCTCTACCCCGATAGAGTGCGACCCGATATAACATGAATTCGGATATAACGTGATAAAGCAGTGGGGAGCCCCGGGCCCTTTAAATCCCCACCAGGGCTCTGGCAGCCGGGCTCAGGCGGTGATTTAAAGGGCCAGAGGCTCCGGCCGCAGCGGCTGGAGCATTGGGCCCTTTAAATCACCACTGGGGAAGCAGGTCCAGTCCGGCACGGCGTATCCCTAAAGGCTCTTAAGCAAAGTAAGCAGTCGTGGGATAAGAGGGAAGGTTCTCTCATGGATTGGTAACTGGTTAAAAGAAGGAAACAAGGAGTAGGAATGAATGGTCAGTTTTCAGAATGGAGAGAGGTAAATAGTGGTGTTCCCCATGGGTCTGTACTGGGACCAGTCCTATTCAACATATTCCTAAATGATCTGGAAAAAGGTGTAAACAGTGAGGTGGGAAAATTTGCAGATGATACAAAACTACTCAAGATAGTTAAGTCCCAGGCAGACTGCGAAGAGCTACAAAAGGATCTCTCAAAACTGGGTGACTGGGCCACAAAATGGCAGATGAAAATCAATGTTGATAAATGCAAAGTAATGCACATTGGAAAACATAATCCCAACTATACGTATAAAATGATGGGGTCTAAACTAAATTAGCTGTTACCACTCTGAAAACATCCACTCAATGTGCAGCGGCAGTCAAAAAAGCAAACCAAATGTTGGGAATCATTAAGAAAGGAATAGATAATAAGACAGAAAATATCATATTGTCTCTATATAAATCCATGGTACACCCACACCTTGAATACTATGTGCAGATGTGGTCACCCCATCTCAAAAAAGATGTATTGGACTTGGAAAAGGCTCAGAAAAGGGCAACAAAAATGATTAGGGGTATGGAACTACTGCCATATGAGGAGAGATTAATAAGACTGGGACTTTTCAGCTTGGAAAAGAGATGACTAAGGGGAGATATGATTGAGGTCTATAAAATCATGACTGGTGTGGAGAAAGTAAATAAGGAAGTGTTATTTACTCCTCCTTATAACACAAGAACTAGGGGCCACCAAATGAAATTAATAGGCAACAGGTTTAAAACAAACAAAAGGAAGTATTTTTTCACACAACATACTGTCAACCTGTGGAACTTCTTGCCAGAGGATGCTGTGAAGGCCAAGACTATATCAGGGTTCAAAAAAGAACTAGATAATTTCATGGAGGATAGGTCTATCAATGGTTATTAGCCAGGATGGGCAGGGATGGTGTCCCTAGCCTCTGTTTGCCAGAAGCTGGGAATGAGCAACCAGGGGATGGATCACTTGTTGATTACCTGTTCTGTTCATTCCCTCTGGGGCACCTGGCATTGACCACTATCGGAAGACAGGATACTGGGCTGGATGGACCTTTGGTCTGACCCAGTATGGCCGTTCTTATGTTCACATAATCAGAAATGTTGTAAACAAATAACTCAAGAATTCCTGGATGAGCGAGGATGAAACATGGTTTGTTTTGGAGATTGCATTGAGATATTGGGTACAAGCTTTGTTTGATATGTGGACTAGTAGTTTCTGAGATAGCAGCATTCTGTTTTTTCCACATCTGTGCTGTACAGTTAGCTTTTGTTTACATTTCACAATGCAAAACTTATAATGTTCCAGATTGAGAATGAGTCCAATTCCAGCTTTATAATTGGTCTGCTGTTCAAAATGCAGAAAGTTTAGAAAGCAGTGAAGCTTAACTTGCAAGGACTTAGCAAGAAAGGCAAACTCTATAAACGCTTTTAGGAAGTCCAGTAACAAGATCCTTTTTCTCCTGCTGTCATCCCCAAAAGGCCTCATTGCCTATAGCAGTGGTCCCCAAAGCGTGGGCATTCAGGGGGGTGCACGCAGGACCTAGGCCAGCCCTATGAGAGCATCATCCATCCCCGCTTTTCCCACAGACTAGCTCCACACTCAGCTCCGTTCTTCCCCCTCCTCGGCCCCCAGACCAGCTCCGGCCCCAGCTACAGCTCCATTCCACCCCTAGACCAGCTCCGGCCCCAATCACAGCCCAGCTCTGACCTCAGTTGCCCCTCCACTCTGCCCCCTGCTCCGCCCCCAGACCAGCTCTGCTCTCCTTCCCACTCCACCCCCAGACCAGCTCTGCCTCTAGCCCCAGCTCCTCCCTCATCCTCAGTTCCAGCTCTACCTTCAGTGCAAGCTCCTCTGCTGAGGAAGCCTTGGCTGTGCAGTAATGGAGGGGGCATGGACAGATTCCATTACTGGCAAGGGTGTGGGGGTGCAACAGGAAAAGTTGGGCACCAGTGGTCTAGAAGAATGAGGAGAGGGCTTTTAAGCAGAAGATCCTAAATTATGTTCCCACTTCTTCCACTGTTGCCCTAACACTCAACACACTAGCCCATATACCGCTTTACAGACATTACTTGTCACTATATCTGACAAGGAGGCAACTATCTGTGTCCCTCTTTCCTATGTGGGGTGATGTCATAGGGCCAGTGACCTTTCAGAAAGGATCAGAGTCTTTCTGTTCCATGATGACCCCATGGGGAATACCTGGGAGAAATCAGGTACTGTACTCCAAGTGGTGCACTTAATTAGAAGTGGAGCAGCTAAGTTAGAGACGGCTAGAACAGTATAAAGAGGAAGTTACCCAGGGGAGTGGGGAGACTCTCTCTAAAGAAGCTTTGCAGCTAGAAGAACCAATAGGAGATGGAATGGGTCTCTGTGGGTCAATGAGGGCTTAGAGTTGACAATAGAAGTCCCAAGAGAACTATCAGAGTCCATGGGGAAGGGAGACAGTGGGGAGCTCCTTTTACTAAGCTCCAGGAAGAGAGCTGGTGTCTGTCTGCCTCTAGACCAGAGTCATAGCTTCTAAGGCCAAAAGGGACAATTGTGATCATCTACTCTGACTTCCTGTATAGCACAGGCCATAGAACTCCATCAAAATAATTCCTAGAGCATATCTTGATTTAAAAATTGTCAGTGATGGAGAATCCACCCTGATCCTTGGTAAGTTGTTCCAATGGTTAATTACTCTCATTGTTAAAAATGTCTTCCTTATTTCCCATCTGAATTTGTCTACCTTAAACTTCCAGCAGTTGGATCATGTTATACCATTCTTTGCCAGATTGAAGAGCCCACTATTAAATATTTGTTCCCCATGTAGGTATTTACAGACTGTACTCAAGTCCCCCCTTAATCTTCTCTTAGTTAAACTAAATAGATTGAGCTCCTATAAGGCATATTTTCTTTTAATCATTCTCATGGCTCTTGCAGCTATTGTAGGCTGGAAGAACCAACAGGAGGTGGAATATGTATTTTAGCCAGCTAGGCAGTTTTAGATTCGTTTAGCACTCTTGGTTTTAAATAAATTTGCCTCTTTGTTTCTGACTTTAAGACATTTTTGTCCAGATGTTGTATTTATTCCATAATAAAGAAAAGATTTAGAATGAGTGAAGGTTGAAAAGTAATTGCAAAATTGATTTTGGAGAATTTACCTAGAGTTTAATGAGAAACAATTTAAATGGATGTTATAAATTATTTAATTTTAAGACTCGCATACAGAGGCAAAAAGAAATGTTTAGTTATAGAGATTAGTGATTAGTGTCAAATTAATCCTTTTCTTCTGGGAACTGTCAGTGTTGCAAACATTTGGGCATTTTAGTCATATTTAACTGTTACCTAAATCCTTTCATCTGTCTCTTTTGAGTGGTATCTTCCAGGTCTGTTATCTGATAACCAAAATACTTTAATCAGAATCAGCTCCTACAAAATACTTTAATCAGCATCAGCCTAGAGAAGAGGCTATTTTTAAATACCAATTTCCTAATCTCCCTACTATTCTATTTACTGTAAATTTAGACTACATACCTTTAAGGAAGCAGCAGTTAGTAGAAAAAGGAAAATAGCTCATCTTTTCATATGATGTAAACTTGAAGCACTTTTATTAAATAGTAAAAATTACAATGAAATTCTAAATTGCTGACTTCTAAATATGTATTTTGCTTTGTTTTTTAAACTATAATGTGTCATGTATTATAGCCTAGGATTGACATAGTGAATTCAACTGTCTATGATAAAGGCATTGTTTCTATTATATAATACTATAGATGTGCATGGCATTTTGCACACCAGAAGAAGATGGAGTCTCTGCCCTGATCTATTGAGTCCTGTAAAGATATCCAAGCAGACCCTCTTGCCATCATGGAGTCAAAAAACTACTTGCTTACAAAGTCAGACCTAAAAATACAAAAGTATCACAGGATACTATTACTGAAATATTGCTTACTTTCTCATTTTGTCTGTATGAAATTTCAGTTTGTACTGACTTTGCTAGTGCTTTTTATGTAGCCTGTTGTAAAACTAAGCAAATATATAGATCATTGATGTACCCCCTGGAAGACTTCTGTGTACCCCCAGATATACATGTACCATTGGTTGAGAACCACTGCTCTAGACACTAGACTGCCGTCTCTCTGGCCAGCTAACCTTGGCCAAGACTGCATCCTGTCACTTAAAATAGAAACACCTCATCACAAGGTACGTCTGATGCTGTAGCATATTTGTGGTTAAATAAAATAAAAACCTCTGAGACATTTTGAACTTAGTGCAGCTTTTGGGGAATATTCCCTTACTTTTTGAATGCTTTTATTTTATTTTGAGGCATTTTTTATAACACAGAAATTGAAGGAGGGAAATAAATGTAGGAAAATAACAGTAAATGTTCTTCTGAACTGTGTGTGGTACTCTCCAGTGTAGTGAATACAGTTAAAATTGTAATAAGTATTGGAGAGACACACTTGTACAGATATTGGATTTTTTTTTTCATTTTCATATATATATATATATAATGTGGATGTCACAGTAGTAAGAGTTAATGTGACAGGGCTGCAAAACCAGAGCAACAAAAATAATTGTGAAGACTAAGTGAAACTTTACTTCATTTAAGACCAATACAAAATGGGTATAATATACACAATAGGCTGCAGTCCTTTGTAGGGAAAAATTTGCACACAAGTCTACATTATAGAGGGATATTTCAGTCATTTTAGTGCTATTCAAGTGAAAAGTTAAATGATTTAAATGACACTTGAGTTCCTAATCCTGTGAGTGATATTTCACTTTTCAGTAGCCCTGTCAGTCTTTAGTATAAATCCTTATTTCCAGGCGTTAGAACCAGCTGACCCTGTGATAAAGTTAAAGGGATTTGGGTTAAATACTACTTTTGAATGGAGATACTAGATTAGCTTTAGATAAGCCAAAAATTTTCATTTCTAAGGTTTTGACTTGACATAAGTGTATAATAAATATCCTTCAACTCATGATGCTAAGACAGTTATCTCACACTAAGCATCTAAATATTGTATGTGCATATGTACCACACACACACACACATGTATAATGTGCTTGTCTATTTTATATACATATCATGCACAAAAAAATTAAGATTGCAAAATCAAGCACTCAAAAATTAGGAAGTGCCAGAATTAAGGATTAATGGTGCATGGATTCACCTTTGTTTTTCATCATGTTCTTAAACTAGACATTAAGAATGTTGAATGTATTGAAGAGTGTGACATTGGATGATCAGGGATAAGGTCCTTAGATTATGCAGGTGACATTGTGCAACTGGCAGACATATTTGAATTAATTATAATATTCTTCACTACCTTAGAAAATTTGTGTAGTTGACTTGCACTTACAATAAATGCCAAGAAGATGAAGTGGAAAAGGGACAATAGATAAAGTGTTTAAATGTAGCAGTGGTAAAGTTGAAGACAAGTAGAATCTTGTGTGTACATCGGAAGCTTGATCAGTGCTGACAGTTCCATCAAGGATGAGGTTAACAGGAGATGTGCCTTAGCCGTAAGTGCTGGATCGAAATTGATGAAATTATGGACTGATAAAACATTGTTTGTACAAAATGAAAATGTATCAAACCAGTGTACTAACAGTATTTCTCTGTGGTGTGGAAGCACTGCCTTAAATCAGACAGATATCAGATAACTGGAGGCAGAAAAGATGAGAGTTGTTCAAAAGATGGCAGGTGTAAAGTGGAATGATTTTAACACAAATGAAGGCGTTAAGAGAGCAGGATATGAAATCAGCGTATGGGATTGGCTGCAATTAAAATTACGATGGTGTGGACGCTGTAGCGGACAAACAGATGATAAGATGCCAAAACAAATAACACAAACATGTCCAAACTCAGTCCAGCCTAGAGGCTGATGACTGACTGGATGGTGAGACGTACACAGGGACATGACCAGGCTCAGTTTAATGAAGGCACAAGCTGTGGACAAGAAAGAATGGCAACGCTGTACTGTTCCTCGAGTCTGGAAATATGCTCTGAGATGAAAAGAGGAAGAATTAAGGATGCCTGTGCAAATTTAATTTGGCCCACTTGTGCATATGCATTTTGATGCAGTCTTTAATCACATGATCAGATACTATTTTTTTCTACTCTACCCCGGCCTCATTTATTGCATGGGATAGATAGTACTCAATTAGTAAGCAGCTATTCAGTATTTTGTTTTATCGTCATTGAACAATGTGTGGTCCTAGGCCTTATTTATTGCAAACTATTGAAACTTTGTTCTGAATACAGTATTCTTAATTTCCTCATCGGCTTTTCTATGGTGCTTATCACAATACTATCCGAATGCTTCTCGCAAATTAATTAATTTTCACAACATCACTGTGAACTGAGGGGGTGATATTATCCTCATTTTACAGGTGGAAAGCTGAGGCACAGAGATTAAGGTAAAAAATGTCCACTAATTTGGGGTGCCCAGTTTGAAATTCCTAGGATCTGATTTTTCAGAATATTTAGCATTACATAACACTTTATATATTCAAGCACTGCTCCCATTGACTTTGGTTGCATCTGTGAATACTGAGCACTTGTGCAAATCAGATCCTGTGGTCTCAAGTTGGGCACCCAGAAAATGAGGAGCACACAATCACTAATCACATGTGAAAAGTTTGGCTTATAAGATTTGCTTAGTATTATGTAGGAACTCTGTGCCAGAAACAGGGCTAGAATTCAGTTCTCCAGGGCAGTATTCAGCTGGCTTATCCATGAGACTATCCTATCTCTTCCTGAATCCCTGCCTTATTCACTACACACCTTCCAATTTCTGCAACAAATGAGACTGGAGTACATCAGACAACAGCTTCTGGAGAGCAGGTGCATCCTGTGGACTGAATGAGGCAGATGTCAAATAGTTATATGATCATCATGTAATTAAAGACTGTATCATAATGCATACTCATAAGGGGAATTGAATTAAGGTTGCTCAGACAACCTTAATTCTGGCATTTCTTGTCTTTTGAGTGCTTGACTTTGCAACCCAGTCATAGTTTCTCCCTTCCTCCTCCTCTAATTGCAGTCTCACCGGTCTCCTCATTCCTATCTACTCCTTTCTTTCCCTCCCTTCCCCACTGGACTGGCTTTTGTCCCCTCTGCATTTGAATCACACATCTTCCTCTTCCACACTGCCTGAGGTTGAGGGAAGGAAGGTAGAGGGAGAGCAAAGGAGAGACTGGCTCCCTGCTATAGGTTCCAGTCCCCAGCCTTACCCCTAAAGCAGCAGGAGCAGCAATTACAGGAAAAGTTTGCTTTGCTCCATATCCCTCCTAGGCTGGCACATGATCACTTGCTCTGTTGGGATAGCACATGTGTTGTCTGTTCACTATTATGAGCTGAGATGTGTTGGTGCATGTTCAGTGAGGGTGGAATTGTCAGAGATTTTAGCTGCTAAATTCTACGATTTTTTTCTAGAGTCTTATAACATGGGCAAATTTGGGCAGATTTTTATAGGAACATCAAAAGTCAAATCCCTGACACAAAGACCACCCTCCTGTCAAATTTCAAGTGCTTGCTCCAAAGTGTGGGTGTGTTAGAGCTTTTCTGAAAAAAGATTTCTTTTAACATTGCAAAATAATATATTTTCCTTTAGCCTTGTTCTCGGAAATAGTTCAGCTGTTTTGGCTGAAATAAAAGTCTGAGGCAGACACTTGGCATGGAAAATTTCAGCCCAAGGTGGTTAGTTAGCAACTGAAAATATGGTCTGACATGGGAAGTTTCAGGATACATCAATAATAGGCATTGCTACCAGCCCCAACTATAATGCAGTATACTTTGAGGTGGACGCAAGGCAGTACATGCTGCAGCTGAAGGCTGAATTCCAGCTTCCATTCTCTCTCCTTCCAAACTCATAATTTTCTCAAACAAATTCATATGGTGATGACAGGTCATAACTTGGTCATAGCACAAAGTTGATTTTTTTTGTTAATTTATGTATTGCATTGTTTGTTATTGGAGAGTGAAAAGGTGCACTGTCATTAGAAATTCTGTGCCAAGATAACTAAAACCCTGAAACAGTACTTCTGGACCATTCTGGGAATGACTTCCTGAGCTGAGGGTAACTGGGAAAAGCCCAAGGCTTCTTGTTTGCCTTGAGGTAACCAGTTACCATTGAAGCCATGAGAAGGCACTTTCTGCAGACACACAAGCTGCCCTGATCATATTATTTTAGTTTGTTTTGTTTTGTAGTTTAGAGAATGTTAGACTACATGAAGGGAATGTGGTTAGAAACTTGACTGGTTTGTTATGTTGATTCCACCAGAGAAAAAGCTCTTTAAATAATCGTGTAGCTCCTCCTGATTTTCAGTCCAGCTACATCAACTCTAGCAGAGCCACAACTTATTTTGTAGATCTCATTGAGACTTAAAATTGAGCTCACTTTCCTACGAAGCTCTTATGTGCTCCTTTGCTGCAATCTTTGCCATTTAAAGGAATCTACCATGTTAATTAAAGACAACCTTTGTCAACAATGAGTCAATTTCCTAGTGGATATGGGGCTGGAGGGACTATTACAATAGAGCATATTGTTCTTCTAACTGTTCATAACTCTTCCATTTATAATTGTTTCCATCTTGAGGGAATCTGCTGAACTATCCTTTATTTTGTCTTAGTCTATTTCTTTAATATTGTCTGAGTCGTATCTTGGAGATAGTTCTAAAGAGAACTCTAAAAAATCTTTGACTGCATCATCTTTAAAGGTATATACTTTAGATATCAGATTTCAGAGAGGGGATATTTAAAGGGCACAGCACACTAATTGACATTGCTCCACTAGGATAAAGCCAAAAGGTAATCTGTCACATTTAGGGAAATCATTGTCTCAGTTCAAGGTACCCAGACGTCTCATCTGCTAACCTTGTAGCCTCTGTGCACAGGTCTGGGAAAATCAGAAATCTTGTGGGAGCCTGTCTTGAATAATTTGAGACTAAAAAAGCAAAAACAATCATCCAAATTTTTAGAATGTTTTAGTCTCTGAACTTTTTGAGACCGATCCCTCACACGAGGTAGATTGTACTGCATAAAAAGTCAGTCAGTTTGTTAGAAATTGTGTTTCAACATTATCTGCTTTTTTTTCCATATTGTCATGAAAAGAAGCTGTTTCCCACAATTTTCATTATACATATGTGCACTTGTAATGTATGAATTTTTAAAAGGCCACTCATCATTTTAAGAGTTTTTTCAGATGATTGCTATCAGAGTCGAGCTTCCTGAATACCAGACAAACTGAGTGAAAACATAGTAACTGAGTCAGTTTGTTGTTTCGTTTCCAAGACACATTTGTAGATGCATATTAATCCTCAGAAGAAGCCTGTATTCCTGCGAAAGGAATGATTTACTCAGATCAAATAATGAGGTAATCTTTATGGGAATGATGACTTGACAAAATTTTGGCTTTGAGGTTAGAATTTTTTTTTTTTAATTGTACTAGGCATTTCTAAAACAACTATGAAATCTTTCTGTTCAAGAAAAAAAACTACACAGATAAAAGATTTATAGTTAAAAATACCAGATTTCTAAGTTTCCACGTTAATTTCTTATGAGAGAACTAGTCATAGGAATTTAGGCCTTGGTCCTGTAATTAGAGCCATGTTGGTACAGGGTACATGTAGATCAAGTTGAAAGATCATGGTCAAAGTTTGTAGTAGGTTTGCAGCTTAAAACTCAATTTTATTTTGCAAGAATCTTACTGTGAGTTAAATTGTTTAACTGTCAGTGGAAGTTACAATAGAACATAACAGTGCTTTTTTAAAAAAAGCGATTGTTGCTTGGATTTGATGTTTTTCTTTCTGAAATAATAAAGGATTTCTTCTTTATTTTCTCTCTCTCGTTCTTTCCTGCATTTTTGTGACAGCATGCATAACAGTTTATCAGAATCAGAATATCACTAGCTTCCAAAGGTGCACTGTGTGTGAGTATGACTTTGTCCTAACGGGATTAAATTAAATGCATGTGTAGCTGCATTGTCTGCCATTTAAGGTTGGTGTATGTTAAAGATTTATTTTCCTAAGTAAAACATAAATAGTTGTTTGTAAATAAATGTTTCAGTGCATGTTAGTTTATACAATGAAATAAGTACATGGTACATTTTTAAATGAGCATAGAAACTTCTTAGGGAATAGTACAATAGTTACTTGAGCATTATGAGATTCCTTGTGTTCAGTCCTAATGCAAATATATGACTTAAGTCTTCAGAGGGAAAACCCTTCCTTTTGTTTCTTTACTAATTGTTTCCGTCCCTTATTGGTCTTACAAAGATGGTTGTTCTATTCAGTGATTAATTACAAGTTAAGTGCAGTAGAATACCTATGAATCCAGTTTACTATTTGACTTTTTTCTTTGCTGACTCAAAGTGAGAGAAAGAGAGGATCTGAAAAAAGTCCTCATGTTTTGCAATATCCTGCTACTACAGTATGTAATTACTTTTTAGCTGTTTCAAAACCAAACTTGGGATGCTCTTAACTTTTAAATAATAAATAACAGTTTACGTTCATACTTTTCATTAAGCTGTGACTTTGTAGCATTACATAAATGCTGTGTGAATCATAGAATGAGTACATAAACTCTGTAATAATTATAAAATGAGTATGTTGGGCCTTAAATTCTACTCTCTGTGTGTATGGGAGATTATATAGTCTATAATTTGAAATACAATACTCTTAAGAAACTGGATAGTTCAGATGACTGATAATGGGATATAGAAATTTTCACCACCAAGCTTAAAGTTTTAATACAACCCTGCTGCCGGCCCATGGTTCCGTCCGCCGGCCCCGCTCAGCCTGCTGGCGGCCCGTGGTTCCGTCCATCCAGGCAGGCAGCGGGCTGAGCGGGTCTGGTGGCCGGGACCCCGGCTGGCAGCAGAGTGCCACTAAAAATCAGCTTGCATGCCGCCTTTGGCACGCGTGCCGCACAGGGCCAGCGCAACCGCCTAGGGCGCTACACTTTGGGGGGCGGCGACCACGGTGGTATTTCGGCGGCGGGGCCTTCCGCTGCCTCTGGGGGGGCAGCATTTCGGGTCGGGACCTTCCGCCACCTAGGGCGGCAGAAAAGCTGGCGGCACTTCTGGTGCCACGTTACCGACCCCTGGTCTAAGGGCTGCTCAGAGGCTGTATGAAATAAGTTATGTCTCAAAATAGTTCCTTTTAAGTAAGCGTCTACATTACATAAACCACCAATCTACTGTTGCCACTGATAGGCACTCTATCTTACTAGCAGTCAGACTTAAAACAGCAATTGAAAGAGCGTAGAGGATAAACCATCCTTTTACCCCCAAGAGATAGTTATTGTGGCTGTTTATTTATATTTAAAAAAATAGTTGCAAAGCTGGGGCTTATTCTGTCATTCTAGAGCAACACAAAATGAAATTCAGGTTTGATTTCTAGAGTCTCTTGCTTTCCACTGTGGTGGTGGTGTTTTTTGTTGTTGCTTTTAACTGCTTTTAAAGAAACTTTTAGGTTGCCTTATAATTTGGTCCTGTGTTGAGATTAGACTGACTGACTAGCCTGTGATTTCTGTAACCTTCCCTTTTTCACCTCTCCTGAATTTCTTTTATAGAGGGACCTATGTCTGCTGTGCTTTTATCACATCCTACTGTATGACCTTCTAGACATGATGTGCTTCCTAGCCCCATATCACCTCTACACAGCAGACTGAAACAACTATCTTCATTCCCAAAGCTTCCAATACTGAAATGAAATGTCCATGCATTGCTGTCCCTATGAGCTCATCCAAAATTTAGAGAATTCTAATCAGTTCACAGTCATTTGCAATCACTTGTAATTTAAAAGTTGTCAACCATTTCCTCCCTATTGATGTATGTATACCAGTTCTAAAATAGCGTTTGCTTCTCCTACATCAACTTTTTTTTTTTAAAGTGCTTTTCTGGGCTACTTCTCTTAACAAATATTTCTGGGGGTAAAACCCCTCTATAATTATTACTGCCTGTAGTTTTGACATTTTTTTGATATTTGCTCAGGAGTATTTTTTCTCTTATATCTTGATTCAGTGGCATAGAGTACAATATATGATTTCCCCACTTCTATTCCTTGCTTCTTGTATAGTCAGATAAAAAGCACTGTCCAGATTCAGTACCTGGATTCCACTGATTGTGAGCTCTGTGTGTGGGAAAGCCCACATAGAATGGAGGTGGAGTGCAGCAAAGTTTGCAGAGCAATCATAGGCACCGGTGCGATGGGGTAATTTGTTGTGGCCAATCTCCATCAGCAAGGCTCACTAGGAATCCTGTCTGGAGTTTAATGCTGCCCTCCTGTGATGGACAGTGGTGGAAGTGCTGTCACCTGATACTCCAGAGGATGAATCCATCTCCACTCATATACAGTTGGCACAGCAAGTGCATGGATAAAAATTGCACCCCCCTGCACCTTCTGGAGTGTATCAAGCCCTTTCATTTCTGCTGGTTCTTTCCACCCTCCTTAAACTTTATTTAAATAACATTAGGCAGCAGCTGATCTTTTCTCATATCTCCTGCTTTTTACAGGTTCTTATAACCTTCTGTGTTAGCAATCCAATTGTGTCCTTTGTTCCATAATGTCTGCCTAACAACAGGTCATTCCTATCTCCCTTTCTTGTGAAATTTTTTATATCTACTTTTGTATAAAGACATGGACATTTTACTGATCTTTCCTTCCTTACCATCCTCACAACTACATCAGATTTATTTTTAGTATTCTCCCTTATCTTTTCTTTGCACTCACTAGTGGTTTAATTGCTTTTTGCTCATTGTTTCTTTTTATGGCTTCCTGTGAAAGTCTCTTTAATAATTAATTTAACAAAAAAAAGTTTGAAAATAAGAAAAACTTTTTATTAGGTATAATCAAGACCAACATTTCTGTATAAAATTTCAAACTTGTAAATATGCTTGTCCTGTTTTATTTATTTTTTTTAATGGTAGAATTTGTTTTTTAAAGTACTTCTGTGTCCCTCCCAACCCAGGCTCTTCAGTTGTTTTAGCCATTTAGGAAAAATCAAATCAAACAAGAGAGTATACCTAAGGACAAGGATCTGGAGGAAAAAAAATCTTAGTTCTCTGCCTCTCCGCAACTGCCAGTGGCAATGCACCCTGCTTCCGAGGGAAACGGTGGGGGCGACGGACCTGTCTGGTTTTAAGATTAAGTTGGATAAGTTTATGGAGGGAATGGTTTAATGGTAAAACATAGTAGCCAAGGAAAACCAAGCAATGGTACATGAATAGCATAATGGCCAACAAGGGTCAGGCTAGAGACTCTTGCCTATATGCTCGGGGTATTACTGATCGCCATATTTGGGGTCGGGAAGGAATTTTCCTCCAGGGAAGATTGGCTGAGCCTCTGGAGGTTTTTCGCCTTCCTCCGCAGCATGGGGCAGGGATCACTAGCAGGAGGGTCTCAGCTGATTGAAGTCACTAAAACACAGGATTGGGGACTTCAACGGCAGAGTCCAGGGAAGGGTCTTGCGGCTGCATCATGCAGGGGGTCAGACCAGATGATCATAATGGTCCCTTCTGACCTTAAAGTCTATGAGTCTATGAGTCTATGAGGTCGGCAAGTTTAATGGGACTGTTGGGAGCCACATCAGATCCAGACCAGAAGCCACCTTGCCCCATTCCATTGTATAGACCATAACATTAGACAGATAGGTGCTAGAGATCATCATCCATGGCTCCCTATCTGGTTGCACTCTTCACCCCATGCCAACCCATCTTCCCTGTCCCTCACCAGGGACCCTTCTCAAGAGAATCTGTTATAGGCAGAAGTGGCCTCCTGGCTTTGTCTAGGAGCCACAGAACAGGTACCAATGGAATTCAGGGGAAGAGAATTCTATTCCCAGTATTTCCTGAAAAAGAAAGGGGGCCTTCCTCCTATCCTAGACCTGTGAAGACTCAACAGTGATCTCAGGTTCAAGATGTTAATGCTTGCCTACATAGTTCTATTTCTTCAAGCTCAAGACTTGATTGATGGCTCTTGACTTGCAAGATGCTTCTTTCCATATAGCAATCTGTCTGGCTCACAGGAAGAACCTAAGATTCACAGTGGGACCCAAACATTACCAATACAGGGTACTCTCCCTTGGAGTCTCCATGGCACTAAAAATGTTCACCAAATGCCTGGAAATGGCAGCTGTGCATTTAAGGGAGAAAGGGAGTTCACATCTACTCATACTTGGATAACTGGCTGATCAGGTCCGAGGAGGAGATCGCGACAGCCCTGAGGTGTGTCCTTTCCCTGTTCTACCAAATAGGACTCATTGTGAAGTATGAGGAACAGTCTCTTACACCATTGCAGGTGATAGAGTTCATAGGAGCCATGATTAACCTTGCTCAGTGAGAGCTTACCTACCATAGGTCTCTCCAGTCAGCTGCAAAGGACCTAAAATCGAATCGGTCAACAATGGTTCAAACATGTCTGGGGCTACCAGGCAATATGTCAGCACTTATGTTGTGTTGCTGCCTGCCAGATGTCACCCTTACAACTTTGGCTGAGGTGATGTACTTCCTCTCTAGACAGCACATGAACAAGAGAGTCACCATTCTGCCCTGGTCCTATGAGAACTCGCTTGGTGGCTGGACCTGGAGAATATATGAAAGGAGGCCCTTCTTGGCCTGCTCCCCCATGATGATACTCATCGTGCATCTTGGGCATAAAATGGGGTGCCCACCTAAAGCACCTGCAGAGGCAAGTTATCTGCTCCCAGGACTATGCTATATATTAATGTCCTGGAGCTCAGGACCATCTGGCTGTTGAAAGTGCACTGGATAAACAAGCAAAAAAGTGCTTGGTTAGCACCACACTGCCAGGATGCTATCATGCTGTGGGCCAGGTGTAACCTCACTGGTTCTGCACCTTCCAAGAATGAGCAACAATTTGGCAAAATTATATGCATATGCATCCGAAGAAGTGGGCTGTAGTCCACGAAAGCTTATGCTCTAATAAATTTGTTAGTCTCTAAGGTGCCACAAGTACTCCTGTTCTTCTTTTTAATTTGGCAAAAGTAAACAGTTAGCACTTATTGTGAAAAAGTGAATTAGAATACTTTCCTTTAATAGGTTAAATTGTTTTTAACACAGATAATGATGTTTTCTCTACTCTGTTGTCAAGCTGGATTCCCCTTGTTATAAAATTTTGTTCAGAAATAGCCCAAACTGATGATCTCCCAGGTGTGTTGCTAAAGCTATTTATTAGACAAGTTTTGGGGGGAAAGTTAAGGGTGTGTTCCTGGGTGTATGTGAAAGTAGCTTTGATTTATTGGCTGGCTGAGTTAGTTTGTTACTTGTAGAAGGATATTTAATGTTGCAAAGTGGTTACCATTAAGTTATTGTAGGTTTAATTAACTGATGGGAAACTTTGCTTTTTATGTGAACATTTTTTATAGTTTAACTCTAATAAATTAATAATAAAATTAAATACTCTGACAGTGTCCCAATCTCTTCTCAGCTCTAATTAAAAATCAATAAATAAGTCAACCATTGATCCAGCTTTTGGAAGGATGAGAGGAAATTTTGTCCAGAAGCAAAATGTTCCCTTTCTTTCCATAATGGTAGTCATTTAAAAACCAAATAAAATAAAATAAAAAATTAAAAAGGGGAAATCATAGGTCACTCCTCTGTAGTAGTTCAATTTTTCTCTGTTATATAACTTCTGGATCTTAAAGAAGGGATGAACAGCAATCATGGGAAATGTTTCAATAAGTTGTGCAATGATTTAATTTAACTGCTATGTGAACTATTTTTCAACAGAGAGCTATACCTAGTGTTAAACTTTCTTGCATAGCTAACATAGCAAATTTTGTGTATTCTCCCTTACAAAAGCACTTATTTACTAATTTGTGTTTGCCTCTAATTTTTGTGGGTAAATTTGAACTAGCAGCAAAGGAAATTGGCTTTGTATATGATCGGCTAGATTTTTTATTCTTTACCTGAATAGCATTGTCCCTTCCACGTTAGGAACTTTTTTTGTCATTCTATTTGAACAAAATTAATATCTGAGACAGGTGGGAGCCAAACAAAAACATGATTCACTTAGACAATAATAGTTGTGCTCAGTTAATTCACTTTTTTAGTTTTATGAGCGACAAATATCTGTCAGTGCAAACATTGGTCATAGGGAAAGCAAAACAAAAAGAGAGTTACTTTTGATAGTTTCAGAGTAACAGCCGTGTTAGTCTGTATCCGCAAAAAGAAGAACAGGAGTACTTGTGGCACCTTAGAGACTAACAAATTTATTAGAGCATAAGCTTTCGTGGACTACAGCCATATGCAGATATGCATCCGAAGAAGTGGGCTGTAGTCCACGAAAGCTTATGCTCTAATAAATTTGTTAGTCTCTAAGGTGCCACAAGTACTCCTGTTCTTCTTTTTACTTTTGATAGTGTAAAAGGAAAACCTCACCAAAACCAACTTCATACAAATCTTAATGCTATAAGTATATTTCATTATTACTTATTGAACTAGTTTTCGAATGCACAATGGGGCAGATCCTTTGCTGGCATAGATTGGTGTACTTCCATGTATTTCAGTAAAGCTATGCTGATTTTTGCCAGCTGAGGATCTGGCCCAATATTTGTAAGTTTTACATTATTCAAATATGGTATTTTTAAGCATGATGGAAAACTAAATACTGGAATAATAAAACCAGCTAATCTGGCTCTTACAACAGTCTTGGCACTGGGACTTTCCAAAAAATGTATTTTGCAGCAAAAATTTTTAAAAGTGCCTTTTGTAATCCATAGACTGCTCACTTTCCGCTGTGGAATGACTCCATCTGAACTCTCAGACTCTTCGGAATCAGATATTAACACTGGTGGATTTATTAACAAAGGGTTAGGTAGAAGGTCTTTGGTAAAAATTTAAACACCATGCTTTTGTCTACTAGATTTCGGACCGAAGGGGAGAAGTGGAGTTAGCCCAGTGGGCTAAACTTTTTACTTTGGGCTAGGAGTTAAAATCTTTTCATGGGTCAGAAATAAGTGGTCTCATTCTAGTCCTTAGTTGGCATCCGTTCGTGTCACAAAACGCAACACAGTACTGAAATTCTCCCAGGTATTGTGCTGGTATATGCCTTGGTGAAATCACTCACTCACTCACACACTCACACTCACACTCACACACACACACACACACACACACACACACACACACACTTTTCTTGAGATAGAAGTTCTGTTGGGGTAAAGCCACAGAGATTGCAGCAACTTCCCCTCTACTGGTAGGGGCAGTGGAGTGCTGGAAAGGATAAGGAAGTGTCTGTGCCTCCCAAAAATTGGCTGGGAGGGGACAAGACCAGAAGATGCATTGAACCAGCCTCCCACAGCAAGGTTTCTTTGGAACCTAGACCTCAGTCTAAAACTACCCTCCCATGACAAAAAAAACAGATGGAAGGAAGGCAGTGAGAACACTATCTAATCTAATTCAGTAAGTTTTATCTTGCATCCAAGCAAGTGAAAGTCCAAAGAGGTGCTATCTGTCCATGTATTTCTAAGACATACAACTTCAAGTGATGGAGCATCCACTGTATTCCTAGGTAAGTTGCTCCAATATTTAATTACTTTCACTGTTTAAAAACAAACCCACCTCTTCTTGCTTCTCTGAGTTGGTCTAACTTCAGACCCTGTATTGGGTCTTGTTATGCAGTTGTCTGCTAGATTAAAGAGCCTTCTACAGTTAGAAATCTTTTCCTTACATAAATACTTTGTGATCAAGTCACCTTGTTAGTGTCTTTTTGATAAACTGAATAGATTGAGCTACTTTAGACTTTCACTGAAAAGCAGGTTTTCAAGACCTCAATTTCTTCTAGCTCTTTTCTCAACCCAGTCCAGTTTGTCAACATCCATTCTAAAGTGTGTGATACCAGAACTGGACACAGTGTTTCAGTAGTTATGTGACTGATGCTATATACAATAGCAGTAACATGTTCCTATTTCTACTCTGTATTTCCCTGCTTATATATGCAAGGTTCCTGTTTGCTTTCTTAGCCACCACATTTGCACTTGGGGATCATTTTCAGATGGTTGTCCACTACGACCACTAAGTCGACCTCTGAGTCTGCTGTTTCTCCTACATGCAGACACAATAAAATGATAGTCAGCAGGTGCTCAGAAAAGACGTTCCCATCATACAAACAGCTTCTACATGGTATTGTGCTGAGTTGCTTGTCTGGCTTGCCATTTTTTTTAAGGGGATTTTTCATTTTCATTCAACTACCTTTCTTTTTTAAGTAAACAGATTCCAAAATGTCTGTTTTAAACAGTATGGTAGTTCAATGACTGAAGCATTATACAAATGTTTAGAAACTTCATCAGTTTCTTCATCTCCCGGGCTCAGTGTGTTTTAGTGATTCATTAGTAGGCTAGTTTACTGTACTGTCATTTTTTGTTCTGATTCAAGTAAAGAGAAACTGCTTCCTTGTCAGTGTTCTATAGAAAATGTTTGAAGTAATGTTAAGTATGCTGAATTGAAGAAAAAATATTAGCAGGCACATGTAGTATGACTTGATAGCTAGTGGAAGGAATGAGAGATAAGTTATTTGTGTACAAATGTATACAATGAATAATGTTTGGTGAAAATATGATTGTCATGATTACAAGGCTGCCCCTTTCTGGTCTCTCAGACTGCAACTCTTCAGGTCTAAGGTTCGTGCATTTACACCTATGAGGGGTAGAATTCCATAATTCTCCCACTCTTAGTTTGAGCCTGGGGCTACAGTACCCTGTGTAACAACCATGTTTTACCCAGCAGGTGTGACTGAGTTCTGGCATCTGTTGCTCTTCTCTGTGGGAGTCTGTGTCCAATGGTATACAGTGACCAGACAGCCATCTTAAAATCAAAATATCGTTTAACAATATGAACTGAAGCATTTAGAGAGAGAGGATTTTAAAACAATCTACATGCATATGTATCTTATGTAAGGTTTCAGAGTAGCAGCTGTGTTAGTCTGTATCAGCAAAAAGAAGAACAGGAGTACTTGTGGCACCTTAGAGACTAACAAATTTATTAGAGCATAAGCTTTCGTGGACTACAGCCCACTTCTTCGGATGCATATAGAATGGAACATATATTGAGGAGATATATATACGGTATATAAGATATATAAGGACTGGGAATGGCTGAGCCATTACAAACATTGACTCTATCTCCCCTTGTAAGTATTCTCACACTTATTATCAAACTGTCTGTACTGGGCTAGCTTGATTATCACTTCAGAAGTTTTTTTCTCTTAATTAATTGGCCTCTCAGAGTTGGTGAGACAACTCCCACCTGTTTATGCTCTCTGTATGTGTGTATATATATCTCCTCAATATATGTTCCATTCTATATGCATCCGAAGAAGTGGGCTGTAGTCCACGAAAGCTTATGCTCTAATAAATTTGTTAGTCTCTAAGGTGCCACAAGTACTCCTGTTCTTCTTTTATCTTATGTAAGGGTTTACCAAACCCTGATGATAATCTAGATAGGCCTAACTTCTACAGATACCACAGTGGGTAGGTGTATCTCAACCTGGTTCCCCTGAACAATGTGTGTTCCTTTTGATCTTCTCTACTTGTGGATCTTTTCCAGTCCTGGCACTGTCTCTTAACAGCTCTCAAGTGTTTGCTGAGAAGTGGCCTATTGTTTCTGGTCTTGCTTGTTTTTCCCGAAACCCCCTTATTAAACAAAGCCAGTATGTTTATGCAGTAAACATCCCAATAATTAGGTTGACATACTGTATTCATTAATTATTACAGAGCAGCTCCGAATCTGTCACTCTGATCATATGAGAGTAAATTGCTTTTTATAACAAAAAGGACAATTAAGTATTTGCCAGACTGATTCCGCAAAGCATTTAGGTATAATTCATTATTTCAAATGTACTCAGTCAGACCCCTAGTCTTCTTTTCTTTAAGGTGAAATCTTCAATCAGGAAACAGCAGGTTAATGTTTGCTAACAAATGTTAGTGTTTCAAACTGTACTTTCTCCCCAATACATTTTTTGCTGTAGAAGCCTTAATTAGAGTCGAAAGGCATTACAAGAAGTTCATGCTAATTACAAAGAATGAGTATTTGGAGCTGTCTTGACAGATGAGGTGGTGTGTAGACAACCAGTGACTGGGCTTCAGTTGGGAATCTTGAGACTTTAGTGACTTCATACAGAATGAAAGAAAGAAAGCTCATGCTTCCACTCCCAGTTGGTAAATTCCTGAACAGTTAGGCTATCTCAGTAGTTGTGGCCAAGATTGTTCCCTGTAGTGATGACTTTTTATGTGATTTGTAATTTTCTCTTGAGATACAAACAATAGAAATACTACACCTTGGCTTTTCTTTCTTCATACATTTTAATAAATGTTGGAATTACGGAAGAGCTTGAATAAGTTTTCAAAACATAATGTAATGGCTGTAGAGTTAAGGAATTCCAAAAGTCAATAAATAAGGAGTAATGGAACAAATCTCCTGATTGAAAATTTGCAACCCTGATTTGGAGATGTTGAAAATCCTAGTTAGCTTGATTAAAGCACAATAATATGCAACATTTGTCTTAAGTGAGAAAAGAGGGAAATTAATCCCTATTTTTTTAAAACCTGCTACAGTTTGAGAATCCTGAGTGTTTTGCACTTTTAGGGATTTTGGGTGAAATCCTGGCCCCATTAAAGTCAATGGCAAAACTCCCATTGATTTTAATGGGGTCAGGATTCAGCTTTTATGTGTGGAATAACAGAGCAGTTGAAATGGACATCAGTTTTCTGTGCATTTATTATAATTTGTGCTATCTTGGAAGCAAGTCCACATGTACTTTGGACCTCTTTATCGGAGTACCAGGAAATGTGAATTTGCAAGATGGAGTGAACTGGGGTTCCATAGTAGCCTTATGGAATAACCTCAGCACAATATTTTCTGTCAACTCTTTCTCTTGCCCCTTGGCACTCATGTAATTTGGGCACACAAATGGCATGCACTTTAAGGTCTCACATCTGCAAGCTGTATTTTTGACAGGAAAAAAGCTGAAATAAATAGGGTGAGATAAAAATGGAAAAGGAAATGTGAAATCGGTTAAGGAAATTCAGCTGGGTTTTAACAATTTTGCAAAATTTGTATTAGTAATATTTCATATCTTAGCTTTATATCATGTTTTTCATGCCAAAACACTTTATAGACATTACATATTGTATTTTGGCATTGCCTCCCTTACCACTGAGATGCAGTTCCTTGGGTAGAATATGCAACTGTTTAACAGCATATCACAATGATGCATATTTTAGGGAATCTTTGCAAGTTTGAAGAAATAATAAATATATAGCTGATGCAAGGGATTTTTAACTGAACACATGAAATCCAGTTTACACTTTGTTTCTTTCTTGTCTCTAAGTAACAAGTGATATTGCTCATATGCAATATTATTTTAGAGGGGAATAATGGGAATAAAGCCTACTGGAATCACTCCTTTTTTGCTGTCCTGTCTGGAGCTCTCTTTCCAACCAACTTACTACAACTCAGCTTAAAAACTTCCTCTTTTCATTATATTAAGACTCTGTCAAGTATTTTGTGATGCCTGTGTGAAGGATGCTGTCTAAAAATTGCAGATGTGAAACTGGCCTTCCCTTTTACTCTTCCTGAGTAAGCTTCATTTTGCTGTTAAGAATGCACGTCCTATTATGGATCTGTAACTGTATTATGGATCTGTAACCCAACATGAGCTTTAGTAAGAACTGGTGGCATTAACATTTTTCTGAAAGCTCACTGTTGGATGTTTACTTAACTTTGATATTGGTCCTCATTTCAGGTTTCCTGTTGCAGCAGAATGTGATGTATGCATCCCTTCCAACAGTACAAAGCTATATACATAGCTGCAGAGAAAAATAGGGACACACTTTTAACATAATGAGTTGGTATCCATGGCTATCACTTCAGTGATGGTGTGCCTGGTACGCTATGCAGCATGTTGCCTGCATACAAGGTGCATGAGATGACCTTGCAGGTCTTTTTGAAAGAATACTTTGCAGGTCTTTTTGGAAGATTATCTGGCTTACTTTGAAGGAAAATATCCCATTTTCTCCTTCCTCATGCCTCTCACTTTGTGGCTGCTTGGAGAGAGATTTCTCCCTTTCTCATTCTTAGTTCCTGGGATGGTGGGGTTCCTTTCTTCTGAACCCCACCTGAAACAAAATTCTCTATCTTCCTCTTACATCACTCTTCCTGTGAGTGCTTCCCCTTCTGCCTCAGACAGCAGGGAGCTCTCCTTTGATCAATGGCCCATTTACTCTGGCTAAGCCCAGCAAACGTGAATAGCACAGTGATCAACTCACTTGTCCAGTAGACCCTATTATATTGAAGATGTGTAAATTGTGATCTCACAAAGACCAGGGTGGGGCTCTGTGCAAAGTCACTCAGTCTTAGATTTTTGTTTGTTTAAATAGTGTGTTTGAAAGCACCAAAATGAATAGAAGCTACTTTCATTTTCATAGTTCAAAGGTTTCACTGAAAGTTGCAATGCCGTTAATGAATAACATTTCAGGAAAACTAGAACCAAGACCCTCACTTTAGATTGTATGATTCTCGAATTTACTTTTTGTAAACAAAAGGTATAGGAACTCCTCTGCATAGCTTTGTTTTGGACTGTACCAAACATGAGAAGAAAAGATCTAATTGTGCCTGCAGTTATCTCATACATTGGGACTGTTTCAGCTTTCTGTGTGGCCTTCCATTCAGCTGTTTGTTTAAACTGAGCCAAAAGCCACTTTTCTAAGGATGATTTATTCTCACACTCAAGCTGACAGAATGGGTATGGGGGGAAGCTCAGTTCTACAATTTGGTGGGAGCCTTCCATCTTCAGTTAATAGGATTCTAAAGTACAAGGAGATAATGTAGAACTGGCCATAAAATCATTCTAGAATGTAGTTGCAGGGCTCTCACCTTGTTATTCTAATGTCTTGCTTTCAGGGCTTTTGTTGTTATTGTTGTTGTTGTTAAATAAGCAACAGTATGCAGCTGATTCAGATCTGAACTTTGCAACTCTTCTTCTCCTCTGGATGATGGGCCAAACCAAAAACCTGCAATGGAACACTTCTGAACTTAAGATCAAGCCCTGGCTTCAAATGTTATAATTTGGATCTATCTCCAACTGTAATTTATTTTTGCACAGATATGCAAAATGGAGGAGAGTACAGTTCTCTAATACAGATCAGAGGAAAGAGCATTTAGTTTTATTTATCTGTTTTGCATTTAAGAACATTATGCATTAAGAATTCACTTTAAAAATGAATGGGTTTTTTTTTCTGATTAAAAACAAAAAAGGGGAAGTAGCTGGGTTCCCCTACTTAGAAATTGGATCTCACTTTGCTGAGTTAGTGTAACTTCAGGCTTGCCTACACAGTGGGCTAATATGCACTACAGGGGGGGGGGGGTGATTTCTAATGTGTTGCACATTAGTTAGTCTGTGTAGACTCTGCTGATTCACTAAAGGTTCCCTAATGTGCTTTAATGTAGTGCCTCCCCCGCAGCTCCCAGCCTCACCCCAGAGCCCTCACCCCCAGCCTGAGCCTTCATCCTTTCCCCCATCCCAACCCCCAATTTTGTGAGCATTCATGGCTCGCCATACAATTTCCATACTCAGATGTGGCCCTCAGGCCAAAAAGCTTGCCCACCCCTGGTCTACAGGGATCAATTAATATACAACATGTTAATGCACTTTAGAAATCACACCCCTGTAGTGTATGTTACACATACACACACACACACACACACACATAGACAAGCCCTGTGCATAGTGTCTGGCCTTAAAAGGTGGAACGTCTTAAAAAGAAATGAGTATGAGTGATAATTTGGGGTAATTCATTTTATGTCTGATAAAATAGTAACCAAACGGTTGTTAGCCCTGTACATTGTATAGTTACTGCCATTTCTGAACGCTGTATGGATCTCAGGGATGAGAGATTACAGAACATGTGCAGTAGACTTTGCTTAAATTGGATTTGGATTGTCCATATGGCTAAGTAATTTTCCAAACCAAATGAAACCTACTTTCTGTACGAGTTGTGCTAATGCTTGCTGAACAGGACATTCTGTTCACCCTATCTCAAAAAAGGATATAGCAGATATAGAGGGAGTTCAGAGACCGGCATGAAAATTATTTGTCATGGAAAAAACTTCTCCATGAAGAGAAATTTAAGCGTAGGAGTGCTTATTTTACAGAGGATGCAAATAGGAGGGAACATGATAGAGGTATACAAGTAATGAATGGCATGGAGAAGGTAAACTTGGTAGTTCTATTCACTTTTTCTTCTAATATAAGAACATTAAATTAAAATGACAGGCAAGAAATTTACAACTGATAAAGGGAAATATATATATTTTACACAGTGTATCATTTGTTTGCAACACTCATCCCAATTTATCATTAAAGCTAAGTGTTTAGTAGGATTAAAAATGCTTAAACATTTATATCATAAAGAAAACATCCACAGTTTCACTAGATAGGATTTTTGTTTATAAGGGATATAAACTCACATGCTTCAGAGCACAAGCCAACTACGAAATAATAAGAGTAAGGAAGAAATGTTCCCGGTGAGCGGGTTATTCCATTATTGTCTACTGTGGTGGTTCCCAAACTTGTTCCGCCGCTTGTGCAGAGAAAGCCCCTGGCAGGCCAGGCCGGTTTGTGTAACCTGCCGTGTCTGCAGGTTCGGCCGATCGCGGCTCCCAGTGGCCGCGGTTCGCTGCTCTAGGCCAATGGGAGCTGCTGGAAGCAGTGCGGGCCGAGCCGCCGCTTCCAGCAGCTCCCATTGGCCTGGAACAGCAAACAGCGGCCACTGGGAGCCGCGATCGGCCGAACCTGCGGACGTGGCAGGTAAACAAACCGGCCCGGCCCGCCAGGGGCTTTCCCTGCACAAGCGGCAGAACAAGTTTGGGAACCACTGGTCTACTGCAATGTTTCTTGCACCTTCCTCTCAAGCATCCAGAACAGGCCAATGTTAGAAACAGGATTGTGGATCACATGGACCAGGGGTCTAATCTACAGGGCTGAATGGTGGTTTTTGAAAGCTTGGGGCAAAATCTGAAAATGAGCCTTCTCCCCCTTCAAAAAAAAAAAAAAAAAAAAAAAAAAACCACTGAGAGGAAGCCAGGGCGTGGGAAGGGGTTGGAAAGCGAGCCTTCCCCACACTCATCCTGCAGCTCCTGGGAGGCTAGGCCTGGCTCTTCTCATTATGGAGGGGCAGGTATCCAGGCAAAACCCAAATGGCGCTGTGGCCCTATGCACCAGTTGCAATGACACTCACTCAGATTTGGCTTGACCACCCCTCCTTTGTGATGGATGAGCCACTGGGCCAGACCTGAGTGTTGCTGCAACCCCATATACCAAGTCACAGTGCCACTCTGTTTGGGGGCCTTCTCAAACAAGGAGTCAGGAGCAAACTGCCCCTTTTCCACCCATACCCTCTGGGTGGCCTGGCTGATCTGATATGGCAATTTCTATATCCCTATTATGCTGTACATCTTTATGAAAAAAAACAGTGTTTTAACATGTGGGTTTTTTCCCCTGTTCTCATTTAAAGGAGATGTAGGAAAGCTATGCTTCCATTTGGGGGCATCCCTTATACAAGAATTAATTTATGTAAAAGTACTCACGTACAGCCATGATGCTTGTTTTAATAGGAGAACAGAACATTATTTATTTGGGGAAGATTTTAATTGTGAAGGAATAATTTAGAGGTTAGTCTGCTTTCTTAAATCATAGTTTCTGGAGAGCTTTTATTAACTTGTCATAAATTACATATGAAATATTACTAATTTACTTTAGAGATGCAGAAATTTTGATGAATAATCCTAAGAACTGAAAACCCATGATCTCACCTATGAGGGAGCCACTTTTGCTAACACCATGACATGTCTGGGAAAATTGAGTCTCAGAATCGTTATCAAACTGTTGTATTTTATGTTTTTTGTTTGTTTGAAAACTGGGAAACTGCTTCTGACTTTACTATCACAGGCAAATTCTGTTATCTGTGTGCTACATGTGACAAATCATACATTTTTAATGGCTTTTCCTTCCAACATTCACATGAAATTTCCACCTAGTAAAGTAAATGTGAACCTCGTTCTCTTCTATCTTTTTGTAAACATTTTTTTATTGCATTAGTCAGTCATGTTAAGAAGATAATTTCTCCATTAAACTCTTACTTAAGAGCACAGGCGACATCAGAAAAAAATGTATTGTTACAGTGGACTTTCCCTGCATTCCAATTATTATTTAAAATAGAAATACTTTTTTTGGCAGACTAGTATATCATCTCTCAGTATATGTTATTACAAAGGGTGTATTTGAGTTAAAAGCACATCAGCCTGCCTGAAAACTTCACTCTGTTGTTTTCCCCTCCCTTTTGAGAGTCAGGTAGTGAACTGAACTATTGTTATAATGATACTTTGTAGTTACAGTGAAAGAGTTTGTAATTGCCAAGTTTTAATAAGAAAATTTATCAAGTTGCATTTTAATAATTTACCTCATACAGCAATGTATATGAGTTGCCTAATTATCAGAGGAGCAGATGCCTTTTTTGCAGTTTCAGCTGTAATGGAGAGGATTTGGGTGGAAAAAATACAAAGCTTAGTTTTAGCTATGTTAATATAAATTGTTGGGAAAACATCCAGGAAATGATGTCAGCAACAGTCTGAAGAACAGAGAAACAGGCTGAGTTCTGGGCCTGGACTGAGTGAGATAGTGATTTGAGTCTCATCACATGACAATGACAGTTGAAACAAAGTATGTGTATGAGGTTATCTGGGTACATCTATAATTGTAGATCTAGAAGAGGAGCTCACCAAGAACAGAGTGCTGTGAGATACCCACTTATATGGGGAGAGGAGAAATCCAAATTCTTGGGGTAAAATCCTGGACCCATTGAAGTGAGTGGAGTTTCCCATAGACTTCAGAAGAGCCAAGATTTCACCACTGGTCTCAAAGGACTCAAATTAAATAAAGGCCCCATTTCACTTTACTGATGCATCATGTGGTTTGAAAGTTTTGAGGCAAAGGAAATAGGAATTTCTTTGTGGCACCCTCTAATCTTCATATATTGGGTATTAGTAGTAATATTCAGTGGCTTTCTGCTTTTAATGAATGGCAGATAGGAATTCATTTCGGTTCTAGATTCTTTTTCCTTCAAGATCAGTTGGCCATTAGTATTTAATTTTTAAGTACACGTCAAAAAATCCTATATTCTCATCTCTCAATAGCTAACTTCAGTGCATTTCCTGCTAATCTTCCCTCCCCCACCTCCCATATGACATCATTCAGGGCAGGTAAAAGGCATATGTTATGCTCCATTTCTAATTGTAAGGAAGCAATTTGAATATAAATTGGGGATACCAGCAATCTCAGTTGTCACCTCTAGGTGATTATTTTGTCAGTATTAAGATCGGTATAATTCTGGAATTTGCATTAGCTACTAATTTTTTTTCAGTATAGCTTTTGGACACACTATCAAAGTGGATTTAGGGCTTGTCACAAGCAAAAAGTTTGCCATAGCTATTCCACAGTAGCTCCCCAGGTGGACACCAGTCTTATTCTGCATAAGAGTGCCTTTGTGCCCTTTACCTTAAGGGCATTAAGCGGACCAGAGGATTAAGATAAATCCCATAAAGGCATTCTTAATGCAGAACAAAAGTGTCCACATGAGGAGCTAGTGCAGAGTGATTAGTGTGTTTTAATTCCCCACCCTAGCTTATTTCTCTGTCGCTTCCTCATGAAGACAAGCCCTTACTGTAATAGTTGCACAACAGCTTCTTAGTCCAAATGCAAGCCCTGATGCTGAACACTACAGATTTTTCTCAGATGAACAAACTAGAATTTATGAGCTATTGATGTCTGTAAATAGAGCAGTGTAACAGTGTACTGCATTTCAAATGACTGAGTTACCAAAGACTAGCTTCCATGGCCTCTTTCACCATCAAAGTTCAGATTTGACTGAGATTTCTGATGCACCTTACACAATATAAGATCTTCAGGGTCCAATCTAAACTACCTCCCACCTGCATTTGGTCTACCCAACTCCTATAAAAACAACACTCATCCCACCTCAGATATATAGAGAGTAGAAAAGCTACAAGAGTAGATGGCGATCTGACATGGAAGGAGCACAAATAGGCAGGGGAGGTAGGGCATATCTGTGGTGCAGTCCCAGACTGCAGAGGGAGATGGAAAGAATAGATAGATTGAGCAGTGAGGAGGAGTTAGAGCAGGGGTGGGCAAAGTTTTTGGCCCGAGGGCCACATCTGGGTATGGAAATTGTATGGGGGACCATGAATGCTCACGAAATTGGGGGTTGAGGTGTGGGAGGGGGTGAGACCTCCGGTTGGGGGTGCGGGCTCTGGGGTGGGGCCAGAAATGAGGAGTTCAGGGTGCGGGAGGGGGCTGGGGGGAGGGGAGGGGAAGGGAAGGGCTGCAGGTGCAGGCTCTGAGGTAGGGGTGGGGATGAGGAGTTTGGGGTGCAGGAGGGTACTCTGGGCTGGAACCAAGGAGTTCGGCGGGTGGGAGGGGGCTCTGGGCTGAGGCAGGGAGTTGGGGTGCAGGGGGATGTGAGGGCTTTCACTGGGGGTGCGAGCTTTGGGGTGGGGCTGGGGATGAGGGGTTTGGGGTGCAGGAGGGTGCTCTGGGCTGGGACTGAGGGGTTTGGAGGATGGGAGGGGGCTCGGGGTGCAGGCTCTGGGCAGCGCTTACCCTCACTTAAAGCTAAGCAAAGATTAAGAATACTGTGCAATATCAGTTCAGCAGAACTATTTCAAAATCTTGGAACTTTGGTATGTTTCGATAGATCTGATGTGTTCCAGTGGGTGGGTTATTCCCAGTTTCACTTCTGTTTTGCTCTTCATTGAGACGTAAGCTGGAACAGCAACATTAGGCAGCAGTCTAGCTAGGAAGCTGTTTCAGTGAAATCGTATGAGATTGGGTTCATTCATTGCACAACTGTCACATATGATCCTGATGTGAAAGAGCTCGTATCCTGTCTCCTTCCCAGAGGTACTCAATGTCATTCTGCTAGTTTGAGTCCCAGCACTAAATACAGGGCAGCACTCTAACAATGTACTTATGAAAAACTACCTAAACAAGTGTGAGCATTTTACTGGATAACTCCCAAAAGCTAGTAGTTTCAACAGGTGGGTTGTGGGTGGCTGGGTATGTTTGGAGTTGCTGGGACCTTGCTTACAAAGTTTTTGACAAACAGCTGCAAGTAGGATGGGACAAAACAGATACTGTAAGTATAGCAGTGCAGTAGGAGATTAATCACTCCATTGAGTCTAAGCTGGGAAGTTTCCAGCAGGCTGTATTTGACAGGCCCTTGTTAGAACTTTCATATGTTGATTTAGAATGATCTTTGCAAAACATTGGATTGTTCTCTGGAACTGCGGGGTAGAGTCGAGCTTTTTTTTTTTTCTCTCTCTCTGCTAACATTTTCATCTTCTTTCTTTCCTCTAGGTGTGTGATGTAAAAGCAGTGGGCAGTCCTCGGGCCCTCCCCCACACTATTGTAACGTCATGTGCCAGTATGAATATTAACGCAGAAACACATACTTCAGTAGTCAGCAACCAAAGGAGAAGCTAAACACTGAGAACAAATGACTGGAGTGCTTGCAAAACTTTGGGCAGCTAACTTCTTCTCCTCCTTCCCTGCTATTGTGAAACAGCTGGAAAAGCAGAACTGAAGCAGCATTTTTTGTGGATATTTTTTCTTTTTTTTATTTAATTTTTCCCCTTTGTTTTGGGTTTCAGACTCTCAAACTGCACTGACCGTAAGCACTGGACAGCAATATGTGTCATGTCATTGTAACTTGTCGCTCAATGCTGTGGACACTCCTGAGTATTGTTGTGGCTTTTGCAGAGCTCATAGCTTTCATGAGTGCAGATTGGCTAATTGGCAAAGCCAAGCCTGTGAGCTCCGAAGATATGGACAACAGGACAGGAGGCTCACAGGAGCCTTACCATCCAACTTTGGGCATCTATGGGCGTTGCACCAGAATCTCTCACATGCAGGTTTCCAAACGAGACACACTTTGTGGGCCCTATGCAGAGAACTTTAATGAGATTGCCAGTGGGTTCTGGCAGGCTACTGCTATTTTCTTAGCTGTGGGGATCATGATTCTCTGTGCTGTGGCATTTGTGTCTGTCTTTACTATGTGTGTGCAGAGTGTAATGAAGAAAAGTATTTTTAATGTCTGTGGGCTGCTACAAGGGATTGCAGGTAAGTGTGATTTGACAGCAACTGAAAACTTCCCCAACTATTTTATATATAACTCTTCCATATGCCAGTGTTTAGGAATTTGTCTTGTTTGAATAGCTAATCATCATGTAGGTGGATTAAGGATTGCACTGTGCCAAGGTGAACAGACCAAAGTTTCCTATATTGCTGTTCAAGTCTTTCTTCTGTCTGAAAAGTGTGTTCCAGTAACAAGGATTTCTCTCCTTAGCTTTGCTCTGTGGTGTTAGCAAACGCTGGCACCAACAATAGTGTGTCTGCCTCTCACTCCTTTAATGATTTTTCCATTAGTTCTGAAGGCAGTTCTCTGTATCCATGTCTCTCTCACTTAGGGGTCGTGATGAGAGTAAATCCCAGGCATAGAGCTATATTTGCATGCACGGGCTTATCCAAGAACACAGTTTGACCCATGGTGCTTTCTGGAAATAAGACCCTTCTTCATTCATCAGGGAGTTCAGTTGCTTTTGAAGAGGTGATTTTACCTTTTCACTGCCTAAGTGATGGTCATTTGAACTGAACAAATGAAGTGGCTTCTGGTGACTTGTCATTTCTAAGTTTCCTGAGAAATCTGGTCAGATATTATTCAGTTTTATTGCATATTTCCTGGAGCGTAACAAAAATTCTGTGCAGTGAGATCAAAAAATGAATGCTAAATTCCTCCCTTTCCAATGGATGCTAGCTAGTAGTTCTGGGAGCTTTCATTGATAAGGAGTGTAAAAACCACTATCATGTGAAAGTTTTTGTATTATACACTCTGCTCTGATCATTTCAGGACAGAGGCTATCTTCAGATATAACCATAAAGACCTTCATGGATCTACTTGGGAGTCACCAGGGTGGCAGCAGGAAATAGGATATGTACAGAAGTCTTTTCTTCACCCTCTGGGCTGTGCTCTCAACCAGATATGTTCAAACCATAGAAAAGGGTTTTGTTCAAAAGAAGGTTGGCATTTCAAATTGATTCTCATTTTAGGCAGACCAGTTTGCCTGAATGTAGTAAATGCCTATGTAGCCAAACAGTGTCCTGTTGGCTGCATGGTAAGAGGAGATGCAAGAGTGCAAGTTTAATTCTTTCTAAAGCTAATTATATGTTGTGCTCAGTTGCAGGCTAGTTTATGCCTAGTAGCAGGGTACATGGGAGTGTTGGGAGTGTGTAAAGAGCCTTCCCCTGGCTGCATGCAAATGAGCTCCAAGACGCTGTAAACCTAGCTAGGACTCATGACTCCCCAAAATGGGGTGAGGAGAAGGTCAGGCCTGGCAGCAGCCAGCAGAGCTGTCTGAGTACAAGTGCAGCGCGCATTGCACCTCGAAGTGGGGTGCTGTAGTAGCTTCCCCTGCACTCCCTGGAGATCCAGAATAAAGGCATCATGCTTGCTTCACACTACCCGCAGTGTAAGGCTGTGCCCTCAAGGCACAATAGAGCCCTAAATTGGCTCTCAATTCACCTGTTTAGATGGTGGCATACAACTAGCAAAGGGATTTTTTTACAATGAAAACGGCACCTCTTTGGTCTGACCACTCCGTTTTGGAAATTCACTATCACAAATGCAAAAAATATACAGGTCTGAATGTCAGAGCTGTAGCATCTCGTTGTACGTTTTAGCTTTTTACCTTTTTTAATTGCCACTTATTTCAGAAATTAGCAGGTCAACTGTAATTTTGCTGGGCTGATATTCCCTTCGTTTTAAAATGAGGTGAATATTTATAAAGATTCTAATTTCAAAACTAGTAGGAGGCAGATTCCTGAATCTTGAAAGACTGTTCTGGACTGGAGACCAGTTCTACTTGCCTCTGAAAAGGGAATATGAGAAAAAGAATTGTATGTTTTATAATTGAACCAGCTGTGCCTTTAGGAAGAACTATGGTTTCAAGAATTGAGTTATCTGATGGGTAAAGCATATGTTAGGGAAGATGTCAGTCCCTCTTTTTGAAAAGTGCTATGAATGGAAGCACTTCCTTCTTATAGTGTAGATAAATCCACATAGCATGAACCAGGGTAATTGAAAGGTCACATTATTTAAACTGTTGCTATGGTAAAGGCCCATATAATTATTTGCAGCCAGCCATCTTGTGACTAGTGATTTGTTCTCTCAAGATTAATTTTACTAAATGCATTGCTGCTTTGTGCTGATAGTATTGCTGTATCTGGATGGCTGAAAATGTTTTGCTGATGACTTGTCGCAGCTGTGAGGTTTAATTTTCTCAATTCCTGATTTTGGAAAATATTTAACCAAATGGTTCAAGAAGGACAGCTGTCAGCATGGTTGAACTTTAAGTAACAGAATTTTAACAGTATTCCCACATCTAGAGTAATACTGCAGCTATCAAAGCTCGTAAAGGACAGCCATGCATGGTCCTGACTCCTTGTCTTAAGTTTTCTGATCTTTCAAATGTGATTCTGTAAAGAAGCAGGGGGAATAACGTTCATGAAGTAGCTTTGCTTTTCTCTCTCTCTCTCTCTCTCTCTGTGTGTGTGTGTGTGTGTGTGTGTGTGTGTGTGTGTGTGTGTGTGTGTGTGTGTGTGTGTGTGTGTGTGTGAGAGAGAGAGAGAGAGAAATTTGCAGTTATGTAGTACATCTTTTCTTCAAAGATGTGATGCTCTTACTTCAGGTTCCAACCACAGCACAAGCATTTACAGGAACTGAGGATCTAGCAGACGTAATCACATTTAAAATCTCTATATCTTTGCTACAAGGACTTAATGTAATTAAAACATTCTGCAAGTTAATCTATTCCTGGAATTCATCATGAAAAAAAACAATAATGGACACCGGATGTATCATTTCTGTCTAACATCTTAGGTTGTGACCTGGGAGTTGTCTGAGGTGAAATTGTAGATTACAAAAATGCATCTCTTCTGTTATGGCATTGGTTCAACTTCTGCCCTTGGACACATGTCTGGAGCTCCTGTTTAGGTCAGTGGGAGCCACACACATATCTAGTTTACAGAGAGTTTTTGTTTGTTGTAGACAATCAGAAGTATAAAGCTTAATAGAAAAAATCTGCTTCTTTAAAAAGGCCCTTTCAAAATTTTGGAATTCCTTTGTAGTGGAGTAAGTCTTTCAGCACTCACTTTTAAGACTAATTCCTTTTATTGTGGAAGTGCAGAAATATTAACTGGCAGTCTTAATTTTGTAAACATATCATGCCATCAAGAAACAAATCTGTCATCTGCTCCAAAGAGTGGAACCATATCATTAGATAAATAATTATCGCCTAGCATCTAGGAGACTGGACAAGCATTCATTTGAATGTCTTTGTGAAGCATGCAATCTGTTTTTAAGGCAACTGAATCACTTGGAATGCTAGGGGCAAATGATGCACTGTTCTAAAATGCATATATTAATTGATAAGCAAATAATTCCAGGTAGATTGTCATAGTCACTATCAAGATGTAGGTAGTTAATTTTCAACAGTCCATGAGTCATATGTGCATATTATCGTCATTTATTTATTTGTATTATGGTAGTGCTTAGAGGCCCCAATCAGGACCCCAGTGTGTTAAGCAGTGTATACACCCTTAAAGAAAACCTAATCCCTGCTGAAAAAGTTTACAATCTAAGTAGATTGTATTAATAAATCACCTTCCAATCCTGGCATTCATGTTTACTCCTTATTCTTGTGTCCTGATTGACACTGTAAATTGTTTAAAAAAGCAGAGCTTCCTACAGTGACATCAGACTTCTATCTCTGGTATAATTTAGTTCCATTATGAGATTGGTCATTATAAACTTTTTTTAAAATCAACCTTATAGGTATTAAAAAAAAAAAAAAAGTGAACCTTATGCTCTAAATAGATAGGCAGCACTGAGTCTGAATGCTAGGCAGATACTGTCCTACATTTATATGAATTTGGCTGAACAGGCGTCTGCTCTAGTGATTTCAGACTGGTTTATGAATGTGTGGGCTGGGACTTAGAGACCTTCAGTGACACCCTATCCACATGTCAGAACAATGGGACCAAATTAGCAGCGTGAATAACTTGACATTATCTGAACTCTGAGACATCAGCAGGCCAAGTCTGTTTCCGTACAGGGAACAGCACAATGTCACTCTGACAGAGCTTTACAAATAAATAAAATGATGTTTCTTAATATATTAGAAAGGCAGTTTAATTTTTTACTTCCATTTGAATTATAACTGCCTTTCTTTGCTGAAACAAGAATATATTACCAGCCAGGCCTATTAAATGGATGATGTAGCCCACAGGTCCTAAAACCTTTTCATAGTGTGGACTGTATTTTTTTAGGGAGCCATCTTGGGGACTACCTTTTCTTGTCCTCCTCCCCTGCTGCCAAACTGGGACCCCCATTCTTCAAAATCTGTTCTCCACACCATTACATTCAAAGCCAATTCCACAACATATTATTTAACATTTACATTGCATTAGCAGCTAAGGCCCACAATCAGGTGGGGACTCCCATTGTGTTTGGCATTATACAAACATATAATAAATGATAGTCCCTGCCTCAAAAAGCTTAGCATCTAGAAGACAAGACATAACAGGTGCTGAACTAAACAAGCAGGCCCGGGTGGCAAGGGGCAGATGGGGTAACATAAATATAAGAGGATGTGCAAATTCTCAGCCTGTCAGTAGTAGTGATCACAGTTCTCCACTTACCAAGCCGTTATCAGGTTTGCAGTTTACCATCAGTTCCTCACCCTCCTCACAGTTTCCCTTACCCCAGAACAAATAAAAAAAAAATCTCCACTCCCAGAGGATTAATTTCCCCTCCACAATGAACGTCAGTTTTCCCCAGTGATATTCAGTGCACACGTGGAATCAAATCCATTCCCCCCCCAACTGAATCTCAGTTTGCTTCAAACAATTGTCCATCAGGTGACCTGGCCTCCTCCCACCAGAAGCACTTTCCAGGATCCCACTCCCCCATCACAAGTCCCCACCATGCTCCATCCCCTTTGTTCCCTTCAGTGTTCCCTCCCTCTAATCCTATCCTCTTCTCCAGCAGTCACATTTCTCCATGGTGCTTCTCCTATTCCCGCCACAGACCATGATTTAAGGCAGGAGTCTCAAACACGCGGCCTGGGGGGTTATTTTCTTCGGCCCGCGAGCTCCTCGCACCCCCAGCCCCCCGCGTTTACCTAGAGCGGCTCGGGCCTGACGCGCAGCAGGGGCAGGGCAGGCTCTCTGCCTGCCCTGAGCCCTATGCTGCACCTTGCACTCTGACCCCCTGCCCTGAACCCCGTGCTCCACCCCGCACAGCTCCCCCCACTGCCCTGAGCCCCTGCCACACCCCTCTTGTACCCCCTGGGGGAAGGGAGGGGTGGGGATTTTGGGGAAGGGGTTGGAATGGGGGCAGGGAATGGGCAGGGCCTCATGGAAGGGGTTGAGTCGGGGCGGGGCCGAGGGCAGCACGGGGGGAGGTGTCAGTAATGCGGCCCTTGGGCCAATGTGCTAGTTCTCATGTGGCCCTCGTCGTCATTTGAGTTTGAGACCCCTGATTTAAGGGCTCTCCAGAGCACAGTTTGGGAACTTCTGATCTAATCTTTTGTTAATAACAGTGATTTAGGGTGAATTTGTGCCTCTCTGGATTTCTCTTAAGAGGAAAAACTCTGTTTTTTCAATTGTCTGCATCTTGGTACAATAATCCCATTTCTGATTATTTTAGTAGCAGCTCTCTATCATCCATTTTAATATGTTATGACAGCACAGTTGGGTGCCCTCCACCCACAAGCTTTGCTATATCAGTTCCAGTTTCCTTAGCAAGCGTCTGTCCAGGCTCCATTTTTTCCAAAGCATGGCTGTTTTTAGCTGATGTAGTCAGGATGTAAACTAGTTGTTCGTTGTAGCTATACAAATTATGTCTCAGAAATTGCTGCTGTGGACTTCAAGAATGTAGGTGTACATCTGCCAAGTCCAACATGTTACTCAGCTTTTAAACTATAGAACAAGAAAATCCAGTAACCTAGTGACAGGCAATTAAGAGCAAGCAAACTCTCTAACCTACATTTGAATCCAGCTGTGCATAACAGCATAATCACTGCTGCCGAAAATGATAGTGCTAGAATAACTCTTAGTGAGGTGATGTAATATGTTGTTTTTTGTTGAAAGCTTATAGACAGAATTTATTTTTGTTTTATGTATCTCCTATAGAGAAAGAGACAATCTTTTAGCATCTCTCCTTGTTGCCTCAGGAAAGTTTCAGACTTAAATATGTTCCCTCTTTCAATATATTTAATATAATATAAATATTGAAGTTAATTTAAATTCTTGTTAAACTGGCTTATTAAATAAAATATAGTAAACATTTAAAAAAAACTGAAGTACTAAATGTGCTTGAATTTTAGTGCCAGACATACTAAATTCATATTATGTCTCTCTCTCTCACACACACACACACACACACACACACACACACACACACACACACACACACACACACACACACACACACACAGAGTTCAGCATGGACTTGAGATTGTTAGGGGAATGCAACAAGGGTCACTATTACATTCTCATGACAGATCAGTGATTTGGAGGAATAAATGTGCAGCCAATTGATGAAATGTGCTGATGACAGAAAATGGGTTGGGAAGGAGAAAGGAAGGTGCAGTCAGAATAAAGAGAGGAGATCAAAGTTCAGAATTAAACAGATTAGAAGTCTACTGAGATAAGCTGTTAATGCAATTTATTATACTGAAACCTAAAATAATCTGGCCACGGACAATCAATATTTCGTATGAATGCATAAAATGCTGTGACACTCCCCTAACCACCTCAGTCCACACTGAACAGTTTATGGGCACCAAAGTACCCTCTTTTATCTTTGATATCCAAGCTATTTTTATTGTTTATACAGTGCCATAAATGTGTATGATGCCTTATGGATAATTAACATTGGCATTTCCTGTAACAAAGAGCTTAATTATTTCTCCATTTACATGGACAGAAATTTTATAGGCACCTAAATGTAGGCACTCTTCAAAAAATTTCCCCACCCTGTTATTTTTCGAGGCATAGCCTGTCATTTTTTAGCACTCTTTAATGTGGCAAACCCACCCACGACTTGCATGAGCAACTAAAACCCCACAGTGCTGGAGGAGTTTGTGTGAGCATGTTTGCGTGACTGACTTGAAGTGGGACTTAAGCGCTACAACTTCTGCCCTCGTTCCCATTTGGGAGATTGTTCCCAGGGGAAGAGGAAGGCAAGCTGAACTTCGTGCATTTGTGTGTGTGAGATGTGAACTGTTTGTGGCTGGGAGCTAAGGATGGATCTGGAATTGCATGTAGTGAATGGTGGAATCCAGATGTAGTCAGGACTGGATGTGTGCAGGGGAGTAGTAGAAATGGCTAGTTCTCTGGGAATTGTGGTGTGGCAGAGAGGTGTGATTGAGAACTACTGGAATACAGGGTGGGAATTGGGAATTGCTGAGAAAGTTGAGAAGGAAGGAAGCAGGGGGTCAGTCAGAACTTGCTGCTGAGACAGGAGGATAAACAGAGGGGGTGGAAATGTACTGGACTTTCCTCTGGGGTTGGGAGGTAAACTGGAGGAAATAGGGTCTTGTAATGGAGTGGGGCTATTAGAACTTGCTGAGTAGCTGTGAAATGCATGATGGGAGCTGCTAGAGAGAATCTAAGGGAAGGAGCATTTTGGAATTATAGCGCTGGGTAGCCTAGAGTGATCAGAAGTTGTAAGTGGAGGTGGAAAATAAGCAGGCAGACTCTGCTGGGGGAAATAGGGACATGCTAGGGAGCAGGGAGGTAAGATATGGCATGGATTTGCCTGGATTCTTGCTGCTTGTGGACTAATGGAAGCAGATGCTAGGCAAACGGGGTGGAGAAAAAAATGCAGTGTGTTGAAACAGAAGCAGCAATTCAGTTAAGTGGGTGCAGTAAGGTAACCAAACCCAGTAAACTTCTATTTGTTTTTACGAAAGTGTGGAAACACAGCCCAAACTTTTATTATTTTATTTTGAAAACAAGTGTTTCCTTCTAATATTCAGCCTACACTGTTTTGTCTAATGCCAGTGTTCTAAATTCTTCAAAAAACAAACAAACAAAATGTGTGTGTGGTGGGGAGGTGATATAGTGGAAATCCTGACAGAGCGTTAACTTCTATAGCATTCTGAATAGTGTGGTATAAGGCCTCCTCTAACTTACATGGCCAAATGCCAATGTGACAGCTAATACATACTTGGCTGCTGAAAGTTCAGACTCAGGGGACCACTGTGTGGAGGAAGGAGAGGGGGAATATGCCAAAGAAGGAAAGCTGTGCTAACGCTAAGTATATAACATGCTAAACAGCCAGTGAAGTAAAAGGTACAGTATGACTGACTTTAAAAGAAACATTGTATAAATATATCTCTATAAGAAACAGTTGTGCAGAGTTTGTTTGGACCAAGTTGTACATGGTCTGGTGTGATATAATGAAGATTTTCTCATATTAGGGATGTGTGTGTGTTGGTTGTTCTTTTATTATTTTTATAACAATTCAAATTTTTACAAAAGTAGATTTTTTGGTCATTGTGCCTCTTTCCATTTCAGTGATAAATGATAACAAATTGAAATAACAGGGAGGTTAATATGTTTAGGTATCCCAAACAAAATATAAGTTTGGGCAAATGGCACATGTGGGTGTAGAGGGGAGGCGGGCGTTGACAACTGAATTTGCGGGGCAGGAGGAGAGAGAAAGAAAAGGGTGTCCAACACTCCCCTCGCTTCCTTTTTAAGAATAAAACTAGGACATGGTGCAGTACAGGGCTGAGTGAGAGAGGAAAATATACATATTGTTCTGCCTCCTTCTGGCTTTTTCTCTGTCATAGCCTTTTTACAGTATTTTTACTCTCTATCTGCAGCCCCATCGTCTTTATTTATGATAGGGGGAGGGATACTGGATACTGGATGGGCTGGATTCGATGACCTTTCAAGGTCCCTTCCAGTTCTAGGAGATAGGATATCTCCATTATTTAAAAAAAATTGTGTATTATATATACAATATGTAAACCCCCTGCTCAAAGTACTGCCTCTTTTTCCTGCTCTTGTCTCTTCCTCTATCACTCCTGTCTGCTCCTTTTCTTATTTCTTCTCTTTCCTATGACACTCATCCTCTCCTCTTCATTTTTCTCCCTGGCTCTCCCCATCTGCCTCCCCACCACTCTCTTTGCCACACATTCACTCCTCACTCCATATGCTGTAGCAGTTCTTTCTGAGTCTGCTTCCTTTCTCCCACCACCCATAGTCAGGAACAAAAGGCTCTTTAGTCCATCTGTACCCAGCCACAATCTGGTATTCTTCAGGGAGGTCAGAGGCCTTGCTGCTGGGCCAGTAGCCACTTGGCTTTCCATGCGGCTGAGCTGCTTGAATGCTTGTTCTCACCACAGCATAGCATGGAGTCCGAGCAAGCTCTAATGGCACGTGGCTCTGAATGTGGGAAAGGGCTGGCTTGGTGTCTCATGTGATGGGGCTAATGCTGAGGTGTATTCTGGAGTGCAGGAGGAAATGTGGCAACACATGAAAGGCTGAAGTACCTGTTGTGAGTGTCACAAACTCAGCTGGCTGACAGGTCCTTCAGGTGACCAGAATCTGGAGGGGTTCAAAATAACTTGGATAAAAGAAACAGTAAAACCAACTAGGATACCAGGACATTCCTAGACCTACTAGAACTGGTGCTATTACAGCTCATGAGTTTTTATTTCAAAGACATCACTTCTATTAGGCTAGATTTCATGGTCAGTTCATTTCCGATGTTGCCAAGATATGCCTGTATGAACACACTGATTCTTTATTGAGGTTATAGTAACTCTTGGTGTGTCACTGGAGGCCCAGCAGATTATACGCTTTCAATCTTCACTAATTAAGTTTGGCAGTGACATTATTTTTTTTTCACTCCTAGGAAATGTAGCTTGTAGGCTCTTTAATAGGATTGCATGGAGTGTTTTTTTCCATTGAATAACATTTTATCTTGCTGTGCATGAATACCAGATTCCATTATCTGTGCTGAAAGTCTCCAGTAGCCAGGCTAAAGGGGTAGTGGGGCACTTTTTAAAACCCTTGTTTTTTCTTCTAAGATTTTAGGTAATACAGTTCAGACTGCCCCCTTTTAAACATTAAGACAAGCATAATAGAATAGTGAGTTTCACTTCCAGATCTCAGAGGGTTACGTCTACGCTGGAATAAAAGATCCATGGCACGGCCGTGGTTGGCCCAAGTCAGCTGATTCAGGCTCATGGGAATTGGGATGTAGGGCTAACATTGCCGTGTAGACATTCAGTCTCCAGCCTGAGCCCAAGTGTCTACACACCAATTTTACAGCACCGGAGACCGAGTCCTGCGAGCCTGAGTCAGCTGACCCGGGCCAACCGCAGGTGTTTAATTGCTGCGTAGATGTAGCCGTAGTCTAACCTGTTGTAACACATAGGGTGCAAACACTGCAGGGGACTATTTAAACTATAAATTTAGTTTATAACCACTGAAGATTTTTCATCAAAATTAAAAACAAGAAATAGTTTAGAGCATCTCTGTTAGCTCTGAGGGCCTGACTGTCATTTAGTTGCTCTGTTCTTGCTCTTGGTATAGGAATGGCAAGTGGCAGTGGGAGGAAACAATGGGGCTTTGAGCCACCTTTATTCTTCTCATAGTCTGGGCCCTCACTCCTCGATGACTGGTAAAGCAGCCTCAGCTGGTACAGCTTACACTCTGCTTCCCCTCTCCATACTCCCTCCTTCTGTCTGTCTGTCTCTCCTCCCACCCCACTCTGTGGCTAGAAGGTGGGCTGAAGAAGAGCTACTCCAGGAGTTGTGTACCAGTGAAGGAACCTCCTTATAGAGGAGGAACAGAATACTCCTGGGGTTCTGTTTGGACCCATTTTACCAGGGGTCAGCAACTTTTCAGAAGTGGTGTGCCGAGTCTTCATTTATTCACTCTGATGTAAGGTTTCGTGTGCCAGTAATACATTTTAACGTTTTTAGAAGGTCTCTTTCTATAAGTCTATAATATAGAACTAAACTATTGTTGTATGTAAAGTAAATTAAGGTTTTGAAAATGTTTAAGAAGCTTAATTTAAAATTAAATTAAATTAAATTGCAGAGCCCCCCGGACCAGTGGCCAGGACCTGGGCAGCGTGAGTGCCGCTGAAAATCAGCTCGCGTGCCGCCTTTGGCACACGTCATAGGTTGCCTACCGCTGCACTTTACACTACTAGTGCTGTGTCACAGGGCCATTTCACAATAGAGAACCAACCCATAGGCCTTCTAAATTTTTTAAGAAAACCAAAATGTTGATTTAGCCATCCCTAAGTAGCATGACAGGCATGTGCTTTTTCACTTTTCAAATGAGCAGGATACAACTTGTATATGCTAGTCAGGGGGTTGGCATGCACCAGTGTTGCAATGGTGGGAAGGGTTATATCTAGTGTTGTGAAACAGCTGTTGTTGCTTTCCTTTGCGTCTTCTATGGACAGAATAATTCAGGAAAACAACAAGGAGTCCGGTGGCACCTTAAAGATTAACAGATTTATTTGGGCATAAACTTTCATGGATAAAAAAAACCACTTCTTCAGATGCCTGGAGTGAAAATTACAGATGCAGGCATTATATAATGACACTTGAAGAGAAGGGAGTTACCTCACAAGTGTAGAACCAGTGTTGACAGGGCCAATTCGATCAGGGTGGATTTAGTCCACTCCCAATAATAGATGAGGAGGTGTCAATTCCAGGAGAGGCAAAGCTGCTTTTGTAATGAGCCAGCCACTCCCAGTCCCTATTCAAGCCCAAATCAATGGTGTTAAACTTGTAAATAAATTTTAGTTCTGCTGTTTCACTTTGAAGTTTTTTTGTTCAAGTATGGCTACTTTTAAATCTGTTCTAGAATGTCCAGGAAGATTGAAGTGTTCTCCTACTGGCTTTTGTATGTTGCCATTCCTGATGTCCAATTTGTGTCCATTTATTCTTTTGCATAGGGACTGTCCGGTTTGGCCAATGTACATGGCAGAGGGGCATTGCTGGCACATGATGGCATATATAACATTAGTAGACGTGCAGGTGAATGAGCCTCTGATGGTGTGGCTGATGTGATTGGGTCCTCTGATGGTGTCGCTAGAGTAGATATGAGGACAAAGTAGACAACAAGGTTTGCTACAGGGATTGGTTCCTGGGTTAGTGTTTCTGTGGGCTGGTGTGTAGTTGCTGGTGAGTATTTGCTTCAGGTTGTGGGGCTGTCTGTAAGCGAGGACTGGCCTGTCTCCCAAGGTCTGTGTGAGGGATCGTTTTCCAGGATAGATTGTAGAATAATTCAGGTTGACTTGTGGTCAGAGAGCCTGTATTTCCACTCATAACTAAAGAACATCCCGAATCTATCATCCGCAGTACAAACTGAATGTTTAGGTACTAATTTATCACAGATTTGTATGGCAAAATAGTACTTAATGGCAGCAGACAGCACTCTACTTATTCTCAAGGCTTCTTAATCTTTAAAAATGTTGAATGCTCCATTTTGCCCCAGTAGGTCAGAGTGAAAACTGACCTAAAATGGAGACTGGTGGCTAAATTAGTGTTTGTGTCTACACTGTTGTGCAGGAGATGTGGGTCACAATCCTCTCCTTGTATTCCTTCCTGTGTTGCCATGGGCTGGCAAGATTGTGGGGGGGGGGGGGGAAGGGAGGGAGCATATTCAGCTTATGAAGAGAAAAGCTGGAATGCTTTGAGTTGTTCAGTAGCAACAACTCCTACTAATTAAGGAACTGAGTTGATAGTTTCAAAGACATCCCAGCAGGTTCTCCATGGGAAGGAGGGTAAGATACCTATGTTGTCAGGATCTCAAGAGGAATTTGTGAAGCAAGAGAAAGTTTAAATCCTTAAAAAGAAGAACAGGAGTACTTGTGGCACCTTAAATCCTTAGGGTTCCACTCCCATGAAAAGGGTTGGAATGAATAAGGGGAAATTAGTAGTAGTGGTGGTAGGAGTATTTCATTATTATTTATACAGTGTCCAAGTCATACATAGCACTTAATACATTTTTTTTTGTATTGCTGAAATCTTGTAAACTCTTCAGTTTTCATGGATGTGATGTTTAATCTTGACTGTACCAGCAGGGCTACCACTCTCACTGAACCACTCTGAAGCGCAGCAAGGCTGGTCCACGCATCCAATCACTTCTGCAACCCGTGAGAGGGGTTGGGTCTTTTTTTTATCATCCGTTTGCTTCCAATTTTCTTCCCCTCAATTAACAGGGAGTCTAACCACAGTGTTAAAAGATGATAGAGAGTGGGTGCTTATGCACACCTTTATTGTTAAAAGAAGGGTTGCAGGCCACTAAACAAGTGTGACAGAGAAGAGTGTTACATTGTACCAGTAGCCAAAGCTATGCAGGCAGCACCTGCCTTGCTGTCATTCTGTCAAAAGAACCCACATGGAGGGTTACAAGCACTCTGATTTACTTTAAGTTTCAGAGTAACAGCCGTGTTAGTCTGTATCCGCAAAAAGAAGAACAGGAGTACTTGTGGCACCTTAGAGACTAACAAATTTATTAGAGCATAAGCTTTCGTGGACTACAGCCCACTTCTTCGGATGCATCCGAAGAAGTGGGCTGTAGTCCACGAAAGCTTATGCTCTAATAAATTTGTTAGTCTCTAAGGTGCCACAAGTACTCCTGTTCTTCTTTTTGATTTACTTTAGTTTCATTTAGTAGTGGCAGTGCATATTTCATTCCCATAGTAGCACATAGTATCCTGGTTATTCGCCTTCTCTTCCATCTCTCACACACACACCAGTCCCAACACCATTTCTGCATCTGTCACCCTCCTACCAACCTATTTCTGTTTTGAATGATTAGAAAGCTTACACAGATTTGGTTCTAAATAAAGAAAAACTTGCCATATTCACAATAAAGGGGTAGTCTTCATGAACAAAAGGATTAGCTTAGTTAGGACTGAAAGTTAAGAGAGTTTATTCTCTTGGTCAGTCTGTTTTGAAGAGGGAACTGTGAAGGAATTTCTTTTTCTTCTGAGAGTCACATAGACCCCTTTGGAAAGGTATTTTGGAAACACAGTCTAAGCAGTTTTGAGAATTTGCCTGGCTACCATTTTAAACATTTCAATCTCTTGTCTCAGGTGGAAGCTGTTCCAGATGTATTTGTATCTGCATGTGGCTCCACTAGTCTGGAATTAATGAGTGGGTCTCTCCTTCCTATCACTCCAGTAGGCTGAGCAATCTGCTGAGTAGCATTTTGCATAGCGGCTTCCACTTCAACCGTCCTGTTTCCTCAGTCTCCTGTCTCCACTCTGCTTTTGTAAGCCTGAGTTCAGTTTTATGGTTTAAATGGACACTGTCAATGTGGGGTTTTTTTACATTGACTGAGTCTTTGAAATTGTTATGGGTTTTTTTATTTCCCTATTTTATGTTTAGAAGGATCTTTTGATGATTAACATCACCAAAGGTGTTCAGGCTCGGGGCTCCTCATACTCTCCCCTTTCTCATTGTCCAGTGTCCTCACACCTGCCTGCTTCTTAGTGTCTGTCCACTTGGTTTCAATTCTGCTGCTGCTGTTACCAGTGAACACCTTCCTGCAGACCTGGAGAATGTAGGCACCAGGAACAAAATAGTGACACCGACTATATGCAAAGTGGTGTCAATTACACAAATGCATTTGGGGCATAAGCGCCGACTTCTGCTGGTGCCAGTAGGTGCTTGACCCCCCTCCACCCCTGCCCTGGCCCGCCCCCATTCCAACTCTGCCCCCTCCCTGCCCCTATTCCAACCCCTTCCCCAAATCCCCACCTAAGCCCCACCTCCTCCCCTGAGTGCACTGCGTTCCCTCCCTCCCAGAGCTTGTTACGCCCCAAAACAGCTGTTTTGCAGCGGCAAGCACTGGGAGATAGGAAGAGAAGTGGGGCGGCGTGCTCAGGAGAGGAGGCAGGGTGGGGAGGGGAGCTTGGCTGCTGGTGGGTGCAGAGCACCCACCAATTTTTCCCCCTGGGTGCTCTACCCCAGGAGCACCCACGGAGTCAGCACCTATAATTGTGGGGTGGGAGTGGGAATAATTTCTCCCCTCTAATCTCTGTCAGTTACAATAAATGTAGGGGCTGTGGGTAACAGTAACAGTTACAACATTTTCAGAAAGAAACGTCATTTTCCAAGTCTCTTTAATTTGCTGACGGAACATGGTGGAACCCTTCAGGGAAAATGCTGCAATGGTCTGTCTACACAAAAGTCTTAGGCCTTGGCTACACTTGCAAGTTACAGCACTGTAAAGCCTCCCCCAGCGCTGTAACTCACTCCCCGTCCACACTGGCAGGGCACTTACAGTGCTGCAGGTACTCCACATCTCCGAGAGGAATAACAGCTGCAGGGGAGTGGCTACGACTCATGGGTGTGAGTGTAAACGCTTGCAGTGCTGTACTAATCAGCTCGTCAAGTGGCCAATCCTATCCATTGTTGTGACTGGCTGCAGGAATGCGGAAGCACCGGTTTCAAAGCTCATACCACAGAGAAAAGCAAACAGTTTGCAGCTTGCTTTGAGTGAGTAAATGAATGAGCAGGGGGCCGGGAGTTTGGAACTTGCAAAATAGAGAGCTGCTCCAAAAAGCACTCTCTCTCCCTCCACACTCCCTGTCACAATCCACCCCACCCCACCCCCGTTTTGAAAAGCACATTGCAGCCACATGAATGCTGGGATAGCTGCCCATAATGCACTGCTCCCATCACAGCTGCAAATGTTGCAAGTGTGGCCACACCACTGCGCTGGCACCTGTCAGTGTGGACAGACTGCAGCGCTTTTCCCTACTCAGCTGTACAAAGACAGGTTTACCTCACAGCGCTGTACAGCTGCAAGTGTAGCCAAGGCCTTAGTCTGGATTTGGAACAGAATTAAAATACAAACAATAGCAGGATCCTTCTGACAGCCTAGTTTTCTCTCTAGATTCAGAGAGATCTGCTGTGCACAAAAGTCTGAGGGACTGGTTATTTCACAGTGTTCCAGGTAATTTAGGTTTCAGAGTAGCAGCCGTGTTAGTCTGTATCCGCAAAAAGAACAGGAGTACTTGTGGCACCTTAGAGACTAACAAATTTATTAGAGCATAAGCTTTCGTGGACTACAGCCCACTTCTTCGGATGCATATGAAGAAGTGGGCTGTAGTCCACGAAAGCTTATGCTCTAATAAATTTGTTAGTCTCTAAGGTGCCACAAGTACTCCTGTTCTTTTTCCAGGTAATTTAGCTTATGTTTCTTCTCATTAAGAATCTTCATTCAGGGCTTGGAATACTGTAAGGCTTTGTCCAGTAATTCTCCACCTTTTTCCTCTCAGATTTGGATTTCTGTGACTGAGTTCACCAGTCTCAGAGCCCACACAGTTTGATAGAATCAGCTTAAAATATAAGTGGATCATTTATAAAATATAATTGAGGAAGTATTGTCTAGAGCCAGAGCTGCTGAGAAGGAGGCTATACTGCAAATTCCCTGTCAGTTGACTGCTCAGTACCTAAGTGATTAGCAGGAGCAGAAGACCTTGTTAATTGCAGGTTGGTGGAATCCTTCACAGACATTGTTTGTGTTGGAAAACCCAATGTGTCTGTGAAAAAGAAGTCCGGATGCCTGGTCTCTTAGGGCTAAATTGAGATTGCTGCTTTGTGCATGTATTCCAGATAGAAAAACATCCAGATGTTTGCCATTTATGTTTTGACAGAATGGAAGTGTGACATTGAGTAATGGAGGCAAGTTTACTTTTTCTAGTTGGTTAAATGCCTTTGGGGCTAGAGGTCTAATCTCCCATCGGTATGCAGGGGATGAATGCAGTCAATACCATTAGTGCTGATGGAACCTACCTGCATAAATTCCCCCATGCTTTTATGGGACAATGATCCCCTCACACATTCTTACTCTTTTTTTCCTCCTCCTCTTTTTAAATAATGCAGTAGTGTATCTCTGTTCCTTGGGAACTTGCTACATTGCCACCTCATTGATCACATCTGGTTAATTTCCTGTTTCTTCAAGTTCAGAGATTTTTCACAATTTCTTTAGGGAATGAGAAGATAGTTTCAGGATTTGCAATGGAAATTGGCTTTGTTAATATACACTGTGTTTAATATAGCACAACAGCAGCTGCATGGGAGACTCTGTCAGAACTAAATAGTGCGCCTCCACTTATCCAAATAAACAGCAGGGTAACTACATTCCTAAGGGGTTGTTTTCCAAGGTCAGGAAAGGGGATCTGCTTTACGTCACCAAAAAAAAAGCGGCTGTTCTGCTGCAGCTCAGATCTTACCCCAAATGCTGACTAGCACACACTGTGACAAATTAATGCTGAAGTTTGTTAATCAAATTGCTGTTTTTCCACAATGGTAGCCTGCATCACCCTACTGAACTGCATCAAAACCCTGCGTAACAAGCTTATCACAGTTTGTGTGTCTTCAGGACAAAAAAAATTCTTAATCAAAGGAGAAGGGGGGAGGGGGAAGACTGCAATACTAATCTGCAAAGCATTGCTATGTCTTTTTCAAGAGATTCATTTTCACAAAAATAAATTTTGCTTTGTGGGTACTGGTAATTTTATGCAGCAACCTAGGGGTTTTTGTGTTCTGAGGTGGGGTAGAGTGTTTGCTTTTACATCATCCAGATATAGAAGGGTTGATGTTTACATGATGTTAGACTACAGTATATTTTCTGAGTAGAAGCAATCTAAATAATGAAGTGGCCTTTTCCACTTTTTAAGGCTTCTTTTGGAAGCCAGAGATTTTGAGTTTGATAAGCAAGTGTTATTCAGGCAGAGTTGCTAATATTCCCCAATTAAGTATAAGGCAGTATTCTTTGTTGAAATAAACTTAGAGTCTTAAATCAGAGCTTTCATTGTATATGCACAGGTTTCCTGGCCATGGTGCGAGAGAGTATTGTACCTTTGAGTTTTCTAGTTTTGTTTGTAGTCATCTTGCTGGTTTATGACATCCCAACGGGAGGGTGACACGAAGTTGGCAAATAATAACAAAAAAGACATTTGAGGAAAGAAAATTTGTATACAGTTTTTTAAACAAGGGGATTAAAAATATGGTATGAAATAATAACTGAGACAGACACATTTTTTCTTGCAAACCTACGTGAGCAGAGGCAGTTTGGATGTCAACTTGAAGCTGTAAATTATCACAAGAACACCAGGCTTTTTCAGAGGAAACTCAGCTTCAGAATGGGAATAAGTTTTTACTTTCCAGAATTACATGCTGTGCTCTGTATCTTGGAGACTGGCGGCTATACAAATACACTAGGATAAGGGTAAGTAGCTGATTTTTTAAAAAATCATCGTTAATATTTACTCAGTCTTGTAGCCAGGTCAGTCTTGGTGTGAAGGAGTGGAGATCATTGTTACTTGATTTGATTATGCTGCCATAAAATTATACAACTGAAATATGAGCTTTGTTCTTCTATGACTTACAAATATTTAAATGCTTTAATATTATTTATTGAGTTTGCTCATAAATCTGTATAATGCAGACTTAAAATTTAATTGAAGCCAAATTCCAAAATTTCACGGTTAGAACAGTTTAGTCTATTCAGAGAGGGCAGATTTAGACAACAAACCAAAAGCCTATGCTAGGATGCCCTCTTTTGTTGCTATTCTCTCTGGCTATAAATGTATGCTAGACTCACCTTTAGAACACCTTTTTAAAAATTTGCTTTAAAATTCAGTTTAAATACTTTACTAAAAAAGTTTCACTCATATAGTTTTTTAAAACAGGGCTGCTGTTAGACGGTTTAGATAAAAGGGCTCTGCTAGTTTGAAAGTTAATGCTGTTTTTACTGATACTCCCTATGATGTATCTCAAGCTGCTAAAAATTTTCCAGCTGATAGATATGTTTTAAGTGCAACTTGTGTGCTTATGAATCTGTGGTTCGGAAACAGCACTGTACACTTTGAAAGTACTATTAGATACTAACAACCAGGAGTCGTGGACTGAAATCCTGTGCCTAGGTACTATGGTGCTAGGCTCCCTAGAGATATGTATAGAGCTGGAGAGCATTCTCAGGGTGATATGCTGAGGTTGGGGAGGAAAGAAGGGTTTTATTTATGACTTTACATAGAAATAGCTACATTTTCTGGCTGGCAGTGCTCTCGGGTGGAAGAGTCATGGCAACAGCAGATAGATTTTGGCACAGGTACCGAGGAAGGCACAGGTTTGACTTGTGACCTAAGCCAGGCTTAATAAGCTTGGAACTCTGGCTGCATCTGCTCTCATATTGTGGAGTATCTTTGGTGGAGATCCTCTGACCAGACTGACTTCCTCCAGTACAAATTTATTCTTTCCTCCTCCAGTTTTGCCATTTCCTTAGCTAAGCCACTCTACATCTCCAACTTTATTAAATCCCATGTCTTCAATCTCAGCCACGTTTTCACGATCTGTGACTCTCTCCTAAGACTCGGCCATGCTCCTATCTTCATTTCTTTCTCCACATAAGATCTCGCCAATTTCTTCCAAGAGAAAACTCACAAAATATTATGTGACCTTCCCTCTCCCCTGAGCTCGCCTTCCTTTCCCATCCTACAATTTTCTGGGCATCATCTTTGACTCAGACCTCTTTCTAGGTCCTCACATTCGTACTATATCTAAATCTTGCTGATTCTTTCTGCGTAACATCTTATATACAGCTTTTCCTATCCATTCACACAGCTAAAACTCTCAACAAAGTACCCGTCTCAGTCACTGCAACATCCTTTTCTCTGGCCTTAACAAATGCAATCTTTCCTTATTCATATCCATTCAGAATTCTGCTGCAAACATCATTTTCCTAACCCGTCACTTTGACAATCTCATCCTTCTCTTTGCATCCCTCCAGTGGCTACTTATATAAGCTATTTATGTTTGATTTCAAGGGCCATCACAGCCTGTCCCCGCTCTACCTACCATCTCACTATCAATATGTCAACTCCTGCCTCTGATTAGCCCATGATAGCAGCCTTCATGCCCACTTGTTAAATTTTCAGACACCATTGTGCTCTCATAGGCGTGTGCAGCCCATTTCATTAGGGTGTGCACCCAGGGAGCCCCGCCCCAGCCCCGCACCCACCCACTCCCTCCTACTTCCCTCTGACTTCCCCCCTGAGAACCCCCAAACCCCCCACTCCTTGTCCCCTGACTACCCCCTCCTGGACGCTTGCCCCTAACTGCCCCCCAGCACCCCACCCCCTACCTAAGCCTCCCTGCTCCTTGTCTCCTGACTGCGCTGACCCTTATCCACACCGCCGCCCCCAGACAGATCCCCGGAACTCCCACGCCTATCCAACTGCTCCCCACCCCCTGACAGCCCCCCCCCAGAACTCCCGACCCATACAACCTCCCCTTTTCCCTGCCTCCCCCAATCCCTCTCCACACTCCTGCCTCCTGACAGTCCCTCCAGAACTCCCGACTCATCCAACCCCCTCCAGCTCCTTGTCCCCTGATCACTGCCTCCAAAGACCCCCCCAATGACCCTCCGTGTCCCCTGACTGCCCTGACCCCTATCCACCCCCTGCCTCCTGACAGACCCCGGGACTCCAATGCCCCATCCAACCCCCTCTGCTCCCTGACCGCCCTCTCCAGAGACCCCTGCCTCTAACCACCACCCCATAATCCCACCCCCTATCCAATCCAATTGTATGATTTTTGGTGGTGCCCAACCATAGGACGGATCGAGGCAACCGCCTTGGACCCTGTGCTTTGGGGGGCCTTGTACTTCAGGGGGACACAGGGTCCAGGGCAGCCTGGGGACTTAGCGGGGAGCCTGGCACCAGCGAGCAACCCGTCCCCAGCATGCCCCACCCCTTCCCCCAAACCCCCACCACTGAACAACGGTGGGAGCCAGTGGGGTGAAGCAGAGCGGACTGGGGCCAGGTCACTTGCTGCTGCCAGCGCCAGACCCCCTGCTAACCCACCAGGCTGCCCTGGACTCCTTGTCCCCTGAAGAATATCCTGAGGCTCTCTCTGCCTGCAGCTCCCTCCCCCTCCCTGCAGGGGAGGTGCGGTCAGGCAGCTCTGGCACCGCCCCCCCACAGCTCCCATTGGCCGGGGTTCCTGGCCAATGGGCTGGGAACCAGGTCAGCGCTGGGAGGGGGGAGGGAGGCAGCATACAGAGTTGCCCTGCCTCTGCTGAGACTCTCCGCTGCACGCAGGGACGCTTGGTAGGAGGGAGCTGCCCCCAAGGTGAGAGCGCCCCACCCCCTGGCCCAACCCACCTTGCTCCCTGTCCCCCGACTGCCCCCCCCGCCACTTCCAAACCCCCCCCAACCATGAGAGAGGCTCCTAGCAGCGTCTGGCTCAGCGCGGCGCCATACACGCTGTCCTGCAGGAGCACGTACCCCCGCCCCCCAACAGCTCTGCCGTCCCTGCATTAGAGTGTGCCCAGGCACACCTGGCACACCCCCTGCACACGCCTATGGCTTTCTCCCATGCTGCCCGTCACACTTGGGAGGAGCTCCTCATAAACCTCCACACATCTATCTCATTATCCTCCTGCAAATCCCTCCTTAAAATTCTTCTTTTGCATCATGTCTATAAAAAAAAAAAAAAAAACTGGCATGCTGATACCACTGCCTGTCATGTTGACCAATACTGTCTCATTGTTTCCTTGTACTTCCCTAACTGTATCCATCTGTTTTTCTCTTGTCTTACACTTAGATTGTAAGCTCTTGAGGCAGGGACCTTCTTTTTGTTCTGTGTTGTACAGAACCTAGCACAATGGGGTTCTGGTCCATGACTATGGCTCCTAGGTGCTACCATAGTATAAATAATAAGAGATGGCAGCAGTCACGTGGGCTGGGCAGCGCTGCAGGAAAGTACAGAAAATAGAAAATCAAATGGTATGAAAATAATTGAGACTGCTGAATGCAAGACTAGTGGGGGCATAAGGCCTGATCTGAGGGCTGCTGGGCACCCACAGCTCCCATTGAGCTTTATCCCTTCTCAGCATCATGCCATTGGATAATATTTTAATGGTTGTTTTCAAACTAATTGCAGTATATGGGTGTTCAGCATTAGCATGAAAAAGAACCTTCACCATCAAACAGGGATCTTATGAAGAAACATCAGGGCACTTATGCTGCAGCGTGGAGGCTGGTGTGGGAAATTAATGTTTAATCAGAATTTACCATTTTCTGAGTAATTTTTCTGGTTGACAGTCTAGCCACAGACTAGTCTGCAATTGCTTTTTATTCACATGTGACTGTCTCTGTCTGTGATACAGATCAATAGACCAAGACCACAAATTTAACCATGGAAACCACTGAATTGTACATGATACAGAGGCCAGTAGTGTGCTCTGCTGCATGAGTAGCAGTACATTGTGTCAGATGAGGGGAAGTACACAAATATCTGGCAATGCTGTGATAAGATGGCTCCTACCTCTCAGCCATCCAGTATAGAACATTACTAACGCTCCCCACGTTGTTGCTCCTGTCTCCCTCCATTGAACTCCCCCCTTCTCTGCCCCATCGTACTTCCTCTTTCTCCCACATCCTTGCTGCCCACAGTGCAGGAGCACAGTGTGTATCCCAGGGCCTGTCCCTCAAAATGCAGATCAGAGGGAGTAGAGCAAATGCAGTTGTGTGGGAGTTGCAAGCTGCACAACTACACTGCAGAGTTGAGTGGCAATAGGAGATAACCAAAGAAAAGGCCGTTTTTCTCCTCCCCCAAATGTAGAAACATGTTTAAATTAACTAGCAGACAGGGCATACCCAGGCATGGACACTGTCAGGCTTAACATAATTAAAAGGCAGCTGCTTTTTCCCCTCTGGGTTGCTAGAAGCTGCTGTCCTGGCTGCATCTAACTGGAGTGGGCAGCTGAGTGCTTCTCTCCCTGGCAGCCAGTGAAGGCACTGTGCTTTGAATGCCTGGCTTCTCCAGATGCACACCCTGGTTCCCTTGGTCATTGAGCAGGAAGGAGAAAATGCAGGAAGCAAGCTGAGCAGACAGCACATTGAGCAGCCAACCATGCAAGAGAACAAAATTAGTTGCTTTGGAGCCATCAGCAATCCTTCTCCACCCCTAGTGGAGTCTGGACTGTTATGAGGGATGAAGAAAACATGTTGAGGAGGGGGAAAACATGATCTCGGATGATGGGTAGAGTAGTAGAGGGTTAAGCGACCCCATATGGACACTAGAGGGGAGGAAGTGGGCCTGCCATTTGCCTTTGCAGATGCTGCAGGGTAGTTGGCTTTGGACACCCCCATTTCTTGTAGCAGAACACAGGTAGAGAGGAGTCAGGACCTGTTGGTTGTAGGGTTTGGTTTTGGCATCAGAAGGGTTGGATGAGCATCTGAACTGATCCTGCACTGACCCTATGTTCATTTCTGGGAGGAGTGGGAGAGGTTAATAAGTATTTTTGCTTTTGTCAGCATTGTTAGGGGGCTTATTCCTTCACCCTCTCACTTCCCTGGTCCTTCTCGCATGAACAGAGAGCAACAATACCCGGAGTCCAAAGGTGCAAACAATTGGATGTTTATTGGGGTGAACTTCCAGCAAGCATGATTCCAGTTTCCTTCCTCAGTGTCCCCCTTCCCAGCTCTGACACCAAAGCCGTCCCTGCTCCCATTCCCCCCGTTAGCAAAACATGATCCCAATTCCCTCACCCCCAGTCCCTGTTCCCATTCTCCCCCCCCTTACTTCCTGATTGACTGCAGACTATATAGTAAAACTTGAGTTCTGCTTAACTATATCTTAACCAATTATTTTACTGAAATTTAACTAACCAATCCTGACACATTGTAACACGGTTATTTAACCTATTATATTCCACCACCTTAATTGGTTTACCCAACAAAATTAATTATACAACAGACAAAAACAATTACAGAAGCGAGGATTTCACAACTACATCTATACAGACTTAAAGGTTTTCCAGCTGTGTCTATTGATAAGTGAGTTCTTACCTGACAGAAAACTATCAAACTAAATTTCCTTTCACATCTTCTAGGCTCTTCCCTTTCTCTGGAGGTGATAGGAATATCAGAACAGGATTGTATTCCTAACAGCCCAGTAGCACCTTATTTCAGTGTGATTAGTTTGGAATGTAAGGATGTGACCATACACTTCCCAGTTTATGGTTGCCTCTGCTGCTTAGCTGAAGGCCTTAGCATAACCAGGCCTCAGACTGTCCCTTACACATTCAGAGAGTGATTTTGATTCTTTCTTTTATACCTCTATAACTAGCTAAGTGATAAGAATACTCCTAAATTCTTAAAGTATAGGACTTTGCAGACAGGCCTGAATATCTATATCCTAACAAGCATACACGTATTTTTGTAATGCTGAGGCTGCTTTTGTGCATGTTCTCATCTGATTTTGTAATACTTGATTACAGTGATAAGGTACAATACATGGATCAGGACTTCTAGTGTGAAAGTTTATCTGAAATACCCTGTGCATTGAATTGCATGCCATTCAACTTACCGTGGAAGGACAAGGTGCTCTGTTGACCCTGTCAGGATTTTATTTCTAGAGACCCCAAATATTTCAAACCTGATGCTAGACTACTAAGCCATCCTGTCTAGTAAAGAATAAGTGGGATATTGGCTCTTCCTGGTTCATCTGTGTTTCTTATACTTGTTCTTTTGTATTTTTGTCACAATTTTCTTGGATTCTTAACCAGCAGGAAGCAGTCAAGGCAGTAGGTCTGTAGAATCGTTAACTACTTACTACTCCTTCAGACAATCAAAAGGAAACAACATGAGAGACTCTTCTGACTCTCTCCCCACCTGAACCTACTACCCCTACAGCCTTCTTACCTGGGAGAGATCAGAGATGGATCTGTGATCCACATTGTTCAACTATTAGGCCATTTGGCTGGCCAGTAGCTTTTTATGCTGTAATATATGGCATGAAGTGCCTCTGAGTGACATTAAAGAGCTCTGTTTTGTCTTAGCTATACATTAAAAATAAATAAACATTTACTAAGTTTTCCTACAATTGGGAAACAGGTGTTTAATATTAAAGTTGTTAATGGTGGTAAACATTGATATGTCTAATAATAAGGAAGTGGTGGAACTCTTGAGGCAATGTCTATTATAAAATGTTGCATGTTTACTGAAGTTGAATGAAAGGTGATTTTGCAGGGGAAAATGCCTTAAGAATTTTTACTTTCTCTAGTGTTAGTAAAACTAATCTGGGACTTTACCTGTTTTTAGCAAGCAGAGAAAACTGACCCTTCACAGTTTATATTCTAGACCTTCCTAATTTTTTCCAAGACAGTCCCAGTTCAGTTAATTGTATGTTATAGTCAACTTTTTTTAATGCTATGGGAGTTGAGTGCTCAGCACCTTTCAGGATTAGGCCATTTATTTGAGATCAACTAAAGCAAAGTATTGTAGCATTGTGTATTAAACCTGATTTTGATCGAGATGTTCAAAGTGGCAGAGACATTAAGGCTAAAACCTCAGAGGAACAGACCAAATTGATATTTGGTTTTCCATAAAATCCAGGCAGAGTACACACAAGAACCGTACAACAGCTTCAGCAGCATGAGCTTTGGGTAGGAATTCTTCAGATTTGAGAAATGGATGCCAAGAAACAATTTTATCATTTTCAGAGGCTCCTCTTCCCATAGGTGAAGATAGATGTAAATTAAATATTGGTATAGAATGGTCTAGACATCAAATTTGTAGTTAAAAGCTCTTGCTAGGACATATAAACAAAGTATTTTCTTGATGCAGTTTTAGAAACTCACATAGTGATGGCTGCTTAGACTATTTAAAATTCAAGGATTTTTTTATGAAAATCATGATTAGTGAACCTTTTGCTGTTGATCACTAACAGAAACAGCAACTGTGACACATTAGTTGTACACGAAGAAGAAATACTGTTTAGTCATCTGGTTACACATGGAACAGGAAAGTGCAGATGACTAAAGGAGGGGAATTGTTCGTGGTTAGTCTGAAATGGTTGGTGAGCTCAGCACGATGAAAGCACAGCTTATCCAGATCTGCCTAAGATTAAGCAATACTTTATACTCAATGTACCATAGGCAACAGACAGGAAGCACAACATAAAATTTGTCATTGTTTCTTACTGCGTATACAATGGGGAAGAAATCCCTTCACTAAGAATGGCCATCATTCACAGAGATTTCACTACCCCAAGCAATAATGGAGCTTACAGTTCATTCACGCAATAGCTGTCCCATCATTATTTAAGAAATGCTTTGTGAAGGACTTTCATTTGCAATACAACTGACATTTATAGACATTTTATAGTCATGTATTCAATGGTTTAAAAACCTGGGAACTGTAGTTTATTTTCACTGAGGGAGAATTTTCACAGCTGGTTGAATTTCTTTCAACAATAATTAAGAAAATCTAATGTACTAGAGCATGTAAAATATTAATTAAATTGAATGAGACAGGGACTAGTCCTTACATCTGTTCTTGCACTGAAGATTTACTGAGGAATAAACAAAGACTGGCTGTGATTTATAACTTAGTGGAAATTTCAGGGTTGGAAGAAATATAGGAATGAATTAATGCTGGAGGTAGGTGGAAATCTAAACTTTCTCTGGATTCACTTTTAGACAGTGATAGCACTGTTTACAACTTGCCTTTCCCAAAAAGAATTGTGTTAGAGGTACAGAAAAAAAAAATCAGGTAATATTTAAAATCTTTTATTGATATGTGCAGTTTCTTAATAAATTTGCTACACATAATTGAACAAAAACATCCTGCATGTTCATAGTGCCATGCCAAGCAAAATTCAAAAAGTAATTTGAAAGAAAATAAACTCTTAGTAGGGCTGTCGATTAATCACTTTTTTTTTTTTTTTTTTGAGTTAATGGCAGTTTTAATCGCACTGTTAAACAGTAGAATACCAATTGACATTTATTAAGTATTTTGAATGTTTTTCTACATTTTCAAATATATTGATTTCAATTACAACACAATACAAAGTGTAACCTACTCATATTTATATTTTGATTACAAATACTTGTACTGTAAAAATGATAAACAAGATAGTATTTTTCAGTTAACCTCATACAAGTACTGTAATGCAATCTCTTTATTGTGAAAATGCAACTTACAAATGTAGCATTATTTTTGTTACATAATTGCACTCAAAAACAAAAAAGTGCCAAACTTTAGAGCCTACAAGTCCACTCACTCCTACTTCTTGTTCAGCAATCATTAAGACAAACAAATTTGTTTACATTTACAGGAGATAATGTTGTCCACTTATTATTTATAATATCACCAGAAAGTGAGAACAGGCATTCGCATGGGACTTTTGTAGCTGGTATTGCAAGGTATTTACATGCCAGATATGCTAAGCATTCATATGCCCCTTCATGCTTTGGCCACCATTCCAGAGGATATGCTGATGATGCTCATTTAAAAAAAAAAAATGTTAATTAAATTTGTAACTTAGCTCCCTGGGGGAGAATTGTATGTCTTCAGCTGTTTTACCCACATTCTGCCATAGCAGTCTCGGCTGACGACTCAGAACGTGTTGTTCATTTTAAGAACACTTTTGCTGAAGCTCTGACAAAACACAAAAAAGGTATCAATGTGAGATTTCTAAAGATAGCTACAGCACTTGACCCAAGGTTTAAGAATGTGAAGTGCCTTCCAAAATCTGAGAGGGATGAAGTGTGGACCCTCCTTTCAGAAGTCTTAAAAGAGCAACACTCCAATGCAGAAACTACAAAACCTGAACCACCAAAAAAGAAAATTAACCTTCTGCTGGTGGCATCTGACTCAGATTATGAAAATAACATGAGTCGGTCTGCACTGCTTTGGATTGTTATCGAGCAGAGTCTGTCATCAGCATGTCCTTTGGAATGGTGGTTGAAGCATGAAGGGACATATGAATCTTTAGCACAGCTGCACTGTAAATACCTTGCGAAACTGGCTGCAACAGTGCCATGAGAAGCACCCTTCTCACTTTCAGGTGACGTGAACAAGAAGCAGGCAGCATGATCTCCTGCAGATGTCAACAAACTTGTTTGTCTGAGTGATTGGCTGAACAAGAAATAGGACTAAGTTGACCTGTACTCTACAGTTTTACCTTGTTTTATTTTTGAATGCCATTTTTTGTACATAATTCTATATTTGTAGGTTCAACTTTCATGATAAGATTGTCCTACAGTACTTGTATTAGGTGAATTAAAAATACTATCTTTTTACAGTGCAAATATTTGTAATCATAAACAAATATAAAGTGAACACTGTACACTTTGTATTCTGTGTTGTAACTGAAATCAATATTTGAAAATGTAGAAAACATTCAAATAAATGGTATGCTATTGTTTAACAGTGCGATTAAACATAATTATTTTTTTAAATCACTTGACAGACCTATTTTTTAGGGAAATAGCTATCAGCCATCCTGGCTTATGTCAATGAGTGCCAAGATATGACAAGCTCTAAAAGCCCCTACCTTATAGTATAAATACCAAACTTCCTGCTGATCATCTACTGTGTGTTGGCTATAATAGATTTGCCCATTTCACCCAAGCTGTTAACAAAACAAACCCACCGCATTTATGTGCTTGCTTGAAGATTATAGTGTGGTATGTTTTGGGGACTGTGTGCTGAGCCCAGTGGCCAGTTGGCTATGCTGAGAGCTGACTAACCAGGCTCTAGCCTGCTATCCTTTGATCTCTAGCCCCTTTTGGATCCCTTCAAAACAGGGCAGGCTAATTCAGAGAGAGCAGGGGTTTAAAAATCTTAAATGACCAGAGCTAGCGAACAGAGGAATTTAGAGAGGGAGTATGAGAGGCAGATTCACCTAACAAACATACTCTAAACTTAGGCCAATAACCCACCCACCCCCAAAAACCATCAAATCCTTCAAGAGTAAAAATAATGCAGGCTGAAGTCCAGCAGCAGAGTGTGCGTTAGCCAGTTCATTGCACTGAATGTACTGTGTGATATGTATGCTTGCATTGCATGCACGCAGCTCACAGTCCTCAGACACAGTACAGGTTCTTGAGACCAGAGTGCATGAACTGGAGAAGCTAAGTGAGACAGCTCCTCCTACATAGTGAAGACTTTCATGGACACAGTAGAGATTAGTCCCACCCCCACTCTGATAGCCTCTGTGCTGTTAAGGAGAATGAAAGTCTCAGGGAAGGAGAGCATCAAGCTGGAGCAGAAGGCAACAATCCCATAGCTGGGACCTTCCTACCAACTGATGTCTTGGTATCCTCTTGCACTGAGGATACCGTTCCTGAGAAGGGAACCCTAGTCACTAGGAAGAGCCAGATACTATTATTCAATTATTAGAAATATAAATAGTTGTGATTCTCCCAGTCATCACAAACCCCTGGTAAATTGCGTGCCAGGTGTAAAGTTTGCAGAGCTCACAAGCCATCTAGACAGACTTATGTGCAGTGCTGGGGAGGAGCTGGTGGTTGTGGTACATGAAGGTACCAGTGACATAAGGAAAGGTAGGAGAGAGGTCTTGGAAGCCAAATTTAGGCTGCGAGGTAAGAGTAAAGTCCAGGATCTCTATGGTAACAGTCTCTGAAATGGTTCCAGTTCTACACTCAGTACCAGGAAGATACAGAACTGGAGGGTCTCAATGTGTGGATCAGATAATGGTGTACGAAGAAGGAGGGTTCTAGGTTTACTAGGAACTGGGGAACCTTTTGGGAAAGGAGGAGCTTATATAAGCAGCATTGGCTCCCTCTAAACCAAAATGGAACCTGACTGTTACCATGTAACATTAAAAAAAAAAATCCCTTACAATCTTTTTAAACTACAGGCTGAGGGAAAGCTGATAGGTGCAGCATCGCACAAGCTTCAGGCAGAAACATCACTTAGGGATGAGTTTATTAAAGGCGGACCTCTATCCTAGTGTAGTAGATAAGAGTGAAATTGGTAAAGTACAGGTAGGAGCAGTCAAATGTAAGAATCCTATTTAAATATAACATAGGAAGGCCAGCAAACTGAATATTGACACAATGTACACATGCTAGTACACAAATGCTGGAAGTTAGAGTAACTTGCATTAAAGGAGGATATTGATATAATAATACGCATCACGGAAACTTTGTGGAATGAGGGTAATCAATAGGACACAGTAATACCATCGTACAAAACATATAGGAATGACAGAGTATGTCACACTTTCACTATATGTGAAAGAAAGCATAGAGTCAAATAAAGTAAAAATCTTAAATGAATCAAACTGTACCACAGAATTTCTACGGACAGAAATTTCATGCCTGAACAATAAGAGGATAGCAATAGCAATTTACTACCAACCACTTGACCAGTATGGTGATGGTGAAATGCTTAGGGAGATTAGAGAGGCTACAAAGGCAGAAAACACAGTAATAACAGGGGTTCAACTATCTCCACATTGACTGGGTACATGCAGGGATGCTGGAACAATTTGTATAGTGGGGGTGCTGAGAGCCATTGAACCAAACTGTAAACCCTGTATATGATGGAAACCACTTCAAGTCAGGGGGTGCAGCAGTAGCACCCCCAGTTCCAACATCTATGGGTACATGTCACCTCAGGATGGGATGCCGAGGTAAAACTTCTAGACATTAATAGATAAAGGACTGCTTCTTGGAGCAGTTAGTCCTGGAACCCACAAGAGGAGAGGCAATTTCTGATTTAGTCCTAAGTGGAGCACAGGATCTGGTCCAAAAGGTGCATATAGCTGAACCACTCAGTAATAGCAACCATAATGTAATTAAATTTAACATTCTCATAGGGGAAAAAAAATGCAAAAAGAAACCCACCACATTATTTAACTTCAAAAAATGGAACTATACAAAAATGAGGAAGCTAGTTAAATGGAAATTAGAAGCAACAGTCACAAGAGTGAAATGCCTTCAAACTGCATGAACATTAAAAACACCATAATAGAGGCTGAAACTCAATGTTTACTCCAAATTATTAAAAAAAAAAAAAGTAAGAGAACCACAACAATGCCACCATTGCTAAAGCGCAGCATAAAAGAGGAAATTAGAGGCAAAAAGGCAAAAAATTGGAAAGCCAAATCCTTGTGAGGAAAACAGAAAGGAGCATAAACTCTGGCAAGTTAGGTATAGGAAATATAAGGCAGGCCAAGAAAGAATTTGAAGAGCAACTGACTAAGGACACACAAACTAATTTCTTTAAGGACATCAGAAGCAGGAAGTCTGCCAGTCAGTGGGACCACTGGATGATTGAGGTGCTAAAGGAACACTCCAGGAAGACAAGACTGTGTTGGAGAAGCTAAATGAATTCTTTGCATCCTTCTTGAATATGGGGGAGATCCCCACGCCTGAGTCTTTCTTATTAGGTGACAAATCTGAGGAACTATTCCAGATAGAGGTGTCAATAGAGGAGGTTTTGGAACAAACCGATAAATTAAACAGTAATAAGTCACTAGGACCAGACGGTATTCACCCAAGAGTTCAGAAGGAACTCAAATGTGAAACTGCAGACCTACTAACTGACATGTAACCAACTGCTTAATGAAATCAGACTGTACCAGGAGAGTAGGTAATGTGACACTGATTATAAAAAAAAAAAAAAAAAAAGGTTCCAGAGATTACCTGGTAATTACAAGCTGGTAAGCCAAATTTCAGTACTAGGAAAATTGGCAGAAACAGAATCATCAGACACATAGATGAACACAAATTGTTGGGGAGGAGCCAACATGCTTCTGTAAAGGGAAATCAATCATTCCTCACCGATCTATTAAAATACTTTAAGGGAGTCAACAACCATTGATATAGTCTATTTGGACTTTCAGAAAGATTTTGACAAGGTCCCTCACCAAAGCAAAACTAAGCAGTCATGCGGTAAGAGAGAAGATCCTCTCATAGATCAGTAATTAGTAAAAAAAGATAAGAAAGAGTAGGAATAAATGCCAGTTTTCACAATGAAGTGAGAGAAACATTTTCATAAATGACCTGAAAAAAAGGGGTGAACAGTGGCAAAATTTATAGACGATACAAAATTACTCAGGATAGTTAAGTCTGACTGCAAAGAATTACAAAAGAGATCTCACAAAACTGGGTGACAAAGAGGCAGATGAAATTCACTGTTGATAAGAGCACATTGGAAAACAAAATCCCAACAATACGTACAAAAAGAAAGATCTTGGAGTCATAGTTCTCTGAAAACATCCGCTCAATGTGCAGCAGCAGTCAAAAAAGCTAACGATGTTAGAAACAATTAGGAAAGAGAGAGATAATAAAACAGAAAATCTGGTAATGCCATCTTGGATACCGTGTGCAGTTCTGGTTGCCCTATTTCAAAAGAGGATACTAGAATTGGAAAAGGTACAGATAAGGCAACAAAAATGATTAGGAGTATAGCACAGCTTCCATAACAGGAGAGATTAACATGACTAAGGGCGGACATGATAGAGGTCTATAAAATCATGAATGGTGTGGAGAAAGTGACTAACGACGCATTGTTTAGCCCATCACATACCACAAGTACTAGGTGAAATTATTACTCAGCAGGTTTAAAACCAACCTAAGGAAATACTTCTTCACACAACACACTGTAGACCTATGGAATTCATTGCCAGGGATTGTTGGTAAGGCCAAAAAATGTAACTGGGTTCAAAAAGAATTGGATAAGCTCTTGGAGGTTAGGTCCATCAAAGGCTATTAACTAAACTGGTCAGGTAAGCAACCCCATGTTCCGAGTGTCCTTAAACCTCCAACTGCCAGGAACAGAGACCGGACAAGAGGATGGATCACTTGAAATTGCCCTGTTCTGTTCATTTCCTCTGAAGCATCTAGCACTAGCCACTGTCAGAGACAGGATACGAGGATAGATGGACCATTGGTTGGATTGAGAATGGCCACGCTTATTAAGTTCAAAGATCAATCTGGGGAAAATTTGGAGAAAAACAACAAAACTGTTTAAGTACTAGAGAAATTGGTTTATGAAGAAAGATTAAATGTGGCTTGGCTAAGTGAGGACTCTGAGCAGAATACGATAACTGTTCACAAGTATTTGAAGGGTGTAAACAAAGACAAATACTTTAGGGTTTTACAACAGTGTGTAATTAGGGGTAACGTGTTTGAAAGTTTATAAAATGAAGACTCACTAAGAGGAGAAAAACTGAGTGAGATCTATTAGACTGTGAAATAGCCTCTCTCAAGCAAAGTGGTGGAAGGACTAGAAATGTAGACAAAGCACTACGCAGTGTTCCGTAGGGAACAATTCTTACTAGTAGGAGATAGACGAGATGGGCCAACAGGGTTTTTCTATCTCTCATTTCTATTATTTGTAGGGGAGCAGGTGTGACCGAACATTGTACATTACAATAATTGCAAAATGTTATATTTGGTCTAACACATAGAGGTTGTTAAATTTTATTTTTTCTTTTTTTCTTTTTAAGGCCTCTTCCTTATCTTAGGCTTGATGCTGTACCCTGCGGGCTGGGGCTGCCAGAAGGCAATAAGCTATTGTGGACATTATGCTTCTGCTTATAAACTAGGAGACTGCTCATTGGGCTGGGCCTTCTACACAGCTATCGGTGGCACTGGTCTGACATTCATCTGTGCCGTCTTCTCAGCGCAAGCAGAAATTGCCACATCTAGTGACAAAGTGCAAGAAGAAATTGAAGAGGGGAAAAACCTTATCTGCCTCCTTTAAATATAGCGGAAAAAAGATCAGTGTCTATTTTGCTTTTAAATGACTTGATAAAAGGATCCACATTGTGTGATTTAGCCTTATGCGGTCTAGCCTTGAACTACTGACGCAACATTCTATCCCTTGCTGGGGGATGAGGACCAGAGAAAGGAGGATCTGAAGTGAAGAGAGTGTAGATATGTGGGAATTTTTGGTGTGACTACATTTTCAGGACTCAGCAGAATATACAACTTGAGAGTGAGGCGGGGGAGAGTATATAGTGAACAAACGTTGTAATATACCTGACAATTTCTGATTTGATCAGATCGCATTCTCCACGTTGGTCACTTTGAAGGATCTGCATTAAAATAATAAAAGCCAGCACATTTCTACTATGTACAGGACTAGCCTATTTAATCAGGTTTTGTTTTCAAGGGCTTCAATCACTTGTGAACATTTTATTGCCATCTGGTTTGGTACTATAGTTAATATTGTGGTGCTTGTTGATGAGTTTTAAAATTACTTAAAGCACAACTGTTGGGTGTGGTTTTTTTAGATAATTAAATGCATGACTAAGAGAACAGGGTTGACATTAAGACCTTGCTAAAAGTGGTATAAACTATTAAGGAAGTGAGGCAGGGGCTCATATTATTTAGTTTGTTCTGGCATGAAATATCAGTAACAAGTGGTAGATACATTATATTTTAGCAGCTAGATTTGAAGTTAAATTCATAGCAGAGCCAGGGGAACTGTTGTTACGCTGGAGTTTACCTATATAAAATAAAAATGGTAGAAGTAATGCTTTAGTATCTAAATGTGTTAAACACTGAACTTTGGATACAAAAATGGTGTCTTTACTAGAAATCCCAGGAATCCTCAATATTTAGGAAAAACACTATAGTGTCTCTGCAGCACAATTGACAGGGTTATTTTGTGAATGCCAACAAGTGTTGAGCGTGCCTCACTCTTCAGTAAAAATATTAACTGTATGTTGGGTTTACAGTTACAATATTTCTCTGTTTGCCAAAAGAAACCTCATTCCCAGTCCACAGGCCAGTGTCTCAGAACCAGTTTAGTCTGTAATAGATGTTCACCCTGCAGGAGGCGATGCCAAATTCTAAATGTTTGTGGGAAAACCTTTTCCCACTCTTTTTAACCACATCTGGTATGGACCCATTTCCAGCACATCAGCAGAAGCAGAAATATGACTTGCCACGAGTGACATTCCTTTCCAAAACACGTTCAGTTCAGTCATATTACGTGTGTTGTTTCTCCAGTTACTGGAATTATGCTAGAGGGCAGATTAAAAGGATATCAGAAGAAAGAATACTGTACTGCCTTGGGGACGCATGAGCACAATCAAGGGTTTAATAGATAACGATTCACTTGATATTTGATTGGAAATTTTAATTTTAAAACCGTTTATTTCATGGTGGTGGTGAAATACTAGCAGGCACTGAAGGCTGAGCCTATTGTTAGAAAGCTACAGAACCACTAGAGGTGTCTGCAAGTGTATCCATTTTTCTGTACGGTTAAAAATCAAATAACTTCTGCAGACAGAGAATATGATAAGCCTCTGGATTACCTGAGTGATTTAGTGTAGAAAACAGCAAATTAATATAGAAATGTGTGAAGGTTTTGTGTTATTTTTGCTGCATCCCTCTAGCATGACCTAGAGCTGAGGGAAATGCAGCTTGCATTAACTATGCACAGTCTTACTAATGTTATACTATTAAATGTAAAAGGTTTCTTTGGAGCTTTTTGAATTCTTTATCTGCTCCTGTGGAAGTCTCCTTCCCAGGAACACTTCTTTAGAAATTATTGATCTGTGTGAGAGATTCTAGTGAGGGTCCAGGCTTCCACTCTAAAGGTTTAAAAAGACAATGTCGCTTTTTTTTTTTAATAAAGGGGTAGTTTGTAAACTCCAGTTGGTAATAATGCTGCCTCTCTAATAAGTTAAATCAATTAATTTTCTTTTTACAGTGGAATAATTTTGTTCTGGTCTGATCCTGATAAACCAGACCTGTTACTTTGGACCCATTAAATTGATAGTATTGCTCCAGAATCAATGTGCTGGAGTAGCAGCCCCAGCCTCTGGAGTGCCATTTGTGAAGTGTCAGAGTCCCTGTTTCTCTGTAAATACAAATCCAAGCCCCCTACACAGCTGTGCTGCTGACACCTCTGTTCTCCTGTGCACATTCCCAATGGCAGGGCAGAATGATGTGGAGGGTCTTATGCTAGCCACAGGGCAAAACTTCCCCCTTAGTAATATTTATAATTTTCTTTTTCACCACTGCATTGTGAGAACCCAGCCTTTCCTCTTGTTAACGCAGAATTCACACTTGAGAAACCTGTGTTTTCCCCCTCCCAATCCCATTGCACTCTTATACAAGATTTTAAAACGGGTAACTCACTTTTTCTTTTAAATATTTAACATAAAATGAAGCTATGGGCTGGAACCATTTATGTCAAGTGTCTGCACAAAGCAGGTTTTCTTTTTAAACAAATTATAACCACTTGCAAAAATTGGTGAGTTAGGGCAAAACTGTAGCCACAGCATCATAATGTGTCTTATTTGAAACTGTGCACCTTTTGAAATATGTTTCCTTGTATATACAAAGTATACCTTACAAAGCACACGCTCCAAATTTTCAACCATATTATTTGTATGTGGCTGAATCCTATAAAAAATCCTGTAAGAACCCTCCACTTTAGAATACAGATGCAAAGTTATGGCTTGTCTTACAGTTGCTACTACTTCAGAGGCCTCCCCCCATTGGAGCAATACAAGCTGGGGCACTAGAACAACTGTGATATAGAACTTTAACAAGAAGGGGTCTTAAGTGCTGTGAACACCACATGGAATTGGGGTGAAGATAAATTATATTCTTTTTTTTTCTTCTTTCTTTCTAATGTTGTAATTTGTTTTTCTTTAGGAAGATAGTGTGCCAATGTTAAAAAAAAAAAATCACTGCCACCAAATCATGACACTCTCTTCATATAGTGTCACAAATATGTTAAAAATCCAAGTACTATATTAATCAATGACAGATTACCGTTTTCAAAGGTGGTGTGCAATGCTTAACTCAACTGGTTTGGACCGTGCATGCTCCATGTATTGTGTGACTTAAAAAAAAAACACCAGTGAACAATGTATTATTAGGACATACCTATGTTAGGTCTTTACAGTGCTGAAAATATTAAATGTTGGGTTTTATAGTACTGTGCATAAAAGATATTGGTTTTGCATGTGTTTTTCTGAATTTGTAAGGGAAGTGGACCAGCTTCTATTATTGTAGTAATACAACATCAAACTGATCTAATCAACTCAACAGGTCATACTCAGTGACTGGCACAGATGGAAGATATGGTAGGAAGAAACAAACCAAGACTCTTTGCTTGCTCAGGGTTCTGTTTTTCTAACAAGTGATAAGATGGCTTTATTATTACATACAGATTTTCTTAATGGAGTTTTAAAATGCGACCCACTCATTAAGTTTGATGGCTGCTGTTCCTGAATTTCAGTTCCACCAGAACAATGGCCTTCCCAAGACATTCTATGAAAATCATTTTTCTTTTGTCATCTTCAGGCATGTTTAATTAGTTTAATGATGGGCCATATAGCATAACTGCTTCTTAATGTACATGTAGTGCTTAGATGCAAGGAATGTTTGATGTGGCATTTTTAAAAAAAACGGTCTAGCTCACTCAAAATTGTAACATACTAACTTTGTAAATATTTTTAACAAGAGAAATGTTCTTTAAACATCTGTGGTTTGATCACCTTGTAAGCATATATTCTGTAAAGTGCCATAGTTCTTTTTGGAGTATGGCATATTTATATATATATATATATATATATATATATATATATATATATATATATATATATATATACACACACACACACACAAATTTATGTGAGATGTGCAATAACAAGTTTTTTTTTTAAATGTGATGCGCTTTAAAAAGGGACTGCCAAGTGAAGCGTGGCTGGAGTTTTGTTTTTGGACAAATGTATTGCTACTTTGGAGTAATGCTATAGAATCTGTAGAGGAAATAGGATAACATTGATTGTAGTTTAAAGGTTTATCTAAAATCTCTTTTCTCAATTCATTTGAAATACTCAGTTCTGGGTAATCCAGGCCTGATTTATTTATAGCCTTAATTTCAACTGTGAAGCTGCACACACTACCCGTAATCTAACAACTAGGGGTACGTCTTCACTACTTCAGCAGGTAGCAATCGATTTATCCAGGATTGATATATTGCATCTCGTTAAGACGCGATATATCGATCCCCGAACATGCTCACCGTCGACTCCGGAACTCCACCAGAGCGAGCGGCGGTAGCGCAGTCGACAGGGGAGCTGCGGCCGTCAATCCCGCGCCGTGTGGACCCCAGGTAATTCGATCCAAGATACTATTCGCGTAGCTGAAGTTGAGTATCTTGGATCGATCTCCCCCCTCCCCAAGTGTAGACCAGCCCTAGGAGTTGCTGCTGAACACAATGGCCATCTGTTAACAGTTTTCTGACACCAAACACTTAGTGTAAAGGTTTTTTTATTGCACTACCTTATGCTATCACCTATTTTAAACCAGTTGGGTCCATTTATTTTACTTGAAAACCCAGAACTGGCTGAAAAGGTAAACATTTCTAATTCTGCAACGTGACAGGACTCTCAAGCCTGGGGTTTAGCTCCTTAGAACCCGATGCTATTTCCACAGCTCTTAGAAATAATGAATCCAGAATTGATAGCAAGGTAGTTCCCAACTCAGCCGAATCCCCTATTAGATATTACATTATCCCTGTAGAGATGTTAAGGGATATCGATAACCAGAGATATGTCTGCTTCCTTTTTATGTTAATTTGAGAAAAAAACAACCTTTGTCCCCACAATATTTCATCTGCTGACTGTACACTAGCTTGATGTCTGTAAATAAAACTAATACGTTTTTCAAGAGAGGTGGTATATAACTTTAACCTAAGGTTAGTGGAGGGGGAAATTTGCAATTCAGAGCCCAAAACTCCCTCAGAGGGTTGGTACTAACATAAGATTTCATTATATATTTGAGTGCAAAATTAACTCTCTTGCCTGTGGAGCCATAGACTGGTGCCACCGTAACACACATTGGTGTCTGTCTCATTCCACCTATTGGACAAGCTGAACTTTATTATATACCTTTAAATAGGCTCATTATGTTCTGCCTGTTCATCTGCACCTAAGATGGCATTCCAAACCTTTGAGCAACTGTAAACCTCTTGCTTTTTAAAAATATTAAAAACCTGCCTGAGAATTGACAAGGGGAGAAGGGTTTTGAAGATGTTGGTATTTACGTGGCAAAGTAATTACGTTAAAAAAAACCTTTCATACTGCATATGGAAGCTTTTCTTTGAATACTTGTGCCTTCAGAACAATGGTCCCAGAGTGAACTTCACCTAACAGAAAAGGGACAAAATCCATGCTATAAATGCATGGCCATTAGCCACCTTTAGCAATACTCAGAGACAGTAATGAGATGTAAATTCAGTTGGCCTGGCTGGGAAGGGTAGCAAAGAAGAGAAAAAGCCATGTCAATCCAGCCAATTCCAGAACATGTAATTAAAATGAAAAGATGTAACACCTCTTCCTTCTATTTTGAGCAAAGAATCATGCATACCCTCACTGTCTCATTCGCCCCTGAGAAACATCAAAAAGACATGCCATGGAGACAACAGCTCTTCATCAATACTATAAAAAGTTCCCAACTGCACTGCCAGCACTCAAGGCATGGGCCAAGAAAGACAAGCACAGGTAAAGTGTGTGACAAGAATGCCAATGCACAGGTAATTAATACTCATTTCACTAGGCTGGTGTCAATTTTATTTATGTACCCTCTTAGCAGCTTCTGCAGCAAGGCTAAAAATTAACACTTTGAAATTGCCAGACTCAGCTTAGCTGAGGATTCCAAGAGCAACAGTGGCAAATTCGCAGATGCCTAAAGTGTTCTGAGCCAAATGATCACCATAACTGATGCATCTATCCACCTAGCTCTGGCAGTAAAAACCTCTAATCCAGAGAAGTGCTCCCTGCAGCCCAGGGACAGACAACAATAGATTGAGGGCACAAGACAGTACAGAAGCTGTATTCCAACTCTGTTCTAGCTGTGGGCTCAATGGTCAATCACTCCAGCATAATATCCAACTTCAATATCAAAAATTTGCATCCCATTTCCCTATTCAGGATGTGAAAGTTTCCTTAACTAACTGAAAACAGCAATATTATGCATAAACAGCCCATAGGCAGAAGCCAGCACAAACATACAGAGACTGCTCTTGCCAATGTCATGTACATTAATTCCTTGCTTTTACTTTAATAGGTGGTGTTATAATATACAGTAACATGGTTCATTGTACTACTTTAACACTTTACCATAACCAGTCATTACCTGGGGACGGGTATTATGAAACAGGACATATACTATATGACTAACACAACAGTAAGAAAATATGAAAAAGTTTTAGCTAGTAACTGCCTATGCTTCTGTTAAGAATTGGCATTGGGAACAGTTTTGTTCTGGAACAAAATTGAATGCTTGCAGAACTATGCTTCCATAGACTTCAAATATTTCTCAGAAACGTGTTGTGATTTCCATTTCAGTGCTAATACATACCTAAGCTATTATCCCACTATTGAAGTAAAAGATATGCACTGTTTCCTTTGTAAATTCATCTCATTTTTCTCCAGAGCAAAGACGCTCACCTATGTGCAGGGTCAGAAGTGTCTCAGACAGAAACCCTCACAAAAGCTAATACATGTTTTATTTATTATTGAAATTTAATTTTCTTCTTTACTTGTTGGAGGGAAACGTTAAACAGACATGTATCTCAATTATCTCTGTTCCATTCTGCCCTGTGCTTGATTTGTGAATGGAATCTTTTCTGTTCAGGCTCATTTATTTAGAGTCAAACTGCATTCACCTTACCAAGCCAGCTAGGACTGGGACACTGAAGAGTAAAACACATATTAGGCTCCCATAAGACAGACACCTCCCCACCCCAATAAATGTCTTGAAAATTGACAACTCTTTTTTTTTAAACAGACATTTAAACGTTTCTTATTAAGAATACATGTCCACATGGTTGCCAGCAATAAACAAATAGTAGTATGGAACTATTTTGACCATATTCTTCCTCAACAGCATTTATAATAATGAAAACTGAATAAAGGCATAACTCAACTTTTTTTAAAAATCGCCCTTTAACTACCACAAAGATGAGTATCAGAGGGGTAGCCGTGTTAGTCTGAATCTGTAAAAAGCAACAGAGGGTCCTGTGGCACCTTTAAGACTAACAGAAGTATTGGGAGCATAAGCTTTTGTGGGTAAGAACCTCACTTCTTCAGATGCAAGAAGTGAGGTTCTTACCCACGAAAGCTTATGCTCCCAATACTTCTGTTAGTCTTAAAGGTGCCACAGGACCCTCTGTCACAAAGATGAGGAAAATCCTAGGGAGAGTTACATCTAACAATAGGAAAACAAACCTAATAACTGAACCCATGTTTTATTTCACCACCGTAATGCTCAACCACAGCAATCACTGAGCTGACAGATGTACTAAGAAACTTTTCAAACAAAAAATAAAAATGGAGGCAAATACAGCACCATTTGCAAATCTAACCTACACACAGATAATGTGCAATTAAAAATATGGTTGTTCTGCAGCGCTCCAGAAAAAATGTTACAGCTGATGCCTCTTTACAGACTGACGGAGAGTGAGTGAGTGAGTTAGTGAGGAGAGAGAGAGAGAGAGGAAAAAAGGGTTGCTGGTGCTTTTCTAGGAAAAGACTACAGTGAACATAGCATAAAATTCTTTCCCAAGAAGGAAATAGCTTTAAAGGGAAACTGTCAATCTGTATTTATTTCTGAAACTCCATGTTTCCTGACAAAACATCCCTTACAATTTTTTAAAAGTCAAACCATGTAAACCATGCAGCTGAAGAAAGTGGGTTTTTTACCCACAAAAGCTTATGCCCAAATAAATCTGTTAGTCTTTAAGGTGCACCGGACTCCTTGTTTTTGTGGATACAGACTAATGTGGTTACCCCTCTGATGCTTGCAACCATGTCAAGTTTTTGTAAGTGTTTTCTGCCTCCCCGCTATTTGTTTCTAAGGGTCTTAAGAGAGCACCCAGCATGCTCAGCCCTACCTTTCTTTCCCCTCCCCTATTCTCTGTGCACATGCCTGCTAGGGTGACCAGAGAGCAAGTGTGAAAAATCGGGACGGGGGGTGTGTGTGTGGGGGGAAGGGAATACGAACCTATATAAGAAAAAGACCCAAAAATCGGGACATCTGCTCACCCTACTTCCTGCTGCCATTTTTTTCTGGTAAGCCTCCTCAGGAGCAATGCATGAGAGTTATGTAATCATTCTAATCATGAGCAAGGAAGTGCAACTATATCATAACTGACTATACACAAGAGTGGGGTTTTTTGCTTTTTATTGTAGCCATTTTAAATATTACTTGCTGTATAGTATACCCAAACTTTTTAGAGTTGAATGTGCCCCTTTAAAGAAGTTAATCTGCTGCAAAAACATCTAAATACAAAGTAACAAGGGAGGAGGAAAACAGGGAAAATTGGTTAGATAATTTCACTACTGTTAGGTGTGCAACTGTCTTGAACAACTTACTTCTGATTGGATAACTGCCTAGAGAAATTACTGGCTACATATCAGAACAAGAGTATCACTGTACTGTGCATTTGCAAAACGATGTAGCAGTACAGTGGTCTACATCAACTGTCAAGTTAGCTGTTTACAAACCCTTAATATAAGATAATAAATCCAGTAACATACTCTACATATTAATTATATGAAACAGCAGTAGACAGCAATGTTATTCCATTACACTTGAACAGAAACAGAACAAAATATTGATACAGAAGTGTCATTTCAGAAAACAGAAAAATAAACAGTAGCAAACCCAATATTGTTTTCAGCAGTTTCATTTTACTTCCAGTAAAATCCTAGGTAAGGTTTAATACTCACATTTTTGAGAGAGAGAGATTTGGTATTGATTTTAAACTTTCATTTTATAGCACAAGTACAAAGTGGTGCAAGCGCTGCTGAAGTTTTCCTTCATACTATTGGAGTAATGCAATCCTAGTCATACTAATTTGTTATTCTGGTAGTGGACATCTTACTTTCCCATTTCAGCAGATTACACAATTTATATACAGATTGTAAAAACCAAATGATATTTTTATACAGAGCAGCCTTCCTGCATGTTTACCTGACCTTTAAAAAAAATCCCTATCTTGTTTAAAACTATTCTGAGCAAACATCCAGGAAACAGTATTTTTATTCTATGACCTTGTGTTAATACAATAAATATACAAAACTTGTGAACTACTCAGACATGCAACATCAGAGGGACAGAATGAGTGTGTTTCTACAGAACCATGACATTCACTAGGATGGCAGAGCATTGTTAGTAATTTACAAAATATACAAACATCCCTCGGATAAATAAATCCAAATCCTAAATTACAGATCACTGACTATTGACATTCCAGTGTTTAAACTTCATACTTTCAACCAAATTTGCCACAATACAACAAAATGACAATGTAAGTGGGTGCATATTGTGTTAACTGATAAGAGACCAATACCTCTGTTAGTAAAGTAATAATATTTTAACAAACATCAGCCTTCAGTTCTCAAATCTAAAATGAGAATATTTTTTCTCTGGATCACAAATATTCATATATATTAATTTTGTACCGTCATGTATTTTTGAGTGCAGAGGTAAACATGCAAGAATCATAGAATCATAAAATATCAGGGTTGGAAGGGACCTCAGGAGATCATCTAGTCCAACCCCCTGCTTAAAGCAGGACTGTAAGTAGACATGTGCCTGTCAGTTTCAAGTTGTTTTTTAATAGTATCACATGCTGGTAATCTACTATTCTACAGTATAACAATAAATCTAACTGTGAGGATTGTGTCCCTCATACCCCATGAGAAAAAGAAAAATGCTTGATTCAGGCTTAAGATCCATCCTTAAAGGAAGTCCTCAGTACAATTTTCATACTTGGTTAAGATGACTCTCAAAAGTAGGACTTAGATCTAGAGAGGCCTGAAAGGTGCTAGCAGATGACAACACAAACTGTAAAATAAAAATTCAGATAGAACATTAAAGATTAAACAAATTTGAAAGAGAACTAAAACCTCCTCTACGGACTTTAAAAAAGTACTGGGGAAAAGTTTTAGAGAGAGTCCCGGTTACTGTTATTTCAATTGCATTGTTTAATTCATAGTGAAGAGAATTCTATCCGGAGACAATACAATTATGAACAACAACTTCAGAATAGATCATATTATAATGCTTTCTTACCATATTTATCTTTACTACTAAAACTGGATTTCGAGAAGTTAAATTACGAATTTAAGTTGTACTTGTAATTTATACAGGGATTTATGTATGCAAGTGCTACGCTGCTCCAGGTATTAAGCTGTTGAAGGGTATTTTTAAAAATGGTCTTATTTTACAATATGCATAAAAATTGAAGTGAGAAGATTATTCCTCCAATCCACATTCAGGACATGGGGCCTCTCTGGGCTGGTCTAAAAGCACTTAAAATGCTGCAGCTGCACTGCTTCAGGAGACACACTACCTACCCCAACAGGAGAGGTTCTCCTGTCAGCACAGGCATTCCATCTCTCCAAGCGGCAGTAGTTAGGTTGACAGGAGAATTCGCCCATTGACCTAGCACTGTCTATACTAGGAAATTAGGTCCATTTCACTGCATCACTCAGAGAGGTCCTAGTATACACCAGGCCTTTATAATGTTAAGGTTTAAACTTGCAAACCCTTATTCATATGAGCAGTCATACTGATTTCAGCGAAAGCATTTATGTAATATTTGGGGGTCAAGTCCTTAATGATCTCACTTTCTGAAACTGGCATTTTATGATTTTAAACTTAGTCCAAAGTACTACATATATTATCATCCAATAAACCAACCTACCAGGAATCTCAAATGGCCTTAAATAGACAGTGACATGATTTTGAAGCAAGAGCTGATTAGGATTTGGAAAATTACTTAAGTACCATCACAGCATCAGTTTAATCTATTAGACAGATATCCATTTCAACAATGTGAATGTAATTAATTTTATTCTCTCTTAATGGAGATAAAAAATATTTCACTTTTCCAACTCAAAATAGTTAAGAATCTTCATTATTCAGCTTGAATCAAATCACACATGAAGGCTGAGGTGCGTTAAAAGGAATTCAAGTATGTATTAAATGCCACAGTTTAAAAAGTTTGATTAGAGAAAATATTCCTGTAAAAAAATTAAATACTGTATATTCAGATTTTTGGAAAAGCAGTAAATAAAGTGACTGACCAAGCTATAGATTTAGTACCACTGGTAAACACAAATTGACACTGAAAAAAACACCCCCTCCCTCCCACACACACACACACACCACACAAAAATTTCACTGCATTTAAAAGGGGGCAAACAACTGGTTATGGAAGTGTTCTAAAGGTTGGTAATTTTTCCTCTAATATAATGTGTTTTCCTAAGACATGAAAACAAATTAAAAATAGCAAATATAATCATTTAGCTCTTTGATCAAAACCATCAGTTAACTTCTCTTAACTGTACATCACATTACACATTCTGGCAGCAAGAATGTCTATGCAATAGCCATTTCTGATTTAGAAAAAAGTATGCCATGAAAATGGATACAAACCAACACTATAATCATAAGTGGTACAGATAAATCCTGGACCAAAACACTAATTCAGCATGGCCAAATATCTCAACAATATTCATGCAAACTTGTAGATTTATATTAAAAAACCTACTGCCCCCCCCCAAAATTTACATGATCTACCATACTTGTATCTGTCCATCAGCTGCTGAAACTGCCACAGCAGCAGCCAAATCTAGAGTCTCAAACTGTCAGTCTACTTCTTACAGTAGAAATAGGGAAACAGGCTCTCAGGAACAAAAATAACTGCTCCAAAATGCTTTCCTTAAGTTAAAACAAAAGATTCCAGAGTGAAATACTAAAAAAAACCCCTCTAAATACATTTAACTGATCACAGAAAGTACCATATCAATTTCAGAGCCATTGCTGAAGTTTCCACCAAAATATTGTTCCTCCAGAAAATAGGGAGAATTATATATCTAGAATGTATATAATGTTTTAAAGAGGGCAAAGGAGGTTGGCTGTGGGTTTTTTTGTTTTGATAAATAAATGTATAAAGGAATAAAACAAGAATTTGTTTCCTGTTTTAGCCCATGCACAGCTGAAGGAGAGACATACATGCTGTGTGTATTTTGAACGCAAGTCTTTAGGAATAGAATTAATAAAATGGAAAATAAAGTACAGTCAAAGAACTGTAGTGATTTTCGTATTTCACTAAATTTGGTTACCCTTGAAAGCATTTTGAGCTGCACTAGTTGCTGCTGTAGATGCTGCATTTGCTGCAGCTGTTTGTACAGTTTTGTTGGCCATCACACCAGTTGCAAACTCTTGCTGGGCTTTCTCAAAACTAGCACCGGTTGTGCGGTATAGGCCGTGCACCTAAGACAGAAAGGGAGGGTGAAAGGGGAAGGGAGAGGAGAGAAACAAGAGTTAAAAAGTGTTATGATCATTGCATTATCTATATTTGTAGATGCTACACCAAAAGTCAGACAAATTAAATGAATAGAGTGATGGGGAAATTTGATTCTGTTGCCTGCTTGCAGCTGTATGGAGGATAATCAAACAGGTGAACTTTAGTCCCCAGCATCAACAGCAAATATTTGTTGATGTTTTAGACTTATGTGCCTTTTAATTGGCATTCAAATGGTAAAATCCTAAACAATTAAAAAATGGAAATATAGCAAGTATAGAAAACCACCTAGTGCAACATATTTTACATTAAGTGACACTCAAAATTAAACAGTTCTTAATGCATTAAAACGTTAAAAGAAAAAAGAAGAAACAATGCTCTTTATAGAAAGTATAGTTTAATCTGCTGTGGTAGCACATTTGGCAGGGTGAGGCAAATTGCTTAGGTGGGTTAAGATGACTTCATACTGACTGTTTGAAGGAAAGGAGCTTTTGACAGGTCAGAGGAATGCTTCCCAAGAGATGCAGTAAGAGCAATGGGGAAAAATTTATCCCAAGCTGCCCCAGGTAGTAGTCGCAAAATGCTTTTTCCTACTGCTCAGAAACCAGCTATCTATAAAAAAAGGACCTGGCTCTAGCCCATGTTTCTAGCCTGGAGTTGCTTACGGAATCAGTCTCATCCATGCTCTGACCTTGTCAACACCTTCCCTCCAATCCACATTTGCAGCTGCTCACCCTAAATCAGTTAAAAGAACAGGAGTACTTCTGGCACCTTACAGACTAACAAATTTATTAGAGCATAAGCTTTCGTGGACTACAGCCCACTTCTTTGGATGCATATAGAATGGAACATATATTGAGGAGATATATATATACACACATACAGAGAGCATAAACAGGTCCCTCCAGACCCATGAATATGATACAGTTCTGCGGTGACCTAGAATCCTACTTTCGACGTCTCCGACTCAAAGAATATTTCCAACATACCTCTGAACAGCATACTAACCCACAGAATCCTCCCTACCAGCACTACAAAAAAAAGGATTCTGCGTGGACTCCTCCGGACGGTCGAAACAACAGACTGGATTTCTACATAGATTGCTTCCGTCAACGTGCAAAGGCTGAAATTGTGGAAAAGCAACATCACTTGCCACATAACCTCAGCCATGCTGAGCACAATGCCATCTACAGCCTCAGAAACAACCCTGACATCATAATCAAAAAGGCTGACAAAGGAGGTGCTGTCGTCATCATGAATAAATTGGAATATGACCAAGAGGCTGCTAGACAGCTCTCTAACACCACATTCTACAGGCCATTATCCTCTGATCCCACTGAGGATTACCTAAAGAAACTACACCATCTGCTAAAAATACTCCCTGACAAAGCACAGGAACAAATCTGTACAGACACATGCCTAGAACCCCGACCAGGGGTATTCTATTTGCTACCCAAGATCCATAAACCTGGATATCCTGGACGCCCCATCATCTCAGGCATTGGCACCCTAACATCAGGCTTGTCTGGTTATGTGGACTCTCTCCTCAGACCCTACGCTACCAGCACTCCCAGCTATCTTCGAGACACCACTGACTTCCTGAGGAAACTACAATCCATCGGTGATCTTCCAGAAAACACCATCCTGGCCACTATGGACGTAGAAGCCCTCTACACCAATATTCCACACAAAGATGGACTACAAGCTATCAGGAACAGTATCCCTGATAATGTCACAGCTAACCTGGTGGCTGAACTTTGTGATTTTGTCCTCACCCACAACTATTTCACATTTGGGGACAATATATACCTTCAAGTGAGCGGCACTGCTATGGGTACCCGCATGGCCCCACAATATGCCAACATTTTTATGGCTGACTTAACGCCCCTACTCTACTTGCGCTACATTGATGACATCTTCATCATCTGGACCCATGGAAAAGAAGCCCTTGAGGAATTTCACCATGATTTCAATAATTTCCATCCCACCATCAACCTCAGCCTATATCAATCCACACAAGCGGTCCATTTCCTGGACACTACTGTGCTAATAAGCGATGGTCACATAAATACCACCCTATACCGGAAACCTACTGACCGCTACACTTACCTACATGCCTCCAGCTTCCATCCAGGACACACCACACGATCCATTGTCTACAGCCAAGCTCTAAGATATAACCGCATTTGCTCCAATCCCTCAGATAGAGACAAGCACCTACAAGATCTCTATCAAGCATTCTTAAAACTACAATACCCACCTGCTGAAGTGAAAAAACAGATTGACAGAGCCAGACGAGTACCCAGAAGTCACCTCCTACAAGACAGGCCCAACAAAGAAAATAACAGAACACCACTAGCTGTCACCTTCAGCCCCCAACTAAAACCTCTCCAGCGCATCATCAGAGATCTACAACCTATCCTGAAAGATGATCCTTTACTCTCACAGATCTTGGGAGACAGACCTGTCCTCGCTTACAGACAACCCCCCAACCTAAAGCAAATACTCACCAGCAACCACACATCACTGAACAAAACCACTGACCCAGGAACCTATCCTTGTAACAAACCCCGATGCCAACTCTGTCCACATATCTATTCAAGTGACATCATCATAGGACCTAATCACATCAGCCATACCATCAGGGGCTCGTTCACCTGCACATCTACCAATGTGATATATGCCATCATGTGCCAGCAATGCCCCTCTGCCATGTACATTGGCCAAACCAGTCAGTCTCTACGCAAAAGAATTAATGGACACAAATCTGACATCAGGAATCATAATACTCAAAAACCAGTGGGAGAACACTTTAACCTGTCTGGCCATTCAATGACAGACCTGCGGGTGGCTATATTACAACAGAAAAACTTCAAAAACAGACTCCAACGAGAGACTGCTGAGCTGGAATTGATATGCAAACTAGACACAATCAACTCAAGATTAAATAAGGACTGGGAATGGCTGAGCCATTACAAACATTGAATCTATCTCCCCTTGTAAGTATTCTCACACTTCTTATCAAACTGTCTGTACTGGGCTATCTTGATTATCACTCCAAAAGTTTTTTTTCTCTTACTTAATTGGCCTCTCAGAGTTGGTAAGACAACTCCCACCTGTTTATGCTCTCTGTATGTGTGTATATATATCTCCTCAATATATGTTCCATTCTATATGCATCCGAAGAAGTGGGCTGTAGTCCACGAAAGCTTATGCTCTAATAAATTTGTTAGTCTCCAAGGTGCCACAAGTACTCCTGTTCTTTTTGCGGATACAGACTAACATGGCTGCTACTCTGAAATAAATCAGTTAAGTACTCCTCCAGTAACACCATCCCTCCTCCTGTTGCTTCCCTAAGATAGTTCCTTAGATATGAAGACAGAGGTAACATCATCTTTCCTTCAGTGAAGCTTATGAAGGTTTAAGTTCCATCTTATTTGGCTTCTCTCATAAATGTTATTCCATATCAATAAAGACGTAAATAGCTCATGTCCAGATAATCATGTATTCTTGAGGAACCCAACTGTGTCTGGGAGACAACTGAGTGTGACAGATCAGTGCCATGAGGAACAGCAGGATAGGAGAAAGGGAAACTCATTTTAAAAAGTTATAGCACAGGAACGGGTTATGCTCTTGGAGGGAAAGAAGATAACCATTGGATCTCTCTCTCCGCCATGCCACCTCTGAACCTCTTCCGAAATACCAGCAGGACAGAATCCTTTAGGGATGGTTGAAATCCCCAAAAGATGACAGTCCCTTAAAGATAAGGTAGGAAAACTAGAACAACAACAACAGAGAGGCTACCCCTGTATGCATTTGAACAACACACATCTTATTTGGGTATTTTGTGTCTCTAAGTTTATGCCTTCTGGATAGAAGGCAAACAAGAAGGAACTGAGTTCTACATACTATATCCTGATCTAGGAAATATTTCTACAGTGCTGTCAAGTCCAGGACATCTTTCTTAGGGATTTTTATAGCACTTATCACTAGAGTATCTGAGAATGCAATTTTTCAAATGTGGATGCCTAAAGCTAGGACGCTAAATACAAATGGCCTGGTTTTCAAGGGTGCAGAGCACCAGCAGCTCCTACTGACTTCCAAAGGGAGATGGCTCCAAGAACAGATGAAAATTACTCAACACCTCTGAAAATCAGGCCACTTATTTAATAGCCTGATTAGTCCCCCATGTTGCAAAAATTACAACCAGAGTGCCTGGCACCTCAGTGCAGTGTGTCCTGTCCTTCCACTGGGGCAGGTTTTGTCACATTCTCTCTCTCTCCCCACCACTTACTGTCTTTACTATCCCCACACTCAAATCCTCCACTGACAATTTCAGTTTGCACAGACTAAATAGTATCATTGTTTTACAAAACACACACACAAAATGGCAGTGTCTTCTGTCTCTGTGGAAACACAAGCAAAAAGGTATTACAGAAATGCAGTCAGTACAGGTAAAGCAAAGCAGGAAGAGGACCTATAGGAATATCAATTAACCCTATCAATTGTGAAGATGCAGGAGAGGACTTCCCTAAAGCAGAAAATTAGATCAGGGGACAGTGGAGTAAGTGGTAGTCTGAAATAGTAGAAACAAAGCAACTTACCTTTTTAAACATAACTAGTGAGATGACAGCAGATGCTGTGAAAAGTGCTGTTATGATTATCATCATAATGCCAACAGGAATACTCTCGTTAAGCCCAGTCAGAGATGAAATCCATCCACTAAAGAAAAAAATGACAAACTTTATTACAGTGGTGCACTACATATTTCCTTTTAAAGAAACCTTTGTAACCTTCTGGTTCTGTTCTGACTTGACAAAAGTAATGAAAATTATAAAATGTAAACAGTCAGTTTTATAAAGTACTTCTAGAAGTTCAGTTCCTAAATTATGTAGTCTTAAAGTTAGGGCACATCTACACTACAAACTTTTGCCAATGTAAGTTACATCTGCATAAAGCTGCCACAGTCAGTATATTGCTTGTGTGCATGCATACTTGGCTCCTTGCATCAGCACCGCGCACACTCACCAGGAGTGCTTGTGTCGATACGCAGTGTGGAGCAGCACGGGTAGGTATCCCAGTGTGCAACTCACCACTGTCCAGCACAATGTCTTTTGGGAAGTTTTGGCAATGCATAGGGAGGACAGAAGAGAGTCATGCAGGACTGAATGGGACTGTGGGATCAAGTTCCCATCATGCACGTTTCTCCACCCCATAATACCATTTCTATCACATAATTTTCATGCCTACTTTGAAAATCCCACAAACCCACGTGGAACTTGTCACTGTCTACCACCACCTACAAGAGCATGGAGCCTGCATAGCTCTACACTACTGGCACGAGCACTACAAACTACAGGATGCACGATCCTCTGGTATTTACAGAGCCGCAAGAGGAGCTGTGGGGAACATGACTATTTTCTGGAAGACAGACTGCTGTGGGACATAGAGCAAACCAATTCAATATTGTTAGTGGCATGCACAGAACAGATACAAACGATAAAGCGCCACTTCTGGGCCTGAGAAATGGGCACTCACTGGCAACACTGTAAAAAAAACTTGCAGGTTTCCTGGTTAAGAAAATATATACACCTTTACCCCAATATAACGCTGTCCTCGGGAGCCAAAAAATCTTACCGTGTTATAGCGAACTTGCTTTGATCCACCAGAGTGCGCAGCCCCGCTCCCCCCCGGAGCACTGCTTTACTGCTTTATATTCGAATTCGTGTTATATCGGGTCGCGTTATATCACGGTAGAGGTGTATATGAGATGACCAAATCCATTCTGTCAGAGACACGCTGCTAAAAGAACCTCAATGGCAAACAAAAAAGTAACATACTATGTATACAAGTTGTTATAAATGCTTACACTTCCAAAGGGGGAAAAAACCCAGCCTCAAATATACGAACAGTAGGAAATGGATTAATCTCACACGAACACTGGCAAACAGAGAAGAATTAACCATTGTCACACAAACATCCTTGAGTAGCGCTGATCTGCTAGGAAAACATATGCATTTGAGAGTGTCTGGACATATGTGTATGTAAGGTATGTGTCTTTGCTCTGTCTTTTTTGCAGTACTGAGTTTGGCATTATTGTCTCTTAACTGGTTTTCACAAAGTTGATTTTGATCTATATTAAAAGTGGTGCAGGTACTGACACTATTTTTTGGAAACTTCAGCAAACTATATTCAATCTTAATTTCAGCATTTCCTAACTCTGAAGTGGTCGACTTTGAAACATTAACATTCTTTCAGAGTAGTTTTTAAATTGATACAATGTATATTTACAGTGCCCAGCATGTTTTGGGTGATGTATACAGTCAACGATTTTTTTTTTTTTTTTTTTTTTTAACAAAAATGAAAATTTCCCGCAATAGAGCATGCCAGCTAAATATGGTACTACCCAAACTTTATTTCCCCTTCTCTAACTATCCTATATTTACAGGAATATCACTCTTGGAAAATAAGTGGCTTAGGAATCTCTCATAATAACAATGATTAAACACTGCAACACTGTACAAAAGTAGACCAATGTCCAGAACACAGAAAGGTGAAAGTGGAGGGTTAAATTAAGTGGGGAGGGGTGGAGAAGAGAGGGAAAGGTAAGGGGTATAAAATACATCCACAGAAAAAGATAAGGAAAAAACTACATCAACCAACAGAACCTCAAGAATGTTTCCTCAAAACAAACAAAACTCTCAAGCGATATCTTAAAAGAAAACAAACCTCAGATTCTGTAGCACAAAGAATAAGGATTTCTCCCTATAATCTAAATGTAAGCAAACAGTGTTTTGTCTGCCTTGAGATTTGCACCAGAAACTGCTTTGCTTGAATAAGTAGGAGCAGTGATGTGAACTAACTGAAGATCTGCCAGATCATAGCTATAAGAAATGCAATCAGATAGCCATTTAAATATGGCCCTTTTCATAAATGCAGTGTCAAAAGAATTGAACATTTGTACTTAGTTTACAATTAAATAACCGATTTAATGCCCTTTTAATGTAGAGTTTGTGGAGATATGCAGGAATAGGAAAATTATTAATATGACAGTAAATGCAATTAGGTCAAAATGTTTTAGCATCTGTGCAAAGGAATCAATGCTAATTCCAGAAAACCACCTAACCCTTGTAAAAACTTGTCTAAAGGTAAATCAATTACCAGAACCTTAAGCTCAGAAACAACAAAACCTACACACATTGCAAATGAAGCTTACAGGTGGCTCAAAAGGAGCTTTTATTGGCTTTGTCAGAACCACATAACTATCCCATGGCAGAGGGTGAATTTTTAACTAGAGGTCTCAAAAGTATCATGGCTCCCCATGAACATGACAACAGGTGGCTGCAGAGGTCCCTGGTCTACATTCAGCTAGCTCATTGTGAATTAAAACACATGATAAACATAAATGGACTTGATCTTTGATCCTGATTCAAAAGGTAGAAGGACAGTCAAGTAGTTTAAGGGAGGCATTTAAAGGATCCATGTAGACCTGATTGCACCAAATCACAAATAGACATGGGAATTCTCCAAAAAGGGACATCTTTATGGAGTTTAATGTACCCATCCTACACACACCCACATTATACATCATTGCAAGCTTTTTTTATGTACATTTAGATGAGGTATGATGGGGAGCTGCCAAGTGGTGCCGTAAGCCAGCAGACAAGATGAAACAACGGTACTAAAGAGAGTGTCATTTTTTGCACAGTTCCAGAAACACAACATGATAATGACTAGTTTTTACTGTTAATTTCAACACCTTAATGTGGCATTTATTGATCAAAGCTACCAAATGACAATGTATTTTTATTGGTTTTGCATGGGCAATTATTTTTTCTATAAATGATTAAGCTGTTTAGCATGTGACAAAAATCAACATTTTGCAATACGCTAACATGAAATATTTTCACATCGCATATATAATTGTCAAAGTGTTAATTTTCTATACTTTCAATTGAAATTTGCTGAGCAGATCAATCACATCTCACACTGAAGGTTGTGCAGCAGTAGACTGAGTGCCCATAGGTTGTAATGCATCATGAGTAGATATAAATTCATGTGAATCCCTAACCTAATGCTTCTCCATTTGTAAGCTTTGAACATACAATGCACAGTCTCATATGCTTAGTAGAATGTTTTAATTTGTAATTCTCTATCCATACACTACCCTTTGAAATACTCTCGAAACTAGCTTTTTAATTCAGCGAGACTTATGCATAGGTAGGTATTAACATTAGAGATGACAACATATTATGAACATTACTCCTGGGGGAATTCTGCACCAAAAAACAAAAATTCTGCACACAATATTTTAAAATTCTGCAAATTTTGTCAAAACAACACTACATAATCATGGCAGTTTCAATTATTTTGGTAATTTATATCAAATTACCTGTCAGCAAGTATGTCTGTAACAATACAGACTCACAAAAATTCCCCCAGGAGTAGAGAGTTAAAGAAAACCCTCTTCCTGATTCTCTGCCGCCTCACTTCCCCAGAGCCCAACCGGGAGGGTGGGGACACAGACACCAGCTCCCCTCCCTCCCAGAACCCAGCTGTGCCCCCCCAGCCTCCCTTTGAGAATCCAGCCATGCCCGCCTAGCCCAATCCCCCTCCCTCTCTCCCAGAACCCAGCCACAGGCCCCACCCAGCCCAGCCCCCTCCCTTTCTTCCAGAACCCAGCTGTGCCCCCCCTGCTCCGACATCCTCCCCTCCCTCCCCCCAAAAAATGTAGATGATGAACTGGTTCCGGTACTCCTCAAGGGCCCAATGGCACCTGAGTTTCTACAAGTCCTTATTTGTGCTTGTACCAATAGGAGTTGCTACTCAAATCAACTCTGGTTTTAGTCAGAACAATCTTCCCTGCACAGAACTGCATATATACCAAGGCAATGAACAGTGTGGTAACCCACACACTCTCAGAGATCATAATAACAAACAAGACGATGATGATGACTAGAAACATCACCAGCCCTATTACATTTCAATAATTCCTGAACAAGTTTATAATTAGATTTTGTTTTACCCTTTAGATTGTTGTTGTGAAGTCCAATTTCAGGTCTTGAAATAATACATAAAGTCACTAAACCAACAAATGAATGCAAATATTTCAAAGTGATCATTTGAACATGTTGATGGTGCCATTGCTAATCCCTGTTTCTATGGTGACAGCGCATCATACCTCATCTTAAAGTAAACATAAAAAGCTTTCAAATTACGTGTGCTCTTAGAGAGGGTTCATTAGGTCTACTAAATTGATCATGTCTGCCACTCGCCTAAAATCGTTTCCACTTTTCGATATGTACTTTGGATACTTTTGGGGATCCTACTAATTGGAGCTTGCCTCTGGATTACCTCCAGACTAGCAAAGCTCAATGGTTCTGTTATACTGATGTAAAGTGATGGTTCTTGTGATGTTTGCCTCCACTGGGGATATCAGGGTCCACTGAAGTTGATTTACATGAAGACTTGCCATGGCTATTATGAATACAGCCAAAGCCCTGCCTGCCAGCATTTGTAGCCTGGTCCAGGTTGACACATACTAGTTCCAACATTTGCGGTGTCAGACTTTAACATCCTCAATCCTGCCGAGGCAGGAAGATCTCAAGTTGAGCTCTGTCTAGCAAAGTTCCTATGTATTCCAACTGTTTATGGGAGACAAGCAAGGGGTTGCTTTGTGTAGTTTATCATGACTTCTAATCACTCCAGTGCTTTGGTGGGGACATGTAGTGATTGTTAGCCAACTTCTTTAGTGGTGTCCTTGGTGAGGCAAACATTCCAACAGGAGAAAATATGTAATCCCATTCCTGTACATACAGTCCTTACTATAGTCAAACATTTCATGAAAACATGTGGTGCTGAAGCCAGCCCATAAATCAATACACAAAAATAATCCTATTCCTCTATGAAGATGACCTCAGTCAAATGTCTGGGAGTCTCAGGATGCTACTGTGGGAGCAGAGATTTCAGGTAATTCCCACTAAACCTGATGGTTATCTGGGTGATCCTCTCCAAACAAGCCTTGTAAATCATGCTTGTCATATTTGACTCCAAGATTTAAAATCCATCTACCTTGATCTTCTATGAGAGAAACCTTCCTGGTACAGTCACATTTCTTGAAGCCACTGAGCTGCCTGCCTTCCTCCTTTGCAGGTGAGGAGGACATCATACCAAAATAGATAAAACTAAAACCTGTGCTCAGTGCTCAAAATATGCTGATGCACTCTTAAAAGTGCTGATGGCTCACAAGCCGAGTACTGATTAACCAAAACTCTAAAAAGAATTCATCCAAAAGCTGCTCAATGTAAAACTTTGATTTGGGCCTCAAAGTATCAAGTACTAACAGATGATTCAATGAGCACTTGGTTCTATGGGCAAAGCCTCGACATATCAGAGCCTCAACACAAATGCGCCAAGACAATGATTCTGCATAAATCAAAAACTTTCCAAAGAAAACAAAACCAGTGAGAAAGGGGGTACTGACCCTAAGAGACCAGCAGATTAGACAGTATGATTCAAAGGCTTGACAGCATTCAGTGCTCTGGGGCCATGCAGCCTGAAGCATCAACAAACTGGAAGGAAGTCACATATCAGAAAAGGATACTATCTTGATAAAAGACAGAATATACAATTCCCTTGTCTGCCGGCTTTCCAAAAGGAACCTACTGGAAGTTTTAAACAATGGCAACTGATGGTGCACCACAGACCAATAAAAGGGAAGAATCTTGCATGCTATCATCCAGTACTGCAGATAGCCAAAATGTTTACAATTGGTGAGGTCAACCCTGTCTTGTGTTGCAAACACAAGACCCAAAAGCAAGACCTCACCAGTCTTGTCTGAAAATGGATACTGACCGTCAAAAGGTAAGTCCTCAATAGACTGCTGAATGTCCAGAGCTATCCCAAAATCACATAACCAGGATGCCCTTCTCATAATAACTGCGCAGGCCAGGGGTTGGCAACCTTTCAGAAGTGGTGTGCCAAGTCTTCATTTATTCACTCTAATTTAAGGTTTCACGTGCCAGTCATACATTTTAACCTTTTCAGAAGGTCTCTTTCTATAAGTGTATAATATATAAATTAAACTATTGTTATATGTAAGGTTTTTTAAATGTTTAAGAAGCTTCATTTAAAATTAAATTAAAATGCAGAGCCCCCCAGACTGGTGGCCTGGCCCGGGCAGTGTGAGTGCCACTGAAAATCAGCTCGCATGCCGCCTTCGGCACGTGTGCCATAGGTTGCCTACCCCTGGTGTAGGCCATAGTCCTCGAGAAAGCATATGCAGCTTCTAGAGCAGACGAATTAAGTCTGTGCCACCACCTGTTTCTCAGTTAATAAGGTCCTGAATGACTCCTTTGTATCATCCAGCAATTTGTCTGACAATTTTGACATCACCGCCCCATTAAGAAAATCATATTTTCCAAGAAGGGCTTGCTGTCCTCATCTGGAGCAAAGTAGTAGAATAAATCTCTCTCCTTAATGCATTCAGTCTCCTCACCATTTTTTCTTTTGGGGTAGACTTGAATTTCCCCTGCCACAATCTCTCATTAGCGGCTGTGACAATTAGGGAGTTTGGTGCTTGGTGGAAGTAAAAATAACCACAAACTCCTGAGATGGGACATGGTACTGTTTATTAGTATGTTTGGCTACTGGAGTAGTGTGAGCCAGGTTTTCACCAGTTGCAGAAAGGCATCATTAATCAGGATGGCTACACCCTTCCTGGCATAGATTCTTGGAAGATATTCAGTAACTTGTGGGTATTTTCCTATACCAGTTCAGGTTCAATACCTAGGACGGTAGCCATTTTCCTAAGTCTTGGTAGGATTTAAAATCCTCCAGGACTGGAGAAGACAGTCAGCAGTGTTGAATTGTCTGGAGAGGACGAAGACAGGGCCAATGGTTCTTCGAGGCAAAAGCTGATTGTCTGGCAAGGGCTTCCCCTCAAGAAGAGGGACAGATATTGTGCCTTTTCTTAATGTGCTCCTCACCAAGACCCAATAAGCCGCATGTATGCAGTTCACTATTAGGAGTGGAGACCTCACACCACAGGCAGCGCTTAAAACCCAGAAAACATTACATAACTCACTAAAACTAACACTACACTATTACAAGTACTAACTATTTACATTACAAGGATTCAGCAAGTAGATATGATGCAGAAAATAAACCGTGAGGAGAGAACTGCACAGGGAGCTCTAACATAGGCCAGTGGCAATAAGAAGGAACGGGGAGGTGGAGGGGGGGGGGTCAGGGCAGTGTCTTTATATAGCCTTGTGAGGGACCACGAGGCGGCGCAGGGCACATGAGCTTCCACAACAGGTACTGCTGCAGGGGAAAAGGTTTTGGGCTCTGAGCATCCTCCAGATCATCCGCAAAACTACAGTAACTACTCACTTAAAATTGTCCCAGTTAACGCTGTTTCATTGCTGATCAATTAGAGAACTTAAAGTTGCACCATGCTCCCTTATAACATTGTTTGGGAGCTGCCTGCTTTGTCCACTGCTCGCAGAAAGAGCAGCCCATTGGAGCTAGCTGGTGGGGGCTTGGAACCAGAGTGGACTGGCAGCCCCCCAATCCCCTAAGATCCCTGTGCAGCAGCCACCCAGCAAGCTATCAATTGCCGGGCAGTTCAGCTGTTCCTCCACCCAACGCCCTGTGCTGCTCCTGCCCTCTACCTTGGAGCTGCTCCTGGGAGCCTCCTGCTTGTTGTGTGGTGGGAGGGGAAATGGGGTGCTAATGTCAGGGTGTCCCGCTCCCCACACTCCTTTACCCCATCTTCACAGAAGAAGGGGGGGATGGGACACTACAGGGCTCAGGATGGAGGAGCTTGCTGGCAGCAGCTGCTGCCTCAACTTGCTGATCTACTTAAAAAGGCAGTGTACTTAAGAGTGGGATCAGCGTACTTAAAGGGGCAATGCGCGTCTCTCTCTCTCTCTCTCTCTCTCTCTCTCACATGGTGTGTGTGTCTATCTCTCTCTGCCATGCTGTCTCCCCTCCCTCCATTCCTGCTGCCTTGTAGGTGTGAAGCTACATTAACGTGTTAACCCTTGAGGGCTCAGCTGAGTGCTAGTTAATCATTTAGCAATAAGGCATTCCCTGGGAAATATCCCACCCCTGTCTACCCTCTGACTTCACCACCTCAACCAAGCTTCACAATCATCATTGCTGTCTACAGTATTAAACTGTTTGTTTAAAACTTATATTGTGTCTTTTATAGTCTTTTGTCTGGCAAAAAAAAGTTTCCCTGGAACCTAACCCTCCTCCCCCTTTACATTAATTCTTATGGGGAAACTGGATTTGCTTAACAACATTTTGCTTAAAGTAGCATTTTTCAGGAACATAACTACAGCGTTAAGCGAGGAGTTACTGTACTTCAATTTACTGTCAAATGTGAATCAAGGCTGGAATAAGTACACATACTCTCACCAATTCAGAACACTTAACTTCCTTGTATCATGCCCATTTGCTTCTAAATCCTTTAAAAGTAAGCAGCCAGGATGCACGCCATTGGTTAGCAAGGTATCCCCAACATAATATTTTTGTTTTCACATTCCAATATGTTAATATAAACTGAAGTTGTTACAGAAGTCTGCTTGATTGAAATGTTAGTTATTGCAAGTGAAGCATAACTGAAAATTACATTAGTGATCACATTACATCTCGTTCTGTATGTTATTACCACCCAAGTTATTTTTAAGATTTCTTTTCTTAGTTTTATTCTAAATATAGGGCAAATCACATACATAAACACAGTCAATGTGATGTCTGAGCAGAGTTGATATGAAACTGGGACAGTTAGGGGCTTAAGGTGAAAGATAACATTCTGGTCACCCTAATATCTGGAATACCTGCCTCTCCAGATATCTTTGGGATAGATTTTTCCTACAATAAGAAGCACTCTACAATATCTTGCCCCCTCATCACCAAAACGCCAAATGAAAAATATTACCTACTAAATTATTTCTCTGCATACACCTATTGTCTTTTACACTGAGATTTTTAAAACACCAGTTTTATTGTTTGATATGTAACTCAAAATTGAATAAAGCTAATCACTCACCAGTTACCCCATCCTTGAAATCCCGCAGCCTGGAGTACATGTACAGCAAATTGACAGATATATACAAAGAAGAACACAAAGAATCTGAAAGAACTGTCACTCCTGAAAGAGAAAACAAAGAAGCTGGTCAGGAAGTTAAAATCATATTCAAATACACAACTACATTACCCAAGTAACTTTTTCCAACCATACAAATTACTGGAGAACAGATTTTATAGACTGATTTAGACTATATTTAAATACCAAATGGTAGCTCTTTGTATTTACATGAGCTTCTACTCTGAAAAGTGATGACATTTTTACATAATCTTCTTAATTCTGCTTCTCTATATTTAGAATCATAGAAGTGGTAGGACTGGAAGGGACTTCAAGTCATCCTCAAGTCCAACCCCCTGCATTGAGGCAGGACCAAGCAATTCTAGACCATCCCTGACAGGTGTTTGTCTAATCTGTTCTTAAAAACTTCCAATGATGGTGATTCCACAATCTCCCTTGGAAGCGTATTCCAGTGCTTAACTATCCTTATAGCTAGTTTTCCCTAATATCTATCCTAAATCTCCCTTGCTACAGTTTAAGCTGATTACTTCTAGTCCTATCTTCAGAGGACAAGGAGAACAACTGATCACCATCCTTTTATAACAGTCATTAACATATTTGAAGATTATCAGGCCCCCCACCTCAGTTTTTTTTTCTATAACCAAACATGGCCAGGTTTTTTTAAACCTTTTCTCATAGTTCAGGTTTTCTAAGCCTTTTATCATTTTTGTTGCTCTCCTCCTGACCCTCTCCAGCTTGTCCACATCTTTCCTAAAGTGTGGAGTCCAGAACTGGACACAGTACTCCAGCTAAGACCTCGCCAATGCTAAGTAAAGCGGGACAATGACTGCCTGTGTCTTACATACAACACTCCCGTTAATACATATCAGAATAAGAGTCTTTTCGTAATTGCATCACATTCTTGACTCTCATTCAATATGTGATCCTCTATAACCCCCAGATCCTTTTCAGCAGTATTAACGCCTAGCCAATTATTCTCCATTTGGTAGTTGTGCATTTGATTTTTCCTTCCTAGAAGTAGTACTTTTTGCACTTGTCTTTACTGAATTTCATCTTGTTGATTTCAGACCAATTCTCCAAATAACAAGGTTGTTTTTTATTCTAATCTTATCCTCCAAAGTGCTAGCAACCTCTCCCAGAGTGGTGTCATCAGCCAATTTTACAAGCATACTGTCCACTCCATTATCCAAGTCACTAATGAAAATATTGAATAGCACCAGACCCAGGTCAGAGACTGCTCTGGGACCCCACTAAATACATCCCCCCGGGTTGATAGAGAACCACTGATAACTACTCTTTGTGTAAAATCTTTCAACGAGTTGTGCACCCACCTTATAGTAATTTCATCTAGCTAGACCACATTTCCATAGTTTGCTTAGGAGAATGTCATATTGGGCTGTGTCAAAGACCTTATTAAAATCAAGACATATCACACCTACAGAGTTTCCCGCCAATCCGCTAGGTCAGTATCCCTCTCAAAGAAGAAAATCAGGTTAATTTGGCATGATTTGTTCTTGACAAATCCATGTTGGCTGTTCCTTATAACTCTATCACCATCTGGGTGCTTTCAAATTGATTGTTTAATAATTTGCTCCAGTATCTTTCCAGGTATCAAGTCAGGCTGACTAGTCTACAGTTCTTCTTTGCTCCCCCTTCTAAAGACTAGTATTATGTTTGCCCCTCTCCAGTCCTCTGGGACCTCATGCATCCTCCATGAATGCTCAAAGATAATAGTTAATGGTCCTGGGATTGCTTCAGCTAGTTCCAAAAGTACCCTAGGATGAATTTCATCAGGCCCTGCCAACTTGAATATATCAAATTTAAATGTTCATTAACTGTTCTTTCCCTATTTTGGATTGCATTTCTTCCCCCTTGTTGGTAATACTGTGTTGAGTATCAGGTCACCTAAAATATTTATAGAACCTTTTTTATTACCTTTTATGTCTCTTTCTAGGTATAAGTCATTTTGTGCCTATATGCTTGTGCTACACTTTTGTACTCATCCCTGGTAACTTGTTAACGTTGCCGCTTTTTGTAGGATCCCTTTTTGATTTTTAGGTCATTGAAAAGCTCCTGATGGAGTTATAGTGGCCTCTTACTATTCTTCCTGTCTTTCCTTTGTACTGGGATAATTTGTCATTATGCCTTTAATATTGTCTACTTTAGAAACTGCCAGCTCTCCTAAACTCCTGTATCCCTTAGATCTTCTTCTCATAGGACCATACCTACCAGTTCTCTGCATTCGTTAAAGTCTGTTTTTTTTTTTTAAATCCATTGTCCTTGTTCTGCTGCTCTCGCTCTTTCCTTTCATGATCATTTTCACCCAAAATTGCCTTCAACCTTCAGATTGCCTTCAATCTTTAGGACTTGTATACACTTGTGGCAGCGTGTAGGGTACATATAACTACATGCCACAGTAAAAAGCAGGCTACGTCCAGACTGTGTTGTTTATCTACACATGGCAGTGAAAGGCTCTGGCAGGTTGGAGACAGAGGAGAAAGGTTCCAGCAACAGGGAGGCAGCAGGACACGACACTACTAAAAATAGCAGTGTAGACATAGGAAACTCTGCTTGGCATCTAGTGAGCCATGAATGGTATATACCCTAGGCTTCTGGCATGTCTGTATTCTACTTGCCTAAACCGTGCCTCATCGTCTACACTGCTATATACACACCCATTCTAGCTGGGTGTGCAGTATCTGTACTCTACACACTGCCATAAGTATAAACCTACCCTTAGATTAATTTTGTATCTGCTTACAGTGACAAAGACAAGCCTTTGCTGGTTTTGCCTCCATAGTTATTGAACAGCCAACAAAGCTCAGAGAGGGAACTAGAGTCTATTCCTTCTTGTGCATCTTCAACAGAATTGTACACCAAGTTCCTTTCAATTACACCTGTACAAACTCACAGAATGTAGTGGGGCTGCACAGGTGTCTCTGAGGGAATAATTTTGGGGATAACGCATAAGAAAGAGAACTCTGGTTAACGCTCAGATTGGAGTTCGCAGGCCTGGTAGGGGAAAAAATCCACACCTTTTATTTGCAAGCTGAGAACATCTGATACAGAATATACACAGACATAATATACACAGAACCACAATATGTCATTTCTAGTGTTACATTTTCAACTACACTACTGGAACCATTTAGCAACAAAAAAATTCTCATACACCTCATACTACCAGTTTATATACTCACTAACTAGAAAGGAGGACTAAAAACAGGACCAAAAGAAGCAGATCTGGTTCTGAAAAACTGCATAAGTGATGTTCTTCTGACAGAACTATCAAAAGGCTGTGGAAGTTGGAAGAATTTATATTGCCACACAAGACAGAGATGGGGAAAAACAAAAACAAAAAATTCCCTCTCCGTACCAAAAAAATAATTGATAACCACTACACATTTTCTCCAGTCTAGTTTTAAAAGGTGCAAGCAATGAGTTTTCCACTGCCTCCCTGCAAAAACTATTCCACAGCCAAGTATGTGTGTCTGGGAGTGTTTTCCTTTGTGAAACTTCCTTCCCACTTCTTAGTTATGCCCTTATGTACCATAATAAATAATTCTCCATCCTTGGTGTGTTTACGCCCTTCATTAGGCAAACAATATACATGTTTAGCTCTTTTCATCTTTCCTCATAAGTCAATTTCTTCAGCCTCCTGATCATTTCTATTGCTTCCTTATGAATTCCTTTCGTGCTCTATATGTCAACACCACTCCAATTAATCTTATTTACCTCTTCTTTTCCTACTTCTTTCCTTGTATGTTAAAGAGGAAAAGATGCATGCCCACCCTGGCAACCTCTTCTGACTTCTTCACACTGCATAACACAAAACATTCACTGGCATAGAGTACAAGGCAGAGAAGGAAGGAGACTGAATGCAGAAGAATCAGCAGGGGATGCTCAGCAGCAGAAGTGTAACTTCCTTTCCTCAAAACAGCAGAGGTGAGGCAAACACCAGTGTCTATTCTTGGTCTGCATGCAGCCCTCCTACTTAAGCAGGAAAAAGACAGGCACTAATATCTATACTAGGAACTCTACAATGGCATAGCTGCAGATGAGTTTCTGTAGTGTAGACTCTACAGTGGCGGAAGGGGTTCTTCCATCGCTGCACTAGGCTTAACTACATCGCACAGGCATTACCTTTTTCACAGCCCTGAATAATGTAGTTAAGCCGACCTAACTCTGTAACATAGATTAGCCCTAAGTAATAAAAGGTGCCTAGATACAATCTGCAAAAAAAAAAAAAAAAGGGGGGGGGGGGAAGAACCGTTTTAAAAAAAACAAACATTTCAACTTTTTTTGTGCTGAGGTAGGGGAAAAAGTGGAGAGGAATGTGAAACATATCACTGGGTGCTCACAGTGAGATCTCCTGTCTAGAGCCAAGAATTTTAAAACCTAAAAGAAAGAAGTTTGTTCTTGGCTCTGCTGGGTGGGAAGCAGGTCTGTAGCTATGAAGCCCGGAGTAGTGTACACATTTGGGAGGAAGGTGAGAAGCCTGATACCATCCACCATTCTCTCCATATCCGCCTCCTGTATAGCCCAGATTAACCTCCATAAACCTTATCCTGGACAGCGTGGGCAGGCCGGCTCAGAAGCAGGAATTTCCAGCCCCAGCGCCAAATCATACTGATTTTCCAATCACCAGGTGGTCTCAAGCCCTTGGGAACTTTGACCCTATGTATGTAGGCTTCCCAGCACTCCCTATTCTCTACAGACGACTATATACATATAATGGGTTCACTGTTAATCAATCTAAGTTTCCAGCTAAATTTGCTTTTTAGTTAACCACATCATCCCCTGATCATCATCTATGGAAAGCTATGCTGTTGGTTAAAAGGAAAATATACAGAACACAGCAGCTGCCTAAGTTATTGAAATATAGGACTGAAAGAAATAATTTTAAAGTTTAAGTCAGTAAAAATATAATGCTTCATTATGATATGAATAGGGTAAGCACTAAAGAATTTCAGAATAAGTGCCCACTCGCACAAAACAAACTGTGAATTAAAACCAATGTAGTTATTTCAATGTAAGTTTGTGTGCATACCAGGCCTTAAATCAAGGTGTATTTGCTGAGAACAAGGCTTAAGTTGGTGCTTGTTGGAAAGGGACCACTGAAAAAAATTTAATCGTGAACATTCAGAGTTAGAATGCAACTGTGATAGTAACTGCTCCTTAATTCATGTACGTGGTGGGGGAGGGGGGAACTATGTATGAGCGCTATGAAGGATATTTAAAACTTTATATTTTTCCTTTGGCCACTTCACTGTTTTGTAGAAAAATAAAAATAAAATCCCACAGACCATTTGAGCCTCCAAGATATCAAAACCTTTACCCAATTCACAATTATTTGCTATAGCATTTCTTTTTTGTATTAGGATTTAACACACTATTGATCAAAGTTCAAATTAAATCCATTGATAAGCTCTCAAGAGTAATCAAAACTCAAAAAAATTTATTTCACACACAAACACACAGTTTAGATGTATATAGACAGGGGTGGCTCTCTCCCCACATATATAGACAGGGGTGGCTCTATGTTTTTTGCCGCCTCAAGCACAGCAGTCAGGCGGCCTTCGGTGGCACACCTGTGGGCGATCAGCTGGTCACGCGGATTCGGCAGCATGTCTGCGGGTGATCTGCTGGTCCCACGTCTTCGGCGTGCCCGCCACCGAATAACCGCTGAAGTCGCGGGACTGGCGGCCCTCCCGCAGGCATGCCGCCGAAGGCTGCCCTCACAGTGACGGGCAGACCGCCCCCTCCCCAGCTTGCCGCCCCAGGCACGCGCTTGCTGCGCTGGTGCCGCCCCGTATAGAGAGCTCTAAAATATTTAGCTGTGAAACTACTTTTTGAAAGTCATGACTCAGTTTGATTATTAATTTGCTATATCACATTAGAGTTCTGGATTTCTTAAAATAAAAGAAAATCTTACTCCCCAATTTAATTTGATTAATGTACATCAATCATGTATATGGATTTGCAGACTGAGGTATTCTTTTTGTCAATTAACCACAACAAATAAGAGTTACCAGTGTAATTCTAATATCATCAAGTGATATTCACTGAATGTGCTTACTGAGAAGATAGCTCAACTGCTTTTTACAATCAATATATTAGGATGAAAATAAAAAAAGAAAGTACGTTGTACTTAATATTTTTAGTAACATCTCACGTTGCTGCAGACGTAGAATGGCAGTTCACTTGCCAGGTCTGATTACTTAAATCTATTTTATGAAGCTCATTTAGAAACTTCATATTTAGTCAGCACTTTACATTTTTAAATTTTAAATATTATACTTATTCAGAACTGGTGGTGATTTTAGAGGTGATAAGATAGAAGCTTGGTAAGAATTTTCCTGATATTTGAAGTCCGGCTAACACAATACCATGACATCCATTCCCTACCAATATCAGTTCTATATCAGTAGTTATATACATTTTTTAAAATGCCATTCCTAATTATTAGCTTCCTAAGCTAGCCTTTCATTATCTGTTTATGCTTTGGATGCAGCAAGTGGGTTAATATGACTTGCCTCTTCAAATAATAATTAATAATAATTCAGGTTAATATGGCAAACTAAGTTGAGTAAAGTTCTACTTAAAGATGAATACATTTCAAAATGCATAATGTGCATTAAAAACATTCAAAACCAGATTGGCGTTACCTGAAGGCTCCATAAAGTGGTCTGTACCAGCAGACAAATGAACAAGGAGTAAAAAGCAAGAACCAGAGGATACTCAATCCAAAATCAACCCCTCGTGCAGGTTCAACACAAAACCAGGCCAAACATCCAAAGATATTTAGAAACAGTGTCACTGCATGGACTGTAGAACAAAAAAATAGTTTGTATTAACCTGAGTTTATGCAATAAATATTTCAATTGTTGAAGTATTACCTAAATAAATGTAAAAGCTTAAACAAAATATATCCACATCACTCTTATATCAACATTCTATCTCTGTAATAGACTAGTCTGCTAGTTTCATACACCTGTCTGAAGTAATGATGAAGTTCCCAGTGTAGTTAAGTACTGAGCAAGTAAATTCAAGATTTTTAGAAAAAATAATATGTAGTATAGAGTTGGGGGGAGGGGGAGATAAATCAAGATTTCATGAAAATAAAACATATTAACCTGCGGCACTGTACATCAGGATTTCCAGCAAGTAGTGATTTATAGCATTAAAGAGTTAAATAGATAAATAAAGCTCTCTCAGCTGCAGTTGCTGACACTTCTGCTACAGTAATTACTGGATACAAATCTTTGCAAATACCTTCTTATATACTGTTTAATTATTTTCTCAAAGTCAGACCAGTAAATATGTACAAGAACATGATGCTAGACCATTATTAGATATACAGAAGGCCTGTACTGTTCATGTCTTTTTAAAAAGCTTCTTAAAGTATACAAAGTAGTCTGTATTTAGCAAGTGAAATTCTCATTTGAAAAGAAAAGTATTACAAATCATAAATCCTTCTAACGCAAATGTTATGCTATCTCTCAAATGAAATAGAGCAAAATTAGTATCCTAACACAAAAGTATTTCACACTGAAACAAAACTATGAGAACTAATTCTATAAAAGCATAAATTCATATTGTATGTTCTAATAGTTCTTATAACAACAACAAGAAGAAATATCTGTCACCTTTACTAATACTCAGAACTATAGTTCTCGGCCTCCTATTTTAGTTAATACGTGCCAATGGCCTATCAGGTATGAGATATCAAAACAGCTATTAGAGGTTAGCTTTTTTCTAAGGTTTGTTAAAGAATTTAAACCAACATTATAACCCAAGAATTAATGAAAATGCATTTAGATTCTTCAGGGCAGAGAAGAAACAGCAGAAGCAAGAGACACTGGAACTCTTACTCTCCAGGTTGTCTAAGGATAAGAACATTACAGTCTGTGATATGAGCCTCCAGAGGCTAGATGAAGACATGTCCATGCCTCTCTCTTCAGCACTCCCCGGTGGCCAAATCAGGAACAATTTTGCCAACACAAGGGAGACACTGGCCTTGGGGACACAGGGCAAAGTGCAGTAATTATGACTGCCTGACGTCTCTCCCATCTCACACAATCTATCTCTGGCAGCTAAATTAGGGTAACTGGTAAATTTAAACTCTGGATAACAGTTTTAAGCACCTTTCACCCTATTTACTCCTTCAAATCCAGAGCTGGTAAGCAGCTACCGAAAGATCACCACCACCTTCCAAAGCAACATAATCTAACCCTCCCACCCCCCAAAAGGCACTCTTATTCCCAAGTAAGAGCATCTACAGTGAGAGTTATATCAATACAACTATTGCAGTTAAAACTCAGAGTTTAGTTCACACTGGTATAACTTTTCCATGCAGATATGCTCTTACTGATCCTAGTCTAGTTCTTAGCAGACATGCATACCCTGAGCTCCCTCTCAAACACTGAGGCCCATTGGTAGGAAAACTTGCACTGCTGCTGCCTGTGCTACACCTACTTTGTGGATAAACAGATGGTTTCATTTTGCAAAACTACCCATCTGATATCTTTGATTAAAATAAATTCATCTACAGCAAAAAGAACAGGAGTACTTGTGGCACCTTAGAGACTAACAAATTTATTAGAGCATAAGTATTCTCACACTTCTTATCAAGCTGTCTATACTGAGCTAGCTTGATTATCTGTAGCCCACGAAAGCTTATGCTCTAATAAATCTGTTAGTCTCTAAGGTGCCACAAGTACTCCTGTTCTTTTTGCGGATACAGACTAACACGGCTGCTACTCTGAAACCTGTCATCTACAGCAATTTCTGTAATAACCTCTGCTTGAACAGTCTAAAATTTACCATTATTATTCTAGAGAAAGAAGGGCCATTGCCAGAGTACACTATACAAAAAATAAGATTTTTTCCTTTCTCACTCAGCCCAATAGGACAGTTTACATCTGTTGTTAGTAGTACATAAAGAATAGTGCTCAGTGCCTCTCACTCCTGAAATCACTCTTTAAAATGAGGACTCCTCACTTATACCAAAATCTTAATCTGTTTTGTTTTTTAAATGCATTTAAATTTACCTTGAAAGAGAACCCAAAACCTACCAGTTCAAGGCAGAGGCATAAAATGTCCTTGAAAGTGAAGATGGAATGACTGCCTGCTACCTAATTCAGCAAGTGGCAGGGCCCATGAGGGCTGTCCGAGGAGATGAAAAATGTGGGGAAGAAGTTTTCAGATCTTAGAGAGCAGATTTCTTTCCAGGAATTGTTTGTCTTGGTGTCCTCTTTTCCTATTCTACAACAGTGGATTAAGGAAGAGACACTGAACTCAGCAAACAATATCCCGCATGAGGAGAAGCTATTTTATTGTGCCACTAGCAGGAAATTGGGAAGTAGATAACCCCAGCTGATAGTGATATATAGAAAAAGCAGAGAGCCTACCGGGTTGCCCCCCTGGAAATGAATGCTTAAGTATTCACTGCCCATAGACAAGCTTAGGCCAAAGCTAAGGAAGCCTGTTCACACACTGAGAACACAGCCTTGGACTCACATAGCAGCTTCAGCTGTTGCCCCCAGTTCTTTTGGCCTTCGAAACTCTTCAGAACAAGACTGAGAAACTTAACATCAACAGATGAAGCCTCTTGGCATGGGGCAGAATGGATTCATTCTGAGAAGAATGGATTACTTCAGGTAGAATTCAGTATTCACCTTGTAAATTAATCCTGGAAAATGCTGAAAAACCATCTTTCCACAAAGATGTGCAGGTACGGCAGATTACAAATGTTTACGCTCACCCACTCTCCTGACTGAGCCCACTGCAAGAAGGAAGGCCCTCTTAATAAAGGGAGCAAACCGGAAGGCTGTTCTTAGGGCAGAATCTGAATCTACAGGATGAAGTGCTGGTCGTCTTGAATCCTGTCAGGAAGAAGTTTGAAACATCCTGGAGCCAGCAAGACAGGGCAACACCACCCCTGATGCGACACCAGGCCATGAAAATCATCCAGAACATACAATGCTCTCCAGACACATGTAACCTCAGCAAAGAAACCATGCTTGAAGAAACGGTGCTGTTCAATTCACATGCAGCCAGCCTCAGATTAAAGGTAGTTGGAAGAGCAAAAGCCCTTGAGACAGTAGGTGCTGGGTCTCAACCAGTGTCCACAGAGATGGGGGGAGGGGGGGGAAGGACAGAAGGGTTTATTAGGAAGATCATCAGGTTTAAAAACAGGGGCCATCACGGAGCACGCAAAAATAAGGTTTGTCCTACCTGCCATTCCTCAAACTCCTAGGCAGAAGAGGGAAACAGCATCCCAATTCCCCACTCCAACTTTATATAAAGCATCATAAAAGGAGGATACAGGAGTTGAACATCCAGGAACACAAACATGGAAGCTTGGCAAACACCATCAAGATAATCAACCCAAAGGAGCGTGCCTCAGACTCTGGTAAACAACCTTGAAAACAAAGATCAAGGCTCCCTTCTCCCAACCTAGTTTGTGACTGAGCCAATCTGCAAGGTTGTTATTGTGGCCCATCAAATATGGGCCCTCAGGAAGCCAAGACAGACTTCCACCCAAATTCTCAGGAAGCATGGCCTCTGACAAATGGGGGAGTGCTAAGAAAATTCCCCTGGTGGTTGACAGAAGCCACCACTATTCTATTATTTTAACTTATAAGAACATGGGAGTTCAGGAAAAGAAAAGCCCTCTAGTTTAGCGAGGCACAACCCAACAGATGAACATAACAGAGACCGCTAAATGGAAAGGGAGGATTGCAAAGGCTAGAGATACATTCATGCCCATGGAACTAAATCCACACAGGCTGTTAAGTGTACTAGTATCTTTGGACTGCTCCTTTCAGGGTAGGGGCAGAGGTTCTGTACTAACAGATAGGCACTGAAGCTACAGAAGCATCTGCAAACAGGTATTCAGGACCACACCCAAACAGGGAAGTTTCTTGTAAGGAGTAAAGTAGGACTAGGTCCAGTTTAATCAGGAAACCAAACTGAGACAGATACCAGAGGACCCTGTCCTGCATACTAGCAGTTGGGAGGACTGAGGGTCCCTGAACAAAGATGTCATTGAGTTAGAGATAAAGATGGAGGTTGGTAACCAAGTCAATTAACATCTTCAGAAAACAGCCTGTCACTGAGGAAACAGCAAGGGTCAAGGTGTTAAACTGAAAGCATGTGTTACTCAGTACAACATGCAGACAATGACGTGGAAAGGTGTGTCTCTAAAATCTATCAAACAGAAACAGACACCTAAAAACGGACTGGAGGACTATTCTGGCCTTAAAAGCTGCCATGGAGCTGAACTTATCAGAACTGGGACTGGCTGCCATTATGTCCAGGGGCCCCTGGACCTTGTGGAGGCAGAGAAGTTTCTGAAGAGCTGGGTAAGCTGTGAAAAAGCACTGCAAGCTGAGGAAGGATGATAAATACCAAACAAGCAGGCAGGCAGCTTCCTAAGGCAATGAATATCCCCAGAGGGGGAGCCTCATCACTCTCGTGGAGACCAAACCACCTAGGCATTCTCCTAAGTAGTATGTGTCACAGAGTCTAATCAAATGGCCAGCCTCAGTTGAGACCCACCACATGGGGTGGGGAGCACTGAGAGATCAGGTTTCCACCCATTTTCCCTGTCCTTAAGCAGATTCCTCAGGTTCCCAGCTTTTGGCCTTACTCTTTGCTCTCCTTTCTTTTTCTCATCCCCTCTTTCTTCCATAGTGTGCCTGCAAGACAAAGAAAAGGAATGAGAGGCCAAACTAAGGAAAACACAAGAAAGCCAAGTTAAAGCTTCCATCTTCCAAGGTGAAGAGAGAGGAGGTGTGGTTGAAATTAAAATAATCAGGGGCAGGCCTTCAGAACTCTGTCTCCTTGCTTCCAGTTATTGACATTATAATGCTGTCTGTTCCTTAATCCACTGTTGTAGGATGGGAGGCGAGAGAGAGAAAAATACGTTATTATAATTCCCATTTTGTTTTCCCCACCTTCCCTAAGCTTGATGTTTGACATTTTTAGAAATCAACCTCATAAATGGCTGGAGTTAGAAACTAATGCTGATACCATTTGAAATACTGAATTCCAAGCTTTCAGACTGGATATGGATTTAAAGCTATATCGTATTTATTAGTGAGTGACTAGTTTTGCATTTTACAGTGATTTTTTTTTTTTTTTAAAGAGTGGTGATCCAATAATGAATATAACAAATTGTGGACATCAAACTAGAGTAATTTTCATGGGTAATACTGAAAGTTGACTACTTCTGATTCATACATGGAGTTCAAGTTAAAAAAAGATTACCAAGTAAAGGTGCCCAGATTTGCTCAAACTGTAACCCTATTGGAAAAGTGAGAGGAGCCTGAAACCCACATCTGTGTCCAACAAGGAAAATGCCAATACACGAACACTACAGTTGTGGTGTAAACATACCGTATCCAAGCAGCCACAAGCAACTGGAGAAGATAACATTGATCACAGCACAAAGTACATTAAGATCTTGTATTACATTTTCCCACTGGTTGCCGGCAAGCTGCTATGATCAAGACGGAGCACTGTATTTTGAAATGGTGCAGACTAAGCACAAAGCCTGCAGAGACTATGCCCTGAGTACCTCTGGTGTAGACAGGATAGTTTAATGTGGACTATATTCTTTTGTTTATTTACACTATACTATTTATCTTTTTAAAGAGACTAAATCAACATTTAATTGTAGGCAAATTATTGTACAAGTATAATGTGAACAATCACAAGGCTATAAATTCTAAATGTGGCTGAGTGGCTAGAGCACTAAACTGGGTCTCAGTACGTCTGAGTTCTACTCCTGGCTCTGCTACTGGCCTGCTGGTTGACTGGGGACAAACCACTTCACCACCCTCAGTTTCCCCATCTGTAAAATGGGAATAATGACACTTAGATCCCAATAGATAAAAGGAGGTATTGATAAAAATCACAGCAAAAGAGCTAGGTATTATTACTATATTTAATTTGAAATTTTAGGAAAACCTTTTTTTTTTAGTTAAACTTCCACTTATGTATAAAAACGCAATTAGAATTAAGGCAGTCAACATTTGGAGATTAGTTTGATTAGTCTTAATACTGAAGCCATCCCTAGCCATAAAAATATATTATTTTATTTCAACATCTCACTTTACATTGGCATTAGGTCAAAATAACAAAATGTACAGACTGTTAGGGTTCAGTAATTTTTTACTTACACATCCACAGGTAGTACATAATCTTTACTGTCTTCTGGAATTCTACAGGAATGTCCACAGAAAAATCCTGGTAGAAACAAGGACCCACTGGAAAATTCCCAGGCAGAGGAGGCCAATTATTTTTCCTGCCTGCAAGTAAAAAAAAAAAAAATTAAAAAATATAGTTTAATACAATTTTATTATTTTCTTCTCTGCATATTAGAAAGAGATTTGCCTATTAAATTTGAACTGCTTTGTTCTCAAATTGTCTTATACATAGGATTCCTGCAGACCTATTAATAACTTGAACTAAAAAAACAGTCTAACAATCCACTCTATGAAGATGACAAACAGCAGAGCTAACTGATAATGGAATGCAGCTGGACCAAGGAAAGAACAGGGTCTTCACTGGTCTGTGCAGGTGACAGATGGATCTCATGAAACTACAAGAAAACAGAAAAGTTCCCCAACTACTTCAGGTAAAAGAAGCAGGAGCAAACAGAACAGAAGCCCTCAAAATTCCCTGGAGCTACAACTTAAGTGTACATGCCCCCTCCTGTGGTCCATACTCAGCAGGGTCCTGTAGAAGGTTGGCAAATGAAGAGCATCATAGCATCAGATCGACTGAGATGGCTGATCTGGTAAACAAGTCCCTGTCTCTTTCTCTCAGACTCCCATTAATTCTAGATCTGTGAACGAAAGGCCCAGTACTTCATGTGGATCTAGCACAGTTTGTGGTCTTAACTTTGCTGAATAAAGCAGCGTGGATGAAAATCAATAATTTGCTATTTTTATTTTAAAAGATTTATTAAATTTAAAACATTTTATTTCAATTATATACATTTTTCTTTTTAAAAATAAAATTATTTAAAATTAAATTTGAAATTATGATAGCCTATCCAGTTTACTATAATCTATTAAAACATTTAAATTAAATAAAAAATAATATTCAAGCAATACATGTTTGCTGTCAAGGTTTTAGAGACAGTAAAACCACTGAACTGGTAGAAGTCACTGACTGGCTAAGTACATGAACCAAATTTCTGTTTATGTGCTAAACCAGCTTTTGACAGCAACAATCCCTTCTGTGGGTTCAGAGAGAATATTTTCTTCTTTTCAGCAAACTCAACTAGTTCCATCCAATGACTAGTTCATTAAAACTGGGAGTTGGAAAGCTTGTTTTCCCTTTTCAATCTATGAATAAAAATGAGGTATGAGAGGATGAGACCTACTAGTTTTAAAAACTTGAATTACATGGTGACCAGAAACAATCATGTCAATCCTTCCTTTTTTACTTATGTATACGGAATATTTAAGGTAGTCTTATTTAACCATTAAAAAGTATTTTAAAATACTGTTTTTGTGGATTTTTCATTAAATTCCAATTTCCGTCCAAATGCAGCTTGACAAAAACGTCACACGTAAAACATTAATCATGTAGTAAATAGGAAATGCATCATTCACCATTTTCTAACACAAAAATGTAAAAATTAAGAATCTGAATAAGTATGTTAAGCTACGTAACTGCTTAAATAAATATGTTTAGAATAGATATAGTGTATCTTCCTGGTTAGGAAAAAAGTACCACCAAATTTAGTGTAGAGGCTACAGTTAGTTGTAAATTAACATATTTTAATGATTATACCAACCAATAGCAATCCATCTTTCTTTAGGGAAATAACTAAAAAATGCAAAACAAGATTAAAATCAATGCTTCAGATCAAAGATTCATGTTAGCTGATTTAAATCATGATTCAAATTAATCCACTCGCTAAGTGCGCAAGCCTGAAGAAGAGGGGCTCATCAAGTAAAGTGATCTCTTCTGTGGTGCAGTCAAGAAAGCAATACACATCAAAGGCCTACCACTCTAAGGTTTGGAGAACCTTTGTGAACTTGTGTGACAAAATGAGGATACTGCTCATCTAAGACATGGCACCAGTCATCCTAGATTTCCTGCAAGCTGATCTAGTCATGGGCTAGAGCAGCATTTCTCACATGTGGCCACCAATGGATTTTTTTGTGGCTTTGACAGCCTCCCAAGCATGAGAGGAGATGTGGGGGCAGGGAGGGGAGGAGAAGCTGTAGCCCCTCCCTGTAGCTCCCAGCTGTTGCTCCTGAAGAGCTGTTACCAGGGGCAGTGAAATGCACCACCTTGGTGTTTGTGCTGGCACTGGCAGCAGGGATAGGCACCCTGCATCACACAGCCTCCTCGGGGGCTCCAGGCAGCACCTCTGGAGACATGAGGCCGGTGTGCGCAGTGCCGGAGACAGCTCTGATCACTGGAGGTGGCTGTGGTGTTTGGCTGCTTGGGTGCTCCCCTGGCAGTTCCCTTCCACCCTCCCAGTCAGGGTACAGGGAGCCTGGGACTCTGCAGTTGGCCGCTGAATGCCCGACCCACCTTCTCCCGGGTGGGCTCTTGCTGAAGGGCCATGGGAGGCAGGGACGGAGAAAGGGGTCAGCGCTTCCCCCTCCTGGGGCCGCATTCCCTGTTTACAGTTGCTGTAGCTACTGGAGCAGCTCAATGGCTTCCGGCTGCTGCAGGGCTTGGCAGCTCCACAGCACAGTGAGGGACTCCTGCTCCATGACATGCTCCTAGCGCAAGAATAGGAGCAAAGTCAGGGTAGAATTGTTGTACATACATCCACCTTTTGCCAAAAAACAAAAGAAACAACAACAAAAAAAGATAACATGCAAAGCACCTTATTTGTGTTACTGTTGTGTTTGGGTCCAGTAAAGAATTGAGACAACTGTACATTATTTTTATTATTGAGTCTTGCAAAAAAAACCCTACATAAATAAATTACCACGGCTCTCAATTAATCGCAGTTAACTCACATGATTAACTCAAAAAATGTAACGTGATTAATCGCACTGTTAAACAATAGAATACCAATTGAAATGTATTAAATATTTTTGGATGTTTTCTACATTTTCAAATATATTGATTTCAATTACAACACAGAATACAACGTGTACAGTGCTCACTTTGTATTTATTTTTGATTACAAATATTTGCACTGTAAAAAACAAAAGAAATAGTATTTTTCAATTCACCTAATACAAGTACTGTAGTGCAATCTCTTTATCATGAAAGTTGAACTTAGAAATGTACAATTATGTACAAAAAAATAACTATATTCAAAAATAAAACAAAGTCCACTCAACCCTACTTCAGCCAATCGCTCAGACAAACAAGTTTGGTTAAAATTTGCAGAAGATAATGCTGCTCACATCTTGTTTACAATATCACCTGAAAGTGAGAATAGGTGTTTGCATGGCACCTTTGTAGCCAGCATTGCAAGGTATTTGTGTGTCAGATATGCTAAACATTCTTATGCCCCTTCATTCTTTGGCTACCATTCCAGAGGACATGCTTCCATGCTGATGATGCTCGTTAAAAAAATAATGCATTAATTACATTTGTGACTGAACTCCTTGGGGGAGAACTGTATGTCTCCTGTTCTGTTTTACCTGCATTCTGCAATATATTTCATGACATAGCAGTCTCAGATGATCACCAAGCAAATGTTTGTTTTAAGAATATTTTCACAGCAGATTTGACAAAACGCAAAAAAAGGTACCAATGTGAGATTTCTAAAAATAGCTACAGCACTCGACTTAAGGTTTAAGAATTTGAAGTGCCTTCCAAAATCTGAGAGGGATGAGGTGTGGAGCATGCTTTCAGATGACTTAAAGGAGCAACACTCAAACAGAAACTACAGAACTCAAACCACCAAAAAAGAAAATCAACCTTCTGGCTGGTGGCATCTGACTCAAATGATGAAAATGAACATGTGTCGGTCTGCTCTGCTTTGGATCATTATCGAGCAGAACCCGACATCAGCATGGACGCATGTATTCTGGAATGGTGGTTGAACCATGAAGGGACAAATGAATCTTTAGCGCATCTGGCACATAAATATCTTGCAGCGCCGGCTACAATAGTGCCATGTGAATGCCTGTTCTCACTTTCAGGTAACATGGTAAACAAGAAGTGGGCAGCATTATCTCCTGCAAATTGTAACCAAACTTGTTTGTCTGAGCGATTGGCTGAAGTAGGACTGAGTGGACATACAGGCTCTGAAATTTTACATTGTTTTATTTTCTAATGCAGTTTGTTGTTTTTTTACATTATTCTACATTTCTAAGTTCAACTTTCATGATAAAGAGATTGCACTACAGTACTTGTATTAGGTGAACTGAAAAATACTATTTCTTTTTTTTTTTTTACAATGCAAATACTTGTCATCAAAATAAATATAAAGTGAGCACTGTACACTTTGTATTGTGTTGTAATTGAAATCAATATAATTGAAAAATGTACAAAACATCCAAAAATATTTAAATAAATGGTATTCTATTATTGTTTAATCGCTTGACAGCCCTATAGATTATAATGCTTTGCATGAGTATATGTTCATATTTATATGTTTTTCCTAAAGTAATTAAGTATTTTATGAAAAATTGTCAGAGCAGCAGCGCCAGCAAGAGCTGGTGGCCACACATTGAGGCCACCAAAAAAATTTGTTGAGAACACCCCAGGGCTAGAGTCTCAGTTCTATTAGAGTTCAGGCTGTAGCAGTTCTTGTGCTCAGAGGTTCAACAAACAGTTTCAGTAGCATGTTACCCTAACCAGAGGCGCCAACTTTCTAATGTGCCAGGGGGTGCTTCCCATGGCTTGCCCCCACTCCAGCCCTTCCCCTAAGGCCCCACCCCGCCTCTTCCTGCCCGTGCCCCCTCCCCAGAGCATGCCCTACTCTTGCTCCTCCCCTTCCCCCCCCCCCCCAGGGCGTCCTACACACCGAGAAAAGCTGATCCTGGCAGACAGGAGGCACTGGGGGGTAGGGGCTCATCAGTGAGGCCGCCAGCGGGTGGGAAGTGCTGGGGGGGGATGGGGAGGAGCGAATCGAGCAAGGGCTGCCGACGGGTGCTCAGCACCCACCATTCCTCCCCCACCCCCCCACAATTGCATGCTCCAGCCCCGGAGCACCCGCAGAATCAGAGCCTATGACCCTAGATTCCTGAAGGCTATAGATAAGCGGAGACTGGCAAATAGTTACCCGATTTCCACAGGGACTTGAAACGTTATCATTAGTTATCATTTGTATTACTATGGCATCTAGGAGGCCTAGTCATGGACTAGGACCCAACTGTGCTTGGTGCAGTACGAAACGGGGGGAAAAAAGATAGTCCCTGCCCCAAGGAGCTTTCTTTTGTCGCATACATAAATTGTAAAACAGATTGATACAGACAAATGGATGGAGTACAAGGATACAATGAGACTGTAGTGGTGAGCATAACAGGCAAGCCAACAGCCTAACCATTTTCAAGTTTTTTGTAGGCGTCACAGCAAAAGGAGAGTTTTGCGGAGAGATATGAAGGACGATAATGAGGTAGCTCAGGGACTGCCTCCTAAGTACACGAGGAAGCAAGAGAGCAAACAAAAAGGTGCTTGTTTTAAAATGTAATAAGTGGGCAACGGAGTTTGGCCTCCTGGTATGCATCGACCCCTCAGTACAAATTAGAGATGATAGGCAGAGTGGAGATTGACCGTGTATGCACTCTATACCTCCAAGCAGCACCCTAAAACCCCCATATTCACCACTGTCATACAATTATGGTATGTTTTATACAAAGTATGCCTTGTGAGGTATCATTTTAAAGTCTTGATTTGTTGAACATTAATATCCTGTTGGATTGTCTGTGCTATCATCATATGTGCAGTTATCAAGTTTTGCTATGTGCATATTACTGAAATATGTTGTGAGTTTGGGAACACCCCAAACCAGCAGGGATTAGCCAGACATGCATGGCCCATTAAAGGGGAATCCACTTGCCCAGCAGTCATCCCAGAAGAATTCTCAAAGAGAGAGCACATAGAAAATGGAGACTGCTTGATCAATGGGGTTGGACTCCCATGTCACAAGCAAGACATCTTTCCAGGAAGCTGGAAGAAATTATAAAGAGGGAAAGTGACATCATGACTTGGCCTCACTCCCCCCCACACTCAGCACCAGGAAGAAACGTCTGGAGGACAATGACTTTGAACTGAAGAGAGTGGTCCTGGGTTGGAAGAGAGTCCAAGCTTGTGTATTGCGGAAGTATACCATCTGTCAGGATGAGACAGATTCAAATCCTGCTGGATTCAAATCCTGTTCTGTTTATAGAATTTAGACTGCGAATTTGTTTTATTTCTTAGGTAATCAGCTTTGATCTCTATGCCTGCTACTTATAAATCACTTAAAATTTATTTCTGTAGTTAATAAATGTGTTTTATATTTTACTTAAAACTGTGTGTTTTGGTGGAAGTGCTTGGGAAACCTCAGTTTACAAAGGCTAGTGTGTGACCCCTCTACATCGAGGGAAGCACAGACTGGATAATGAACTTACACTGGTCAGGCTTCTGATCAGGGCAAGACAGTACAGTTCTGGGGTGCAAGGCTGGGTAGCTGGGGGGAATTGGCTGGACCCTCTCTATTGTTGGTCCATGAGTGGCTGGCAAAGCATTCATTTAATCAGTTGGGTGTTACTCCTGAGGGAATTCTGCGCCCTCGGGGGGTGGGGGTGGGGGCACAGAGTTCATACTGTCCACAGATTTCTTGGCTCCCCCACAGAAAAATGGGGGAGCAAAGAAATCTGTGAGGAACATACGCCCCTTCCGCAGCAGCCCGGGCGCATCTGCTGGAAGCCGCTGGCAGTAGAGAGCAGATCACCATGCAGGGGGAGTCTGGGTGTGCATCGATCAGTGGAGAGATGGTATGGGGGTGGTGGGGCTGCGGGCCTGCCTGTGTGAAAATGAGTGAGAGACTCCTTCTGTCCCTCTCCTAGCTGTTGCTGCATCCTGGGTTCAGAGGCGTAGAGCTGTGAAGCAGGCTCTGCCCCTGAGGCAGAGCAGAAATGTAACAACTAAACAGACAAGCTGCTAATGTTCCCATTGTTAGTTAATTGAGGCTCTTTTACCTTGCCAGAATGGTGTAAAGGAGCCTCATTGTAAGTGACAGTAACAGAATCCTCAGATAGGAAGGTCAATGTGGTTTCTCACTTTTTTTTTTCCTGTGTCAGAGAGTCACAATGCGGTTAGATTACAGCTCAGGATCTATTTTTCTTATCCATTTAAAAAAAACAATGCAGGACAATGATTAGCAAAACTGTATGACTTTCATGTGTGAAAGTCTGAGCAATTTAAAGTGACAGTCTACTTTAGAGAACACCAAACACCAAAATAAAAGTAATGTAATTTAAATGAAAATCCAGGATTATGACTGGAATGCAGGGTTTTGGTTACCAAGTATTTGTAACTTAACTTTCATGTATTTAGGAAATGCTGAACAGTTATTGTGGGGTTTTTTTCTGTATGGTAGTTTAAATAAATTACCAAATAAGTGAAACTGGTGTGATTATATTGCATTATTTTGACAAATAAAAATGCAACATTTTGCAGAATTTTGGATTTTTTGGCACAGAATTGCCCCAGAAGTAGGGTGTGGAGATCTGTGTAAGTACAGTATCTGCCAAAGGTTTGTGGCTTAGCAATAGCATCACACTGTAAGAGGCAACCCAGGCTGGTGGGTAAGAAGGGTTCTGCAGTCCCACAATCCAGGCTGCACCCCGGGAACCCATCACACCATGTTGATAGGGCCTTGAAAGTGAATCCAAACAGCTTACGTTTGATACACTAGGAATGGAGAGCTAGTGAGGGATTCAAAGAGAGATGAGATAAGTCAAAGCTACAGGTTAGGAAAATGGATCTTTGCGTCAACATTCTGAACTGATATGAGTGGGGAAAAATGCATTTGTCAAGGCCACAAAGGATTATAGTAACTGAGGTGCAAGACGATGAGAGCTTAGATGATCGTTTTACCTGTGTGCATTCATAAGAAAAGCTGTATCTTAGAGATATTATGCAGAAAGAATCAGCAAGATTTTGATATAGCCTAAATGCGAGGACCGAAAGAGACATCCAAGTCAAAGATGACGCAGAGATTGCAAGCCAGAGTAACAGGTAGAATGGTAGCATCATCCACAGTGATCAAAAAAGGAGATAGTAGTGAGGGCTTGGGGTATGGGAGAAGATTAGGAGCTCTGTTTTAGCCAAGTTTAGCTTGAGCTGTCAACTAGACATCCCCAAGGAGACGTCAGAGAGACAGACCGAGACTTTAATTTGGATAAAAAGAGAGCTAGACTTGAGAGTAGTTAGCACAGAGATCATAGTTAAATTTGTGTTTGTGCACTTTCTGAGGCTGCCCAGAGATCAGGCACAGAGGAAAAAGAGAAGGTGACCAAGGACAGAGTTCTGTGGAAGGAACCCTCACAGAAAGTTGGTGGGCAGATGAGAAGAATCCTCCGAAGGACAATTAGAGAGGTAAGGAAAAGAACCAAGAAAGGAAAGAATCACAGAAACCAAGGTACGACAAGATTTCAAGAAGAAGAGCATGATTGACTGTATTGAAGGCAACTGACAGGTCAAAGAGGATGGAGAGGAGTACTGGTTCTGAACGTTAGCTAAGAGGAGGTCATTAGAGACTTTGGTGAGAGTGGTTTCAGTGCAATGCAAGGGGCAGAGGCTGGATTGGAAAGGGTCTAGAATAGAATTGGAGAAGGCAGTGATTGTAAAGAGTGCATTCAACATGCTTAGGGATGAAAGCAAGCAGGGAGATGGGGGGGTTAGTTGGAAGTGCAAATGGGGTTAAAGAGTTAAATGGCTCCTCCTCCTTTTTAACTGCAAGGCTTTACCTGGGATTTCTATCCTTAAATTCTGTCTTTACTAGCAGTATATTTAGTGCAGGGGCGGGCAAACTTTGGCCCGCGGGCCGGATCCGGCCCCTCAGGGCTTTGGATCCGGCCCGCGGCGCCGCTAGCACCACGTCCCTGCGGCCCCCGGGCGGGGGGGCAGAGGGCTCCATGCGTTGCTCCTGCGTGCAGGCACTGCCCCCCACAGCTCCCACTGTCTGGGAACAGGGAACCGTGGCCAATGGGAGCTTCGGGAGAGACACCTGGAGGCGCAGCACACACAGAGTCCTCCCCCCGCCCCAGGGCCGCAGTGCTTCCTGGAGCGGCGCAGCACAGGGCCGGGGCCGGTGTGCTGGGAGCCCGGCCTGGCCCCAGTACGCGCCGCTGCCACCCCGGAGCCGCTTGAGGTAAGCGGTGCCAGGCTGGAGCCCGAACCCCACCTGCACCCTGCCCCCCAACTCCCTGCCTGCACCTCACACCCCTCCTGCACCCCAACTCCCTGCCATGAGCCCCCTCGTACACCCTGCACCACAACCCCGTCCTGAGTCCCCTCCCACAGTCTGCACCCTTCCTGCATCCCTGCCCTGAGCCCCCTCCTGCACTCCCCACCCCTCCTGCACCCCAACTCCCTGCCCTGAGCCCCCGCATACACCTCACACCCCTCCTGCACCCCAACCCGGTCCTGAGCTCCCTGCTGCACCTTGCACCCCTATGCATCCCAACCCCCTGCCCTGAGCCCCCTCCTGCACCCTACACCCCTCCTGCACCCCAACCCCCTGCCCTGAGCCCCCTCCCACAGTCTGCACCCCTCCCCCACCCAAACCCCCGCCCTAGCCCTGCATACGATTTCCCCACCCAGACGTGGCCCTTGGCCCAAAAGGTTTGCCCACCCCTGATTTATGAGAAGAGGAGAGTTGCAAAGTTTTCCTGGAAGCTCACTACTGTATAATTTTTCACTATTATAAATATCACACTGTAGGCTTGGGCTCTGCCAGAATACTGGCCCAAAACACCGACTGCCTTTCACCTGAACCTAGAAATCATCCTACCCACATTTGGCCCCAACTCCAAGATTCTGACAGAGAAGGCTACATTATCTAGAAGTACACAGAGCCCTATAGAATTGCAGAAGAAGGAAAGCATAGTTTGGGTAGTCTCAGAGACTTCAATCTTGCACCAGAATTTAAAGGTCAAGTTGTCTCTTAATTCACCATCTCTAGATGGATTAGAGAACGGATTAATTTCCTGTTGCAACATAAATCTCTAATCAACAGAATCTTTTAAATCTCACCTTTCCTGTTTTGAACACAGATTTACAAGACTAGCTAATAGGCTTCTGCCGACACTTTTGTCAAGCATTACAGCATAGGATTGCTATTGTGATCTTTTGCAGAAGGTGATGCAAATTATAATCCACCCATAGTAAAAAAAATAAACTGCTTTGAAAAGTGCCAAGTATCGAAACAAAAGACCCAAGAATGGGGGAAATAATATTTTCTAATTAATTTTCTTACTTTGAAATAATCTATACCAGGGGTCTCAAACACGCGGCCCGCATGCGGCCCGTGGGGTGATTTTCTGCGGCCCACGAGCCCCTCGCAGCCTCCCCGCCCTCCCCCAGTGTTTACCAGAGCGGCTCCGGCCGGACGTGCACTGGGAGCAGGGCAGGCTGACTGCCTGGCGCAGCTCTGGGAAGAGGCTGGAACGTGGGGAAAGGGGGGACGGAGGGGCTGTGTGTGGCTGTTTCTTTAGGCAGCGCCCCCAGCAGCTCCAATTGGCTGGGAACAGGGAACCGCGGCCAAAGGGAGCTGCTGGAGGCAGTGCTTCAAGCAAAAGAAACACACAGCCCCTCCGCCCCCCTTTCCCCATGTTCCAGCCTCTTGCGGGGGCAGGGCACGGCAGGGCAGGCAGAGAGCCTGCCCTGCCCCCGGTACGCGCCGGGCCAGATCCTGCCCCCCGAAACCCTCCTGCAGCCGAACCCCCTGCCCTGAGCCCCCTGCCACACCCTGCACCCCGACCCCCTGCCTCAACCCACACCCCTCCTGCATCCCAACCCATTGCCCTGAGCCCCATGCTACACCCCTCCTGCGCCCCAACCCCCTGCTGTACCCTGCATCCCTCCTGCACCCTGACCCCTGCCCTGAGCCCCCTGCCGCACCCTGCACCCCGACCCCCCGCCCTGAACCCCCTGCCTCACCCTGCACTCCTCTTGCACCCCAATCCACTGCCCTGATCCCCCTGCTGCAACCCACACTCCTCTTGCATCCCAACCCCCTGCCCTGAGCCCCCTGCCGCACCCTGTACCCTGACCCCTTGCTGTACCCCTCACCCCTCCTGCACCCCACACTCCAACTCCCTGCCCTGAGCCCCCACCACACCCCACACCCCTCTTGCACCCCCTGGGGGCAGCGAGGGGGCAGAGTTGGGGTGACGATTTTGGGGAAGGGGTTGGAATGAGGGCAGGGAATGGGTGGGAAGAGGCGGGGCAGGGGCGGGGCCTCATGGAAGGGGTGGAGTGGGGGCAGGGCCGAGGGGGGAGAGGTGTCAGTAATGCAGCCCTCGGGCCAATGTACTAGTCCTCATGTGGCCCTCATGGTCATTTGAGTTTGAGACCCTTGATCTATACCAATTTAGACCTTTATTCTGTAAAATTTAGATGCCTGCCTCTCTTATTACTAAGAGTTTTAATGCAGAGTCACTGACATGTTCAGATTTTTCATAATTACTCAAATTGTTAATGACTATTAAATAATAATGTCTGAATTTTGTTTTATTTGGTACAGCTTTCAAAATATTCAGCTGAGGACTGCAAGATGACTAGAGGGCATACAACAGGGTCTGACATCCCACAAGAGGTTTCTGTCTCTAACTACTGGTTGGAAAGACCTACAATCCAAGATCCAGTCTTGACGGAAAGGTTGTATTTTTCAATTAAGTTCTCTTAACTAATACATGTTAGCTTCCCCAAGGCTAAAACAAGGCCAGCTAACAAAGCTTCAAATGTGTCCACCTGCATCTTAATTGCGTTTTTCAATATCGTTAAGCTAAATCCAGTGAGCTTTACACACTGACAAACACACATCCAATATACTCATCAAAATATACTCCAAGCATCTGGACTAGTACAGAAGAGATTAGTAAAGAAAATTAACAAGTAAGGAAATTTTCGCCTTCACTTGTGTCACATAATTCCCAATCTGCCATGCCTCTCATACCCAAATGATAAAACCTAACCTTTCCCCTTTTGATCCTTGGACTAATCTTTTCTCTTTCCAGTGATCCAAAAGAAGCCTTCAGATTCCTCAAATTTCTCAGAACCCTTGGTGCTCACTGCTGCAACATAAGAGAGGCATAATAAGAAACAGGTTCCTTGCATCCTGAAGCATGTCTGGGATCTCAAAATTCCCTGTTCCTTAAGATGCAGTAGAAAGGAATAAGACTGTTCCTAAGGACTAGAAAAGACAAGCTGAGGGAATAAGGCATAGCAGACCATCAGTAAAATTTATCTGTGAAGAGGATGAAGGGCAATAGGTGGAGGGGAAATTTTGAAAAGACTGCATACAAACTAATGAATAAAGAAAACAATCGGGGGGGGGGGGGAGGGGGGGGAATAGACGACAACTACCAGGAGAAAAAAACCTAGGTTTTCAAAAAAGTAAAGGTGATTATAGAAGGAAAATGTATCTGCAATTATTTTTCTTTATTAAAAAAATAGATCCCCAACTCCTGGGTCCTTGATTCCAACAAGTGACTGACAGGAAATTCCCCAAACATTTGAATTCTCAAGTCATTAAGCCGGCTGAGCCAACTGAGTTTTTACAGTGGCCTGTTGTACTTCCAAATGACAGTTTATTTTCTGAGCACTTGGAAAATCCTGCCAGCCAAACGCTAAGGGCCCAGACCAGGTGCAAGAATCCTACCTTATGCAAAAAAAAATAAAGTCACACAAATTCAACATTGTGTATTTGTTGTTTTTTTCTTGTTTCAGTCTGAACTTTTTCTTTTAAAGCAGACCATTCCCACATCCAAACTTTCCAGCACAATGTCCAGGTTACAACTTGCCATTTTTATACCATGCTCCTCAGTAGCAGGTTTCTGCAATTAAAAATTTGCACTAGAAACACACATTTTGCTGCGCATCACACTTACTAAAAAGCAAAAACTAAAGACAAGTGTATGGATAGTGAAATTTAGCAATGAGGTATATAGCAGGACATTGTCACCTTGCAAAAAAAAAAAAAAAAATCAAGCTTTTGTCTGAACTTTTATTAATCCATTATTTTTACAATTAACACAAGATAATTATAAATAAATAAATAAAATATCAGAGAAAAAGTTATTTTCACTTTTTTTTTTCCAGTTTGCATACTCTTCACATTGATAACATATCATCAGTTTTACTGTGTCAGCTCTTCAATGAAGGAAACACAACTACCTCCATATTTGTATAGTGACTAGCATAATGAGATCCTCATCAGGGACTCTGGGCACTACCAGTAATGGATAATTATCAGAACATTTCAATTATTTGTGGGGATCTCCCACCCAGCAAAATAGGACAGGAAAAATATCAAAGATAGGAAAATTATTGTACAATGACAAATACTGGCAGAAAAGGAATCAGGCAGGTGTAGTATATAAAAGACTACTTTTAATTAAATTTTTAAAAATTTGAATGGTTTCAAGTAGTTAATGTTACTTTAATTTAAACCAAGAATAAAAACCAATAGTTAATACAGTTCCTCAGTTGGTTTCATTATAGCTGGTTGTGTACTAGGTGCAGGTGCATTAGGCATATATAACTGATTCAACAAAAGATTATGTTACACATTTGCACTACCGAAGTTCACCTCAAAAACTAAGTGTGTGATTTTTTTATGCAGTCTTCTGAAAGGCAGACTTCTTTCCTGAATGAGATCCTAAAAATAAATACTTCAGACCTTTGTTTTAAACAGGCAAGCAGAAAACAGAACTAGTTTCTCAGAGAAACTCAGAATTTCAGAGTTTTAAAACTTAAATCTCTAATAAAAAGAACTAAGATTGTGATGCATACCACCCTGTCGATTGAGATTCTGCATTTCCCTTTCTCTGCGATCTAGTTCTGCTGCTTTTCTTTCTAATTCTTCTTGGCGCTTAAGCAGCTCAGCCTGGGCCAATGCATGCTCCTGAGGAAAAACAAGCACCGTTAGATATCAACAAATGCACAAACTTGGAATTTTTGTTCTTTCGTATATGTTCTTCAATTATGTTGCATTCTCAGTCATGAATCAAGATAGACTTGCTATTTTAATTAATAAATGCAACAACTTGTACCTAATTACAGCACATGTTTCTGTAAAGCATAGCACTGATTATTGAAAGTAATGCTGCTTTATAAAATTAACATTGGCCTAAAAGAGTACTGTTATATATGCAATTAGAATTTCTTTTGCAATTAGCTCATTCCCAAAATGTTATACACAAACCTTTGCTATGTGTGTGTAAGCAGGAGGTTCCTCTGTTGGTTTCATTATAGCTGGTTGTGTACTCGGTGCAGGTGCATTAGGTATTTTCACATTTCCTGGTGGAGGCTAAGAAAAGAAAGTGAAAATTATAAGGACACACTTTCACAAACAGATAATCTCAGTCTTCCATAGTATAAAGTATCTACTGTATTTTTTTTAAAAGGACATAATAGATGACCAAAAATTCTGTGGTAAGCTGCCTGCAGTAACGCTGATCTTTAGGAAAAAATAATTCCTTCTTCTATGATAAAATATTATTTATACAGTACATTACTTGCCAGAGATGCAACACAGCATTTTATAAATAATTGTACACAACACAGGAGTTTAAATTAATTCAGCTATGAACTGGGATAAGTGTAATTATCAGTTATGGGAAGCCCAGGAATTAGAAGTGACCTATTTATATAATAAATAAATAGGACAAGGACTATTTAACAATGATCTCTAGGACTTTTCCTAGCACAGACTTTTGTCACCTATTGAATAATTAGTTAGGTAATATACCCTCCTATTCAATTTTTCAAATCTGAAGATAATTGTTCAGTGTTCATAGTCTATTGATTAATATCTCCATTAATATTTGCTTTTACAACTTCTGAATTTCAGGCATTATAAGCACTTTTCAATTATTTGCATGAAGGACTGGTTACAGTTTGCTTCTAATGGTTACAAAATAAGCTTTTTTGGTTTTGCTATTCCTATCTCACTAATTTCAATATCCCTCCCTCTTCCTCTTTATCCTCTATGCACCACAGAAAGAATGCCTTCATAGTCTCCCAGATTTCTGACAAAGATGGGACTTGAACTGACACTAGCCGGATAGGTTAAGGTCAAAGGACTACAGTTTATCCTCTGGAGCTATCCAACTGCAGTGAAAATTTTAATGCTGGAAACCTTTTGGCTCCTCTTTCTGCATATGTGCAGTGTAATCCTTTTACAACAGAACCTCTGAGTTGAACACCAGAATTACAAATTGACCAGTCAACCACACACATTATTTGGAACTGGAAGTACATAATCAGGCAGTAGCAGAGACAAAAAGAAAAAGCAAATACAGTACAGTACTGTGTTAAACGTAAACTACTAAAAAAAATTAAGGGAAGGCAGTATTTTTCTTCTACATAATGCTTTGTTCAGAGTTACAAACAACCTCCTTTCCCGAGGTGTTCATAACTCTGAGGTTCTACTGTAGTTCATGAGCCTCAGGAACATTAGGCTTGAGCCTACCTAGAGATACAAATTATCTTGAATACCATTTTCATTTTTGCTCCCCCAAAGAGCTAGTGGGTGCCATGTATTCTCCGGGGGTATCCCTCAAGCAAGTGAGCCTCCTGTCCCAAGATTGGGGATCAAACCATGACTCTGATCTGGGAAAAATAGCGTTAAGAAATATAAGAACATCCATACTGGGTCAGACCAATGGTTCATCCAGTCCAGTATCCTGTCCGACAGTGGCCAACATCAGATTATTCAGAGGGAATGAATAAAACAGGGCAATTATCAAGTGTTCCATCCCCTGTCCTCCAGTCCCAGCATCTGGCAGTCAAAGGCTTAGGGACACCGAAAACATGGGGTTGCATCCCTGACCACCCTGGATAACAGCTATTGATTAACCTATCCTCCATTAATTTATTTAATCCTTTTTTGAACACAGTTTATACTTTTGGCCTTCACAACATCCCCTGGCAATGAGTTTCACAAGTTGACTGACTGTTGTGTGAAGAAGTCCTACTTCTTTATGTTTGTTTTATACCTTCTGCGTATTAATTTCATTGGGTTATCTGTTTTTTGTGTTATCTGAAGGGGTGAATATGGAAGTGTTATTTACTTTCTCCACACCATTCGTGATCTTACAGACCTCTAACATAGCCTCCTCCCCACTTAAGCACCTTTTTCCAAGCTGAACAGTCCCAGTCTTGTTAATCTATTCTCATATGGAAGCTGTTCCATACCCCTAATCATTTTTGCTGACCTTCTCTCTACCTTTTTCAATTTTAATATCTCTTTTTTGAGATGAGGCAACCAGAACTGCATGCAGTATTCAAGATATGGGCATATCATGGTTTTATATAGTGGCATTAGGATATTTTCTGTTTAATCTATCCCTTTCCTAGTGGTTCCTCATATTGTTAGCTTTTTTTGACTGCTGCCACACATTGAGCATATGTTTTCAAAGAACTAGCCACAATGACCCCAACATCTGTTTCTTGAGTGCTAACAGCTAATTTAGACCTCATCATTTGTAGGTATTGTTGGGATTATGGTTTCCAATGTACATTACTTTGCATTTATCAACACTACTAAACTGTCAACCTTCAGAAAAAGCTAATACCCAACTCTTTTCATCAGTATCTCAAAGAACTATAGAAAGGGAGGTCAGGATTATTATCCCCATTTTACACATGGGGAAGCTGAGGCACAAAAAAGTGAAATGACTTGCCAAAGATCACCCTGCGGGCTAATAGAAGAGATGGGATTAGAACCCAGGTCTCCCACATCCCAGTCCATGCTCTAGACCAAACTGCCTTTCCTCAGACTCCACAATAGTGCCCTTTTGAGTCCCAACCATAATTCTGATTCCTAACTCATATCCGTTCTGGTGCCCAAAATTCAAGAAGGTTGTTAATAAATTGGAGAGGGTTCAGAGAAGAACCATGAAAATGATTAAAAGATTAGAAAACATGTCTTCTAGTGATAGACAGAGAGCTCAATCCTTTTAGTTTAACATAGAGAAGGCTACGGGTGACTTGATTACAGTCTGTAAGAATCTACATGGGGAACAAATATTTAATAATGGGCTATTCAATATAGCAGAGAAAGGTATAACGTAATCCAATGCTGGACGTTGAAGCTAGACAAATTCAGAGAGGAAATAAAGTGTACATTTTTGTCAGGGAGCATACTTAACCAGTGGAACAATTTACCAAGGGTCGTGGGGAATTCTTCATCCATGACAATTCCTAAATCAAGATTGACTGTTTTTCTGAAAGATATAGTCTAGGAATTATTTTGGGGAAGTTCTATGGCCTGTGTTATACCAGAGGTCAGACTAGATTAGGGGTAGGCAAGCTATGGCACGTGTGCCAAAGGCGGCACGCGAGCTGATTTTCAGTGGCACTCACACTGCCCAGGTACTGGCCACCGGTCCGGGGGGCTCTGCATTTTAATTTAATTTTAAATGAAGCTTCTTAAACATTTTAAAAACCTTATTTACTTTACATACAACAATAGCTTAGTTCTATATATAGACTTATAGAAAGAGACCTTCTAAAAATGTTAAAATGTATTACTGGCACACGAAACCTTAAATTAGAGTGAATAAATGAAGACTCGGCACACCACTTCTGAAAGGTTGCCGACCCCTGGACTAGATGATCACAATGGCCTTGGTATCTATGAACCTTCTATGGATCATATCTGAGTACAGTAGCCAAGAGAACTAGAAAAAAACCTCAGATATTTCTCTGATCTCTCCCACTGGTGCAAGCCTCACTGAGTTCACTCTTCTACTATATAAAGTTTGAGATTATGTGTAGTAAAATATTACAAATAATAAACTAAACAACAGTCAAATAATGACTTGCCCAATCTGATAACTGAACATTACAAGGAACTCACCTCATGGGATCCATGAGGTATATTAAGTATCAAAGCTTGTTTTCAAGCATTGATTAAAAATAACCTTGTGTAAACACTCCAAGAATAATTGACATTTTTTGCCACTTCCTGTATAAATTAGCATATAAGAAATCAATTCTCCCTCTAGTTTACCAGAACTCCTGCACATATCTCTAAATAGACTTTACATTTACATTCAAATTTAACTATTCTGAACACATTCCTATTCTTTAACTGAAGCAGGTCACTAGTCTAAGAAAGTGGTAAGGGTGTCTATTTTAATTCAGTAATACTCTGTTGATATGACAAGTTATAAAAATGTTATCAAAATATAAAGAGAAACCTCAAGAATATGTGATTGGAAGGTACAATCTGACCAAGATTGTTATTATTTATATTACACTAACACCTAAAAGCCAAACGAAGATCAAAACATCATTGTGTGCACAATACCCATTCATAAAACAGCTCCTGCCACAACGAGTCTATAATTGAAATATTGTCATCTAGACGTGGCTTCTGTTTGCATGGTACTTTATGTACCCTAGCCTACAGCTCTAGTTTAAGGTCACTAATTCTAGTCTTGGCAAGGCTGCAATAACTGCACATTTTACTGTCATGAGGTAGTATGCTAGTACAATATGGCTGACCAGGTATCTTTAAGACTATAGCTTGTGGCTTTTAAATTTGTTCTTCTTATCTTGCATATTTGGTGTTCAAACATCTACTATCTTGATCATTGTTTAGTTTAGGAAGAGGACATCTGCTCTACTGGACATTATTGTCAACATGAGCTATTTAACATTATTTGCAGAAAAAACTGATAATCTTTACTTGTTAGGGAAGGGATGTTCAAGGGAAACAACTTAGAGGGAAAGGATAAGGAAGAGCTAGATCTGTTCCAGAGTCATTGTTGCTGAAGTATGTGTGCACGCCCAAAATATTTGTTTGCAGAACTAAAACAACAAGGAGTCTGGTGGCACCTTAAAGACTAACAGATTTATTTAGTCTTTAAGGTGCCACCAGACTCCTTGTTGTTTTTGTAGATACAGACTAACACGGCTACCCCCTGATACTTGACGTTTGCAGAACTGTGCATTTATTGTCTCTTGGGTTTTCATACCAATTAAGAGAAACAGTTCATAACTAAACAAAATCTAGAAAAATTGGCTTTTCCGCCCCCCCAAGACCATCTGCTCCAACAGCATTTGTCCAAAGACAGTAAGAGATACAACCACTCAATCAAAATATGAAAACCCACAGGAGCAACACACAGGCTCCAGATGGCAAACTCCGGCAACAGCAGAGGCATCAGTTTTGAAAACAAAAAGTGGGCATATGAACACAGAACCATTGAGGTTCACAGACATTGAGTAAGTGGCAGAGTATTCCCTATCTGTCAGGCTGTGTAACCGGACCTCCATCCAAGACATCTATTAGTTTTGTTAAATGAGTTTTCATTTATATTATATTTTCTTTGGATTGGAGTTTTTAAAAAAGAAATTTACTAGCAGCTTCTAGATTCATTGACTACCATGTAACTTCTTATAACCTTGATTAACATCATATGACAGGGCCAAAAACAGGGCCAAGTGTCTTACCAAAACACCCATATATCACATTTTTATCACAGGCATCTATTAAGCATTTTATTTTACAGGTGTTTAGTGGAAGTCCTGAAGCTGGGAAAGATTTAACCTTGCTTGTTAGGCATCACATAGACTGAAAAGAGTGGGGCTGAAAAAATGCCTGCTTTATTCTTTTATGCCAAGTATATCAAAGTAATTTAATAGAGCTAATTGAACTTTTAATTAACAAAAAAGAAGTGGCCCTTTTTTCCTAAATGAAAATTTTCATGAGAAAGTTTTTTGGTTAAGAACTCCCAGCTTATTTTTGTTTGTTTAAAAAAATGCTGAAACTAGAAAGTTTCTGCCAAATATGTACAATTTATTTTTCCAAAAATCTCTACTATCTAAACTGGTTTAATTGACGTAGGGCTTGAGGGAAAACCAGAGCCCAGGACATAGCAAAGAGGCTTCCTGGAAAAGTAGTGGCAGTCTGAGGGACAGAGGAAGAGAAGACTCCCCCTGAATGTAAACTGGCTCTTTTAATCCACCTCTTTTCTTAAATCTAAAGTGAAATCCTGATCTTAATTAAGTCAATCAGCATACCCCAACTGAGAGTGCCACTGTGGCATCTTTCACCACTAACCAGAATTAAGAAATCTTTCTAAATAGAAAAACAGATTTCTAACTGAAATTTCCTGGGACTTGATTTAGTAAGGACATCTGTGGTTATACACTGTCACGATAGCTATTGTAGAAGCAGAGAAAGAACTGACAGGAAGGGGATTGCAATGCATGACAGTTTGTTAGCAAAAGTCAGGCTAACTGTAACCCTAATAATGCGAGATTTGTAGAACCGAGGATTGTGTGAGGCGAGTGGGAAAGAACTGTGTGAGAAGCTGTTGCGACTTTGTGTAGATAATGTGTAGATAATATGGAATGTAGACTAGAATCTTATTTTTCTCACTTATTTAGACATCAGGATGACCTATGTATAAACAAAATGCAGCTGTTGCTTATTATTGTCTGTAACAAACAATTACAGCAAGCATTTATACCTTTTATCTGTAGAGAGACCTGCCGAGGAGGGGGAGACCCTGTGTCCTAGTGCACTCTCTCCCTCTACGCAATTGCAAGAGAAAATAAAGTATCTGACTTTGCTGTACCTAACCAAAAGAGTGAGAACTGTGTTTTTCTCCGACACTGTACAAGATACATTTCTTCATAGCTTCCTACTATAATGAAGCTGAGCATGTTTGTTACTTGCCTTTAGCAAGAAAGCCTGTCAAGGAAAAAGTCCCTCCAAATAAATGCTGCTGCTGTTGCACTTCAGGTATAACACCTGTATAAGAATTAGTTTTAAATAAAGTATTCATAAACATCGACATCTCACAGATCCTAAAATGAACAACTGGGCTAATATCTGTCACTAAACTCAAACTTTCCCTCTCCCTTAGCACCCTCCCCACCACAAAAAAAGGATATTACTCTAATTTTGTTATATGACTGGCATCTAGGATAAGGCCCATCTGGATTCTTTGGATATAAGCGCTCATATGCCCAATTAAGGGCTATTTTAGCTCATCCCTTCAATAGAACAGATTCAGAAATTAAAGTGCATTTTATAATCATACAAGTTTACAACAACAGCATAGCTATAGCTCTGGAATTCTCAAAGAGGAAGAATATGAGAAAACTACAGATAGCTAGATTAATTTTGCATATTTTCCTGTACAGTAACTCCTCAAAGTCGTCCCGCTTAACGTTGTTTTGTTGTTACGTTGCTGATCAATTAGGGAACATACTCTTTTAAAGTTGTGCAATGCTCCACTCTTACGTTGTTTGGCTGCCTGCTTTCTCCACAGCTGGCAGCCTCCCTACGCCCCGCCCTCCACCCCCCAGCACCTCCTGCCCGCCGGCAGACCCCACAGATCAGCGCCTTCCCTCTCTTCCCCCTGCCTCCTGCCTGCGGCAATCAGCTGGCTTGTGGCGTTTTGGAGGCAGGAGGGAAGGGGGAGGAGCGAGGACTTGGCATGCGGGCTCCCCCTCCCTCCCCTGCCTCCTGAACGCCGCAAGCCAGCTGATTGCCCCAGGGAGGAGGCGGGGTGGGGGAGTGAGCAGGAGCCTGCGCCAAGTCCTCGCTCCTCCCCCTTCCCTCCTACCTCCTAAATGCCGCAAGCCAGATGATTGCCCCGGGCAGGAGGGAGGAGCGAGGACTTGGCGCGCCTCCCCCCGCCTCCCGATGCAGCAATTAGCTGGCTTGTGGTGTTTAGAAGGGAGGGGAGGGAGGGGGGAGGAGCCAGGACACAGCATGTGACGTAAAGGGGGGAGGAGGGGGAGAAGAGGCGGGTCAAGGGTGGGGGCAGGGGTGAAGTGGGCGGGCTGATGGTTGAGCCCCCCGCCCTTGGTGCTTGCAGAGTAGGGGAAGCTGCCCTGGAACCTAACACCACCCCCCACCCCCATTTACATTAATTCTTATGGGGAAATTGGATTCGCTTAACATAGTTTCACTTAAAGTTGCATTTTTCAGGAACATAACTACAATGTTAGGTGAGGAGTTACTGTACTAATCTATGTGGACCTGCAGCAAGACTGCTATTCCAATTCTTGGCTTCTCAAACACAGATCACCAAAACTGTCTGACTGTAATACAAGATAGATGAATATGAACCAGAGAATAAGATGTTAAATTAAATTGTAAATAAAAGAAAGTCAGATTTTAACCTAGGACTGAAAGATTAGTGCATAAAGTCATTATACCACAGAATTTCCTTTAAATAGTATTTTAAACTTGCCATTTTTTGTTATGACAAGTTGTATAATATTGCTTTTACATGTCAGCAATATCGAGCACTTTTGTGAAGCCACACCAACATAGGTGCACACATACTGATTCTTTCCAGGTAATTTTTGAATAGCCATGATAAGACAAACTAGCAACAACTCACGTGCTTAAGTCCCACTGAAGTCCACCCACCTGACAAATCCACCACATGTTATTAAGGGCCTACCTTTATTTATATATCTTCTGTTTTCCCTCATTAGTCCTTCACATTCCTAAGAGTGCAACTTCCAAACTTTCTGTAAAATAGTTTTCCAAAGAACGCTCAAAAAAATAATAAGAGCATATTAAAGAAATAAACTAATGTACTTACTGTTCTGGAATCTGAGAAAGGATTGTACTCATCTAATCCCGGTGGAACATTTCTTGTCACTTGTGTAACCGAAGGATCCTAGAAAAGAAAAGTTATGTAAAAGGTGTGCATACATACTAAAACTAGTGACAATGCCTATACAAAGAGTCGAGACATTCATCATGTTAAATTTTGTTAGCGGTATACAACTGCTTTCCCGATCATATACATTTTGAGCCACAACCATGCTCTCACATCAGCTTTCATATAAACTGCTCTGTTATACATTTCATGAGCTGACAATATTAAAGAAATTACTTAGGAAAAAAAAGAAGGAGAGCCTGATTGTGAGTCCGGTTTTACTTAGGATCTTTCCCCAACATATATCTTACAGACCAAGTGTTCCATTCATTTCAGTAGAAAGTTAATTAGACTTACAGAATACCACAAAAAGATACTGATGTATTTCTTCTCTAGATAAATATCCATTTGTATATAGGTAATAAAACCTACACATACCATATCCAGGATAAGACAACAGCATTGGTGCATTATGTAAGGGCTAACGGAATGGACACACACAGTGTAAATTTAGCCTGAAATTTACAATTTTGAAACTATATACTTTATAAATTTTAACTAACAGAGGTGTTTCTACACTTTTTTTAGTTCATTGCTCAATCTGAGAGAAATGAATAAAGTAAACATGAAAAGTGAATTTGTATTTCTAACATGTTCATGTATTAGTAACAGGTAAAAAATTCTTTACTGATTTGATTTAAGTCAATGTCTCTAAAAAAAAGACTCAGGACAGGACAATGATCACTAGTGCACAGAAAGTACCTGAAGCTTCCTTTGCAAAAATATAGTCTCTGATAGTTCCACAGTAAAGCTGGTTTTCATTTTTGTAAAAACCAAGAAAAGCCCTAAATATATCTGCTATTCCTACATCTAAACCACATCATTCCATCCTGATCTTCTTATAACACTCGATTGACGTGAGCTAAAAGCTGCTCTATCAGGTAGCAGATTTATAATAGGAAAGCCCTTTAGAGAAAAGCTGTTGAAAACCTGTGGTGAGAGGGAAAACTGCATCCTATCCACAGAGCCATCTGAACTCCTCAACAAGACATTCAAAAGGAGGTCAGATGGGGAGAAGGGGAAGAGACCTTTCATTTTGCCTCTAGGCTTTTCTCAGCCTAGCTTTCTCCCTGAAGCCTGCTAAGAAAGGAAGCAGAGAGAAGGAGACCTTTTCCCCAAAAGGCAAATGCGGTCCTAGGACATGGCTGGGACTTACATGGATAAATTCTCAGCCTAACTACCCATCAGAAATTTGAAATAAAAGGTTGAAGTTTTCCTCAGCAAAGCTCTACAGCAGGAAGGTCTGGTTCCACCACTGGCTGTGGAGGCTGCTTCAGGGGCAGGGCATTCCCCTGCTGTCAGTGACCAACAGGTTCAGTTCTGCCCCCAAGCTGCAAGCAGGCTGAAGTAACCCTTGTAATGGATCTGTGGACTGCAGCATGATGAAAAATTGCTTATATTCCACCTGAGATCACCGCTTTCTCAAATGCAGTTTTGTTTTGTTTTTTTTTTTAAACAAAAGAAAAAAAATCTAGTTTTTACAAGAATCTAGTTTTTTAAATCTCTCTGTAAAGAGGGTCCTGTAAAGAGGAACCTCTACCATGTTATTGCCATAATATATTTTAATTATGGAACCAGACTTGAATGTAGTGTTCCAAGTGAAACTTCACCAGTCCCTAAATAAATGACTAGAGTAACCTCTTACTCTCCACTTCTCAGGATTGCAGTGATTGCTGCTCAAGTTAAAACATTGTGCTTTAGCACAACAGCAGGAAAAAAAGTTACATTTCTCAAATTTCAACTGGAGATCATACAAAAACTGGATTCATGCTAGCTCTCTGAATGCAGAGAAACACCACAATGAGGAATTAAAAATTCAGTAAATGAAGTAAATATTGATTTATGCACTAGACTTTGAAAAGAGGATACAGAATAATTTTTAACAAAATATGAAACGTTTATAATTCAACAGCATTACAAAATATTGAATATTTCTTAGAAGCCTTTCAGATTGGGAAAATGGTTGTGTAATAAAACCTTATCTAAAATGGAGAAATGTACACCAATCAATTAAAAGAAACTTGCAATACGTAGGTGCATGTACAGATTGCTGGGAAGAGTAGGAAGAGAAACAACTGATACAATTGATCCCTGAAGTTTCAGGGCAGTGGTTCTCAAACTTTTGTACTGGTGACCCCTTTCACATAGCAAGCCTCTGAGTACGATCCCCCCCCCTCCCCCCATAAATATATAAAAAAGTGTTTTTAATTTAACACTATTATAAATGCTGGAGGCAAAACGGGGTTTGGGGTGGAGGCTGACAGCTCGCGAGCCCCCATGTAATAACCTCGTGACCCCCTCAGAAGTCCCAACCCCGTTTGAGAACCCCTGTTTTAGGTAAGCCCCAAATCTCAATTATGTGCTGGTGTAAGTGTCAATTTATGTGCAGTGTCAATTTTAGGTCACTAAAAGTTCCCGCTGTACCCTTCTCATGCACCTGTTTTGTCTGCAAGTTCTGGGTAGTCTTTTGGATTCAAAGAACTGAACTTAATTACGGAATGTCTTAAATTCTGACTGTAATGTTTCATTGCAAGAAAGCTCCAACAAGCACTCTTGTGCCTTTTCGGACAAACCAGAAGGCAGCTCACTGATTTCAATTCCAAAAAAGGATTACATATCCAGTTCTTTGGTTCAGCTTCTACTGAAAAATAATCTTCAAACTGTTGCTTCAAGGCAACAAGTTGTTCTTCAATTTCATTTTTTTTGGTCAAGCACCAGTTCATTTTCAGACAGAAAACCTTCCAATGTTAGAAATGCGTTGAAATCATCCTTTTTTACGTGACTAGCAAATAAGTCAAGTATCTTGATCACTGCATTGATTTAGTCTCGCCTATCCAATATAATCACTGAAACTCCCTGCAACCCAGCGTTCAACTCATTTAGGCATGTAAATACATCGGAGAGGTAAGCCAATCACGAGAGCCAGGATGAATCTTCAAAACAATTTGTGAATTGAAATGGAAGGTCTGTTAGAAATAGCTGTACTTCTGAATGTAGCTCAAACAAACAAGTACTTTGCCTCTTGACAACCACCGTTCTTCTGTATGAAGAAGTTGTACATAAGCACTACCCATTTCATTGCACAGTACACTAAAAATTTGAAATTTATAGATCTAGCTTTTATTAAATTAACAGTTTCCAAAACACCCTTCATTTCCCCTGGCATTTTCTTGGCAACTAGTGCCTCTCAATGAATGCTATAGTGTACCCATGCGGCATTAGGTGCCACTTCGCAGATATGAACCATTATCCCACTGTGTCTTCCCGTCATTGCTCGTGCACTGTTAGTACATACTCCAACCCAACGTTTCCAATCAATACTGCGTTCCTTCACAAACTCATCTAATAACTGGAAAAGTTGTTCGGCGGTTGTTCTTCTTGGTATTGAATGACAAAACAAAACATCTTCCAGTACTTTCCATTCCCACTAATACCTGATGTATGCAAGATTTGCAATGTCAGTGATATCAGTCATCTCATCCAATTGCAATGCAAACTACCTACTGTTGTTCACACGTTTCACAAGAATGTCTTTAACATCAGTGGTTTGAGCATTAGCTTGCTAAATCCAGGGATGTAAGTTCAATTCTTGAGGGGGCCATTTAGGGAACTGGGGTAAAAATCTGTCTGGGTATTGGTCCTGCTTTGAGCAGGGGTTTGGACTAGATGACCTCCTTCGGTCCCATCCAACCCTGATATTCTGTGATGCTATAATCTTGAATTCTGAGTGACACAGTGTCATTTGAAAGAGGCACACAATCTAACTGTTTTGCCGTCTTCTCTCCACACATTACTAATGCAAGTTCTTTAGCTGCGGGCAGAATAAGTTCTTCCCCAATAGTGTGAGGCTTCCCCGCTTTGGGGATTTGAAGGCTTGCATGATATGAAACTTCCAGAGCCTTTAAATTTACTGTTGCGTGAGCAAACATTGTTACTTTCCCTTGTTTCAACTCATTCAGTTAGCGCTGAAAAAATTCATCTTTGAAAGCATGATTTGTAGTCAAATAGCGCAGGAGGTTTGCAGGCTACAGGCTTTCATTAGCCAGCACTCCGTAGCATAACACACATTGTGGCCTTGGTTTATCTTGTTCACCGGTCCCTATAAAGTCTAAATTAATATAGCTTGAGTGGTATTGTCTTACCGTTTATTGGTGTTTCAGTGTATTTTCATTATTGGTACTCATACTGGTTCCTGGTAAACCCGGGTCTGCACTCAAAATTTCCTTTGCAGATGTATGTTCACTTGCTGTACTCTCATGTACGATTTTGAACTTTTCACTGATCTCACCGTCACTGGTTTGATTATTTGTTGTTTTCTTTTGAAAATAACCCATTTTCAACCACAAATCCATTTCTGTGGGTTGACTACTATCCTACTTACTGGACTGACAACTGTTAAATTTTTTGAAAAAGCACTAGGGTCTGGTACAGTCAGTATATCTTGCCACGGGACAATGATGACCAATAAATACACTATTGGTAGGTTAGCTGAATTGCATCCAATGAAAACCACGCATACACATCTGAAAAAAGTGACCAAAACTATGCATGTAGTGTAGTAGGGTACCAATTTAAAGAAACATGTTTCACTTCTGGATTAAATGTGAATAAAAATAAAACACCAAAGGCCCAATTAAATAACCTACTCTTACCATAGACCACTAAATCTTCAGGGAAAGCTGCTCTCAAAAAATGAAACATCTGCCAAAATACTAAGATGCTACAGACTTTTGCAGTTCACAAAACTATCCGTCTTGCATGCATATTATCTGCACACAGCTCAGCTTTAAGATACTATACAAATCTGAGTCAACTAGAAATAGTCATGCTCTCATTGCAATATTAATACAATATTTTCTGATACTGGATAGGAGAGTAAAAAGCCTTCACTCAGGCTTATGCAACTTCACTGAGATGTCCACTCTAAATTTGATTAATATTTCACACACAACAGTAAAAATAAGTAATAAAACCATAAAACCACAAACAAATGACAACACTGAAAATACAAAGGGAAGTAAAACATCAAGTGGTTGGTTATGGGTATTTTAAATTAGTGTTTAGGATCCAGGCTGTGCAAATGCAACAGAGCCCTGCAGAAAGAGGCAAAGTTCTCCTGGTTTCACATTGTGTGGGTCACCAACTCAAAAACTCACAGTGGACTCATTGAGTTTTTATAAGCCTTGGAGCACATTAACACATGGCTTGGAGTTTGTAGACAGATCCCTGCTTCAAAGAGCTTGCAAATAAGGTCTTTATCCTACAAAACACCTAGCAGCACCCACACCAAACCCAGTGCTGCTTGCTACTTAAGAGTCAACGGGAGTACTTTGAAGAGCCAGAACTATAACAGATAAAGAACTGGCCTTAATGGTTTCCATGCCTCTCCCCAAACGTAATAGAAATCACTTGTCTGGATCCATTAAGTTTTAACAGTACAGTAACTCCTCACTTAAAGTCCTCCCAGTTAAGTTGTTTAGTTGCTGATCAATTAGGGAACATGCACATTTAAAGTTGTGCAATGCTCCCTTCTAATGTCGTTTGGCAGCCACCTGCTTTGTCCACTGCTTGCAGGAAGAGAAGCCGGGCCAGCTAGCTGGTAGGGGCTTGTAACCAGGGTGGACTGGCAGCCCCCCGATTAGCTCCCCGTCCCCTAAGTTCCCTGTGCTGCAGCTGCACAGCAAGCTATCAAGGCAGTTCAGCTATCATCGTTCCCCCCCCAACCCCACTGCCATGTGCTGCTCCTGCCCTCTGCCTTGGAGCTGCTCCCAGAGACTCCTGCTTGCTGTGCAGTGGGGGAAGGAGGTGGCTAATGTCAGAGTATCCCCCTACCCCACTCCTGCACCCTGCTTACCCCTTCTCCATATAGAGCAGGGAGGGGACACGGATGGAGAGAGACAGAGAGCTTGGGGCAGCAGCTGCTGTCTCAAATTCTTGATCCACTTAAAAAGACAATGCACTTAAGAGGCAGTGTGCATCTCTCTCTCCCACACACAAGGTGTCTGTCTCTGTCTGCTATGCTGTCTCCCCTCCCTCCTGTTCCTGCTGCCTTCTGTGAGAGGCTACATTAACAACCACCCTTGTTAACCCTTGAGGGCTCAGCTGAGTTCCTCATTTAGCAGCAAGGCATTCCCTGGGAAATATCCCTCCCTCTTCCACCCTCTAACTTCACCACCTCAACCAAGCTTCACAATTATCATAGCTGTGAACTGTATTAAACTGTTTGTTTAAAACGTATACTGTGTGTGTGGGTCTATATAATATATAGTTTTTTGTCTGGTGAAAAAAATTTCCCTGGAACCTAACCCTCCCATTTACATTAATTCTTATGGGGAAATTGGATTCACTTAACATTGTTTCGCTTACAGTTGCATTTTTCAGGAACATAACTACAATGTTAAGCGAGGAGTTACTGTAGTTTTGGGAGAGCAGTCTTGTCCTCTCCTCAGCAGCAGCTACCGAGCTGGGGCTGGGAAAGGGGAGGGGGTCTCTCTCCCTCTCTTACCCGCTGTGTCAGCCCCAGAGTTGGAGCTGGGAAGGGGGGAGGGAGGGAGTCTCTTCCCCGGCCGCTGCAGCCCTGGAGCTGGGGAAAGTTGCCGCTTTCTCTGGCCACCACAGTCCTGCAGGTCCCAAAAATTCCTCCCACCTCCTCTTCTCACCCCACTGCCCCCACCACCTACCACCTACCTCCTATCTCCCCCACCTCTCCCCACTGCTCCTTACCCCCTATTCCCTCCAAGGCCACCAACTCACCTTACATGTGCCTCTTCTCCAGGATCCAGGCACCTAATTAGTGGAGCCACACCTGCACAGCTCCTCTAATTAGGTGGGCAGCCCTTCATTCTCTCGTGCGCAGCCGCTCAGGCGCGCACCTTAGAGGGAACTATCCACGGATCACATGAATGAAGCTCTGTCCATGGACCACAGTTTGAGAACCTCTGGCTCTAGACAGCAGCGCACACCTTCATGACAGTCCTAATTGTTGAACTACCATCTCTGATGGGTTAGCTAATGACCAGTAGCAATGGGGGGGGGGGTGGAGTGAGGAGGGCGAGCTCTCACATAGCTATGGCCACATGCTTCTCAATATTGAGGGCAGCTTTCAGGTAGGTGTTCCACTGAACCAGTCTGAGTTCTGCACAGATTTCTAGGAAAGTGGATTTTCACATCCTGAAGTTCTGCAGCCACTGCTCATCATCCCAGGTTAATAACACTATTTTATTCCACCAGTCAGCACTAGTTAGCAGAGCCCAAAAGCAGGGTTCCATGAAAAAATGTAGGGGAAGTCTCTGCTTAATTTCAAACTTCCTTTTTGCAGGTGGCCTTAGTGCCCTGGTTTTGAAATCATAGCATGAATATAGATGTGCTGTTTACATTCATCACTATGAGGACTGAGAGATCGCAAGCATTCCTCCTCCATGCAGTCTGACATTGGTTTGAACATGGCGCAGTTCAGCCATGTTCAAAGCACTCTCAGAATGGGCAGTTCAGGGGTTTGACTTTTTTGAAAAAATGGCAACCAACAGGTATTGATTAATTTTTTTGTATTTAATTTAAATTTTAATAGATTATAACTGTAGGCCATAACATTGGCTGTAAATTTCAAATTAAATTCTCATGTTTATTGTCAAAAAAGAAAAATTTATTTAATTTAAATAAAATCTGATTAAAAATTGAGGGTTTTTTTCTTAAATAAATAAATAATCAATAATCTTTATCCACCTGCTCAGTAGAAACTCTGCCACAAGACACACCTGACCAAGCAGTCTCCCCTCATTAGTTTGTGGTTACACTTAAAACCCACCAACACCACCTAGATGTGAAAGAGACATACAAAACAGGTGGAAAAGGCTACATTGTTAAATATATTGTATATCAAGTTATAAAATGTACACAATAAAACTGAGGGGGGGAATCATCATCATCACTTTAATCTATAACCTTCAGCATTACTACCAACAACTAGCTCTTATTTTTCATCCATAGATCTCAAAGCACTTTACCAATAGCAGGTAAAATAGTAGATAAAATTGTGTTCAGAACATGAAAATTGTGATTTAAGCTGTCAGTATAATGGGATTGTATGTAACTTTTTACAGGATATGCAAATGCACCTACTTGGGGTATGCAGGAACTTAGCTTTTTGAAGCTTCACTCTGAGAAGGAAATGCATTACCTATTCACAGTCTCTTCAAAGACCAAAGCTGGATAAAGGAGGGACTCACCTATTCATGACTTTATGTACTTGTTCTGAGCTGAAGCTGTGATGAACTTGTGACCACAGGGAAAATTCTTCTGTGGGGTTCAAAGGACTAATCATCAACCAGAGCCCTTGCTGGAGTGAGGGAGTGATCTCTGGTAAGCTTACTAGCATAAGGGTAGGCTCTTTTATTATTTTTAATATCTTTTTCTTGTAATGCTTATACGGTAACTCCTCACTTAACATCCTCCCACTTAACGTTGTTTCGAAGTTACGTTGCTGCTCCATTAGGGAACATGCTCGTTTAAAGTTGTGCAATTCTCCCTTATAACACCTCTGGCTGACTTTACAAGGGAGCATTGCCCAAGTTCCTCTTCTCCACCTCCTCCCTCCCAGCGCTTCACCCACCGCCAAATAGCTGTTTGACGGAGCTTAGGACTTTCTGGGAGGGAGGGAGCGAACAAGCGGGGAAGCTGCTCCCTCCCCGGCAGGTAAGGCCACCCAGAACGGAAAGGCTTTAGGGGCTGCAGGGCCCTGGGCCCTGGCCTGCAGCTCTAAAGCCCCTTTCGAATGCGGCCCTGCGAGCATGGGCCAGAGGACTCAGGAGGAGCAGGGGCAGCCGCGCAGCCAGGGGCTGGAGAGAAGCAGCGCTTTCCCCTTCAAAGTGCTGCTTCTCTCCGGCTGGCTTTGAAGGGTAAAGCGCTGCTTCTCTCCGGCCCCTGGCTGCGCGACTGCCCCTGCTCCTCCTGAGTCCTCTGGCCTGTGCTCGCAGGGTCACATTACGAAAGGGGCTTTAGAGCTGCAGGCCAGAGCCCTGGCCCCCCTTAGCCTAGGGCCCTGCAACCCCTAAAGCCCCTGCATACCAGGTGGCCCGGCCTGCTTGGGGGGGGGGGTGTAGCACCCAGAATTGCGGCTCCCAGAATCACGGCCATGGGGGTGATGCCGCGCTGCACAGAGCCACCTGCACACCCCCTGCACCAAACAGGAGCTGCCCCAGGTAAGTGCTCTGCACCTCCTGCCTGCCCCAGCCCTAAGCGCCCTCCTGCACCCTAACTCCCTCCCAGATCTGCACCCCCTCCCCCGGAGCACCCTCCCACACCCTAACACCCTCCCAGACCCTGCACCCCTAGCCCTGAGCCCCAGGAGGAGAATGGAGAAAAAAGAATGAAAAACAGGGAGAGGGGGGAGATGAGAGAGAATGCTCCCCCCACGGGGGGCCCCAAAAATGAAGCTGAGCACAGGGCCCCACTAACTCTAAATCCACCACTGGTGGGAGGGGGAGGAGCGTCGCGTCTCCACTCCTCCCCCTCCCTCGCAGAAAGCCCTAAGCGCTGCTAAGCAGCTGTTTGGCGGCAGGGAAGCACTGGGAGAAAGGGGGAGGAGCGGGGACACAGTGTGCTCCAGGGAGGAGGTGGAATGGGGGTGGGAAGAGGCAGGCCTGGAGCATCCCCCGACAAAGTCAGCACCTGTTTTTCTGAGGAAGCTGCTGCTGCACAAGGTGCTTCTTAGCGTCCCTGCCTGCCTCATTGTTTGCAGCGGGCTGTGCCTGTGTGGGGTAAGCCAGGGGCACCTCCCCACCACAGCACAGTACAGTACTGTACACTATATAATGCCTTTTGTCTGCCCCCCAAAAATTTCCTTGGAACCTAACCCCCCCATTTACATTGAATCTTATGGGAAAATCAGATTCGTTTAACATCGTTTCACTTAAAGTTGCATTTTTCAGGAATGTAACTACAACATTAAGTGAGGAGTTACTGTACCTTAAGAATAACTGTACTTGATTAAAAAGAGCTGAGGGTAACTTAACTGTGACAATAACATTGTTTACTATCTTTGAGGAGAAAAGCAAAGCAAAGCAGGCTGACTTTGCTGGAGAATTCATAGTATAAGCAGGGAGCTGTGCAGTCTGCAGCCAGGAGGCTAGAATGGGTGCTCTTGCTAGCCCAGAGGAGGAATACAGGTGTAGTTACCCTGTATTGTGACATTGAACACTTGAGCCAAAAAACAGCTAATGAAGAGGAAAGGGAGGAGTAACCAAAAAGGAGATTGAGCAAAGTTTTGAGGGCTGAAGCTGTACTGATAGAGAAGGAGGAATTCTCAACCCTGAATATTACAAACAGCAGCCCAAGAAGTGAAAAACTTCAAAGACCCTTACATTATGTATCTTAATTTCATAAAAAGAGAGCAAAGGTTTGCCTCCTATTGCTACCCAAATACGATAACAACATGTGCTTTCGAAATAGCAAGGTTAGCGAAATTTAAGAGGAGAAATAACACAAGACTTGAATGTTTGGGGAAGGTAGGAAAACTAAAGGAAGGATCTAGTGGCTTGTTTAATTTTTGAACTTTAGCTCCAGTCCAAGATAACCATGATCTGCAGTTATTGCACCAGTTAGAAATCCTTGCATTATAACAAAATACCTAACTGAGACCAGAAAAACGGAATCTTTGCTAACAGAAGGGGGACGACTGAATATGAAAGAACCAACCTTAAACGTTAAAAAAATGTATTTCCTTTGATGTGGAAGTTTTTATGGGTGGTGAAATGTGTTTTTTTAGAAGACTAACACCAGGTCTAGGATTTGTTTTAGATCGTCATGTTGCCTTTGCCTTTTTGTTATTACACATCAGCCCGATCGTCTAGCACTCATTGCTTGGAAGGGGTGCGATCACTTGTACACACAGATCCGCTGCGTAACATCTACTGCCTGGTGCCTATGGGGCAAGCCTGCAGAGTTACTACAGCGATCTCACCCTCTCAGGTGTCCGGGCCCCTACCCAGCCTGGAGAAGGGGAGTGGAAGGGAGGCTGGGCCTGCGGGAGCCTCATAGCGCGGGGATGTCGGGCAGGCCTGGAGGTGCGGACCTGAAGGCGTCTCTGCCCTGTTTTCCTGGGCAGAGAGGCAGACTCCCGGGGCCTGCCGCGGAAGGAAAGGACGGACGTGCAGGCAGCCCCCCGCGGGGTGCGGTCGCCCTCGGCGAATAGAAGACGCACCGGCCCCAAGCTAGAAGGGGAAGGAATGTTCCGCCCCGGGAGTCGCCCGAAGCCCCAGAGAGCCGGCCTCGCCCTCACCTTGAAGGGGTTGTTGAGGTCCGGGTCCGCGAAGGGGTTACTGTCGAAGTCTGACATGGCGGGGGCGGACGGGCGCTGTGATCACCGGGCGGCGGCGGCTCCACTCCAGCGCCCCACAATCTACCCCCAAACCGATGTCACAAGCAGATCCGGCCTAGATCCCGCCCCTTGCCCGAGCAGCCAGCCAGCGAGATCCAAAATGGCTGCTCCGGAAGTGAGGTGTTAGGCGAGGCAATACCATCTTTACGCCTGGAAAGGGGACACCACACTGGGGGAGGAATGGTATCGTCTCATGGAACCACCCAGGATAATCTTGTCCCACCTCAAAGTGCCCGTCTTGAAACCTCGCCGCCACCCTGTTAGAAGGGGACTCTAACCCTGCTGCCTGAACCACGAGGGTCTGGCTTCCGCTTCTCATCCGCTTGGGAGTGGGGGGTTGGCCTGTTCTATTCCCGCCCACCCCCCATTGCCGGCCGAGAAAGGGTGGGGAAGAATAAGGAAAGTAATGAGTCAGACTCCCACTAATTGCGTGGTTTAAGAGTAATGGGATTTCTCTTTCACACATACTCTTCTGTTTGGCTTTAAGGCTGTAGAGTTCACTTAGGTCACGTTTTCAGGCTTTTCTCTGGAAGTGTGAGGGCTAGAACTTTGCTTTGTTACTGAAAGAGAAAGAGGAGCTGCTGTGGTAAGTATATCCCGGGCTGTTTCAGGAGAAACAGCCCAGGGGAAACCTTTCAGAAAAACACCAACCACCACCTGACTGGCCCTGAAATCGCAAAAATTGGCAGCACTGTATAAGGATCTTCCCCTGAATGTTTTCCACTTGTAATCCCCTTCCCCAAAAGTAAAAGTAAGTAATTGCCAATCCTCCAAGATTGTCCTGGAGTCTCTGGGAATGAAAGATTAAGCTTTAATTAAAGATAATGTCATGTGATGAAACCTCCTGGAATTCATCCAATCAAAGTTGGTAACCCTAGAATAGGGTAAAAGTAGCAGGTCTGGTCCAAGGAGTAAAATAAGCTGTTAGTTATCTGTACAGTAACAGGAGTTCTTCAAAATGGGTTGTCCTTATGCACACTCTAATGTTAGCAGGCACATGCCCCAAAACTTTACCTGCACCCTGACACTCCTCATCAACAAGGACATGTGGGTACGGCACACTACTGCCATCAGTTTCTGTAACCGGATGCGGCCCTGTCCATGGCTTGGGCCTCTGCCAGGCAGGAGTAGCTCCTGCTCCATGGGGACAAGGGGCAGCCCATGGGCCCCCTGGCATCTGCTCTTTAGAGTGTGTCTGTCTGTGTAGACTTCCTGTTATGCCAGCTTCACCTTGCTCTTAAAGTGCGATGTGCAGAGGTTCCTGTCTGAACCACAAACAGCAAAGGAAGTCCTCACTGATGTGAGAGGCTAGCTTAAAGCTATATTACCAATTGTATTCATACTTATGAATATGCAATCAATATGTAAGGAATGAGTAAGATAGTATGATTGTAAGAAACCAATTGCAAGGCTTGAACTGAAATATTACCGTGTAAGGATAAGCAAAGTGTGTATGGGACTGTATATAAACTTACGGCAGTAGCGGTTCGATCTCTGGGAAGCTGGAACCTGGCCAGTCTCAGTCACCTAAGATCGAAAGCAACACCCGCATCTGCAGCCAGTATGAATGGAATGTGCGTCTAAGTATAATTGTACAAATAAGGGAAGCAAGCAATAAATCAGCCCTCTTTAGTGCTTTAATTCGACCTTTCTTTGTGGTTAGTTCTTGGCTGGTTCCAAGAACGGGTAACAGTTTCCTCTGAATGTGGAATCCAAGCAAGGAGTCCAAGGTTGAGGGCTGGTAAGGCAAATGGTAGAATATGCATATTGACAACATCTCTCAAAGAATTCCAGTTATTATACATGTAAGTAACATCTGTCCAAGTCTTAGGCTATCATCTAGATTCCTACATCCCACTGACATGCTTACGGTAGGCTCAGCTGTATACCTCTCCCCTCTTTTCCTGAGTTCTACTTTTATGGTGTCCACTCCAGGGGCTTTTCAATGTCTGCAACCCTCCATCAACTTATTTGACCATGCAAGGAGATTCATCAGGATAAGTTGAGCTTCTTGCATAGATGTCCTTTGCCTCTTTCACTTCCAACTCTCAATTTGTTTTGTTCATTTTATACATGCCCTGATTGTTCCTATTTATAAAAAGCGGAACCTAGCTGTTTGTGGAAGTTACCTCACAATTTCACTGTCAGCTCCTAGCAAAATACTACTATGGATCATCCTGAAGAGAATTGAGCCCAAGGTAGAGAACTTTTTGGCTGACAAATAGGCTGGGTTTAGAGGTACAGTGAATGGAGCAAATATTCAGTCTGCATGTGCAATATCAGAAAGTAGAGAATGAAGGGAAGGTGGTCCATCTCTTCAAGGATTTTGCTAAGGTGTGTGCTATATGCTGTCAAACACTACTTTGGGCAATCCTGTGGCTGATTGAAGTTGGTGAAAATGTAATAAGGCAGATACAAAATCTCTACAGAGTCAATGATTGACTGCTTCAGTGTTTGTGAGGTGTAAACAGAGTAATTGATTTGACTTAAGGCTAGATAGTATGCAGCGGTGCATGCTATCACTAACTTCAATTGTTATCTTGAATAAATTTTAAGAAGAGCTACTAATAAAAACCTATAGCAGGATGAAACTAGCAACGGATGAACAATTAGTGATCTGTGCTTTGCTGATGATATTGACTTAATTAGATCATTGTAAGAGGAGATGCAAAAATTGCTAGAAAGAGTAGTGGTTGAAGCAGAGAAGTTAGGTCTAAAGATATCGCATGAGAAGACAATTGTGACATACGAGGCTGGTGATAAAGCAGCCTCGTAAAGATAATCCTACCCAAATCTGGAGGCAGTATGACGAGCTCTCCAAATATTTGGGTAGTAGGACTACAAAGGACAGTAAACATCACTCAGAGATCTGACCTGTACCTCAAAACAGCACCCTAGAACCCCCATATTCACCACTGTCATATAATTCTATGTTTTGTACAAAGCTTGCCTTGTGAGGTATCATTTTAAAAGTCTCTATCTGTTGAACAATAATATCCTATTGGATTGTATGTACTATCATTGTATGTGAAGTTATGAAGTTTTACTATGTGTGTGTCATCGAAATATTTTGGGAGGCTGGAAACACCCACAACCAGCCTTTCAGGTATAACAATGGAGTAGCCAGACAACATTAATGGTTCATCAACACCTATCAAGAAAAGAATCCACCATCCTAGAGATTTCTTGGAGGAGGTATGGGGGCAGATTAACCACCTCACAGCAAATATCTTTCCAGCAAGCTGGAAGAAAGTATAAAAGAGGGGATGTGACATCACTTGGCCTCTCTCCCCCTCCAACTCAACACCTGGGGAACATTGGGAGAACAAATACTTTGAACTGAAGTAGGTGGTCTAAAGCACTGCAGCCTATATATTGAGGATCTATGATCCATTTGTACTGTGTGTCAGGGTAAGACATTGCTTAATTTAAATCCTGTTTACTTTGTAGAACTCAGACTGCAGATTTTTTCTTAGGTAACCAACTTTAATCTTTACACTTGCTGTTTATAATCGCTTACAAAAATCTATAGTTAATATATCTGTTTTATATTTTACCTAAAACAGCAGGTTTTCATTAACATGCTTTGGAAATCTCAGCTCAGTTTACAAAGGCTAGCTTGTGTCCTCTCCATGTCAAGGGAGGGGCATACTGGATAATGAACTTGCACTGGCCAGACTTCTGACCTGTGCAAGATGGTACAGGCTGGGGAGGGATCTGGCTGGAGCCTCTCTACTGCTGGTTCAGGAGTGGCTGGGAGATCATTGATGTAACTCAGTTGGGTATGTCCCTGCCTGTGGATGTCTAAGTGTAGTACCTGTCAGAGGTTTATGGCTTAACACAGCATCACAATGTGAGAGAGAGCTCCAGGGTGATGGAATAGAGGGCTCAGCAATCCTTCAGTTCAGGATGCACCTTGGGGACTCAGTCACAAGATCCAACTTAGAACTGGATTTACAGTTGCTGCTCTACCACCACTCAGACACATTTGGAGCAGCAAAGGTATTACTATTAAGTGTAATATGAAATTGTGTGATCTCATCTGCATCTTGCTATATGAACATAAGATATGGATGCTAAGGAAACAGGACATTAAGAGGCTTTGAATTGAAGTGTGATTGGTGTGTGTTAGCTATACCTTACACACAACTAGTAAAAAGGTCATCACCCCAATTTACTGTATAAGCAGAGTGCTTCCTGTTATCAAAACAATCAGATGTCCTACAAACTTAAGTTTTTTTCTTGAGGGTTGGATAAGCAGAGGAAAATTGCAGATGCAAGTTTTACTGGGACTGATACTGAGATAGAGAGACCTGCATCAAACGTTGTTCAATGATGGAGCTGACTGGACAGGATGTAGTATGGTGCACTTGTCAAGGCTGTGTGAAGACTGAACTGTAGAGGAACACTACTGACTAATCTCTCCCATGTGTTGTGTTTACTGTTCATTGTGATGTGACTTTATGGTTCTTTACATTATGAGAATAATAAAAAGAAACACCACTTCTGCTTATCCAGATGCATATTCACCTACTGGTGACAGGTTTCAGCGGTAGCTGTGTTAGTCTGTATCAGCAAAAATATATATAAGTCCTTAAAGACTAACACATTTATTTGGGCATAAGCTTTCTGGGTTTACATCTGATGAAGTTGGTTCTAGCCCACTCCTGCCCTGGGAGGGGCTGTGAGCTAAAGGCTCGCTGATTGGGGAAGCAGCTGCAGCTGGCCCTATAAAAACCAGTGAAGCCAGGAGCTGAAAGGACCCTCCCTTGCAAACAAGGGCTTACTAAACTGAAGGAAGCCCACCTAGCTCTGTAAAAGAAGGCAAGCCTGATGAGCCCAGTACCAGAAATCACCCTTCCAGAAGAAGCAGCAAGACACCTTCCTCACCCTCCTCTTGCACAAGTTATTGCTTGCTCCTCCCCTGTCCTCCCCCAACACCGAATCCTTGTTTGTCTGAGCTATTGGCTGAACAAGAAGTAGGACTGAGTGGACTTGTAGGCTCTAAAGTTTTATATTGTTTTGTTTTTGAGTGCCACTATGTAACCAAAAATAAAAATCTACATTTGTAAGTTGCACTTTCACAATAAAAGTGATTGCAATAAAGTACTTGTATGAGGTGAAATGAAACAAAAAATAGTATATCATTTTTACAGTGAAAATATTTGTAATAAAAATAGTGAGCACTGTACACTTTGTATTCTGTGTTGTAATTGAAATAAATATATTTGAAAATGTAGAAAACACCCAAAAATGTTTTAACAAATTTCAATTGGTATTCTATTGTTTAACAGTGCGATTAAAACTGATCAATCAGGAATAATTTTGAGATTGTCATGTGAGTTAACTGCAATTAATCAACAGTCCTAATTCTTAGGCTCTAATCCTGCAAACACTTATGCATATGGTTTTAACTTTACTGGGACTACTCACAGTAGTAAAGTTAAGCACATATGTAAGTGTTATCAGGGTGTTAGAAAATACCAAACCACTAGTCTTGGAGTGTAAAGTCAGGTACAGTGGTAGTGTAAAGTTCCCCCCGCCCCCAAATATTGGCCCAACAGTGTGCCTCAGCTGTCACTTGGGAAGGACCATATCTAGATGTAAACAGTTCCTTTTACATGCCCATTGGGCTCCCCAATAAGATGTCCAAAAAGGATGTCAGTTGTGTGTGTGTCATTGTGTTTAGTGACATTAAATGCTGTCTAGTTTGGGGGGAGGAGAGGGAAAGAGAAGGGACCAGCATGGGGCTGGACTAAAATGACTATCTGAAATTTGAGCTCTGAGGTGGACAGCAAAAGCAAGCTGCCTCCATTATGCCCCTCCCAAGGAAAGGGGAGCACAGGCATGCAGAGGATTCATCCTCCCAGACCCCCCCCCCCCCCCACACACACACACACAAAAAAGAAACGCACTAAGAAGAGTTTCAAGCTCACAACAGGGAGAGGCTTCTGACCCCAAGTGAAGACATGGCAGCCCAAATTTGCAAGAATGGCTGGGCTGACCAAAAAAAACCAAAAAACCCTCACCAACTGCTCAACAAGGCAGACATCTGGGAATTGATTGGAGTTTAATGCCACAAGAAGTGATCTGATGTCCAAGATTCTAGCAGTAAAGGATGTAACTTACTTGGAAGATTGAGTCACTGCACTAGAAATTGACCTAGGAGAAACAAATGAAAGAGCTGCAGAGCCACTTAAGACTGCTGCTGAAGCAAAGAGAAAGATGCAGCTTAATTAGATGGTATAGAAAATAAAGGAAAAATAGAAGAATTAAGAATTTGCTGAAAAATGCTAATGGGGGAAGTCTAATGTGGTATATTAAAAAAAACTTTATATGCAGAATTGTTAATCTGAGAAGACAGACAAACCTGAGAGTGGTGTGGAAAGCAGCACTCAGAGCAGCAGAGAACAGATGGGATTCCCATTTAAATTTTCATTCAGGTACCAAAATTATTATACAGTAAGACTTTAAACAGAAAGATACACTCCAGTCGCTTGAAATAGAAATACAAGTTTCAGACATACAAGATGATGCTTCTGGGGTAAAAATAAGTTGATGAGAGTCATGGTGGATAATGAATCAAGTAAAGGATGATATGACAGATATTGCAACTGCATGCAGTATCTTTGAGGACCATATTGTATTAAGTTTATGCATCACTGTGGGCCAGGAATTGTATGCAATTCCAGGGGAAGGGTTCTCACAGCTCCTCCAGGAACCAAGAACAGCAAGGGAATGATTAAAACAAATCACTCAGGTCCTAAACACCTCCAGAGATACCACTTCCTGGGGAGACTTGCATATGCTGGGTTTTCCAGAAACCCAAACAGGGAAAGAAAAGACATTTGATATAAAAAGGCTGGATTTAAACTGATTCAGGGCTTTCTTTATGATCCAGCAAATGGACAGGACCTTCTGTCCATGGGTGGGGAGTGGGGGGCAACCCTTACAGAAGAGTTGGAAAGACTTTGGCCTATTGGGATCTCATAAGACTGATGTGTGTCCTAGTAAGCTTTTAAATTAAAAAATATAAACGTTTCTATATGCCTGCTAATAATGCTTTTACCTTAAGAATAAAGGTGCTTGCTTAGAAAGAGCTGTGTGGTAACTTGTAATTGCTGCCAATACACTATTGAAACCAAAGGACAGGCACTGGCCTTTGGCAGACTGGCGTGATGGGAATATCACAATGCAAGGCAGGGATCTGAGCAGCCTTAAAATCCTCTGGTGAGAAGGGAGTAGGACAAAGGTCACCTGTCTCAGGTCTCCAGTTGTCCCTGCCCAGAGACCTGACTGGGAACTCCTGGAGTGGACCATGGGGGAGGAGGAGGAATACAGGTGCAGTTATCCTGAAACTGTAGGCTAGAGAAGCAACTGGCAGTGGCAGAAGTAAAGCTGAACAACAGGAGTCTGATATCTGAGAAGTAACCTGAAGATTAACCAGACTTCTTGGGAGTCATCAGGAATGATCAGTTGACTAGTCACTAGATTAGTGTTGTAAAGAAAACAGTATGAAGTTTGGTTTAACTGGGATGGGTGTAACTCTGCGATAGCGGTGGTTTTTTTGTTTTTGTTTTTTTGGTTAAAGAAAATTAGAAAAAAGAGGGGCTTTTAGGGATTCTATGTAAATCCCATGTAACTCAAATGATCAGATGGTCATCTATTCCCAAGGGTGAGGTCCTATAGATGGAGACTGTACGTCCCTTGAATAACTGCCTCTCTTGGAATCTAAGTGTTCATAGAAGAATTATAAGGGTTTAAGGTTCAGCAAAGCAGAGTTATTTGGGGGACTGATTTACATGCTATTTAAATGAAGGGATATGCAGGAGACGGGAGGATCTAGGGAATTGATATGGGAAATAACTATGAAAGTTTACAAACAAAATCAGGCCATATTCAGGCACACAAGTGTGGATACAACAGAATTAGAAGTGAGGCATTTGCCACATAAGGGTTCATGCCAAACAGCCAAAGAACCACATTACTTTCAAGTCTTTCAATAGGCTAAAGTAAACAGTTATCAATAGTGCTTCCCTGTAAAGTAACATTTTTGAACCTCAAGGGGTTAAATGTCATTAAAAGAAAAGCCCTGGCAGAACTAGATAACCCATTCCTATTTTACAATCAAGAGGGGCAAATTGTGGGCAAGAATTAGAATTGGTTCCAGCAGTCAATTTGCTTCAGCTAAAGAAGAGTTGGCATACATTTGCTAAACATGTACTTTTCACATTAAAGATCAATTTAAGGATAAAGATACAGTTTAAAGGGAACAGTTGCTAAGTTTAATAATATCAGATTTAGTGTATACTCCCAAAAGCAAAACACAACAATTTTTTTAAATATTGCAACATCATGGGGAAGGGAAAAAATTTATACTTGAAGGCAACTGATTGTACATGCCTCCCTCCCACCCCGGAGAAAGATTTGATAGACAAGATTTATAAGGAAACAGGTGCAGCATTAACCTTTCTATACCAGCAATTCAGTCTAGATTGCTAGAGACAATTGCATCCAGGGGAACAAGTGTATATAGTGTATTCACACTCATTTATATGTTACAAGATATTCAATGTTAGTTTTTAAAGCCTTAACAAAGTGGGGAAGAGCTACAGAAATTGGCCCCATTACATAGGCCTGGCCTACACTGGGTGGGGGGAGGGTGTCGATGTAAGATACGCAACTTCAGCTACGGGAATAGTGTAGCTGAAGTCGATGTATCTTATATCAACTTATCTCCCGTCCTCATGGTGCGGGATCGATGGCCGCGGCTCCCCGGTTGACTCCACTTCCGCCGCTCTCCCTGGAGGAGTTCCGGAGTCGACAGGAGCGTGTTCGGGGATCGATATATTGCATCTCGTCTAGACGCGATATATCGATCCCCGATAGATCGATCGCTACCCGCCGATCCGGCGGGTAGTCTGGATGTACCCATAGTCATATTATGCGCCATTGGAAGTAATATTTGGTACTGAGATGGGTCCTAAAGGTCACTTTTTTGAAACAATTGTTTGCTTTTCCAGGATAATGATCGGGCTAGGTCTACACTGGCATTTCCGTCGCTAAAACTTCTATTGCTCAGGGGTGTGAAAAAACACCCCTTGAATGACAAGTTTTAGCGACAAAAAGTGCTGATGTGAGCTGCGCTCCCAGTGATAAAGTTACTGTCCCTCGGAGGTGGTTTCATTTTGTCACTGGGAAAGAGCGGCCATATCGTTTACTTTACAACAGCATGGCTGTAGCAGCACACCTGTGGTGTGGTAAGGTGTGCAGTGTAGACCTAGTCTGAGTTATAGCAAGTTAACAAGGAATTGTTAAATACTTAAAGACAAAATAAAGATAGCTGCTTCTGATAGAAGACCTAAAGCAGTATTTAGGGGTCAATTAATAAGCAGAAATTTAATTTAAGAATATAAAGAGCTCACATTTAAACTAGAAAAGGAAATAAGTTTAGATTCATACTTTTTTTAACCTGTTTATAACCATCAATATTAGAGGGGAAATGGAATGTTTGACAGATACAACTGAAAAAGCCCTTAAGTATACAAAGCAGATATTTTATGAAAAAGGAAATAAGTGATAAGTTACTGGCTCAAAGGGATTCAAAAGCAGCATATTCCACCAATTAAAAATCAGAAAGATAGCATATAGCATTATGGTGTTTAACTACCAGAACTTATTATAAAAAAGTCTCTATACTTCAGATACTCCAAGCTCTGATGCTATTCAAAAATATCAGAATAGCAGGCTTACTAAAGATACATGAAATCAACTATATTAATAGAAGAAGAAATCTTTGAGACAGTAACAAGTATGAAGAGTGATGACTTTCCAGCTGAACTTTGAGCTATTTAAAGATATATCAGTAGGGCCCTTGAGGGATACCTCTAATCATACACCATTCTGTTAGTTCATGGGAGACCCTCCCCTATGGAAAAAAAGAACTTTTGTGCTCACTAAAGCTGGAAGAGACTGTTCTTACTGGCCCATGTCACTATATAATCATGATATAAAGTTTTTAGCAAGAACACCAGCTAACCAACTGTAGTCCATGCACTCAGTTTATATAAACCCAGATCGAACTGGATTAATTACGGATAGTCATATTTGTAGAGTTCTTGGAGTCATTCATAGTGCTGGAGGAGAGTCTATTTCTTTTGGAATCACTTGATGCAAAGAAAGCTTCTGAAAGAATGGAGTGGAACTTTGTTGAAAGTCCTGTCCTCTATGGATGTTGGTGCTTAAATGGATAACTGATCTTTATACCAGCCCCAAAGCAGCTGCATAAATCAGTGGGGTGGTCTCGCCTGTTCAAATTATGCTGGGAGACTAGGCAGGATTGTCCAGTCTTTTTGTCCACAATGGCCATGGGACCTCTTGCACAGAAAATAAATTTAATTATTCTTTATCACAGGAATAAAACTGCAGGAACATATCAGAATAACTTTATATGCTGATGACATTTTTATCTAATCCAAACGTTTCCCTAGAAATACCACCTAAGGAAATCTAGAACTTCAAAAAGCATCTGACCTTAGTACATTTATTGTTTACTTTAGAGTCTGAGAAGTCATCCCTCCAGAATACATTTGAGTAAAAGTTAGAGTGACCAAACATCTTGATATTATTGGGGACATCCTGATATTAGGGACTTATATGCAACTAACCCCCACCTCACCCCCCTGCCCCACTGCACCCCTGAAAAAAGTGTTATAATTTTTCACACTTGCCATCTGGTCACCCTAGTAAAAGGGAGCAATAAATTCTGTAAAATTCCTAGAAATTCAAATCCCAAAATAAGATAGAAGGACTGTAGATTTAAAATGTCAAACCACTACTTCAGCAAATGAAAAGTGATTTGGAGTGCTGGGGGAAAAACATGCAATTTCTCAGCTGGGAAGAACCACAGTCAAAATGACTATTTTTGCCAGCGAGGCCTTTCTTGTTTGAGTCATCCTGTAATCATCCCAGATTAAATTATTGCAGAAATACAGAGAACGTTAGAGCTTATATGGAAGAAGAAGACCAAGAGTGAGTGCAGATACTTTGTACAGACCCATTTAAAAAGAGGGGACAAGCTGTTCCAAATATTATACAATACTTTGAGCCAGCTGCCTTGATAGCAATAGTGGATTGGGGCTGCTCTAATCCAGCCAGACACTGGGCTATTTTTTTTAATAAACACACAGACTGTAGTGATATAATTATTGCTAGGTTACCATTGATTAATAAAAACCCCAGAAATGTATACACATCCTTTAGCAAAGGCTGCTCCACAGGTTTGGGATAGATAAATTTTGCCTCGCCAGTGACAGCCATTGCAAATAATCCAGGTTTTAACCTAAATCATAAACCAGAAAGTTTTAAAGATTGTGAGAATCCCGGAATACATATGGCTAGCCAGCTGTCCATAGAAAATCCCCACACCAGTAGCTAAATTAGCAATTAAAACTAACCTTAACTGGCCCACTCTCTTTTGGTGCCAGTGCTGTCAAATAGGCATTTTGGCACTTGAGAATTCTCCAAGTGCCTATATCCCTTTTGAAAATGAAATTTAGGCTTCCAAATTAGATATTGCTCTGCTCAACATTGCAATGCCTAATACTTTTAAAAATCTGGGCCTACATTTTATTAGCTTTTCTAAAGAGTTTTTATACAGAAAGCTTACTTTAACAGAAGCAATGGCTTTTGGTTGATTAGGAAACAAAGTTAAACTAGTTTATAATCAATCTTTGCCCTAATAAAGAAATGTCCATATGTGACGAGATGGAAAAGGTTTTGACTAGACAAAGTTAACCCAGAAGAATGGGGTTTGATCTGGAAAAGAAGACTTGCAACCTCATTCTGTTACATGAGATAACAGTATCTTGAAGAAATTTCAATTTTACCTCACCACTCAGATTGTTCTTTTTCTAGAAAACTGAACGAGGATAAATGTTGGAGAAACTATTATGCAAGGAGATTTTATGTATACAGAGTAAACATGTCCAGTCATTAAAATGACTTGGGATGCAATCCATAACCAAATATTACAAGTCAGTGGATATATTATCAAATTATCTTTTGGTAATCCTCCTAAGGATTCCTAGCAGAAACAGTCACACTCAAAGAAGAGAATTAATCTCATCTGCTGGATAGCCTCACATGGAAAAAAAATTGTCCAACACTAGAGGAATGATTAAAAATAGAAATGGAAGGTTATTATGGGGGCAGGGAAACAAATTTTGTAGCAGCAAAACAGACAGGGACAAAAGAGGTACTTCAATATTCAATACTCAGATGAGTTATATTCACCTGTGAAAAGCCGGCACACCTGTCTGATTTTTTTTTTTAATGCCATCATTTGATACACACTAGGTTTGATAAATGAATAGTCAGTTTCACTCAATTTAATAAATTTAAAAAAAAGCCACCAGAAGCAACACATCCTGGATAGTGTAAAGAGGCTCCCTATAATATGTCAACAACCTGTTCAATACATGTTATATCGCTACATAGTTTCTCTAAAGAAAAAAATCACTAACTATTTTCTTTCAGATATTTACATGGGAATGATTTGTAAACTTGTTAAAACTTCCTAAATGACTAGTTGTTTTAAAAAGAAGCCTGTCTCATGAGAACTAGAAGGAATGTGTCAACTAGTTCAATCAAGTTTTACTATGCATTTTAAAAACATGGAAATTCCATGGGGGAAAAACAAATTGCTGTTGGGAATTTAAACTCACAAGAATCCAGAAATTCCAACTTAACCACAGTTTTTCCTGGTTTCCAGCTGAAGTTCTCTGAAACAGTCACATGGTTTCCATTCAAAACCATAGATCAACTTAAGCTTGCGACTTTGTCCCAAGTTTTTAGCAATAAAGCTTGAAAGCAGGCAAGTTTGTCGTTTTGATTTCACATGATTTCAGCAACTGAAACCTCGTGCTTATATGCCAAGCTTCTTTGAAGTCCCCCAACAAGCACATCTGTTCAACAAGACAATCATTGTTCCAGTTTTCATGCCGTGAATAATTACTAACATGCAACAAGAGAACAGATTTAGGCCAGAGTTGGATAAACATATCCATTGCTTCTGTCAGGGAAAGCTATGGGATTAAAAACTAGCTATCCAAACCTCAGATCCTGCTTGGATCCATCAGACATCTGAAAAGTATTCCTAAAAAAATAGGAAGACAAGCATTACTATTTTAGCTTTTTAGGAAAAGCAACTGACTTATTTGCTGAACCTTCATTAAGCGGGATAGATTAGCTTCTTTACCTAATCAGGAGAGGGTTAGCTCCCTCTTCCTGAGAAAGAAAGCCTTTGGTGGGTCAGACAGCTTTTGCATAAGCGGTGTTATTTAAAGAAGGAGCTACTTAATAAGCAGTGTGACACAATTCTGCCACTGCTCAGGAACTTAGTTCAGTTTTTGCCCCAAACATTTACTTCTACACTTCTGCCAAACCAATCTGTACTCTGGGAGTCTGTTCCAACCCATCTTTCACAGACTGCACCCATCTCTTTTCCAAATTCCCCTGCCACACATACCATTAAAAAAAAACAAACAAAAAAACCCATGTATACACATACACTCCTTAGATTTGAAACTCCTCATAGGGGTATTTTAAAGTGTGTGTGTCTCTACTCCAAAAAGTGACTTTGTACGAATAGCATTATGGGATTCCATATTTATTCTGACTTCCAAATTCAGCCTGCTCTGTTCGCAAGGAAAAAGTTAACCTGAAAGTTTTGTTTTTGTGACACACAACAGTAGGTAATTCTGCAGTTCAAAAGTTAGTACACAGCAAATGTATTGAGTCAGAAGGTGCCATTACTACATTGTCTCTTTCCAAAGTATAATTGGATCTTAAAAACTTTTATCCTATCTGCAAACTAAAAAAATAAAAGAATAAAGCAGCCATGCACTTTCTGCAGCTCCCTGAAATTCCACTCCAATGTCCCTGCCTGTGAAGTATACACAGCATTTAAGAAATGTTTAGTAGTTGATCAAGAACTGTTTAGACTTTTTTTTAAAAAGGGACATTTACTAAAGCATTGTAGAAATGCTTGGAAAATGCTTTTATCAAATTCATATTTTTAGACAAAAACTTATGTGGGAAAGACAGCTTGAGAAGTGTTAATAAGCACTTCAACTGCTTAGTAACTACATGAGAAATGTTAAACTGTCTACATTGACATAGGTATTCAATCCCAGGCTAGGATGACTAAGCAGTTCAAGGCAATGCCAACCATTTGAGTTGAACCACAGCTAAAGACAAAACTATTCTCAGTAACGGGTACGACTCACATTAAAATCAATGAGCATTGCACTGCTGCCAGAGAACAGAATGTCCCGAACATTCCAAATCTTTTCCAGAGAGGGTCATTTCCACCATCACCACTTTTGACAAAGGCCTAGTCTACATGAGGAAATTAGGTCAGTATAACTATGTTGCTATGGGGTGTGAAAATCCACACTCAAATGATGAAGTTAAACTGACCTAACCCACGCTACAGACAGCACTAGTGCAGTCCGTGGCCCAGTTGTAATCCCATGTCTAGCTTCCCCCTCCACTCCAACCACAGGGGAGACTGGAGAGGCAGCACCTGACAGTAACACCCGAAAGTCACAATACGGTCTTAAATTATTTAAGCAACAACTGGGGATCTTTTAATCTGCCTTCTAGATTTTGAGCTTTAAAGTTACAATTGCATCGTGTTTTCAAGCTTTTTTTCTGCAACCATGAGAGATAGAAAATTACTTTTTTTGTTTTTTAAAAATGGAAGCTGACAATCTCACTTAATCACAACCCTCCAGGGGCTGAGCTTTAAGAAAAGCCTTAATTATCACAATATCATGATAAAACCTCAGCTGATGCCTATTCTGTTTTGGTCCACATTAAATCCCAAATTCTGATGCTTCAGATTTCATATAGCTACACTCTTAACCATTATGTCACTGATGTAACTAGATTTCTGTTTTAATGTTTTTCAGTATGTTGTTACTTTATATTGTTCATGTCTTTTTAAAAGAGCAACAAAGCACAACTCGCATGCCTCCAAAAATAAAGTGACAAATGAAGCAATGAAAGATATGACATAGTCATAACTACAGTACATGGCTAAATTGAAAATTAAAAAAAAAATAAATACCTCATCACTCACATTCACTTGCCTGTCTTAATTGGCTGGAGATGTCTCATGGCTTTGCCGTAATTTTCCTTCAACAGGTATCTACATAATGTAGATATTGTTAAACACCTAGGCATTATTTAAATAATGACACTTCATCTAGAGAATTAGCTTTCTCCTAAGCAATTAAATAGCTGTCCTTCACATTCTTCAGCTTTCTAAATTGTCTTTCAATTTGATCATCACATATTAGCCACTGACATTAATTGCTCAGGCAAGTTGTACAATGACTCTTTTCTAGGGTTTTAGCTGAGTGCATCATGTAAAGTAGATGATGATTTTGGTCAAGAGGGGGAAAAAAAAATAAGTACTTATTCTCAAAGCAGCGCAGATGGGTTATTGCTGGTGTTATTAGAGAAAGCTACATATCTGATCTTGGAACCAAATAAAAGATATTAAACATGAGTCATTGTAACAGTGTGTGCTACTCACCACTCAGCAGTGCCTCCTTATGGCTCATCTGGGGAATTAGCTCCCCACTGTCCACACCCCCTACTCCAATTGTTCAGTCATTCTCTCTGCAGCCCCCCCTTCTCTTGCTGGTCAAGAGCTGCATTGTCTCTCCTTTGTGGCTTAGCTCTCCAGACAAGTCAGAATCATCCTCCCCTTCCTGAGGGTCTTGTCTTAGAGTCTCTCTCCACAAAGTCTCAGGCAGTTTCTACACCTACTGTGCAGACTGCACCACTCCCACAGTGGCTTGCAGGGGAATCTGGGCCACCCAGGGCCAGTGCAAGGAAGTTTTGTGCCCTAGGCGAAACTTCCACCTTGCGCCCCACCCCCAGCCCTGCGGCAGCTCCCCACCTCCCCTCCCTCCGCCTGAGGCGCCCCCTCCCCACGGCAGCTTCCCCCCCTCTGCCCTGAGGCACCCCCCCCGCAGCAGCTCCCCCCCTGGGGAGCCGTGTGGCAGCTCCCCACCCCAGCTCACCTCTGCTCCGCCTCCTCCCCAAGCACGCCGCCCCCGCTCTAATTCTCCTCCCCTCCCAGGCTTGCGGTGCCAAACAGCTAATTGGCACCGCAAGCCTGGGAGACAGGAGAAGTGGAGCAGTGAGGGCATACTCGGGGAGGGGGCATAGCAGAGGTGAGCTGGGGTGGGGAGCCCTGCAGCACCCTCCCCCCCCACACTGTGGCACCCCCACAGCAGCTCCCCACCCACCCAGGCTTGGCACTGCAAGCCTAGGAGATGGGAGAAGTGGAGCGGCAACTGCATCCTTGGGGAGGGGGCGTAGGAACGCTGTAAAAAAAATTGGGGGCACTGCTTTTTGGTACCCCTAAATCTTGGCACCCTAGGCAATCGCCTAGTTTGCCTTAATGGTAGCACCGGCCCTGGGGCCACCCCCTATAACAGGTTCCAATCCAACCTAAGCCAGCAGTCCAATTCTGCATGCTCCCAGCCTTCACTGCTCTTTTCATAGACTACTTCCCACACTCCAATTTCAGTCTCCTATTCTCCCACCTTGTACCAGAGTATATGACTACAGGCTTTCTTACTGCAGCCTTCTGTTGCCAGCTGCCTGCCTTTATAGAAGCCCTGCCTGTTTCTGCCCAGCTGAGCTTCATCCTCAATTAAGCCTCATTGCATCCTAGCTCCCCTTCAGGAGCAGTCTATGGCTAATTGGCCTCTCTTGCCTAGATTAACCCCTCCAGAGCTTGTGGGGGGTGACTGCCCCATCACAGTTGTATAAAAAGATTTGCTTAACAAAGAAATACCTGTTAAAATGCAGGGGAAGATGAAAAGTTTATAAGATTCTGTAAAATCTCCCTAGTATCCTGAATTAATCACTGGTCTGGAATGTAGACTCCCTGGGTTTCATTCAGATTTCATTAGGAGTGCAGAGCAGATTCATAACATTTTGCAATCTTCATATTGGGAGGGAGGACAGATAATTACATTGGAACCCTAAGCTGATGTGTTTCTTTAAATATTTTGAAGGAGCACTGCCAGGTTTAAAAATGGTGGGTCAAATCTCAGCTGGTGTAAACTGCGTAACTCCATTGACTTCAATATGGCTAAAACAAGGTAGGCCAACGGAAGAGCTGACCCTATATATTGTGTAGGTGTTGTATGCCGTATTTTAAATAAGATTATGTTTTAAAATTTTATCAGTTTTTGTTGCCTTTTTTCATAGATCTAATAAAGAAATAAAGGAAAATAAAATTGACAAATGCATGTAAAAATCATGGAGAAAAAGTATATATGTTTCCCATCTAATGCCATTACTCTGCCATTTACATCAAGTATGGGTTTTCAGAAAAATGAGACATAGTCTTCAAGATCAGAAAGGACCATTAGATCAACTAATCTGATCTCCTGTATTACACAAGTGATAGAATTTCACGCAGTTACCCCTGTATTGAGCCCAATAAAGTTTGTTTAACTAAAGTATATTTTCCAGAAAGGCAACCAGTCTTGATCTGAAAACAATAGGAGATAGAGAATCCACCACCTCTTTTGGAAGTTTGTTTCAAAGGTTAATTACTTGCATTGTTAACAATTTGTGCCTTATTTCTAGTTTCAATTTGTCTGGCTTTAACTTCAAGCCATTAGTCATTGTTAAGCTTTTCTTTGCTAGAATAAAAAGCCCTTTATTACTCCATATATTCTCTCAGTGAAGGAATTTATACACCATAATCAAGTTACCTCTCAGTCTTCTTTTTGATAAACTAAGCGGATTGAACACTTTATGTCCCACACAGTATGTAATTTTCTCCTTGCATAATTTTTGTGGCTCTTTTCTGTACCCTCTCCAATTTTTCAACATACTTGTAGACATCAGAAAGGGACACTGTATTCCAATACTGTGATTGGTATTGGTATTGGAATAACAATCTCAGCAGTGCTATATACAGAGATAAAATCACTTCCCTACTCCTATTCACTACTCCCCTGTTTACATATCCAAGGATCACATTAATCCTTTTTTGCCACAGTATCACATGGGGAGTTCGTGTTCAGTTGCTTGTCCACTATGACTCCTAAAATCCTTTTCAGAGTCAGTACTTTCCAGGACACAGTCCCCCATTCTGTACGTATGGACTGCATTCCTCATTCCTAGATGTATTACTTTTGTATTTGGCTATGTTAAAATGCATTTTGTTTGAACGGGCCCAGGTTACCAAGTGAACGAGATCGCTTTGTATGACTACTTGGTCCTCATTATTATCTACCACTCTGCCAACCTTTGTGTCATCCACAAATTTTTTCAACAATGATTTTATATTCCAGTTTATTGAAGAAAATTTTGAATAGGCCTACAACCTGTGGAACCCTACTAGAAACATCCCTGTTCAGTGATAAATACCCATTCACAACCACTTTCTGAGATGTCAGTTAGCCAGTTCTGAATCCATTTAATGTGTGCTTTGCTGATAATGTATAGTGCTAATTTTTTAATCAGAATGTTATGTAGTATTTAGTCAAATTGCCTACTAAATGGTAAGTGTATTATATCTATGCAGTTACCATTATCAACCAAACTTGTAATCTCATCAAAATATAATCAGGTTTGTTCGACAAGATCTATTTTCCATAAAACCTTCATGACTGTCATTAATTATATTCTCATACTTTAATTCTTTATTGATTGAATCTCATAATAAATGTTTCCATTATTTTGCCTGGGATTGATGTTAGGCTAACTGATTTATAATTTCCCAGGTCATACTGTTTCCCTTATTTGAATATTGGCACAATATTAGCAATCTTCCAGTCTTCTGGAATTTTCCCAGTATTACAAGATTTATTAAACATGAACATCATTGGGCCAGAGATCTCCTCATACAACTCTTTTACAACTCTTGCATGCAAGTTATCTGGACTTACTGATTTAAAAATGTTTAGTCAACCGGTAGCCAGTACAGAAAGCAGAGGTTCATCTTGTTCAAAAGATGGTAGCTCTATTCTGGAATAGTCAAAGCTTCTGAATGGCTTTCATGACTGTCCCAGGTACATACTATTACAGTAGTCCCTCCAAGATTTTCTGCAATTTCATAGTCTTGGATAGCTTGGAGGCTTGATAAAGACTGGAATATGGAACTTTGACTTCCAGGCCATCGGTTCTAATCTGTACCTACTTATCATTGTTTTGATCCTAAGGTGGCTGTTCAGTGGCCTCTATGAAGTAGCCAGTTACCTTCCACAACACAGAAACCACCAATTTAACATCTATTTGACAATCTCAACAGACGAACTATGGATTATAGACCCTATCCTGCTCTTTCTGAAGTCAAGAGGAGTTTTGCAATTGACTCAGATGAGAGCAAGACTGGGTTTATTATTAACATGGAAAATGAGTTACCCTAAAAATGGTCTAATCAGGTCAATGGCACAAATTGGCAGGGTCAAGAAAAGATTGCACTGCATTTCATCTACATACTGTGGGAATTGTCTTTCAATAAATTCACTTGTAGAAGGAAGAATAGACACAGGAAAATAGTTAACCAGGTTGGCTTATCACATGAAAAAAAAACCTATTCAAAGAAAGTGTAAACTAATCAAGCAGGTAGAAGTCTTCCTCAGTCTGCTAATATTTAGAGAGAAAGGAGAAAAATTACCTGTAGGGATTTCAACACTCGTGATATGGACACTGGGTATCAGCTTGGCACTCTCTATTTAGAAAGCTAAGAACATCATTCCATAGTGCTTTGTAATTTTATTTGTAATTAGTTCCATAATGCACTTTAGTCTTGGAAATACAGGTGCACTGTATGGCAGCAGCATGGACATATAGGGTCTGATTCAACAGAGTTACTCCTGATTCTCATTGTTGTAAATGAGAGTACAATCAGGCCAAGATCATTTAATATGGGCATGATTGGTATAGAAATTCAATACCATTCTCCAATGGGATTTATAGAGTTGTGAATGATAGAAATCAATAATTTCTGTGGATACTTGAAAATGGGTCAGTGTGATAGCTTATATAATTAACCTCAAAGCCTTGAGTCTTTTTTTCTTGAGCCTTCTTTTAAGCCCTGGATGGGGGATAGGGGACAGTGTATGAAGGCATCTATTTGATTGCCAGGAACTAAGAGTTATGTGAGCCACTAACATAGTAGAAAAAAAAAATGAATAGACAAGGATCCAGCATAGATTATGCAATACGGAGTGCAAACCAGTAATTTAGAGACAGGGTCATTTGATGTGTGTGTGTTTTTTTTAAACCTAGGATTTAATGGATAAACATTTAATTTTATCACTTATTTTTCTTTAGAAACTTTTATCTAAAATTTGACTGCCAGTTGAAGCCATCACTTATTAGAATAACTTCACACTGGATCAGGATGGGGGTTGAAAGGATAAATTCATTTGAGGTTCAAATTGGGGAAATGAGGAAGCACCAATGCAATTATAGGTAAACCTTTATTCTTACCTGCTTACATTTTAGGGTAAAAACAGACTAGATCAGGGTGCTGTTTGATTAAAGGCCATTCATGCATGTAAAATGTATATTTGGCATAAACATGTGTATTGTTCCCCAAGAGTGTAACAAAAGGACCTCCCATGGCCATGTTTGAACTCAACATTAAAATGCACCATTAACCAAACCTTAGCCAGAGGTCAGTGCAAAGTAATATATTTTGGATGCCCTCTGGATGGAATGCATTTGCCCTGCCAGTTGGTTTGTGTAGAGGGCATATAAGGGGGTATTGGCCAGAACATGCTGTTATCAAGCAATCCCTGGAGGGCATAATAGCTGTTAGAGGATGTAGTGGGATGCTCACCCTGCTCCAGCCCTGAAGGGGTTAAAGCAGCCCTGGGGAGGGCTGTGGCGGAGAATCTAGGCTGACTGGGAAAGCAGCCACAGCTATGCCAGTGCAATCAGGGCCCAGCTGGCCCTTATAAGAGGGTGGTGGGCCAGAAAGAGACTCTCTCTCTAACTTCTGAGAGAGAAGGACCTGACTGCTTGGGATGCTGAGAAAAGTATCTAGGGTGGAGCAGGGCTAGGGAAGGGCAGAGGGAGCTGGGGAGCTCCAGCCTAGCAAAGCCCCAGGCTACAGGCCAAGCTAAGGGTCCACAAAAGGGTAATAGGGCTGCAGAGGGGCAGTCCAGATATAGGCAGAGGCAGCTGGTCCAACTCCCCTTGCTGCTGATGGGTGGTTTATTGACTGCAGTCTGCCCCAGGGAGCCGGGGCTAGATGGAGACTGGAAGTAGCCACTTATGCAAGGTGGGGATTGGGGGTTCCCCTGGGAGGGGAGACCCAGAGTGAGGGAGTACTGCAGTGGGCAGAACCCCTGGGCAAAGGGCACCGGGATCTGGGAGGGACATGGGGGGCAGCGGCAGGTGAGGCATCAGCCGGCAGAGGGTGCTCTGAGCTGGGAAGAGCTAATTCCCTAGATGATCAGCAGGAGGTGCTGTGCTGGTGAGTCGTTGCCCCGCCACAGGGGACCATTACAAACCAGCATAAATTAGTACATTGATAATATACAACAAAATGATATTTTTAATGAAGAGTCTGTATTTTGCTCCATTTAGAGCAGCTTTTTAGCCCATTTGCACTGCCGGAGTATATTCCTTTTATGGCCCAGTATATCTATTTTTAGGAATAAAATACAAAGATTTTTGCAAGTGAAGGAAGTACTAGTTTGTTTAGCAGGTGGTTTTGTCCTTTATGCAACTGTGTAGAATCTAATTTCAGTAATACAAGGAATATCTATAATTGTGCCCTTGTATGCAGCACTATCAAAGCAGGCATGACAAGTAATTGACATGGTAATGGGTAGAACAAACCCTAGATCTGACAGCTTTGTAATGTTACATGATTTTAAAGATATAATGAATCAGTCTCACCCAACCAAGAAATATATTGCTTTAGCAACACAATCCATAAAGAGAAGTTTACTACATCAATGGCAAACTCCACAGAGTCTACAGTTAAGGATATGTTACTGTGTACACAGGAGAGGACATTTTCTTATGAAAATATATTTACTTTTCCAGTCACATACACTAATCGTTCCTTCTTTCCTTACCTCTTGTTTCATCCCATCCCATTCCTTCCCCTTCCTCTCTTTCTGTTTTAGTGCTAGCTTCCTATCTTCACCCAGGTTGTTTTGACTCTGCTTTAAGCCCTTCCCTTTCAGTCTCCTCATATATCCCTTCTTCCTCTCTCTTCCATGCCCGCAATCTTTTCCTCATTCCCTCAATTTAGACCTTGTTTTCTCCATCAAAAAAAATCCATCAGTCACATTCACTTCTTCCCATGCACACACACAAATCACATTATGTCCCTGTCACCCACAAAGACTCAATACCTTAATACTCACATCCTCTTTCTCCTCTGAGCCCTAGAGCTATGACTCATCTCTCCTGCCCATCCCAAACCCAGTGGAGCAGGGACAAGGAAAACAATCTTGGGAATGTTTGGAGGCAGAGACATTTGGAATCTTTTAAATGTCCAAGAGATTATTTTTCTCCTTGGCTCCTACGAGGGATTTTCTCCACACAACCCCTTACCCAGCCCAGGGGGGTAGCTGCTTCTGAAGGGATTATTTTCCCCTCAGATGACAGCATAAATGGCACTGATCTAACAGTTCTCCAGAGTCAGTGATACATGCACTGTCTCAGACCAGGTAGAGTTGAGGTGAGTCCTAAATAGCTGCTCTGTGCTGGCATTAAGCGGGAACTGATACTGGCAGTGGGATTTACAAGGACAGGGGACTCCAATAGGTAGGGAATGGAATTGGACAGTGGTGTCAGGGAAAGGAAGAAGTGAGGGTATGGAGAAATGAGAGAAGGAAACAGCTACATCTAGGAAGGAGCAGAGGATAGGATGGCAGAAGTTGTTGAACGGCAGGGTAGAACAGTGGTTCCCAAACTTTAACAGCCTGTGAACCCCTTTCACTAAATTGTGAAATCTCGTGAACCCCCTCCTAAAAATGAATATTTCTAGGGATTTAAGTTTAAATGTTCTCAGTGTGATGGATGCGCTTGCTTTGCTCTGCATAGCTCTTGGAAGTCCGGAACCATTGCCAGCTCCCCCGCTGACAGGGGCAGGGCTCGGGCTGCCAGCCCCAACTGTCCGGCCCTGTTCTTCCTGGGGCTCGGGCTGCCAGCACTGCAACCGGGTCCCACCTGCTGCCTCCAATGCCCGGGGTCCTCTGGCTGCCATTAGTGAAATTTTTCTGGCGAACCCCCTGTAACGTTCTGCGAACCCCCTTTGGGAACCACTGGGGTAGAGGGATATGTAGGGAGAAGAGGGCAAGAGAACCCAGATGGTTTATTTTACTGGGCTTGTTTGTTCTGCCTCATAGTCATTCAACTCTAGGAAGAGGCATGGACTGCTTGTTCTGGAGACTGGTCCTGTATCGGGGACAACTTGATGGAAATTCAAAAGACAAGGTGGATGAGGTAATATCTTTTATTGGACCTACTTCTGTTAATGAGAGAGACAAGCTCTTGAGCTACACAGAGCTCTTCTTCAGGTCTGGGAAAGGTAATTCCAACATGACAGTAAAATGCAAGGTGGAACAGATTGTTTAGCATAAGTAGTTAGCACATATTATAAGGCACCACTCAAGTGAAAGTCAGCGACCTTGACATTTAAATTTCCACTGAAAATTTCTTGCAACATGCAGTACATAGCTTTTGTATGGTTCTATTTTTAATAAGTTTAATGTCATCTGTGATGTGAAATTATTTTGTTTTTAATGTTCTCAATGAAAATATAAGATACCATTTGTTTATCTTTCAGTTCTCTCAATTATAACAATTACCTGGCAGTCTTGGATATTTCTCAGGGGAGAAAAGAGAGGAATAGGTAAAGAGAATGGAATAAAAATGTGTGACTTTTCATGAAAAAATCAAGAATTACTGGCCTCATATCATGGCAGCCTACAGGGATTGGTTGACCCTGCTGTGGAATGGAATGTCCTCAAAATCAGCAGGCCTGGTCTGGAAGTTGGCAAGGAGGTGGCCAGCCAAAAAAAAAAAAAAGCATAACTTACATTATAACTTGCTATATATTGTTTTGATCAAAGGCACTAATGCCTTACACATTAGAGGTCACTGATGTATAAGCAGTCAGGATGAAAGAAAGAGAAAGAGCTCAAAAGATGCCAGGTAGTAACCCCACCTAAAGAGTTGTTAAGGGCATTGTGTGGGCTTAAAGCACTCATCTGTCTGGCCCTTGAAACTCCTTGGTGTTACAGAGCAGCTATACAAAAGGACAGATGCCCAAGTCACCTATCCAGGCCATATGGGCTTAGTGAACAACCTTGGACCAGAGGTTTGCCAGGTAAAAAGTGAAGGGATTAAGGAAAGAAAAGGACAACAGAAAGAAGTTAGACTTGTGTGAGGCCCTGGAGAGAGATGAGGTGAATGACAACTGCTTCTGGAAACAGGGCAGGGGTGCCCTGCTACAGTTTCTGCAAGGGAAAGCTGGCTGTGTGCTATTTGGTACCACCTCTGTTCCAGGAAACAGGATTTCTGTACGTTTTTTAAATACATTAAAAAATGGATGACTTCAAGTCACTGACTTCTGGTCTAAAATGGAAACTGATCTGCAAGGCCCCCAGTGGCTCAGCAAAAGAACAATAATATTTTCATCTCTGTTCTAGAATTCATATAACTGTACTTGGACTAGGATTCCCTTTTCAAAAGGCGGTTACATTTCTGTTGTTAGTATTAATTATGTGGGTTCATTAATTATTGTCATAAAATGAAGACTGCGTTTGTTGTTCAACTCTCACATATAGGGTATGTCTACACTGAAATCAGGGATGTTACTGCAGCTTGTGTAGGCATACCCACCCTGGCGCAGGCTAATCATGTGCGTATGTACCCAGGATTATGGGTGCGCTTGTATAGCCTGCACTGAAACCTGTATTACTGTGTCTCCAGTGCTATTTGTAGCTGGGCAAGCTAGCTTAAACTGAGGCGACCTGGGTGGGGGTGGGGGGCGTGCCACTAGGACCCAGAATGTAGAAAATTGTGTCTGCTGCTGGTGCAGATGTATTCTCTCTGTTCTAGATGCACAGAGATGGTGGAGTACTGTGCTGGAGGAAGGAGGGCACAAGGGACATAACAGGCAGGCAGGAGAAAAGGTGAGAGGGAATAACAGAAAGCAGCAGAAGCTGCAGGGAGCAAGAGGAGGAGGAGCCTCGTATGTACCTCTCTAGCACCCCCAGGAGCCTGGACTGATTAACACCAGCTTTTCAGGGAGCTTCCTGTTTCCTGTTACTTCCCTGAACCCACTTGAGGAGAACAGGCAGTCAATTGAAGTACTAGGAGCCAGTTAGGCCCTTAAGACACTGATATCTTCCCTCACTCAGGCCCTGCTACCAGTTGTCCCCTTTAATTGAGTGTTGAGAGCCACTATAGCTGGCACAGAACAGCAGTCATGAGTGAAAGAAGAAAACGCCCCCTGGGGCAGCATTCAGAAAAAAAAAAAAAAGGAAGCTTTTCTATCTAAGCAGGAAGGAGCTCTCCTGAGATACATAGACACAAATGTTCACTGTGAGCCTTCCGGCCCCCGTGAGGATGTGAGTGGTGAGGAGAAGCCTGATCTTCCAGTTAGTCAGAGTGCAGGTGACCTGGCAGCTACTGCAGCATCCATATCTCCATCTCAAATGGACATAACCATGCACATTCCTGAAGAAAAGTGTAGATCAGAGAAGAGTGTGATGGAGGCACAAGAAACAGCTGCTGCTGAGTTTAGTTTCTTAAGTCTAGATGATCCAGGACTGTGGACCCACTTGAGCATTAGACTGAGGGACTTCCTTGTACTACATGGGCCACAGCAAGTGAAAAACTTCATGTTCCCCAAAGACAATGAAAATAGAAGTTTCCATCCAACATGTTACCGGTGTGAAATCCCCAATGGTGACAAAGTAGAGAGGCCATGGCTTATGTACTCAAAAACCCAGAATGCTGCATACTGTTTTGTTGCAAACTCTTCCGGTCTAATTTTCCAGCCACATTGGGTTTTACAGAAACAAAGGACTGGAAAAATCTGGCTAGAAGTCTAGCATGCCATGAGAAGGCAGCAAATCACCAGAGAATATTCCATAGGTGGAAAGAGCTTGAGATGAGACTAAGGTTAAAGGCCACCATAGATGATCAGCATCAAGAGAAGATTGTATCAGAGTCTCTTTACTGGCAAAATGTTCTGAAAAGGCTCATTGCCATTGTGAGAATGCTTGCTACCCAAAATCTAGCACTTCAGATCAGCTGTATGTGCCAAACAATGGAAACTTCCTTAAAATTGTGGAGCTGATGGCTGAGTTTGATGCTGTACTCCAGGAGCATCTAAGAAGAGTCGCCCCCCAATAAATGTACACACACCACTATCTTGGAAAAACAATTCAAAATGAGATCATACAGTTACTGACAACAAAAGTCAAACAGAAGATTGTGGCAGATCTGCAGTCAGCAAGATATTACTCTGTTGTTCTGGACTGCACACCTGACATCAGCCATATGGAACAAATTACTTTAATGGTGCCTTTTGTAACAACAGAACCTAGTGAAAATGTCCCTGCAACGGTGACTGTCTAGAGCATTTTCTAGAATTTATTGACATTGATGATACTACAGGAGCTTGTGCTTCTTTAAAAGCTGGAAGATATAGGAATTGCGTCAGCTGACACGAGAGGTCAGGGCTACGAGATATGAGAGGAAAGAACAGAGGAGTGCAGACACAGATCCGAGAATTAAACCCTCAAGCCTTTTTTGTCCCATGCAGTTCTCATTCATTGAACTTGGTGGTCAGTGATGCAGCATCAGGTTCTAGTGAGGCTGCTGAATTTTTTAATGTAATTCAAAGCATCTATGGGTATGTCTACACTATGGGATTATTCCGATTTTACAGAAACCGGTTTTTGGAAACAGATTGTATAAAGTTGAGTGCACGCGGCCACACTAAGCACATTAATTCAGTGGTGTGTCTCCATGTACCAAGGCTAGCGTCAATTTCCGGAGCGTTGCACTGTGGGTAGCTATCCCATAGCTATCCCACGGTTCCCACAGTCTCCCCCGCCCATTGGAATTCTGGGTTGAGATCCCAGTGTCTGATGGGGCAAAAAACATTGTTGCTGGTGGTTCTGGGTACATCCTCCCCATCCTTCCGTGAAAGCAATGGCAGACAACAGTTTCGTGCCTTTTTTTCCTGGGTGAACTGTGCAGACACCATACCAGGGCAAGCATGGAGCCCACTCAGCTCAAGACAGCAGTCATGAACATTGTAAACACCTCACGCATTATCATGCAGTTTATGCTGAACCAGGACCTGGAAAACCAGGCAAGGAGGAGGCGGCTACGGCAGCGCAGCGACGAGAGTGATGAGGACATGGACAAAGAATTCTCTCAAACCACGGGCCCCGGCACTTTGGAGATCATGCTGTTAATGGGGCAGGTTCTAGCCATAGAATGCCGATTTTGGGCCTGGGAAACAAGCACAGACTGGTGGGACCGCATAGTGTTGCAGGTGTGGGATGATTTCCAGCGGTTGTGAAACTTTCGCATGCGTAAGGGCACTTTCATGGAACTTTGTGACTTGCTTTCCCCTGCCCTGATGTGCCAGAATACCAGGATGAGAGCAGCCCTTACAGTTCACAAGCGAGTGGCGATAGCCCTGTGGAAGCTTGCAATGCCGGACAGTTACCGGTCAGTCGGGAATCAATTTGGAGTGGGCAAATCTACTGTGGGGGCTGCTGTCATGCAAGTAGCCAAAGCAATCATTGAGCTGCTGCTACGAAAGATAGTGACTCTGGGAAATGTGGAGGTCATAGTGGATGGCTTTGCTGCAATGGGATTCCCTAACTGTGGTGGGGCGATAGACGGAACCCATATCCCTATCTTGGCACCGGAGCACCAGGGCAGCCAGTATGTAAACCGCAAGGGGTACTTTTCAATGGTGCTGCAAGCAGTGGTGGATCACAAGGGACGTTTCACCAACATCAATGTGGGATGGCCGGGAAGGATTCATGACGCTTGCATCTTCAGGAACACTACTCTGTTTAAACGGCTGCAGCAAGGGATTTATTTCCCAGATCAGAAAATAACAGTTGGGGTTGTTGAAATGCCTATAATTATCCTTGGGGACCCAGCCTACCCCTTAATGCCATGGCTCATGAAGCCATACACAGGCAGCCTGGACAGTAGTCAGGAGCTGTTCAACTACAGGCTGAGCAAGTGCAGAATGGTGGTTGAATGTGCATTTGGATGTTTAAAGGGACGCTGGCGCACGTTACTGACTCACTCAGACCTCAGCCAAACCAATATACCCATTGTTATTGCTGCTTGCTGTGTGCTCCACAAGCTCTGTGAGAGTAAGGGGGAGATCTTTATGGCGGGGTGGGAGGCTGAGGCAAATCGCCTGGCCGCTGATTATGCACAGCCAGACACCAGGGCGATTAGAAGAGCACACCAGGAAGCGCTGCGCATCAGAGAAGCTTTGAAAACCAGTTTCATGACTGGCCAGGCTACAGTGTGGAAGTTCTGTTTGTTTCTCCTTGATGAAAACCCACCCCCTTGATTGACTCATTCCCTGTAAGCAACCCACCCTCCCCCTTCGATCACAGCTTGCTTTCCAAGGAAATAAAGTCACTATAGTTTAAAAATCATTTATTCTTTATTAATTGATTATAAAAAGAGGGAGAGAAGTGACAAGGTAGCCCGGGTGGGGTTTGGGAAGAGGATAGGAGGGAAGGAAAAGGCCACTAAAAAATTTCAAAGTAATGGCAGCCTTTTGCTTGGGCTGTCCACTGGGGTGGAGTGGGAGGGTGCACGGAGCCTCCCCCCCACCCCCATTCTTACACGTCTGGGTGAGGAGGCTATGGAACATGGTGAGGAGGGAGGGTGGTTATACAGGGGCTGTAGCGGCACTCTGTGATCCTGCTGCAGTTCCTGAAGCTCCACCAGATGCCGGAGCATGTCAGTTTGATCATGCAGCAGCCCCAGCGTTGCATCCCACCACCTCTCATCTCGAGCGTCTCTCCTCTCCTCACGTTCGTCCCTCATGGCCTCCCATTCACTGGCAGCTTTCCTGTACTGGGATAGGGTGACCTTCCACTCATTCAGATGAGCTCTTTCATTGCGGGTTGATTCCATGATTTCCGAGAACATTTCGTCTCGCATCCTTTTTTTTCACCGCCTTATCTGAGATAGCCTTCGGGACGGAGGAGGGAGGCTTGAAAAAGCTGCGGGAGGGAGGGAAAAAAGGGAGAGGAGTATTTAAAAAGATACATTTTACAGAACAATGGTTATACTCTTTCACAGTGAACAACACTATTCACATTACATAGCACATGTGATTTCGGTACAAGGTCACATTTTGCATCTTAATATTGAGTGTCTGTGGCTTTGGTGTTAGAGATCACAGACGCAGGTCCAGGCAACAGAATTCGGCTTGCATGCGGCCATGGTAAGCCATTGTCTTTAGGCTTCTGCAGCCTTCATATATACAGTGCCCTCCTTTCCCACATACCAAGCAAAGCCCATTGAGTGCTGTGGTTTTCCTGTTAACGTGCAGCAGCAGAAACCAAACTAACCACCCCCCCTCCAATTTTCTGGGATGATCGCTTTACCCCTCCTCCCACAGTGTAGCTGGTATCAGGGAAGATCCCTGCTAGCCAAATGTGAAAAGCTCAGCGCCAGTGATTCTCCCTCCCCCCCTACCCCGGCTTGGCTAACTGCAGGGAAGGATTTCTTTTCAGCCAAAGGCAAACAGCCCAGTAGGAACGGCCACCTCTGTCCCCTTAATTAAATTCCCGTATTTCAACCAGGTTACCATGAACGATATCACTCTCCTGAGGATAACACGGCGAGATAAAGAAAGGATGTTGCTTGAATGCCAGCAAACACCGGGACCATACGCTGCCAGGCTTTGTCATACAATGATACCAGATTACTTGCTACTAGCATGGCGTGGTCAAGTGTCCTACCATGGAGGATGGAATAAGGCTGCTCTGCCCAGAAACCTTCTGCAAAGGCTTTTGGCATACCTCCAGGAGAGCTTCATGGAGATGTCCCTGGAGGATTTCCGCTCCATCCCCAGACACGTTAACAGACTTTTCCAGTAGCTGTACTGGCCGCGAGTGCATCCCAAGTCCTCAGGGCAAATTAATCATTAAAAAATGCTTGCTTTTAAACCATGTTTTATATTTACAAAGGTACACTCACCAGATTTCCCTTCCATGACTTCATGGTCTGGGATACGGCCTTGGGAGAGTTGGGAGGGTACTTCAGAAAGTCGAGTGGAGGCGATAAAGCCTATCAAACACCAAATTGGGAAGATAGATGATGCCATAGTTGCCATTATGGAGGATAATGCTATGACAGGAACTGTTCATGGGAGAACAGTGGCAGAGGGAAATGGAATCACCAGAAACATACATAACTTCAAATTTGTGTGGCTTAGTGTTGTGGCATGACATACAGTTTGAAATGTTGTAAGCAAGAGACTCCAAGGTGTTGACCTTGATATATCTGGAGCAAGGGAACAACTGGACAAAGCAAAGTCATACCTACAGTCTTACCGGTCAGATGAGGGATTTCAAAATGTTCTGAAGAGTGCACAGAAGCTGGCAGAGGAACTTCACCCTGAAGCTATTTTCCTACCCATTCAAGAATACAAGAGTCACTGAAGAAGACATTTTGATTACGAGGCACAGGATAATCCCATAAGAGACCCCAAACAACAATTCAAAATTGAATTCTTTAACCAGGTGCTAGATTGTGCAATACAGTCAGTTGAAGAACGTTTCATGCAGCTCAAGGAACACAGCAGTATATTTGGGATGTTGTATGATATTCCAAAACTCTTTACTATACCTGAAGAAGATCTACACCAGTAATGCAGAGCTTTGACACACAATGACAATGCAAGTGATTTAGGTGATGAACTGAAAACCCCTTCAAGATACATTTCAGCAGGATCAACTCCAAAGGCTGTACTGGAATATATGTGCACAAATAAGATGACCACCCTCTTTTCAAATGCTTTTGTTGCTCTGCGCATACTTCTAACACTTCCTGTAACAGTTGCCAGTGGAGAACGCAGCTTTTCTAAGCTGAAGTTAAAAACACATCTACGCTCCACAATGACACAGGAGAGGCTGGTCGGCCTTGCAACCATCACAATAGAGCATGAACTGGCCCAGACTGTGGACCTTCAGGAAGCAGTTCAAATCTTTGCAACCAAGAAAGCATGGAAAGCACCACTTTGATTATTCAAACAGATAAAAATGCCAGTGTTTACTATGCAGACAAGAAAGGTTACATTTGCTGTTCCGTGTTTGAAAGTTAAGTGTTACTTAACATTTTTGAACAAGGCATTTTAAGTTGTTAGTTCTCCTTTATTGGAGTAGGTAGCAGAGTAGTACCATGAGAGGACTAGAACAGGAAGACGGCAGAATTGAGACCTTTCAAAGTTCAAAATGCATGGGGGCATCATTAGAGCTCCCCACCTCAGGTGCCAAAATGTTGTGGGCTGGCTCTGGATTAAACCTAAGGTGGGACCGCAGATATTCTTACATGAGCTGCAGCTCCAATTGCTGAGGCAAGAGGCACACTCCCATTCCAACCCTCACCTAGTGTCAGGTTTGATGGATGCTTCTTGTAGAGGGGGGACACTTCCCACCCATGACCTGTCTTCTTCCCTACTTCTGCAGCTCCTAGCCCTCACACTTACCTGTAACCTCCTGCATGATGGTGCAGAAAAGGACAAGGGACAAAGACCCCTTTCTCTCAGCTAAATTAAAAAAAAAATAAAGCTGGAATTAACTCCCATATCAGGGCCATCTAAATACTGCCACCCAGGCCTAATCCAACTTCTGGGGCTTTAGTCACTAGTAACCATTTTCTAGTAGCAACTCAGGCAGTGATTGCAGCAAAGAAGCTTCTGTCATGGTAGTTCTGTTCTTGCAGCAGGGTAAGTGCTTAGTAAGGAACTATTGTGACTGTTGTCCCTTTCTGCAAAGTCATTTTCCTGGACATTACACTGCTGCTTAAACAGGAACGCACCGGAATTTATCTAACAAAATGACTACATAATAGCTTTCCAGATGTAAATTTCTGTATACACCACCTTGTTTTTAGTGCTGGTGTTGGTAAGCAGATAACGCTAATTGCTAGTTAGTTACCTTACTTCAAGGTAGTGAGAGGCAGCTGCTGAATAATCCTATTGGTGATTAATATCTCTAGAGATTTCAGTGCAGTGTAATGGAGAGTGATGATCAAAAAAGAGAATATTTGTTGGCTGTTTTCTGTGAAAACATCTACCTCTGGTGCTCAAAGTTGGAATTACCACTGAAAAAAGATGTTAACTATTTCATTGACCATTCCAGAAAAAAACCTAGGTACATATTCCCCTTCTGATACACACCTTAATGGTAGCTCTGCACATATCAGGAGAACATAAGCCTTGGGGCATCAAGTTTTATCTGTGTATTCATAAATACAAACATAGCATGGTAGGTTGACTGTAGACAATAAATTCTGCTTGCTGACTCCTAGACCAGAACTAGGCACTTTATGAATAGTGCTCATGTTACTCCCGTGTCATTGGATCAGTTTCTTTCTTTGTGATCAGTACCACTTCTCTCTCTGCCTCTAATATGGGGAGTCAAATGCCATTCTGAACGAGTAGAAATGACCTAATGATGTGTAGAAGGAAACTAGTGATGAATGACAGTAGGGGGAAGGGAAATGCAGGTAAACAGTGTAAAGGGTTGTCCTGTAGAATGTTAGATGAAGCTTGAAAGATATGCAGTGTGGTAAATAGGAGAACTTTAGCATGGAATTCATGCCTTGCTTCATGTTTAAAGAACCACTGTTACTTCCCAGAAGACTTTGAGAAAATGTTCTATTTACAGATAAGTTTGTTGCTACACTAGCATATGTTGAGAGTTTTTCTTCCCAAAATTTCCAAACCCGAGTGCCAGAAGTTAGGCACCTAAAGCCATATTTAGGTACTTGAATAAAAGTGGTCTGTTTTTTACAGGTATTAATTTCTGTAATTTAAACAGATATTGTAAGTCCTAAGCTTCTTTGAAAATCAGGTCATAAAGGCACCTAGCATGGAATTTTCAAAGGGGGCGTAAGATAGTTTGACTCCCAACTGAAATGGACACCTAATTCCCTTTATCCCCCTTTGAAAATTCCAGTCCTAATCTTTAGGCGCTCAAGTTTGAAATGTGTTCAAGATCTTTGTTCCCTGAGAATTCAACTGCTTCTGCTGCTATTTCTTGAAGGAAGCATAATTAGGGTGACCAGATGTCCTGATTTTATAGGGACAGTCCCAATATTTGGGGCTTTGTCTTATATAAGCTCCTATTACCCACCCCTCCTTTTCCCAATTTTTCACACTTGCTATCTGGTCACTCTAAGCATAATATTCATTTGTGACATAAAATTATTTGCCCAGAAAGTAATTTGATGTCACAACCAAATGACTGAGATTTCAAGTGAAGAACAGGTTGTAGGAATAGATTAGCTCATGCAACAAAAACATTGAGATTGATTTGCTCATACGCAGCTGGCCCCCAGTAGTGAAAATCTGTCTAGAGAATTGGTCACAGCAGTGCAAAGTAGTGACAAGATCAAGTCCGAAATTCCTGGTGCTGCTCAGAGAAAGGATCTGAGGCCTGGCCAGGGCATCCATGAAATGTATTGACTTAGCTTGTCTCCCAGGAGCTTCTTTAACCCATATTTTACAGCTGTATTGGCTGGAAGCTATTAATGGCTCCCATCAATCACAGACCTGTTTAAAGATGATGGGTGTGCTAGTAACCACCCTTCATTCAGGCTAAACAGTTGGGCCCCTTTTATGTAATGATAGCTGATACAATAGAAGTCACCACCCAAGGCACTGGCCACATGGCAACAGTTTCACAGGGACAGATTGCAAATGCATGGGCCTAGGGATTGTTTGGCAAGCTCTGTGTGTATAGGAAGTACACAGCCCATAGAATAAAACAATGAGTCCAGAGCCCGTAGATAGCGAGAGAAGCAGTTGTCAGTGTGGCCCTGAAAGAAGGCAGAGAGAGAGAGAGAGAGAGAGAGCTCCTTAGGGCACAGGACTCACTAGAAAGGCAGGCTTGGAAATTGTAAGCAAGGAAACTTTCTGCTGTTGTTTGTGTCTAGTGTGTTCAGGATGTCAGGAGGGGATCCCATAGAGGCTGCAGAGGAATATTCCAGGTCCCCAGTGTCTGACTGCACACCAACCTCTCTTTTGGGAAGGCAAGTGTTAACTCTAGGGCCAGACACCACACTTAGCAGTAGGGTAATACTTTATCTGAAGGAAGCAAGCCCCAGTCACTACCAGAGTAATCACCAGAACCACCCCACCTAATGTGAGTTACAGCAAACACCAGTCAATACTAGCGGCAGACCCCAATAATACAATGCACCAAGTATTCCATGTCTAGACAGATAAATGCTCTCTACCCTGAACTAACTTGTCAGCAGTCCACCTTCCACCCCACTCTGTGCCCCAGGCATAGATGCTAATAGATGCAGGGGCTCAAGCATCCAGAGAAAAAAAAATAGGGGGTGTTCAGCACTCACGGACCAGCACCCTGCCCCCACTCAACCTCTTCCCCCATAGCCCTGCCCATGCTGCACCTCTTTCTGCCCCAGCTCTCCTCCAAGGCCCCCAGTGCTTGCTCCTCTCCAGCCCTCCCCCAGTCATTCACTCTTAAGGCAAGAGGGGCAGAAAGGAGCGAGAGGCGGGTGGGAAGCACTCTGGCAGAGGGGCCTCAGGGGAAGAGACTGAGTGGGAGTGGGGCCTCAGGGCAGAGTGGACATGGAGCACCCACCAGCCAAACCAAAAATCAGTGCCTGTGCTCCCTGTGGTGAGTCTGAAGCCAGAGTGTGCTGTGAACTCAGGTGCTGTTCCTAGGTTTTTCTGTATAGATCAGGGCTGATTCAGGTTGCTGTGGTGCTGAGTCCCCATGTCTGTCCTCCCTGTCCTCAGCTGAGCTCCCTCCCTTTCTCTAGCCTGCTGGGGCAAGTACTGGTCCAACTGAAAATCCTCCCACTCACCAGCATCTGCTCCTCTGTTCAGTGTCCACATAGTGGGTCACAACCAATACCTTGTCTTTGTTTTGGAGTGATACTCCCACCTGCCAGGGGGGCTCAGTCCTCCCATGACCAATCATCAGATTCTCTTCTGGAGTGATGCCTATCTGCTCCAATAGGAACCAGGCATTTCATAGTCAATCACTTGCAGCCATCCCAGGTATTTAAAGCAATTCCCACCCCTATAATAGGAGTTGATATTATAGTGAGAAATCCAGGGAGTGTTGCACTCTTCTCCACCCTGCCAATCAGTTGGGGAGGGGGGGTGGAGAGAAAGCTGTGCACCACTCCCACAAGGGAAATAGGACTTTGTGTAATTCTTTGTAAATAAACAGGATTGCACTAAAGAAATACCCGACTTGTACCATCAATTTTGCTTCCTAATGGAAACAATCTTGGAAAGCTGTGAATGCTGGCTAACTGCTTGGGGCAAGAAGGGTGTTCTTCCCTGAGGGTACCTCGGAGAAGAAGATAGTATAAATACAGCCTGTTCGCCCAGCAGGGGTGAATCAAGCTCCCTGATTTTATATAACAGTCATTGCTGATAAAAAGAGAGAAAGAGAAGCATGGACATTATAGATCACATAAGCAAAATTGTTTCTAAAGAGTATGTTTTTCAGAGGTTTTCATGAGTTGTCAGGGAAACATTTTATCAAAGTTTGAAAGGAAATCCATTGCCACTTTCAGCTTGGTTACCAGCTGCTGGATTGATCTCCTCTTTGGAAATAGTTATACCTATAGCAGAAAGCTTTTTCCTAGAGAGCTTCTGTAAGAAAGCTTATCTGATCTGTTGGGCAAGACAGAGTTCAGACTACCACAGGTTATGAAATAGAACTCTATAAAAGTATGAAGTGATATTTTTCTCTCCAGTTTTCTCTTTTCTATATTTCTTTCATATGAGAACAAATCATTGAAATTACCTGGAGTCTAAGAATGAAAAGTTGAATTTTTAGTTAACTGACTCAGGTATAATCTACACTTAAAAATTAGATTGACCTAGCTTCTTTGCTCAAGGCTGTGAAAAATGTCATGCCTTGAGTGATGTGGTTAGGTCGACCTAACCTGCAGTGTAGATGTAGTTAGGTTGACAGAAGAATTCTTCTGTTGACCTAGCTACTGCCTCTCGGAGAGGTGGATTAACTATAACAATGGAAAACCCCCTTTCATCAATGAAGAAAGTGTCTGCTCTGCTGTGCTACTGCAGCACAGCTGCACACTGTAGCTGTGCTGCTGTAGTATATACATACCCTCCGAGAGAAAAGGATTTCTGTATGACTCATAGGAACTGTTTGGACTAAAGTATTGAGTAGTAGAGTTAAACTCCATTGTGGAGCACTGAGATTTCCTTTCATTTCTTTAGAGAGGGAATTGAGAATGGGATCTGATAAGATAAATAAGGCTGAGAATGCTAAGGGTCATTCATTTCTTCTCAGATATTTACAGGAAGCTGTACACACATTCCAACTTGTGGAAAGCACAGCGAGAAGCCCAGGCTCAATAATCATAGTACTTGGCTTTTATACAATATTCTCCCTCTAGAGATCTCAGAACTTTTTCCAGAGACAGATAAATATCATTATTCCCATTTTACAGGTGCAGAAACTGACAAACAGAGGTGGAATGACTTGCTCAGAGCCACACAGCCTGTTGGTAGCACAGCCAAAAATAGGCCCACGTCTTCTGACTTCAAGCCCACTGGACCATATTGCCTTGGTAGAAGTCAGTTCATAACATCTAAGAGTGATTTGTGCAAGTTAAAGTATATGTGCTTTCTCCGTAGCAAAACTTTCCACTAGCAGGGACAAATATTAGATCTGAGGTTCCCAGTTGTGATCTATGGACAACTATTGGTGCGTGGTCTGTGGAGAGCTGGCTTATCACATGGTGCTGACTCCTCCTTTTCAAATGCTAAATTGCATTAAAAGACATCTAAAATTACATTAAATACTTTTCTAATGCTACTTTTTCATGTCCTTGCTATAGTTGCCATAGGGATTGTGAACGGAAGGTGATCCACCAATCTCTGTATTAAAATGTGGTCCACACTATGAAGAAGGTTGGGAATGTCTGTGCAAGATAATTTTTAGTAATGTGATTTCCACATGTTGAATTTTTATTTCAATTTCCTTTGCTGTACAGTCTTGTACACGTTAGTAAATATTAGAATTACAATTTCCTTTGTATCATTTTTAAGAGGCTTGTTAACCAGTATCATGGATAATGTGACATCAGAGTCACTTTCTTCTGATACTGAACAAGGAGCTTAATTAAATAAGGAAAACAGTGTTATTGTTAAAGCTTTTTTCTCTCTCTCTCTTTCACTGTAGAGCTCATGCATAAAACTTTCCCCTGCCTGGTTTCCAGGAGGGCAGGTGGGAGGGGACAGTGGGGTGAGAAGAGGGGGCGGGGGGAGTTTGGGATGTGCAGGACTGTGGTGGCCAGAGAAAGAGGCGACTTTCCCCAGCTTCAGGGCTGCGGCTGCCGGGGAGAGATGGCCCTCCTTCCCCGCCTCAGCTCTGTGGCTGCTGTAGTGGGGGAGAGACCCCCCTTCTTCCCAGCCCCAGCTCAGGGGCTGCTACAGCGGGGGAGAGACGGAGAGACACCCCCCTTCCCAGCCCCAGCTCGAGAGCTGCCGCAGTAAGGGAGAGAGGGCTCATCCATTGCATTAGAAAGGTAAGACTACTGATATTAAAATATAAGTTGTGAGCTTTTATTTGTAGAACAAAAAAAGTTAATTTTTTTTATATAGCGCTTTTAGCCAAAGCGCTTTACAAAGTTAGCTAACGGTACAAACAACATTTGGAAAGATCATTAAGTGGTCCATCGAGACCCTCAGCAATTTTCAAGCAGTCCGTGAAAGAAAAAGTTTGAGAACCATTGCCGTAGAGATAATTGGTGCATTACTAGCAAAATTGTTCTGATCGAATTAACTGGGCAAATGGAACGGCCTTTGAATCACAGCCCCCAAAGCATAGAAAAATCATTGTCTTATTCCAAGACAAACCAGACAGACTGTACCACAATCGCACAATTTTGAATGTTCCTTTCAGTTTCAGGCTACATCACATGCTCGAGTCTTGAACAGACATTGCACTGAGATGGCTGCAAGTGGAGTCTGTAACAAAAAGCTTGATTAAATTTCTGCTAGTCTGAAATTACCATCTGTGTATCCAGTGTTGTTTCCAAGATAAATCTTTCAACTTCCTCATTCTTGATCTGCCAAGAAAATAATTTATTGGCCTTTTCACCCCATTCATATACAAGTGCACTTGAGTGTAGCAACTGCGTACAGACCTGATTCTCAGCCAATTTGTTACATTCCTCCCAGAAACCATTTATAAATTATCAAATATTAGAGAAGATTTTCAGGTAGGGCAAATAACTGAAGTGTTTCACCCTTAGGAAAATGTCAGAAGTAACTGTTCCCTGGCTGTCTGCACTCCTTTTCTCATTCCATTACTCATCCAGCAATAGCCTCCTCGGTGTTTCTCCTCAAAAGCACAATAGAGTTGGTATGGAGTCTTCTCTTCTGCAGCTATTGCTCTCTGAAGGAGCTAGTCTATATTTCTGGGCCTCATTAATTCTCCATCTCTTTTCAAAGCTTTTCTCTAAACATAACTTTCTCCCATGCCTATACCTCTTAATTTTAATCTCCAGCAGCTTTCATGTTCCATTTTAACTTTGTGGGGTAGATCCTCTCCCACAATCTGGACCCTTTGCATCCCTCAAATTGTGCAAAGGGGCTGAAAAGCAGGTGGCTCTCCTCAGCTGGAGATTCTCCTGGCACAAGGGAGTCTCCAGTGAGAATAGCTTTGTGATATGCCACCCACTGGGACTTCATGGAACAAGGAATATGTTGAGTTCAGGGGTGGGAAAGAAGTTGGTGTATCTGGAAGACAATGCGCTCCAGTAATCCACAGAGGTGGAAAGCCCCTTAGCATTATATCCAGTCAGTGTATATAAGAGCAGTCCCTAAGTTGTACTAGTCTGTGCTAGGTCTGGTGTAGAACTGACCCCAAGATAACAAAGGTGAAACTTACTTCCTTGCAGTCCCCTTCCTACAGCTACACCAATTATCCAAAATTATTCAGTGAATAATTTCTCTAATTATTGCTGCTTAAGTTTCTTTACAAGCAGCTGACTCTGAGTTTTCTATATTCAAAATTAAAGTTCTTTTGACTGGACTTACAGGTCACATGGTATGTTTATGTTCCTTTCTTGAATGAGTATAACTCTTAAATGGAGTATTCTTGTGGCTCTGTTGATCCCAGGATATTAGCAAGACAAGGTGGGTGAGGTAATATCTTTTATTGAACCAACTTATGTTGGTGAGAGAGACAAGCTTTCAAACTTACACAGAGCTCTTCTTCAGGTCATTCATATAATAAGGTTTCCAGTGTGAGTAGTTCTCATTATTATAAATTTGAAATTCTTTTTTATGACAATTTTCTAATGAGTCTATGAATATTCCTATCAGACAAATATTTGCAAATATTCATGGAAAGTAAACACAGAGAGGTAGTGCAGATGAAACTTAAGACTGTAATGCAGAGGATTAATTGTTTTAGTGCAGCAGTCTGAAAGTAACACCACTACTGGTGTTTGGCTAAATAAGGAACGCATTGAGAGATGTTTGTACATAAGGTTCAGAGAATGCAAAGGCTGAAGTCATAAGTGGAGAGTGATTTTGTTTCAGAAATTCAAGACTGATGCTTTCCTTCTAATGCTCCTCTAGATGTGTGATGCAGAGGGTGGCCAAATCACTGGACCTTATGGAGCTATGGCTTGGGGAGCAACACAAAGAAGATAGGCAGATAAGCAACCATGCACCTGAAACCCTCATTGGCCATAATGGGTCTTTCTAAATTAGGATAAAAGGTGTTTTTAAAAAATGTTAGCTAACACATTTAAACTAATACATTTTAAAACATTATTGTAAACAGGGCACATTTATATTATAATGTATTAGTTGAGGTGAACTCTAGAGAGGAGCCTTGGGTTCGCCTCAAGCAGATAATCTTGTCCACCTAAACATGTTATAATACAATTTGCCTTGTCTACCCTAGTATTTTAATAAGTGTTCGTTAAAATGCATTAACACATTTTTGGAAAAAACACCTTTATCCGAATCTATACAGATTCTATTAATGGGTTCATAGATTTCAAAGCTAGAATGGACCATTATGATCATTTAGTCTGACCAGTATAACACAGGCCATAGACCTTCCCCAAAATAATACCTAGACCATATCTTTTTTAAAAAAATCCAATCTTGATTTAAAAATTGCCAGTGACGGAAAATCCGCCATGACCCCTGGTAAATTGTTTCAATGTTTAATTGCCCTCACTGTTAAAAATGTAGCCCTTATTTCCAGTCTGAATTTCTCTAGCTTCAACTTCCAGCCATTGAATTGTGTTATATCTTTCTCTGCTAGGTTGAAGAGCCCATTATTAAATATTTGTTCCCCATGTAGATACTTATAGGTTGTAACCAAGTCACTCCTTAACCTTCTCTTTGTTAAGCTAAATAAATTGAGCTCTTTGAGTCTATTACTAGAAGACATTTTTTCTAATCCTTTAATCATTCTTGTGGCTTTCCTCTGAACCATCTCCAATTTATCATCCTTCTTGAATTGTCAACACCAGAATTGGACACAATATTCTAGCAGCAGTTGTACCACTGCCAAATATAGACGTAAAATAACCTCTCTACTCTGATTCGAGATTCCTTTGTTTACAGACCTCAGGATTGCATTAGCTGTTTTGGCCACAGCATCACACTGGGAGCTCATGTTCAGCTCATTATCCACCATGACACCCAAATCTTTTTCAGAGTCACTGCTTCACAGGATAGAGTCCCCTATCCTGTAATTATGGCCTACATTCTTTTTTCCTAGATGTATATGTGTACATTTAGCTGTATTAAAACATACATTGTTTGCTTGCACCAAGCCCAGTTTAACAAACCATTCAGATTGCTCTGAATCAATTTTGCTCTGAATCAGATTGTCCTCTTCATTATTTACCACTCCCCCAATTTTTGTGACATCTACAAACTTTTACTTCAATGTAGCTGGTCGAGGTCAACCTTCAAGGGAAAGCTAAGGATCTTAGGGCTAACTTTACCACTTTTCACCTTGATTGTGCTGGTTTAACCTGCCTCAACAATAGGGAGAAAGTCATGGTTCGTTAATATATGTTAGCCCTAAGCCTCAACTTCTAGACAAAAGCCTTGGACATAACAAGGTTGTTTGCTGTTCTGTCAAAGCATTTCTTTTTTCCTTTTTAATGGTCTTTTTATGTAAATGAATTAGGCTATGCTTTATTGATTCAAGGAAATCTTGTACAACATTTTTATCCCGGGATCAGTTCCACAAGAGACAATTCATATTCCAATGGCACTGCATGATAAACAAAGAAAGCCAGTTATGAATTTGTGTTACTATCTGATGCTTAATATTTATCCCTTTTGTATTTTGTCATTTGCTTGAGGATAAAGTACACTAGACCTCATACAGCAGGTTTGAAAGTTGATTCAAACATTTTAAAATCATTATACAGTACCTGAGCCATTATCTATGACAACTGTTGCTGGGATTATGTTACTAGTGAATATAGATTTCCTATTTGATATGGTGCTTGATAGGATTTTCAATATCTGGAAAGATGAAATAATAATCAATAATGAACACATAGTTCTTTCTATTACAGTGAAATGAATCAGAGCCCAGCAGATTTGCAGGCTTTATTCCAAATACCATTAGCACCCTGCAAGTGCTGCACAGTAAATAATACCATTGGCTCTTTTGGTTTCAATAATATTTAAAACCTGCACTTAGTACTCGTTTAATATTTTAGTATTGAGCCAGTAAATAGTTTTGAGTCTATCCTTTAAATTTCTCAGTTCCTAGACATTTCTATTTAGCATTTTCTAGGTCTCTGTTTCATGTAGACATGGGGGCATTATCATTCTGTTCATTTTCAGTAATACTTGTTTTACATGTTCTAGTTTATCCTTGGACAGAGGCATTACTTCCGTGAACACTAAGCAATGTATAATTTGAAGATCACTTTCTTTAATTATAGGTCTTCATTATTTTCTGTTTCCTGTTTTCCCCCGTCTTTGCTAATTTTTTTCTTTTTGACTTTTTTTGCATTCTATTTTTTTTAAAAACTCCTCTTCCTATTCCCCACTTAGCCAAAGACACCATGCTGCATGAGGTGGAAGTATGGGGGTGGTGCCATAAGATCAGACGTATGCTTTTGTGGCTTAGCTGAGTGCCATGGAAGCAAAGCAGAGAAGCTTTGGCCTGTAGGCTGTAGCACTGTACCGGTGAGCTGCACTTGTGTGTTGCTTCCTATTTAAGCAGAGATGGAAAGCAGGTGGTGTTCAAAGAGCAGTGCACTACTTTACCCACAATCACAAATGTACATTTCATTAGGGAGAAGCTGATTGAGGGTCATGCAACTTTTACCAGTTCACTATTCTCATCTGCCCAGCAATTCCCCTGGACTAATCTGGGGCTCCCACAACTGAGCCCATACTCCAGATTAGGAAACACTGCTTTAGACAAAATCCAGTGTGTAGGACAATAGTTCTCAAATCAGACTTGCACATTAACAGACTGTACATCCTATTTTTAATCATCACAGAATTAAAATCTTTAACACTCAGGCCTTCGTGTCATATAGTTGCTCACTCTTCCTCACTGAAATGTGGATGAAAGAAAAAATTAAAAACACAAAGGATTGGATCCGTAAATACCTGTAAGTGATCTTCAATAGTAGGATGGGTCAATCAGAAATGATCAGCACTGCAGCATTTAATAACTTAAATTTCCTCTGTTAAACAGGGATTGAGTTCCTTTAATTTTTTAAATAATCAATTTATGTTAACACTATCATTATCTATTATTGAAGATAACCGCAGAACATTTTTTCCATAATTTCTCATTACAACAATAATATATTCATAATCTGGTCTACAAGAGGGCACCAGACAAGGATGCTCAGATTAGCTTAGTTAGAAATACAAAATGCACATGAATTAATTTAATGTCAAAACATGAAAAAAATACCCTTCTGCAGATTGCACAAAGTTATTTTAGCTTTATTAGATAACAAGACATTAATTTGTAATAAATAAAATTCAGATGTTATAGCTCTTAAATGCAGTTAACAAGCCCCCATTCCACAGAATCTAGGGAGATACAGTATAATTAAAATTAATTTTAGGGTACAATGTTCATTACATAGTTGTTTACAGCCTATGCATACAAAGGTTAAGAAACTGTGTAAGTTACAATATATCATACAAGTAGCAGTTGTGGAGAAGTAAAATAGAAATGAACTTTCCATGGATAAAATGGCTTATTTCAGGGAAAAACTTGAGTGTGTGGGAAACTCAGAGGCAGCGGATCTGATTCTTTACTGCCTTCAGCCTTGTCTAACCATTCCTTGTCTAGTCACTATGTAGTGAGTGGGAAGTGTGTATAAAATGCCACCAACAATTAATATAAGTAGAGAATTCTGATTGGGTGGTATTTTGTATGTGATAATATAACTAATTATAAATTTTTGCATTCACTTTGCAAAGATGCAAATTACCAAGGTGCATCATCATCAGTGAAGAGAGAGCCAGAAAAATTAAGATACATTGTCTATGGTCAAGCACTAGCACTTCTGTGCCATATCCCAGTCTAAACCTTGATAGAGAGAACTAAATGTAGTAACTCAGTCTCCTAACATGACTGTTTTAAAAGTATTTTTACAGACGTTTCACATAAAGTTTCCTGTATCAGAGGGGTAGTCTGAATCTGTAAAAAGCAACAGCGGGTCCTGTGGCACCTTTGAGACTAACAGAAGTCTTCTGTTAGTCTCAAAGGTGCCACAGGACCCTCTGTTGCTTTATAAAGTTTCCTATCCTCACTTTCAAGGCCCTTCCAAGCTCCGCTTCTCTGAACTTATCTGCTTGTGTGTCTTTTTGCGTCATGCTCATATACTCTGACAATGATGTTAGCCTTGACAACGTCTGCTTTTTCCACATCCATATGTTTTCTTCCACTCTGCCTAATAACATGCAAGACAATTGCCCTCTTCTTCCAATCCTTCCTCAAAACCTCCTTGTTCCATGTCTCCTATAATAAAATGATAGGTAATTTGGTATAGTTGAGATATTTCTTATTAATGACTAAAATAAATGCACACAGTTTAAGTATTTAAAAATATTGGAAGGGATATAAACCCTTAGACATCGGGCATAAGCCAGTCTCTGAAGGAGCTAGAAAAGTCCTTCCCTAAAGGTACAGGATGGGTGAGATTATAGCTTTCATTGGACCAACTTCTGTTTGTGAAAGAAGCTTTTGAGCTACAGAGTTCTTTTTCAGGTAGTTTATTCCATAATTGCCCACAGTACTAGGTTTATAATGGCACCAATGGTGCCATGCCCAGACTCAGATGGGACCCTGCTGTGTGAACTGTGGCTTGGCCCTGTCCCCTGCTCTGCCCCTAGGCCTCACCTGGCCTCTTCCCCCTGAAGTCCCACCTGCTGCTTGCTTCTCTCTGCCTCCATCCCCACTGCTCGCCCCTCTCCACCTCGCCCCTCTCCACCTCCTCCCTCTCCCCCCCATGCAAGTAACGAGTGGGGCCTTGCGGGGAAGAGGCCAAGCAGCGGCGGGGCCTCAGGGTGGATCACAGGGCCCACAAAAGATTAATCCGGTCCTCATTACCCATTTCAGCATTTCTTCCCAGGGTGGCAGGTTTGTATAATTTTTGGTGGTGCCCAGAACAGGTCCAAGTTCCGCCTCCCCCTTCTCCACCTGCCTATGGCTCTGGGAGGGAGTTTGGGTGTGGGAGGGGTGCAGGCTCTGGGAGGGAGTTTGGGTGGGGGGGTGCAGGCTCTGGGCTAGGGCAGCGGGTTGGAGTGCAGGAGAGGGTGCAGGCTCTGGGTTGTGGTAAGGGGTTGGGGTGCAGGAGAGGGGTGCAGCGCTTACCTTGGGTGGCTCCCAAAAGCAACCCGCACACTCCTCTGGCAGCGGCTTTTAGGTGAGGGGGCCAGGGAATCTTCGTGCACTGCTGCCTGCAGCCGCCGCCCCCGCAGCTCCCATTGGCACTGCGGAGTCGGCGCTTGGGGAGGGGACAGTGTGCGGAGACACACTCACCTCCCTTGCTCCCGCTCCCCCGCCCCCCCCGGAGCTGCACCCCGGGGCTGCAGGGACATGCCGGGAGTGGTCCGGAGCGAGGCTGGGCAGGAAGCCGCCTTAGCCCCGTGCACTGCTGGTGGTGGTGGTGGCCTCTGGGGACACTCCGGGGGAGGGAAGTGGGGGCGGCAGATGGGGCCGGGAGAGAGACCTGGCCCTGAACATTGGTGGAGTCAGGCTCCCGGGCTCTGAATATTCCTGGAGCATGGGCACCATGAGCCCATATAGCTTGCCACCCATTTCTTCCTCCTCCCTTTGAAAATATCTATTATTGGTCACTGGCAGAAACAGGATACTGGATTAGAAGAACCACTGGTCTGAGCTGATCTGGGAATTCCTATCCTCCTACATTTGTCATGCCCTTTACACACTAGTCAAAGATAAACATCAGGGTCCCAGAGACTTGTGTGGGAGCACTGGATTAATAGAAGGAGGCAGGTGCACTTGTTTTTTCATGCTAAGATTACTGCATAAGGTAGAAGGCTGAATGCATTAGCTGATAATAGTTTTCTTAGGTCACAATCCTGCAGTGAACTATACACACAGTCCTGGCCTTCACTGGGACTCCACTGAAGCTCAGTCCATGTTTACACTATAAAGTTTGGTCAATGCAAATTACATCAGCATACAGCCACCAAAGTTAGCATATTGTGTGCATGAATACTTGACTGCTTGAGTCAGGGCTGTGTGTACTCACTGGGAGTGCTTGTGTCAATGCAAAGTGCAGTGCACCACAAGTAGGTATCTAGTGTGCCACCCCACACTGTTAGACACAATGCCTTTGGGGAAATTTTTGTAATGTTTTAGGGTAGAAATGAGTTGTACAGCAATCTCTGGGAGCTAGGGATCAAGTTCCCATCATGCAACTTTCTCCATCCCATAATGCCATCCATATTCTATATTGTTCATGCTTTTTAAAATAAATCCCACAAACCCACACACCACTTTTTGCTGTCCACCCTCTCTGACAGAACCGAGCTCTGCACTATTCTCATGAATGTTGCAAATACCTAACACACAATCCTCAGATATTTACAGACAAAGAACTGCAACAATGGGAGACATGATGATTTCTTCAAAGACAGGCTGCTGAGGAAACACCATGAGGAGTACTTGTGGCACCTTAAAGACTAACAAACTTATTTGGGCATAAGCTTTCGTGGGCTAGAACCCACTTCATCAGATGCATGGAGTGGAAAATACAGTAGCAGGTATAAATACACAGCACATGAAAGAGTGGGAGTTGTCTTACCAAGTGAGGGGTCAGTCTAATGAGACAATTCAATTAACAGTAGGATACCAAGGGAGGAAAAATCACTTTTGTAGTGGTAATGAGTGGCCCATTTCAAACAGTTGACAAGAAGGTGTGAGTAACAGTAGGGGGAAATTAGGTTTAGGTTTTGTAATGACCCAACACTCCCAGTCTTTATTCAAGCCTAATTTGATGGTGTCGTTTGCAAATTAATTCCAGTTCTGTAATTTCACGTTGGAGTCTGTTTTTGAATTTTTGTTGTTGAAGAATTGCCACAATTAGGTCTGTTTTTGAGTGACCAGGGAGATTGAAGTGTTCTCCTACTGTTTTTTTAATGTTATAATTCCTGATGTCTGATTTGTGTCCATTTATTCTTTTGTGTAGAGACTGTCTGGTTTGGCCAATGTACATGGCAGGGGGGTATTGCTGGCACATATCACATTGGTAGATGTACAGGTGAAAGAGCCCCGGATGGTGTGGCTGATGTGGTTAGGTCCTATGATGGTGTCCCTTGAATAGATATGTGGACAGAGTTGGCACTGGGGTTTGGTTCCTGGGTTGGTGTTTTTGTTGTGCTGGTGAGTATTTGCTTCAGGTTGGGGGGCTGTCTGTAAGCGAGGACTGGCCTGTCTCCCAAGGTCTGTGAGAGTGAGGGATCATCCATCAGGATAGGTTGTAGATCCTTGATGATGTGCTGGAGAGGTTTTAGTTGGGGGCTGTAGGTGATGGCTAATGGCATTCTGTTATTTTCTTTGTTGGGCCTGTCTTGTAGTAGGTGACTTCTGGGTACCCTTCTGGCTCTGTCCACATATCTATTCAAGGGACACCATCATAGGACCGAACCACAACATTGTATTCACCCACAAAAACTTACGCTCCAATACATCTGTTAGTCTATAAGGTGCCACAGGACTCTTAGTTGCTTTTTACAGAATGAGAGAAGCACTGGAAGAGAAAGCAGCCATCACTGTCTAGAAACCTGCAACGCAGGAATGCACAGCTCACTCATTGCAAGCCTGGGGCTTTGGAAGGCTGGTTCATTTGTAATAGAGGCTTCCAGGATGCAGTGAATGAGATTAAATTGCAAGGCCCGTGGGTTTTTACTACGAAATCGTTGTTCATACGGGGCTCACTGGTGGATCAAGGCCTAACTGAAATACAGAAGGTAACCAAACAGCACACAGTAGGAATGCAGATTCTGGGAACACCCTGGGCTAGTACTGGCACCCACGTGACGATTTCTGCTTTAAATATATTATTTTTGACCTGACTGGGTCCCTTGAAAGCCGCTGCAGGCAGACGGTAAACGGGCGCGGCAGGAGGGGGCGTGCAGATGGGGGCAGTGATCCCCGGCGCCCCAATCCGTACGGTAGCCCGGGGAGGCCATGGGGACGACGGTGCGGCTAGCCAAAAATAATACATTTAAGCATAAATCTTCACTTGGACCAGACTGTTCCCTTCCGCTCGGGGCCGGACCTTGCCGCGGGAAGGAGACTCCTCCCTTGTCCCCCATCACGGAGATTCCGATTCTCCCCTCGGGGGAGAAGGAGGCGGCTGAGGGAGTCACACCACACGCTCACACGCCGCCGGGTCACGCCAACAGCTTGGGCGGAGCCTCACGCGCCGCCTCTCTTTCCTTCCGGGCCGACGGCAAATGGGTTGCCATAGTAACGTTAGAACTCTGAGACTGGGAAAGTTCCGCTTCTGCAGCCCCGCCCCATCATGTGACACCCCACCCCCTTCGGCCCCAGCCGCTGCCGTTAGCTTCCGGGAAGAGTCCGGTCCGGTGTACGTGGGCGCGCGCGCGTAAGTGCCGTTCGGCAAGAGGGCAACCGGCAGGTGAATAGCCGCAGCAGCATGTCCGGGAGCAGCCTTGGCTACAATGAGCAGGGCGGGGAGGCGGCGACGGAACAGGGGCAGGAGGCGACGCCCACCACAGCCCCCTCCGTCCCTGCGGCCTTCGGGCTCTTCAGCAGCGACACCAAGAAGTAAGGGAAGAGGGGAGCGTGGCGGTTGGCGGAGGGCGCTGCAGGAGGGCGTGCGAGAGTCCGGCATTGGGGCGGAGTGGGCAAGGCAGACGGTCCGGGTGGGGGCATACACTGACTGTTACCGCGCTCCTATGCCCAACTGCGTATGTTGAATGAGACTCCGCTGGTTGATCGCCACAGACCCACTTACTTAGTACACAACTTCTAAAACAACTTCCCTGGAGAGCTGTTTGCGTGAACTAACTGCCCCAGGAAAACAAAACGATGCAAAATTAATGTACCCTGGTGGCAGGTACTGTTTTTAGAACCAGTCGCTACCTGATGGTACAGGCGTTTCTGTGCACGTTCTGAGTGTGATAGGTACTATCCAAAAGGGCTCTTGTAGCAAATCGGTGACTACCATTTTTCTGATTGCCGTATAAAACGTTTAGTTACTGTGTCTGTTTAAACAGTTGATGTCTTTTGTTAATAGATAACAGAACAAAAATACACTTTAAAATTGTTTTAGTTTTAAACTGTTTTAGGTTGTAGTTCATCAGCAGTTTTGATGCTTAAAAGCTAGTGAAAGATGAGTTTCTTTTTACAGGTAAATAAGCGCTCCAAAAAGTGCTAGTATTCTTACGGGGACACTTGTAGCTATGAGGTTTAAATTAGACAGCTCTATAGGTTGGTGTTAAACATAATGTGGAAGATGCTGTGTAGTTTTGCACAGCAGTTTCAGGACAAAACTGAGGAAATAGAATATCCTTGGATTTAGCATGGAGACTGTGTGTAAACATACTGGTACAGAGTGTCTGCATCCTCTTAAACAAACAAATCTGAAAGACAAGAAACACATCGCTTCCCGGCTCTTTGATCTCTGGTCAAGTGAAAAATTCTTTAAATAGCAGAGTTCAAGAAAGACAAGGTGGGCCAGGTAATATTGTTTATTGAGTCAACCTCTGTTGTACTCCTGAGGGAGTTCTGTGCACAATGTTATGGAATTGTGCAAAATTTATTTGTTAATAAATAAATGTGGAGGTCCAGCATGACAATGGGTAGCACAAACTACTGGCTGCATGCATAGGCACCAACTTCCCCTCTTTTCCCTGGGTGTGACCCCACCACTCCACCCCTTCCCCCACCCCACTCCACCCCTTCCATGAGGCCCCACCCCATTCCAACCCCTTGCCCAAAGTCTCCACCCCTCCCTGCCCCTATTCCAAATCGTTCCCCAAATCCCCGCCCCGCCGCCTCCCCTGAGTGCACCATGTTCCTGCTCTCTTCCTCCCCTCCCCCGCCCGGAGTGTGCTAACGCTGCCAAACACCTGTTTGGCGGCGGCTGGGCGGAAAGTGCTGGGAGGTAGGCGGAAGAGTGGGGATGCGGCGTGCTGAGGGCGGGAGGAGGAGGTGGGGCGGAGGAGGAGGTGAGCTTGGTTGCCAGTGGGTGCAGAGCACTCACTAATTTTTCCCTGTGGGTTCTCCAGCCCCGGAGCACCCATAGAGTCGGCGCCTATGGCTGAATGGAGGTGGGACATCATCCTGCAACCCACCCCAGGACGCAGGCTTGGTGGTGAGGCTGCACCTGACCCTGACACAACACAAGGGTCAGGCATGCCCCAGAGATCCATGTCCTGGGTGATCTCCCATCTCTGTGCAGCCAGTGCTCCCCACTGCCACCCTGGAGCCGCCACATTTATTTATTCACAAATAAAACTTGCAGAATTTTAAAATATTGTGCATAGAATTTTTAATCTTTTGGTGCTGAATTTCCTCAGGAGTAGTAGGTAAAGCAACTCACCAGGGTTAGCAGCCCTGTACCAGGTGCACCAAGTGTGAGCAGGCAGGCTCAGCCTGGCAAGATTCAAGTGTGAAGGGGGTTAGTGTGGGGATATCTAGGTGTGGGGTGAATGGGTTCTGTGTGGGGCAATCTGGGTGCGGGGCAATCTGGGTGCGGGCAGCTTAGTGGGGGATTTGTAGGCACAGGGGCTAGTTGCAGGAGGATTCTGGGTGCAGGAGCAATGGGACTCTGCAGGAGGGTCTAGGGGAAGGTGGTTGTGGCTCAGTGGAGGAGTCTAGGTGCTGGGAGTGGGGCTTGGAGATGTGGGGATCCAGGTGCAGCTGGTTGGGGCTCAGTGGGGTAGTGGTCCAGATGCGGGGGGCTCATGGATGGTCTAGGCGCATAGGGGGTGGGGCTCATCCGCATGGGGGCTCAAGTGCAGGGGGCTCAGCGGGGGCTGGTCTGGGTGTAGGGGTGGGGGTCTGGATGCAGGGGGGAGATGCTTGGTGGGGGTCCAGATGCAGAGGAGGTGGGGCTTGACAGTCTGGGTCTGGGGGTCCGGATGCAAGGGTGTTGGGCAGATGGGAGATTAGCTCCCCATACAGTGACCCCTCCCCTGTGGCTGAGGAGTGATGGGGGCAGGAAGTGGGGGGCTGCGGAGCTTGAGGAGGTTTCTGGGGTTGCAGCTGACCTGGCCCTGGCTGCTCTGTGTAGGGGAAGTGTACTCCTTGCCCTGCCCAGCCCAGCCGGGACTGATAGCTGAGCCCGGCGCAGGGTAGGAGCCATTAGCTGGGTTGGGGCTGGAGAGGGCTGGGTCCGGGGGGATGGGGCTCGGTGGGGGGGTCTGGATGCAGTGGGCTTTGAATGCAGGGGGGGAGGCTTGGCAGGGTGGGGGTTTGGGTGTGGTGGCCTCAGTGCAGGGGGTTCTGGTTGTAGGAGTGTGAGTCTTGGCGGGGGGTCTGGATGCATGGGGGTTGGGCAAAGGGGGGGGGAATCCCCTCCGATGGTTGCTCTGGGTACCGGAAACGATGCACCCACCCTGCTGGGGAGGGGTCCATGATCGCTCTTGTGGCTTCCCTTTGCTTCCCCATCAGAAAATCAGATTTTTTTTTATTTAATTTGGATTTATTTTATTTAAATCAGATTTTTTTGATAGGTTGTTTCCTCAAAAAGCATTTTATCTAAAGATAGTTTGAATTAAGGTTCATTATAGGTCAAAGATCTCTCACCGTGGAATAGGGATTATAAATTCTAGTTCTATAGTATGAGACAATATATTCATGTAATGTTTAAGAAAAGTTTTGTAAATGAGTTCTAATAGTTCATGGATTAGGGACCCAATCTTATGGGGTTCCAGGAGCTTCTGTATAGATTATTTAGGTTAATCTTTCTATCTACCCAATGGGACTCAGTGCTCAGTCTAGAAGATACCATCAGAGATGCTTAGTTTTGCAGTTCTCAAACTGTGGATTTGTGTCTCCAGAAATAACATGCTTGATAAGAGCAAAAGTGTTTTTAAATAAATAATATATAGAGTTGAGAAACAACAGACCTCAACCCTCTTGTCCGTCTGCAAATTTGTGTACACAGTCCATCCCTTACCTCTCTCTAAAAGTGCAAAGTTTCAAAAAGTTAAATGAATAGAAGATTGTTGTGGGTGAAATAGATCCGGACAAGGAGAAGAAGTCTGGAGTTAAATGTGAGAAGCATATTCCAGAAGTCCTGAGGTCTTTCTGAGTGTAGCCTTCATTGATTTGAGATCCACCATACCATTCTCTCACTAGAAGGGAAAACCTATAATGGCAGCCGGCCGTAAAAGAGACCCAGTTTGGGAATATTTTAATGAAGTTCCTCTACCTGTGGGTAAGACAGGCATGTGTGCAAAATGTAAACAGTGCAACAAAGAAATGCAAGGCCTGGTTGCCTGAATGAAACAACATCATGAGAAGTGTTCCTTCTCAGGAGGAAGCTGCATTGAAGATGATGAAAGGAACATGTCTGAACATGCAGGATCTTCAGGTTGGTAAACTTTTTTTATTTCATACTTCTTTCTTAAGGACTGCCTGTCTTCCTTCTGGACTATTCTTGAATTCTCATGTTTGAGCAGAAAATGTAGTTGTTACTCTATGGCACTATCATTTTAGATGCAGTTGTGATAAAAAATAAATAGCTGAAATAGGCAGATCTTCCTTTTACAATTTCACCTTTAAAGTAGTACTGAGTGTCAGTGAATGCAATGAGTAGTATGAGATACTAAATGAGCAGTATGGTAATAATTAAATAACTGCATTGACTTATTTTGTTTAGGAGAATCCATCTTCAACATACAGGATTCTGAAGATTATCCACCTTCAAGATCACCATCACTTTCTATAGTTTGAGTTATCTGCCATTGCTAGTGTTTCAGTCACATCATGTATGTCACATGGCCACAGTATATCACCTGTAGCAAAAAGAAAAAAATCCCCATCATCCAGAAACAACCATAGATAAGTTTGTGATAAGAACCAGCAGATTACAAAAAGAGGTAATTGATAAAAAAAATTGCCCAGTTTGTTTATGCAACAAACTCTCCTTTCCGCACGATTGAGAACCCACACTTCATTAACATGGTTCAGTCATTAAGACCAGGATACAGTCCACCCACCAGAGCAGATGTCGCAGGCCAAATTGCTGGGTAAAACGTATGAAAGAGAAATTGATCAGTCTGCAAAAGGTCTAGGGTGAAATTGTTAACCTGAGTCTTGATGGGTGGTCAAGATTCTGTTGTATATGCTTGTGTGACAACAGAAGAAGGGAATATCATCCTTACAGAAACACTTGATACATCAGGAAATACACACACGGCAGAATACTTACAAGAAGTAGCAGTAAAAATTTATAACAATCTGTGGAAAAAAAATTCAAATATCTCGTACGCAGCTTGGTCACATACAATGCTGCAAATGTATCCAAGATGAGAAGAAATTATTTAGAAGAGAGTGAAGAGAGTCCCAGGCTAATAACATATGGTTGCAGTGCTCATTTGATACACCTCCTAGCCAAAGACTTCATTGTTCCAGAAATAAAGGCTAATGTTGTCGAAATTACAAAATACTTCCGTAACGACCACTTTGCAGCAGCTGCTCTGAAAAAGTGGGAGGAACCAAGCCAACTATCCTACAAGACGTGCGCTGGAACTCAGTAGTGGATTGTTTTGAGCACTATATCAAGAACTGGCCTAATCTGATGAAGTTTGTGAACAAAATTGTGAAAAAATAGATGGCACTGTCACAGCCAAAGTTTTCAAGATTGGGCTTAAGAGAAATATTGAACACATGCTGAGTACCCTGAAGCCTATTTCTGCAGCCTTGAACAAAATGCAGGGGAATAACTGTTTTATTGCTGATGCTGTTGAAATTTGGAATGAACTGAGTGAGATCTTAGAGAGAAATATGTAGTGACAGAGTTAAATTACAAGCACTAAAAAAAAAAACAACAAATGGGACAAGCAATATCTCCAGTTCATTTTCTTGCAAATATTCTCAATACTTGGTACCAGGATCAAACCTAAACTACTGAAGAAGAGGAGTTGGCTATGACATGGACATCCAGCAATCATCCCAACTATAATAAACTTCAGAGTTAAGGGTGAACCATTCAAGAAATATGTATTTGCTGATGATGTTTTAAAGAAAGTCACACCAGTGAACTGGTGGAAATCACTTAAGCACTTGGATTCAGAGACTGTTGAAGTGATAATCTCACTTTTAACAGCAGTAGTTTCTGCCGATGTAGAAAGAAAAATCAGGAAAGCTTGTTTTTCTTTTCCAGATTATGAATGAACAGGAAAATGAAGGTGAAGATGACTGACTTAGTGCAGAAACCAATATTTTAAGTTTCTCATGTTGACCTGGCTGACATAGTCGATTTAATTTTTTTTAAATATTTCATTTAACTATTTTAGTTAAAAACAATTTTAACAAAAACAAACCTGATTTTAAAAGACGCCAGTGTGTAACTAAATTAAAAAATGCATATGCTTGTTTTGTTAAAATATTATGTTTGCTATTGAAGAAAAAAATCCAGAACACATAACATTGTTGTTTTAGTTAAATAAAACAATTTAAATGTCTTTCTGGTGGTGATCTCCTCCTAATACAGCATGACAAGAAAATCCTCCAAATAGTAATGATTAACCTCTTGAATTGAAGATGGTTCACCTTCCAAATGACTTCAGAAATATCTGCTTCAATTACCTTTGGTAAATGAAATAACCAAACAATCATTCATTTTCTGATATAGCTGTAAAACTAATCTGAAAAGTTTTCAAAATAAATCACTTTAAAAATGTATAGTGTGTACCTTCTAAAAATGAAACCTACATCTATCTCTGAGTTGTGAAGAATGTGTTATAACAACCAACCAGATTGCACTTTTATGTAGAAATCCATGGTTAAATAGAGTCTTCCTGACTAGTGATTTAAATCATGATTTAAATCAAATCCACCCTGATTCTGTGCTTTTGCTGTGGCTCAGAATTCCCCCAAGGGTACTGTTGGTGAGGGAGGCAAGCTTTTGAACCATACAGAGCTCTTCAACAAGCTATTCAAGCTGAAAGGATATCCATCAGGAAAATGGAAATCCAATCATATCAAAACCAATGGAAATTAATGTAAATTATGGTCTTGTTTACACTAGAAATTTCAGATCTGAAGAAGAGCTCTGTATAGCTCAGGAGCTTGTCTCTTTTGCCAACTGAAGTTTGTGTAAGGAAAGATACTACCTCACCACCTTGTTTCTAGAAAATTCAGTTATTTGTGTGTGCTTCAGTTGATTGTTTTGCACCAGTAATGAGTGCACCCATGCTACCAAACGTAAACTGATATCAACTATAAAACAATTCATTTGGGGTTTCTATCATTTTTGAGAATTGTTATCTTTGTGATAATTTCCTTAGCTAGAAGACCTTCTTAGTTTGCCAAATGAGTCATTTTTCTGTTTCCCCTGCCATTTCTCCCCCCATCATTTTTTTTAGCCATGATTCCTGCTGAACTGACCTACCTCCATGCACACACATTAACGGCACCTTTACCCAGCTTCCCCACCACAAATTCTCTTAGCTCTGGTTCTGTAACTCCTCAGCTGGTGTGCCACAGGTGGATCAGTGGCTGGGGCTGTAATAATAATAGCTAGCTCTTCTACAGTGATTTTTTTATCTATAGCTCTCAAAAGCACTTTACAAAGGAGGTAAGTATCAATTTTCCCCCTTAAAAGATATGTTTCAGTAATTACTGGCCATCAACCAGTTTTTAGGCTTGAAATTAGTTGAAGGTTTCTAACTATCAGAGGAGTGAAGTTCTGGAACAGCCTTCCAGTTTTCCCCTCGGTCAGATTGGCAGAGACCCTGTTGTTTGTTGTTGTTGTTATTTTTTTGCCTTCCTCTGCAGCATGGGGCATGGGTCACTTGCAGGTTTAAACTAATGTAAATGGTGGATACTCTGTAACTCGAAGTCTTTAAATTTTGATTTGAGGACTTCAGTAACTCAGCTAAAGGTTATGGGTGTATTACTGAAGTGGGTGGGTGAGGTTCTATGGGTTGCAATGTGCAGGAGGTCAGACTTAGATGATCATGATGGTCCCTTCTGGCCTTAAAGTCTGAGTACATACAAGAATTAATTCTAAGAAGTCCTATGGTCTATATTATACTGGGGGTTAGACAAGATAATCACAGTGGTACTTCCCAGTCTAAAAAACTGTGAATCTCTGAATTCTCATTCTGGGGAAACAGACAGTGAAATAACTTGCCCAAGTTCATGCGGTAGGCTAGTGGCAGAGCCAGGAAAAGAAACCAGGCTTGCTGAGTCCTGTATACATATGTGGTGTGTGTAATTATAAATAAACATGCAAAAGTTAGGATAATTGAAGACTCCTGGAGTGTGTGTGTGTGTGTCTGATCTTACCGCTTAGATTCCCTCTGGAATCTCTAAACGTCACAAAGGGAGAGGAAGATGTGGTAACTGAAGGGCTTGAAGAGCAAGCAACCTCTTCCTTTTTTTTTAGAGCAGGATTTGCAACCAGCAAACTTAGGGCTAGTTTATGTATGTAGCTCTCCTGAATAAGTAACTCCATGTGTGGACACAATAAGGGATAACTCCATGTTTAGACAAGCCATTAGTGGCTAGCGTTAGGAGTTCCAGTACTGGTGATGTGGGGAAGTACCTGGGGGAAATGGGGAGGGGGGGGACAGCAGGTACATCTGAGCTGGTGATCTACAGCTGACTTGCCACTGAGGCCCCATGGATTTTGGACTTTAGTAAATTAAACAAACAAACAAGCCAAAACTACTTCCTTGAATATGGTTAGACGACATGAGTATTTAATTGTCAAGAACAGTTTTGGTGGTGGTGCTTAATAGGTCAGTTGTAGGATGTTTTCATGCATCCCTTGGCAAATCATTCAAAAGGGTGATACCAGAAGCTTTTTCTTATTTGCCCCCGGTTTTGGAGAGGGAGGGTGGCTGTCTCATCCACCCCTTATGCAGAACGCCAGTAAGAATAGTTGGGAAGAGAGTCTGGTGTTTGAATTTAATTCTGTACAGATTGCCTGGTCAGACCATTTGAAACTGTTTTGCTAGAAAAACAACAAGGAGTCCGGTGGCACCTTAAAGACTAACAGATTTATTTGGGCGTAAGCTTTTACCCACTAAAGCTTATGCCCAAATAAATCTGTCAGTCTTTAAGGTGTCACCGGACTCCTTGTTGTTTTTGTGGCTACAGACTAACACGGCTACCCCCGATACTTGTTTTGCTAGAGATGTTATAGATAATTCCCAGGTCCAAGTTGATTCTCGTTGCAGTGAATGGATGGAAGTAATATGTGCGCCCTTGGTATTCAACTCTGGTGGTGGCTCAAGGGCTTTGTATTGAGAATTGAATTGGAATTCCTCTCAGGGAGGATTGATTTAAATTGCTAACTTCAATCTGGTTTTGCATTTGTAGTTTCTAGGTATTTTTGTATTTAGGGGAAAAAAAAGGTTGATTCTCATGAGCAACCCACTAAACCATTTTGATAGCCACTAAAATATAGCCTTTTCACTCAGTTTGATGTTTCTTTTTATTAACCAGGAACTAAATCCATAGACATTTGTTCAAGCAATTATATAGCTTAATTTACATTTACTCAGATTCTTAATTTTTTATTATGTTAGAAAATGGTGAATGATGCATTTCTTATTTACTAGATTTATTTATTTTTCTTTGACTTGTATCAAGCTCGACATGGATGGAAATTCAAATTCAAAGTGCACAAAAACTAGCATTTAAATTTGTATTAAAGCTACCTTTAATTTGCTGGAGATAGATAGATATAGATGGGGAAAAAAGTTTATCAAAACATGTTTTGCGTTTAAAAGGTTGATGTATTAAAGGAAGTACAGTAGACCACCATTTTATCCGACTCTCCCTTAACTGGCACTCGGCCCTCCATATTTACAGAACACCCAGGACTCCAGGATCTGAAGCGGGTGATCTCTCCTGTGGCTGGTAGATGGCACTGCCGCATCACATTTTCCCATTTTCTGGGGTGTCTGGAGTCTTGATTATCTGATCTAGTTTTAGTCCCAGTTAGACTGTATAAATGGGGTTCTATTGTATCTGTATTTAGTGAATACAAATTATTATTCCTGGTTGCTACAGGTATGTCTACACTTAAAAAGCTACAGCTGTGCCCCTGTAGTGCTTCAGTGTGGACACTCACTGCAGTGAGGGGAGGAGTTCTCCCATCAGGATAGTTAATCCACCTCCCTGAAAGGTGGTAGCTAGGTCAACAGAAGAATTCTTTTGTTGACCTCGCACTGTCAACGCAGAGGGTTAGGTTGGCATAGGTACGTCTCTCGGGTGTAGATTTTTGACTACACCAATGTATGCTTTCAATGTAGACCAGAGCTATGTCTTTCAAGATTTTAAAACTAGTAGATTTCATCCTCCATCATTTTTATTCATAGATTGGAAAAGGAAAACAAACTTTCCTGGTTTAACTCCTAGTTGGTTTTTTATCTTTGAATGAACTAGTCATTGAACTCAACTAGTTGAATAAACTGAAATGAAGAAAATATCCTCTGTATTTGCAGTAGAGGCCACTGCTATCAAAAGGTGGCTTGACTTTCTCTAAAACTTCGGCAGCAAATATATTTCTTAATATTATTGTTTAAATTTAAATTATTTTAGTGGATTATAGCAATTTAGGCCTTAACATAGTCATACTTTCAAATTTAATTTTAAATGTTTTTTTAAATAAACCTGTATTTAATTTAAATAAAATCTTGATTTTTTTTTTTTATTATATATCTGTTTATCTGCCCTGATTCCTCTTTATGGAGCCCTATTTGTAATCCAGGTGGAGAATGGCATAATTTTTTTTTTTTTTAATAAAAACACTGTAGGTATGGTCATTAGCTTAGTGGTATAGGAGTGAGCATAGGTCTTCTGTTTGCTTTTTTAAAATACGGAGAATTTTTTACTGGAGACTACAAAGTGACTGTCATTTGTTCTTGGGATACAATCTGCAGATCTTCCCCTGACTTTTTGAGATGCTATAATAACTCCATAGTTACAGTTGGACATTTGTACTTAACTCTGAGATTAAGGGTGGGATTTCCAGAAGTGCTTAGTGTTGTCCTTTGTCCTAACTGCTCATGTTTGTAAAGCTCCACCAGACTTCAGTGGAAGTGTAGTTAAGACAGGATTTTCAAGAGCGCACAGCACTATCTTCAGTCTTTGTCTGTTTAGATTATCGTGGCGTAAACTTGGAGACTTTCTTCTTGGACTGCAGAGACAGCCTGAAACATCCTCACAGATAGGCATTACTTGTCCTCAGTCATCTCAATGGATTGTTAACTCTGAAGCCTAAAACTAGCTGTTTAAAATCAATTTCTTAATTAACGGTTTTGCTACTGATCATTTTAGCAGAAACATCCAGCTAATGTGCTTATCCTATAAACTGCCTCTCAAATATCCCTGGGTGCCAAAAGTCCCAGATGTTCTTGGCCCATTTGTTCAAACTTCCAGTTTTCCTTCTGGCAACTTTTTAATGATGGACTTACAAATTACCAGTACAGAAATCTGCTACAAACAATGTGTGGTCTCACAGGTAATGATATTGGCTTCCATAAGTATAAATATTAGCATATTAATTAGTATGGCTTATTAGCTGTGAACTGGAAAGAATACTCTCCTTATTCCTACTACTTGGCATATTAGAATTTGGCAAAGTGGTGTGAATGGAGAGACTAATACATCAAATTTTAAACTAAGTTCTAACTGATGACGTTTATAATAGAATATTGGGGGTGGTTTATTAGTGTAATTTTTATGATGCATAGAGGGCAGGATGAGTGACTTCTTAAGCAGCTGTATGCAGTTATCACAAAGCACTTCTTTTTGGGAGGTATATGCTAGAGATCTCATTCTGCTACTAGTAAAAGATTGTTGGGGTTCTTAGAAGATCTATACATTTTTAACTCTTAGTCTTGCACTCAATTCAGGGTAATTCTATTTCAGATCTCTTTCTGACAGATATATTAATCACTGAACTAAAAATTAGTTATCTTGGTACAAGAGATTACAAGCTGAGTATATTCATCATGTACAAGCAGTACAGTTGTAACCAGTAATATTATACACAAAATTACATTAAAAATTTAAGATTGTAAAGTTAAGCATTCAAAAGGTAGGAAATGCCAGTATTTACATTGCCTTTATCATCTTAGTTCAGCTCTCCAATGTATGTTAATTACATTGTCTTTTAATTACATTATAGCATACTATTTTATTTTTCACAGGACACCAGCTTCATTCAGTGGACAAGAGTGATGGTACTTACCAAATGACGACAAGCTATTCAATATTTTGTTTTCTCCTTGTTGTTCAGTGTCCTCATGCCTTATTTACTATACCGTTTTCAAACCCTGCTCTGAATACAGAATTATTAATTTCTTCAGTGGTTTTTCTGTGGCATTCATCAGCATAGTATCTGAGTGGTTTACAAACACTAAAATTCATTTTCACAAAACACTGAGACATGGGGATCTTATCTTTTTTTTTTTTTTTTTTTTTACAGATTGGGATCTGAGGCAAAAAGAGAGATTAAGGTCGGAAGTATCCACTAATTCTGAGTCCCCAATTTGAGATACCCAAGACTTGGCTTTCAGAGTACTTAGTATTATAAAGCATTTCTAAGTGCTATACACATCCGGCACTGATTTCAGTTGCAGCTGCGAGTACTCATCCCCTTTGCAAGTTGGGCACCCAGAACACACAATTCGTGAACAGCTTTGAAAAACTTGGCTTAAGTGCCTAGCATCACAAAGGAACGCTAGGCAGAGATGGGGAGAGAACCTCGTTCTCCAGGGCAGCATTGAGAGCAGCATTAACAATCCTTTCTCTTCCAATTCCCAGCCTTATTCACTACACACCTTTCAACATTAGCAACAAATGAGGCAGGGGTCCTATAGAAAACAGCTTCCACTACACAATCCTGATTCATCCCCAGAACATGCTCCATCCTGTGCACTGAATGATGCAAGGGTCCTGTGGGGAAAAATGTATGTGATCATGTAATCATGGTGCATACTCACAAAAGGGCCAAATGAAGGTTGCCTTCCCTCCCCAAATTCCTGGGGAAGGGATGGATTCAGTCTAAGATTAGAAGGGGGGATTCCTCAGTTCTCATCTTTTAGTGTTTCTGCCCGCAGAGGTTGAAAATACTTCAGAGATGGCCAGTAGGGATCAGAGGAGAGCAGAGTGATGTGCATTGCCTTTATGGGTGAACGTGTCACATCAACAATATTGCCAGCCCTTTCACTTCAAGAGTTTGTGAGAGTTTGGATTTCTGGTTCCTATTTTGGTGATGTGGTGTTCATGTTGTAAGACTGCTGTGCTTGCCTCTTAAGTGGTGGAGTTTGGTAGGGAGAATCAAAAAGTTCTGTATCAAAGATCCATGTAGTTGCATGAATATTCAGCGAAAAATATAAGAAAGGAATGAGATTTAACATTGCTCTTATTAATTATTAAAGTTGTGTGTATTAGTTATGTTAGGAAAGCAGTTATTTTATACATATTTCTTTGCCTCGGCTAAAGATAATTCTGAGCCATAGCTTTTGCAGCAAATGTTTGTGTTTAGAGAGGCGAAGGGAAAGTCTTAGAATGGGAGAGATCATTCTGACTAAAATTGGAATGTACTGTGCCCCTTTTTCACCTTTCTTCTGTATTGATTGAACCCAAACCGAAGAGGAGAGAAATATAATCAATCTATTCAGTATGCATTGCTTCTAACAAATCTTCTGATTACTTGAATCAACCCAACCATATCAAGAACACAGAGGTGAATGGCAGGGCTTGTTCATCTTAGGGTAGAAACAACAGGATCAGAAAGAAATGGCTCTGATTCCTTTAGAATGGAAAATTGGCTTAATATGTGAGTAGTAGTGATAGAGATCCTAATGACCAAAGTGAGTTGGCCTAGAAAGCTTTGGCTTGATTAGGTCAGTTAAATAAAATGTCTTATTGGAAAAGACATGGAAATAATTTCTGCAGTATAGTGATATGCTATTTTGCTGCAAACTTAACAAAAAAATTCATAACTAACCATAATGAGCCTGTAGTATGCTATGCTTCAGTACTATACTTCTATGGTGAGGGCAAAAGAGCTGAACCAATCCTTGTTTTCTCCTTTAGCATCTGGAGGAAATATTGCCAATATAGTGCTGTAGAATGAACATGTATGCATGTCCTAAAATACAGGTCCTGCCTCATGAAGCTATTTGCAGCCCAACAGATGAAACATCACTATCAACAAATCTGTTCTCATCACATTGCTAAAATACATATTTTGCATGAATACTATAAAATTTAATATGATTTGGTTCCTGGAAACTGCATGTTTGTAGCAATAAAACTTGTACTGAAATATTTAACCAAATGTCAAATTTTACAGGCAAACCACATGAAGAACATAAGTATTGAGGGTACGTCTATACTTACCTCCGGGTCTGGCGGTAAGCAATCGATCTTCTGGGATCGATTTATCACGTCTTGTCTAGATGCGATAAATTGATCCCGGATCGATCCTGGAAGTGCTCGCCATCGATGCCGGTACTCCTGCTCTGTGAGTGGAGTACGCGGAGTTGACGGGGGAGCCTGCCTGCCGCGTATGGACCCGAGGTAAGTTCGAACTAAGATAGTTCGACTTCAGCTACGTGAATAACGTAGCTGAAGTTGCGTATCTTAGTTCGAAGTGGGGGGGTTAGTGTGGACCAGCCCTTACTGATAGAAAGGTATAGTATTTAAGCATTTCAACAGATGGTAAAATTTATAACAAGCATTTACAACTTTAGTAATTCGCATCTTTAAACTAGAATTGCCAGACAAAATGCATTTGTAATTTATTAGGGTCCTTTTCCTGCAGTTCTGGCTTATGTATGCTGCTGAGCTATTCATCAGGAAAGTTGGATGGACTGCAAAACTGTTTTCTTCCCTCCCCCCCACCCCCCTTGAAATTTGCCATAGCCTTGTGCAGAGAGCTGATCTAACGTGGGGATTTTATTAAGTTTCTTATTTCTCTATGCAGAAGATTAATCCAAATTCATCAAATCTAAAAACTTGCTTTCAACAGCTGCCGAAGGTGTTTTTGGAGTTTTTAAATTATTTGAGTTTTGATTTTGACATCTTTTAACTAGTCATGGAAAGCTTGTAGAGACTGCCATTTATGGAATTCTTTAAGGGGGAGTACACCCCTAATATTCAAACTTGATGCATATACTGGTTCACTAGCAAATCTAGGTTCATGCCCATCTGTTAGAGTGGCACGATGCCCACTAATATGGTGGTATGCCAGTTTCTGTTGGGTCTGTGAGCCAGCAAAGATAAATGGTTTGGCTGGAATGTATCCTATAATATAGGTACTGAATTCTAAGATGAGTCTACAGCAGTGGTCTCCAAACTTTTTACGCCCAAGATCACTTTTTGAATTTAAGGGCAATCCAGGATCTACCCTTCCCCGAAGCCCCGCCCTGCTCATTCCATCACCCCCTCTCTCAATCACTTGCTCTCCCCCACCCTCACTCACTTTCAGGGGCACGGGTTTGGGAGGGGATGCGGGCTCTGGGCTGGGACTGAGGGGTTCGCAGTGTGGGTGGGGGCTCTGGGCTGAGCTTGGGACAGGGGGTTGGGATGCAGGAGAGGGTGAGGGGTGCAAGTTCTGGGAGAGAGTTTGGGTACAGGAGGGGGCTCCGGGCTGGGGCAGAGTGATGGGGTATGGGCTGGGATGGGCAGAGTGTTGGGATACAGGAGGGGGCACGGGGTACTGGCTTTGGGAGGGAGGGGGATTGGGGCATGGGCTCCTGTGGGCGCTTACCTTGAGCGGCTCCCGGTCGGCGGCTCAGCAGAGCTAAGGCAGGCTTCCTGCCTGCTCCAGCCCAACACTGCTTCCGGAAGGGGCCATCGTGCCCCTGCAGCACCTGGAGGGGGCACATAGCTCCGTGCGCTGCCCCTCTCTGCAGGCATCGCCCCCGCAGCTCCCTTTGGCCACAGTTCCCCATTCCAGGCCAATGGGATCTACGGGGGTGGTGCTTGTAGGCAGGAGCAGTGCACAGAGACTCCTGCCCCTCCCCTCAGGCCACGGGGACGTGTTGGCCATTTCCATGATTGGCGTAGGGCCCGGACAGGCAGGGAGCCTGCCTTAGCGGCAGCCCCCACTACACCACCAGAGATCGTGATCAACTGGGAAAGTCTCCAGGATTGATCAGTCAATCGCGATCGACTAGTTGGTGACCACTGGTACACAGTCTGTACTGTGAACCACATACTAGGTACCTCAATATTAACTAAAAGTAACATACAAAAATGAGTGGCAATTGTTGCAAGGTTTGATCTATCACAACTGAAAATAAATAATAACTTGATGTCAAGAAAGGTACAGTGGATGCATCATCTTTCTTTTCTTTCTTAACTGGCATGTGTCAGTGTGAAGGCCATCATCTATTGATGTGATCTTCTCTAATGCAACCCTTTTAGTAGTTTCTCCAAAAAGGTCCTTTGTTTAGTTTACAATATATTTCTGGCTGTTTATTATTATTACCTGTTGCCACAGCTGTCAATTGGCTGCGTGTATGTTGTACCAGCTCTGTGCAGGTAACTGACGCTGTGGACCTGGATTGAACTGCCCAAGAAGACCACAGATTCAGTTCACCAGCAAAGGCGCTTGGCCAGGTTTATTGTCGTCAAAGCATGGTAATAGCACCCCATAGACTCTCTAGGGATACTAAGACATGTATGCTCATTACAATGGACCAACTCAGTGAATGGTGGGACTTCGTCCCCGCCCTCCCCTTCCCTCCTCCCTTCCCCCCAGCCTGACAAAGTGTTTAGGCGAGGCATCCCAACACTTATAGATTGAGACAAAGAATTTGAGATAAACAACTTGCGTATCACCTTACATGTTTCATGACGTTTGTTACCTCCCCTTGTACCTTTCTCTTGATGTTTCAGACAAAATATCATTATTCATCTCTTCAATCAAACCATCTTATTTTGTGCTAGCTTGGGGAGTTCTTGTGCTAGTCTGCTGGAATGTGTTTACGTATTCAGTGTGTTTTAGCAATGCTAGCAATACTAGTTCAGAGTTCATGTACTGGACAGTAAACTTGCTGGCAAGCATCTGCTTTTTAACAGGGCCTGACTTTTGCTTATAGCCTTACTTTTGCTAACTTTGCTTTATATCAGCAAGGCCTTTTTAGTTCAGGCCTGAGGCCTAATACCAGACCCCTTGTACCAGGCCTCATATCTCAGGCTCTTTTTACTACAGTTGTCAGTAAGAACTCGGTCTTATGGACATTTGGGAGGCACTAAAATGTCTTTCCATAACATGCTATTGCAACAAAGTTTGCAGAGGTGAAGGAATAAGTACTTGTAATTCTGCTTCTCTGAAGACATCCTTTGAGTGTATTACTGTTTTAGGGTCTCATCTCTTTAGTGTGAGACACGGCAGAACTCCCTTGGCATTCAAAGATTTTAAGTGTAATAGTAATAATAGATATACAGATAATGTTTGGACAAGTCCTAACTTCTAACTTCTCTAAATCCAGTTTTCAGGGGAGGTGAGTGGATGGATAAGAATCCAGTCATGTGTTATCTTCAAGAGGAAACTATTTACTTAAAGTATCTTTAGAAAAGAAAGAATTGAGTGGATGTTTACTTTTGGAGGCTAACAGCTCAAGGGTAGTGTCTGCAGACTCAGATTGGTTTGTAGAGGAACAGAGAAACTATACAAGGCAAGGTTTTGTTTTCGTTTTGTTTTCGTTTTGTTTTCGTTTTGTTTTCGTTTTGTTTTCGTTTTGTTTTCGTTTTGTTTTCGTTTTGTTTTCGTTTTGTAAACCTAGAAAAATATGGAGATCTCCATCCAAAACAGGAGATGGGGAAAGCTAAGGGAAGTATTGAACAGGTGGCAAATATCCAGGGATAGAGCCATATGTTGTCCTCAACTTGAGGACCTTAATATACAGCAATCATAATATTTTGTCTGAAAGGCAGATACACAGAAAAAACGTAATTCTTTGCATTGGCACAAATTCAAGTGTTTGAACCAGGTAGATGCAAGGTAACTTGAAAAAGGGCTAGCTTTACAGACTTCAAAAACCTCATCATCAGACTGGTTCAGAGGATGGATTTCCTCACACAGGATAAATTCTAAAGTGGATGAATGTGGATTTAAATTCAGTTCCATTACTTAATACATCAGTGACTGTCAAACATGTACCACATGCGTCTGAAGAAGTGGGTATTCACCCACGAAAGCTTATGCTCCAATACATCTGTTAGTCTATAAGGTGCCACAGGACTCTGTTGCTTTTTACAGATCCAGACTAACACGGCTACCCCTCTGATACTTGGTACTAAGTAAGTGTATCTGGACTCTTTGTTGGTACTGGTGGTGTCTGTTCCTCTTAAGATGGAAAATCTTGCTATGCAAAAACTGGAATCAAGATCTTGAGTCTTTTGATACCTAATGGGCAGAATGCCCTGAGGGCTTACACAGGGGTAGCTATGTTAACTTTAAAACTTCAGAGCTATGCGGAGGGTCTGTTAGACACTATTGTGAACCTTTTTTGGCTGCAGTAGAGGACCATTTAATTGACATGTTTCAGCTTGTTAGGCATATAGCAGCACCGTAGCAGACAGCATGTTCCATTTGGGAAGAAAGATTCTCTCCGAGGCCCTAGAGATGCTGCTATGACAAGTCTACAGCTCTAACCAGTTAAGGATAGGCCCCAGGGTGTTGCTATGTAACTGAATACTGTGATGAGTGCATATGATCAATTTACATGCCCAGTATATTCATAAGCAGAATGGGATGGCTTGTAATGACAACTGTTGTTTGGGCAGGTGGGCCCCACAAGAAGTCTTAAGTGTTGAGTGAGCTAGGAAAGGGGAAGTTCACCTGATTTATCATAAGTTTCTGGAATGGTTAACCTCCCAGTGGATTTGAGAAAGGCTTCAAATACTCCATCGCCTAGTGTCATATTTCTAGGAATTTAAAAATAGATATTTGATGATGGGAGGGACAGATCCTCTCAAGCAAAGGTGCTAGACAGTAGTTGAACAAATGAGAATCCTTCAGTGTTCACACAATACAAAAACTAAGTTCACATTACCAAGGTATAAGCAGGCTGGCATTCTTCCCAGTGTGTTATACTAGTAAAATAATGGCATGAGCAGCATTTTCAAAAGCACCTGAGGAATACACTGTCAGGGGAGCCGTTCCTCTGAAGGAAAGTTGGAAAAAGGATGTAGAACCTCCGTGACCATGTTACACTGAAATCAGAATAAGAAACACGGGAACGAAAAGAGTCCCATTAATGATGGTTTATCCACATGCCATCTAACGGTATAGTTCCTACATTGTATGCAAGTGTACATAGGAACTATATAATCCCCTAAAGCTAGATATTTGCTTCCTGGTTGTCCTGGCACCACAGACTGCACTGCGCCCCGGAAGCGGCCAGCAGCAGGTCCGGCTCCTAGGCGGAGGCGCGTGGTTCTCGTCTGCAGATACCGCCACCCTAGCTCCACTGGGAGTGCGGAGCTAGTGCATGGGGTGGGAGCAGCGCGCGGAGCCCCACCTCCCCTTTTCCCCACCCCCCAGGAGCCAGACTGGTTGCTGGCCACTTCGGGGCGCAGCGTGGTGTCAGAACAGGTAGGAATTAGCCTGCCTTAGCTGGGCAGCACTGACAACGGGATTTTTAACGGCCCGGTTGGCATTCTGACTTGAGCCGCCGCGACCCAGTACTGGGTCGCAACCCACAGTTTGAAAACCACTGATCTAGAAGATCACAGCTCAGTATGCATCCTTGCATCAGATTTGATGAGCTTTTCCTAGTTTCCTTAAAGGTTCCTAGCCCTGAGCTAATGAATCTCAGTATAGTTTAAAATATGACTAAGAGGATACATATAATGGACACTTGCAAGACAAATGGATGAGCTGTAGTCACCATAGATTCACTAAGAAAAATTTGCTTGATAACCAAGATAGTTTCCTTAATACAATTACATGCTGGCAGGAAAAAACATAATGCAGAGGTGAGACTGCATCTGTATTTTAATAGTGTTTTTGATATGGAATCTCATGAGAATTTGAGAGCAGGACACAGTGTCTGTGTAGAATTCTGTAGTGTGGATGCACATAGGACTATTGGGTCTACAAACTGAAATAAACAGGAATAGCGCGGGTAAGAGGGAATAGGGATAACATCAGATTGGACGTCTCAGCTGGGGCTCCACAAATGTCATTATTAAGACAGTACCACGTACTAAAGATATCTAGAGGAAGTAAATTGTACATTAATCCAATTCAAAGATGGTAATAAACTAGAGGTAATCAGATGCAGTTAGTGGTAGATAGTTGAAAAGATTAGAAAAACTGAGTCTCCAGTCATTCAGGGTCCAAAGATACAATTTTACTGCTTTATGCTTTCATGTTTGCATACATGAAGTGAGAAACAACGATTGGTGTATTAATTTAAATACCTTATTCACTTTGTGTGCTTTTTGTATTTTCTTGGGCAGGGAAAAAACTAAAACTTCAGTATGTGGCTTTTTAAAAGATTGTGTTGGGAAATGTCTGAGGTAGCTATACACCCCCTTTGCTTTATCTCATTTTTATAAAGCAATACATAAATAACTTAATTTTTGTATTTACTAGCATATAGTACTGTAATTGACCATAGCTGCTTTTATCACACAGTAAAAAATATTGCTCCCTGGGGGGAAAAAATGTAAATGGATAAAAAATTATTCATGTTGTCTTAATGGAAATGCCAAGTTGAAGCATCTTGGCATGCAGATCAAAATTTGAGATTTTTTTCAATTGCGTTATAAAAAAATCTAGTATTTATATCTTAATAGGAGTCTTCCTTTTGAAGTCTTCCCTGCCACATCTTCTTCCTTCCAGGAACAGTATCCAACTGGTCACCTGGATACCTGATCACAAATACCAAAATATACTTTACAGAATGATTTGGGCCCCTAGTCAGCAAGTTATGTGCCAACATTTAAACATGCGAGTAATCCCTTTGAGATTAAACCTTTTGTTTAAAAGTGGTGTGAACTGAATTAGGGTGTGGGAGTTTGAAATAAGTATGTCTTACCCTGTTTCTCAGCAAATAAACTATAAAGTTACATGTTCAGGCAGAAAGATTTGACTAGCTTTAAATCCTTTCCATGTGTATTTTTCTTTGTCAACGGGATGAAATTTCATTTTTCATCTGACTTGAAACTGAGAAACAACAATCCAAATGAGGAATGCTTTGAGAAGAGTTGCTGTGAAATTGAATTTTGATTTCTACTGTCCTGGTAATCAGTAGATAATCTGTCCCCATTTTCGCTCCCTCTATCCCTGCTTATTTTGGAAAATGAATCTTTTACACTTTTGTGTATACTATAGATAAAGTATATTTCCCCCTTCCCTTCTTTTCCCCAGTCTGGAAAATATTTGCTTTTGGATGCTACATCATGTTTTTTTCAAACTGAATGGAAATTTGGGTCTTGCTGAAAGAGCAACCAGCTGTTTTCTCCTCTGATAATAAGTAGGAGGAAGTGTTGCGATCACACCCAAAGTGCACTGCTTTAAGTGCATGTGTTGTTTAAGATATTTTAGTTGAATTTTCAGCCCCGCAAACCAATAATGAATATAAATGTAAGTATACCTCTAATGGAAGGGGAAAGTAATACTGAATAGCACCACAGGATGTCACTCAAACAGTTGTGTAATAAAATGAAGTGGACAAAACACAATTTGTAATTTCTTATGAGAACCCAAATTAACAGTAAAATGAACAAATTCCTAATGTACACTGTACCATATGTTTCATAGTAGATGACACTAAAATGAGTTTACAATTTCTTTTAAAATTATAAAAATAAACCTTGTTTTCAGATATACAGCTGGCTAAATTAGTCTGAAATAATATACATTTTAAAACATGAGCAAATTTTTTTGGGAGCAAGTTATGACTTCAATACTGTGTATATGTAGTACATAACTGAATCACAGTACTAATGCAGATTTCCACTTCAAAACAAAGGGTTTTTGCCCTTAAATGTTGTGATGATTCACTAAGTGTCAACATAATTCCCTAAAACAAAACAAAACGGTCATTAAAGAACACTTGAGTTAAATATGTTTGCTATCAATAATTTTTTTTCAAATTGCAGTTTTGATGTGGTTCACAGAAGTTAACTTCTAATTCTGCCTGTATGGAAGAAAGCATTAGGAGTAACTAGGCTTTTAGGAGTTTGACAGTCAACTTTTGTATGACTTCATGTATCTAGTAATACTTGATGTACCTGTTATCTTCTGGCTTAAAATTTCAGACAGAGCAGTAGTTTTGTCTGGCAATGTGTTAATACTGAGTTCTGCTTAGTTCTGTTTTGGGATGCCGCACCAAACGTCAAACTTCTTGAGCATAACTAAAAGGCCATGTTAGGTATTTAGTTATCCTTGGAATTTGATTTCAGGTGGCCTCTGCATAAATCCTTGGTAACTTTGATTACATTTCTTTTGAAATATACAGTATCTAGAAGCCTTTCAGAAGGAAAACAATCAATTTGTGATTATCAAGACTGATTCTAGATCAGTCTCACTCCTCATTGCGGCATCAAGCTGTAAGTTCCATTTCTGTTAGGCACTGATGGGGAATAAGATAAGAGATTGCCTTCATGAACAGGGTCCTGGAAACGTCTAGATGGTAGTTCTTATTCTTGTTTATATTACAATAGCACCCAGAGGACCAGTTGGGGTCTTGGCCTCATTGTATCATACACGGTACAAACACATAAGTCTGTTTCTGAAGGAGACAAATCTTAAAAAGCATGCGCTTAAAAGCTGGAGCTCACAAAGATAGACAATTGTACAAGAAAGTGAGGAGGAATCGTGGCCCCTCCACTTTGAGAAATTTTTGAACTTTAGATCAAATGTCCTATGACTACGTTTTTAGTCATGGGTATTTTTAGTAAAAGTCATGGACAGGTCACGGGCAGTAAACAAAAATTCATGACCCTGTGACCTGTCCATGACTTACTATATTGTATACCCGTAACAAATACTTGGGCCGGGGGGCTGCTGGTGCTCTGGGGGAGTGCCACAGGTGCTGGGGCAGGGTGGCCCGGGACCCCCGCTGATATGTGTGTGGGGCACAGCCCAGGATCTCCGCTGGTGCTGGGGGGGCGGGGTGGGGAGCAGCATGGGGCCCAGTAACCCCACTGGTGCTGGGGAGGGTTGGCGGGGCTGGCAGGCTCCCTACCTGGCTCTGCGCAGTGCCCCAGAAGCAGCTGGCACGTCCCTGCAGCTCCTAGGGGGAAGGAAGGTCAGGGGGCCCCCGCCACAAGCTCTGGCTCTGCAATCCCCATTGGCCAGGAACCACAGCCAATGGGACCTGCGGGGGTGGTGCCTGCAGGCAGGGGCAGCGCGCAGAGCCCCCTTGCCTCTCTGCCTAGGAGCTGCAGGGATATGCTGGCTGCTTTTGGGGAGCCCCCCGAGGTAAGCGCCGCCCGGCACCCCAGCCCTGAGCCCCCCCCACTCAAACTGCTGCTAGGGTGTGGGGGTGCGGTGGCCTGAGACTGCCCCAGCAGTGGCTGGTGCAACTGGGCCAGGCAACCCCGGAGCCACCCACATCGGCTGCTGCAGAAGTCACAGAAAACTACGGAATCCGTGACCTCTGTGAAAGACATGCTGCCTTACCTGTAAGTATGCTAAAAGAGGGTGTGCCGAAACACATTTCTACTGAAGAGATAAGTGTGTCATGAAAGGGAGTGAAAACAGAGGCACCTCAGGGTGAACTCATTTCTTTCAATTTAACCTAAGCCACCCTCACTCCTCTTTTAACTGCCTAGCTATAAAACCAAACCTCTAAGCCTGTAAGCAATAAAGATTTGGGAAGGTCTTAGGGCCCTATTTTCTATATTATGATGATATAAAGTTAATGCTTAGTTTAGCACTTAAATGCCATTTTGATAGGAGACACAGCAACACCAGAGGGAAGGGTCCATATTCTGAGTTATGGTCTATCTATACGAACACACCAAAAATCATTCAGTGTAAGTCAAAAAGCAATTTTGTAGTGATAGGGACAGGAGACTGTCAATCTAATGTAAATTTAGGACTGCTACTATCTTGCTTAGGTTAATCCTTTTCATCCATGAAACTAGCAGGTCTGACCATCTTTAAAGCCTAGTTTAACTGAACCGACTGGAGACTAACTTCCCCTGGATAACTGGAGAATAGTTTGGAATTCCGGGTACTAAACTTTCAGCGACTAGACAATGTTGAGGAAAGAACATGGGCAAATGTGACGGGCAGATGTATCAGGAACAGGGTTTAGATTTTTCTGAAATATATTTACAGATTAATTACCATAAGTCAGCATAGTCTGTGCAATGGGGAGGAGGACATGCTTTGGGATCAACATAGAAAGGCTATATCAGGGGTCGGCAACCTTTTAGAAGTGGTGTGCCGAGTCTTCATTTATTCATTCTCATTTAAGGTTTCGCGTGCCAGTAATACATTTTAACATTTTTAGAAGGTCTCTTTCTATCAGTCTAAAATATATAACTAAACTATTGTATGTAAAGTAAATAAGGGTTTTTAAAATGTTTAAGAAGCTTCATTTAAAATTAAATTAAAATGCAGAGCCCATGGACTGGTGGCCAGGACCTGGGCAGTGTGAGTGCCACTGAAAATCAGCTCGCATGCCGCCTTCGGCACACGTGCCATAGGTTGCCTACCCCTGGGCTATATCCTTCAGAGAAGGGACTTTCTACTTTTGATTTAAAAAATAATGATAATTTTGGTAACATCTAGCTGCCCCAATCAGCCTCTGCATCCTATTATGCTAGGAATGCCAAGAACCAAAAAGCATAAAAGGGATGAGGGGGTAGGGAAAGGACTGAGACTTGGTCAAAAATGAAAATAGTATTTAGAGTTTTAAAGGTAACTTAGCCCTTCTGGTACATAGATAGTTAGAAATCACTGGAAATGCTAAGGTATACTTGTGTATTGAATTAAAGCAGTGTCAAAAAAGTTATACTGTAGTTCTAGAATATTTTTGTGTGTAGTTTCTTATGTGGATTTTAAAACTTTTGAATTTCTCTTTTCTTAGACAAAAGTCATCAGTGTTTGTTCCATATTCTTCCTACTTGTGGTGTAACAGAAAGCTGGCACTAGGCATAAGCAGACGAAGCAATTGCTTAGGGCCTCGAGCAGCTCCAGAGGGCACCCTATTAATTATTAGTAAGAGGTAGGGGTGTGTTCCCGTTTGGGGTCTCCAATGGGGTAGCACCGGTATAACAGCAAGTTGACTGAGGTAAAGGTTAAGTGTGTTGCACAGGGAGTTACTAATGCAGCTTAGTTTCCAGTAATGAGGAATGTGTCTCTCTAACTTTTTTGGTTACTAGGCTAAAAGTTACCGTGAGTTGACACAGCTGTGCAGTCATCTGTACGTTCCTTTGATACTGGGAAGTGGACATGAATCATATGAATGTTATTTGTCAAATTTCATGAACTGAAGAAAGCATTGCTTCAGAATAATTAATGAACACAAAAATGTGAGGCTTGTGTTAGGCTTTTTTAGTGGGTTTGATTAAAGAACTGAAGTATTTGAATTTTCTAATTTCTGAGGTGGTGCAAATACCACTGCATTGTACAGCAACTGATAAAATGGAAGGCTGTAAAGTAATTGCCATGTATCATTGTTTGTTGAAGTCAGCTGATAAGACACATTCTTGGAGGGAAATGACCTTTGAGATTTATATAGAATCTTTTAAAAATTAAAACAGTGAAGGGGGTGGGTATCTTGTTACATCACAAGAATTTTTTTTTAATTAGACTTCAGTATTGGTTGGTGTATGTAGGCTAAGTTAGCTGAGTGCTGATTTCTTTTCTAAACTTGAGAGAATGGAGCAAGGCTCACTACTGGCTAAAATTAGTGAGGCTTCCTGCAATATTAGATCTGTCCTTGAAATGGCAGGGAGCCTCCAAGTTACTCTGAAACCAGAGCCTAGTGTAGAGGAAAGAGAGCTTGCCAATGCAGCTGCTGATCAATATGAGCAAAATCTCACTGTGTAAGTATCTAATGCTTGCTAATCTTTTCCTTCCACTCTCAATTTCAATGCAAACGTAAAATGCAGTCTAACTAGATAAGCAATTTCAAACTTACATTGGCTTACTTGGTTTTTCTTAATTTTAACAGTTAATACAAAAACACCATTTCCAGATAACATAATCAAATACCATATATGTTTTGAAGTTTCTGAAGAATGAAGCAGCACCACATTGAAAAAAGAAACTTGGGGAGTACGAAGTCTTCATCTTTGGTTTCTATGGAATTTATGAATTGGCTTGCATCTTCTTTCTGTTTGCATGCTAGAATATTTTCATTTTGGTGTGTGTCCAGAGCACTTCTACTTCTTGAGGATACTGTTATGTTACACAGCAATACAGAAGTTTGCAGTGGAGGCAGCAGTGCATGAGAATACTATCAGACTCTGATCAGCTAAATTGTGAATGATGTAGCCCCCCTACAAATACTGTTCATGCTATCATCCCTAGGTTTGACCCAGCCATTCCTGTCTACTATATCTGGACTCTCCAAGCCCAAATCTCACATTTGTGTCCCCAGAACTTGCAGTCCTACTTTCTTTGCTTGTTGTGTAATAATTTTGATGCATCCTAAAAAGAATTCTGGGGCTTGTTATTGGTGGATCAAATGCACAAGTATGAATATAGCCACTTAATTTTGGGGGACATTTAATGGTGCTGCAGTGAGTCAGACAACTGGAAAATACAGCTAAATAGCAGAAAAACTTTTTTTTACAGTATGTTTTCTTTTTCATTAGAATAAGCATGTTGGTAAATGTGAGGGACTCCAGTTTGTTCAAAGTTGTGGTGTGAATGCTTAAATCTGTATTAGGCTTGTTGATTTTTCATAGTAAATCATTTTTCATGAAACACTTAAATCATGGATTCTCAAACTTTTGTATTGGTGACCCCTTTCACACAGCAAGCCTCTGAATACGACACCCCCCCCTTATAAATTAAAAACACTTCTTAAAAATATTTAACACTATTATAAATGCTGGAGTCTGGGTTAGAGGCTGACAGCTCGTGACCCCCCCATGTAATAACTTTGCAACCCCCAGTTTGAGAACCCCTGACTTAAATTCTCTGAAAAGTAATGACTTCATGTGGAAGCTGACAAAAATTAATCTCTTGCTAGTACTGTTTTTGTCTCCTGGCTCCTTAAAGATCCAGGCTCTTATTTCTGTGGAGATTTTCTGACTAGTGTACTGTTTTTGGTTTTAAGAACAAACTTGCAAAAGGCATTTCTCTGACTAAATGGGTCATAGTAACTACTGTTGTTGAGTTAAAGCATTAAAGTGAATCTCCCTTGCCAGAAATGGGTAAAATGATATCTAAGGCCTTGTCTACATACCAAGTTTTGTCGCCAAAAACTGACTTTTGTCGACCAAACTGCGTGTGCGTATACACTGTGGTGTGACTTTTGTTGGAAAAAATGCCCGGTTTTGGTGACTAATACATTCACCCCAATGAGAGACTTGCATCTTTTTCCTCTACATTTTTCTCAACGAAGTGCCAGTGTAGACACCACACTTGATTTCATCACTTTAATTGGCCTCCAGCAGATGTCCCACAATGCCCATCATGACCACTCTGGTTAGCTGTTTGAACTCTACTACCCTGCATGTAAATGACCATCCTTCCCACCCTCCTTAGAAGCCCCGGGAATTTTTGAAATTCCATTTCCTGTTTGCTTGGCAGCGTGGAGAGGTCTCATTGTATTTTCCAAGGTGACCATGGCGGATTATCGCAGCAAACACTTCTGCTTGGAGTACTGCAGAGCTGTTGGATCTGATCAGTATATAGGGAGAGGAGGTTGTGCAGTCCCAGCTGTGCTTGAGCCATACGAATTGGGATACCTACAGGCACATTTCTCGAGGTTTGTGCGAAAAGGACTATGATCGGGACACACTGCAGTGCAGAGCGAAGATAACAGTGCTGAGGCAGGTGTACCATAAGGTGATTGAGGCAAACCGTCGCTCTGGTGCTTCACCTAAGACCTGCCAGTTCTATAAGAAGCTGGATGCTATCCTCTGTGGCGACCCCACCTCCATTGCTAAGAGGCCTGTGGATGCTTCAGAGGGAATGAAGGCAGCGCAAAGAGAACTTAACCCGGAGGATGAAATTATTGATCAAGAGGTGGAGTTAGAGGAGGATGTGCATCTCCTGGTAGGGTTGCCCAGTGAGGCAGGCAGCCAGGAACTGTTCTCCACTCCAGAGGGGTCTAGCTAGTCTCAGCAGTTGCTCTCTGGGGAGCAAGAAGCAGGAGGTGAGATGCCTTGTAAGTGGCTGTGGCTTGTGTAGTGCAGAGGTGGATTCAGAGTATAGAAATGTGAGAGGCTGGCTGTGTTTCTGTGAGGTGGACATTTCCCTGTGTAGCTAATCATTGCGGTGGAACAGGGTGTTGATGCCTGTCGAGCTGTCACGGGAATCCTCCAGAGAGGTCTCCAGGAAAGTTTCCTGGAGGTACTCAGTAATCCACTTCCAAAGGTTCCATGGCAGAGCAGCTTTGAAACTTTCCTGCGACGTTTGGCAATCACTTGTGCAGGGACCAAAGCAGCACATAGGCGAGCAGCATAGGGAGCAGGGCAGAAGCCACAAGATGTACCCTCATTTCCCTGCTTATCTTTAGCAGTGAGATGTTGGCTAGAATGACCACTGCCTGTAGAAAAGTGTGGCAGAATTTTAGAATTTTTTCCATAGATTGCACCACAACCCTTGCAGAGAGCGTGTGCTCTTTTTCCCCCCCATGTGGAGCGCCCCCCCCCTCAACATTCACCAGGCTTTGGCTGTTCACGGAGATGTGTGCCTGGCTAGGGTCAGTTTGAAAGTGATTGCAATGTTGCGAAAGGTGTATTTAACTGAAATGTTACAAGGCTGTGTGTGAATTTAACAATCCTGCTTCAGTGCATTGTCCCCTGTGCTTCACCAGATGTGGCTTTCAGGAACACCCCACGCACCCCTGCCAAGTGTCTCTGCCAGATAAGAAAGCGCCCAAGACGCAGCGAAGAAGACATGTTCTTCTTCAAGTGCTTGTTCATGTAAATTCCAATCAGGTGTGCCTGCGCTGCATGCACGATAGCCGGAAGATTTCCCCCTAGCAGTATCCATAGGGTTGGCCTGGGCGACCCCGGGAGTTGCGCCCTCATGGTGCCCAAAATAGGGCCCTGCCGGCCTAGCACTCCCTTAGTTCCTTCTTACCACCTGTGATGGCTAGCTGGAACTCCCCGTTGCTCTTGCCTCGGCAAGCACATGTTCTTCGCAGTGCCCTTTTTAGTGTTTATAGTAGTAGTGCAGTTCTTATTTGTATAGTTAATGTAAATAGTTTCATAAGTTTCCTTTGGGGGGCTTTTCCCGTCGCGTCCCCCCCATGTTTCTGTGGCACTGGGCCATGCCTCTGTCCCCGGGCTTTAAGACTATGGCAGGTCTATGCCCAGAAGTGACCCGCACACTTCAAGCTTGAAGTGTCTCAGTGAGGGTAACTTTAGAGAGTGTTGTAAAATCTGCAGAGGGTTCTGCCCTAGAACCTTAAAGGACAGAGATCAGCGCCTCCAGATTTTGCTCATGGAGGCAGCAGTTTGGCCTCAGTCAGAACCTGGCGCAGGGGAGCAAGCCCCAAGCACCATTTCCTTGGTTCACAGTGCGCCAGCACTCTCAGCGCATGAGCCAGTGCCAAGGAAGGACTCCTCTAGAGACCCTTGGCACTGCCATGGCGCCACACACAGAACCCAGACCTCTGTGAGGCACCGCTCTCAATCCCTGGGGCCCCAGAAAAAGCATGGGCATTGGTGGTCTCGGAGTCCTTCGGCCACCGCTCACACATTTGGCTCTGGGGATTTCTCTGGTGACCCAGGTGACCTGCATACCGGTGTTGGTTCCCACGCCTATAGTGCCAACTGCGGCGCTGGAGGTCCTCACTCTCGGGACCCGAGAGGGGTCGAGGGCATAGAGCAGGCGCCTGTACCGCTCAACCTCCCATCTTCCTCCTCTCCGGATGAGGCGGTGGCTGGCACATCAACAGCCCCAGCCCTGGAGGACACCAGGGTCTTACAGCAGCTGCTGAGACGGGTGGCCCAGATCCTCAATATTGAAACAGAGGAGGTGGTGGAGGAGACCGACCCAATGGTTGCTATCCTTTCCTCTCCCGGGCCATCCCGTGTTGTGCTGCTGCTGATCAAAACCATTAGTGAAGCCACTAAGACGCTGGGGCAGACCCCGTCCTCGTTGCCGCCCACCATGAAAATGTCAGAGTGGAGATACTTTGTCCCCCTCAAGGGAGTATGAACAGCTATATATGTGCCCCCTGCTGGACTCCCTGGTAGTGGATGTGGCCAACCCACGTGAGCCTCAGGGGTTCTCCCTGAAAAGTTGAGAGGCCAAAAAGTTGGACCTTTTTGGGAGAAAGGTTTACTCGACAGGGGGGTTGCAACTCAGTATACATGTGGGGTCTTGGCAAAGCTTACTGAACTCCTGCCCCTGGACACTCTCACAGAATTTTCCATGCTAGTAGAGGAGGGTAATCTAATTTCCTGTGTGTGTCTGCAAGAAGTTTGGACACAGCAGATGTGGCTTCCTGCACCATGGTGACTGGGGTGGCCATGAGGGGGGAGTTCCTGACTGCAGGTCTCTGGCCCTCCTGTATGAGGTCCAGCTAACCATCCAGGACCTCCTCTTTGAGGGTCAGACTTTATTTTCGGAAAAGACTGACTCTTGCCTCCACAGCCTCAAGGACTCTAGGGCCACTCTAAAGTCCCTTGGCCTTCATACCCCTGTCAACCAGCAGAGGCATTTTAGACCACAGCCCCCGCCAAGGAGTTAGCAGCCTCAGAATAGGCAGGAGGGTTCATGCAGGAGATGCTAGAAAAAGACCTCATCCTTCCTTTGGCCTGGGCTCTGGCCAGTATAAACCATCCTCAGGCCAAAAACAGGCCTTTTGAAGGTGCACATGAGGATGGCGCACCAATGCAAAGACTTGATCCGTCCCACCTTACCTTTTCGTCCCATCTATCCCCTTTCTATTCTGCATGGGCCCATATCACATCGGACTGTTGGGTGCTCCGCACGGTATCCAATTCTCTGCCCTCCCGCCCTACCACCCCCCTTCTTCATCCCTCTTCAGGGACCCTTTTCACAAGCAACTCCTTGTACAGGAGGTACACGCTCCTATCGCTGGGGACAGTGGAAGAGGTTCCTCAGGAGCAGAAAGACAAGGGCTTTTATTCCCGGTATTTCCTAATACTGAAAGCCAAAGGTGTGCTCAGGCCCATCCTAGACCTGCAAAGGCTTGACAAGTTCATGCGGAAACTCAAGTTCCGCATAGTCTCTTTAGGCTCCATCATCCCTTCCTTGGATCCAGGGGACTGGGTACACCTCCCTCGACTAGAAGGCCGCATACTTTCATATAGCAATCACAGCCCCACAGAAGGTACCTCAGGCTTGTGATCAGCCACAGCTATTACCAGTTCATAGTCCTCCTGTTTGGCCTCTCAGCAGTGCCGCGTGTGTTTACTAAGCATATGGCAGTCATGACCGCCTTTCTGCACAGGTGGCAGGCACAGGTGTTTCTGTATCTCGACGACTGGCTGATCAAGGGCTGCTCCAGGGCTCAAGTGGAATAACAAGTCGACTTCATAAGAACGACTTTTGGTTAACTGAACCTTCTCGTGAACGTGGGAAAATCAATGCTATCCCCCGTTCAGTGTCCCTGGTTCAGTGGATAGAATTTATAGGGGTGGTACTGGTTTTGATGTAGGCCAGGACATACCTCCCTGCTGCATGCTGCACCCTTCCTGCACCCCGACCTCCTGCCCTGAGCCCCCCGCCACTTCTTGCACCCCTGCCCTGAATCCCTGCCGCACCCTGCCCCCTGACCCCCTGCTGCACCCCTCACCTCTCCTGCACCCCACACCCAAACTCCCTGCCCTGAGCCCCCGCCACACCCCTCCTGCACCCTCTGGGGGCAGGGAGTGGGCGGAGTTGGGGTGGGGATTTCAGGGAAGGGGTTGGAATGGGTGCAGGGCAGGAGCGGGGCTGCATGGAAGGGGTGCAGTGGGGGCAGGGCCTAGGGCAGGGGGGGAGAGGGAGATGTCAGTAGTGCGGCCCTCGGGCTTGAGACCCCTGGTTTATGCCCTTCTCTGAAGTGGGACCCCCATGGTTCAACTACACAAGACAAGTGCTGAGCCTCAGTAATCTTAAGAATACCGTTTCCCAGAGCTCCATCTTTGTGGGCACTCTGGTTTATAGTTTATCCCTGCAGGGGGAAGCATGATAGTTTAAACAAATACAGACTCTGTAGAAAGATTTCTGAAACAATCAGTTTACTTGAGACTGCACAAAAGATAGATGTGTGCAAAATAAGAAACACCTGTGCATAATTCCCTGCCTCAGTTTCCTCATCACTCTTCAGTGTTTTTTGGGATTTGGGTCAATGTCTTTTCAGGGTTCCAAGTCCCCTTTTCTGGTCTGCAATCCACCAGTTATGGCTGCTCCTTCAAATCATGGAGTCTCCTCCCTGATCCCTGCAGCTACCTTTCTTCAGCCAACAATCAAAAAGCTCCCTCTCCTTCTGAAACGTGCCACTTTGTGTTCCCCTTTGTCGAACCTCTCAGTTTATGTGGTTTTAAAGGGCTGTACTTATACTTCTGTTTTTTTGTTCCTCTTTTGTGAATTTTCTACTCCACGTCTCTGGAAGAGAAAGGAGAGACCTGCTTTCACCTCGGTTGTAGCTACCCCTTTGTTCTGCCAGGGCCTGACATATTCGCTTCTTGATAATCCTTAGTAACGGTCTCATTCAGAGACATGCAGTGTAGTTGTAGCCATGTTGGTGCCAGAATATTAACGAGACAAGATGGGTGAGGTAATATTTTTTTTTTTTTTTATTAGACCAACTTCTGTTGGTGAGAGAGACCAGCCTTTGAGCCACAGGGAGCTCTTCTTCAAGGAGAGAAGTACTCCCTGCCTCACAACAAAATGCATAGTGGAACAGATAGATTAGCATAAATAGTTAGCACCATTAGGGACCATTCAAGGTAGAGTGGCCTGTTAACACCTCTGCAGTCAGGATAAACATGGGGGTCAGTGGGTTACAGATTGTTGTAATAAGTCAGAAATCCAGCATCTCTGTTCAGTCCATGATTTTTGGTGTCTAGCAGAGTAATAAATTTAAGCGCCCAGGCTTGTCTTTTGAAAGCTTTGTGCAGGTTTCCTTTGTGAAAAGTGTTCACTTACATGTGATAGGATGTTTTTGTGTTTTATCATTTTCCTGTGGGATTTCATTCAAGAGCATAGCGGTTGTCTGGTTTCATCTCATAGTTGTTGGTGGCGTTTAATGCACTGGATGAGGTGTACCACATTTTGTGATAGGCATGTGTAGGATACATGGATCTTGAAAGGTGTTTTGTGGGGGATGTCGATCATTGTAGCAGTGGAGATATGTCTGCAGGTTTTGTACCTGTTCTGGCAGGGTATGGTGCCACTTTGAGTTGGTGTATCTTGGTCTGTGGAGAGCCTGTTTGAAGGCCAGAAGTGGGTGTTTAGGAAAGATTTCTTTCAGGATATGGACCCTATCAAGTATGGGTTGTAGTTGTTTGATGATGCCCTGTGTGGGTTCTGTTACGGGGTGCTAGGTGACAACTAAGAGTGTGTGTGGTCAAAGGGCATTTTGTTTCTGTATTGAAGCTGATTCTCTTGGGGTATTTGAATGGCCCATTTGTTCAGAAGTTGACGCTTGGGCACCTCTTGTGCTAAGGAGACACACAGGAGTTTCTCTGGAAAGAGGTTTACTCACTCAGTGTTACTTACTTGATATCAAGGAGTTAATTGAGTCACACATTTTCATAAAAACTTCTCATGTTTGTCATATTTTCTGAAGGGAAAATGGGTGTATGTGGTGATGGAGGGGGACTGCAAATCAATGGAGTCTGGAAGGGTGGCGAATACTTGGTAATGGAGTATGGAGCTTGTCTCCAGTTGAAATCCAGACTAGAGGGAAAATTAGTCTGGCGTTTCTACAGTATTTTAAATTAGGTGGTCATTATAGATCCTAGAAGAGGAGGTATCAACATCAGACAACCAGATGTGGTGCTAATTAACATCCTTATTGGCAACTTTTGCAAAGAGGCTGGTGACTAATTTGAACTATCCTATCATCTTGAGTTGGGCCTATTAGTCAAGGGTGAGGCCCGCTGGCCGATTAATGATGAGGAATCCTGTGCTTTTGCTAGAGTTCAACAAATATTTTGGCTAAAGAAGGTTTGATAGCTATGAAGAATGAATCTGTCATCTTTCAGAGTAATGGCTGGTACAATTTAAAAGGGATGGGGAACACTTTGCATCCTGTATTACTAAAATGCAGTAATAACATGTAACTAAAAACTCTTTCCCAAATTGCATGTGATGGTAACATACTAATCATCTTTCGGATCTTGATTTTGATTGTTACTTCTAGCATCATCTTTTGCTTTGTATAAGTGGCAGCTCATCTCAGAATGAATAGTTTGAGCAACAAATTTGTCCCATGTACTGACTTAACTATTTCTTCCTGCAAACCGGTTTTATAAGAACATAAAACGATGCTTTTGATTTACAGTATTGAATTTTCTAATCTTTTTTTTTTCTTCCCTTCCACTGTAGGAATGAAGACCTAAAGCAAATGTTGGAAAGTAATAAAGATTCTGCTAAGTTGGATGCTATGAAAAGAATTGTTGGGGTATGTGAAATTCAAAACATTTTTTGTGTGTGGCCAATACATGTTGATGCTGGTTTCTCTGTGTGACTCCTTCACTACAGTATTTCAATATGTAAATGGTTTGAAAAGCTAGGGTGAAGTGCTATTTTCTTTAAATATCAAGATGGAAAATTTAAAATGGATACAAGTACACAAATATTTCAATGACAAATGTGTGTAATGTTTCTATAAATTTGTAGAGCTATGATATAAAAATGCAGGTATTGACTGTATTCTCCCTACTGTGTTAATGTCGCACAACTCCTAATTATGTCAAAGAAACAGTCCAGTTATTTTTCTCAGACCTGCAGTCTGAAGAGCTGTAGGTGTTTCTTACTTGGAGTAAACTGAGAAATATTTGAAATGTTTTTAACTTTATTTTTGTAAATGATTATCAATCCATGATGTAATTTTTTCCTAAAATATAAATACTTTTTTAAATTGACATTTGAATATTTTGAGTGTTAAACCTGAATTACAAAAGTTTAAAAACTCGTCTGTATACCTGTACGTGAGATTCCCAAAACCGCTGAGTATAAAGAGGTTAGACCTTTTACAATGCTTTCTAAAGGTCTACATTGGTATTTACAGTTGAGGGTAAGGTTGCTCACTTGGGGGAGAGGGGGGAAATCACTTGTTCCTAGTCTAGATAAGGGCCCGGACTTCTGCATTTCCTCCTGATGGAGCGTTTGATCAAACGCTGTATTGTGGAAATGCAGATGTACCCTCACCTTGATAAGGTGATGAACTATAACATCTGATCTGAATCATGGAACTAGATAACCAGCTCTGGCAGAGATCTCTGGGAGTCCAAAAAAAAAAAAAAAAAGCTAAGGTGGTTGTCAAGCTGCCTAAGGAGTAGTTAGAGAAGAGACCAGTTTCTAAGATGTAAAGTTTTTCTTTTTATCTGTATCTGAGCCAGAGGAAGTCTATCTTGCTAGGCTTCACAAATAATCAGATGCAGTATATTATACAAAACTGCTAGTTTCTTTTGTTTTACTACCACTTGCTCTTTTTAAAAGAGAACTACTGTTTCAATTGGTAACTTCCTGCAATCCACCTCAAAAAAGTGAATCTCTACTCCCCCCAAAAATGGTGATTAAAGGTGCTAGAGTTTCTGAAGCCTCAGCCCTCAGGGCTGGTCTGTACTACCCGCCGGATCGGCAGGCAGCGATCGATCCAGCGGGGGTCGATTTATTGCATTTAGATTTTATCGCGTCTAGATAAATCGACTGCCGAGAACTCTCCCGTCGACTCCGGTACTCCACTGGAGCAAGAGGCGCAGGCGGAGTCAGCGGGGGAGCATCAGCAGTCGACTCACCGCAGTGAAGACACTGTGGTGAGTAGATCTAAGTACGTCGACTTCAGCTACTTTAGTCACGTAGTTGAAGTTGCGTAACGTAGATCGATTTCCACCCCCCCAAGTGTAGACCAGGCCTCAGAGGCTCGGAATATCCGTCGTTTTCCATTGAGGCAAGTTGCAAAGAGCTTTATATAGGTGAACATAAGCTTTAAGGTCTAAACTGGAGGCAAGAGTTGGGAGAGGTGTAGGTGACAGTGGATGTTAAAATTATGTTGTCAAAGGCACTCTGAGCACAGGAACAGTCTTGTTCTGACTTCGTTGGCACTTCAGAAAGAGAGTAGTAAAACTAAGTTTACTTTCAATTAGTAAAAAAAAAAAAAAAAAAATAGAAATTTGATTGAATAGGGTGTTCATATCACAAGTGATGTTTTTTATCTTCCTAATAAACATTAATGCAGTAAAAATAACTTTGAGAATCATAGAGGTTTACAAGATTACAAAGAATTGCTATTTAGGAAAATTTAGATGTATATGGCAACTAATATCTATAAATGCGTTCTGTAAAAACACATCTTAATATTTCTTTTAAAAATCTGTCTGAACCCCAGACAATCAATGTAACTTTGCAGCTTCAATCATAATCTTCCTGCTATCCTTATATTTGTCACCCCAAGGAAAAACTTTTGGAGAACAGTTGAAGCTTGCAGTGTCCTGAAAGTGGCCTGAGCCTAGATTTGGAGCTAGCAAACAAGTTCAAGTGCCTAGTACCCCTCTTGGAGAAACTTCTACTACCTGCCCCCTTACTACCATTTTAAACAAAAAATTAAAAAAAAAAAAAATATCCCCAAACCTGCTGCATCACATGTACAGCATCTGTCTTGAGCAGAAACTTGCACAGGACAACATACAGGCATGGAGCTCCATCCTGCATTCCTTGCAACATATTCAACTCCTGGTGCCTTCAGTAGGAGCTTTGGGTATACAAGGCATACAGGATTTGAGCTCCTAATGGCTATGCACAGCAGCTAAATTGGTGTGATTAGACCTTAGTCCTGGAAAGCCCCATTATATTCTTTTGAGCTAATGATCCATGAACTAAAGAGGATTTACACTCATCATTATGACTTAATGAGTCAAAATACATTCTTTTAAAAGACACTAAATGCATATCTACATGGTACACTGGAGCTACTATGGCTGGTCAGTTAAATAATGCAAGTTACATATATATTTTTTTGATAGGCTGTAACTATGTGGTAACAATTCAAAACTAGATAATCAACCATATCTTTTGAACACTCCTGTCATAGCAAGTTGTTTGATGTCATAGTAGTACTAATACTTAGCTCTTGTATAGTGCTTTTCATCAGTAGATCTTGCCTCTTTAATGACCAGATGGGAACAGAATTTATTTCTTGTCTGGTCATTTGTCATTAGAACCACAGCCCTGACAGCCTACTCACCTTGTGAGGAGGACCCCTTTACATGGGCTCTTCTAGCTAAGAAACAGGACAAAGGAGGTTGCAGAAACCCACCCTTCACTGTCTCTTAGCAACTGAACATGATTTAACTTCTCCGGGATGTTCTGTTTTAAATTCCTAGTCTTAAACAACAGGGTTGTAGTAAAATAAAATTTAAGACGAGAGAGAATTGGATTAAAATAAAATGGTATGCGTGGCATCTAGCGTTCACCTCTGCAAAAGTTGGCTATATCTAGGGCTATACCAAATTCACAGCCATGAAAAACACATCACAGATGGTGAAATCCGATCTCCGCCCGTGAAATCTGGTCTTTTGTGTGCTTTTACCTTATACTATACCAATTTTATGGGGAGACCAGAGTTTCTCAAATTGGGGGTCTCGACCCAAAAAGGAGTTGCAGAGGAGTCACAAGGTTCTTTTAGGGGGGATCGTGGTATTGCCATCCTTACTTCTGTGCTGCCTTCCGAGCTGGGTGGCTAGAGAGAGCGGCTGTTGGCTGAGCATCCAGCTCTGAAGGCAGCGCCCAGCCAGCAGCAGCGCAGAAGTAAGGGTGGCAATGTCATACTATACCATCTTACTTCTGCACTGCTGCCTTCAGAGCTAGGCGGCTGCTGACTGAAGGCCCAGCTCTGCAGGCAGCAGTGCAGAAGTAAGGATGGCAATATCATACCATGCCATCCTTACTTCTGCGCTGCTGCAAGCGGCAGCACTGCCTTCAGAACTGGGTGGCCAGAGAGCAGAGGCTGCCTGCCAGAAGCCCAGCTCTAAGCAGAGCCGCCCCCAGCAGCAGCGCAGAAGTAAGGGTAATAGTATCACAACTCTCCCCTTCCCCCCCCTTAATGACCTTGCAAAACTCCCCCCTCCCCCCCCAACTTCTTTTTGGCTCAGGACCCCTACAATTACAACACCATGAAATTTTAGATTTAAATAGCTGAAATCATGAACTTTACGATTTTTAAAATACTATGACTGTGAAATTGACCAAAATGGACCATGAATTTGGTAGGGCCCTAGCTATATCTTAAATTCTCTAACATTATCCTTTCCTCTCCAGCTTGTTCTTTTTCCCCTGACCCCTTTGTAATATGCTGCATATTTGAGACATAGCTCTTGTCCTCCTCCCTTTACAGTCTGACACTCCTCCTCCCCCCCCTCCTATTTTTTTAGGTATTCTAGTCATCTTATAAAGCATGTGGGTCTAAGTTACATCAACATTTCAACAATGTGTAATGTTTGATCAGATAAGAACATAAGAATGGCCATACTGGGTCAGACCAATGGCCCATCTAGCCCGGTATCGTGTCTTCTAATGGTGGCCGGTGCTACATGCTTCAGCGGGAATGAACAGAACAGGGCAATTATCAAGTGATCTGTCCTGTTGTCCAGTCTCAGCATCTGGCAGTCAGAGGCTTGGGGACTCCCCGAGTATTGGGTTGCATCCCTGACTATCTTGGCTAATAGTCATTGGTAGATCTATCCTCCATGAATTTATCTAATTCTTTTTTTTAACACAATTATATTTTTGGCCTTCACAACATTCCCTAGCAATGAGTTCCACAGGTTGACTGTATATTGTTTGAAGAAGTACTTCCTTATGTTTGTTTTAAACCTGCTTCCTATTAATTGGGTGACCTGTAGTTCTTGTGTTATGTGAAGGGATAAATAACACTCTTTACCTCCCCCCCACCCCACACACACCATTCATGATTTTACAGACCTCTTGATTTTTTTTGTCTGTAGTCAGGGTAAGGAGGGGGTATATGATAGCTATTGCCTGTCATCTGCCAATATTCCACTGTATAACTTTGGATTTCCTGTCTCCAGAATCTGACATTTTTGAGTGTCCATTTGATATTTTGTCCACCTTTAGTCAATCTGAGGAGTCAGGGTGACTGGATCCTGGTTTAATTGTCTCTTGTCCCTGGCTGAAGGTATTTAACCTTGGTCCATTTCCCTGTCTACCTTGCATCTGAACGTAAAAACAGAGCTCAAATGTTTTTAACTTTCACATTAGTTCTACTTGACTATGAATTACTGGAGTTGAATACCTATATATCACAATGTTAAAAATGATTCTCCTGGAATTTGTTGATCCAGTAGAAATGGGAATTTTACAACTTATTTACATGTGAAAATATTTAGCTTCATAAATAGCTCCTTAAAAAAAAAAGTAACTGAAGTGAGGGATGAAACTAAACTGTACTTCAGTGTCACGATTAATCTGTAATTACAATATCAAGTGAGAAGGCAACTAAAATAAATATAGAAAGTAAATTTGAATCATTGTTAATTCTTTACTGGAAAGATATTTGAGTTTCATGAGATGTTCGCACTCCCCCTTCACACATTGGCTGTGGTGCTGTGCAATAAAACTTATATGCTCTTACCCAACAAAATAACACAACCATTTGTTTGGTATTAATGTACTTCACTACTCATAAGTCATACTTTTTTCCTTTGTTCATTTTCCTTCTGTGCAAACCCTTTCTTGAGGATTTTTTCATTTAGGTGCATTGTGCCAGACAATCTTATTTATTCTTGTGTAAACTCTGAATGTGACATCTACGTCACAGAATTTTTACTCTTTTGTGCACTAAAATCTAACTCTTATGGGAAACCTTTTCAAAACTTGTTCATAATATACTCTGGTTTAGTTTTGGCTTTTTTTTTTGGGTGGGTGGGGGGAATAGATCTTGAAATTGAAAGCCTGAAAAAGCTGTCAATGCCTAAGCGAATTAAAAAAAAAATGGCAACTTTTGAATTTCAAAATCCAGTTTTTGTATTTCTTAACACAGAGCAAGGGGCTGAAATTCCTGCCCTGCTCCAGATGGTGGTGTTCCCTTTCCTGGCGCAAAGCAATTTGCTGGCAATCAATTAAAGGAGACTTATTAAGACAGGTTGGAAATATTGGGCCAAAATATTTTTTTTTAACTATTAACAATATTGTACTTCTCTTTCAGATGATTGCTAAGGGGAAGAATGCATCCGAGTTGTTTCCAGCTGTTGTGAAGAATGTGGCCAGTAAAAATATTGAGGTACTCTTAAAAAGAATACACACAAATTTACTATTATGGAGGATATTTTTGTTATAAAAGTACCACTTCAGTTTTCACTTTAGTTTAAATCACAAAGTACCTTTAAATTGTATTTTACTAGAATTCACCAAGGTTTAATCTTAGTAGGAGTCTTGTAGAAATAGTATAATCTGATATCTGAGATAAGGAAATGTACAGTATTGAGCCTAGTTTTCTTGTAGTGATTTGGTGGGGGAGTGAATTTTTGTAACTCTGAAAATAGTCCTTAAGAGAGCAAATTCAAGAAGTTTAGTAGTTTGTGGTATATGTTCCTAAGAGTGCTTCGTAAATGACATAACTAGCCTTTGGTAACAGTCTCTGCAAAAAGGCCCAGGATAGAGTGAACATAGACCGATCTACTTTCTTTCACAAAGTGGTTCTTGTAGAGCAGGGGTGAGACATGGGAGAGAAGCTTGCCCTTTGCCAGTGGCGTACTAAATGTGCTCTGTAAATAGAGAGCTTCAGTGTGCAGGGTTATCAAAATAGTATCTTCAATAACCTTTACATTTACTTCACAAAAACTATTTTTAACATCATTAAATAAGTCTCTCAGAAATTGCTGACCAATCCAAGTTTGGTGTTGAAATGCATCGTTACAGTAACAATTTTTGGTCAGCAAAAAGTTTAATTATTAAACAGCTAGAATTAATCCTTCTTCTTTGAGCATCAGTGCAGATTCCCATACTTGGGCATGTACATTTGTAGTCTACGCCTGGCCGGGAATCCCTTGGAAAGGTATAATTGTTGTGGGGCCACATAGGTGTCTCCTTGAGGCAACAAATATTCTAGTCATGGTTCCTCCTAGGTAACCCTCTCTTCTTTTTAATATCTGAAAAGTAAATAAGAACTTCCACTAGGCGACCAACTTTTATCTGCTGTTTCTTTATCTCTTCTGGGTACAGCTTATATAATTGTACATAGTTAAAAATTGTAAAATTTATTTCAGGAGAGCTCTATTTGTATTTAAAAGTTCTGATGCCAAGAACTGGCGTCCTTCCCAGGATGGCAGGTTAGGCAAAAAAGACTCGGTTTAAAGAATGCCTGTCTTGCATCATTCAAGTTTTAATCTCTGGTCCTCATAATGATACTTGGGTGAAGGTCAGTTAACCTGTTTGTACCATATCTATTTTAAATGTACTTGTTGGCCTGCAGCGATCCAAAGTCTCAGGTCTGGTCAATACTGTGAGTTGGAAGCATTTTCAGGTTCCTTTGAAGTACCAGCCTCAGAATGTATGTTTGGTGCTGAGAAGGTCTGTATGGTCTAGGTGTAAAAGGAGCTCTGACATTGTTCTGCACTATTACTTCCTGGGATTAAAAGACTGTGAGAAGAAAAAGAGAAGACAACACAATAATTTCCTTGGATGAGTTTTTAGAAGCAGTGACTCTAGTAAGGAACCAGTGCCAAACCTTTGTGCGAGAGCAAGTACTTTATGTTCCAGGACTCTTCAGTGCAGAGGGGAAAATCCATGTTCTTGGTGCCAAAGATTAAGCTCCTGGCTCTGGTGCTTGTTCCTGGGTACCGAGACCAACACTTCAGTGGTAGCACTGATCTTGTATAGTGTTCTGTGCCCAATATTGATGAAATTGAAAGGCAGAAATTAGTACACTCTTTCCTATCCATGGGTACCTTTCTCAATTCAGCAAGGAAGAAATCTCTTGCCAGTCACCCCAACATCTGTGTTGGGGCATAGGATTCCTCTGGAGCCAAATATTTAGATCCAGGGAGCTGTATAGTCAGCCTTGGTGTCATTTGTTTTCCAGGCTTCATTAGTTCCACGGTCAATGCTGAGTACTGTGTAAAAAGAAGAACAGGAGTACTTGTGGCACCTTAGAGACTAACAAATTTATTAGAGCATAAGCTTTCGTGGACTACAGCCCACTTCTTCGGATGCATATAGAATGGAACATATAATGAGGAGATATATATACACACATACAGAGAGCACAAGTACTCCTGTTCTTCTTTTTGCGGATACAGACTAACACGGCTATTACTCTGAGTACTGTGTAGCCACCCGCTCTGGATTTTCAGTTATATACCTCTACCCTGATATAACACAACCCGATATAACACAAATTCTGATATAACGCGGTAAAGTGCTCCAGGGGGGGCGGGGCTGCGCATGCCAGTGGATCAAAGCAAGTTCGATATAACGCGGTTTCACCTATAACGCAGTAAGATTTTTTTTTTTTTGGCTCCCAAGGACAGCGTTATATCGAGGTAGAGGTGTATTTGTCCTAGGTCTGTTCCTGGGGATAACTAGTTCCACCTGATGCTTATGGAAACTGTTTGTGAGTCCCATGGCTATTTCGGGCATTTCAGCTGTAGATTTTTGCCATACAGGAGACAAGTGGAGCTGAATTACTTGCTATAGTTTCTCAGCACTGTATGATTCTGACACCTGTAAAGTCTGTGATCTAGATCATCAAACTGCTAGTATCATCCACTTCTCCTACAGATAAATCAGAGTCCATGATTGAGGAGGAAAATTTCTCTGTGGAAAAGGAGGCATATCAACATAAGTGTATCTAAATAATTTCTCATCTTTGCCAAAGGAAGTCATGACTTACACCAGAGATGACTTTCTGGAAAACTTTCAAATCCTTTCAAAATCACTTCTCCAAAATTGGATGTACTGAACCTTGAGCTCTCTATTGTCCAGAGGAAGTTTCTGAGGCTGTTTGACTTCTTGAAGCCACATCTGAGCTCGGTGGCAGTGGCTACTAAAGAAGGCCTCATGGACTCTGCCAAGGATTCATGGATTATACCTGTGATATTTGCAGGCCAGATACCACATGCGGTGGGGAGTTGGTGGCTGCTGCAACTGTGTAGTATGGGGAGCAGGATGTGCAGGGAACCTGCTGAAACTGCCAGTTGCCGCAGTGACTGGCTGGGGGACTGGATGCCTGTACCCCATGAGTACTGGCCCCCTCTCCCCAGGAGTGCTGGGCAACCCCTGCCTTCTTCCTTCCCCCTCCCCCAGTGATAACCCCTGTGAGTAGTGACCTGTCACTGCCAGGAGAGGAGCCCCAGGGCACAGAGCCGTATCCGCTTCAGCCAGCCAGCCAGAATCCCCTCTTGCCCCGGTCCAGGAACAGGTTGCTCCAATCCCCTTTTGGCTCTGGGAAGATAAGTTAAGGAGCACATGGTGCAGGGAGGAGGGTAGTGGCAGCTCCCTGCTGCTGGAGGATCTGTGTCAAGGTAACTAGGATCTGCTCTTTCCTGGGTCCGAGATCTCTGTCCCACCTCTGATGGGAAAGATAATTTTGGGATTTGAGAGTATTGGGCACCCCATATCCCCATCAGGTACCATCTCTCTTCCCCCGCTTCCACCCCGTGGTATCCCCTCTATGGGGACATGTCCAAAACTGCAGGACTTAAAGGGGCTTCATTGTGGATTCTATCAAGTGTAACTACATAAGTCACTAACAGTAAATTGTTTTTTGTTTTAAAAAGTTTTGTTTTTATAATGGGGTTAGAGATAATAGTTTAATAAACAATACATTATTTTCTGTTTTGTTTTTCCTGTCCTCCCATCCCCCAATATTAATCCTGACATTTACCCAAAAAAGTGGAAAGTTTCTTTTGTGTACTGATTTTTTTTACCTATTTTTAAAATTTTTTAAATAAACATTGATAAATTCCTGGGAAGTTAAAAATATAAAATGGAAACAAAGGGCTTCATTCATAATACAGCCATTTGCAAAGTAACTTATTAACCAGAATTTATTAGTTGACTCCCCAAACCATCATCATCATCCCCACCCCTTTTTGGAGATATTCCTTCATTCTTCCTCTTTAGTGGCATGAATTGGAAGCTCCTCTCATAAGTGGATTCTAGATATAAATTCACTCTGTGCCACAAAAATATACCCTTCTCAGGGATCCATCTCACATGGAACTACTAGAGGGTGAAGTCTTTTACAGCTTGAGGCAGTAAGTGTTTTGTCAGCAAAACAAGGCAAGAGGATTCCATTCCTGTTGCTATTCTTTTCCAAAAAAGAAAGCAGGACACACTCTCTATGAACTTGAGTACTCAAGTTTTACCTGCAGTTTCAATTTCTCCTTCAAGTAATTGTCCATATTTACATTTCACGTGTGTGTGTGTGTGTGTGTATATATATATGTATATAAATAAAATAAAAATGGGCAGAGTGCACCAACTGCCGTTCGGTTCTCAAAGCCAGTCTCTTTGCTTTGAGATGAGCAGCTCACTGTCCTTGTTGACTGACTGCTGGCAACCCCCTTCTAATCCTTAAACTGCACTAGATTAAAGATGAGATACTTTTATTAGTAAATTAGTTAGTTTTTGTTGCTCAGTGACACTCCTTTATTTCTTAATTTCTTATTTTTTCTGAATTAGGCCCTGGTCAAGGGGATGGTGTCTAAATCTCCTGGAATTAAATATTGCCTCTCACGTCAGGGAGCAATGCCTGTGAAAGATGGATACTAAGGTGTCTTTATTGCTTCGGGGAATTGCATGTTTCTGGAAAATATGCTGTCTTCAAATCTTTCAGTTTAAAAACCAGGAAGGACAGGGAAACAAATATTCCTCATGAGCAAGGCTGTGAGACCAGTTTGGCTCAGGATCTGTAGGACTTCTCTCCCCTATCTCTCCACCATTTGTGGTCCATTGGAACTAGAGAGTGAGCATGGGGCACTAACCCACAGGGCCTCATCATCAGTCCAGTCACTGGCTTAGACAAAAACTGCAAAAACACTCTGTAGAAAAGCTGAGGGAGTGAGAAACCCAATAGAGAGCTCCCTACCAAGGTCTCCCCTAGGTGTAAGTATTCCACTTGACACTGATTGTCCTCTGAGGCTTTGTGACCCTGAGTGGTTCCCACTGATGTTCAGTTTCATGCTGGCACTGAAGTGCTGGGTACCAGGAATATTTAGGTTGGCATCTCCTTTTAAGAGCATGGGACCAAAAATGGCTGACTTCCGCTGGCCCTCCTCACTCCTGCACTGGCACCCTAGAGATTCCTCTGGCACCATAGCTTGTGGTACCACGCTCTCTAAGGTTCTTAACTCTCCTGGCTACGTCAGCTCCAGCGAGAGAAGACTCACCACCATTAGGACTAGCCATGCCACTGCACTAATTGACACCCTTGAGGTTCACAGTACTGGTGTACTTAGTGATATCCAGGGTTCCTAGTTTTCTGTGATTTAAAAAAAAAAAAAAACAACCCAAATTCTCTGATAAACATAAACAACAAGGAGTCTGGTGGCACCTTAAAGACTAACAGATTTATTTGGGCATAAGCTTTCGTGAGTAAGAACCTCACTTCTTCGGATGCATAGAGTGAAAGTTACAGATGCAGGCATTATATACTGACACATGGAGAGCAGGGAGTTACTTCGCAAGTGGAGAACCAGTGTTGACAGGGCCAATTCAATCAGGGTGGATGTAGTCCACTCCCAATAATAGATGAGGAGGTGTCAATTCCAGGAGAGGAAAAGCTGCTTCTGTAATGAGCCAGCCACTCCCAGTCCCTATTCAAGCCCAGATTAATGGTGTTGAATTTGCAAATGAATTTTTTAGTTCTGCTGTTTCTCATTGAAGTCTGTTTCCAAGTTTTTTTTGTTCAATGATAGTGACTTTTAAATCTGTAATAGAATGACCAGGGAGATTGAAGTGTTCACTTACTGGCTTATGTATGTTACCATTCCTGATGTCTGATTAGTGTCCATTTATTCTTTTGCGGAGGGACTGTCCGGTTTGGCCAATGTACATGGCAGAGGGGCATTGCTGGCACATGATGGCATATATAACATTAGTGGATGAATGAGCCTTTGATGGTGTGGCTGATGTGGTTGGGTCCTCTGATGCTGTTGCCAGAGCAGCAACTACACACCACACCACAGAAACGCCAACCCAGGAACCTATCCCTGTAGCAAACCTCGTTGCCTACTCTGTCCCCATATCTACTCTGGCAACAGCATCAGAGGACCCAACCACATCAGCCACACCATCAAGGGCTCATTCACCTGCACATCCACTAATGTTATATATGCCATCATGTGCCAGCAATGCCCCTCTGCCATGTACATTGGCCAAACTGGACAGTCCGCAAAGTGTGAATTGCGTTAGATTTTTAAAATCTAATTAATTAAATATTTGGAGTGTTTTACCTTGTCTTCCAGATCATCAAAGCACAATGTGGTTAGAGATATCAAAAACATAAAATCTAAGAGATGAACTATACAACTATATATTCAGGTTGAGTGATTTGGCTAGTGTTAAACCTTTCTGTGTGTATTTTTCTCAACCAGTGTGATGGGAATGCATTGTAAATCTGGCTTCAAACTGAGACCCAGCTGTCTATTGGGAAGTGTTACTGATAAGAATGGCTATAAAGTTGATAATTTTGAGTTCTGTTAACTGTTACACTCCTGCCACTTATTACACACACAGTCCAGGGATAGTTTTAAAACTAAGACTTTATAAAATTTTATATAGAAAGGTTAAATGCATCCTGCATAAGCCCTACAACAACTTGGTCTCAATTAGCACAACCACCACCAACCTCCTGGGCTGACATTTTTCTTCCCTACTGTGTTCCCTTTTTTCCTCTTCAGCAGTGCTATAACCCTTAAAGGCACAGGGCAGTTAACCCCTGCCATTCCCTTATGTGTTCATAGAATATCAGGGTTGGAAGAGACTTCAGGAGGTCATCTAGTCCAACCTCCTGCTCAAGGCAGGACCAATCCCCAGACAGATTTTTTTTTTTTTTTTTTACCCCAGTTCCCTAAATGGCCCATTCAAGGTTTGAACTCACAACCCTGGGTTTAGCAGGCCAATGCTCAAACCACTGAGCTATCCCTCCTCTTTAGTGTTCTATACTTCCCCCTCATAAATGTAATGTTGTTCTGACATTTCTATTAACAATATATATAATGTTCAGTCCATCAATTTGATTTATTAGTAATATCCCGTGAGTTCCACATACTCATAAAGTTGTTGCCTAACACCGATTGTGTGGCAAGTGTAGTATCCAACAAAATAGCCATTTCTGATTATTTAAATTCCCAAAGATGCTCATAGTTATGAAATACATGTTTCCCCATATGACCAAAGGTTTAACAATGTAACTGTCATGTGGCATGACAAAATACCTACTAAATCAGTGGTTCTCAAACTTTTGTATTGGTGACCCCCAGGAGCGCTGCCAGCTTTTCTTCTGCCCTAGGGGGGCAGAAGGTCCCGCCCCGAAATGCCGCCCCCCACAGAGGCGGCGGAAGGTCCTGCTGCCGAAATGCCACCGCAGTCGCCGCGCCGCCCCCCAAATTGTAGCGCTTAGGCGACCGCCGGCCCTGGTGACCCCTTTCACACAGCAAACCTATGAGTGTGACACCCCCCCCCAATAAATTAAAAACACTTTTAAAATATTTAACACTATTATAAATGCTGGAGGCAAAGCAGGGTTTGGGGGTGGAGGTTGACAGCTCGTGACCCCCGCCTGTAATAACCTTGCAACCCCCTGAGGGGTCACAACCCCCAGTTTGAGATCTCCTGTACTAAATGAACATAACAAATTATCCAGAACTATAAAACACTTGATGTAGATCAGCATCCATACTTTAATTCAATATCACTAATACCAGTTTTGGATAGAATGCAGGTTAAGGTACAAGAGTAAGTACTGGGCATAGCTTATATTTGTCTCATGAATAACTCTGTGGTGCATTCACCAGTTCAGTAGCTGGATTTAGACACTGATAAGTCTGGTGCCCCTGACTGTTCATACATCATTGTCTGTGGGACTCTTCTCTCTAGCTGGATAACCTTGCATGTCAGTGGGTTATTCTGGTGATCTCTCCTGTTGTGCAGTACTGGTTTCAGGAGCCATGATCTTGGTTTGATAGTCATGTCTTTCAGTGGCTGGTGTAAATGTCACATCAGTCTGAGCTGTTCCCAGTTCACATCCTCTGTATTTCCCAGTTGTGGATCAAATGATTCAGAGTCTCTGTGCCGTGTCCCATCACGTAATGAGGTTCGTTTTCACTATCAATATCACTGGAGTCTGAATTCCTGGCCTCATTTTGATTTCCTGTTATGCTAGTTTGCCTTGTTCTCATGTATTCTGCTATGGTGTTTTGGAGGGCAGTGGTATATCCAAAGGTAAGAAGTCACCGGGAACTAGAAGATTGCACTGAACCTCCTTTTCCATCTTCTGCTTTTATTTCATAGATAGGACTAGTCTCCTTTCCTTTGAATTACTACATGAATTCTGTCTTCCCAATAGGATCTTAATTTGCCTAGTCCCTTTCTCTCTGAAAGATTCCAGATGGGTATTCTGTCACATGGCAAGAGGGCAGCATTGTGCACTCTGATCATAATGATTCTTTCCATGGGCGGCTTATTTTTTGAGAACATAAGGTTCTTTCATCTGCTGATTCCATTCTCAATGTAATCTTTATGGTTCCCAGGTGGAGATTCAGAGTTTATAGGTAGGCCACATGCAATGTCAACGGGCATATGTGCTGATCCTTAATATAATAAATAGAAGGGTGAGATCCCTGGTGCCTCAATCTAAGTACAGTTGTAGGCATAAATTACCTTTCTGAGGGAGTCCTTTCAGTTTACTTTTGTTCTTCTGGCAAGGTTGTCAGCATAGCCAGCAGAATTTGGTTTAGAATTTTTTACTTGCCAATTGCCCTGATTGTGTGAGATGGCACCGTTTTACAGTAGTGCTGTAACCTTCTGAATAGATTATTTTCCAACTCTGCCCTTTGATCATGATGAATCCTTTTTAGGAAACCAAATTGTAAAACTAAGTACAGTAATTGAAGATCTTGTCTGCCACAGTCTTTTCTGACTTGGTGGTACGGAGGGTTGGACAAACCTATTGAAGTGATCCACTATGACTAAGGTGTATTTATATCCTCCTTCTGTCTCTGTGCACAAAATCTATTGACTGTATTATCATTATGTTCAGTTAAATGAAGCTCTGGTAGGCTGGTGAGATTTGTTTTGCTTGACACATGTGCAGACTCTAGTTATGTAATCTTCAGTGTCCTCCTTCATCTCCGGCCAATAAAACCAATACCTCTTGCACGACTGATTACTCACTTTGCTGCTAAGAGTTCCATCTCTTCCTGTAGTCCTTGATAAATGTCCCATTTGTATTTTTCAGGTAATACCAGTTGATTTCATAACTTGGTTTTCTAATAAAGTATTCCATTTTATCCAAATGCAACCAATACTGTTCATGCATCGGGGAGGGGACCTCACCACATCTTCTTGTGTTCTCTTGGTTATTCGGTTTGTGTCCCAAGTACTTATAATGAAGAATTTTAGCAACTGCTAAATCTTCCTTCTGAGTTGCCAAAATGTCTTCTCATGGAATAGACTTTATGGGTGATATAATACTCATGGCGAAGTCTTCTACTGCCAAAGAATTGGCAGTAACAGCTGCTAACCAAGATATCTTGCTGTCTCTTTGGATATACAAGGACAGCCTAAACATCATCTTTATTTGCATCTTCTGAACATTTTGGCAAATATTTTTTTTCCCATATCAGAAGGCATTCTGGATAGAGCATCTGCCTCCACATTAGATTTCCATGGATGATAGCTAACTTTGAAGTTAGTCAGCTAATTCTGCAATCTACCGGTGTGCTGTGATATTCAGCCTGGTAGAGGTGAATATGTAAGTTAACTGGTTACTATCTCTGCAAACCGTGAAGGATTGTGCATGGTACAGGTAGACATGGTTTGTTAGTTACAGCCCATTTCAAGATCAGAAATTCCAGTTTTCCTGAGTGAAGGTAATTTTTCTCAGCTGCAGTTAGTGTTCTTGACCCATAACTGATGTCATTTAGTTTATCCTCCTGACATTGGTTTAAGATTCCCTTATTGGAAGCATCTAAATGTACTGCTACCACAAATCTCCAATTACAAGCACAGAGGGGCTCAAACACCTAAAGTGGAGCAGCCACAGGGGGACACAATCGCAAAGAACCTCAGTTACTGCACAAGGTGAATAACCCTCTCTTTTGGTTGTGTTCTATCTTTATATTAACTGAATTCTTAAAATTATTTTTGACTCTGTTGGTATCTATTTGAAATAGGAACTTTTAGCATATTGATTTTGTTTTATTCCATAAAGCAATAACCAAATTTTGTTAATCTGTAAGCGTTTTATACAGGGGAAAAATATATGTAGCTGTACTGGTCATGAAACCATAAATGCTTTAGTTGGTTTTATAAAATGTTTTCTTATTTCATAGATGTCTTTCCTGTCTAAACATGCTCCTAAATTTTTGATCCATACTTCACACTCTAATATGAGGTAAAAGCATTAGAGCATGTTTATTTCTCTTAAGAGAATTGAAGGGCACTTGAAATTTACAAGACACTTTTGTAACAATAATTTTTACAAGTACATGCTGCCCTATTACATGCGTCATGGCATTAGATGTCAAAAGATACAAAAAGTGACCTAACTGGTGGTATAGAACAAAAATAATCAAAGGCTTAGTCAATAACTCATGGAGTTCGCTGTACTTGTATGGATAAACTAATTAAACAGATCTGTCTGTGTTCCTCAAGCCTATTGTGGCCCTGTTATTAGTTTTACAGAACGGAGTGTTGTAACATTGAATGAAGGTAAATGATGAAAGAATAGTGTCGACACGAAGCACTAAGAACTCCCATTTCTAGTCACAGAGTGGTTTCAAAGAAAGGAGTTTTTCTCTGCACACCTGCAGGCATTCATTGCATAGGCCTCTTGTGGTCAATGTTGATTGCTGCTTGTCTGTAGCAAAACAACAAATAACTTCTTGTTTTGTACCTTCTGTGATTTAATATTATGCTTTTTGCCAGAACTGACACAAATCTTTTTTCCGATAGTGACAGTAATTATAGCACAGCTGTAGTAAAGGGTCTTTCAGAGTTTCCATTATAAACCCCTATAGTCATTTTATAACTCAAACATAAAAAAATGTATTTTGTGCTTACAAGACATACAGAGGCTTTGCCTTGGGGTATGTTGTAATGTAACTTCTTCAAACTGAAAGTGGGACAATTGTCGGTCTGAATTAAATTAAGTACTAAGGAAATTATTAATTCTAAGGCAGTGGTCCCCAAACTTTTTATTTTGTGTCATTCCTTACCAGTAATGGGATCTGTTTGCCCCCATCCTTCCCTCTGCCGATACTCACACTTTCTTGTCAACTGTTGGAAATGGGCGACGTCCACCTTGATTGCATTGGCCTTGTTAGTACTACAAAAGTAATTTCCCCTCCCTTGTTATTCACCCCTTCTTGTCAACTGTTGAGAATAGGCCACTTCCACCTTAATTGAATTGGCTCGTTAGCATTGACCCCCCACTTGGTAAGGCAACTCCCTTCTTTTCATGTGCTATAATAGATATTCTGCTTACTGTATTTTTCACTCCATGCGTCTGATGATGGGGGGTTTAGTCCACGAAAGCTTATGCCCAAATAAATGTTAGTCTGTAAGGTGCCACAAGGACTCCTCGGTTTTGCTGATACAGACTAACACGGCTACCACTCTGAAATGTAGTTTAGATTTCTACGTGGTCTTGTAGAATTCTTAAATTCTCTGATGCTATATTCTGTTTTTTTTAGATAAAAAAACTAGTATATGTTTATCTGATGCGCTATGCAGAGGAGCAGCAGGACCTGGCATTGTTGTCCATCAGCACTTTTCAGCGAGCTCTGAAGGTGAGTAAAGGTGTTAAATAAGGTAACTAGCAACTAAATTTCAAGGTGGGAAGTAGCAAAAACAAGATATAAAATTTTTTAAGAAGTGGATAGAAACATGAAGAAAAATACTTCACTTAAAAATGTTAACGTTTTTTTCAAACCTACATACCTAAAATACATACCCTTGCCTGCTCCTCCTATCTTCCAGCAGTGTCACAGGGTCTGTACTGACACCTGATACCCTGAAAAATGAGGAGAGCCAGAGTCTCCCTTAAGTAAACTTCTGCTAACTGGTTTTACGTGGAAGACGTTCGGATTGCTTTGAGGGGTAGCAGCATAAAACCCTAAAGTAGATTAAATAAAGTAAATCCCCTAAAGAAAATTCTGGGCTGTCACACACATTAGCCCTAGTAGTAAGAGCCAGTGGGACTAGTATTGTTATGCTTGCTCAACTCTAATTCAAAATCATGGGTGGGGGGGAAAATGGGATCAGATAACCAAAACTAAGAACCACCTCTGAAATGTGGTGGCAAAGATTTAAAAAGATACTTTAGTGCAGAGGCCTTGGCATGTGGTGTACATGTTAGAGAGAATTACTTTTCTTCCTTCACAGAAGCCTATTTTGGCGGCCTGATGATTTTTTTCCCACTCACTGACACATTTGATATTTTGCTTATCTGTGCATCTGGCCAAGAAGGGCAACATATGACTCCTTATGGATCCAGTCTATATTATTGTTGTTAGAAGGTTTATTACAGGCAAAGTGTCATTCATCAGGGCTAAACATTGCTTTCCCAATGTTCCCAAACCAGGAGTGAAGGAACAAATTAATATTGGTGCTCCCAAATGCAAATAGTCCATGCTACTGCTGGACAATCAGGCTAGCCTCCCTCCAGTACAGCGTCCCCCCTCCCCCAAAGCAAAACAAAACCAACCTAAAAAAAACTAGTTCTAAAACTTCACGTACATTCTTATCAAATCTCATTGATCAGAGGACTCAGGCAACTGATCAACAAACATTGTGGATGGATTTTAAACAGCAGGTTGCAACCTTAATGCTGGGAGGGGTATTATGTTCCCTGTATTTAATTGGCATTTAACTGGGTCCAGTGCAGTGTTCAGAATTCCCACCATGAAGCAAATTACTCAGGGTTGACTTCTTGGACTCAGCTCACTCATGAATCCCTCCACCTCCCACTGTGTGCGGGCATGTAGGGGTAGAGGCCACTAAGGAAGGATTTCAGGTCTCTTCTTTTTCCCTTAGGCAAAAGGACTTCCAGCGAAATACCAGGTCTCATTTACCTTCGGGAGCTGGTCACTTTTTAGTCTTACCCACACTGTACAGGGGCCACTGGGGATGCCACATTTAGTATATTTGCACCTCCCTCCCCCCCACCATGCTGCCCTGTAGCTATTTCCCACCTGATCCATTCCCGAAGGTCGTAGAGCCAAATGTTGGGCCCTGCATCCAACAGATGGCTTCAGTTGTCCCTAAAAAAAGATGTTGGTCCTAGTGAATTGGCTGTCCCTCTGTGTGATTACTGAACCACTAACCCCAAAAATTACCCTGGTCACCTCATGTTCAAATTTTTTGGGGGCCCTGGTGACGTGGGCTGGCTCAATGGCTCCCTGCCAAACTTGCCTTGTGAGCATCTCTGACCAAACCATAATGTGTGTGGCCACAACTGCCTAATCAACTCCACATCCCTCTGGATCTGAATATTTAAATTCAATTTGTTACAAGCCCAGAAGTAATTTTCTTATATGGCTTGATTTTTTCAATGGTTAATAATTGCATTGGCTTCCAATTAATACTAATTTAATAAGAGGGGTGGGGAGGTTCTAGTACCAGAATTGGATACAACAGAATTAAATTGGAGAAGTTCAGTGTCTTGTGGGGAACCCCTTTGTGCATAGCAAAGACACTTATACTGGGGGCAAAGCAAAGCTTTAGCCAATTTTGGTAACTTAATCTGTAAAGACAAGGAAACGCCAAACCACCCAAACAAATAGCAGTAATATAATATTAGGGTTATTTTCAGTGTCATTCCTTGCATATGCTCATTACACTTATACTCTCACTTTTCCTTGGGGATCTGGTGGTAAGAGACAAAGGATCAGCCCTTTCCCTTGCATGCTAAATGAGTCTGATGGTCCAGACCCCAATGCCTGAAGGTCAGTGAAGGATAATGACAGTGAAGAGCTTAAGGGTCACTGATGAAAAGCTTGCCCTCTCCTATCTGGTGGCCTGACCTATTAGAGGGCCTTGGGGACTGTCATGAATAATAATTCAGATGCCCAGCCTCCCATGTCCATATCTGACTTCCTCACCCTGATATTTGGTGCCTGTATCCTATAGCTTAATATATGAATGCCTCTTAGCTCATTATCATATGTGTCCGCTATTGCAAAAGCAAATTTTTGGTTAAACATCTATCAATGACTTTCTTGAAAGCCTAGTATCAATTCAGTATTCCTACGGTTATGTACTAAATCCCCTCTCAAGGAAGCTATTACCAGTTCCCTAAAATCTAAGTTAACTGTCGGTCCATTTTGTCTATGCTAAGCATCCTAGACCTATGCTTCACTTATGCTTAAGCCACTGTCTCAGAGAATACAGGTCTTTAGATTCCTTACGTTACTGCTAAGTAAAATTAAAATGCTAAGCTAGCTCTATGGGCTACAGCTCAGGCATCAGTGAATGCAGAAGGGGCATAATCTGATCCCATAACATGCCCCTATTGAAGGCATATGGCTTCAGCCTTGGAAAATCAGCTGCTAATCTGGCAGCCTTCTTGTTGGTCTAATGCATGACAGTGTGCCCACAGATCCAGATATTGTCTCCTGCAACCACAAATGGCAGACAGGGTTAGTGTGGTATCCCATTATCTTAGCAACCCAACATTACGATGAACATAGGCCCTGTAGCGTTCTGATTTCCAGTGCCCAGTTGCCTGGACCTGCTGAAAGTCAAACCTGGGGCTGCGGACAACACTACCCCAATCCTCAAGGAACATGTACCAAAATTTTTAGGATTGAGACCTATGACAGCTTTCTCATGACTGCTGTGAATTTATACTGGTTGAGGCAGCTGCCATTCCTATGTAAGAATAGTGGGGCTGGCTCCAAAATCGTTTGACTGCCTTCTCAAGACCAGAGATATACTGCATATCTTATCATTTGATACCCCAGGATGGGCTGAACATGCTGGAATCTTTTCTTAACTCTACATTTTGCAAATTCCACTAAACTGGCCTCTTAAACCCTGAAAGGTCTGGAGGCAATGGAGTTTTTTGCATCGGACTGTACCTGAATCTTTGTTCCCAGTGTCCAATTGGATCCCCCAGATACCCTGTTAAATTGAGTGAGCAATGTTTCTCACACTTCCCAGTCGTTCATTTGTACCTGGCAGCTTCAGGTGGAGCAACAGCTGCCTCCACTGCCCCATGGTGCCTCCAGCATGGCTCCCAGAGCTTGCCACTGGCAGGGGGGCCATATGGGCAGGAGTGGGGAGAAACAGGATGTAGTCCCCACTGCAGCATCCTGACTCCTGTGCAGCTCCCAAGGAGGATGGGGTCCTGATACTTGAGTGCCCCCCAGGGAGGTGGGAATGATGGGGTCCCAGTATGTAAATGCCTCTCCTGCTCCACTGCTACTTACTTTTTCCTGTGTGTCTGTCATTCCCATCCTCTCCTGGTACTGCCTGTGTGTAGTAGCACCTGGTATGCCTTGACGGGTGATGCTTGCTGGAGCAGTAACTAGTGGAACAAGAGAGTTTTGAAATTCCAAGGTGAATTTAAATATGTGAGAGGGGGCAATAGCCATCTGGCTAGCCTGTTCCCCTATCGCCAGCCAGTGGGAAGGTGGCAGATCTGGAGCAACAGCAGCAACCCCTCCTGCTATGCATATGCTTTCACGTCCATCTCTTACCACTCTGCACCAGGGTACTACGTACATCCCCTGTAGTCTGTTCAAGATTCATCCCCACTGACTGTAGGAGAAGGGCATTTCTTTTTTTCTTCTTTCTTTTTTTTTTAAATAGAATGATTAAAAAGGATTTATTGCTGAAAAGGCGAAGATGTTAGAAAAGGCATCTTTTTCGTTGCAGCATTCATGTTTAATTTATTTTTTTCTATTTGACAATCTTGACGTATGGGGAAGCTGTACGTAATATTAAGATTGATCTGGGTTGTACGACTTTAAAAATGCCTGAATTTGTGAAAGACTTTACAATTATAAATAGAAAAATGTATTATATTTTGTAACAATTCTCTTTCCCTCATCATCTTTTGCCTTCATTTTTCCTGTTTTCATTAGCATAAATAAAACTTGTTAATGTGGTGTTATGTCTGGCAGCTCCTCATAATATATTCAGTATTCTTGTTGAAACTTTTTCTTGTGGCAAGTTTCACATAAATTTACATGATAGCAATGTGAACTTGAAATTAAAGCCAGACCAATAACAGTAAAAGAAAAAAAAATGGCATTCACGTGGCTTAATATGTCCTCCGTCATTGCAGTATTTACTACATGTTTTAATAATGATAAATTTCTGCAGTGTTACTTATATTGTTTTGTTTCCATTCTTTTTAGGATCCTAATCAGTTAATCCGTGCAAGTGCTTTGAGAGTTTTATCTAGTATTCGTGTGCCAATTATTGTTCCTATTATGATGCTTGCTATTAAAGAAGCTTCTGCTGATTTATCTCCTTATGTTAGAAAAAATGCAGCCCATGCAATCCAAAAACTGTATAGGTAAGTAGTCTTTTATCATAAACATTGAAAAGCTATCCTAGGGAAATTCTGTGCCACTGTGGCGCAATGTAAAAATTTCCTCCCCTTGCAGATTTTCTTTGCTTCCTTGAAGAAAATGGTTTCTGTGCGGAAGCAAAGAGAAGCTGCACCCATACTCATCACCCCTGCTTGGCAGCACAGACACATCTGTTTGGGCAGCTGGGGGGTGAGGTAACTCACTGGGGGGAGGGGAGGTCTGGGAATGCCCCAGCTGCACAGGACGTTAATCTCCATACTCCCCCCCCACTCCCCCACCTAGTTGTAACTGAGTTCTTCCTCCCCCTCCTCCTTTCCTGCATGGAGCAGCTGGGCCTGGGTCAGATCAAGGTCCAGAAACTTCCCCTGGCTACACGAAGTTCGGGGGGAGGGGGTGGGTGGATACACAGGAGTTGGGCGGACAAGGGAAGCAGCTCCCTGTACAGGGATCCCTCTACCACACCCCCTCCGCATCAGTAGCCCCCTGGAAATTCTTCAAAGCTGTGTCCGTTGACCACTCGTGCTCCTGACCAAGGGTGTAAGGGGTGGTGCAGGTCCTTTTTACTGCTGTGTGGTCTGAGTTGAAATTGCGGCCGCCTTCAGTGTGTAACCTGCAAAGTAAACTCGTTCTAAATAGTTTTGATATCTAGTTTTGTAGTTTTAGTTCGCCTAAGGTTATCGTTGGTGTAGGATAAATTCCCTCATCATCTTCTTTACCCCCCTGTCCTGTCAGACTTTAGAACTGGTGTTTTGGAAACCACATTATGATACAGGCTGCCTACCTTCTGGGCATTCACAACTCCTTGGCAGACAAGCTGAGCAGAAGTTTCTCCACAGACATGAATGGGAGATACATGACACAGTTCTAACCAACATATTTGTACAGTGGGGTACTCCCGTTTGGGACTTCTTTGCGTCTCAGATGAACAGGAAGCTCCGCATGTATTACTCCAGGAGAACTATAGGCCATGATTCCCAGGGTGGTGTTCTCCTATTCCCCTGGACAGATGGCCTCAAATACGCCTTTCTTCCCTTCCTCCTGCTGCCACAATTTCTACTGAAGATGTGTCACAAAAGGGCTACCATCATCCTCCTCGCACCCTACTGGCACAGACAGTTCTGGTTCTCAGAACTACTAATAATGTTCATGCGCCCACCTATCCGAATCCGCTTATGTGGGGGAAATCAAGCACTACAACCTGGGCTCACTCTACCTCACAGCCTGAATTTTGGGTGGGCATTGGAAATAGAACACTCATGCTCTATCTCTGTCCAGGAAATCCTTAGTCAAAGTAGAACGGATTCTACTAGAGCCTGCTACTGGACTGAAACGCAGTTTTTTTCGGCCTGGATACATCACCACCACCATATGCCTGATACTGTGGACATTCTGATCATCCTAGACTACCTCCTCTGCTTAGACTTCAGTCCTTGTTAGGATACGCCTAGCAGCTATCAGTGCCTTCCTCCCTCTGGTGGAGAGACATTCTGTCTTTATACACCTGACTACCGTGCAATTTATGAAAGGCTTATCAGGACCTTCCCACTGGTTATTAAACCTACGCCTCAATGGGACCTTAACCATGTCCTGTCGATATTCACAGGTTTGTCCTTCGAACCTACGGCAACATTGCCGTGACCTACCTCTCTATGAAGGTGGTATTCTTAGTGGCATTCTTAGTGGCAGTCACTTTGGCTATGCGGGTCAGTGAACTCGGAGCCATGATGGCAGACCACCTGTACAGAGTATTGTACAAAGAGAATGTCTCCCTTAGGTTATACCCCAAATTCCTCCCCATGATTGGTTGAGTTCCATGTTAACTAATCGATCCACTTACCTGTATTTCTTCCAAAACCACGTTTCTTTCTGAGACAAGAGACTTCACTCCATTGACATCAGGTGAGCCCTGGCATTCTACCTACAGAGAACTAAACCCATTAGAAAAACTTGGAGACCTTTTGTCACCATAGTAGAAAGGTCACATGGACAGGCCTCACAGAGGATTTCTAAGTGTGTTTTGGGATTTATACTAGAGGGGTACTAGCTAAACTTCCCCCTCCCCCTTTTAGGAAATATTACTACTCATTCCACATGAGCACAAGCAGCCTCCACAGCCTCCTTATTGGACCTTCTGCTGCAGTCATCTACAGAACAGCACCTTGGAGCTCTGTCCGTACATTTGCCTTGCACTACACATTCAAGCCACAGCTGTGGATGTGGCCATATGAACAGCAGTAGTACAGGCATCTCTGCTACAAACATCCTTGCACCCTTCTTTACTCTGAGCACTGCTTGCTAGTCACCCATATGGAGAATACACACAGGGATTAGGACTTGAAGAAGAAAGGGAGGCTACTTATTGTAACTGTAGGTTTTTGAGGTGTGTGGTCCATATCTGTATTCCACTACCTGCCCTCCTTCCCCTCTGCTTTGGATCCTGTTATCTTGTGATGAGAGGGAACTGGAGAAGTGTCAACCTGCCCCTTATGCCCTCGGTTGGGAGCACAAGAAGAGCTATTGCGCATGTATTGGTGAATGGACAGTGCTTTAAAGAATTCGACTTGAGCGTATGGCATGCATGCATACCCATGTGTGGAATACACATAGGGACAACACATCTTGAAGAACCTCCCATTACAGTAAGTAAGCTCCCCTTATCACTGCTCCCTATTTGTCAGTGTATCCATAACAGCTTAAAAATAAAATACAGTCCCTCAAGAATTGGGGCCTCATCCACTTGGCAAACATTAGATTTATCTGCCTTCCATTTTTTAAAATTATCTTACTGTTACATTTATCTTTTATGCTAAAGGTGTTCAAATTAATAAATGGAGCATCTTGATTTAGCCAAGAGAAACTAAGCATATTTTAAATTCCCAAAAGAGGTCTCACAGAAAATGATAAATTCCTCACTTGAAATTCAGATCTACCAGAACTTTGGAGTACATTTTTAAAAAGGGCTGTGGAAAATGGCTGTAGGGAGTTCTGACGAAAAATTATATGTCTTACTGTAGCATCTAGAGGCTCCAACCACATTCTGGGACCCATTTTGCTGGATGCTTTACAAACATAGTTAATACAATTTAATAAAGTTAAATTGCTTGCTTCTGCTGCTGGGGAAAAAAAATAGTGGTGAATCACTTTACCACTAGTAAACATTCAACGTTAAGCTAAGACCAACAGACTGTTGTACTTAAATTAGTATAGCTTGGAGTTTTCAGTGATCTGGTAGTAACTGTGATGGGGTGAGTTCACACCATCCCTCAAGCTGTCCTTTACCTCAAGGCAGTGAGACCTAAGGACTAGAGTTGATAGGGTTACCCTGGTTTGCAGGGCAGTAAGGCCTAGCGGCCAGAGTCAATAGGGTGGCAGGCTGCCCCCTGGAGGGGGGTGGCAGTCAAGGCAGGGGGACCCGGGCACTCACCACTGAGTGGGGATCCAGCCGCAACATGCAGACTATGGTTGGAACTATGGTTAGTTCCTCCCTATGGCTACTTCCTATCATGACTCCTGCATCCATGGTCTGGGCAGCTTCGGGGTTCCTGGTTTCCTCTACCTGGGCTATTCCCGGTGGCTCCGAAGTCCCTGGAGTGTCTACACGTACCGGGGAATCTGCCAGTTTATCAGTGCCTCCGGCTTCTGCATTTGGGGTCTGCTGTGGCTCTGAGGCTGGAACTGCAACGGATGTCTTTTCTCTCCGGTGGTCTGCCCAGACTAAGCTGAGTTGCTCACTCTTATACTGGTACTGCACTTGGGGCATGCCCAGTAGGGCTGTGGGGACAGGGCTTCCTCAGCCCACAAGGAGGGGTTAACGCTTTCCTGTCCAATACAGGGTGAGTTCACCCCATCACAGTAACACTTACATACTGCAGTGCTAAGCACTGTAGAAGGGCCTAAGATTGTTGCCTCAGGATAATTTCCCAGATACTGGAGTTATGAAAAACAAGAGAATACGTTTTCTAAAGTTACATTAAAGACATATAAACCGATGCATTTAGACTGCTCTGAAAAGTTTACAATCTTTTAGTATACTATACAGTGCCAGACAGAATGTTAGTGCTAAGCAATGGCTCGCTATGGCCAGCTCTCCCTCTCTTTTGAATGATTGAGTAAAAACTGCTATTTAACTTTCCATGGTGCTCCAGACAACACTGTTTCTCAGCCCCTTTCCTCCCAAATAAATCCCTAGAACTCTCAGCCTCCTCAGGATCTGCTACCACATGAAAGGGGCAGGAGTGGCAAAAAAGACTGGTTTAGGGGTAGAGTGAGTGTAAAAACAAAAGAACCCATCCACTCCCCAGAGTTGCATTGCCTTCTGTCACAGAACACTTCCATCTCTGGATTCTACACTGAAATGAGGGAAAGACATAAATAAAAGTGTAAACATTTTAAACTAAACAAGGGCTATGAATGTTCTGAAGCAGTCCCCAGGCCTGGCAGTGCTCACCAAAGTATTTGCCTCGTCAGCAGGCAGTAGGATGAGGCAGCTTCCCAACCACCCAGCTACTGTGGTAATATGGCATTATGTAAGGATCTTGCCTCTGTATGTATGTGGGATAGAACCAATCGGTGTAATAAACTGAATAGTGGCTCTTTGGGTGCCTCCAGTGGTTATACCAAAGAGGTTTGAGTTTGTTACTGTCTCATAGCTGATGGACTTGGTCCTTTAGCTCCCATTAGTAGAGGGCTCATGCTTTGAGATTCAGAGATGCTGGGTTCAATACTTGAAAGCGACCTGATTAGAGGTGTCATTACACTAATATAGCTACTATGTCATGAAAGCACCTGCTGATTCCCTGGCACAGTGGCCTATGCCAGTATATATGCAGTACATGCCAGTTTTCAATGCTATGCTGCATGCTACTGAGGTTGCCTGTACCAGGTTGTGATTGCCTACCATATCAACATATGCTACTTGTTGCTGTGCATCTAAAACCTGCTGGTGCTAAACAGTCCAATAAAAAGGAATGAGGAAGACTGGTATCCTCTGTGGTTCTCCCAACCTCTCCTGCTTCCTCTTTCTCAGAGCAAATAGGTACGGCATTGCTACTTGTGCTTGACACCACCCACCGGACCACTTTAGAAATGTTGTACTTGTTTACTCTGAGGTGGATGAGGGAAAGGAAGTGGGGAAGGCAGGACCATTAGTGACAACACAGGGTTGTAGCTAGTCAGACTTTACAAGCTTTGAAAACTTCATAGTCTGATATGTTCCGTTTTGCAGTAAGTAATGGAGGTTGTTTTTTGGGTGACTGTCTGCACAGAGCAACAGAGAGTCCTGTGGCACCTTTAAGACTAACAGAAGTATTGGAGCATAAGCTTTTGTGAGCGAATACCCACTTCGTCAGATGCATGTGTCTGCACAGATTCCATCTAGATGTTCATGAACCCCATGTTTGTGAGATGGTGTTCATTTTGAATGTGTCCATTGGGATAGTGCCTGCATCATACATGATTTCATGCCCACTGTAGATGAGACTATGAAGGGTGAGGTGGCCCAACTGCCACTTGCTTCCTTTTTACTGATGATGGTTGCGAGACAGAACACCTGTAGAGTGCATGTCCTTACACTGTGTGACAAAGTTTTAGCTTAGTTCTCCTTCAGTATTATTGTAGCTAGAATTAGTTTGTTTCCTTTGCCTGTTGCCAACCTTTATAATTAGCTTTTCTTCCCCTAGTCCTCTCACTTTCTCCCCCCCAATTCCCTCAATTACAGGGGGTTACAGCCCTTATCATGGCAGAAACAGTCACCAGCTTCAAGAACTGTCTGTCCTGCAGCTCTGTCATGCCCTTAAACATTGTGTTCCCTCTGTCTTACACCCCAGTGAGCTATAGCTTGAATCCTTGCTCCCGAGCTGCCTCCTCCTACAGACCTATTCCTCTACTGCCTCAATAACTTTTGAGAGAGAAAGAAAAGAGCATGGCTCTAGTGGAGGATCCAGGTGAAGTTCGTGCTCACCGACGATGAGTAAGAGACTTCTCTCCTCAGGCCTCATCCTCTAAGGATCACAACTTGGACTAGCATTGTGGTATGCCACTACTGAAGGGTAAATTGGCAACAATGGTTCCTTTAGAACACAAGGACTGCACTGCCCTGGTACCACCACCTTGGGAGTGTCCTTGTCGGTACAGACTTCAGCACTGACATTTTCAGCATTTACCACGTTGCCCCTAGTACCGATCACAACCTTCACAGTTATGAGTAACATTGTAGCATTGGACATCCTGGGACCAAAGCAGCCAGTACCATGAAACGAAGCAAATCAACTGTTTCCAGCTCTCAACATACTCACCTTCAACTACTGGAGGATGAAGAAATCAACGGTGTGGGGAGGACGATCATCACTTCCTACACCAGGAGCACCCATGTGACTATGCTCTTCTGGGCAGTTAATCCACCTACCTTGGCCTCACATGACAAGCTCAAAGACCTATTAAGGAGAATTGTGGAAATTCTTGATATACTGTCAGAAGTCCTTCAGGAGAAGGAGCATAAGTTGTTGGATATTGTCACAAGGCAACGACTTTCTGGGGTGCCCTCCTGTGACAGGTCATGGCATGACAGACACACCTGCCTCCATTTTCCCCTTGAGAGTTTTCAGTAACTGCCCATCAAGATCTCTTGCTTCAGTAATATCCCTCTGTGATAAGTGGGGTGGGGTGGGGGCTCTCTTTTATGGACACCCAACCAGCCAGTTAGCTGTAAAATCCCTCTTGGTAGCTATTCTCTGCTTGCTTTACCTGTAAAGGGTTAAAAGTCCCCCAGGTAAAGAAAAAGAGGGCAACTGACCAAAAGAGCCAATGGGAAGGCAGAACTTTTTAAAATTGGGAAATAAATTTTCCCTTTGTCTGTTGTCCCTGCAGTCCAGAGAGAACACTGAGCAGCAATGCTATAAGCAGGAATGCTGTGTAAGGTTTGAACCAGGTATGAAAAATTCTCTTCCATACCTAGAAGGAATTATTGGGACAGGAAATGTTTAGCTAGACGCGATCAGGTTTATTTCTTTATTTTGGCTTGTGGATCTCCTCTGTGCTAACCCCAAATGCTTTTGTTTGCTTGTAACCTTTAAGCTGAACCCCCAAGAAAGCTATTTTGGGTGCTTAATTTTTGGAATTGCTCTTTTAAGATCTAGAAAAAGCCTAAGTTCCAGATGTATTTTCTTCCTTTTTGTTTTTAATAAAATTTACCTTTTTAAAGAACAGGATTGGATTTTTGGTGTCCTAAGAGGCTTGTGCATATATTTTTAACTGGTGGCAACCGCTAACTTTCTTTGTTTTCTTTCTCAGCTCTTCCCCACAGAGGGGTGAAAGGGCTTTGAGGGTACCCCACAGGGAGGAATTACCAAGTGCTCCTTCCTGGGTTCAAGGGTTTTTTTTCGTATTTGGGTGGTGGCAGCATTTACCAAGCCAAGATCAGAGAAAAGCTGTAACCTTGAGAGTGTAATACAAGCCTGGAGTGGCAAGTATTAATTTTTAAAATCCTTGTGGGCCTCCACCTTCTGCACTCGAAGTGCCAGAGTGGGGATTCAGCCTTGACACCCTCTTTGGGACCAGTTTATTACCAAAACATAATGTAAAATTGTCCATAACAAAAGTTCTCAAACATAGTTTATCACCTCAGTGTGTACAGTCCTTAAAATCCCACATTTTGTAGTCTGTTGACCTAAAACATACCACTCTCAGGTGTAATCTGCCATACCTAAGTTCCTTGTCCTCTTCTAACAGGACAGCCACTCCAACCCTTCCACTTGGCGGGTAACCCTTCTCTTCCCAGCAGGAACCCCCACTTTTCTGCTGGGTGATCATCTTCACAGGGGAACATCCCCTCCGCTCTCTTTGGTCTTTTGGCTTCAGCTTTCCCAGGTACCTTCTTTAAGACCAATTGAAGTAAGCTGATGAGTAAGGCTATGATTTTGTCATGGATATTTTTTAGTAAAAGTCATGGACAGGTCACGGGCAATAAACAAAAAATCATGGAAGCTGTGACCTGACCCTGACTTTTTTACTAAAAAAATCTCTGACAAAATGGGGAGTGAAGAGGGTCCAGCACCCTGCCCCCTCCCCAAGCCTGCAGCAGCTGGGAGCTGCAGGATCCCCTTTGCTCTGGAGCTGGAGAGAGTTCCCCTGCCACCTCTGCCGGTGGTTGGAGAACAAGGGGTGGGGTCCCTTCCAGCAGCTGCTGAGTAGCTCTGGGGTCCCTTTGCCTGCTGTTGGAGGTGACTGGGAGCTGCAGAGGGAGGGGGCAGGTGCTCACAGCGCTGAGCAGCTTCAGGGGTCCTGCTGCCATTGCTGGTGAATGGGCAGCTCAGGGGTCCCCACTGGCAGTGGCAGGTGGTTAGTTGCGGGGGTCCTCACGCTGCTGGCACTGGGGAGCTCTGGGAAGGGCCCTTCCAGCAGCCACTGAGCAGCTCCAGGGTCCCTCTGCCACCGCCAGAGGCTGCTGGGGGCGAGGGTACCGGCTGCTCGCAGAGGCTGAGCAGCTGCTGGGGGTGAGGGGGTGGGGGGGAGAGGGAGCTGCCAGTGGCAGTGGCTGGAGAGCTCAAGGGTCCCCCTCGATGGCGGCCAGGCAGTTGAAGAGGGGGTACCCCACAGCCAGTGGAGGCTGAGCTCCTGCAGGGGTCTCCCTCTGCTGGCTTCAGCAGATGTTACTGAGCATGCTCAGTATACCCTAAGTAGCAAATTCACTCAGATAGCAGTTTTTCACACTACAGGACGTTTGGTCAGCTGCAGGGGTTCCCAGTGTCACGGAGGTCGCTGGAAATCATGGATTTAATGACCTCCATGACATTGTAACCTTACTGACGAGTCTCAAATCCATTGGCCCTGCTCCCTCTTAAAGGGCTAGGGCCACCCTATGACAGAGATACTTCTCACGGTGACACCAGGCAGACTAGTATTGCCTATGAACCAGGGCCTTCTCAAGTCACAAAAACTATTTGGCACACTTCAGTGTCTGTCCCAGCCATCTCCAGGAGGGCAGATAGGAGATCCCAGCCAAGGAGTTGGACTATTTCTATCTGCACCTGACCACAAGGTCCTTAGTTGTACAGGCAGCTCAAGAAGTTGAAACAGAGAGCTCCCAGAATCACTCCTTGTGAGGAGGGTCCTAAGAAACTGAATCTCTTAGGTCATAAGAGTCCTTTCTTCTGTGAGCCTCCAAATTAGAGAGGCCAACTATCAAGCCTTGTTCTGTAAATAGGGCTTCCTTTTCTGGGCTAGGTTCTCAAAGCTACTTGATAAACTGCCAAAAGTCCATCAGGATGAGCTTAAAGACCTTTGTCAGTCGGTAAACATAGTGCAAGAAGTTCAGTACAGGCTGCACTTGATGATTCCGATGCAGTGTCAGGGATTATGATGTCAGCTGCTGCCATAAGGTGTTTTTCCTAGGTACAAGCATCTAGGATCCCTCAGACGATAAAGTTAATAATAGAAGATCTCCCTTTTTGAAAGTACCGACTTGTTTAGCAGGAGCACAGTTGAAGCTCTTTATAGTCTCAAGGATAGACGTGACTTTACATTTTTAAGACTCTACGTCTCCACCTTGCAGAGAAAACAGATGTAGCAGCTCTACTATAGAATCACAATCTCTGCCCCGGTACTATTCTTAATAAATGACCATCAGAACCTCTGAGGAAGAAGCAGGAATTCCTCTTTGACCACCCTGTGACTTGGACAGTCTGTTTTTTAAAAAAACAAACAAACCAACCCTCTCCTCCCAAAACACCCTTCAGTTTCTGCATGAGTATAGAGCGACTGATCGGACCACCTATGGATCTTTTTTTCCTTTGTTGCCTCCCCCACTTCTCCTCACCAAGAGTCTTGGAATGGGATAATCTAGGACCAGTCGGTCCTGTATAGTAAGCAAGGAGTATCCATCCAGTTGCACACTGTTGCAACCTCTGCTCCCTTCTGTCTCCTTTCAGGGACCCCTCTCATGAGAGATGGTTGAAACAATAGGTAGACTCCCTGCTACAACTGGGAGAAGTGGAAAAAGTGTGCTTAATGTTCAAAGGAAAGGTTTCACTTCTTTCTTCTTTGGCATTAAGGAGATTGAACACCCGTCCTTGACCTTTGATGTCTCAACATTTCATTGTGTTAAATTCTGTATTTTCTCCCTAATTTCCATGATACCTTACCTGGATCCTGTGGAATGGCTCACAACTCTCAACTGTCAAAACACACACTTTCACATCTCTATTCATCTGGTACACAGGAAGTACCCATGATTTCTCATAGGAGCACTATGGAGTCCTGCCTTTCAGCCTCTCAGCAGCTCCTTGGGTCTTCACCAAATTCCTGGTCAAACTGGCTGTACATCTTTGGAGGTGAGACATACAAGTTTATCCTTTATCTGAAGAACTGTCTGGCTTAGGGAAAATCCCCACAGCAAGTAACTGACTTAATTCATTTGATATTCCACCTATTCGCTTCACTAGGGCTAAAAGTCAACAAAGTCCACTCTGACCTCCAACTGAGACTATGGAATTCACCAGGACAGTGTCAGATTCCAGATTGGCAGTAACATACTTACATCAGCAATGATTCTAAATGATGATCGATCAGACAGCTCCAAATGCATACCAAAACACTAGTGAGGATGTTACTTCAACTCTCGGGATACATGTAAGCATGCACCTGTGTCTCTCAGCAAGGCGGACTTGACCGTCAGCCTCTTCAAGGATGGTTGAGATCAGTATATCTACCAAACGGGCCCAGCATAGACCTCCTTGGTCACTATTCCTTCAGAATTCCTATCCTCACTAAGTTTCTGGGCAGATCTACTTCAGGTATGCAACAGCATTCCCTTTCCTCTGCCTCTCCCTACCAAGATCTTAGCAATGGATGCCTCCACTCAAGGAAGGGGAGCTCATTTTGATCATCAAGATTCAAGGACTACGGTTGGCACAGGCGGCCATGCTGTATATAGACATCCTGGTGTTCAGGGCCATGCTGTTAGCATGCAAGGCTTTCTTACCCCTTCTTTGAGTCCTCATTCTTCGTTCGGAAAGACAACACTACTGCGATTCACTCAATCAACAGGCAGGGAGGGGGAGAGAGCCTCCCTACTCGGTCAAAAGTGACACATCTTCAAAATTGGTGCCTGCTTCGTCACATTACATGAGGAGCTTTCCGCCTACTTGATCCAGTAGAGTGTTTTGTAGATCAACTCAGCAGGGACTTTTGAGAGAACTATGAATGGCCCTTCAATCACTGAGTCCTCCCACGACATCGTGGTGGTGGTGATTCCTGATAGTGGGCCTCCTTTCTACAGTCCTCGGCAATAAATGTTGGACATCTTGCTCCAACGGCGTCACAAGCTTGGGTTTGCTGATGGCCTCTTTTCCACTTCCTGTGGGCACAGAGACTGTTCTGTGCCTTCCCACCAATTTCTTTGATACCCAGTGTCCTCAGGAAACTATAATCGGATGTAGGCAATGTGATCATGATAGCCCCCACATGGCCAGGCATTTTTTGTTCTTCTCAGAGGTGAATTTGTCAACTTGTCCACCAGTCACCTTAATCACTTTTCATTGACATAATTTCCAAGAAGCAAGGCTGGATTTTGCACCTGTACTCTGCATTGTTACACTTGACAGCCTAGATGCTGGTTGGATGACTTATTAGAGGGGAACTGCTGCTATATAATTCTAAAACGTCAAAAAAACTGTCCACCAAAAAGACTTAGAGCTGAACTTGCAGAGCCCATTCCACTAGGTGCTTAGGTGGCCACCGCTGCTTGCTTGGGTAATATACCCATATCTGATTGAGCGGCTCAGCAGCAGCTCTTGCATTGATAACCTCAGTCTTGGTTATTCTGAACTATTTACTTACCCTGAAGCAATTTGGACTTTGTTAGTTCAGTCATGGTATATTTAGCAGCACTCTCTGCAAATCGCCCTCCAGTTTGGGGTTAAATTTCAAATCTCATGGTGTCAAGGTTTTTGAAGAGCCTCACTCAATCTTCCCACCTGTTAGGGATCCTCTTCACCCCCCTCCTCCCGCCTTTCTGGAACCTCAATCTCACTGGCTTAATGGGACTTTTCCTCCCCTTTTGAGCCCATGGTAACCTCCTTTCTTTAGCACCTGTCAATGAAAACAGCCTTTTGGATGGTTGTTACTTCTTCCATAAGAGTGGAAGTAATTCAGGCCTTTGTTGCTGGTCCCCTTTACACCATATTTCAAAAAGGCCAAGGTCTCCTTACCTAATGATTTGCAGCCCTATCCACGTGGGATTCTTATTGGTAAAGGAATTGAATGGTGATTGGGGCTCTCCTGCCCCTTATGTCCTTGGCTAAGATGATTGGAAGAGGGTAGGTGGAATGCAGACACAGCCCTGGAGGTGGACACTATTATTAAAAAATAAGTCTCAACTTGTGTGCATGGGATGCATGCACATCTAGAATAGGATCTTTGGTGGACAATGCATTTTGAAGAACCATCGTTACTTTAGGGTAAATAACCATACTTTTCAAAATAAAGGAAAGGTACTGAGAACAGACAAAAATCTAATTTGTCAGCATTTAATTCCTGTGCTCTAGTTAATTTCTGCTTATCTCTGCTATATGTCAGTTTAAAGAACCTGAAATTGTCTTCAGTCTCCATAGTAAAACCTTTTATTTGCTATTTGATAAGAATCACAGTTTTTCTTTAGTCCATAAGTGTTCTTATCTTGTTTATTCCATTCTGTCAACTCAGTACATGAGAGTTTTGCCCCTAAGTCTTGAAGATGAAAGATATGGATCACTTTGAAAGGGTTTTCAGATATTCAAGTAATTACTTTTCAAAATGTATGACTGTGCCTTCTTTCAATGACTTTTCCCTTGGGAAGTGGACAGTTGAAGCTGACATGCTTGCTTGTGTTCTCCTAGCTTAACAGTTTAAGGCTGCAGTAAATCTCAGAGGTGTGCATATACATGGCATCATAACTCATGTTCATATTTTCCTTCTCTGAAATATAGCCTGTATCTTCCCTATACCTATTAATATAGAACTTTGAGCTTGAGGTCTGTATTTCCCAGTAATTCCCATAGCAACTCAATGTAGTGCTCTTTCGAATAGCTTTTTTAAAAACTAGTTTCCAGGACTCCAGCCTGTTACTGGTCAGACTAATGGAACAAGCAATTTTCAAAATTCTGATCTTTACTGATAAAGGGGGTTAGAAAAGTTATTTTTATTAAACAGAAAACTAACCCTCCAAATCCTGACCCTGTTCTGAATGTTTGTGTTTTGTGGGTGTGTTTTTTTTTTTTTTTTTGTGAGTTAGGGATGCCTGCTTAGTTCCAGACTAGTAAACTGTCTGAATGCTGGAACAGAAATTAATGTGAACTATTTTTTGCCGTTTTATGTTTCACATTCTCCTCTGCATCCTTCTCCTTCCCCACAATACCATGTGTTTGGTTTGAAAATAATTTCACTTTTCCCTTGTTTGTTTCCGTCCCCTCTTCACTGCCTAGCCTATCTTTGTTTCAAGCGTAAACCTGACCATAAAATGTTAAATAGGTTTTTTCATTTTTAAAATATATCCTTTGCTTTTGTTTTTGTTTTTTAGTCTTGACCCAGAGCAAAAGGAAATGTTAATTGAAGTGATAGAAAAGCTTCTGAAAGATAAAAGTACAGTAAGTAACACAAATTAGTGTAATTTTTAAGTGTATAATTGTACTGGTCACTCTTTCAGCTGCAAATCTACTTAATGATTGTCATTACGTACCATTAAATTTGAACTATACGACATAGCTGGCAATCTTAATTCTATCATTTCCTAGCTTACAGATGCTTGAATTTGCAACCTTAATGTTCTTTTATGTGTAATTACATTGTATTTTAGAAATGTGATCATATTCTTAGTCTGCATTGTTGTGTTTACACACAAGGTGGCAGAAAGGAGTTTGACATGAATTTTTAACTTTGGCATTTTCTGGCTTTTGCGTGCTTCATCATACCACCTTAATGTTCATAAGAGCTTTGGTTTAATATTGCCACAGGGTTTCTTTCTTTTTAAAAAGAATAATATTGAAAAAGTAATAAAACAAAACACGGAAATTTACTCTTTAGGACTCCAAAGCACTGTTGTCATGTGGGACCACGGGGAAGAGAGAGAGGCAGGAGAAGCACAGACACGTGTAAATAAAATAGTCTGGAACTATTTGGCCAGACACCACCAGAATGTCCTGATCCATGCATGTTAGAAACCGCATTGAAGGGAGTCAGTCTTCTGCAAATTGTGGCCCTGATTCAGGATATCATTTAACCATTTGCTGAATGTTTAGCAACTTAGGTATTGCCTGGATTTAGAGCAGTGTGTTGCACCATGTATCTAAGGCCCTGATTTAGGAAAACATGTGTGTACTTGAAGGTAAGCATGTGAGTAGAGCCATTGACTTTTGTAGGACTACGTGCCTGCTTAAAGTTAAGCAAAAATGCTTTCTTGGTTTGGGACCTCAGTTAGTTGTGAAAGCGTTCTCAAGAAAACTAACTTAGCATATGAGTTTTCTACCACTTTATTTTCAAAAGCACACTCTCTCAAATCAAAACAGATTTTCATAATGAGGACTTTTTTATATGGTAAAATTAATGTTTAGATGCCTTCCAGTTGTTTTGCTTGTACAGATGTCTAGAAAAAGTAGTCTCCTCCTTGAAAAATTGTTGAACTGTTCTTCATCAGAAAACTGGCTGCTCGCCAACTAGACATGCACCCATTGTCTGCGGGCAGGGCTATCCTGTTGTTGTTCTTCGAGTGCTTGCTCATATCAATTCCAGTTAGGTGTACGCGTGCACGGAAGTCGGAAAGCTTTTCCCTAGCAGCTACCCGTCGGGCCGGCTGTGGAGCCCACTGGATTGGCGCCAGTATGGCGCTCTATATAAGACCCTGCCGGCCCGACCCCCCTTCAGTTCCTTCTTACCCCCATGACGGTTGTTGGAACAGTGGTCTCTTGCTAGCAAGTGCTCCACTAATCCCTAGCATTCTCTTATCATTGTAAATAGTTCCCTTTGTTAGTTAATGGTTAGCCCTTATCTTAGTGTTAAGTGTAGTATAGTGGTTGGGGGGGTTTCCCCTTCAATGAGTGCCCTGCGGGGCTCTGGAGCATGCCATCCCAGGGTTTCAAACCCTGCAGTTCTTGAGGCAAGCCCATGCCTACAGACAACCCCCACGACTCCTGCCTTAGGTGTCTGGGGGAGACTCATCAGGCGGACAGGTGCAAAAATCTGTAAAGCATTCAAGCCCCACACGAGGAAAGAGAGGGAAATCCACCTCAAGCAACTCCTCATAGAGTCTGCACTGCGTCCCTCAAGATGTGGGCCCAAGCGCCTCGGTGCGCAGGGCTCCCCCAGCAGTGCTGTCCACAGGACCGCTCAAGGACCCTCACACTCCTCAGGACCAACGATCTTCCTGGGCCCCAAAGATGTCTACTTCAGCATGGCTCCCACTCCCCGGTCGCTTGTAAGAAGCAAGCCGTGGAAGGACATTCCAAAAGGCCTGAGGCAGTCACCGCGGCCCCGACCGAGCCAGCTCTGACCAGGCCCCAAAGCCTGACAAAACCGTGAGACCTCCATCTGCTCATACTAGTCCCACGCCACAGGGACCTCTTCAAGTGGAGGAAGCTACGTTGCCCTCCACCTTCGAGGCTGCTAGAAGGCTTATTGAGATGACAGCACCGGTATCCCCCATCCCGGCGCCGCTCCTGGCACAACTCCCAGTACCGTCGAGGGGTAAATCGGCGATATTTGGGCCGCCCATTCCCAGACCGGCTTCCCCCCACCGCTCTGAGTCCGGGCATGGTCCTGGCACCACACCGGTCCGACTCACGATGCCAGTTAGATTTGCGGCGTTGGTCTCGCAGCCCCGACCCTCTGAGACATTCACGCTCGAGGTCGTCGTCGGCTGCCAGGACATGGTCCCACTCGAGGTCCAGATCGTGTTCGGCGACCCCACGGCACCGTTTGGAGTGGCACCGATCTGCGCACCGATCCCCTGCGTGGCTCTGCTTGTCATCGCGGCACTGCTCTCAGGCCTGTCGCAGATCCCTGACCCGACCCTGGTCCCCATCGCGGCACCGGTCCATCTACCCTACAGCCAAGGGGGTGGAGAGAAAGTATTTTGTCCCTATAAGGGATATGAATACCTTTTCACTCACCCCACCCCATCTTCTCTCGTGGTGGATGTGGTTAATGAAAAGGAGAGACAGGGCCAACAGGGGCCTGCCCCAAAAATCAATGGAGCCGAAATGCATGGACCTCTTTGGCAGGAAAATTCTACGGGGGGCTTCTCACTTCGAATCGTGAACCAGCTTGTGATTCTCAGCAGATACAGTTATAATTCATGGTCTGCGATCCTTAAGTTCCAGGAACTCCTCCCATCTTGAGTCCCGCACGGAACTGGGGGCCATTGCTGAGGAGGGAAAGCTGGCAGCCCGAACCTCCCTTCAGGGCTCCCTTGACGCCGCGGACGCGGCAGCTTGCACTTTGGCCTCCGTCGGAACGCATGGCTCCAGTCATCTGGCCTCCCACCTGAAGTGCAACACACCATTCAGGATCTTCCGTTTGATGGCCAGGGCCTGTTCACTGAGCAAACTGACTCTCGCCTGCATATCCTGAAAGACACAAGGAACACTATAAAATCCTTGGGCATGCATACCCCAGCAACTCAAAGAAAGCCGTTTAAGCCTCAGCCCCCACAACAGTGCCCCTTCCCGCCCAGACCTAGGGAGGACTTCCCCCCGCAGGAGAAGCAGGTACCCACGGCGTAGACCATCACACCCTCCTTTGGGACAGAGCCAGGGCCAATCCTCCCCCTCCCCCGGGGCTCTAAGTGCCCATTTTGAAGGTGCACTCGAGGACGGACTACCAGTGCAAAACCTGGCCAGCTATCCCTTCCTGAACCATCTATCCCGTTTCTACCATGCCTGGTCCCTTATTACATCAGGGATATTCTATCCGCTTCCGGTCTACCCCACCCTCCTTCCCCATCCCTCTTCAGGGACCCCTCTCACGAGCAACTTTTCATCCAGGAGGTACAGACACTCCTTGCCCTAGGAGCAGTGGAGGAAGTGCCATGAGCTCAGGGGCAAGGGTTTCTACTCGCACTGCTTCCTCGTTCCCAAGGCAAAAGGAGGCTTAAGGCCCATTCTGGACCTCAGGGAGCTCAACAAACATATCATCAACCTGAAGTTCCGCATGGTCTCCTTGGCCATGATCTTCCCCTCCCTGGACCCGGGAGACTGGTATGCTGCCCTTGATATGAAAGACACCTACTTTCACTTCTCAATCACCCCATCCCACAGACATTTTCTCCGGTTCATGGTGCACAAGATGCACTACCAGTTCACAGCCCTCCGTTCTGCTTGTGCACAGCCCCCTTGCGTCTTCACCAAGTGCATGGCGCTTGTGGCAGCTTTTCTTCACCGTCATCACGTTCACGTGTTCCCGTACCTCGACGACTGGCTTATTCGGGGTCGATCTAGCCAGCAAGTCCAGTCTCAGGTGCGGTTGGTCATGGACATGTTCAATCGCTTGGGCATCATGCTGAACGCCAGCAAGTCTGTATCTCACAGACACAGACGATAGAGTTTATCGGCTCAGTCTTAGATGCGACCCAAGCTCAGGCTTTCCTCCCAGAGTCCCGGCATCTAGCTCTAACAACCATACTCACCAACCTCTGCAGGTTCCCCACCACCACAGCGAGGCAATGTCTCAAGCTGCTGGATCACAAGGTGTCGTGCACCTACGTAGTGCAACACGCCAGACTACGTCTCAAACCCCTATAGACGTGGTTGGCGTCTGTATATCGACTGGGCCGCGACAACCTAGATATGGTGCTTACGGTCCCGAGTCCCACGCTAGACTCCCTGCATTGGTGGCTGGACCCTCAAATGGTAGGTGCTGGGGTCCCATTTCATCCTCCCCAACCCACCCTGACTCTGGTCATGGACGCATCCGTGTTGGGATGGGGGGCTCACCTCAAAGATCTGAAAACTCAGGATCTGTGGCAGCAGAATGAGTTAACTTTCCATATCAATATCAAGGAACTCAGGGCGAGCTGACTTGCATGTCAAGCGTTCCTTCCCCACATAGGAGACCGTTGCATAGAAGTTCTGACAGACAACACCATGACCATGTTTTATCTGAACAAACAAGCACACTCTGCCATAAAGCCCTTCTTCTGTGGGAATTCTATTTAGCCCACTCCATCACTCTCCAAGCTTCGTACCTCCCGGGTGTTCAGAACGTGCTGGTGGACAGCTTGGACAGATGCTTCCTCACGCACGAATGGTCGATTCGCCCAGACGTCATCTACTCGATCTTCCACACCTGGGGGTTTCCCCGTATCGACCTGTTCACTTTGCGGACCAACAGGAAGTGCCCAGCCTTCTGCTCCTTCAGGGGTCACAGTCCGGGCTAGATAGCTGACGCTTTCCTGATCTCGTGGTTGGGCCAGCCACTTAATACTTTTCCGCCATTTCCACAAAGTACTACTCAAGGTCCTCAGGGACAAGGTGGATGTGATACTGGTGGCCCCTGCCTGGGCCCACTCGTGCTGGTATCCCACCCTGTTGGATCTATCAGTACGGGTGCCCCAACGTCTTCCTCTCAGTCTCGACCTCATCTCGCAGAACCATGGTCGTCTCCTATACCTGGACCTTCAGTCGCTCCATCTTACGGCCTGGAGGATCCGTGGTTAAACCAGGCTGAGCGCGCCTGCTTGGACTCGGTGTGGCGTGTACTCCTGGAAAGCCGTAAACCCTCTACCCTCACTTACGAAGCTAAATGGAAAAGGTTTTCCACCTGGTGCGCCCAGCGGCAGGTATCCCCGCTCCAAGCTCTGACACCTTGCATCCTGGACTACTTAATGCACTTGAAAGATCAACATCTCGTCTTCGGTTCCCTCAAGGTTTACCTCGTGGCCATTTCAGCATTCCATCCGGGAGCGGCAGGACGCTCAGTGTTCACGCACCTGGTCGTGCGGTGCTTCCTGAAAGGTTTGGAAAAGATCCATCCCCCAACGAAACTTCCTGTGCCGGCCTGGGACCTGAACTTGGTTCTCTCCTGTCTGATGGGTCCTCCTTTCATGCCACTGGCTTCCTGTGCACTACTCTACCTTTCCTGGAAGGTCGCCTTCCTAGTGGCCATTACTTTGGCACGCTGAGTTTCTGAGCTACAAGCTCTCACGAGTGAACCACCTTATACCATCTTCCACAAGGATAAAGTTCAGCTGAGGCCTCACCCAGCTTTCCTGCTGAAAGTGGTATCTCGTTTCCATGTAAGCCAGGACATTTTCCTGTCGGTTTTCTACCCTAAACTGCATGCCAACCTTCGGGAGCAGCATCTTCATTCACTGGACGTTAGAAGAGCCCTCGCCTTTTATATAGACCGCACAAGGTTATTCCATAAGACGACCCAGCTGTTTGTCACCATCACGGAACGGATAAAGGGCGCTCTGGTCTCTGCCCAGCGGATATCTTCATGGATTACCTGCTACAATCTGGTGAAAATTCCTCCGCCTGCTGTTATTGCTCATTCTACAAGGGCTCAGGCATCATCTACAGCCTTTCTGGCAAATGTGCCTCTTCAGGACATCTGCAGGGCTGCCACACGAGCCTCAGTGCATACCTTCACGTCGCTCTACGCCATAGTCCAGCAATCCCGCGATGACGTGGCCTTCGGCAGGGCTATTCTTCAGTCTGCACTATCTTGACTCTGACCCCACCTCCGAGGTAAGGCTTGGGAGTCACCTAACTGGAACTGATATGAGCAAGCACTTGAAGAAAAAATGGTTACTCACCTTTTTGTAACTGTTGTTCTTCGAGATGTGTTGCTCATATCTATTCCATTCCCCCCACCTTCTCCTCTGTTGGAGTAGCCAGCAAGAAGGAACTGAAGGGGAGTTGGGTCGGCAGGGTCTTATATAGAGCGCCATATCGGCGCCACTCCAGGAGGCTCCGCAGCCGGCCCAACGGGTAGCTGCTAGGGAAAAGTTTTCCGACTTCCGTGCACGCCGTGCATGCACACACCTAACTGGAATAGATATGAGCAACACATCTCGAAGAACAACAGTTACGAAAAGGTGAGTAACCATTTTTTCCCCAAAAAGAATGGTGTGTTAAATCCACTCTCCAAATAAAGTGTGAGGTGGAATGTAGATGGGGATGCTGTGTTCAGGTAGGTTAGTAGGAGGGAGCCTTCTTATTCATATTTCTTAGCTTGCTATGTTCTAATGGCTGCCATTTTGCTACAACCCACTGACTGTTTTCCAGGTGACCTGCTTTGGGGTTGTGATACTTCACTTTTGAGAAACCCTACTTAATCCTGATGGAGAGGGATTTTAGGACAGAGTGTAGTGTTATGTCCTGGCCCAGTCCTCCCTTTTGGATAGTTGCCAGTCTGTTGTAAATGGACCCAAATCCTGGGCCCCATGTGCTTCTAGGTGCCCTTCTCCCCCACCCCCACAATCTGGGTAGTGACTGGTCACTGTTCATAACTCTGGGTGTCAGGCACACTGTCCAGTGCAGACCCTGTGTCTGACACCCTTCTTGGGTAGAGGAGCCCCATACTCTGGCTGCCTTAGACCCTGAAACTAGTACTTCAGCCTTTCGGATCCCTCAGTTGTTTAGATATTTCCCCAGAGTCTACCTGGTAGTGGGAGCTCTGGTTTTTAGTTAAATCCTTCAGGATAATGTGACTGGAAAGCAAGGAATATGCAGTAAGCTTAGCAAAGGAACTTTTTAATCATAGACACTTTACTCTTAATGAAGTGCACTAGAGAATCACAAATCTTTGAAAAACAACACCAATCCTGAATGCAGCTCCCAAAGTCTGATCTCACCTAATCTGTGAGTACTGGCTTTCGTCAGTGTTCTTAGGCTAGGCAGCACTTCTTGCCTTCTCTCTCTTAAGACTGGTTTGCATGTGGAAATTCCTTAGATTTGTGGTCTGCCCTTGCTTAGAGAAGCACCCACCTTTTAAACAGTCTTTTAAACAGCTGAGGCTGTGGGGAATTAAAGGTTCCAGTCTTCCCCGACTCTTCCAGTCAGGCTTGTTGAGTGTCTTTTAATGTCAGTGGCCTTATTGTTCCAGTAGGGGACAGTCAGTTAACAATGTTAACTTTCTCATTGTTAATCCTCTCTGAAGTGCTCCACACCCCCAACAAGAGCAGGAAAGTGTCTAGAATAGACTGGCCTTGTCAGAACTAGGCTGTTTTTCAACAGGATCTCTCAAGCCAACATAGGGGTTACAATACAAACTGAAGGTCACAATGAAGGTTACTATCAAAAGTGGTGGTCACATTACAAAATGAAATTCATAATTTGAGAGAGACATATGCCTAGTCTGCCACAAAAATGGTCTAAGGTGCCTAGTTAAATAGCTGATTACATGTTTCTGAAATATATTAATTATCTGTGTGTGTATGCTCATGACTTTCAGGCACTCCCTGTATACGAGAAGTCAGGGAAGGCACTACTGATGACACATTCTTGTTTTGGCTACGGTGGAGTAAATGAGAGCAACTCCATTGAAGTTATTTACCCTCAGGGTAAATCTAGCGCAGAGAAGTATCAGGCCCTCCATTTTGTAACTCAGCTTTTTAGGACTTAAAATCTTTCCCAGTGACTTGCTCCTACAGAGTATAATAATTTTTTTGCCCTAATAATAAGACACTTCAGCTAGCACTAGCCTACTCTGAATGTTTACAAACACTACTGCTTTCTTGTGGCATAAAGATTTACTCCTAAAACTGACTTTTTGAAGAAGTAAAACACTTAACTACCATAATTGTTTCTTATACAAGTGAACACTAAGAGTTGCTTTTTAAGACTGCATGACTACTGTATAAAACACTGACCCTTGAAGTCAAATCTTTAACTTTTGATCCTAATAATTGGTGGTGGTTGTGTGATGAGAATACTTGAGCTTTTAAACTAGAGCAGTACCTTTGGAAGTAAGGAGGATGGAAAGACTAGCTCTACTTTTTAGTAAATATCTGTTAAGTATGTTAGTGTTCAGTGCCAGCATGTATTGGTAAGCCAGTGTTTTCATAAGTTATTGATTTAATGTTGGTGAAAGCTGCACCACTGTGAAAAAATTACTAAGTTTGTGCAGATGTTTTATTGTGATAGATCTATTATCCAGCTATTAGAAGATAAATGACTGATCTTTCCCAGTTTCCATGCCTCCAGAAAATTGAAATAAGAAGGGGAATATCATTTGGGCTGTATGATTAGGGCAGGTGGGATGGCCATTAATTATGAGAGAGAAATATCTTGGCAGGCATAGGCCAGTGCAACATATTATCAATCAAACCTCGATGCATTTCTTGTGATGACCCAGCACTCTCAGGTTTTTGCAGCGTTAATTAGAATTCATGACAAAATAGATGCAAGGAAACGTTTTGTACCCTTCATAATTTTATAGAAAATTTATTGTTATTAGAGGAACCATTTGCTTAGTGTGATTTTTTTCATTACCAGCTTGTCAACTAGCATAGATAATCTGGAGAAAATATGAACTCCATAGATTGGGTGTCACTTTTGTTGATGGTTCATGTAGTTTACCTTGGAGCGCAGCTAATGGCTGAAGTTCATAGCAACAGCACAGAAAAACGTGGCAACCAGTGAAAGACAAATGAACCATGTTTATTGCTTTAATATAAAAAATACATAAATGGAAAGCTGCATTTGAATTTGACGAGCTCATTGCTAGTTTTGTGGGAGTGATTTATTTTTTCTCCTTATACATAAAAGCTGCTATTGACACAGTGAGATGGAAATTAACTGACTGATTTTTGGAAACCAATATTTTTTGGTTTTAAATTTTGAGTGGATCATTTTGTTTTAATTCTAAATGTTTTTATAGAATATTGATGCTTTAATAAACTAAGATTATCAGTTGTGCCTCTAATGTTTAGCTATACAGGAGGGTCATACTTTAGGGGAAATGGGTAGAGCTAACTAGAGAATGGTCCTTTTATTAGGGAAAAGTTAGGAGACTTGGGTATTCTTTTTTCTCTTGCTGTCTCTAAACTTTGAATGTGTTCTAAATCTTCCATTCTTGTCTCTTGTACTAAAACCTTGCTTTTGGAAAATGCAGAGAATAAAAAAAAATCAAGTTAATCTAATATTTTCTTAAAAAGTAGTATGCACATTACAGTAAGTGCTATGCAAACCAACTCAAATAATTGGTTCATGAGCTGTAAATATGACAAAGTATCTGCTAACCTCATCACATTCTTTGCATTTGATGGTACACAATGAAGTTCTTATAGCGCTTAAAAAAACAACAAACCCCCCCCCCAAAAGTCCTGTGCTCTGTTATGGAGGTATCAGGAACATGAATGACTAGAGTATGACACTATATGTGAAAGAAAATGTAGAATCAAATGAAGTAAAAATCTTAAATGAATCCACATGTTCCATAGAATCTCTATGGATAGTAATTCCATGCTCTAATAAGAATATAACAGTAGGGATCTATTATTGACCACCTGACTAGGACAGTGTTAGTCACGATGAAACGCTAAGAGAGATTAGAGAGGCTATCAAAATAAAGAACTCAATAATAGTGGGAGATTTCGATTACCCCCATATTGACTGGGTACATGTCACCTGAGGACGAAATGCAGAGACAAAATTTCTCAGTACTTTAAATAACTGCTTCTTGGAGCAGCTGGTACAGGAACCCACAAGGGGAAAGACAATTCACGATTTAGTCCTGAGTGGAGCGCAGGATCTTGTCCAAGAGGTAACTATAACAGGACTGCTTGGAAATAGTGACTATAATATAATAACATTTAACAGTTAGGGGAACTATGCAAAAATGAGGAGGTTAGTTAAACAGAAATTAAAAGGTTTCACTAGAGTGAAATCCCTGCAAGCTGCACGGACACTTTTCAAAGACACCATAATAGAGACTCAACTTAAATGTATACCCCAAATTGAAAAACTACAGTAAAAGAACTAAAAAAGAGCCACTGTGGCTTAACAACTATGTAAAAGAAGCAGTGAGAGATAAAAAGGCATCTTTTAAAAAGTGGAAGTCAAATCCTAGTGAGGTAAATAGAAAGGAGCATAAACATTGCCAAATTAAGTGCAAGAATGTAATAAGAAATGCCAAAAAGGAGTTTGAAGAACAGCTAGCCAAAAACTCAAAAGGTAATAAAATGTTTAAGTACATCAGAAGCAAGAAGCCTGCTAAACAACCAGTGGGGCCTCCAGACGATTGAGATACAAAAGGAGCGCTTAAAGACGATAAAGTCACTGCGGAGAAACTAAATGAATTCTTTGCTTCAGTCTTCATGGATGAGGATGTTAGGGAAGTTCCCAAATCTGAGCCGTCCTTTGTAGGTGACATCTGAGGAATTTTCACAGATTGAAGTGTCACTAGAGGAGGTTTTGGAATTAATTGATAAACTTAACAGTAATAAGTCACCGGAACCAGATGGCATTCACCCAAGAGTTCTGAAAGAACTCAAATGTGAAATTGAGGAACTATTGACCATGGTTTGTAACCTGTCCTTTAAATCGGCTTCTGTACCCAATGACTGGAAGATAGCTCATGTAATGCCAATATTTAAAAAGGGCTCTAGAGGTGATCCCGGCAATTACAGACCGGTAAGTCTAATTTCAGTATCGGGCAAATTAGTTGAAATAATAGAATAGTAAAGAATAAAATTGTCAGACACATAGAAGAACATAACTTGTTGGGCAAAAGTCAGCATGGTTTCTGTAAAGGGAAATCATGTCTTACTAATCTCTTAGAGTTCTTTGAAGGGGTCAACAAACATGTGGACAAGGAGGATCCAGTGGACATAGTGTGTTTAGATTTCCAGAAAGCCTTTGACAAGGTCCCTCACCAAAGGCACTTGCGTAAATTAAGTTATGGGATAAGAGGGAAGATCCTTTCATGGATTGAGAACTGGTTAAAAGCGGGGGAAAAAAGGGTAGGAATAAATGGTAAATTTTCAGAATGGAGAGGGGTAACTAGTGGTGTTCCCCAAGGATCAGTCCTAGGACCAATCCTATTCAACTTATTCATAAATGATCTGGAGAAAGGGGTAATTAGTGAGGTGGCAAAGTTTGCAGACGATACTAAACTGCTCAAGATAGTTGAGACCAAAGCAGATTGTGAAGAACTTCAAAAAGATCTCACAAAACTAAGTGATTGGGCAACAAAATGGCAAATGAAATTTAATGTGGATAAATGTAAAGTAATGCACATTGGAAAAAATAACCCCAACTATACGTTGTGGCAGAGCTCCGACCTAGTCCCTGTGCGTCCCGTGCTTCCAGGCGGTTTATACTAGCTTCAGAGGCTCACTGCAACCCTCCATGTAGCCCTTCTCTCTCTAGGGCCAAGGATATTGTCTAATGAGCCCTTTTCATCATAAGCCAGGAAGGAGGTTGGTGAGAGAATTCCCACAGTCTCTGTTGCTCCTATGGCCTCATACCAAAACAGTTTAGCCTCCTGTCCTGACAGGGGCCTGTCTTCCCTTCCCAGGAGGTGTTCCTGTAGTGGAGGATTGGGGGGAACCCGGGCCCGCCCTCTACTCCGGTTTCCAGCCCAGGGACCCTAAAGGTAGCAGCTGTTGGCAGCCAACCTTTCGCTGCCAGAGTTGCTATATTTCCCTGGGCCACTTCCCCACAGCTCTCCTGCTTCTCCCTTCTTCGCCCTTACCTTAGGGCTCCCTTACGAATGACTTGAGGGTGTCTTCATTAACCAGCCCTTCAGCTGCACTTACTCTCCTCTGGCTCCCTGGCTCTCCCCAGCCTGACTGGAGTGAGTCCTTTTATAGTATCAACAAGGGCCTTAATTAGAGTCATGTGTTCACATAACCTTAATGGGGGCAAATTTAGCTACAGCTAATCAGGAAAGAGATTTTGGAGTCATCGTGGATAGTTCTCCGAAGACGTCCACACAGTGTTGCAGCGGCAGTCAAAAAAGCGAACAGGATGTTTTTAAGGATCATTAAAAAAAGGGATAGCGAATAAGACGGAGAATATCTTATTCCCCTTATATAAATCCATGGTATGCCCACATCTTGAATACTGTGTACAAATGTGGTCTCCTCATCTCAAAAAAGATATACTGGCATTAGAAAAAGTTCAGAAAAGGGCAACTAAAATGATTAGGGGTTTGGAACAGGTCCCTTATGAGGAGAGATTAGAGGCTAGGACTTTTCAACTTGGAAAAGAGGAGAATAAGGGGGGATATGATAGAGGTATATAAAATCATGAGTGGTATGGAGAAAGTGAATAAGGAAAAGTTATTTACTTGTTCCCATAATATAAGAACTAGGGGCCACTAAATGAAATTAATGGGCAGCAGGTTTAAAACAAATAAAAGGAAGTTCTTCTTCACACAGTGCACAGTCAACCTGTGGAACTCCTTACCTGAGGAGGTTGTGAAGATTAGGGCTATAACAGGGTTTAAAAGAGAACTAGATAAATTCATGGAGGTTAAATCCATTAATGACTATTAGCCAGGATGGGTAAGGAATGGTGTCCCTAGCCTCTCTTTGTAAGAGGGTGGAGATGGATGGCAGGAGAGAGATCATTGATCATTACCTGTTAGGTTCACTCCCTCTGGGGCACCTGGCATTAGCCACTATCCGTAGACAGGATACTGGGCTGGATGGACCTTTGGTCAGATCCAGTATGACCGTTCTTATGTTGTTATAGTCCAGGGGTGGCTAACCTGTGGCTCTGGAGCCACATGCGGCTGTTCAGAAGTTAATATGAGGTTCCTTGAATAGGCACTGACTCCGGGGCTGGAGCTACAGGCGCCAACTTTCCAATGTGCCAGGGGTGCTCACTGCTCAACCCCTGGCTCTGTCACAGGCCCTGCCCCCTCCCCCCCCAGCCTCCTGCATGCCACGAAACAGCTGATCGGGAGGTGCGGGGAGGGAGGGAGAGGCGCTGATTGGCGGGGCTGGGAGGGGTAGGAAGCTCTGGGAGCAGAGGCGGGGTGCTGATGGGGGAGCTGCTGACATGTTACTGTGGCTCTTTGGAAATGTACATTGGTAAATTTTTGGCTCCTTAGGCTCAGGTTGGCCACCCCTGGTATAGTTGCACAGTTGGGTGGCTGACATATATCCAGATAACTATAGATATGTTCCATGCATTTAAAATAAGAGTGATAAACGTTCTAATTTAATTTTTCTTGCATCTAATAGAACAAAAATGCATGTTTCAAAAGTATTATTTATTTTAAAAAAGGTAAAATTCCAATGCCCATTATATTAGATCCTGCAAAAGGCCCTGAGTGCATTAAAGCTGCTATGAATCTAGTGCAGAGTGGATGTACAGATGGACTACTGAGTCTGCAGGTAAAGTGGCCAGCAACTCCTGAATTCTCAGAACACATCACCTTTCAGTAAAGTGCAAAGGAGTTGATGGGTGATCAGCCTTTCTGCAACTCCAGCGCTTATTTTGAGCCCAAATATGAATTTAGGAACTTCACTTCAGGTACCATTCTTAAAAATGTTGGCCAACATTTTAAAGAAACCTCTCTGTATTTAAACTACATCTAAATCTACAATATTTTGTTGGATTTCAGAGTAGCAGCCGTGTTAGTCTGTATCCGCAAAAAAAACAGGAGTACTTGTGGCACCTTAGAGACTAACAAATTTATTAGAGCATAAGCATATTAGATGCATCCGAAGAAGTGGGCTGTGGCCCACGAAAGTTTATGCTCTAATAAATTTGTTAGTCTCTAAGGTGCCACAAGTACTCCTGTTCTTTTTGCCAATATTTTGTTGCCATCTCAGTTTGCAAACTAAGCGTAATATTTTGAATATGCTGAGGTACATCCTAGTAGTTTTAATACCAGTATAACACAAGGTTATTAACTAGTCCTGACCACCAAATAAATAGAAATGTGTTTAATTACATGAATAATTACCTAACTTGTCTATTACATTGATGCAATAATAAAGATTAATATAACAAAATTTAAAAAATACTGAAAACACAAAATTACCTTTCTATATGTGATATAATAATGTTCTATTTTTTGTTGCAAGTATAATGCATTTTTATTTAGTTCTTACAAATCATAAATTCTTTGTTCTCTGGAACGCATTGCGTATCCAGTAGGTACCAGCACATGGGCAGGATTTGGGACAATAAATGCAACTTCACGTTTAGACTTATTAGTAATTCATAAAATTCCCACTGGACTTGAAACTTGTTTAGCATAATATCAAGACTATATTCTGAGATGTTTTCTTTCAGTTGTAGTGTTGGGTGCATACTAATAGCCCAAATGTAGAGGAAAAAATGTAGCATATGAATATCATTGTATTTAATATTTCTCAAGAAGTGCCATTTAAATAAACTATATTTCTATTTAATTGCTTACTTTAAGTCATTGGGGAAATTTTAGAAGATGAAATGCACATCCCCAGTGCTCAGATAGAATGACATTTTTTGCTGCCAGAAAGCTGGGTTGCAGGCATGCTAACTGCATACATATCAGTTACTTCATATAGAAGTTTTATCATGTTAGATGTTTTGCTTAACATGTTCCTTGACACAAAGCAAATCTTACTTAAAACAGTTAGGAAAGGAAGAATAGTAATTCTTGACACATTGACAAGTGCTTATGCTGTGTGTAACTGATTTCCTGGAGGCAACTTAAGTATATGCTGTAGGGTGTTTGCTATTCTGTTTTTTATTATTGAAGGTGATTATCCCAATAGCTTTCTGTAGCAGAGAAGTAGAGTAGAGGAGTCCAAAGTCCCAAACTAAAGTTATTACAAATTTATTTGATTAGGATCTTAGAATTCCTTTGTTTAAAATTTCAAAAATTGTGTTATGGAATACATATGTTGGTTGTCTTTGAAGCTTGATGTCTTTCATAAAGTGACTTGCTGCCATTATTTCAAGGATTCCCCACAAAAGTTTTTCTCCATAGCACTTAAGAAACCCCACGCAGGAGGAACCATGTGTTTGCAGATAATAGGTCTCTAGAATCTGTTCATTTAGTTTTTTTCATGAAAGCAAAATTACTTTCATAACCAAGGAAGGAGGAAAAATCATATGGCAAGGAAATTTTTTATTGTATACATCCTGAAAATATTTATACTATGTTCCTAAAAATATACTGACTGTGCTGGTGGCATAAACATTCAACTTGTGCACCTTTGAAATTGGAGGGAGGGGGGCAAATAACTTGTAGAAGAGTCTGGATGGATTCTGAGAAAATTGCGGAAAATATCTAACACATTCAAAAGGCTTAACGTTTGCTCTTTAGAAGTAATTTTATGAACCCCAGGGATTCTGGCAGTGATTGTTTAGCAGTCAAGAGAGGGTGTTGGCTCCATTATGTCAGAAATCACCCTACTTCCTCCTCCAATTTGATCATGGAATGTTAATAAGTGCATAACACTTGTACTTACCGTTACCTTGCAGATGTGAAGTAAGTCTTGCATCTGATAAATTCTTTGTGAAACCATAAATTACCACTCCTACCCTCTAAAAAAAAACCTCAAAACAAACAACTGGTTTTGCTTGCACTATATTTTCAGTGCTAAGGTTGAGATTAAATATGTAATAGAAAGTTTGTCTGTTTTGTTTGACAAAAGGACATATTCTGCCAAATAAACTGATTAATGCAATTATTCAGAATCCATTTAAAAATAAGACTCAACTTCTGTGAGTAGAGGGGAGTCTCTTTTTCTGGCTACTATCTTTTTGCATAATGGACATGCTTTAAAGTACTGAGAATTGCCAATATTAGTTCTAAGCACTCACGTATGAATTTATAGAGAGAATCACTGACTTGTTTTTACAATTTTGTTTTCTAGCTGGTGGCTGGGAGTGTGGTGATGGCATTTGAGGAAGTGTGCCCGGATAGAATAGATCTGATTCACAAGAACTATCGAAAGCTGTGTAATTTGTTGGTTGATGTGGAGGAGTGGGGGCAAGTTGTTATTATCCACATGCTAACTCGATATGCACGTACACAGTTCGTGAGTCCTTGGAAGGAGGTACGTTTGTCTCTTTTGTTCTCAACAGCTTGATAACAGAAATACTTCAGATTGTGTTGCTCTTAATGAAAATGCATAGTTTCACCTTCATGAAGTGGATACTAACACCTCTATCCTGATATAACGTGACCCAATATAACACGAATTCTGATATAATGCGGTAAAGCAGTGCTCTGGTGGGGGCTGTGCACTATGGCGGATCAAAGCAAGTTCGATATAACGCGGTTTCACCTATAACGCCATATGATTTTTTTGGCTCCCGAGGACAGCGTTCTATCGAGGTAGAGGTGTAGTTGTAGAACTGACTTCTTTTAATAATAAATTATTTTTTTTTTTTTTAAATCTTCAGTTAAATTTTTTTTTTTGGGTAGCATGAGAAATCTTCCTTCCAAGCTGTGTAACCAAGTGCCTTCCTTCTGTGCTCAGGGTGTTGCTGAGTGGGTGGGTGTTCCCAATAGCTTAGCACTCTTCTGACAGCTGTGGAACTCTGATTGTAAAAGCTTCATGCTCTACGCTTTATGGAAATGTTGATATTAAGAGTTAGATTTTGAAAAACTGGTTTTCTATGTTAGGAGCTTCATTGTTTAGCTTTCATTGCCTGTCATAGCCTTCATTGCTGAAGGGTTCTTCCCTTATCTTGTGCAGAGAGTCCTCTTAGCCTTTTCAAACTGTGTTTTTGTAGATGTCAATGCAGTGAACAATATCAACATTTTGACACAGTATATACTATGCTGATGGGTTATCTACATACCTATGTTTTGAAATAAGACAGGTGTTAGTTAAGCACAATAATTTTAGATATCTAAAGCTCTTTATGCAAACGTAAACCTGGAGTGCCATTAGTATGCTATTTTTTTTTTCCTTGCTGTAATACTGGTAACTGTCTACTTTTGTCCTTACGTTAATAAAAGGGGGTGTCCATATTTCATTGGTATTTAAAAACAAAAAAGCAACGTGCTCCAGCAATTAGTGATCATATAACACCCATTTCAATTGGACTTTACTTCTGAAGAATAATTTAAATAAAATTAAGTACTTTTTGAAAAGAACATCAGAAAACATTTTTTTAAAATAAGAGCTGTTCGGCAGTAGTAATACTATAGTAGTTTATTGTATGAAATCATTGAGTTACAGAACTTTTAAATAACATTTCACTGTATACATCTTTATAAATTTGAGTTAATTTCGTACTCGTTTATAGTGTTGGTTTTGAGATTGGCGGAGTACAGTTAGGTACTTTTTGTCAGTTACTTTAATCTTCTACATTATCACTGTGAAAGTACCCAGTGGGCTTAGTAAATTATGTATTTTCATAGTGATAAAATAGAAGATGAAAGTACCTGACAAAAGTATCTCAAAACCAGCGCTATAAAATAGTATGAAATTAACTCAGATTTATAAAGAGATATACAAGTGTTCGTACAGAGGTGTCCCGATATAGATAGACCACCTTGCCACCTATATTGCCTATGCTATATTTTCTATTGTATTTGTCTAGATCTAAATGTTTCTACCTGAGTTCTGCTAATACACCTAAGTATACACATGCAGGCACCTTAGATATTTCAATCATAAATATTAATTTATTAGACTGCCAATTCTTTTAAACTTGTGGTTTTGTGATTTGAACAAAGAGCGAGAGAGATGAGACCATCAACCTGATTCTCACACGTGACTTATAGCTAGGATTTGATCCTTTTGTAGGTATTGGGAGCTAAAATGCTATTGTATATATCACACTTTTCCATCTAACTCAGATATGTTTCATGCTATGTGTTTGTATAGTCAGAATATGACACATACAAAAGGTCTAGAAAGAGACATTATAAGCTCTTTGGAGCAGGGATTATCTTTTTGTTCTGTGTTTGTATAGCACCATGCACAAGGGGTCCTGGTCAGTGCCTGGGGCTCTAGGTGCTATGATAATACAAATAATAATAAAAATTCTTCTGCGTATGAGTTTTATGGTACCTAGTGTGTTTTACTTCCCTTTTAATTGTTTAAACACACATAGTAGCTTTAGAAGAATAGAATTGCATAGAAAAATATAACATTGATTTGAATATGAAATAAACATACAAAAACATAGAGTACAGGTTGAGGCTCATCCCTCACTATGTTGTTTATTGCAACTGCCTAGGTTTTTTTAACTTATGGTATGTAATAACTGTTATTAAGAAGTCTTCTGATACACTGTAGAACTGCTAACAGCACTATTTATATCTTTAGGTAAGCAATTTTTAACCATATTTAGCAGGCTGATAGGTCTGACGGCGCCTGCTTTGCTGGTAGGGAGAAGAGGTAAGGATTAGGAGATACCTGAGGGAAGCCAGCATTCCACAGTTGACTCTTCTTCTGCCTCATGACCCACCTGCAGAGCCCCACGCCCAAGAGCAGTTAGACTTGAGATGCGTTTCTCTGCCTTTCCCATCATCCTGTAAGGTTGCCTTCTTAGATGAGAAGATGGGTTGGATGGCCCCTTTTCTCATGGAATATAGTTTCTCTCTGGTGCAGCTGTGATGTGTGCTGCCTCTATCCATGAGAGTCTAATCATTTAAAAACTCAAGTCTAAAATGAAAGCATTTCCTTAAATTTACTAAAATATAACATTGTGTTTACTCTCTCCATGCTTTCAATATTGAAAAGCTTGGGTAGGAGTGAGAGCAACATTTCAATGTTACCATAAGAGCCATAACTTTTAAACAAAACAAATAATGCATCTTATAATAATAATAAATAATAGGTGTGTGTGTGGGGAGGGAGGGAGGCAAGGGAATTGGTCCATGCTTAATATATTTTAAATGGTCCTGACTAGGCTAAGAAACTTATGTCTTAAGAAGAATAGGGTGAGCAAGAATGAGTAGACATCTTTTGTCTTTTTGGCTGGAAACAGTTGCATTGTGTAATGGAGTATTGGAGGCTTTTTTTGAGTAGTGGGAGAGGGTGGCTTAACATGGAATCAGCCCATCTGTTCTTATGTTTACAATGGAGAAAAGACAATATAACTATTTTAAGTGAAAGCTCAGAATTCATATTTATGGGCATTACTATAGCCATCATCACCGTAGTAAGAGTTGTAGAATGCATTAAAAACTTCTGAGACTGTAGTGTCATAAAGCTTTGTCGAGACCCCTAGGGGGTATGTAGTGTTAAATGGCTTAACTTTTCATTCCTTTACTTTTGAGGTCTTGTCAAATATGTTGTGTGCAGCAGCCTTAACTGATAAATAACATAGTGTTTATGTGTAATGAAGAGTGAATCAGGAAACGAAAAATGTCTTTTATGCACTACATAGGGCACACCATTTTTTTTTTTTTTTTTTTTTTTGCTTCATAGTTCAAACTCAGTATTTTCTTCCAAGCTTAGCTAAGAGACTGTTCCTCATGGGGAATTATCACTTCTCAAGGCTTACATTTTTTGTTTGGCCATTTAAAAAAAATCAATGTTGGTGAGTTTAAAACAAAAAAATTATATCTTTCAGTTAAACTCTTCTCCTTTTACCATAACTCAAATGACTGAAGAGGTTTTCCTCCAACTTTGCAAAAGTATTCACTTCTGGATTATTCAGACAGAGGTTCATCTCGCCCCATTTAGGTCCATGGGAGTTTTGCCATTTATTTCAGTGGGGGCAGGATCAAACCCATCATATAGGTAATGAGGATCACATAAACACAGCATGGGAAGGTTGATCTCAGAACTAGAATTCTTGAACAAATGAACAAAATGTTATAATGGAAGTTTGTACATAACCTTATTTCATAGCTTTTGCTATCTACTAAAGCTGTAGCTCTGAATATTTAAATATACTATACTCATGGAATTCCCTGTTCATGTAAATGTCATTGCTTGATATGACAAATATTTTGTATTGCAATTTTATATGTTCAGTTGACTATGCTGTTTATTTTCTAAAACATGTTTTACTATAGTAGTTTTTACAAAGGATGCTCTTTAGTTTATATGGAGTTTCAACTATTCTCACACTTTTTATTTTTTTTTTAAGCAATTTAATAAAACTTCTTTAGCTAGAGTGAGTTTGGCTCAGCCTGCAGCAATTAAATTGCTTTTATTAAATAGTTTGTCATTTTTAGCTTGCCTAATCCTGATCTTTGAAAGGTGATCTGAAAAGGGGGGAAAAACCCACTCGCATGCCCTAGTTTTTACTCTTCAAAGTATGAGGGCAGTTGAGACTTCATACTCTTTTTGTTTATTAGAGATTTTCTTGATGGACTTAGCTAGGTGTATCAAAAGCTATTGTGAGATTTCTCATCCTACTATAGAAGGGGTGGTATATTAAATCCTTAATAAAGATGTCATGTCAAATGACATAATAAAGACGTGTGTCAAATGTTTTAGATAAACGTGCGTTAACTAAGGAGGAAAAAACAAAGGAAAAATAACCCCAGAAATAACATTTAAGTCTGTGTGTTTCCCATATTGGGGTTCAAGAGAACTGGGTTTCCACTTGATTTGAAGGATCAGGTAAATCCATTTTCTTTTGAAGAGGCATGTTATTGAAGTGTGCAGGAATTCAGCTTTCAATATTTTTCAGGTACACAACACTTCAATAACCCTACCTGCTTGTAACATATCTAGACTTGATAAAATTACCCTTGTCTGTCCTGATTAGCACCACTTCAGAAACTTTGGTTAAAACGTTTTGTTCTTCAGCCCAGTGTCTCCCACAGTTCTGGACATCTAGGGCTGCTTTCCTCTCTCTGCAGCTTCACGGAGATGAATCAGCATTTTGGCACCTTCTATGCCCTCTGTGCTCCTGCTTGCTGCGGCAGCAGACGGTGGCAGTTTCTGTTGCTCCCACCCTTATTCTTTCTGTTTTATCTTTTTCTGCCCAGATTTTGGGCAGTGGAGTGTAGTTCCTTCCTCTTCAGTGTTCTTCCTCCTTCCTGGATTGGTTAACCTTTTGGGGGTTTAACCCAACCTCAGCCTCTGCTGCAGCATCTCCCTGCCAACTCCTCTGCTCCTATACAGGCAGGGTAGCCGAGAAAGCACTAGGTTAACAATCCAAGCTGCTCTCCATTTGTGAGAAAGCCTTCCCAGTCTTGGCTTGTGACCAATTATGCCCAGTCTTTACCCAGGCAACTAATCCTAATGTTGGTCCTGGGGCTATGAGTCAGATAGGCAAGTGGGGGTCCTCTACCCACCACGGCAGTTGCAACTCCACAGGGGGAAAGTTGGACGCGTGCAAAGCAGGAAGAGGCCCCAGAAGTGAGGAGGACCCTGACTTCTCGACTCAGGACGCAAGTCCCAGGCAGAACAAAGAGAGGAGGTTTGTGGGGTCTCAGTTCCCCCCCCCCCCCCCAACCAGTAAGTCTTAAAGTGGGTCATGAGCATCCTGAGGAAAGAAGCAGAGCTTCTAATCAGACTCCCTTGCTCCCTCCCAAGCTGACTAGAAGGGCTCTGACAATGTGATTCCCCTCCTCCTCCAGAAGGAATGGGACCCAACAGGGGAGGATTCTGAGTCAGACCTCTCAAGAGGACTTCAGGCCCTAAAGAAGGCAAGCCACGAGAGGTCTCACCAAAGCTGCAGAAGAGCTTCTACACTCCCAAAGCATGCTGAGAAAGGTTTAAAAAAAAAAAATCAAAAAGGCTAAAAAGGTAAAGAAAAAGTCCCAAATCCAGGACACGAGTTTTCTTCCTCCTCTTCCTCCTCCAAAGAGGATGGCAAGCTGTCTGGCTCTGAATCCAACAGGATGGGGGCAAAGATAAAGCAAAGGTTTTTTTTTCTTCTATGACTTTCAAGAACGAAAGCTCTATTACTAAGATCTTGACAGTGGATGTTGCTGTAACATCCCTTGCCAGGTATATAGTTATTCCCTCAAAAGAAGATTTCTACCCAAAAGATCCCTTGGATAGAAAAATGGAGGCCACTCGCACAAAGGACTTTGGAGTCTCCTTCACTACTTCCAAGCATTCCTGGCAGCTGCCTGCTTTGCAAGAGCATCTTTGTCCTGGATGGGAGATTTCAAAGCCCTTAAGGACAGAGGTCATCCTGACTTTGGCTCCACTTTAAAGAAACTCGCCCTAGCCAAAAGCGTTTGTGGCTGATGCCACAATGTATGCAATGAGGTTCTCAGCCCGAACCATGGCTTCTAGATCAGTAGCCAGGCACCATCTACAGCTCTGACCCTGGAAGGTGGATATTCACTCCCAGCAGTTCCTATGCTTGGCCAAGCTCACAGGCTCCTTCCTTTTTGGGGAAAGCTGAAGAAAGTGGTGGCTGACAGTGCGGCAAAATGCAAACAGTGAGGAAGGGTAAGACAAAGTACCACCAGGAGAGAATATAGACTGGCTTGCAGATAGAGGCACTCCTAATCCTCTACAGAGGTGCCAGCGAAGGGACAACAGATTCTCCAAGGAAAAACAGTGAAGTCGAGGTTCAGAGGGAAAGACTGGAGGGATCAGCCCTCCTCCTCCTGCTACATCAATCCACTTAATGACAAAGATCGCATAGGCCTCCACCCAGCACTGAAGCTAGGAGGCAGAATTTCCCTTTTGCCAGGGGAATGGCTTTCAGAAACCACAGACAAGTGGGCCAGAGTTTATTCCCTCGAGCTGCAGGCTCCACCCCATCCATTCTTGGCGGCGGCTCCGGGAGTCGGGCAGATCCCCCCCCCCCAGCGGTTCCTGGGGTGCTCGGAGCTGTACTCCGGGGCGTGGGGGTGCAGGGAGCCCGTGCAGCGCCTCAGCCAGCAGCCCCCCCATCCCCTGCTGTTGGGGGGCGCTCGGGGGGCTGCAGAGGGGTCCGAGCGCATTGCAAAGCCAGGGCCGGGGCTGGTGGCCGCTTGCCCCGTGCTCTCTCCCCCGGCTCGGGCTGGAAGGGCTGAGCCGGGCTCTGTTGTGATGCTGTTGGCTGCGTTTGTCCTCGCTTCGCTTTCCCCGCAGGCCGGGGGGCCGGGCTGGAGTTTGTTGCAAGAGCGTTTTTCTTGCAGCGTTGCGGGGTTGCGCTTGGCTGCTTGAGACTGGGCAGGGGACGCAACTTGCCTTGTTTTTCCGGTGTGCACCGCTGAATTTCGGGTGCAGGGAAATCCCACGTCGGTTCCAAAAGTTGAACCCCACCCCCAGTTGTGCATCTCTTCCCCGGGCCATCCATCCATCCATCCCCCTTGCAGGAGTCAGTCTCTGCATGTGTCTTGCACGCTCAAGCGAAACAATAGCTCGAGGAATACTCCATCTCCAGCGAGCAGACTTGCAGGAAAACAGGCCAGCCTGGTGTGGGTAGGGCTCCGGCTTGAAACAGTTAGTTTTCATTTACTCCTGTCCTCAGACGTGGTCTGGAAACAGGCTCGGGGGCTGTTTGTATGGGAGGAAATGGAGCTGAAGGGTAGATTAGCACCTGAGTTTTATTCTGGTGCAGAGGCTGATAAGTGGCCTGGCTTTTGGCGGTGAAACTCTGCAGCCAGTTCTGATGCATCTCCGCAAAGGGGGCTTTAAAATGCCGAATTCCCTTCTGAGCTGTGTGCTCCCTTCCCCTTTGAAGGGCCAGAGCTGTGTCCCTTTGATTTATAGCCCTTTTCATCCTGGACTTTTGTCTCTTTATTGTGCAGGCTTAATAAGCCTGCTGGGATCTTTACATGAACCTGGTAAGTGACTGGTGGGGGGAGTGATCCAGAAGAAGACCAGGGATCCTAGGAGGGAGGCGGCGCTCTGTGGACAAATGCGTGCGCGCTCTCCCTGAAAATACTGACATTCTGTTCCTTCCTTTATGGCCAAACGGGACTCCGCGGTCCTTGGCCTCCTGGACACAAACACGTTTTATGAGGCAGCCAGAAGCCGCCTCGGTAGAAATGCTGTAAATGTGGCTGCACTTTTGCTTTTGCATCTCTCACTGGGTCGCTTTAGGGGCTCCCCAAGCTCTCCGATCTGGGAGGCGGAGGGATCCCCGTCCCTTGTGCTGCACACACCTGCACTTCTGATCGGCACCCCTTAGGCACAGCTGTGTGCTCTGGGTTTTTTTTATGAAGATAAATAAAATCTCCTCGCTCATTTGGAGTCCATCCCGAATGAGCGCATCAAAGGTTGATGCTTTCTCAGTTCTGCCACTTGCACGCTAAAGGGGAGGGATAGCTCAGTGGTTTGAGCATTGGCCTGCTAAACCCAGGGTTGTGAGTTCAATCCTTGAGGGGGCCATTTGGGGATTTAGCTGGGGATTGGCCCTGCTTTGAGCAGGGGATTGGACTAGATGACCTCCTGAGGTCCCTTCCAACCCTGATATTCTATGATTCTATGATTCTTCATCCAAGAACCCTATAAAACACAACTTAATCCAGAATAAAATCTCATTTTCTGGATATGGGAGTTGATATTGTGTTCCCTCGGAAGAAAGGTTTTCTGAGTTCTATTCCACCTTTTTCATTGCGCAGGAATGCGGTGGGGTATCCGAGCCATTCTCAACCGCAAAAGGCTTAACAAGTGGAATGAAGAAAAAGTTTTGGGTGGAGACCCTGGCTTCTATTGTGTCTTCGCTGTTCTGGAGGGATTCCTTGACTTCAGTAAATCTAGTGGAAAGAAATTTCCATATCCTCATCAGACTGTACCACCACAGGCTTCCAAGGTTTGTGTATGACCAGAAACATTGTACCAAACACTTCTGTTTGGCCTGTTATTGGCACCCAGGGTTTTTTAAAAAGATGTTGGTAGTGACAATAGCCAGGCTCAGGTTGCAGGGAACCCACCTGTACAGTTTTCTGCATTATATTCTGGTAAGAGCTCTGTCACAGTCAGCAGTGTGCAGGGCCATGTCTCAGGCTCTCCTCCAGGCACACCTTTTCATCATCAATGGCAAGAAAAATTCCCTGGTTCCATCCACCAGAATAACCCACCTGGGAGCAGACATAGACACCTCAGTAGCAAAAATGTACCCATCATTAGAAATGTTTCAGAAAATACAAGAATTGATTATCTTGCTCCAGCTGCAAGTGTCCTACTATAGCTCTTTGATTCAGACTGCTAGTGTCATGCACAAGGATCACTGCATGGGTACAATCATGCATCATATGTCTTCAAGCCTTCATAGTAAGAGTGTGGAACCACTTCTCAGAATGTTTGAAAGTTCAATACGGGTTCCAACACAGGTGTTTAACTCCATTCTGTGGTGGTCAGCCCATAATGTCTGCAAAGGGATGCCCATTTGTCTTCGAGATCCTTTAGGTTCACAACCAATGCCAGTTTGACAGGTTAGAGAGCTCCCTTGGAGACCCAAACAGCCCAGGGCTTCTGGAGCAAGGAGGAAAAGACTCACAGCATAAACCTCCTAGAGCTGAGAGTTGTCGAACTAGCTCCACAAAGGCTCCAAATCACCCTAAGGGGGAGCCACATCCTGGTTCAGTCTGACAATATGACTGTCGTTGCATGTCTAAACAACCAAGGGGAAACAAGGGATACAGCTCTATACGCAGAAGCAATGGAAATAATGAGGTGGGTGGAACAGTTCCTCCTTTCCCTCGTAGCGATCCACATCAAAGTGCATTGTAACTAAAAGGTAGACTGGCTAGCAGATGTAGAGTCAACAACTCTGAGTGGTGCCTGAATCCAAGAAGTTTTTGATCTCATCATTCGGATGTTCAGCCTCCTTTCAATTGACCTGTTGATAAATCATACGAATGCAGAGAGGCCAAAATACTTCACAAGGGAGGCAGACCCCAGAGTCATGGAGAAGATGCCTTATTGCACAGTTGGCTGCAGGGTCTACTTCATGTGTTTCCATCCTTCCTGCTACTTGGAAAGGTGGTCCCGAAAATAAAAACAGAACCGGTGATGGTAATTCTTAGAACTCCTTGTTGGCCAAGGAGACTTTGATTCTCAGACCTAATAGAGCTGGAATTACCCACTCCAGCTTCCGTGGAGACAGGACATCCTCTTGCATGGTCCTCTTCATTTGGACCCCAAATAGCTTTGTCTAACAGCCTGACTATTAGAAGGAAGCGCTAGAAGGTCTGTTTGTCCTCCATAGTTATTAAGACATTAATTTGGTCAAAGAGAATTTCAACACTAAAAGCATATTTCTCTGTCTAGTCCAGATTCTACAACTGGTGCCAAGAACCCAGCGCAAATCCTGGAATTCCAGCCATTCTGGATTTCCTCCAAGAAGGCATAGACAGAGGAGGTCGTCAGCCCAGTATAGTTGCATGTCAGGTGTCTGCTCTTAGTAGCATGTTATTTACAGGATCCTTGGGTTCTTTCAAGCCAGTGTCTTTCAAGCTGTCCAACTGACCAGACCAAGGGTCAGGGTACTCTTTCCAAAATGGGACCTACTGCTGGTTTTGAGGGTCCTGACTACCCATCCCTTCAAGCCTTTGACTTCAGTGTCAGCTTTTTATGTATCCATTAAGTCTTGTTTCTTAGTGGCTGTCAAGTGTTGGAGCTGGCTGCCTTATCTATATAGGAGCTTGACTCTGTGTTCCATGAGGACAAAGTGGTGCTCAGGATACCTGAATTCTTTCTTCCTAAGGTAAATTCCTCCTTCCACACTTTCCAAGAAGTTGTGCTTCCTTTGTTCTGTCCAAAACCACAGCGTCCAATGGAAAAGATGTGGGGACACCCATGACTGAATGCACTCCTGTATTCACACCATTGTAATGATCTTTGTACAAAATATGCCTTATTGAGGTATCATTTGAAAATTAATAACTTGATGGTCAATAATATCATTGTGAAATGCATATAACATTATATGTAAAGTTATGAACATAAACTGAAATTGTCTGAAATGTGGTTACCAGGTGGGTCTGGGTAAACCAGTTTCTCAGAGACAAAGGACAAACTGATGCCTCTAGCCAAATGTCAGCAAAACTAGCGGGCAATAACCTGTCAAGTGGCCATTCTTTGGCAAAGAAGGAGGACAGGAACAGATTGAGCTGCATTTTAGCAAACAGCACAGAACCCCTTTCACCACCTGACTCCTTCTCTCCATCCTCACAGCAGGAACACATTTTATCTAGGGATAATCCTCAGGAAAATGCTTTTCAAAGGGTGACTGAACTATAAAAGTGAGGGGCAAAAACACCCCAAGTTATCTGTCCCTATTCATCTCAATTTCTTTTACCAAAGAAGACAAAAGGTACAGCCTTTGGACTTTGGGAGCAGATACGGGGCTGAGAATAAGATCAGCAATGTTATCGGGAGCATGTGGTTAGGGTCTTTCACTTGGAACTAAGTCTAGTTTGTTAAATTTTAGTACTAGTAAGTTGTCATAACTATAAAGGGAAGGGTAACAGCTGTCCTGTGTACAGTACTATAAAATCCTTCCTGGCCAGAGACTCCAAAATCCTTTTCCCTGTAAAGGGTTAAGAAGCTCAGGTAACCTGGCTGGCATCTGACCTAAAGGACCAATAAGGGGACAAGATACTTTCAAATCTTGGTGGGGGGGGGGAAGGCTTTTGTTTGTGTTCTTTGTTTGGGAGGTGTTCGCTCTCGGGACTGAGAGGGACCAGACATCAATCCAGGTTCTCCACATCTTCCTAAACAAGTCTCTCCTATTTCAAACTTGTAAGTAAATAGCCAGGCAAGGCGTGTTAGTTTTCCTTTGTTTTCTCAACTTGTAAATGTACCTTTTATTAGAGTGTTTATCTTTGTTTGCTGTACTTTGAACCTAAGACTAGAGGGGAGTCCTCTGAGCTCTTTAAGTTTGATTACCCTGTAAGGTTAATTTCCATACTGATTTTACAGAGATGATTTTTACCCTTTTCTTTAATTAAAAGCCTTCTTTTTAAGAACCTGATTGATTTTTCCTTGTTTTAAGATCCAAGGGGTTTGGATCTTGATTCACCAGGAGTTGGTGAGAGGAAGGAGGGGAGTGGTTAATTTCTCCTTGTTTTAGATCCAAGGGGTTTGGATCTGTATTCACCAGGGAATTGGTGAAGGTTTTTCAAGGCTTCCCAGGGAGGGAATCCATTGAAATGGTGGCAGCGGAACCAGAGCTAAGCTGGTAGTTAAGCTTAGAAGTTTTCATGCAGGCCCCTACATTTGTACCCTAAAGTTCAAAGTGGGGATACAGCCTTGACAGAAGTGTTTTATCTTTTTCTCTTGTGACCATTTCTGACTTCAATGCCTTATACTTGTACTCACTTAAAATCTCTTTGTAGTTAAATAAACTCATTTTATTCTTTAATCAAAACTAATCCAGTGTTGTGAATGGTGTGGGTGACTCCATTTAGGGTAGAAAACTGTTGTATATGGATCCCTTTACAGGGGCAACAGACCTAATATCTGGACTGTTCAGAGGGCTGGACAGTGCAGAACACACATTTTGGGGAAAAATCTGAAACTGAGTGGGTTGGGGGGGTCTCCCTGCAACTGGTAACCAAGGCTGGTGGAAGCCAGAGTATGACTGATGTGTGATTGGCAGGCTACAGTTATATGCAGACACACGGGGTTTTATCTGATTGCTGGAAGGCTGTTTGTGAGTGGCCCAAGTTGGGAGCTACGGCAGCAAAGCATTGCGAGGCACCCAAATTTGCAGGGCAGAAGTGACACAGCCTTCACAGGTTTGGATTGTACCCTGGAATGTTACACCTCCTTAAATGTCAGAAGAGCCTTAAAAATCTATCTCAAGCATACAGAGTCCATGAGAAGATTAGGCTCTTCATTTACAGGAGAACCTCAGATACAAACGCCAGAGTTACGAACTGATCAGTCACTCACACACCTCATTTGGAACTGGAAATAGGGAATCAGGCAGCAGCAGAGACAAAAAAAAAAAAAAGTAAATACAGTTCAATACTGCGGTGAATGTAAATTACTAAAAAAAAGGGGGGGAAGCAGCATTTTTCTTCTGCATAGTAAAGTTTCAAAGCTGTATTAAGTCAATGTTCAGTTGTAAACTTTTGAAAGAATAACAACGTTTTGTTCAGAGTTACGAATATTTCAAAGTTACGAACAACCTCCATTCCCGAGATGTTCGTAACTCTGCAGTTCTACTGTATGTCTTTCCGTGAAAAATGCTAGGGATTTAGAGTTTCCAAGTCCTCTATCACTAGGTGGATTAGACTATGTATTGTGGAAGCCTACAAATCATCAGAGGTTCCTATCCCAGCAGGGATCAAAGTTCACTCCACCAGATCTTTAGCAACCTAATGGGTGGAATGAGCAAGAGTTTCCACCTCGGAAATTTACAAAGTGGCCACTTGGTCTAGAGCTAACCCTGGCATTAAGCACTACAAGGTGGACTTTTTACTTTCTTTGGAGGCTGTCTTTGGCAGAAAGGTGCTGCAGGAGGTGAACAATAAAAATACAGATGTAAAACGGGGGGAGTACTTCTTTTCTACTGAGCTCTTGTTCCCTAACTCTTCCTACATCTGATCACTACTCGCTACTTCCCAGATGTCCAGAATTGTGGGAGATGCTGGGCTGCAGAATGTTAAACTTCATATAGCTAATTTCCTTTCATTTCTACCCGCCCGAGATGGCTCATGAGCCTCTGGTCAGATATTAAGTGGAATTGTTACCATCGGACTGTCTTTCTTGGTCTAATGTACATATTTATTTGATCTCTGGAATATGTTATAAACAGTTTATACAGGTTTTATAGCTTAGGAAAAACTCATCTGGCGGCAGGTGGGAGCGGAGGGGGCGTCATGAGAGCATGAGGCAAAGAAATGCTGATCTGCCTCCAGGAAGCTGCAGAGAAGCAGCCTAGACATTCAGAATTGTGGGAGGTGCTTCTTGCAGAAGGGGAACATTGATTAAAATTTTTACGTTCTTGGTTATATATGTGGTTAATCTCTGTTTCATGTCTAGCAAAGGGGTAACTTGTGTAGTTTGAACAAGGCTATATAATAGATCAATACATGCACCCAAAGCCCAGTTGATAATGCCTAAGTGCTGTGAGAGTATATGTATGAGTGACATCTCTTTGGAGCTCTCAGCATGTTAGGCTCTGATGGTTCATATATGCTTAGTGAAAAGTTGTGCCTTATTGATACAAAGATATAGTTGCTATTGTTTTGAAAATTGTATTTCACATTTTCATATAGTCTATAATCTGTTACATGCCAACCATAATAAATATATTTTGACAAACTGCTAACTTCAGTGAAATTTGATTTGTGGCTCTAGGTTTACTACTACTTAACTTATTAAGCTCTGTACCTCTTATTTTAAGATTAGAAAAATAAAAACAATATAGAGGAAAAGCCTTGTATGTCAAGTACAGTCATTTGATTTAAAAAATAATTTAAGTGGATTGTCTGGAGTTCCCATTTTTCATTTTAGATTGAAATAAAATTGTTTTGCAATAAAGCAGCTTGTCTGAAAATTGCTTAAAATAAGCAAAATGCTAGATAATGAGATGTTCAGGTAAAATATTGTCCTAAGGCACCCAAGTCTGCTTATTACAGGTGTGTGTATAAAAGGTAAGCAGTTTGCATTACCCTATGGGCTGGTCTACACTACACAGTTAGATCAACATAAGGCAGCTTGTGTCTACACTACCGCCTTCCTGCCACTGATATAAGTGCTCTACTACACCAACATAATAACTTCACCTTCACGAGAGACATAAGGTTTATGTCTTTGTAGTTAGGGCGACCCAGTGTCTGTGTAGACACTGTCTCCCTTACATCGGCTGTCTTGTCAATTTCACAGCAGGAGCAGTGAAATTGACAAAAAAGCTGCTCCCTTGGAGAGCAGGGCAGCTGGACCCTGCTGTCAGCTGGGAGCCGGGTGAGAAGCCGGAGGAGCTTCCCCTGCTCCCAGCTGGGAGCCGAAGCCTCCCGAAGTGGGAGCAAGCTGGGTGAGAAGCCTGAGCAGGCAGTCTTGTCAATTTCATGGTTTGGTGAGCTGTGAAATGGACAAGGCTGCCCAGCTCCTCATGGGGGGCAGGAGGGAGGCAGGAGAAGCCAGGGCTGCTGGACCCCACTCCCCAGGGTCGAGAAGCCCCAGGCGGCTTCCCCTTGTTCCTGGTGGCGAATGGGGAATGAGGAGGGGGAGCAGCCCTCCAGGAGCCCAGGAGCCTGTGGGGCAGCCAGGCTCCTGGTAGGGAGCTGCCAGATCAGGATTTCAGCTCCCCACACTGCCCTTCTTCTGTCAGTGGAAGTGCTCCTGGAGAGGCCACTCATCACCGACCCAAGGATGGTAGTGTGGACATGAAGCACCACAGTAATTACTGTTGTGGTTTTAAGTCGATCTAATATAGGTTGATTTAGATTTGTAGTGTAGACATACCCAATGTGTTTATATTAAAACACACACAAATTATAAGCAGCAATTTATGGTGTCTGTGATTGAGACTTTTTAACATAGTTTTTAAACTGGATGGATAATCCAATAAACTGTTGTAGTTACTTGTATGCCGCAATAAGTTATGTCAAGGCAAGAATATAAACTGATTGTCAGGCTTCTGCCTGTGCCAACCCCAAAATGCTTCATGATGGTACAGGTTAGATAATGTTTGTTTACATTGTCATGTGCTTGAATGGAAAATTGGTCTTTCTGGCTATTCAGCAATTAAATTTAGTAGAAATACCTTTTAAAAATTAGTTGATATGCATACCTTTTGTCAATAAGTTCTCAAATGAACACATTATACAAGGCATCTTGTGTAGTGGAAGAGATTTTTAATTTAGTTTATTTGCCTCATTATAGATCAGTATTTAAGTTGTTTATATGTAAATGTATGATTTGAGGAACAATTAAGTGTTGACAAAGTAGATTGCCGTCATATCAATTGCAGTGCATTTTCCATAATTTTTCTAACTGACATCTTTGATGATAAATAGTGGATGCCAAGTCAAAGCCGATTATACAGTGCACTAGGAATTCATGGTGCTGTCAGGGAGAAGACCGATTGACTTTAAATTTACATATTAATGAGAAGATTTGTTAAGAGGGTGCTTGACTATAGAAAATAACAGCATATTTATAGGGCACGACATTTTACAAATAAAGCTGATGCAGGAAAATGGAAATTAAATCTTTTAGATTAATAAATTCAAGACTGCTAAAATGCATATTTGCATTTTTGTTTTCTTAAATTTACCTTGCTCTCAGAGTAACATGGTTTTCCCTTGTTCAAGCTGGATCCACTAATCCTCAAAGACTAATGCTTTAACGTTTTGAATTAATTTCTTGCATTCTTAAACATCTTGGTAGTTAAGTTTTCTTTTTTAATTTCTAATTGTGAGGAAAAACTTCCTTTTTTTAGAACAAGGTTGCTTTTAATTATGATGCAGGTCTAATATAAAAATCAGTTCTTACAAAATTTTGTTTTAATGCCATATATTTAACTTTTGTGACAGTGTAGGATCAGTAATTGTGTTGATTAGCACTGTGTTGGAAAATATGCTTTCTTTATCCTATCAGTTTTGGATGAAACTTCATTTTTCAGTATCTAAGTGTAACAGCTTAAACAATATTCAGTAATCACCCCAGAGGATCAAATCTTTATTTGTTGTGACTTTTAAAAATAAAATCCAAGATTTTTGTTTTATGTAAGGTGCTAATTATGCTCTTTGATATGTGGATGCTCCTCACTGCACACTTTGTAAAATTTAGTAATATACATACATAAACGGCAATTTTTATTTTTTTCTCTGAAGAATACATAGCAAATTTTACTCATATTTGAGGACACAGTAGAATTATAGGGAGACTTGATATTATCTTAGTAGTTAAGCTTATTTTCTAAAATGGGCCTAAAATGGACATACTTTTCTGGATCCCCTCCCCCTCTAAAAGTATGTGTCCCATGGGTGTGAAACTTCATACAAGGCTACATTTTTATGCCCTTTGAATTTTCTAGGTAGCTTTTGTTTGGTTTCTCTTCATAAATTTTTAATAGGAAGTCTTTGAATTTGGGGTCTGGCTGAAACTTTTCCTTAGCATTTCTACTTTTCATGACTGATCATTATCTCTTAAACACTATCTACAAAAAATCTTAGACAAGGTGGGTAAGGTAATATCTTTGCTTTAACCAACAGATGTTGGTCCAATAAATGTCGCCAACTCTCATGATCTTTTCATGAGTCTCACGATAATTATTGAGTCAAGTGGATATGTGATTTCAGCCTTCATTCTTAAAGAAAAAGTAAGTTTCTAGCCCTCGTGGCTGTGGAGAAAGCTTCAAAACCTGACCCCCAGTGCACTGTAGAGGAACAGAAAGCAAATAAAGAGAACATCAAATCTATTATTGTTACAGAATCTCATGATTTTTGGTGAGCTTGACTCATGATTTTTAAACATTTGGGGTTGGGCAATACTGTGAAAGAGACAAGCTTTTGAGCTACATAGAGCTCTTCTTCAGATCTGGAAAAAGGACTCTGGCTATATCTACACTGTGGCCTTGGCTACACTGGCGCTGTACAGCGCTACAACTTGCTGCGCTCAGGGGTGTGAAAACACCCCCCCCCCCCCGAGCGCAGCGAGTACAGCGCTCTAAAGCGCCAGCGTACTCAGAGCTCTCGCAGCGCTGGCGGCGTGACTACACACGCGCTTCAAAGCGCTAATGCAGCAGCGCTGGGAAGTCCCGAGTGTAGCCAAGGCCTGTGTAGGATCCATGGATTTTGAAATGTGTGTTGTGAGAGGTATGGATTATTGTAGCAGTGGAGTTGTCTGCAGGTTTTGTATAAGTTGTTATGGCAGGGTCTGGATTCATGGATCTTATTTATGCATGCCTATCACAACATGTGGTGTACCTCATCCAGTGCACTAACTGTCCCAGTAAAAAAAGACAATCACTATGCCCTTGAATGAACTCTCACAGAAAAATGATACAAGACAAAAACACCATATCACCTGTGGATGAACACGTTTCACAAAAAGATCATTCCATATCTGACCTCTGTCCTCATCCTCAAAGGAAACGTGCACATCATCTTCAAAAGACGAGCCTGGGAGCTTAAATTCATAAGTTTGCTAGACACTAAAAATCATGTCTTAATAAAAACACTGGATTTATGGTTAATTACAACAATCTGTACACAAGAACGGCCATATTGGGTTGGATTAATGGTCCATCTAGCCCAGTATTCCTTCTTCTGACAGTGGCCAATTCCAGATGCTTCGGAGGGAATGAACAGGGCAATTATCAAATCTATCCCATTGTCCAGTGCTAGCATCTGGCAGTCAGAAGCTTAGTGACACCCTGAACCCATTAACCCCTTCCCTTTTTGTCCTATGGCTGCCAAGGTGTTAACAGGTTTCAGAGTCGCAGCCCTGATAGTCTGTATCCGCAAAAAGAACAGGAGTACTTGTGGCCCATCAAGATAGCCCATTTAAGACTCTTTGAAAAGAAGGTGTGAGGATACTTAACAGGGGGAAATAGATTCAATGTGTGTAATGGCTCCATCTCTCAGCCATTCCCCATGTTAAGTATCCTCACACCTTCTTGTCAAACTGTCTTGATTATCACTACAAAAGTTTTTTTTTCTCCTGCTGACAATAGCTCATCTTAATTAATTAGCCTCTTAGAGTTGGTAGGGGAACTCCCACCTTTTCATGTTCTCTGTATGTATATATATCTCCTTACTATATGTTCCATTCTATGCATCCGATGAAGTGGGCTGTAGCCCACGAAAGCTTATGCTCAAATAAATTTGTTAGTAAGGTGTCACAAGTACTCCTGTTCTTTTTAAGGTGTTAACAGACCACTTCACCTTGAATGGTTTCTTACAATGCGTGTTAACTACTTACATTAAACAATCTGTTCTACTTTGTATTTAGCTGTGAGTACCTTTCCCAGACCTGAAGAAGAGCTCTGTGTATGAAAGCTTCTCTCTCTCAGCAACAGATGTTGGTCCAGTAAAAGATACTACCTCACCCACCTCTAATATCTCTCTAATATCCTGGGACCCACAAGGCTACAACAACGCATAGAAAAAAATTGGTAGAGATTCATCCTCAATAGAGCTGGTGCCACAGTTTTTTGTTTTGTCTCCTGTTTTTTCCCCTAGTTTTGTGTTTTAAATTTTGGATTTATGATCACTTTTAGCTTTTCATATTACAATTCAAAGTTTGTGCTGTTTATACAAACCTGAGTGATTAGGGGACGGGCGTGCACAAACCTGACTGATTGGGTAGGTAGTGCATATAAACCTTCTGAACTGATTTCATCCTACAGTAGAGAAGGTTCATGTGCAGCTGGGCTTCTGCCTCACCCTTACTAGCCCCAACTCCAAAATAAGCATTAAAAAACCCTAGGAAATTAATACAGGAAAAAAATTCATTGTGAAGTGGTTGCTATATCAGCAACACACCTGATGCAAACCCACAGAAGTGAGAAAATGAAAAACTAAGCCACTTAGCAGTGCATACCTTCAACCCACATGCATGCCTTACCATTTACCACAACTTCCATACATCAAGCCTTATTTCTTCCCTCCTAAGTGTTTATCACCCCTTTTTATCTGACATCCTGCACACAACCCTTTAACAAAGTACTCTCTTTCAGCACAGCCAACTACTGCAACAATAATCCATAACTGCTGGCACTGGGGGAGAAGAATAATCTACTAGAAATGTGTATGCAGAATGGTGAAAAGGGGGATTATGAAAGTTCACCCAATACAGTATAAAGGACACTTTTGGAATACTTCCATTTGAAGCCTTCTGTAGTCTTTAAATATTGGAGTAAGCTGCATAAACTTTTACAGCTCTTTAAAAATTCAAGAGCTGAAATGTATCTTGGACTTCCTCAGGTTGGTCTTAAATCGTAGGACTGATGGATACCAACTTGATCATATGGGATAGGGAGTGTTCTTACAAACGGACAAGGCTTTTCTGGACCTAGATAAGCCAATGTTTCTACCCCCAAAACATCCATAAGATTTGAAGTCCAAAGATTCCTTCACCAAACAAAATCTAGACGATGAATTAAATTTCACCCTGGATTACTTTTCATACCTATGTGGTAAATTTTCCCATGAATTACCCAAAGTAAGAAATAATATCCAAATAAATGTACCAAGAATAACATTCTGCCTTGTCTGAATTGTTTGCTGTGGGGAAAACATGTTTCTAAATAGGAAAAAATAATTTTATAAAACAGTCCTTTCCTATTTTAGTCAAGGAGATAACCTGTGATTTGGGTGCGAGCAAACATTAATTGTCTTGGAAACCAACAAAACAAGCCATCCAAACTTCAGGTTAAATTTATTTATGGGGAAAATGCACAAACACATGGGCACAAAGTAATTGGTAAACAGATATCCTTTGATATCTAGTGTGATTTTTCTTTTTTGATTACATGTAGAATTAAACTGACTGCGAGTTGGGAAGGAATTTTCTCTTGGAGTGTTACCAGGGCCCTTTTTTCCTTTTGAAATCATCTGGAGCATTGAATAGGGAATCATTCATTTGGATCAGATGGTTGTATCGTACATAATCAATTTCCTGTGATAATGGGATAGGGATGAGTTGAAGGAGTGAGGTTTATTGTCCTCATAACCTTCTTACAAATAGAAGAAGAAAATCTGGGCAGTGTGGTCTTTATATATGAGTGACTCATGTGCACACACTTACTTAATAAGAAAGTATACTCAGTGGTGCAAGTAGGGCAGTACAGGGGGCTGCCGGGAGACAGGAGTAGAACATGGGGCTGCCGGGAGGCCCCACACCAGCAGCTCCTCTGGCGCGGCTGTACTACCCCCAGCCCCACCCCTAGCCCTTCCACGTAGCTGTGTCTATTGTCTGGGATCTGTACAGCCCTGCCGGAGGACAGGACTGGAGGCAGGGCTGGGGGCAGTACAGCCGCGCCAGAGGAGTTGCAGGTGTGAGGCTGCCCGGCATGGCCATGTTCTGCTCCTTTCACTGTTGCGGTTCCAGAGTGTCCTGCAGTTCAGAAGTCTGAGTCCACATCCAGCGCTATGGTATTTAAGCGCTTTCGAGTTTTACTCCAAGTGTATTATTGTTTGTATTGCAGTAACGTTTAGGAGCCCAAGTGATTTAATTTTGCATAGCACAAAAATCTGACTGTATGGGTATTGTCAACAGACAAATTCTGACCTACAGTAAGATAAGGAAAAAGATGTGCATTATGGCTTGTTTTACTCGGGGTTTTTTTCTTTGTCACCTCCATCTTTACATATGCATAGCATAAGGAAAATCAAATTAATACTACAAACACAGAGTTACCAGTATGTAGTTATCTAAGGCACTTGAAAATATTTTACTAACATTTTATGTGATGTAAGTACTAAGATGCATTGTGAAGATAATTACATAGGTTGGTGGTGGTTTTTAAAAAAGCTTATAAATATAATTATATATTTTTCACAAAGCAGCACATTTCTTATTTTAAAATTAGACTTCTGTGACTCTCTTGATCGAACCAAGAGGATTCCTGGTATGTGACACTATCTTCTGCCAAGAGACCATTGCACTTCAAACATGCTCACTTTCTATGTCCTTTGAAGACAGTAGAGTCTACTCTCTTAGCATGGTGATGCATTTGATATTCAGTTGGGCTATGTCGGCAGCTGGCACTTCCATTACAGCTGAAGCTGATAGCACCACTTATTATTAAGGTTGTCTCACACATCCCATTATGACTCCATTTTCAGTTGCTTATAACTTTGCCAAACTTTACCCATTTCAACTAAGGTTTCATGCTAGGTGTCTGCTTCAGACTGTTTTTGTTTTTGAAAACTTCAGACAAAATGATTCAGCCTGTGACAGATGTGGCAGTTTCTTGCAATATCCTTGAAATTCTTTATTGCATTAAGCTTATGTATTACTGTGGGTTGTGATTGTATGTAACCTCTCCGGGGGGGGACATGTGATGTGAGGCCTGGCAGTTCAAAGGACTTTATTGAAAAAGTGCCAGATAAGAATGGACTTTTGGACAATAAGTGTTAAGGAATTTCCTGGGGAATATCTAGGGAGAGGTTAATGCAAATTTCCCACCACTGTTTATGCAAAACTCTTGCTCTTTGAAGCTACATCCTGATGTGAGGGTCTTTGCTGATTATCTGTTCCTGGAGAGTGGAGATCGAAGGTCTGAGCCATGTAAAGAAACGGATGAAATGTCTACAGGGTTGTTCTGGTTCTGGATTTGAGACCGTTACGAACTTATAATATGGGGGAAAATCCAGTTGTGGGTTTTGAAGGAATAACATCTGCCAGAATTTGAGGTTTGATTTGGGGGTACCTCTGGCAAGCTTTTTAGCATGCGTGTAAGTCTCTTATTGTTTTAATATATTTTCTTTGTAATGTTTTCACCTTAAGAATAAATGTGCTTGCTTAGAAAGAGATTTGTGGCAACTGGCAACTGCTAGCAATTACACTGTTCATAGGCTTTGGAGAGAAAGCACAGATGGTGGCCTGTTTAGGCAGTCTGGGGTATTGGAAATATCAGTGTTGGAAGGGAACTGTGCAGCCTGGAAAACCCCCAATCAGGAGGGCATGAGATTCTGGTATTTGCCCAAGAAAGGTGACAGCTGGGAACCAGAAGCCTAAAAGTGAGTGCCCTTGGACCCAGGAAGGGAAATGCAGATGCAGTTGCCCTGAAACTGTGACACAGCTGTTTCTGAGATCAAGGCGAGGGGAAAATGTTTTTCCAGCTTTAAAAGAAATTTGGGTAACCTTTTCTTTGAGAAACTTAAACTTAAGTCCCCCCCCCATCCCCCCCATGCTTTGGAGCAGGGACTTGAAATTTGGCAGGAGGCGCCCTTTGTGTCAGGGATGTGGCTTTTGATGTTCCTGTAACATCTGACCAAATTTGACCAAGTTATAGACTTAGAAAAATCTGTTTGCACGTTCTCAGTTGACATTTGCTAGGTCTTTGTGACTAAAATCCCCAATGATTCTATTTGTACTGGGTATGTTATAGTTTGCATGGGGTGAGCAGGAATTTTTCTGCAATAGCAATCCCCAGCTATTCCGTTCATGCCACGCAGCGTCTGGGCACCAGAACTGAAAGGGAGGCAGGGGACTGTCTCTTCTGTGCTCTCAGTGCCCTCCCTGATAATGTCCAAATACACCTCTACCTCGATATAACGCTACCCGATATAACACGAATTCTGACATAATGCGGTAAAGCAGTGCTCGGGGGGGGGGGGCGGCAGGGCTGTGCACTTCGGCGGATCAAAGCAAGTTCGATATAACGCGGTTTCACCTATAACATGGTAAGATTTTTTTTTGGCTATTGAGGACAACGTTATATCGAGGTAGAGGTGTAGTGTGGAGAAGGAAATTATCTGAATCGAATGCATAGGGAACAAATGCTTGACTGGGCGTGGGATAATAGAAGACTGGGACTAGAGGCTGGTTGCTGGTGGAAGGAGATAGGGACTAGTTGGGCGTGGAGACTGACTGGGAGCCAGTGAGTTTTGGAGAAAGAGGTTGGTGGAGGGACACATATCTCATGAGGGTGCAGGGATGGAACTGGGACTGGCTGAGCAAATTGTGGATCTGAGAGCTAGGTGTGTGGGAACACTGAAACTGAATGAGGAGCATGGGGAAGGAGACTGGGACTGACAGGATGCAGTGCAGCTGGGGAATTGGGTATGGTGGTAACTGGATGCTTCAGGGAAAGAGACAGATCTTATGGAAGGGGAGAACTGTGACCGACTGGCCAAGGAGAGTGAGACTGGGAGCCAGAGTAGAGGGGATCTGGGAGCTTACGTGGGTAAGACTGTGATGGGGGATATTGTGTGTGTGTGTGTGTGTGAATGGAATAGGGAGTTTGGAGTGGGGGGACTAGGACTGGCTGGCTGGGCAAGAAGACTGGGACTACTGGAATGAGAACCCTGAGGAATGTAGGCTGGGACTGGCTATGTGAAGAGAATAAGATTGGGTCAAGGCTGGAGGGAGATGGGACAAAAGGGGTCAAATTTTGGGGAAAATGGGTTGAAGTCTATGGCACTAGAACATGCTTCCTTCCAGAGCATGGAATGGAACCTAAGGTTCCTGAGACTCACTGTTCCTCTACTGCAGGAGTAGGCAACCTATGGCACGTGCGCTGAAGGTGGCATGCGAGCTGATTTTCAGTGGCACTCACACTGCCTGGATTCTGGCCACTGGTCCAGGGAGCTCTGCATTTGAATTTAATTTTAAATGAAGCTTCTTAAACATTTTAAAAACCTTATTTACTTTACATACAACAATAGTTTAGCTATATCTTTTAGACTTAGAGAAAGAGACCTAAAAATGTTAAAATGTATTACTGGCACATGAAACCTTAAGTTAAAGTGAATAAATGAAGACTCGGCACACTACTTCTGAAAGGTTGCCGACCCTGCTCTACTGTCAGCAGATGGTTGTGAAACTCTTCAGAAAATATCTTATACCCTTTACTGCTTGTCTACTTAGAGAATAACAACTTATTACTACTGTTGGTGTATGCAATGTAGTTGTAGCCATGGTGGATCCAGGACATTAGAGAGAGAAGGTGAGTGAAATAATATTTTATTAGACCAACTTTTGTTGGTGTGAGAGTCAAACTTTTGACCTGAAGGAGAGCTCTGTGTGGCTCAAAAGCTTGTCTCTCTCACCAGTGTAAGTTGGTCCAACAAAAGAGATTACCTCACCCACCTTGTCTCTCTAACTTATTACCACTCATGTGGGTGTCGATATGATGCAATATGATAGAATTCCTATTTTTTTTCAGTTTGCCTTTTTAAAACCTAGGAAATTTCATACACAAAACTACATTAGAATAACATTGTTTGCAAAGTCAAATACTCAGATGTTAGGAAATGCCAAAATTAAGGTTGTCTGTGCAACGTTAATTGGGCTCCTTTGTTATTTTAATGCAGTCTTTGATTACATGATCACATACTGTTTCTTCCACAGGACCCTGCCTCATTCAGTGCACAGGATATATCTGCTCTGGGGATGAATCAGGACTGTGTAATAAAGGTGACTGCCACGTGTAGGACACTTGCTTCATTTGTTGCAGAAATTGAAAGGTGGTGTAGTGAATGAGGCAGGGGATTGCAGATCTCATGGCTAAGGCATTTGAATGCTTTCCTGGAGAACTGGATTCTATCCTTGCCTCTGCCATTTACATGATAGTTTAAATGACTTGCCTAGCATACTTTCACATTTCACATACTTAGGTGGTCACTAATTGTAGTGTTCCTTATTTTTAGACTTCATGTACTGAGACCTTGATTTCAGAAGTGCTGAACACCCACAGCTGCAACTGAAGTCAGTTGGGGCTATGCTTTGAATCTATATAGTGCTAAGTCCTCTGAAAAATCAGGTTTTAGGTTTCTCAAATTGGACACACGAAATTAGCAGATACTTTTGACATTGCCTCAGTTCCCCATCTGAAAAATTAAAATATACCCTCCTCTCTCAGAGGTGTTCTGAAAATAAATTAATATTTGTGAAGCACTCAGGTACTATAGTCATGAGTGCCATAGAGAAACCCAGGAGGAAACTAACAATTCTGTCTTCAGAGCAAGATTTAAATAGTGTGCAGTAACTAAAGCATGAGGTCACATATTGAACAATGGGGATAAAACAAAATATTGAAAAGCTGCTCATTAATTGAACACCATCCATTCTGTACACTGAATTAGAGGTTTTGTGGAAAAAATGTTACCATATAATTAGACTGTATCATAATACATATGCACACGGGCTGAATCAAGATTGCACAGGCAAGCTTAATTCTGGCGTTTTCTAGCTTTTCAGTGCTTGACTATGCAAACTTAATATTCTAATATTTTTTTTTGGAATTTTGTATAGAAGACGTAATAAGCTCAATGGAATAAAACACAATCTGAGAAACAGTGTTAGTGAGTTCTAAAAAAAATAAATTTACTGACACTAACTAGATGCTCTACTTTGAGTGCATCTGTAACAATTTGTAAGACAGTCAGAGGTCTTATAAAACATAATAATTGTAACTTGTAAATCAGTACTCCTACACTGTTTTGAGATTACAGTAGTCCTGAATATTTACAACAGATTGCAGCAAATGGGAGTAGAAGAACTAAAAGATTATTTTGGAAAAGTTTGGCAGATAAAAATAGTTTTCATGTTAAAAGTTCAGACTGTGGTTACCTTTTTCTGAACTAATAGTTGATTAAATAATATCCAGGAACGATGAGATATTTACAAATTTTATAGTGTTAAATCTAAACCTAGTTACATTTTACCCATACAAACAACAGAGTAAATAATTTTTATTGGGTAGGAGAATGTCACCTATGAATAGCTGTTTTGTTTGTATGATTTCTATAAATAACATGCAGGGAATACAGGAGGGATTGTACTTTTAGAAAATAAGTACTGTTCAGGTAACAAGAATTACAAATGTAATTCTAGGTTTCAGAGTAACAGCCGTGTTAGTCTGTATGCGCAAAAAGAAGAACAGGAGTACTTGTGGCACCTTAGAGACTAACAAATTTATTAGAGCATAAGCTTTCGTGGACTACAGCCCACTTCTTCGGATGCATATCCAAATGTAATTCTGTTTAAAGATCTGTTCTAAGTTGTGAGCAATTTGCCCTAAAAAAAAAAAAAAAAAAAAAAAAAAAAAACTTTTAAAAACATGTAGAGGGTATACTCTGTGCCTCAGAATAACATTTGAGGGTAGTTTATATTAGTTATTCTGATCTGGTGCCTGTAGTGATTGAATTTTCACAGATCCCCTAGTAACTGCCCTCATCTTTTGGTAAAGTTGGTAATTATCCGGTAAAATTATCTGACACTTGAAATGCCAATTTTTTAAAACCTGTAGGCAACTATTACATTTTAATTTATATCTTTCATACACATAACTTGCTATTTGTATACCATTGCTTCTATTCAGTTCTATGGTACAGTATATGGTACTTATGTATCACTTTTTCTAATCTATTTTACTAAGACGCTTGTATGAGAACAAGTGCTCTGATTCAGAGTTCTTCAGTTCATTAAGCTTATTTCCCATATGGAAGTTATCCTCTCCCTGGGACATAATTATTCATATAACAACCAGTTCTGATCTCAAGAGGATTTTTCTAGATAGGAAATAAACAAATCACCACTGAAGAACAAAGATCAAGTTAATATTCCTGGTCGTGGAAGAATGCAGACAGTGTGACGCACCATAATTTTTTCTAAAAACATGACATTTAAGAACTTTTACAAGAGGCAAGCAGCCTTATAAAATTGTTTGGACTTCGCTCCACATTTTTTAATAGGCATTTTTATGCAGAAAATACTTCCAAAAAATTAAAATGCATGAGAGCGCCTCCTACCGCTTCACAGCAATGGTCAACTAGTTAAGTACCATTTTCAGGAGTGTGTGTTCCTGTTGACTTCAGTAGAACTCGTATACTAGTTGGCACCCCTGCTGGCAGTCACAGCAGACAATTCAGTCTTTATTGATTCAATCCTTGATATGTCTTCTTACTGGTAGACGTAGCTCATTCAGGACTGAGTTGCAGTGCACTGGAAGAGGTAGTCCTTTCAGGGGAGGGTTGAGATGCATTGGAAGTTTGCACTGCAGTTGCACGTTCTGTGGATAAATGAGTTCAGTTTTCAGTGCTGTTGATTTGGCACCTTAAGGTTTTAATTTTAAAAAGAGAAGAGCTCAGTGGTGTATAGACAGAAGTAAATAAAAGAAGTCATGATGGGTGCTCTGGCACTAGAAATGGAGGAAAGGGTGTTTGCCAGATACTCCTGTGACCCTGAACACTGGTATAGCAAAGTAAGCAAAACTGGAATGTCCTTTATTAGAATAATACAATTGAACTCTGAAGAAGTATGCTAATGGACACTGCAAGGAGAAATATGGGAGTGAAATAGTGTCAATTTTAAGTGAACATTTAGTCTCAGAGTTTTATGTAATCACTAATTGCTGTGTTGAACAGGTTAGTACAACTGCTTCATATTTTGGGTAGCTAAAATATTTGCTTATATGAATACAGTAAAGTACAAGCTGTTGATTAATCTTTATATTAAGACACTATTAAGTGCATTAACGACTCAATTAAAAAAAGAGTTGTTTGGCCTACAGCTACCTCAAGGAGTCATTCAGGACTGGCTTTGACACAGAGGTGTGATTCAATTGCAGTCTTATGGGAGCACCTAAGAGACAAGTGATTTCCTTATTAGTTGTGTATTGTAAGGAAGGAAATATGAGTGTAGTTTATTCAATTACAGTAGTATACAAAAAGTCATACAGGGGCTTGATGTTTCAGAAATTAAGATTAAGTCTAAAATGTATAACTTCAGGATTGTTTTTAAAAGACAAGCCACATAAAGTTATTAAATTATGGAATGCAAACTATAAATGTGAAATAGCAGAAGAGTGGACTGAGGTCATTCAGATTATAAATATTGGCTCTAGTACTAATCAGATAACACTGAACTTGCACCTTTTGTACTACAAAATGTAGGTTTCTCCTCTTTGTGTAATAAAATATATAATATTGCCGAGATGTCTGTATGAAATGCAAAACAACCAGGCCCTCTTTTATAAACATGGGAATGTTAGATGAAGAAAGAAATAATAATAAACTACTAGAGATAGAACTTAAACAGGATTTAAAGATGTGTATTGGGAGTTGGCCAATTAAAGACTTAAGCCAGGAATAAGGAAACTGTTCTTCTTGCACTTTATAACAAAAACCAAACAAACTAACAAAAAACAGTCTTCAATCTGTGGACCCAGGCAAAGGCTCCTACTGTAGATCACTGGAAAAAACTACTGCTACAATATATGTAAAGTCTTCCTTCATTAGATATTCTAAGAACAGTACAAGACAGACAGACAAAAAAAATGGATAAAAGTGATTGTTTTCCTGTACCTGGTATACTAACAGAAATACTGAAATGATTTATTTTTTGATAAGGGCACTAGAATTTTGTATTTATGGGAACAATGGATAATTAAGAAGGGTATACATAAAAGACAATACTGAATTATATTCCCCCATGTCTAATTTCACATACTTTCTATCACCTCAGTTGAGTCCTCTTCCTTCTCTCCCAAAGAAAATGTTCAGCTTCCCCAAAAAAGATTTTAAAATTTAATATGAATGGTTAAATAGACATAATTTAATATATGGTTTTATTTAGATAACTTGAAAAAAGGAAAAACTGTAATATAACAATATACTGCTCAGTATTGTTAATTTTGTATTAAGATGTGTACTTAAACATGTCAAGACACTATTTAAATGTTTTATTGTAAATTGCTTAAATATAAATAAATCTTTTTACTTAAAGTGTAGTTATATAAATATTATATACACTACAAAAAGGAGGATACAAATACATTTTGAAAAATGGAAGATAGATTTTAAGCTTTTTCCAACTTTTATGTCTCAACTTTTTTTTGTCATAGTGAAGCAGTTTCTTTCCAAACAAAAAAGGTTCAGTTAATATCGTGTGTGTGTGTGTGTGTGTGTGTGTGTGTAGATTTCTTATTTATCTTTTCATGGAATTCTATGATTGTGATGAATTTGATATACATATCTAGATAACTTCTTAAGTAATAGTTTTTAAGGGAGTAAAATCCTAGTAGTAATAGCATGAGTATCCTGGTTAATTTACATTAGAGATGATGGTATGATTTGTATTTAGCCCACTCTTTGCGATTGTCATTTATACCAGTGGTTCTCAACCAGGGGTCTGGGGCCCCATGGCGGGGTTGCAAGCAGGTTTCAGAGGGGGTCTGCCAAGCAGAGCCAGTGTTCGACTTTCTGCCCAGGACCCTACCGAGTCTAAGCCCCACCACATGTGGCTGAAGCTTGGGGCCCTGAGGCCCAACACCTGGGTCTGAAGCCGAAGCCTGAGCAAAGTAGCTTTGCGGGGGCCCCTGGGGCCTTAGGCAGTTACCTTGCTTGCTACTCCCTAAGGCTGGCCCCAGCTTTTATATGCAGAAAAACAGTTGTTGTGGCACAGGTGAGCCGTGGAGTTTTTATAGCATGTTGTGTGGGGGCTCAGAAAGAAAAAGGTTGAGAACCTCATAAATGATCTGGAGAAAGGGGTAAAAAGTGAGGTGGCAAAGTTTGCAGATGATACTAAACTGCTCAAGATCGTTAAGACCAAAGCAGACTATGAAGAACTTCAAAAAGATCTCACAAAACTAAGTGATTGGGCAACAAAATGGCAAATGAAATTTAAAGTGGATAAATGTAAAGTAAAGCACATTGGAAAAAATAACCCCAACTATACATACAATATGATGGGGGCTAATTTAGCTACAACAAATCAGGAAAAAAATCTTCGAGTCATCGTGGATAGTTCTCTGAAGATGTCCACGCACTGTGCAGAGGTGGTCAAAAAAGCAAACAGGATGTTAGGAATCATTAAAAAGGGGATAGAGAATAAGACTGAGAATATATTATTGCCCTTATATAAATCAGTGGTACTCTCACATCTTGAATACTGCGTACAGATGTGGTCTCCTCATCTCAAAAAAGATATACCGGCACTAGAAAAGGTTCAGAAAAGGGCAACTAAAATGATTAGGGGTTTGGAATGGGTCCCATATGAGGAGAGATTAAAGAGGCTAGGACTTTTCAGCTTCTAAAAGAGGAGACTAAGGGTGGATATGATAGAGGTATATAAAATCATGAGTGATGTGGAGAAAGTAGATAAGGAAAAGTTATTTACTTATTCCCATAATATAAGAACTAGGGATCACCAAATGAAATTAACGGGCAGCAGGTTTAAAACAAATAAAAGGAAGTTCTTCATGCAGCGCACAGTCAACTTGTGGAACTCCTTACCTGAGGAGGTTGTGAAGGCTAGGACTATAACAGCATTTAAAAAAGAACTGGATAAATTCATGGAGGGTTAAGTCCATTAATGGCTATTAGCCAGGACGGGTAAGGAATGGTGTCCCTCGACTCTGTTTGTCAGAGGGTGGAGATGGATGGTAGGAGAAAGATCACTTGATCATTACTCGTTAGATTCACTCCCTCTGGGGCACCTGGCATTGGCCACTGTCAGCAGACAAGATACTGGGCTAGATGGAACTTTGGTCTGACCCAGTACGGCCGTTCTTATGTATGTAACCCCTGATTTATACTAGAGCGAAGTGTGTGTAAAAATGCTAACATAATTCGGGAACATTTTTACACCCTCTTTGTTCTGGTGTTAACAGCAACACAAAGTTGGGGCCAATCTTACAAAGTGCTGAGTGCTTGATTTAATGCCCTTAAGTCCTCGGTAGCACCTTGTACAGAGAAACTACTTTATCAGTAGTTAATTAAAAAAACCAAACCCATAATAAGAAACAGTATCCCTCATTGCTAGAGTACTACAGGAAAGATTTCGCTGACTGGTCAGCCGGTTGAATTGGAATATTTGTTTTTTGGAAGCTAAGTTTAGATCCTAACTCTCTAGTCCAGGATTTCTCAAACTTGACTGCACCATGACCCCCTTCTGACAACAAAAATTTTTACACGACTCCAGGGGGGACTAAAATCTGAGCCCGCCAAGCCCTGCTGCCCCCAGTTGGGGGATAAGGTTGCCAGGCGTTTAGTTTTCGACCAGAATTCCCCCTTGAAAAGGGACCCTGGCTGCTCCGGTCAGCACAGTTGACTGGGCTGCTAAAAGCCTGGTTGGCCGCAGTGGCTCCCAGAAGTGGACGGCATGTCCCTCCAGCCCCTAGGCGCAGGTGTGGCCATGGGTGCTCTGCGTGCTGCGTTCCTTTTCACTGGAGCTAATGGGCCCCTCATCCTTTATTGGTGTGGTCTGTAGGACCTACTGCAGTACAAATGATAAGAATAATACGGAAATTCCTTCCTAATCCTGAAACTGACAGACTTCTAAAGCCATGTGCCAGGGGTCTGTCAGTATCCTCCACTGCCTAGAAAGTCCCAATGACTGATGCACCATATGACCCCAGCTCTGTACATTTCTTAAAAAAAAACAACAAAAAAAACAAACAAACTGCAAAACAAACGAACAAATGCCTACCAACCCCAACAGGGTTTTTTGAAACTTTAAAGCATGCACAGAATATAAACTGAGTACCTTTCATTATCATATGGCCATCAATGTCTTTTACTACAACAACAAATGAAGGATGGCTACCTCTTATGGCAAGTGTCAGCTTAGTGTGGTTAAAATAACTGTTTCCTATGAACCAGATAGGATTCATAATGCAGATAAAAACTAGGTCTCAAGAGTGATTGAGTCCCACATTGTGGGTACCTTTTCTGTATGTGATTATGCTTTCTATTGGTTATACATAGGAAATGGTCCTTTAAAAAAACATGTGACTCATTTTGCTTAGCCTTGTAATCTTTAAAAGTTAGAAAGTAAGTTGCTTAACTGAAATATCTTTTTCTGTATCTGGATTGTGGACTGTGTTTGGAAAATGAAACCTAATTGTAAAGAAGGGGCCAGATCCTGACCTGATATAAATTGGCCTAGTTTCATTGATTTCAATAGAAGTACATGGATTTACACCCCAGATTGGGATCTAGCCTAATGTTTTAAAATCTAATACTGATGGTATCCATCTTGACTTTATTATTATTATTTATTATTAAAAGGCCTGTTTTGGCATTGTCAGAATGTGCACTCAATGAAAGATTTGTAAAATTATTTTCTGTTCTTCAGTACAGGTAAAAATCATACAAAGAACAAGTTGATAACTAAACAATGTCTTTAAATCAGATATTTTTCTTGAATCTGAGCCTTTTAAAGTTTAGCCAGGTCTCTTGGCATCTCAGAACCTTGAATACATTTTTACAATTCTCCTGGTCAGATCAGTATTCTTCTGTTAGGGAGTTAAGGCACAGAGACTAAATAACTTGACCTACACATCTCAAAATCTGTAGTAGAGACAGGAACACATTCATATCTTCATAATTCCAGTGTAGTGACTGGGGCATAAGACCATCCTTCCTCTATCTGACTGTAGTTGTCTGCATTTGTGAGTAGGTAAATTACTGGGACCACCTTTCACCTTCCTTTTGTAGCATCAGTGCCTTACATTCTCAAATATCATTAAGTTTAAACAGCTAAAGTTCATTTTCAGAAATGCCAACTGTAATTCATAGATTTAAAGTCCAGAAGTGACCATTATAATCTTCTAGTCTAATCACCTTCAGTACATAACATCAGTCATACAATTTCACTCAATAATTGAAAACTTATTTCCAAATATGCTTCACTTTAGAGTATATTGTTGAGATTATATGTTCTTACATTCTGGACTAGGTGGACTGAGCAAAATAGGGGAAAAGGCTATTTAAAAAATGTTGTAAAATAATTCATTTTCATTTGAAATTGTTTTGTTATAGATGCTTTTTTATAAAACTGGTTAATTCAAGTCTTTGATGTAAATATTTTCTTTTAGGATGGTGTTTTGGAAGAGGACAATGAGAAGGATTTCTATGAGTCTGATGAAGAACAGAAAGAAAAGGATCAGAAAGTGAAGAAACCCTATGCTATGGATCCAGACCATAGATTGCTGATACGAAATACAAAGCCCTTGTTGCAAAGCCGGAATGCTGCTGTATGACAAAAACTGTTGTGTCTTGAACTGCTAAGTGTCCACCCTTCTAAAATGTTTTAATCAAGTATTTAGAGCATCCAGATGTAGAGTATGCCCCCCCCCATATGTATAGAAAATACCAGGCAGAATTGTGTAGTTACACAATAGTACTGTTGTAGCTAACTAAAAGTAACCAGTTCTCAACTGCATGCCCTTAAAAGTGGAAAAGTAATTTAATACTAAAAGTCCTGAACAGCCATGTTATGTGCTGCCTACCTGTTCTTAATATTAAGAGGAGAATTAGGCAATACAGTATATGACTGCTGCCATAGCACTTCAGGTTGTTTAGCTTACCAGTTTTCAGAAGCTCTGGTGAGACAAACCCTGTTAATATGTGGATGAAGACTCTCAAGGAAAACTGTAGGTGCTTGTGATTTATTAGATGGCACTTTTCTCTGAGGTGGGGATTTTCAAAGGATCTTGGAGGAGTAAAACACCCAAATCCTTTGAAAATCCCAGCATGAGTCCTAGGTTCAGTCTCCCAGCAGAATTCTGAGGTGGCTAAAACATCATCTGCATAGTACATGCTGAATGTCTCTGGGAGCTAGATTAAAAGATCTGAATTTTCATAAATGCAAAAATCTTTAAGGTCAAAAGAAACCATTATGATTATCTTGTCTGATCTCCTACATAACACAAGCCATGGAATTAGACCCATTAATTTCTGCCAGACCATAATTTCTACTTGTATTAGAACTGATCTTTTTTTTTAGAAAGACATCCAGTCTTGATTTACTGGTTTCAGGTGATGGAGAGTCTACCACATCACTAGGTAAATTATTCAAATAGCTAATTATATTTGCTTAGCTCTAGTCTAAATTTGTCCAACTTCAGCAATTGGACATTTATCTAGATAAGATTTTAGATAGTGGAGAACTCTTTTCTTGCTCGGGTACATATAGACCATGATCAAGTCACCTCTTAACCTTTTCTTAGATAAACTAAATAAGTCTCTCGCTGTAAAGCATATGTTCTGAGCCTCAAATCATTTGTAGCTCTTTTCTGAATCCTTTCCAATTTGCCAACGTCTTTTTCAAGTGTGGACACTAGAACTGAAAACAGTATTCTGGTAATGGTCTCAGTAATGCCGAATAGCTTGATAATACCACCTTCCTACTTCTATTACATATTCCCCTGCTTATATATCCAAAGATTATATTAGGTCTCTTAGCTTCTGCGAGATCATGTTCAGTTGGTTATCCATCATGATCCCTAAGTCTATTTCAAAGTTGCTGTTTTCCAAATGACTGTCTGCTTGTGTAATGTGACCTATGTTCTCGGTTGCGTTTGGCAGTATTAAAACTCATATTCAGATGAACCCAGGTTAAACGATCCACACCACTCTGAATAATTAATGTCTTTCTCATTATTTGCCATTCCACCCATTTTGCAAACTTTACCAGCAATGATATTTTCTTCTGTATCATTGATAAAGATATTGAATATTTTGGGCCAAGAACAGATCCCTGGGGACTCCACTAGAAATACATTATATGATTGCTCATTTATATTTGAGATCTATCAATTAGGCAGTTTTTAGTCCATTTAATATGTTCTACATTCATTTTGTATAGCGTTTATTAATTAATCAAAATATACTGTGGCACTAAGTCAAAGTATATTATGTCAACATTATTACTGTTATCAATTGAATTTGTAATAGCATCAGAAATATCAAGTTTGTTTGATAAGACCATAAAATCATGGTGATTGGTGTTTATAGAATCATAAAAATGTAGGGCTGGAAGGGACCTCGAAAAGTCATTTAGTCCAAACCCCCTCTTTGAGACAGAGCAACGAATACCTAAACCACCCTGACAGGTGTTTTTATCTAACCTGTTCTTAAAAACCTCCAGTGACAAGGATTCCACAACCTCCCTTGGGAATCTATTCCAGTGCTTACCTATCTGTATGTTAATTTTTTTTCTTAATATGTAACCTAAATGTTCTTTGTGGCAGATTATTTCTTGTCCTATCTTCAGTAGACATGGAGAACAATTGATTAGCATTTTCTTTACGACAGACCTAAATGCATTTAAAACTCTTATGAGGTCTTCCATCAGTCGTCGTCTTCTCAAGACTAAACACGCCCAGTTTTTTAAACCTTTCCTCATAGGTCAGGTTTTCTAAACTTTGTCACTTTTTATTGCTCTCCTCTGGACTATCTCAAATTTGTCCATATCTATCTTAAAGTATGGTGTCCAACACTGGACACAGTACTTCAGCTGAGGCCTCTCCATTGCTAAGCAGAGTGGAACAATTGCCTCCCGTGTCTTATATAAGACATTCCTGTTACCACACCCCAGAATAATAGCCTTTTTTGCAACAGCATCACATTGTTGGCTCATGTTCAATTTGAGGTGGTCATTCTTTTAATTCTTGCCAGACTGCATCCCTTATGAGCCCTTTCATGGTTTTGTTCAGAATATTAGGCTGCCCAACCTGTAGTTAAGAGTCATCCCATGTTCCCTTTTTAAAATATTGCTACAACATTAGCTTTGTTTCCAGGAGGAGGACCTATTAAGTTTTAAAAATCAATTGTGGTTTTTTTACGGTCTCTTACATTTTGTTACTTGGCTCATGAGCACATAACCCTACAGGTTTCCTTTTGTTGTTTTACGTCCTTGTAGGTCATTATTAAATGCAAATTTCATTGTATAGCTTGATTAATATGGTAATAGGAAAAGGTTTTTGGTGATGGTATTACTGTTTAAAACTAATTAATGAACAGCTATTGCTGGAGCTAGATTTAATAAAAATAAAAAGCTTTATATAGATTTAAAGAGGGGGAATTTTCTCATTCATTTGTACTGATAAGGCTGTAAGTTCTGGTTTCTTAAAATATCAGTTTGATTAGAACTTTAGCTACATCTGCTTATTATTTATTTATTTATTACTGATAGGAATGTAAGTTATTCATTAGATTATAATTCAGAAATGAAAATATATCCTGGCTTTTCAATCAACCCCTTGGTATCAAAGATTACATATGCAAAAATAGAAATTTAAATTTTTGTACAAGCAATGAGTGTGTAATTTTGCAGCTTGAAAGTAGAGCATTATGTAGTTATTTTAAGATAGCAGATTGTTCTGCATGTTAACATTGTATTTTCAGGTGGTGATGGCAGTTGCCCAGCTTTACTGGCACTTGGCACCAAAATCTGAAGCTGGCATTGTTTCTAAATCCTTAGTGCGTTTACTTCGTAGCAATAGGTGGGTCAAGCTCTTTTGTTGAACTTCAAACAGAACTTGCTAAACAGTTTGCCGTTCAGTTTTAAATTACATGTAACTGTACATCATAAACTGAGGCTTATATATTTGTGCTAGATAAATATTTATATTTTTGTAGTGGTCTACAGTTTACCAGAATATGCACACAGCCCTCTGACAGATACCTGGAACTAGCAGAATACACCCCAAACCACTCACTTTTTTGATAATTATCCTTGGAAAACTACTTTTAAAACACCTGTTAGTTGTCAAGTATTGTCCATCCCACATTTACAGCACAAATATTAGGTGAAGCCAAATGGTTATCTACCACAGTAGTTTCTGTAGTGCAGACAAAGAGTAAACATTTTCTTTTTAGTCTCACTATCTAGAAATATATGGGACCTTCTTGAGTTTCTGGTTTGCTGTATGTCTTGCAATGCTAGCTTCAAAACTCCTAAATAAATCCTTAATTTTTTTTGTTTTGTTTGAGGAAAGCCGTATGTCAAACAAAGGCTGCATCATTACATTAAAAAGTAATATTTTCCTTTTAGAAGTATGCAGTGTTGTTTTAGGCTGTGTTGGTCCCAGGATTTTATAGAGAAGGTGGGTGACCTGAAGAAGAGCTCAGCTTGTCTCTTTCACCAACAGAAGTGGTCCAATAAGAGATATTACTTCACCCACATTGTCTGCCTTTTAAAAGTGACAGTCCTAAATTTGTGCTGCATCTTGCTATAAAACTGATGAGTGACATGTAATAGCTGTCATGCTTCAACTTTTTCTTGTTTCTTTGGCATACTCAAATATATTTTATAAGTCAAATATACATGGTAGTTTTTATGCATAGATATTTATTGAAAATTCAGCTAAAAACCTTTCAGCAATACATGCAAGTGCATCTTTTTGGTCTGAATTTTTGTTTTTTGCTTTTAATATACTGTTCTCCAAATATGTGATTTTGATAAATATATTCAACAGTACTCTCTCTTTTTTTGATTTGTAGGGAAGTGCAGTATATTGTTCTGCAGAATATTGCAACTATGTCAATTCAAAGAAAGGTATACCTTGCTTTGCATTTTCTAGATTGTACTTTAAATTAAGCATAGGCACAACTACTTCTTCAATGGCTTTTATTTTTCAGGGCATGTTTGAACCTTACCTGAAGAGTTTCTATGTTAGGTCAACTGATCCAACGATGATCAAAACATCAAAGGTGTGTTTTATAATACATAATATTAATATATATATATATATATTTATTTATATATATATTTCATGTATACACTGTATGATTAGTTAGTATTTCTAACAGGAAAGTAACATACTCTTTGACTGCTGTGAAACTCATGTGTCTCTGAACTATTCTGCTTTTTCAATCTGATTTCTACAGATGGCCTTTGGGGCAGGCAAATGGGTGATTTTCCAGGTACAGCAGGCTAACTGAATATGCTGAATGGAAATGTTGTGTAAGGTAGCAATGGCTCTCTTTCTATCTGAAGAGGTGTCCACACAGAGTTACTTGATATAAGTAGCAGATATGCTTTGCTTTTCACTTCAAGATCTCAATGCTTTATGTTGGGGGGAAAGTATTATTATTCCCATTTTATAATTCAGGAAATTTGAGATACAGTCACACTGTCTGTGTATGAGAAATTTGGGAATAGATGTCAAGTTTAGGATTGTCCAGAACTTCACTTTTCTGTGCAGAGATGACCACAAAATTTAGGACTCAAATTTAGGACTTATGGAGTACATAATGATATAATATTTTTGTCTTTCCATGTACACACACTGTACCGGGAGAGAGATGCCTGCTGTGACCTGTAACTCTTGAGTTCCATTTGTAGATCTGAACTCTGTTCCTGGAGCTTAAGGGACAGTCACTTAACCTTGCTGTTTTAGTTTTTCCAACTTTAAAATAAATAAAATAATTGTGACTGGAATGCTAAATATTTCTGGCTCCTTTTCTTAACAAGTTTTTGTCATCTTTTCATCAGCAGAGGTTTTACTAAGGCCCAGAGGTTTGAGGGAATGGTAGATGAGTTTTCTTAACTTAGTTCTGTCTTAGGTGGTTGGAGAGTTCCTGATTTTAGGGGGACAGACTAGAGAACAAATCCTAATATAATCTTTCTTCTTACTTGAAACTGTAAGATTTAGGGCTTATGGAGGAAGCTAGCCTTTGTTTAAACTGGTGAATTGAGAACTTAAGGCTTCTCTGACCCACTCCAGTGTTAAAATGGAAAGGCTTTGCGGCCTCACTTTAGAGCAAACTGCTGGGCATGCTGGGAAATGGGAGGAGTCAGGGACACTTGCATACAGAAGCAAATCACTGTCAGGAGACCAAGGAAGAAGGCAAGGAGAAGTAGGAGGTGGCTGCCAGGCTGGGAATAACTGAGTGTTTTAAAAGGTGAAGAGGGCTAACCCTTGTGGTCTCCTATCTTTGGTAAGACCTATGGTGTTTCAACAAACTTGTACATAAAAACAAGAGAATGGAGTGCAGCAGGGGGGATTGTGGTGAGAGAGAGAAACCCATCTTTTTTTATATAAATATTTAATATATATAAATATTTTGGGAGTAAATGTTACTGTACACTTTCTGAAAAGTGCACTTTATTAATGGGACTGCTAGTAAATACTAGTCTTGTATTATTCCTGGTATTTCAGTCATGTTTTTAATTAACAGCTTACATTAAAACAAAAAATAAAACCTCTCCTTTATTTCACCACATTTGTTGTGGATATGACATTCTGCTCTCACAGTGTTGTCATTATTTACAAGGTGGTGGTTAAATTAAGTGCTATGAAGATGGAAAAAATACTAACCATTACTATTAAATGCAATATGTAGTGTTTCAAAAAAGTTAATCAGTGCTAAATTGTTTTATACATCATTTAAAAAAACCTCAGTGTTCAAAACTTACTCCTAAAACTCAAGTGCTCAAGTATGCAGACCTGTCAAACTTCCCACTTTAAGTTGGGGACACCTGCCGTTTATGTTGTTCCATTCAGAACCAGACAATTAGTCAAAACTTTTCTAAATCCAGATGCATGTCATTCAGTTACTGAGTTCATATTACCAGCTGTTTCTCTTGCTAAAGGTCCTTTCTGCCTATGTTCTGCATTCAGATTGCATTGGAGGCCTCCAATGTAGGGAACTTCGTGCTTCAGTGTTGATACAGCCTCAAAGCATGAAACATTTGATGTGGCACACAGGTGTAGCATATCAAGAGTGATTTTATCTTTTTCCTCACCAAAAATTAGGGAGAGACTTTTTAGGATGAGCTATAATTTGTCAAAACAGAATTTGATGAATGCTATGGAAGCACCTATTTCCCTCAAATAAGGACTCTTGATCACAGCTGCTTTGAGAATGAGTTATGGAAATTTCATTCATTGCTCTCTGGCACCTTATCTCTCCCCCCACTCCTCAGCCTAATCATGTCCCATGCTTCTTTTTTCCTTTGTTTTGTCTACATCATGTTGGAAAACATATCACCAAAAGCATTTCCGCTCTACTTGTTATACAGTGACGCTATGTAGAGCTACAGCTAGTGGGAAATGCCGGGCTGAGTCCTACTGTGTTGCTTTGAAAGCACATTCTTTAGGTTCTGGAGGATGTTAACTTTTCAGGGTACTTGAGATTTCTGCCTAAACTATTAAGTATTCTCTTAAGTTTTAAGTGATACTTTTTCTTGTAGATAAAATACAATATGCATATAATTTCTAAAAAATGTTTTCTACTTATTTTAATCAACTTATAATAAAATATCTCTTCTCTCCTTCAGCTTGAAATCTTGACAAATTTAGCAAATGAGGCCAACATATCAACACTACTTCGAGAATTTCAGGTCTGTGCACAATTCAAGAGTATTCTTCTTGCATAAATTGCGTTCTGTTAACATATTACATGTATTATAAACTTTCTGTAGATGAACTTGGAAATTTTTAAACGATAGTCCTGTTGCTGTATAAGATGCTCTTTGAATGAAACAGAGGCTGTTTCTTTAAATATTTATTCTTTAAATAATTGGAATAGAGTAAAGTGTTATCTACTATATTTTTCCAATTACATCTTTGCCAGATGTGCAGTCAGTAGTGTCAACAGTGTGTGTCCTTCCTCTCATCTGTCAGCTATTTTCATTCCTCCAGTTCTCAGGCTGGGCTTCCCCAAAAGAAACCAGTTCTTTTTTCAGACAGGTTGGTTATTCATAGATTTACAGATGCAGTTAGTTAAATGGACTGAAACCTCCCTGAAGAGAGAGCTCATCAACCTCCTTCAGCCTTGCACTCAAACTAATTTCTGCTTTTGGGTGATATTCCCCCCCCCGCAGTCACAGGCCTCTGTCATCACAGGTGACAGAAACTGGCAAGACAATAAGTTCTTAAAAATACAGGATAGCAGCATAATTTCTAATGTGCAATATAGCTTTGTAAATTAAATTTAGTCTAAAGTACATTTATTTAATACAGATAATAAGGTAAGTTTCCAGTTAATAAGATCAGTGTGTTTACTAATGGAAATCCTGTTTTCTCCAGACCTATGTGAAAAGCCAAGATAAACAATTTGCTGCAGCTACAATTCAGGCTATAGGCAGATGTGCAACCAACATCTCAGAAGTGACTGACACATGCCTTAACGGCCTAGTGTGTTTGTTGTCCAACAGGGATGGTAAGCTAACTGTTCTGTTTGTGTTTTTGAGTGACTTGATAGCTTGAATCATCATCTTGGCAGGATCCACAGGTAGCAACAAATTAAAAAAGTATATTGAATCGTGACGTCTGTTTGAAGTCAATTGGTGTGGCTATGGAATAACAAACTCAGCTAGACAAATAGTAACATTGCTTGATTTATCCTGTGGTTTGAAATTGTTTTCATAGTTTGACTCCGCACTCTGCTTTAAAGAAAGCAATGCATTACTCCCAGTGTGCAGTTACACTGACACCTGTAATTGTTCAAAATGTAGTAATTAAAAGATATGCAATGTGTTTCACAGAGAATAGTAGTTTAATATTTTGTCTAATAGTATGTTCAGTTGCATTAAAACAGTTAGCCTGCAGAGGGTGCTAAAAGCAGGGGAATGGCATTTTGTACATATGAATGGTGAAATCAAAGAGCATATTAAACTGTTTTAGAATAGGCAGCTTCAAACTTAGTTTGGTTTTGTAATTTAGCTTCCTATTAATTTTATACACAAAATAGAACCGTTGCAAATTGCTTAGGAGCACAAGGAGTGGATATAGGCCAAATAGAATACTGTAGCAAAACACTACACATCTGTCTTTGACAAAGGCACTGGTAGTTAGTGCAGTTATATAATAATCACACAGAAGGAAACAAATCGGGAAATTACATTTACTGTCTCTTAATATAAGATACAGTGTGTTTGGCAAAATCTACTTGGAAATACTCAAGTCTTCAGAGGAGTGAGCTTTAAAGACAAACTTACTAATTGGGCCTAATGATACAGAAGAGGGATAAAGTTAGGTTCCTGAATTCATGTTTATGCACCTAAATAGGAGGTCTGATTATTTTTCTTTCAATGATGCTAAGCTCCTATCGCTCCCATTGACTTCAGTGGGGTTTGTGGGAGCTCAGCTTTTCACTCGGGGATCTCAAAGTACAAACATTAATTTATTTAGATCAGTTTTTTGTAAAGGCAAATGAGGTCTTAGTTTAATTCAGTCAGTAAAAGCATCAAACAGTTTTTGAATATTTTATTTCAGTTACTTGTATATCCATGTTATTTTTGTTTTTGTGGCTGGAGGCCCTGCATAACAGAGTATGGGTTTGCCTTCTCTTCTCATGCCCTCTACCTTTCTGGCTAAATGAAAAATGTTTCTTCCAGCATGCTCCTTCCTTTACTTCGTGTTAGTATGGAATATTTTCATCCCTCGTATAGCCTGGGCCGCTGTTCATTTTGCTAAGAATTTCTTAGTCATTTCTGAACAGCTTTGTTCACCCAATATGTCTGCAGCTGCTAGGAGATATAGTAAGTATAGAGGTTGTCTTTTCATCGCTTACAGACTTAATAGAAAGTAATGATCATCCTCTCATGATGTTTTCAGCTTTTAGAAGTTTGTGATGTCCATCTTGCAATCACTTCTAAATCAGGAACTGCCCCAAACAAACAGGTGTTAGAAAGTTGCTTAATAAAAACTGCTGACGTCGCTACTTTTTGTCCTTTTGACTTCTTTCAAATCAGTTGAATGACATGTAGTTGGTCATAGAAGAGGGCACAAGAAACCCCTACTTGCCTGTAGCACACCTGTTCAAGAATTTACCTTAATTTGGAGTCAGGGCATCTAGGAATGATGTGTGTATGGGCTAAAGTTTTGGTAATGACCCAGCTTACCCTGCACTCTTTCTGCTAAATTTCAATCTTGAGCAATTTCCAGGATCTGATTTACAAATTTCTACGTACAGAAGCTTACATAATAGCACTTTTACATAAACAAAATCAAAATCCAACACAGATTCTCCCCTCTCTCATTTCCCACCCTTGTTTGTGGAAGGTATGGCAAGGCTTAGAATTAGTCTTTCTCATTTCCTTGTGCTTTCCTCAGCACATCAGAAGTTCTGCCTGCTCTCCTGTCTTCTCTGTGAAAACTCCCACATGATTGCTACATTTCTTGAAGCAATTGCTTTGCTAATGTGGGTTTTCTGGTGCTCGTCCCATTAAGATTGAGAAACTAATTTCAAACCTGTCGGAGACATACTGGCTATGAAGCCACTTCTTGGTTCTGTCCTGAGTGTACAAACTAGAATTTCAGTAAGTTTACTTTCTGAGGTGACCTAGTTACTTTTTCTGTTTCAGGTTGTGCCAAGCTTACACAAATTCATTATATATATATATTTTAAAAGTTGTAGTAGATTATGAAAATGCAATTACAGTGAGCAGAGTTTTAACATTTACTTTTTTTCTGGTAGGTAAATATCAATTTGAACAAGTATGCCCTGTACTTCATAAGGGGAATAACACTAGAGCTGGTGATATCTTATCTATCAGTAATAAAGTAAAAGAGAACTTTAACTGTGCATATTGTATTAAACAAAATATATATTTACTTGGTTTAAGGGTCAAGGTAATGTGCTAGTGGGGGGAAAAAGTATCAACAAGGTCAAAGCTTGGAGTCTGGAAAGGGTTGCCAAGTATCCACACAGCCAGCAAATTTGTTACAGTGAAGAACAGTTTGACAGCTATTTGCATACCCTTTCATTGTCTCAAATAGGTGCTTCATACTGCCTTCCTGTGGATCAAAGAGGCTGTACCCTCCAAATGAGTGTACTTGCTATAAATACATCTTAGCCTCTTTTAAAACGCTTTTTACACAGATTCTATAATATGCATGAAATAGCCTCTTCAGTTTCATATTTAGTTGCTTCAGCCCTCAGTTAACATATATAACTAATGAACCTTATTTTCCTAGTAAAATGTATCTGTCATACAAAATGCTGCATTGCAAGTTTTGATGAAATGGGCCTGATGAAATGCATCCTAGAATACTCAAGGAGCTAATAGAGGAGGTATCTGAGCCTCTAGCTATTATCTTTGGAAAGTCATGGGAGACGGGAGAGATTCCAGAAGACTGGAAAAGGGCAAATATAGTGCCCATCTATAAAAAGGGAAATAAAAACAACCCAGGTAACTACAGACCAGTTAGTTTAACTTCTGTGCCAGGGAAGATAATGGAGCAAGTAATTAAGGAAATCATCTGCAAACACTTGGAAGGTGGTAAGGTGATAGGGAACAGCCAGCATGGATTTGTGAAGAACAAATCATGTCAAACCAATCTGATAGCTTTCTTTGATAGGATAACGAGCCTTGTGGATAAGGGTGAAGCGGTGGATGTGGTATACCTAGACTTTAGTAAGGCATTTGATACGGTCTCGCATGATATTCTTATCGATAAACTAGGCAAATACAAATTAGATGGGGCTACTATAAGGTGGGTGCATAACTGGCTGGATAACCGTACTCAGAGAGTTGTTATTAATGGTTCCCAATCCTGCTGGAAAGGCGTAACGAGTGGGGTTCCGCAGGGGTCTGTATTGGGACCGGCTCTGTTCAATATCTTCATCAACGACTTAGATATTGGCATAGAAAGTACGCTTATTAAGTTTGCGGATGATACCAAACTGGGAGGGATTGCAACCGCTTTGGAGGACAGGGTCATAATTCAAAATGATCTGGACAAATTGGAGAAATGGGCTGAGGTAAACAGGATGAAGTTTAACAAAGACAAATGCAAAGTGCTCCACTTAGGAAGGAAAAATCAATTTCACACATACAGAATGGGAAAAGACTGTCTAGGAAGGAGTACGGCAGAAAGGGATCTAGGGGTTATAGTGGACCACAAGCTAAATATGAGTCAACAGTGTGATGCTGTTGCAAAAAAAGCAAACATGATTCTGGGATGCATTAACAGGTGTGTTGTGAGCAAGACATGAGAAGTCATTCTTCCGCTCTACTCTGCTCTGGTTAGGCCTCAGCTGGGGTATTGTGTCCAGTTCTGGGCGCCGCATTTTAAAAAAGATGTGGAGAAATTGGAAAGGGTCCAAAGAAGAGCAACAAGAATGATTAAAGGTCTTGAGAACATGACCTATGAAGGAAGGCTGAAAGAACTGGGTTTGTTTAGTTTGGAAAAGAGAAGACTGAGAGGGGACATGATAGCAGTTTTCAGGTATCTAAAAGGGTGTCATAAGGAGGAGGGAGAGAACTTGTTCACCTTAGCCTCTAAGGATAGAACCAGAAACAATGGGTTTAAACTGCAGCAAGGGAGGTCTAGGTTGGACATTAGGAAAAAGTTCCTAACTGTCAGGGTGGTTAAACACTGGAACAAATTGCCTAGGGAGGTTGTGGAATCTCCGTCTCTGGAGATATTTAAGAGTAGGTTAGATAAATGTCTATCAGGGATGGTCTAGACAGTATTTGGTCCTGCCATGCGGGCAGGGGACTGGACTCGATGACCTCTCGAGGTCCCTTCCAGTCCTATAATCTATGAATCTATGAATCTATGAAAAGTTGGAGCCTCTTTCGAAGCTCTTGTTTTTTCCAGTGCCATTTTAATATTCTGTATGTTTTTCCTAAATAATTTATTTGTGGATTTCTGAATGGTGCTGGAGTGGTTAAATTTTCACTTGGGAAAATTATTGTAATTCAAATTATTAACAAATTATCGTACCATTCAAATTGTGGTTCACTGTGTGATTTTCGTTTCCTGCTATAGCACTATGGATTACTAAAATGGAATTTTGTGTGACTGAACACAGTATAGTTTTGAAGAGTTGATATGTCAAGGGCTTTTTTTTTTTTATTTTTTTATTTTTTTTTGTGATTGTGTTTCCTGAGTTAAATACTCGTTCCAATATCGTGTAGAAATCTTTTGCCAAAGCTTGCAGTAGTGATTTGAGAATGTTATGATTAGTGGTCAGTGACTTGGTGTAGAGAATTGAGAAGCTGCTGATCCATCTCTCAATTTCTATTTGTCCAGACAATCCTCACCAGACTACCTTTTTATATTTACTGTTTCTCAATTACCAAACCTTCTAGGTAAACTGTTTCATTCAAAAGCACCCTGTTGCTGGTTTTAGAATTAATACCTCATTTATCATTACATTTCCTGTAATCTTTTTTACTTTAGTTGTAGCTCCAGTATTCCTGTGGAGTATTGCTATACTGTGTCTACAGTCTAGACCAGGGGTCGGCAACGTTTGGCACGCGGCTCGCCAGAGTAAGCACCCTTGCGGGCCGGGCCAGTTTATTTACCTGCTGACGCGGCAGGTTCAGCCGATCGCGGTGCCCACTCGCTGCAGTTTGCCGTCCCGGGCCAATGGAGGTGGTGGGAAGCGGTGCGGGCGAGAGATGTGCTGGCTGCGGCTTCCCGCCGCCTCCATTGGCCCGGGACGGCAAACCGTGGCGAGTGGGGGCCGCGATCGGCCGAACCTGCCGTGTCAGCAGGTAAATAAACTGGACCGGCCCGCCAGGGTGCTTATCCTGGCGAGCCGCGTGCTAAACATTGCCGACCCCTGGTCTAAACTGTCTAGAAGTTTTGTTACTTCTGATTCTTTCATTACATTACATGTTGCTCAATCTGTATTTGAACTTTAACTAATTTTTGTTCGTAGACTGGCAGATGAATACGTAATTGTATATAGCTTTCCTTGTTTTGATTAATGCTCATCAAACCTTGTATTAATTTTATAAGATTATATCTTTTCATCCTGATGTTGCTGCTTGATTTTCACTTCTGAGATGTTAAACCACCTAACTGTTGTTTTTTTGCCAATGTATTGATATATTTGCCAGTATGTCTTGGTGGTTTTTGAATCCTCCACATTCAGAAAATAAACTTCACAGTGCATCAGCTTATTATTCTAGATTACTTCCAATTGTATTCTGATATTAATTAATTTTGCTCTCATTTGTACTTTACATTTAACATTTTTAGTGGTAGCTATATTCTTTTAACTGGAATCATGCCAGTTCATCTACTTTATATTTCCAATTCAGTACTTCAAACTTGCTCCTTCTATCACATACACTTACTTGCTCCTAACTGCTTCTGCAAAGTGGTTCCTGTAGTGATATTTCATACATTTCTTTGTACATAACTTACAATGCACTTTATCATTATCACAAACCACAATGCCTGAGACTTTTAAGCATATCTTAGAACCCACCTTAGTTGTTAGGTTTTGGTTTAAACTAGTTTTTTTTGTGTAAACACTTGACTTTTGAGCGTGATTTTATTAGTTTGACATAGTATAATCTTTTTTAACAAACCATACTGCATAATCAATTACCTTTCATTTTGTTGGTCTGCAGTTTCTACTGTTCTGTGTATATCACTACACTTAAAGTTGTGCTTGCTTTTTGACCTTATTTTATTACTTATTATAGGAAGGAAAAAGATCAGATGTTATCAGTGCTTGAAATTCTTACAAACACTGAGCCAAAGGGCTGTGCCTATTATCCTTGACTGATACAGAAGATGGCAGGGAGGATTGGGACTCCTAGGGTACGTCTATACTACCCGCCGGATTGGCGGGTAGTGATCAATCTATCTGGGATCGGTTTATCGTGTCTAGTGTAGACGCGATAAGTCGATCCTCGATTGCTCTGCCGTCGACTCCAGAACTCCTCCACGGTGAGAGGCGGAAGCGGAGTCGATGGGGGAGCAGCGGCCGTTGATCCTGTGCCGCGAGGACGGGAAGTAAGTGATTCTAAGTCGATCTAAAATACGTCAACTTCAGCTATGCTATTCTCGTAGCTGAAGTTGCGTATCTTAGATTGATTTCCCCCTCCCGCCCCCCCCACCCCCAGTGTTGACCAGGCCCTTTTGTGGAAGCAGTTACTCTTTAAACTTTGTATTATGTAGCCACAAACAGTTTTAGATAGTCCTTGTTTTAATTTGCTGTTCATTTACCCTCGCTAGTAAGTGGCATTCAAGGAAAAACGTCATTTCAAGGATTGTTTTTGGGAATTCTGTTTCTCTCCCCTCCTCAACCCTCCAAACTACTTACAGGTTTGTTGAAAAATTGTCACTTGACTAGTTTGACACTTTTTATTTTTTACTTGTTCTATCATCGTAATTTTTGGCAGTGGTGAAGGGGGCAAAATACTCTCCAAAATAACCTCGATGGTAGGATTGCATCCGTGGAACAGATGTATTTTGAAATTTAGGATTTTTTCTGCAAAGGGATTATCAGGAAGATTAATCTGTATTAACTGAAGGTGTGAATTTAAAGTAATTACTTACATTGCATTAAATCCCTGTTAGGACAGTTTCATTCAGAATGGAAGTGGCCTTAATTCTGTTTAGCTTAATTCGATCCACTTTAAATTCACACTTTTTAGTTAGTTTGGATTAACTTCCTGTCTCCATGCCAGTAAGCCTTGATTTTTGTCTCTAATTATGTAATCTTAACCTTATTCAAGAAATTAGTTTAGAAAAATGACTCAGTTGTCATGTCAAATAGAGGATGACACATAAAACTGGGCGCTAAAATTTAAACTCTTCAGAGGTTCAAGAGGTATCCATGGATAGCTACAGCTGTAATTTTTAAAACAAAAATCCACCACAGTGAGCTCTTCTAATTTCTAGTTGACCATGGTAATATTTAAGGGATTTCTTTCCCTCAGTACTCTTCTTTTGTACATCTTTCCTTTTCTTTCTGATTACTGATGTAAATTGAAAATGAACAGTCCATGTGTTGGATTAACTATTCAAATACGAGGATGTTGTGATCTGTTTGGGGAAATATAAGTTTACCTTTCCCCAATGATTGTTTTCAAAGTGCATGTACAGTATGAGGAAAAATAATTGTCTGCTTTTTGTAGTGGACATGAGAATTAGAATTATAGTGAACGTCTGTTACATTAGTCAGTCTACTTTATTTATTTATTTATTTGTTTATTTATTTATTTATTTATTTATTGCTTTGGTTTCAGCCTTGACTATGTTTGACTTTCCTTCATCTTTCCTTACATGAGTTTATTCTTGCATAGAAGCCTACCTCTGCACCAATGAGGGGTTTTCAGCTTCAAAAACTGCATATTTCATACAAGTTGATCAGGCTGTGAATGTTACTTGTTACAGTAGTTAAGCATTCTGGTGCATGACTTGGACATAAATCTTCAAACAGCTTGCCTATTTAGGATCCTCATTTGAATGTACTAGAGATTAGATTATGGACTTGGGAGAGAGGATGGGGGACCGGGGGAGTGTGCAAATGCAGTGTTTTGCTATTTTTACTGTTTGTTGAATTAGCTGGCAATTTTCTGAGCAACCTATATTTCTTTGAGAGTCCATTAAATACTACAATTTAATTATGTGGAATAGGTATTTGTGTCTGTATAATGACTTATTTAAAAATAAAAAAATTAAGTACAGACACATTAAAACTTAATTAAAAGGAATCCTCAAGAAGTGTGTATAATGGGACATGCTTTTATTTGTTACCACAATCCTTCCTCCTCTTTTTTTCCTGTCATAACTTGCTTGTTGGAGCAGGGCCTGTCTTTAGATTTATAAAAGATCTGCACATTTATGCTACTATTATAAAATAAATTAGTTTTGCAGTTAAACTTGTTAGTTCATTTACAGTTTTGAAACAGTTGCTGACAATTTGGTGCACATGATTTGTATTCCATATGCATAAACACTTAAAAAAATGTTATAACTTGTTTTTGTCTTTATCAGAAATAGTAGTTGCTGAAAGTGTAGTTGTCATTAAGAAACTGCTACAAACACAGCCCGCACACCATGGTGAAATTATTAAACATATGGCAAAGCTCTTGGACACTATTACTGTGAGTATTTATGCATACTTCTGTATTTTCTTTGCTAACTAATTAAAATTGAAGTGTTAAAATATAAATCACATAAACGAAAACATTTGATTTGTTAACTGTGGCTTTTTTTGGATAAGACAAAGTTCTCATGGCTTACACATTGAAACACAGTTTAATCTCATCTTCTGTCAGGATTGTTCAAACCCTGTATACAAATTTTGAATGCTTACTGTTTTATTAAAATGTTCTTGGCTTCACTCATATCAAACATGTATTAATGGAGAAGGAAAGATTCAGAATAGCCTGAATATAGTATTTGAAAAAACAGACTAATTCAAACAGGATTGGATTAATCAAATAAAAATTTATTAGTGCTAGTATCTGCAGTATTTACGTCTTGCTGAATACCCCAAATATCTCTATTATATTTCATCTCCTCCTCTTGGTTTTTTGCCCTTGTTCATTGGCTTCCAGTGTAATATTGGATCAAAATCTATATTAATCATGCTAATTTTGAGGCCCCCAAGGGACTGGGTGAAGTTACCAAAGGGATTGCATCACTTTGTGTAATTGTGACCTCCCACCACAGCTAAACTCTGCTGGAACAGTGGAACTGTTAACCTCGAGTGAGGCTTGCACGTCCACGAGATGGAACATCCTTCGTGACTAGGAATCTAGAAGTATCTCCCAGAAAGAGTACACCCATGAAACCTATTTGACATAGTGTCCCCTTCCTTGGCCTCTTGGCTGTCAGACTATCCTCTCCTGCACCACCGTTCTCTTCCTCAGTTTATTAGGGAGAGTAGTAAAACAATCCCTGCATTTTAGGTATAATGAGTGACCTGTGCTTTCCCCTGGCTCTGCAAGAAGCAGATGACAGAATATTGTTGCGGTGTGGGATTGTATTACTGTAGGTCTGATATACACCTCTACCTCGATATAATGCTGTCCTCGGGAGCCAAAAAATCTTACTGCGTTATAGGTGAAACAGCGTTATATTGAACTTGCTTTGATCCACTGGAGTGCGTAGTCCCCGCCCCCCCCGGAGCACTGCTTTACTGCGTTGTATCCGAATTCGTGTTATGTTGGGTCGCGTTATATCGAGGTAGAGGTGTATTCATACATCATACAGTGGCAAGAAATGGCAAGCAATTTTTAACTAGCTACAGGGCTTGAGCTCCTGATTTGGGATATGGTGGAAGGTTTAAAACTATCTTTTAAAAGCTAAGTTTTAAAATAAATTAAATCAGAGTGCACTCTAAGGGCAAGTCTAAACTACAAAATTAAGTCGACCTAAATTACGTTGACTAAAGCCATCACAGTAATTACATCACTTTTGCATGTCCACATTACATTCCTTGTGTTGGCGGTGCGCATCCTCACGAGGAGCGCTTGCACCGATTCAGTGTGATGCATTGTGGAACAGCTTCTGAAAGGCAGCATCATTTGATGTAAGCATAACAGTGTCTGCACTGATGCTGCGTTGACCTAACTATATTGACCTAAGCGCTATGCCTGTCTTGGAGGTGGAGTTAAGTTGGTGTAGTGGGTGAGTTAGATCAGTGGGAGCTGCACTTTAGTGTAGACACTTATACAGTTAGCAGCCTTATGTCAGCTTAACTCTGTAGTGTGGACCAGGGTTATGTAGGAAGTGATTGTTATAATTTTTCTAGTGGTCACCTTAAAGAAATTTCCTCTGTGGGCTGATTATTCCATAACTGTCCACTATGTGGTTTTCTTGCACTTTCTTTGGAAGCATCAAATACCAGTCCCTATCAAAGACTTAATAGTGGATTGACGTTTTTCTAGACTTTAGATTTAGATCACTCTCTTAAAAAGTTACTGTCCCATTTTCATGATAAGAGCTTTGTTTATTAAACTGCTCTGCTGGAGTCAAATGTGCTGGATCATCAAGAGGAAGGCCTACTGTCTGTCCCTAAGAACCCTGTCTCTTTCAGTGCATCCCTTGTATGGGATAGAGTATTCTTCTTTGTGGCCAACTAATTTTAGATCAGGGGTCGGCAACGTTCGGCACAGGGCTTGCCAGGGTAAGCACCCTGGCGGGCTGGGCCAGGCCAGTTTATTTACCTGCTGACGCGGCAGGTTCGGCCGATCGCGGCCCCCACTGGCCGCGGTTCGCCGTCCCGGGCCAATGGGGGCGGCAAGAAGCGGCGTGGGCGAGCGATGTGCTGGCCATGGCTTCTCGCCGCCCCCATTGGCCCGGGATGGCGAACCGCAGCCAGTGGGGGCCGCGATCGGCCGAACCTGCTGCGTCAGCAGGTAAATAAACTGTCCCGGCCTGCCAGGGTGCTGATCTTGGCGAGCCGCATGCCGAATGTTGCCGACCCCTGTTTTAGATTGACTTATTTTCCTTTTAAAAAGTCAGTATAGGAAATTAAATTAAATTATGTTGAGATCTTTAAAAATGCACAGTTAAGCTCTCATATGTCAGGTAATGCCAAGTTAAGATAGCATGCCCAGTCTTTATAATATGCATTTTTTCTACAAACTTCCAAGGTGGTCAGTGAATGAGGTCAGGGATCTTAAAAGCTCAGTGTAAGAACTAAAATGAAACAGGATTCAGTGTTTGCATGTGGCACACATTCCCCTTACTTTTCCATGCATTAGTGTGCTCTTAACATTTAGCTCATAGTTGCAAATATACATAAAAAAAATTATTTCACAAAGGGTTGACAGCTAAAATAACATCTGCCTCAATGTCTGCTGTGTGAGATATTAAGCAAGGATTTAAAAACTTCCCTATTTTTTTTTTTTTTTTTTTTTTTTTTTTTAAAGGAGTAGTCAGGCAATTCTTTTTCATTGGTTTTGCTTGGAAACAGTCACCCCTCCTAAGTTGGTTTCAAGATTCTTTAGTGAAACTAGAAAAGATGTACTTGCCTATTATCCTGTTTCCCCTCCTTAAATGGTGTGGGTGAAGTGGCTCACTTAAATGTAAGTGGGGATTGGAACTTCAAGTTGTTGTAAGAATACATATATGATTGATGTAAGAGTTTGGCATCTTAGGAAATTGTGGCATAAAGGAAAACAGAGTAAAATACTGTGAGCTACATTGAGCTTTCATATAAATGGGGCAAATGTTTTTGTCCCAGCTTATAACAGAGTTGAATTTGACCCTGTGAAAATGACAAAAATTAAATAAAAGGAATAAAAGAAAAACAAGACACTTGTCACTAGAAAATAATTCCTTTTAATCTTTTCCAATATACTTTCCTTGAATGTGTGTGTGTGTATAGTTAGGGTATTTTTGTTTGTTTTAATGGCTACAAATTGGATAGAGTGCCATTTGTGCATTCGAAGTTTTTTTGTTATAAATTTCACCTGTATTGGGCTGATGGGTTTGTCATTTTCAGTGAGGAGGTGCCTCGTGGACACTAGATTCAGGAAGAAAAATCCTGTACAGCAATGTTGCTCTGAGGTGTCACGCAGTATGAAATTTACTAATTCTTGTGGAAGTTGCCTAAGAAGTCGTTTAAAATGTGATAGGACAGCAAGCTAAATATGTCTGACCAATTATAAAGCAGTGTTAGGAAGTTCAATAACAAATAATTGCAGGGCTATTTGAAGCCATGCTAAGATTCAATCTCTCGTTTACAACAAAAATTCTGAGCAAGTCCATGCTTTGTACCCTCTACACAGTGCAGTGTTGGTTCTGAATGACTGGAACTCATCATGTGGTGTTCTTTAAAATCTTTATTTTCCTTTTACCTACTTGTTCCTGTCATCACTTGTAGTATGTCTGAACTTCTCATAAGCTCTTTTGGGCAGGAACCCAGGTCTTTTTCTCTGTTTTGTAGAGTGCTTAGCTATATAAATAAATATTATTCAATACAGCTGTATGCCAACCCCTTCCCTTCACACATCCCAAGAACCCTCACTTTCTAACTTTGAGATGTGCCTCAAAAATCTAGTAGCTTTAGTAACTGAAGATATTAAACAAGAAAAATCTCTCAAACTCAAGCTCTTTAAAAATGATAGTATTCACTGCCAGCCAAGTTAAACATGAAGTAGACAATCTGTCATCACTCTTTACAATTTAAAATTTAGTAAATTGTGGATGAGAAACCTATGTGATGTTCATCTTGATGTTAGGTCTGCTGTTTTTTTTAAAGGTGTGTGTGACAGCAGCCTTAATTAATGTACCTAATAACGCCAAAATTAAAAAAAAAAAAATGTGGGGAAAGAGCACTTGTCAAATATTGTCCTATGTTGCTCTCTTATGGGGCACAATATGTGTACTGCAGAACAGTGACTTGATTCAAAGGAATAATGCCTGAATGCTCACCCATAAATTTGACAGCACTTTGGAATAGCTAATATCCTCATTAATTATCTTTTTTTTGTGTTGCCCTGACACATCCACATTCCATGTTATCCTTTTTATGAAATCAAAGGGTGGATGTTCAAAAACTGTTGGAATGTCTTGCATTTTTCAGTATAGATAGAAAATAGACTGATTCTGAGATTTCAGTCTAATCTTCTATAAGGGTTTAGAGGCATTTTTTGTTAAAAGTTGGTAACATTTTCTAACGTAGTTTGAACCTGCTGATTTTGAAAATAGTTGTTACCAAGCTGAATTTTGAGTGTAATTTATTCGCAAGCTCAAACTTGCAAATAAATATGGACACCAAACTTCACCAGAAATGTTTGTCTTACCAACAGTGTTCCCATGTACCTGTCAGTAAAATCAAACTATTTGACATAATTCTTCTTCATTCTATTAAGAACAGAAATGAGAAGACACACTTCATGGTTTTAACACCCTAATTGCACCCTAATATTCAACTCTTTCTAGCATTTTAGTCATCTGTATATCATAATATTAGAAATAAGTTAATCATAACACAAGTTATTTTCCTGCAATATGTGAAATCAATTTCTCATTTTCTTGCTTTCTTAGTATTTTGTTTTATAGTTACATAATGACTTGTAGTTGGAGTATAATTAACATAGAAAAGATGGTGGTGGGATTGTGATGGGTTCGGTCACAGAGACCTCTTTGGGACTGTTACCTGATGTGCTGAAACTACCTCAGCCTGTTTTCCCTGTCAACTTGGGACTCCAGAACCCTGCCTTGTTGATCCAGACATGGTAGTCTGATGCAACACAGATCCAGGTCTGGTCCATGCCCCCAAAACTGCAGACTTTAACCAAAAACTGATCAGCAAGTCGCCTATCTCCAGCACCCAGACACCCAGTTCCCAATGGGATCCAAACCCCAAATAAATCCGTTTTACTCTGTATAAAACGTATATATGTTAAACTCCTAAATTGTCTGCCCTCTATAACACTGATAGAGATGTATGCACAGCTGTTTGCTCTCCCAGGTATTAATCACTTACTCTGGGTTTAATAATAAAAATGATTTTATTAAGTATAAAAAGTAGGATTTAAGTGGTTTCAAGTAATAACAAACAGAACAAATAAGTTACCAAGCAAAATAAAACAAAACATGCAAGTCTAAGCCTAATACATTAAGAAACTGAATACAGGTGAATCTCCCCCTCAGAGATGTTCCAATAAGCTTCTTTCACAGACTAGACTCCTTAGTTTGGGCCCAAGCCTTTCCTCTGGTACAGTTCTTGTTAGTTCCAGCTCAGGTGGTAACTAGGGGTTTTCTCATGACTGCAGCCCCCTTTGTTCTGTTCCCCACCCCCTTTTATGTCTTTGGCACAAGGTGGGAATCCATTGTCTCTCTCTCTGGGTTCCCACCCTTCCTTCTAAATGGAAAAGCACCGGGTTTAAGATGGATTGCAGTACCAGGTGATATGGGCACATGTCCTGTGAGATCCCAAGCCTCCATTCTTTCTGGCCTGACTCTCACAGGAAGGCTTAGAAGTGAACAGAGCTGTTTACAACCACATGTTCTAATTAATGGGAGCCATCAAGATCATAAGCCACCATTAATGGCCCACACTTTGCATAATTACAATAGGACTTCAGAGTAATACTTCATATTTCTAGTTTTAGATACAAGAATGATACATTCATACAAATAGGATGAACACACTCAGTAGATTATAAGGTTTGTAATGATACCTTACAAGAGACCCTTTGCATGAAGCATATTCCAGTTACATCATATTCACGCTTATAAACATATTTCCATAAAACATATAGAGTGCAACATCACAGGGATTTTTTACAAATCGAGGGAGGCACCGTAAGTTAGAGGTGGTGGTTTATGACATTCTTATTGGTTAAAGCTATATGTAAACCATAGAACCAGTAGTGAGTCTCAGGAGATCCACTCCAGTTTCCTGAAGTCTCTGCATTATTTTCCAAGAATCAGATAAAGAAGATATGCATGAAGCAAGTGAATAAGGATTGCATAGAATAATGGAGGCAACACCCATTAGAAAGAAACTACAAGGTGTCAAATATAGAGAGGCCATTAACAGAACTGAGTCCATCTTTCGTTCAGAACAGATAGTATCAGTCATGTGGCACAGAAAGTGCTATGCCCAATACACTGACAAAATTAAAATCCAGAGGCTACTGAAAGCAAGAGCATCTGCAACGAGTATATCATGTGGCAAGCTGTAGTGATCCCAGTAAAGACACTAGTGTCCATAGAACAAGAAAATCCAGTTCTGTGAAACCTCCTTCCTGGAGATGTTGCAAGTTTTTTGTCAAGAAGTGCTCCCAGAACAGAGACTCATCTCTGCAACTACATTCAAGGTGAGTGAACAGCTAATGCAAGCAGCAGTATTTGGCTACAAAATGATCATTTAGCTGGAAGTAAATGACCTCATAGCTGCTGAAGGCAGGTACCACCTGACTTGTTACATCCTGTTTATGAAGTCTGATGAAAAGGAGTGAAGGCACAAAAATTACTGACACAGCAGTGTCAGTAATTCAAAATGGGCTTCAGAAAGCAGCCAGTCAAGGCCATGTTTTTGAGCTGCCTGAGGTTTAGCATTGTTACTGCAATCTTGCAAAGGAAACTGTCTTTGAAATTCCACACACTTACTTTACATCAGTTGAAAATCATAATTCAAGGAAAATCTCCAAACTCGTATTGGGATTTTATTTCAGTTCACTTCCTTGCCTGATTGGTCGCCTGCTGAGAGATAAACACTCTTATGCCCAGCCAAGTATAATATATGTACCTATCTCACAAATAATGAGATGACCATTCCCAAGAAGACACATTTCTGACACTGGTACATGTTGCACTGAAAATTTCACACCCTGACCACAAAGGTTTCAGTGTCCGTGACGATGATGCAGCTGATTGCCTGTACATGTTCCTCCACTTGCTGTATGAAGGCCAATCTTTTCTTGAGGGCGATGCTGATGAAGAGAACCTTAAGAAACAAGAATCAGTGAAATTCAAGGTGCTTAGTGTAGCTCATTATATATGGTGTGAACAGTGGAAAGTAATGGACATCAAAACATGTTGGTCTGGGGTGCACCGTCCATCAGGCAACTGGGCAAAACAACTCATTCTGCTTTTTCATGAGTCTGGCCACTGTATGTATTATGAATGAATTTTAAAGGTGGACAAAGCCTTAGCAGAGAAAACCTGGCAAACAATGGATGATGAGAATGGTTGCGGTTGTTCCTCCTAATCTGATTCCCAGGAAATGTATTCATTATGTAGCTGACAATATTAACATACATTATGCTTCTCTGGATGGCAAAAACACATTTCATGAACCCAAATCGCTGCTTGGCAAAGATGACTTGCCCAAATCTGACGTTGATTGATCTAAAGTCATCAAACAGCATACTTGGTGTTCATGATTTAGGTGACACAGTCATACCAGTCAGTGTAAGAAATGATGAAGCTAAACCAGTATTCAGGGACCCTGTTGGCAAAGAGTGGTACTCTGAATTTGAAGAAAACTGTAAAGCTGCAGTGCAGGCAAGAGCCTCTGATCTGACTTTTTATCATTAAACTTCAAAATAAGCATGTGGATGGACACATTTTAACCAATTGCACATGACAACAGAACCAGTAATAACTACCATTGGATACTCATCCGTCATTCAAGCCTCTACCCATGATCTAGACACCCTTGTTACTGTTGCACAGGGATGCAAATATGTCATCAGTGCATGGGCAGCAATATGTGGTTTTAACAGTTGATGAAGCTCTGTACTGTACACTAAATGGAACTAAAATGGGCCACACCCGAGTACAGAGAGTGGCTTATTTCATGATTAGGAAGCCTTCATATCTGAATGAACTTTGAAAAATTCTAAGGTCAGCACACACAGGCTTCGGAGGGAACAGATGTCTGGATTGAAGGTGATGTTTTTAGACCAAACTCCACAGAACAAACTATGAATGGCAAGTCATATGCTAGAGCAATGCAGACTCACAAATTGACATTTCAAGCACTGTGGAGCCTGCTTCTTCCACAACACTTGGACTTCATAGCAACACATGATCAGGAGCTCAAAGAGGATATAATTAAAGCTGTTCGGTCACATTGTTATGGTGAGCTCATATCAGTTTGTGCTTCACATAGATTTTGAAATCTCATCTCTACATTTGTGACCAGCAAAGGTGAAGGTAATGTGAACTTCAGGTTTTGGTGGCAGTACATGGAAATGGTGGCCTACCACTCATATTCAGCTGTGCCCAGAGAGAAGGAAATTGAGAGCTGCATCTCTTCACCTTCAAATGTGTGCTGTCATTCTCCATGAGATCTGACCACACAAATTATGTACAGTGGGGCGCCATCTGCATCACAGAATTGCATCAATTATTGACTGAAATGGTCATGGAGTTCCAGCAAGGGAACTTTGTTTTCAAGAGATCATGTCTGAAGTTCAACCAAATGGATCCTAATTAGAGCCAAGAGTGGCTTAATGGCACAGGAAAGAAAGGTGGAATTGCAGGCATCACCAAGATTTGTTCAGCCCTCAGTAAATAGGCCTTGACTTACAATCTAAGAGCCCAAATTGCAACAGACACCTGACCCTTGTTCCTTGTTGGCTTGGATGACCAACTTACTCACAGCAGTCAAGAAAGTCAAGGAAGCAATGTGACAATGAAGATGAGAATGCCCTCTTATGAACACTTCAGAGATTCAAGGTTTTCTCTGGCGAGGAACTATCCTCTTCATTGCAAAATATGGAAACAAAAGATCTGGCTACTAAAGCCGTAGAAGATGCAATGTTGCATGCAGAGATCCTAGGACAAGTGCAATTGGACAGTTTTGTGGAGAAATAGCTTGTGACAGAAGAGGACGAGCCTAGACATGTATGCATTTATGATCCGCTGCCAAAAAATAATGCTCCAACTTCTTCCATGCTATATGAGGCGGGGGAAGAAGTCAAAGGAAAAGCCTTTACCATGAAGGTAGACAGAAATATTCTTCAGTGATTAATCTCAGGCTATGAAGCCGGCAAGACTGTCAATTTGCAACAAATTTTGAAACATGAGTTAATGCCTGCCCTTTGGCATTAGCACAGTCAAATGGCAGTCTAAGAACAGGCACAAAAGCAATACTCGGTGATGTACTGACAGCTGATGTCCACTGCCTGCCAACAGTTACCCCTGTGTAATAGATGCACAAGCTTCTGGAAGCCGTCTGGAACTAAAATGTTTGGAGACCCTGCAGGAATATTTGTAAAATCTGAAGCAGACTTCTACAGAATAAATTATGATGTGTTTGACAGGTATTGCAAGGAGTCTACTAAGAGTGATACAATGTAGAAATGCTCAAGAGAGGTACAAGACCCATCCGAAGAGTAGTGGAAGGAAGATATGTGCCTCTTCCACACACAGTAATTGGATGAATTTCCTGGCAGTTCCAGAAAATGAGGACCTTGAAATATTTTTGTCTGAGCAACTAATGAGACAAGCACAACATGATAAAATCATTCTGGCTGGTGGCTTTCAGGATGAGGCTGAAATAAGATGCTCAACAGCAATAGTTGAGACCAATCAGCTGTGGGCTCATCAGAAAGAAGCAGACACAAGAATGATTTTATGCTGCGTTCACAGGGGTACCAACAGTGTTGGTTGTTGCAGTCAGGTAGACTGATGTGCATATTCTCTTACTGGCTCACTATAGCAAAAGGACATGGATGAAAGCTGGCACATCAAAGGAACCAAAGTACTCTCCTGTTCATGCCATTTGTGAGCAACTATAATAGGGACCCACTGTTCTGGAAACTGTTTGAAAAATCATGGTCTGACTGGTTGTGATGCTGAACATAGCAAGAAGACAACATGGAAAGTTTTTCAGCAATGTCATCAGCTTCTAACACACCTTGGACCTGGACCTGAAGGTGAAAACTGTAGCAGAGTTTATTTAGAAGATGTATGTAGAAGTCCAGAGCACTGACAAAATATGTGCCATTTTGTTCACATGCTTGTGGTCATCGAAAGCTCTATCCCCAAATAGTGATGCAGTTTTTTTTCACATGCACGGATCTCATTACCAGGCACTAGTTTAGAGACCGGTCCACTGCCCAAATGCAGTACTTCCTCTTTCAAATAGAGTGGGTTGGAAACAGAAGGATGGAGATCTGGTGCTACAGTTTGTCATTGCCACCAATTCCAGCAGATTGCATGGAGGCAATATTCTGTGGCCACACAATAGGGTGCAGAATGTAGGTGCAGGACAACATGACTTGTTTGTACAGGAGCATGCAAATATAGACAACTGGAACAAGATTGTGTCAATGTATCTGACAGTGCATAAGGACAGTATTGTCAAATAAGTAGATATTGTTATAATAATTGACCTAATAGGATGTTGATTCAGTCTGCCACTGTATATCAAAGTTTCTTGAAATAATTATTCAACAATTATTCAACAATTTCTTGAAAAGTTTCACAATAGTGAAACTTGTGTGCATCAAAATATTTACTGAATGTTTAGTCAAGAAAGTAATTTCACTTGTAAAAACAGGTGTTTTTAGATTGTGTTGTATTTCTGATAGATAAGCAGGTTGTGTACTTTTATTTCAAGATGCTAATGATCAAGTTTTAAGAGCCATGTAAGCATGATCAGTCATAGTTGTATAACCTATTAAATTATTTCTAGTACCTCTTGCAAATAAGAAACTGAAATTCAATAGTTTTGTAAAAAGTGTTCTGCATGTTATTTGATCACTTCTGTTATATCCAACAGCTCATTAAGATCCAACTGAAGTATGTTAATCCTAAATGAAAGGAAAATAAAGATTTACACTTAAGCAATTTCCATGTGTTACTTTGCTCTCTTGGTAGAGGCCTTTACATACAACATGCAGGTTGGCAACAACCATATTTGGATTCAGCACATCCTAATTATCATAAAAAGACTTGCTACCATCTTTTAACAAAAAATGCCTCTGACAGTTAACTTCTCTGAAAACCCAACTAGTCTAAGTTTTGATTCTCTTCTAGCATGCTACTGCAGTGCTTCTATCCATTTGTAGTTTTCCCCCTACTAGTTAAATTATTATTCTTATTTAGGCTTGGCAGGATTCTGTTTTAATCGATAACTGTCGGTAAATGTCGATTTCAGCTGACACACAGAAATCGATGGGAGAAAATCAATCAGTAACAGTTGACTTGCCTGCAGGGATAGGGTATCACCGGCTCTGCCACCATACAGGGAGCCCTCTGCAGCCCTGCTGTCACAGGAGTGAGTGAGTGGGTCCCTGACAATGGGGCTGCAGAGGGCTCCCTGTGCTGCCTCAGGACTATTGTCACCTGATCCCTGCAGGCAATAAGGTGCAGGGGAGGCTGCGGTCCTGGCAAGATAGAGCTGAGACCATGGCCAGGACCGCAAGAAGGAGGAGGCAGAATTCTTGGCCATGAGGGAGGCTATCCCACTGCTCAGTGGCTCCCATGGCAGTGCAGGGCAAGTCCACTGCACCCCCGCTGTCATGGACCTGCTCTCTAACCACCAGCTGATAGTGCCAGAGCCGCAGCCTTCCCCAGACATTGTGCCTGCTTGGATCAGGTGTCATGGGCCCTGAAACCATGCAGGGAGCCCTTTGCTGCTCTACTGTTATGGTCCCACTCACTCATTTGCCAGCCAATAGTTTGGGAGCCATCCCCGGGCAGGAACTGTTCATCAGCGGGGCAGTGGCCAACAACTCGTGCTACTCCTTACAGTCCTGGCCAGGGGGTCTGTGCTCCACCGGGCCAGGATGACTGCAGCTTCCCCTGCACCTTGCTCCTTGGTGTCCTGACACACGTGACTACGCAGGGAGCCCCTGCAGCCCACTGTCAGTGCTGCCCTAGCCCCAACCCTACCTCCACAAATGTAAAAATAAAAAACATCGTAAAAATAAAAATTGATAAAAATCATTGACAATAGAAAAAATAAAAATTGAATTCTGCCAAGCCTATTCATATTGCAGTAGCAGTTGGACTCAATCCTTACTGTGCTAGGCTTTCTACAGATACATAAGATGCATGAATGGACTATAAAGTGGATAGAAAGCTGGCTAGATTGTCGGGCTCAACAGGTAGTGATCAACGGCTTGATGTCTAGTTGGCAGCCGGTATCAAGTGGAGTGCCCCAGTCCGGGGGCTGGTTTTGTCCAACATCTTTATTAATGATCTGGATGATGGGATTAATTGCACCCTCAGCAAGTTTGCAGATGATACTAAGCTGGAGGGAGAGGTAGATACGCTGGAGGGTACGGATAGGGTCCAGAGTGACCTAGACAAATTGGAGGATTGGGCCAAAAGATGAGGTTCAACAAGGACAAGTGCAGAGATCTGCACTTAGAAAGGAAGAATCCCATACACTGCTACAGGCTGGGGACTGACTGGCTAAGCGGCAGTTCTGCAGAAAAGGACCTGGAGATTACAGTGGACAAGAAGCTGGATATGAGTCAGCAGTGTGCCCTTGTTGCCAAGAAGGCCAATGGCATATTGGACTGTATTAGTAGGAGCATTGCCAGCAGATTGAGGGAAGTGATTATTCCCCTCTATTCAGCACTGGTGAGGCCACATCTGGAGTATTGCGTCCAGTTTTGGTCCCCCCAGTACAAGAGGGATGTGGACAAATTGGAGAGAGTCCAGCAGAGGGCAACGAAAATGATTAGGGGCCTGGGGCTCATGACTTACGAGGAGAGGCTGAGGGAACTGCGGTTATTCAGTCTGCAGAAGAGAAGAGTGAGGGGGGATTTGAGAACAGCTTTCAACTACCTGAAGGGGGGGTCCCAAAGATGATGGAGCTAGGCTGTTCTCAATGGTGGCAGATGAGAGAACAAGAAGCAATGGTGTCAAGTTGCAGTGGGGGAGGTCTAGGTTGGATATTAGGAAAAACTATTTCACTAGGAGGGTGGTGAAGCACTGGAATCCTTAGAGGTTTTTAAGGACCGGCTTGACAAAGCCTTGGCTGGGATGATTTAGTTGGTGTTGGTCCTGCTTTGAGCAGGGGATTGGACTAAATGACCTCCTGAGGTCTCTTCCAACCCCGATCTTCTATGATAAGAAAGACATTGCTGTTCTGAAGAGTTTACAGTCTAAGTATGTTCTAAATTAGGTTCTCCCTCCCATTAAAGATTGGCAGGGGCACATTGTGCCCAGGAGCAAGCACTCACTGTTCTGCCCGGTGCCACTTGCTAGGTGTTGGGATCTCTGCTTCGCTGTTCTCTTGCCCTCATCTAGCATTACTAAGCCAACTTTTTCCATGTATTGATGGTATATTGCATCTGTCATCTTTCATTCTGTTTCAGGGACATTCTCAGTTGTGTCAAAGGGCACAGCTTGATTGTGAAACAGGTCTGCGGGGCTAATTTTTAATCAGGAGGTGGGAAGGAACACTTGCCACTGGGATGAAAGGAGCATGAGGAGTTGCCAACTTTGTTAGTTGGAGGGAGATTAAGGTGGATATGTGGCATTGTAGAGTTTAACACTTGGAAGGGAAATTGTATTGGGGCATGCCATTGACAGGAGGGATTAAGAAATATTGGTAGCTAGGAAAAGAGGGTTAGGTTACCATTCTTGCCACTAGAATAGGATTGGGAGGCTTTTGGGAGTGGTCTTAGGGCACGTCCGCCTCTCCCCCTGCTGCCATTGTCTCTCCCCTCCCCCCAAAAATAAACCTCAGGAGGGATGCACTTCTGGAATATCCTCTTATTGCTGCATTTCAGGTATGGGCTCCAAGAGTGCAGGTTTCATGTTGGCTAGCTGTTTCCATTGGTTAAGACCTGCCTTCCTTAAATTGTGGGGAGGAGTCATAGAGTATGGGCTTTTTCCTATACCAAATCCAAAATTGCAGCTCGTAGTCTTGCCTTTTTGCCCTGCTCTAGAATAACTACTAAAACTTTTTAAAACCTTTAGACCAATTACATCTTCATGCATCCTGCTATTAATATGAAAGTCTCTCCAAGTGCAATACATTACATTTGTTTTGTGTTCTAGAGATTTGTAGTTTTCTCTCTTGAATATGCATACTCCTTTGAGGCAGTGCAACCTGGTAAATACTGGATTTGTAAGATTTTAACCGGAATAAAACAAAAAGAAAAATGCTGCTGAGCTGGAGGAGAGAGTGGAATCACCTTTAAATAATTTCACATTGTTGGGGTTCATATAATAGAGGAGTCCTTGAAATGTTTCACTGTGGAAAAACAATTCAGAAAACAAAAAAACAATAATTCCCCTCCTCCCCCCCCATATTGCTGTTTCCCAGGCACTTTTCCATCTTCTATCAGACAGTCTGCCATTTCACCCGGTTTCTAATCCCAGCTAAATTTCAAAACCTATTGGGTGTGGGTGCAGAATATTAGGTCTAATTTGCTATTAGTTTAGATGTCGGTTGATTCCTTCCTTGACAAATTTGAGTGAATAAAATTGGTGTTTGCAAGATTTACTTTAGAATGGCATGTTGTGCAATAAGGTTTTAGTTGAAAACACAATAGCTATTGAATTAAGCTACTTACAGGGTGATCTATAAAATCTTTCTAGATGTCTTTCTCTAACTGCTGAGCAGCCAAGGCCTTGTTCCCTCTCCCACAACCCCCCCCCCCCCTCCCGACAAGTTAATGGGTTAAAATGGCAGTACAAACTGCCTTCTAATACTAGGGTTTGAAAAGTGCACTTAACCACTTGCTCAGGGCATATAGAATAAAGCATCAGGCAAAGTAATTTACAATCCTGTTTTCCTTTGAGGATAATGCAAAGCAAGACTACATAATGGAAGTATTATTTCCTGTATTTTTGTCAATTCAAGGTCCCTATTTACGCTGTACTGGAAAAGGCAATGAAGGAGTAGAAGTGGCTTCATTTCTTGTTTGCTGTTTTTGAATGGTTTAGAATGTCTCAAACAATGGGTGCAGGATCATACACTTGCTATTACATGGACGAGGACTGAGAGACTTAAACAAGGAAAAAGAAATCTGAAAATATTATGTGATTCTGACCCCTAACGAATCCACTGACACGGAAACATTGAGTTCATCAGTTCCATATATACTTTTCATTAAAATGGCTTTCGCTTGGGGTTGATTCAAATAGTCTCTAATTGATATTGATCCTTGTTGCACGTTACTGTGTTTAATGTATACAGTATTTACATAGCAAGCTAACTGCCTTTGTCAAAAGAGGAACAAAAAGATGAAACATCTCATGAGACTATCTTTTGTTGTTCAAATGAATCTTCGTTCTGGTGCAATTTTTAATCTGAATTTCAAAAACTATTTTAAGTTGCTATAGTTCTTGCATTAACAGTTAGTTACATTGAGTGAAGTATTTTAATTTAACAGAAAAAGCACTGGAAGGAATAAAATAAATGCAGTGGCTTAAATATATCTCAGTGGTTACAAATTTTAGGGCCCTGTTTAACTTAGACAGTATTAAATTGAATTTTCTCAGATAATTGACAATATACTTGAAATGGTCTGCTGTGTGAGTGGCCTTTTTGCTTCATGAAAGAGAAACTATAAGCCAAAAAGACTTCTCTGATGCAGCTACCTAAACCAGCGTAGTTGGTGGTCTCCTGTAAAATTCTATTTTTTTAACAAGTATGTAATGAAATATTTAAGAAAAATAAATCTAGCATAACTGAAATCTGAAGTTGCCCATATATTCTTATTTAGAGGTATCTATCTGTACTGCAGGCAACTTGAACTGTTCCCGTACTGGAAAATTTAATGTACCACTCAATTACTATTCTTTAGCCCAATTTAAAATAATAGATTGGGAGTAAGGTCTTAATGCAGTGTAACCTTTGGAACATTAGAAATAACCTCTTTCCCTTCTGAGATTGGTGTACAGTAATGGCATCAGTCTTATCACATTACATGAATATATTTTCTAACTGTATTTAAAACTTTTTCACTTGACAGTTGTTCACTATGTCTCTCCTTACTCTCGCCCATTAGACTACCATACAGTTGGGAAATACTGTCAGTGTTGCAAGAAAATATGCCATATATTAGGGCTTTATGGTTCCTTTATTATATTGTTTTGGAGTTACATTAAGCCTCGCTTGCATATCTTTTCAATGTTTGGACTTTTCATTTATGCTTTTTTTTGGGGTAGAACTTATTACTCTGTTTTGCCACAATCTATTTGGATCCTCCTCATTAGTGGGAATCCTTTGTTTTCCCATAATACACTTCTGTTTTTATTGATGTGAATAGTTGCAACTGTATGAAGTATAGAATAAAATACCTTGGCCTGTGTGTATATTTTTTTTAACATTGTTCCCTAGATCTTCATGAGTTTGTTTGCATTCTGAGTTTTGAGCATGCTAACAGGTGAAAATGAATATCTACTACGGTTCTGGTTTTGATACTTAAACAACTCACTTCATTAAGAGAGGTAGCCATGTTAGTCTATATCAGCAAAAAGAACGAGGAGTACTTGTGGCACCTTAGAGACTAACAAATGTATTTGAGCATAAGCTTTCATGGGCTAAAACCCACTTCATCGGATGCATGCAGTGGAAAATACAGTAGGAAGGGGTGTGTGTGTGTGTGTGTGTGTATATATATATATATATATATATATATATATATATATATATATATATATATATATATATATATATATACACACACACACACACACACACACACACACACACACACACACACACACACACACACACACACCATGAGAAAAATGGGTGTTGCCATACTAACTATAACGAGAGTAATCAGTTAAGGTGGGCTATTATCAACAGGAGAAAAAAAAAACTTCAAATAAATTTGTTAGTCTCTAAGGTGCCACAAGTAATCCTCGTTCTTTTCATTAAGAGAGGGGATTTTTGGTTTATCCTGTTGTTGGGGTCTCAAACTTGCTATTTTGAAGGATCTTTTATTTTTTCCTGAGCATTCTTGCTTCAGAACTAAACTCCTTTCTCCTGTCATTTTACTCTCAGAAATGTGCTGGGCTTGATTTCTTCCACCCTTCCTTTATACCCCCACTACCCTATCCTGCCCTCCATTCACCTTAATTTGGGGGTCGTGATTAAATGTTGTATAATTCTTGGTATAGTATTCTGATTCTATAGGAAGATATATTCCTTGTTTCAAAGGCATTGTCATGTGCATTCTTCGACTGAATACAATTAAAGTGGGGCAGAGGGGGCATTGGTATAAATTTAGTTACTGCCATATTATAGTTGAGATTTTAAATGCATAAAAGATAGAAAACTTAATGTTCTGGTTCCTGCTGTAATTATGCCACATTGCACATACATATATTAGCTCTTTTGCCCTATTGCCATACACTGGAAAAGAAAAAACACAACATATCCAGAAGGAGGTGGTGGTTGCTGCTTTGATATTCAGAACTTTGACTTTCCAAAGTTTGGTCCCAATCCTGTGTTCCTTACTCAAGGCAAAACTTCAGCTAATTTAAATGGGAGTTTACCTAAGGTATGCACAAGTTGGGAAAGTAGGGAGCAGAGGAGGTGAGAAATGAGGCAGTAACACAGATTTGTTTTTTATTTTGCATGTAATATTTAGTCTCAACTCCACTTCAGCTACGTTTTTGGTGCTTAAGGTTGAAAATATCTGTACATTACTGCAGTGAAAAACACTTTACAAAGTCACAGTAATTTCTTAAGCAGAAGTGTTTATAAAGCAATTGCCATGCAGCAAATCTGTTTTTTTTTTTTTACTGTTTTAAAACATTGCTTAGTGACAAGAGTCCATACAGAGTTTTCAGGCTGTACAGGGATGCTGTTACTTTCAAGATGTGCAAAGATGGACTTTGCTTTTACCCACAAAAAAATTCTATTTCCTCCATGTAGCTTCCTTGCACTTGCTTTCCATGTTGTACTAGGCACACAACAGACACCTCCACCGCTTACCTTTCTCCCATGTTGTGCGAGGAGAGCTATGCCTTGGGGAGGCATGTGGTGCAGGTTTTGAAGTTGACCTTAGGACACTACAGGGCACCCCCCTCCTTGAATGTGGCTCTCTCTGTCTAACTCCTAACCACTCCACTTGGCATATTCCTGCTTTCCCTTTATGAAGTCATCATTGAATCCATATTATACACTAGACCTTCCTTTAATAACCAGTATTTTGAGTTGTTTTACCAACAAACCAACCAAATGTGGTCAGAGATACCAGGCTTTATGAAAACCAACATACTAAGAACAGTTTGGAGTTTCTGACCATGGTATCTTGTAGCTATGGACATCAAAAATGTTAGAAAAACATTCAGGAGGTGAGATCATTTCATTTTTGAGCCCTCATCGCTCCCAAATTCCATGTCCAATTTGCATCAGACTTTTGAGAAAAATTGTACCCTATTTAAGATAATTTTTAATGAAAATTCAGGCAGATTGTCATTTTAGTGAAGTGTGAGGAGTTTAAAAAAGCGTTCTAAAGGAAGGCTAGCAACAACCTGAGCTATGTCTCTTGCATCTTCAAAACCAGTAACCTGGAGTTGAGGGAGTTTATTGTTAAAAAAACAAAACAAAAACAAAAAAACCCCACCAAACATTGTTTTGTTGCTTGAAAATAAACACAGGGGGGAGGGATAGCTCAGTGGTTTGAGCACTGGCCTGCTAAACCCAGGGTTGTGAGCTCAGTCCTTGAGGAGGCCATTTAGGGCTTTGGGGCAAAAATCTGTCAGGGACGGTACTTGGTCCTGCTGTGTAGTCAGGGGACTGGACTCGACTCAATGACCTTTCAAGGTCCCTTCCAGCTCTATGAGATAGGTATATCTCCATAGAATGATGATGGATAAAATGCATAACCCCATACCATTGAAGGTCATGTTGGAAAGAGACAGTGTGGTGGCTAGAACACACCTGGGTCCTGTTCTCCACTCTTCCACTTACTTGCACTATAAACAAAGGCAAGTCATGTCATCCCTGTGCCTCTGTTTCCAATAGTGCCCTTCATTCGACTTGTCTGTTTAGCTTGTTAGCTCTTTGGAGCAGGCTCTGTCTTACTACACCTCTACCCCGATATAACGCTGTCGTCGGGCGTCAAAAAATCTTACCGCGTTATAGGTGAAACCACGTTATATCGAACTTGCTTTGATCCGCCGAGTGTGCAGCCCACCCCCCACTCCCCCCCGGAGCACTGCTTTACCGCATTATATCCAAATTCATGTTATATCGGTCGCGTTATATTGGAGTAGAGGTGTTTTTGCATATACAATGTCTAGCATAATGGGGCCTTGATCTTTGTTGGGGCTTCTAGGTATTACCACAGTACCAGTAGTAAATATTTGATTACTTGCATATTTATATGTATGCATGTTCAGTAGCAAATTAAAGTGACAAATGAGTATATTTGTGAAATGTGTATTTAACTCTTTCATCATTTAGGTTCCTGTGGCTAGAGCCAGCATTCTCTGGCTTATTGGGGAATATTGTGAACGAGTTCCAAAGATTGCACCTGATGTTTTGAGAAAGATGGCTAAGAGCTTCACTAATGAAGATGACCTTGTGAAGCTGCAGATCTTAAATTTGGGAGCAAAACTGTATTTAACCAACTCAAAACAGGTAAGAGTAAGACTATATAAACAAGCGATCCTTTCCGGCCACAGTAGAGTATATTTTGTGCATTGTGCATGGATTAGCACTCACTTCTTACATATAGATCTAAAACAAAGAAGCTTTACATATGGAAATTTACTACCGCATCACTGACTGGACCCAAAACTAGTAGCACACAGAACAGGAGGTCCATGTGCTTGTTGCCTTAGCACTAGGGTTGAGTGAAATTTAGCAATTCCATTTGTAGGGAATTTGACAAACCCTCCTTGATTTTCAGTTGTTTGGGTTAGTGCTTTTTGAATGTAAAACACCAAAGCAAAATGCTTTGTTAATTTTCACATGCTTTTGTGACCATCAGAGGTGCAGTTACCTCAAAACTGTCACAATAAACACTTCCCTTTTCTTACCATGTAATTTCATATTAAAAAAAAAAAAGTTTTTCTAGCCCTTAAGTCATAGCGATAATTGGAAAAACTTGAACTGAATGTAAATGGTGTAAACTGAATATACACTTATGCCAGCCTGAAAAAATAACTGAGAAGTATGAACTGCCCCATTCATCTTGATGAAGGCCCTGTGAATTGTCATTTTATGGCCATGGAATATAGCATTTTTTCACAAAGCTACAAAATGGAGTATGTTTGTTATGAAAGTTGCCCACTTTTCTATAGCCAGTTGCCTGACGTTTTTCTCTATCTCCCTGTCCTGCGGGACCTGCATGCTTTTTGCTCTCCAGCTTTCCACTCAACAGGAAGTTAATTGGATTGCAGGGAGCCGAACAGCAGGGCGGTCTTGATCCTATTCCCTTTCTCTCCTTTTCTGCGGCTCTGCCACTTGCATTCTGAGTTTCTTCTCTAGTGGACTCAAAGTAGAACATGCATTCGATTGTTTGCCAGCTATCAACATGCTTCAAAAGAGTTGTCACAGTAGTTATCAAAGGATTCTGTTGCATGCATATGGCCATTGAGAGGAAGGAGCATTGATCCATTTGGAGGCCCACTATCTATTCTTAAGAAAGAAACTAAATTCTTCAAGTAAAAGTTTACGGGCTTACAAAATGAGAAGACTCTTTCATCCAAGGCAATGCTGTAAACGTAAAAGTTCTGCAAGCATCATATTTAGGAGCCCCAAGCTGGTCCTGGTAAGGAAAAGTGTAAGAGCCCAATCTTATTTTAAAAAGTGGAAGATGCACAGTTTTAGTAATATCTTCCCCCCCAAAATAGCTTATGAGATCTTCAGGTTTTGTTCTTTGGAGAATCCTACTATATTTTGAAGTCAGACCTTTTGCAGTTCTCATAGCGTAACAACATAAATACTTCACCAGATTTTCTGAAAATAAAATGACCCTATGTTTACTGTACCATAATAATAGACTCTGGCTTTAACAAAATTTGTCTACATTGCATTTTTCAACAATATTTATTTTCATTAGTTTTAAAAACAGTGAATAAAAGTTATATGCTAATTTTTACCTTAGGTATGGTGGTTATAGTAACGGGTCCAAGAATCTGAAATGTTTTTTTACTCTTATAGGGAGGCGTTGTAATTTGAAATAAGGACAATCTTGAATACACTAAAGACCTGGTAACCTAAAAGACTATTATGTTTCAAATGGGCTATCACACCATCTTTTTTTACATCAACTGGTGGGGAGGCACCAGATTTTGCTTCCTCTTTTGGATAATCCTGCAGGTGTTCAGAGCTATCAAGTAGGGGAAGAGAGCACAATTGCAAACAGAGTCAGTCTCTGATAGATCCTCATAAATTGTCTCTGTATCAGAGACTGATTGATCAGATTTGTATACAGTTGTGACATGGGAGTTGGATTGCCTCCCAATTCACCCAAACTAGTATTCTGCTCACAGAATCTAGAGGAGGGACCTCTAGCAAAGGACACTTTCTGTGTCCCCTGGGGAAGGTTGCTTATGTATGTCTTTCCACCAGTGCTGCTCATAACAAAACTCCTGGAGAGACTAAGGTTTGATTAATAGTTCCAAATGGAAAGTTCTCATTTTTTGTTGCAGATAACCAAAGCAAATTTCATTGGCTGAATAGCTTCAGATAATCACTCAGAAGTTGGTCACATGGGCTCCCAGTTTGACATGGAGTTTTGCTCTGGCATTATGGCTAATAACATAAGAGAGCTCCATCTCCAAATAGGTAGCTAAAGGCCTCCTGGCCTATCAGAAGCCATGCAAACAGTCCTATGTGGACTTCTTTTATTATCCTGCATAAAAAAATGCTTGACAATCTTCTTCACCTGCCTATGTCTAACTTAGACTCACTACATCTCTGGGTGATAAGACCACTATTTTAGCCTGTTACAAATCAGTTGAAGCCAGATCAGTGTGCAGTTTTGTTTTGTTGGGGGGAGGGGACGGGGGAGGGGAAATCAGGATAATGTGGGGCTTTTAACATGTTTTGACAATTCATTAAAAAGCCCTCAGTGTAATGGGATACTAATGAGGTACTGACAAAACTAATGTAAGCCCCTTTTGTTCCATTCATTACGTGAGAGTTCAGGATTTTTATATGGAAGATCATTTTCCTGATTGCAATGGTTTCAGTTCAAAGCAAATAAGCATTATGCTTTAGCGATCAAAACACTTTTATACCAGATTTTACAAAGATAAATTGGTGCTATGAACTCATCCAAAGTTTTTTCCAAGGTGGTGTTAGAAGTTCCATCTTAAGGAGCCTATTGTCCTGCCAGTGTTCTTCTCATGTCTGCATTTGAGTCATTTCTCCACACGCTCAATGTTAAAATGTTCTTGTGATTCTTTTGTAGTATTCTGAAGCCCTTAAAAAGTCTACCCATTTTTTGTTTAGAAATACTTAAGATTCCAGGTTTGTTTGTTTTTTAAAGTTTTTTTCAGTACTGCCCTTCTTTGTCTTGCCATGGCCCCATGAATTATTTCAGACTGTTTGTAGTAACAGCCATCCTTCACTAGGAAGAGTTTCATGCTTTCTCCAAATAGACAGGATCCCGAGATGGTTTTAGAGTGCTCTTGAAAATCTGTGATAAATCCCAACAGTGGTAAAAACTGAGTCTCTTCTAAAAGCCCAGGTTGTTGTCCACTAAACATGCTCCCTTCTTTGATCACTGGGATTTATCACCGATTCTTAGGATCCAGAGCACTCTTATCTATTTTAAGAGTTCATTTCAGTGCTCAGAAAAAAATCATATGTACTCGTCTCAAGAGAATCCTCCACATAAAGTTTTCTCTGAAACAGATGCCTTCTCGGCCCCATCCTTCCAGCAGGAAAGTCATTCAGCTGCTTTGCTTTATTACTTATTGCAAATTAATACTCTCAGCTGCACAGTAGCTCCTTCCTTGCCAGTCTTCTCAAAATTGGACTTAGATACTTCTCAGTTTCAGAGAATTTCAGGAAATGTTTGTGGAATCAAGCTTCTCAGAAGGGAATGCCATATCTGCTGTCAACTGGAACAATTAATCTCTTCAGCTGTAGAACCAATGTGAAGCAGATATTTGTGCAAAACAAATGGTCAAACAGCAACAAACACTTCCTCATTTCTTGCTTCAGACTTATAGAATCTGGTCATAGTCTATTCCGTTAGCCTTCAACCCTCATAGAAGGAACTGACCAAGAGGTTAGCCTGAAATGGCAGAAAATAATTTCTCTTTGAGTGTTCCCAATATATATAAAACTCAGCATCGCAACAGACACCCTCAGCTGTTCCAGTATGTGTCATGAAGAAAGCAGCTTCCAATGCACAAATATATCACTAGACTTGAAGGATATGATTTCTTTTTCAACTGAGAATCTATAAGTAATTTAGTGGCTACTAATGTATCAGAGATTGTTTCTGTATTTTCTTGAGTGTGGCTTCCACTAAAAAGCAACAGAGAGATTACTAAATACCATTTGGTATATCCAACAATGTTACATTTTGTTATGAATAGCACCCCAACATTCTTGATATAATAGACATGTCCAATTACTGTGCATGAAATTTCTTCTTTCCCCAAATTTCTTAGGAATCTCCCTGGATCCCCTTCCTTCCTGAGCCCTTGGGAGAACAAGATTGTCTGCATTGCCCTCAACATGCTTGTAACACTTGCAGTTCTCCATTGAGATAATGACTAATCTAATCTCATGCTTCAGGGCTTCGGCTGGTCACCTGCAGGGATCAGGAAGTATTCCTCCTGACGGCACAATTGACCATACACACTGTTTTTCGCCTTCCTCTGGAGAAGGGACAACAGGCAGGGTTGAAACCAGTGCTCCGATGTGGTACAGAGAATCCTCTTTTTTAGATGCCTAGCTTGTGTGTCATGTCTTACATGCTTAGAGTCAAACTGATCACCAGATTTGGGTCAGGAAGGAACTTTCCCTAAAGTCAGATTAGCAGATTTTTTTGCCTTCCTTAGACGCGTGGAGTAAAGATCATTTGCTGGGATGATCCGGGTGTATTACACCTAATCAGTTCACTGCCATTGCAAGGCTTCAAGCATTAGTTGAATGTTGGTCTCTTCTCTGCCAGTGGCACATAATTGAGGACTGAAATGCTTTAGACTAATGAAAGTAATTGAGCTCAGTATATGGGTATCTGGGTAAAATGTGATGGCCTGTGACATACAGGAGGTCAGACTAGATCAGCTGTAGCCAAACTTATTGATTCTCCGAGCCACACATGACAATCTTCAGAAGTTCAAGAGCTGGGGCACGGTTGCTGGGGCTCGGGGCTTCTGCCCTGCGGGAGGCACCTGCTGGGGCTCAGGGGTTCAGCCCTGCTCAGGCTGAAGCCCCTAGCCCCCGGCAGGCGTGTCTCACGGGGCAGAAGCCCTGAGACCTCCCTCCTTGCTGGGCAGAAGCCCCTACCCCACCACCCTGCTGCAAGGCAGCAGTCCCGACCTCTCCCCCCACCAAGTCTGGTAGGTGGAGAATGGTGGGGTGGGCTCCGTGAGACTCACTTTAATTATAAAAGAGCCGCATGCAACTCACGAGCCACAGTTTGGTCACCCCTGGACTAGATGATCTAATCGTCCCTTCTGGCCTTAAACTCTATGAAATCTATGAAACAAATATCCTCACCCAAACTTGGGAGCGGGTATATTTCTTTTTAACTGTGCTGCTGTGATATGCTATTGGAAAAATATCTGACATTTTATCTTCTCATACTACAAATTAAATTTGCTGGACCTCTTTATCCTATTCCTCCAGAATAACTTGTCCACTCAAATCCTCTTAATCTCTCATATGATTATTCCCTTTGTTGGGAAAGTTGTCATAAACTGATATGTATACATTAGTTGTAATTTTTTTTTGTTTTTGTTAATCGAGAAGCCATTATTTTTATTATTTACCTCCACATATATTCTAGAAAGTTTGGTTGCTTTGTCACAGGACAAGGGCAATTAGTCTTTCCGTTCAAATTTCCATATTGAATGCTGCATATGATACTCTGAGCAAGTTATTGCTCTTGAAGGAAACTCGGAGACATAAAGCATTCTTCTGTGGGGCTATAGGAATCCAAATTTGCTGTGTCTATATGATGACTGCAGGACATAGAAGTTAATTGTATATTTTGGGATTATGTAATCTTTTTTTGAATGGAAAGATTCTGCTCGTAAGCAAAACTAAACCTTACAGGACCAAATTTATTCACCAATGCTGGTGCAGGGAGGTATAAAGTGCTGTCTCCATGCCAGCAAGGACCTATGTGCCCCAGTGGCAATTTACAATTAAAGGCCGTAATCTTCTCCACTCTGTTCTGTCGGAGTTTCTGGCAGGTTGAGAGGGGGTTAGTTTTAATTTACAGCCAGGGAGCCCTGATAGCAAATGTTGCAGAAGGGATAACCTGATTTAGTTTAACCTTTGGCACCTGAGAACCCCCTTTCCAAGACAATGCATTTCATTTGGACTGTACAGCATAAACACTGCATGAGTCCAGATGATTATATGTTTTCTGTCTGATAAAAGGATACAATTTTATTACTTTGTGTATATCATAATAAAAACATTCATTTTATAACATGCAAATTTTATAAAATAAAGAGAACTATCCCTTTTTCAGAGTTAATACGGTACCATGAAAGGATAAGCCTTTGGATAGAATCTCCATTAGGTGCCCGATAAAAGTGGAGAAGGGAAAGGAGGACGAGCCCACTGAAAAGAGAGAACACTAAGAAGTATACTTTTCATCATTAGAAACTATTTTTTTCAAATCTTTTGTTGACATGATAGCACATCTTGTGATATATTTACATACCCCACATTTTCTAGAGGAAAAATAAAGTTCTCTGTATTTTTATTACTCTTTCATTTTTACACCAATTAATCAAAATCATTCAGAAAAAAATATCTGCATCTATGGAAAGTCATATAACCCTATTTTCACTATAACAGTGGAAATTGTTAAAGTGAATGTTTCTAGTAAATTTTACTTTACATTGACATTTTTAGACACACATTGGTATCAATTTCTATCCCACACTATTAAAACTCTTGAGTTATTGTTATAATACAGCACAAAAATAAAGCTAAATGCATGGCAAAAAATAAAATATGCAAGGAGCTTTTGTTTTTCAATATACAAAATTCCCCTTGACAAATTTAGGGTTTTTTTTTTTTAAAAATCCCTTCATTATTCATCAGTTTTGAATGGTGCACTGAAAATTTATTTATTTGTCAGATCAAATTATTTTTAGCAGTTTTTCTTTTAACGGCTTGGAAATGTATTTATATAAGTGGTTTGCAGCTCTATCTATCTATTCTCTTTACACTGTGTTCCGCAAATCTAAGTTTTTTGCAGCAGAATGTTCATGTTTTCTGTTTCCCTGTTTTATTAAAATTAAACTGAATTATTAAAATTACTCAATTCCTGTTAATATTCTCAGACATCAAATTAGGAAATCCTATTATGCTGTAAAAAGCTGCGATAATATAAGTTGCTCCCTTACATAAATAAATAAATGACCGGTATTACTGAAGGCGTTAAGCTGCAAGAAATAAATGGAAGAAGTCTTTTATCCTGGTTTTTAGAGGGCATCAGCAGCTTGCTTTTATGAAAAAGTAACAGCTAAATGCACTGCAAATAATTTGCAGTAATCCAGTTCAGTGATTCATGTGTCTGCTTTAATGGGTCATAATTCAGGGTAAAGTAACTGAGTGCAGTCAGAGTGCAGACACTGCTTATGCCAGGGACAGTATCTCTTCATAAAACACACCTCAGCAGAAGCAGTTTGCCAGCCCCCTAATACCCTCTGATGTTTTGATGTCCTGCATATTTTTCCGATTAAGTTTTGAGTGCCATGTTTTTAGTTGTATTTCCACATTCATTATCCTCACGTAGACCCTTCAGCGGGTTTGCCATATATGATTATTTTTTTAATGATGCCTTTCTTTCCACTTCAGCAGTTTAATAATCTAGCACATGGCTGCTTCTCAGTACTCAGCATTCACCTCCCCAGTACAGAAGAGGACATGTGGTTTGGCTTCAAAATTCCATTTGCAGCATTAGAAATGCATATTCCCTATGGAACAACATTTGTTTGACATAACCATTCATTTTTATTACCTCTTTAAATATGTTTATCCAGAGTTATCAATAATCATAAATAACTTGTATTCTCTTCTTGTCCTGTTTTTTTTTTCCGCAGACAAAATTGCTTACCCAGTACATACTAAATCTCGGCAAGTATGATCAAAGCTACGACATCAGAGACCGTACAAGATTTATTAGGCAGCTTATTGTTCCGAACGAGAAGAGTGGAGCTTTAAGCAAATATGCCAAAAAAATATTTCTGGCACAGAAACCTGCCCCATTGCTTGAGTCTCCTTTTAAAGGTATGACTGCCAAAATCATCTGCAGAATGTTTATAGCCTAAAGCAATGTGGCAGCATAGTCTATTTCTAATGTGCCTAAAATTGTGTCACTTAGCAAATACAAATGAGAACAGTATGCACTTTGCTTAATCACTTGCTTTTCAACAAGCAAGGTTTAAAGTCATAACAACATCTTGGTTTGTATGTTGCCCACATATCCTATTTACCTAATAATCCTGAACATGCTTATCGATTTCTATTCATGTTGGGTTTAAATTTGGTTTGAATAATAGAAAGTATATATCTCAAGTAAGAGTAAACTTCTCTTTTATTTAGAGAGGTCTTTGCCACTCAACAAGATTGTCCACGTTAATAGTGGGATATTAGTGTAACTATTGTTAATACATTATCCATATGAAATTTAATAAAAATTTAATCTATTCAGATTATTGTTCAGATGTGGCTATTTTCCTGATACTTGTTTTCCCTAGGTATTTTTAAAAATCACAACTACTATATCGTATTCTCTCCTATTAAAAAGTTATCTTCCCAATTAAAAATATAATCTTATTGTGGTGCTTCTTCGCCATTTTAATTTGTATATAGTTATTTAATCCTGCATTTAAAGCTCTAAAAGCAGCTTCATTTTGAAAAAAAAACTATTAAAATTCTGGATGTGTTTGTGCCAAGACATGTATATGGATTGTTTAACTGTGCTGTCATTCTTAATATTCACAGTAAAGTAATTTTTAGAGAAGCTACATTTCAGAGCAACACCTCTAAACACACTGACTGATTAGCTTTTTTATTGACCATTATGGGGGAGATTATTGTAATCTATGGACTGAAATCAGTTTTTTGACCTATGAAGAGCTTCCTAGTTTATATTTATTCCATGACATTTGAGGTAATATAATGCCAATTACCTTTAGCCATGATTAAGATTGCTCTTTTTGATATAGAGCTCATGTTGTTTGTATATTTTCCCCTCTCCCCCCTTTTTTTAATAGATAGGGATCGTTTCCAGCTTGGTACCTTATCTCATACTCTGAACACCAAAGCCATCGGGTACCTGGAGTTATCTAATTGGCCAGAGGTGGCGCCTGACCCATCAGTACGAAATGTTGAAGTAATTGAGTTGGTACGCTGACATTAAGAGTAACTGTGTTTAACGTATTTGTAGACATTTAAGATAAAATAGTCTTGTTATATAAAAGATTTTCTTTCCTTTCAAAATGGTTTTAAATTATTCTTTTGATTTGTATAAACTGTAAATTGAATCCACTCATCTTATGTGGCCTACATCTGAAACTGGAGACTTCCAGGTTTTAAATATTTATTCTACATGTAATATTCCTTTTCATGGGGAAAAAAATTAGACGCTCCCCCACTGTGATGCAATGTGTGTTTCCTCATGGAAAATGTTCCTTTTTTCTATCTTCCTCACGGATATTTTTTTACTCACTTCCGTGAGTTTTCTTCACCTTGGTTTATTGAGTTTTTGTAAGTTGTGCAGCAACATTTTGATTGCAGTTGATGGTGCAGAAGTTGCAGTAAAGGAAACTTCTTCCCATTTAATATAACCTTTAATCCAATCTAAGCCTAAACAGAAGAAAATAAGAAAGTATCATTATAAACAAGAGCAAACAATGGACTCAAAGATAAACTGTGAATGTGTCCTTTGCATATCTTTCACAGTATAATGGGGATGGGGAAAGAAACAGTGGTATGCAAAATCTATTCAGAAAACCTGAAATGCACAATGTATAACTTTTCTTCATCTTCTGGTGGGATAGTCAGTTTTTGAATTAAGAATCAGTCTTCCACCTTCATACTAATTTCATGCTTATATTGTGAACTCCGAGCAGGGCGTAGTCTTTCCATGTGTTTGTATGTCATGTAGCATGATGGGTCCCTGATCCTGAATGGAGCCTCTAGGCTCCACATGTATATATGATGGGTTGGATTTTATTTTTCAAAATCACCTAACTGAGAGCACAAGTCCCATTTTAGTCAGTGGGCTTTTGATTTTTGAAAATCATGCCTGTGTGTGTAAATTACTATTATGACATCAGAGGTGAGATACACAGCCCCCAAAACAGAAAAGCTTCTGTAAAGGCATGTGATCTCTGTCCTGAGCAACTGCCAGGCTAAATTAAATATGATGTACTTAGCAGGCAGTAAGACAGCAAGGGACAATGAGGCAGCCGATAAGATAAGTTACAAGGGCTAGGGCGTAGCATGTTGTAAAGAGTTGGGATCTCTTCTTTAGTAAATGGATGATCTGTTTGCTACTATTCCAGCTGAAATTGCAGCAAAAATGGGTCTTAAGGAGGGACTTGAATGAGGGGGGTCTGTGGGCAAGCTAATCAGTTCAGGAAGGGCATTCCAGGGGTAGAGGAGGGCCTGAAAGAAGGTATGAAGACATCTTTACACCTAATATTGAAGATAGTAAGGTGTTTGCCTGCTGCAGTCACAAGAAATTGATCATGTGAGATATCCACTTGTTTCTAATAGAGTACTGTTGAGGGATCTTGACACATGACAATCCTTCTCCAAGGGTATTGCCAAGTATGTCCTTGGGAAAATTCCTTACTGACCCCAGTTTTGCAGTCTCTATAATACGGTGTATGAGAGAGAACCTGAGTGATTAAGCATCTCAAGGTACCACTGGTGTCCAAATAAATGTTTGTTTTTTTTCCCCCTGAATATGAGTTGGGAGGTAGAGAATTCAAATGTAGATTATTCTTTGAGGGGGAAAAAACATTACCAGAAGTGCCCAAGTTTGTACTGAGTTTTAACCAAGTCTCTCTGGTTCCTGTGTTCATACAATGCAATAGCATCCAACCCTATTACCATAGCTTCCTGTTCTCTAAATTTTAATGTGATTTCCAAATCACTGCCACCACTGTGTAACTGACTTGCTCCACTCTACTAGCTTAGCTGGCTATCAGAGTGTTTTTCCCAGGCTACAGCAATCCTCTACAGGTCCTACACTGCTCTATTCCCCTCCCTCTCCCATGGTATAGGGGATTTGAATGAGGAGAAAAGGAAATGGCCAGAACGTGTGTGTTCTGGTGAGTAAAAATTGCCTGTTTGCGGGGGGGAACATTGTAGCCTAGAACAAGATAGAGCAGTCCGAAGATTATACTTAAAACTTGGGGGCCCTGAAGGTGGTATATAGCCACCTTTCTCATTCTTTAGTCCCTCAAGGCCTGTGGAAAGCTGAGCTCAGCCGGACCCAGTGATCTAGTACTCCTGGTTTTATAATACAATCTATAATAATTTCCCTTATCTTACATATAATATTCCTTTTTGGAGACAGTCTGTGATCCCATTGGCTTTCTTCGCCACATTGTCTCTCTTTTCCTACATAACTGAATATAAAAGTAAATTATTTTACTGAACACTTTCAATTTAAGTTTACATATGTAGAAACATTTGTGATTCACTTACAGGGAAAAGAATGGTCTGTAGCATTAGGCAAGGTAAAGAAAGAGAAACCTACAGAGAAGTTTTACTCTGATTCAGAGGAGGAGGAATCAGCCAGTACTACTGACACCGGTATGTATGTGGCTACTAATTACGAGTCTCTATGATGTATCATACAGTCAAAATGTGGTGCCATTATAGCTGGAGCAGTTAAAAAAACATCAGTGTTATGTATAAATGGGGGAATAATGCTTACACTTAACTTCATGGCAGCTGTGTGATAAGTACTAATTGTAAGGCTAATGTCCTCTGTAAGTATGTAAATTGCATGAGTTTAATAAACTTTACTTTGTTTCTTAGTTAAAATACATGGGAAGGCTTTACTCTTATCAAACTTGACTGATCTTGAGAGGTTCTGCAACTCACTGAAGTCAAATGTGCATACTGTTTAGGAATAAAAATGCCTACAGGCATAATTGGAGGGAGTTGCAGATATTTATAATCTCTCAGGATTGGATACCAAGTGTTTTAATTGGCTTTTACTGAGGTATCTGTTTTGGCCACATGCAATGGCATGTTAATACCCAGCTATGCTATAGTGCAGCAATACTCAGACTGAGGCTTGAGAGCCACAAGTGGCTCTTTAATGTGTATCCTGCAGCTTTTTGCAGCACATGATATTAAAACAGTGTGATTTAATTATTAACCAGTCAGGATACTTTTACTTTGTTATTAACCAGTTGTAGTTGATAAAATAATACTTGGTCAGTCTCACTCAGTGAGAATAATAAATAAAAATAATAATAATATAAAACTAAATATTTCCCCTGTTATGCTGTTTAAATATGAATATATAATACTGTAGTAAATGAAACGATGAATTCACATGACTGTGGCTCTTTTGGTTAATGATGATCACTAATTTGGCTCCTGAACCACTGAGGTCTGAGTATCACTGCTATAGTATATTTTACTATGTTTTCTATTAATGGAGGTTTGGTTGCATTATGCTCTCGCTATAGAGTACCAGACTTTCTATTTATGGAGACATTGGGCTAATGATGGGGGAAAGAATGGCAGATGGCTCATATCAGAGGTGTTGTGTGAAATAAGTGAAGTAAGGAACTTTGTGTCCAAATACTCCAGTCCTTTAAGGGTACTTAAAGCCACATAAGCAGCTTCTTGAGGCTGCCTCTCTCCACTGCATCTGAATATAGTTCAGACATAGTGGGCAATCAGGACCTCAGTGTTTAGCATTTGAGAATCAGAAGAATTAGCATGTGTGTATGTAAGGTTGAAATGCATGGAAAAGAGATGTTTTCACATCTGAATTCCCCTAAAAAATGAGTGTATCTTAATAGAGGAGAATTATTTAGGGTGATTTGTGGATGAAGCTAGAAAAGGATACATTTAAGTTAGACATTAGGAATGTTTTTCAACTATAAGGTTAGTTAGAGAATAACTTATTGAAATAGGTGGTTAAATCATCGTCAATACAGGTGTTCAAGATTAAATTAAATACTTAGGCAATTAGTGTGGAGGGTAGTCCTTCATTAGAGCAAAGGCTTGGACTAGAGGATTCAGGAAGTCATTTCTTACTCCTTGTGTTTACATATATTTTTTTTTCAAGAGTATTGTAAGGATCCTGGTACAACTAATTAATTAAGTGTCTTAATTTGGACAGGTACAGTACTGTGTGTTCAAGGGAACAGCCTTTTGAAATAGCAAAATTTACGAGTGAGGGATAAAGAAAATAAAAAACAAAAAACTTTTGCATTCTGGGTAAATATTAAATGAATCTGGTGAATAAAATTATGCATTTCTTTTTTATAGCTATATACACATTTGGGCTGCACTATGTATTACATATATAAAACTATATTAATAAAAATGTAAGATGCAGTGTTTTTGTGTTTTTAGAGAGTGAATCTACTAGTGAAAGTGAAAAAGAGAAAAATGGGAAGGAAGAAGGCAGCAGCATGGAGAATAGTGAGAGTTCAAGTGAAGAACTGAGTGACAGTGAATCAGAGAGCAAAGAAGGTAGTGCAAAGAAAAAGCTCAAAACTACTGAGGAAAGGTAAATATGTTGTGTGTTTTTATCCTTTAAAGAGCATTTCAGAATGCTTTGTCTGTTTTGAATACCAAATTAGGCTACTTTCCTGACTCAGTGGAAAGATCTGAAAACATTGGCTTAAAAGAGCCGTAGACGCCCACACATTTTGACATTACCTTTTTCAGTATAATTTGAATGTATGTGTTTCATATTTTCATTAACTAAACTCTTCTTAAGCTGAATTTTCATACCTCAGTAGCAAAATCTTGGGGTGGCTTTCTGAAATAGAAGTAACCTTGGGAGGCTGGTTAACGGATCAGGCAGTTGTATGAAACACTTAATTACCTTTTGCGGCAATTTTGCTGAGGGCTAAAATTAAATCCTTCAACACTTTGCCATTATGTAACTAAGACAATTGATTTTTCTAAATAATGTTATATTAAAAAGATTATGATCCAAATAGTAGAGGCAAGGGCTGTGAAGGGAGACAGTTATAAGATATTTAAGTGTTAGCGTTTTTTAAGACTGTCCATTATTAACAGCGTTATAATGTATTAAAGTATCATTAAAATTTTGAGTAATTGGGGCTAATACCTTGGATTGTATGAATCTGTTTTTTCCACTGCTGTCAGCAAGTGGCCTCTGCAGACATGATCGCCCTCTACTCTGTAGCCTGCTGCCAGCTCACTTGATGAGTTTGCAGCTCAGCTCAGTCGTGGCTGACAGCGCTGATTGGGGCGCAGTACGCACTCTGCTCCTTTTATTACAGACAGTAATTAAAGCAGCTCGCCCTGCCACTTCCATAACAAACACAGCATAATGCCCTAATTATGACTTTATTAATTTAAGTCAGGATTTAATGATTTTAAAAGTGATTTATATTGTTTTTCCTGTTCAGAACAAATGAAATCTGTAGGTTAAATTAATACAGGCTTTTCATCATTGCAAAGTTAAAAAGCTAGTTACCAGTAAATTCTTTTCATTAGATTAACATGTGAAATTCTAAGTAGTAAGGTAAACAATGATTACCCCTCAAAATTGAATGATGCATAATAAAATAATACTTTTATCTTGAAAAACTTATCTTAAAGCTAGAAGCTGTGTTTATTTAAAACAAATTGCTTTACTTATTGAACTAAAAGAATATCTGTCTCACAATGGATTCTTTTTTAATGCAAATACTGTTGTATAGGTTCCATATAGGGACTGTGAGGAAACAGATGGGTTTGGTTGGCACCAGTTTTGATTGGAATGAATAACTATGTTTAAACAGAAGAAAATTGTGACTTTTTTTAGTGACCTCATAAATAAATGTTCGTGGAAGGTTTTTGTATATGCAGTTTAATTCTTATGTTCCTTCAAAAACCTCCCATTTGTTTCACCTTGGTTTTGAAAAACAGATATGTTCTTGTAACAGTTGCTTTCTACATGGGGCTGTAGCGCTCTTGTTCCATTTTAGATTAATGACATGTTAAAGCTACTGCCTTAAGCAGTATTACTTTCCTTTGGTTCTAAAAGTATTATATTTTAACTCTAAAAATTATATATGTGCTGTGTAGTATTATCATATCTCCATTATTAATAAGTTAGAATCATATTAGGTACAGAGAATTCAATTCTAAGAAATACTGATTTTTTTTCTCCCAACTTTTTTCTGTCTCCTTAGATTTTTTTTTTTTCTCCCTGTAAAATATTTTGCATCTTGTGGAACAGTAGCATCACAGGGCACGTACCTTCATTTCCCCAAAGACTTAGCAAAAGTGTAAAATTTATTTAAAACCCAGAATCAAAACTTCCATTAAAAATCCATGCTCTATATAGTTGCCTTACTCTTGTTGAGTGGTATCTTGCCCTGTGAAATATTCCACTGACATGCATGGGCTATTTCAGTAAGGTACTACTCAGCATGAGAAAGGGTGTGAGAGTGTGGCACAACAGTAGCACTGTGTGTTGGCCCATTCCAGCATCAAACCAATTCTTTTTATAAATATGTTTCTCTTTCTAGTTAATTTAATTTAGAGGCATGAATGAACAATAGTAAATTGACCAGAAAAGAGATGTTGATTTGCCTCCGAAAAAGCTTTAAAATCCATCCAGATTCCTTTAATCAAAGCTTACCTAGTCTGAAAGTTTCTCAGTGTAATACGGTAGACACATTTTTCTAGAAAATGCCATAAATTTAGTACACCCAGACATTAGTTATTCTCTTAATAGTTATTGATGACTTTGTTTTTAGTGGTGGTTTATGACCTTTCCATTTTATTGTTCTTTTTGAAGTGTATGTGATTATGTAATTGATGGGTTTGGATAATGTGGTAAGATAGTTTATTTAGAGATACACAGTAATGTCTATATAATTTTGTGGATCTATCTTGCTGTTTGTGCCATCTTCACCAGGTTTCAGTTGTAATGAGAGCCTGGTTTATTAAAGGTTTAGAATGCCAGAGTGTAGAACATTTTCTGAGCGTTTGTTTTCTATATGCTGGTTTCTTTTTTACAATCAGATATTGTTCATTATTCCTGGACTTTAAAAATGAATGAAGAACCTGTTCTTTTTACACATAGTGACTCAGATGACACAGAGAAGAAAACAAAGATGATTTCCAAAAAAAGGGAAAGTTCTGGTTCCTCTGACTCAGAATCTAGCTCAACAGAGGAAAGTTCATCGGACTCCGAATCGGAATCTGACTCTGAAAGTGATGCTGAGTCTAGGAAGCATAAAAATGCTATTGCCTCCAAGGTAAAATCTACATTACCTGTATAAAGCTGTGTCCAGTCATTCATGTATGTGTACACGTCTACCCCGATATAACATGAATTCGGATATAATGCGGTAAAGCAGTGCTCCGGGGGGGTGAGGCTGCACGCTCCGGCGGATCAAAGCAAGTTCAATATAACGCGGTAAGATTTTTTTGCTCCTGAGGACGGCATTATATCGGGGTAGAGGTGTATTTCTATTTTTTAATGGGCTCTGGGATGTATAAATTCTGAGCTTATACTGCGTGTTAAAAATTAATTTTATTTATCCAGATTAAAACTCCTTGTATATCTAACATATATTTGAAAATACTGAAAACTTGGCTGAACCTTCTGTGTGTTCCTGGGGCCAGAGTTCAATCTCAGTTACATCATAAGAACATAAGAATGGCCCTGCTGGGTCAGACCAAAGGTCCATCTAGCCCAGTATCTTGTCTTCCGACAGTAGGCAGTGCCAGGTGCCCCAGAGGGAATGAACAGAACGGGTAATACCCAAACGATCCATTCCCTCCCCGCCCCTGCACCGCCTTCTCCATCTCCTCCCCTGAGCGTGCTGTGTCCCTGCTCGTCCCCCTCCTTCCCAGAAAGTCCAAAGCGCTGCCAAATAGTTGTTAGGTGGCTGGGCAGCAAGAAGTGCTGGTAGGGAGGGGGAGGAGCGGGGATGCAGCGCGTGAGGGGGAGGAGGAGACGAGGAGAGCTTGGCTGCCCGTGGGTGCTAAGCACCCGCTAATTTTTCCCTGTGGGTGCTCCAGCCCCGGAGCACCCACAGAGTCGGTGCCTATGCTTGTCGCTCCTTCCCAGCTTCTGGCAAATAGAGGCTAGGGACACCATTCTTGTCCATCCTGGCTAATAACCTTTGATGGACCTATCCTCCATGAATTTATCTAGTTCTTTTTTGAACCCTGTTATGGTCTTGGCCTTCACAACATCCTCTGGCAAGGAGTTCCACAGGTTGACTGCATTGTGTGATGAAATACTTCCTTTTGTTTGTTTTAAACCTGCTGCCTATTAATTTCATTTGGTGACCCCTAGTTCTTGTGTTATGAGAAGTAGTAAACAACACTTCCTTATCTACTTTCTCTACACCAATCATGATTTTATAGACCTCAATCATATCTCCCCTTAGCCATCTCTTTTCCAAGCTGAAAAGTTCCAGTCTTATTAATCTCTCCTCATACGGAAGCCATTCCATACCCCTAATCATTTTTGTTGCCTTTTTCTGAACCTTTTCCAATTCCAATTAACTACTGATTTCAGTGTAGTTATTTCAGTTTTACAACTGAATTCAGAATCTCAGCCTCTGTTTAGCTGTTGAAGTCCCCTTGTGCAAATAAATTTAGGGCCAGATCTTCAAACGTGCATGTAAAAAGTCATATGCACATTTGCACGCCTCTGCGTAAGTGCACAAATACCCCCAGTGAATTCTAGTCAAAGTTTGCATGCACACATACCTAAGTGTTTTGGGTATTTGCAAAACTAAGAGCTTGTCTACACAGAGTGTTAAAGTGCATTAGAGGAGTCTGATTTGTAGAGCTAACGTGCTGCATTCTAAGGGTCTGTCTGGTCAGCTTGCAGTAGTGAGCTTCCCAGCCCAGGCTGACAGGCTTGGGATACTGGTGCTCGCACTAGCACGCTAAAACTAGCTGTGTAATCAGTGCTTTGAAGTTGTGGCTCAGGCTTGAGTTCAGGCTCTAAAGCCCACTTTCATCCCAAGGCTTCAGAGCCTGAGCTGCAACTTCAAAGCATTTTATACTGTGGTTAGAATGTGTTTTATTTCATAGGAGCGGGAGTATATAACGTGTTGTCACTTCAGAATTGGGGAATACTCCCAAATTCCATGAGATATCTCATAAGATGCATAAAGTCCCAAGCTCTCAAATGTGGCTTTTAAGTTGGACTCTGAGAAGTGTCAATGTACAGAAATGGCACCATCTCACTCAGAAGAGCTGTTGTCTGGATATGCTCAGTCAGAACAGCTTACATGAGTGGGGATGGGAAAGAAGTTACCTACTTTTTTGCTCAAGTTAACATTGCAAAGCTGAAATAGCTATGTGTCTGTGCTGGATACTGTTCCTTCTTGCATATTAAACGTTTGAAGGCAGTGATTTTGCAGAGCTATAAATGAGGGCACTGTTCAGCTTGCAGAACCTTTATTATGGATGGCAACGCATGAGAAGGAAAGAATCTAGCTCACCTCTCAGATTTTGGCTGAATTTGTAGGCCTGGAAATTAGCAAAGTAATTTTTCACTTCTAAGCTGATCAAAATCTTATGTTCGAGTCAATGTGAACGTAATAAATGTGAAACCCAGGCTGAACCTTGTGGGGAAGGAGAACAATGAAAATTTCTGTGAAACGCTTTTTCCTATTGTCATCCAAAATGTTTTGTTCATTTCTACCCATGTATTTTTTATAGTAACTTCCAGGGTAGAGCCACACTTGAAAAGTCTCCATTTTAATTTTGATACGTTTATTTGAGCGTTAGGCATTTTAAAAATAAACCAAGCACCTTTCGTTCAAGATTCCTATTTATTTAAAGACCAGTTAATATAATCAAAACAGATGTCGCCTGACACTATTGTTGTGGATATGGAAACAGTGTGACACGTATGCCACAATATGGATAAATGTGGAGACTGCAACTTTATTTAAAAGATTATTTGACAAGGAAACCACTCCCCAAACTACCTAGCAGGGCTGATCTAGTGCTGATTTCAACTGTGCGTGAGTGGCCTTGGTTTCTACAAACCTGAGCGTGAGTCCAAGGACAGTGCCTCCTCTCCACGCTCAGGCCTGCCCAGGAACCCTGGCTGGAAGCCAGAGTTCCAAAATATTCCCCTCCTCCACACAGGAAGTAGGAGAGATGAGATGAAGGGAGCCCATACACTGCATGAGACATGGAGGCCACACCCTCACTGTGTAATATTGTGCTCGGGGACCCTGCCCAAGCAGCTTGTTAAGTTACTGGACCTCATATCACCAACTGCAAAACACACACCCCAGGTCCTACAGGATAGGGGATGGGGGTGAGGGTAAGTGGATGAGAAAAAAACACCAGTCTCTCCTTTACCCACACGCTGCAGAACATCAGGAGAGGAACCAATGGGAGCACATGTAGTGCGGCCCCAGTAGCCCCAACCCCCAATCCTTTCCCTCCACCCCCCAACCAGGGGAATTGGTCCCATTCATATTGCTTCCATACTCATCAAAGACTTGTCCTGGTTAGCAAGGTGAGCACAGGCAGCATTCCAATGCCAGCAAGTTTGTTCGTATGCTCTACTGCACTACTACCATGTCACATATTTATTCATTCTAGAAAAGATTTTTGGTAGTTTTAAAAAATGTTTTTAGGAATAAACTTTGAGCATGCCTTGATTTTAAAAACTGACAAAAAAAATGTTTCAGTTTTTGAAAACTGGAATATTTCAGTGAAAATTTGTGAAAAATTATTTTTTCTTTTGAAAAAAATTCTGGAAAATATCACTTTCCGACCAGCTCTATTACTAAATACTTTATAAGAATAAAAAGCCTTTGATGTATTTAGGTTGCCTAAGACTTTCCATTATAAAGGATTCTTTGAGAAGCTCTCACACCTCTGTTGTGTGCAGCAGACCTTTGATATTAGGCAGTGGGAACAATCTCGAGCTACAGAAGTTCCTTTTCTTTGTCCCATGAAATTTAGTTTAGCTTTTGTTGATATAAACTGCTAAAAAGGCCATTTCCCATCTCTGACTTGCATTTCTCAGGAAAATCTTGGCAGTATGCCAAAATAATAACTAAACTTATGAATATTCTAATGTTGGGTTCATGCTGGCACAACAGTGCATGCACTATAACAAGAGTACCTGAGAGCGTCCAGAGACCTGTGGAGTGGGAAGGAAGAAGATAGACAGATAGGCACACCTTCTACCCCACAGGCACCACATGGACAGGAGTGACTCTTCCAATTGATAGGTGGTAAGGGTTAATAAAGAGGCAGAGAGTTGAGGTGGCTATTGGGATCTCACCTACTTTTCTGTATATTATAAAATATCCTTGTCTGAATGTTTTCTTTGTGTTTTACGAAACCATAACTCTTTTAAAGCTGGAAACAAAGCCATTAAACCTCTAAGCAAAACTTTCAGTGATTCAGAGGCCACAACTGGGGCTCTCTCAGGGCTACTGTTTTGGATACCCTAATTTGAAATCCTTATGCATGTGTTTTTAAGCTTTGATTACACTGCTCTACAGCCAAAATGCTTTTGAAATAAATGTAGTCAAACTTTACTAATTCTGGGTCACTGAGAAAGAAAATGATGCTTAAAATTGTTGATTGGCTCTAGTTTTCAAGATATGCTATTGGGTCAGTATATACGACCCTTGACTTGGGAATGGTGGAGGATAAGTGAGTTATAAAGGGAAGGGATCTCAATTTAAACCAGAAATGACTAAAATACATCTTTGACTGGATCTATGAATAAATCTATGACTGGTTTTGGACAGTACTTGCTTTTTAGGCAAAACAATGAATGATGCAATCTGAAGCTGGTATTGCATCATACATGATATGAATTGCATCATGTTATTCCTAGAAGTCATGGATTATGCAATCATAACGAAGCTTACATCACTCTGCTGAACAAATTGCCCTATATCAGCTCTAGAAATCATTCAGTGTCGTGCTCTCTTATTTGTCAGTGTTTGATTTTGCAAAGGGACACATTTCTGTTTAGTCCAAAGTGAGCAGAGATGCCTCGTACTTGTGTGAACAGTGCAGATAACTTCTGCTATGTTTGTGGTGAAGTGACTTTTGCATCACAAAAGCGCAGTATAAGCACTATGGTTAAGAAAGCCTATCACCTTTATTTTGGCTGCAAAATTGGAGATCAGGACAAGAGGTGGGCCCCACACATATGCTGCAACACTTGTGCAACAAATCTTTGCCTGTGGTTGAACAGGAAAAGGAAATCTATGCCTTTTGCAGTGCCAATGATTTGGAGAGAGCCAACAGATCATAGCAGCAATTGTTACTTCTGCATGGTATCTCCAGTTGGGAAAGGTGTGTCAAAGAAGAAAAAGTGGACTGTGCATTATCCAAACATTCCATCAGCTATAGGCCAAGTACCCCACGGAGAAGGACTGCCGGTTCCTGATGCACCAGAATCATTCTCACTTGAGTCAGACGAGGAAGAGGAAGAGGATGAAACTTCTGGTCCTGAACCATCAATGTCACAGGACCCACATTTTCTCCCATCCTCCTCCTCTGAACCACACCTCATAACACAAGGTGAACTGAATGACCTTGTCAGGGATTTGGAACTACCCAAGAGTAAGGCAGAGCTGTTGGGCTCCGGACTACAGCAGTGGAATCTCCTGGCAGGTGATGTTAGGGTTTCCATGTTCCGTGACCGTCAAAAGGATCTTGTCCCATTCTTCTTCATGAAAGGTGATCTTGTAGCCTGCAACAACATTGATGGTGTGATGGCAGCCCTCAACATCGTTCACGATCCAGATGAGTAGAGACTGTTCATTGATTCGTCGAAGACGAATCTTAAAGCTGTTTTACTGCATAATGGCAATGTTTTGCCATCAATTCCAGTTGGTCATGCAGTCCATATGAAGGAAACCTATGACAACATGAAACAACTTTTGAGGTGCATAAATTATAACCAACATCAGTGGCAGTTTTGTGGCGATTTGAAGGTTGTTGCTCTCTTGCTTGGTCCGCAGACTGGATACACAAAGTACTGCTGTTTTCTCTGCGAATGGGATAGTCGTGCAAGAGATTCCCACTACATCAAGAAAGATTGGCCACTCCGACAGTCATTGGAGCCTGGGAGGAAAAGTGTTCAGCATCCACCACTTGTTGAATCAAGGAAGATTTTACCACCACCCTTACACATCAAGCTGGGTGTGATGAAGAACTTTGTCAAGGCCATTGACAAAACACAAGCAGCTTTCAAGTACCTCCGTGGAAAATTTCCAAGGTTAAGCGAAGCTAAGATAAAGGAAGGTGTCTTTGTTGGTCCTCACATTCGTGAACTTCTTTGAGATGATGCATTTGACAATGCTCTGCGTGGCAAGGAAAAGACGGCATGGAAAGCCTTCCAGTTAGTGGCAATAAATTTTCTCGGAAACAACAAGGCAGACAACTACAGGTTGCTGGTGGAAAACCTCCTCAAGGCATACAAAAGCCTTGGTTGCAACATGTCACTAAAGATACATTTTTTGCACTCTCATCTAGATTTTTTTCCACCGAACTGCGGAGCAGTGAGCGACGAGCACGGCGAGCGATTTCACCAGGACATTGCAGCAATGGAGAAACGCTATCAGGGCAAATGGAGCCCATCAGTGCTTGCAGACTATTGCTGGACAGAGACAAGAGATGCTCCATTTAATGAATACAAGAGACAAGCCAAGAAGCGCCGAGTAGACACTGAATAGGACCAAACTATGTACATAATAGTTTTTTGCGTTTTGTTTCATAATAAATTTTATTTATATAATCCTTTTGCTGATTTTTGAAGTGTTACATAAACAGGACAGGTGAAATATTATCATGTAAAGCAACCATAAACACATGAAAAGACCTAGGATTACAATTTATGATTAAAACTCTACTATCTACACAATATACATAGACCTAAAATGTAAAAACTTAAATATCTTAGAAACAGTAGCCAATCAGTTGTTTTAATTGTCATATTTGAATTCAGCACATCAAAATACATAATAAATAGCACACTTTATCTCTGAAGCCGACAACTTCTCAAAAATTGTAGACCAGTGTTACAAGCAATGATGTAGGCAGTTGGAAGAAAGAGATGAAGAATACTGGCCATTGAGAGGTGGGCTTCAATTGAACAATTCCAAACTTTTGCATGTTGTGTTGATGCATGACCACACTGTTAAAATAATAGCAAATTGTATATTATCTAATATACCAATATTTTTCCCCATCACAAAATCCACCATTCCTCATCAACCTGAAATCTGTTCTCAGTAGCTTTGGTTGTATCTGTTCACTGAGAATGTGGGTTTTCACAGAAATAATAAGTTTCTTTAACTCCTCTTTCCAAAAAGGAGTTGGCCGCTTCTTTGTGCCATCCCTTCCAATATTGGAATTTCCAATTGAGTGCTTTCCGGTATCCAGCTGTGCAGTGTATGGAAAAATTGCGCCACACAACGTATACTGCCTTATCTCTGTTGCTGGCTTATATCCTCATTTTTGTGACTATGTGACCAAGTGTCTGTAACAGGTATATAGCACTAGTCATATACGTGCCTTCATTCTTGGAAAATTCAAGTACCTGAAGTTGACTATAGGTACGTCTGTGCTTAAGGCAGCGTGTAGAGAACAGACAATGCTAGCAGGGTATAAATATCTGTGTAGATGGTGAGGCACTGCTTATAGAGTAGAATTCCCTACATGCTGGAGCCCCAGGGGTATATACTTTACATGGGTGCTCTATGCGCCGAAGCAGTGTCTCTCACATCTACACTGCTGTTTTTAGTGTCCTGCTGCCAGAGCCTTTCCCCATTGCAGCAAAAGACTCTGGCGGGGGGGAGGAAGCGGGGAAAGGTTCTGGTAACCAAAGCTATATGCTGCTGTGTGTAGCTATGGGCCTATTAGAGGAGTAGATGAGTGAGGTTGTGTGGCCTGCAGTGTGTAGTATGTCAGACTAGACAGTGGTCCCTTCTGGTCTTGTAGTCTGAGTGTGCTACACATACTCTACATGCTGCTGCACGTGTAGATAAGGTCTTTGAGTCCATGAAGTAGATGCCAACATTTTTATGAAATGATAAATAAGAATTAGTTGTATGTTATTTATACCACTTCTGACTGGTGACGATGGAATTTACATCCGAATATCTCAACTTCAGAGAAAAATTTTACAGTTTTTCTTTTCCCCAAAAAACCTTACTACAGCTTATGCTGGCGAACACTATAAAACTAAAACTATTCTTGATGCTACAAGATAAATAATGGATACATGAGATAAAATTACTTCCTTGAGGGGGTTTTCTTGCTGGTTAGGGTGATCACTTATAGTTTAATAAATCATGAAAAATATTGTCATTCATAAATAAATGAGTACACCATATTTTTAAATCTGGAATAAAATTTATTCTCTTCCCCCTCTCCAAAAATCAGTGGTACCATTTAAGTGCAGGATAGTACATAACAAGGTGTGAGAGATTTTAGGTATTTTAATTGCTTCTGTGTTAGTCGCTTATATTTCAACCTCCGTCTCAATTCTCATGTCTCTATACTTATACAAGACTTGTGGTTAGCTCACAGCAGCATCACCTGCAGTTATTCCTTACAGATCATATAATTTGGGAGAACTTTCCCTATTGAGTGTAGATATTTTCATCAAAACTAACTAATATTCTGTATAAACAGATGTAGATATAGAGCATTTTTATTGTGCAGCTGCATGTATATTCTGCACTCTTACCTGGGTCTTTCTCCTAACTCCCTTCCTTCCATCCATATACGCAAATCTCTTGCCCCTGTTTAGTGGTACTTTAAACCCAAGCTAGCTGGCAAGGCTGGGGTATGGGTTAGAGCCCAGGTTCTGCTTTCAATCAAGATGGTAATCTGCCTATTTTGCAGTGAGGATGTAAGCTAAATCACTCGAGTGCTGATAGCCCACTAGTGTCTTCCCACAGTAACTCCCGTGTGCCCAAGGTTCCAGAAGACCAGACAAGTTCTTACACAATTTACTGGGAAAGAATCATAGTGGTTCAGCTTTCTGCAGCACAAAGAACCATGGGATATGCTCCTGGAAGTCCTAGTAATACCCATGAGGAAGTGCAGCACCAGTGAGGACGCTAACTCAAGTATGTCTGAGCAGAATGGCTGCTCATGGTTGGGCCAGGCTGGCCTGGGTGCCAGTCACCCAAGCTTAACTCTTCAACAAAGATACCTGTAGTGACTTTGTGTATAATCATTAGAGCTTAAGTTTAGAGAATACAATCCTTTGTATAATGAAACCATCTTTGCCTTGAAGAAAACTTCTTATGAAACTGTGTCAGATAAGCAGCATTCCTTATAATGCAGAGTAAAATAGTAATCTCTGCTGTATTGTATGAAGAATATTCATGATTATATCACAAAAGATATTGTTGTATTACAATTGTACATTATGTCCCATTGTTAAATATACAGGTGCAGAAGGCTTTGTTTAAAATAATGTATTTTAAACTGTTGCAAATTATTTTTCACTAGAACAGATTTTATTCTGCATTTCAGTTCTATTTCAAGAAAAGTTTACCTGAAAAATATATATTGTGTGTGTGTGTGTGTGTATATCTTTGTATGTTTACACACATTATAGATATACTAAATATTTTATATGCAGTGTGTAATGTATATTAGTGTCAATAGTACCTCTGTGTTGAACACATTTCCTCTTAACTCAGCTTCTCATTATGCAGCAATTCTGTAAGCCTATGCCACATGGAAAGTCTTTAAATTAATTTTACTGTTCAGACACCAAAATAAAATATAATTGTTTGCATTGATTCTAGACACTGTAAAAATCTAAGATGCAACTTGAAGGTATAGCTTATGTATCATGTGGATCTGATTCTACCATTGATTGCACACTCATAATTTCCATTTACTTTCCTGGGAGTTCTGAGTATGCAGGGCACTAAGGATTGGCACGTCATGATTGTTTGTGTATATCAGTGGTTCTTAAACTTGGGCCACCGCTTGTTCAGGGAAAGCCCCTGGTGGGCCGGGCCGGTTTGTTTACCTGCCATGTCCGCAGGTTCAGCCAATCGCGGCTCCCACTGGCTGCAGTTCGCCGCTCCAGGCCAATGGGGGTTGCAGGAAGCGGCGCGGGCTGAGGGATGTGCTGTCTGCGGCTTCCCGCAGCCCCCATTGGCTGGGAGCTGCAATTGGCCGAACCTGCAGACACTGCAGGTAAACAAACCGGCCTGGCCCACCAGGGGCTTTCCCTGAACAAGCAGCAGCCCAAGTTTGAGAACCACTAGTGTATATCACATAAATAGGCTGTATAAACAAAGCAAATTGTGCTTATCCTACAAAGGTCACATACAAAGTTTTAAAACATCTGTTCTTTGCTGGTCACCATTGTGCACTTTAGCTGATCTATGCAGAGGTGTTTGGTTAATTTTTTTTGTTTGTTTACAGAGGTCCCCAGTTGTATAATCTGATAAATGTGATCTGACACTTTCTCCCACATAAAGCCAATGGAATCAGATTTGGATTGTGGGGCCTTCCCATTTGGATCAGGTCATAGATTGTGGGGCCAAAGATTGTACTTAACTGTGGTTTGTTTGTATTTAAACATCTGATTATTTATTAGGGCCGACAAGTGTGTGTATACACACGCGCGGGCACACACACGCATGCATTAATAGTACGTTAATAAATGAATTGATCATGTTCATTGTGAATTTAAAAAATTTCAACTTTAAAACACTGCAGAAAAGAAATCAGACCTGCATATTATAGAGAAGATAGCTAAGGTTTGACAGGAATATTTCCTACAGTAAAGAGAGGTACAAGAAATAACAGGTTTAACTTTCACTTCCACAACAATTTACATAAGGTCTATGTGGATTGAAGTCTGCAGATTTTACATTACCTCTGTAAATCTCACATATTTGTCTTGTGTGAATGTAATATGCAGTTTTAGCTCTTTCTATTAAATGATCCTATATTGTATCAAAAGCATAGATTTGTGAAGTTATGAAAGTGCTATTTAAAGAGAGCCACCCTGTGTTCTATAAACTGCTTTAGAGTGGAACGACCCTCATGAAGGTGGAAGAATTTTTTAAACTAAAAAAAAAAAATCTTATTGGCGTTTATGAACTGAGGTTTTTTTGATTGTCCAGTCCTTACAGTTTCTATATGAGTTTGATCCAGTGTACAAAGAGACATAAGATCATTGTTGTTCTTCCTCTATAATTCAAATTGAAAATATTTAATGTAAATATTATGCTGTATGAAGCAAGAAATTAACATTGACTGTGTTACATTTCCAGGTTCACTCCAGATCCAATGAACTTTATAGTATGTTGAGCCTATTTTTGAATTTGTTTTCCATTTGTTGTTTCATGGTGTGCTCTTGAATCAATACCTTATTTAGCACAACAACCATTAAGAAAAATGGTTGCATTTTGTATAAGTATTTTGCATCTGCATCTACGTATATTTTCTACTATGGAAAATGAGCATGTAAAATGGCCCAAAATCACTTTTTCAGCATGTAATATTTTTAATGTTTTCACGTTTCACTCTTTACAAATTTAACTTTGAAAAAGCTTGTTTTATTCTATTTAAACTACAGTGAGTAGAGAATTCACTTTTTTACCCTGCTGTTTTGTATTTCATTTTGCAGTAGGGACACTCTGAGGTATTCAGATACATAATCAAATATTGTAGAAATAAAATGGAGATTTGAGGATGATGCACAGATAAATAGGAGTATCTACATTGGGATTTTAAAATCAGCTACCGTTAGCGTCCTTATACAAACCTAATACAGTCACTCAGCTGTTAAAAACCTGATCCACTATTTAAAAAAAATATACAAAAACAAATTGTCTATCTTTCTGCCTGATCTCTTTTCAAGTGCTAACACAATGGGAACAGTGGGTGATCTGTCAATGCATTTGGATTGTCAATGATGGTTTTGTATAAATATTGGGAGGCTAAAAAATAAAATTCACACAGTAAAATATGATTTCATCTGCCTTTTCTCTGCAGCTCCATGGCTCATGCTGTGGTGTGAAATTTTCATTTTACACACTTTGCAGGCGGAGCACATGAATTATGTATTGAGCAAGAGAAATCTCCTGCTTCAAGTCCTATATGCATTTATCCAGGTTCTATCTCTATTACCAAAATGAATTGCAAATGGAGAAATGTTTGCTAGAATATAGCTTAACTTCTTTGTTTAGCATTCAGCTTTTTTTCCATAGAAGGTTCTTTCAGTAGGAAGCTGTTTTGATTTTACTGTGGATTTATTTAAAAAAAAAAATGAAAAATGTCACAGAGAAATGCCAAACATCAGAACCTTTTTGTAGCCTTGATTTGGAATGCAAGGCTTTTTTTTATTCAGTAGAAATAGCTCCTGGTAATGTTGGTTTCCGTCCCTGGCTATTTATTATTCCCAGAAAGCCAATGAATTTCTTTCTTTCTAAAATTCAAAGAAAAAAAAATCAAGTTGTAATAAGAGAGACCAATTTAACTTGCCTTGTCCTTATGTTTGCTTGTGACCTGATGTATATTTAATAGTGTTTACAGGATCTTGGTTATGAAGTAGAAAATAAGACTTGCCTTATGTTTTAACTTTATCTTGAATTAGTTGGTTTGATTTTTTGGGGTGGGAGGCTACAGTTCCCAGAAGGCCCTTGTATACTGTTGTTGTTTGAAGGAAAACTACAACTATTGTGCTCAGCACAGCATTTTAATAAGTCACATAATGACATGACATTTTCTGCCATGGATTACAGAATTGAAATAATGATCCTGTAGTTGCGGTTATTCTCCAAAAATATTTTGGTAAAGTGAAAGAAAAACCTGTTCAGGCCTTGAGTTACATGAGCCCAATAGGGGATGTTTTTCACACAACTAAGATGAACTGCAAAACAGATGAAAATTGACTTCAGTGCAGAAAATACATTTTAATTGTCTTTTAAAGAGTCATTTTTCAACCTCTGTGATATGTTCTTATTAGTTGCTGGTTCAGAAAAGCTATTCCAGAATGTAATACCATGAATATTGGAAGTCTTCATTGAAATCATGCACTTAATTTTATATTTGTGGTGTCACAAAATGGTATATCGTTGAAATCTTCAATAAACCAGAGGAGTACTACGAGGATGTAATGTGGTGGAAAAATTGGTTCAAGGTTCAGTGTACACTAAAAATGGTCAGATCTCAACCTTGAATCTGAACATATTCTAATTACAGGTGGGCTATTTGTGTTCTTAGAATCAAGACAGCTCGGCCTATAGTTTTGATTCTAGTTCTATCCAGAACTGGAATGGGTGTATTCCTTGGTTAAGATGTGGCTAAATTCTTTTGTGTTACTGGTCTTTTAAGGGGAGGGTGGCGTCTTCCTTCTGTGTCCCCTTCCTCTTCTCATTTTTATCATCTCTCCCTTGAGCCCCAAAATGTAAATTTGGTGGTAGTGGAAAAGAAAAATGGGTTGGCCAAACACACCCTCTTTTCTGCATTATGTACCCTCAACCCGGATAAGAGTACAGGGTTGAATGAGCAGCTGCTGCTCCTCAGATGGCTGTCATTTCTTCTGTGCTTATTTTTCCTATCAGTTATTAGTATTATTATTGCTGTGTTGCCAACTCTCATGACTTTTATCATGATTCTCAAGATATTTGATGTTTTTTCTTAAAGTTCCAGCTACTGGAGGCAAGTGATTACAAGAGATTTTGGATTTTTTGGACTTGACCCATGATTTTTCAACAGATGGAGTTGGCACTGTTGTTATTGACAAACTCAGGACTTCCACTCTTTCCCCACAGTGGCCCTTTGTGAGAAGGGGACACTTTTTTGGTATTGAATTTAATTGGCTGCATGAGAGTTTGGTTAGGAGTAGGACTCCAGAAACCCAAGAAAGGAGTTAAAAATCTTGGACAGTCCTATCCAGAATGGGGCAAGTAATAAGGGTGAAACCGTAACCAGGATTAGCCCTTGAACCTTAATCCTACCATAAAGCAGAGTCATATGCCACTGCTTTACCATTTGTGTACTGAATGCCTTCCCTTGTCCATATCCACAGCCCTTTTTTGGTCAGGAGGAGGAGAGTGGGGACCTGCATCACAGATCTTAACTCAGTTTATATGTCCTTTGGAGTACTTGTGGCATCTTAGAGACTAACAAATTTATTTGAGCATAAGCTTTCGTGGGCTACAGCCCACTTCATTGGATGCATGTAGTGGAAAATACAGTAGGAAGTTTTATATAAGGGAACACAGAGAAAATGAAACAATGTGTGTTACCATATACACTATAAGGAGAGTGATCAGTTAAGGTGAGCTATTATCAGCAGGAGAGAAAAAGAACTGTTTGTAGTGGTAATGGTTTCTCTTTTGTATTTTTACTTTTAAATTCATATTTGCTAACTATAGAGTCCTTGAGGAGGAATTCATGCTTAGACATGTTTGAAAAAGTTCAGTTATAAAATTTCACAAAAGCACATGCATGCCACAAAGTTAAGCATACATCAAGTAGAGTCATAAACATGGCACTTATTAAAAACATCTGCCTGCCATGCAAAGATCTCATTAACACGTCATAAACATTAGTAATTTAATATCACTGTGCCCCAGTAAGATAGATAATTATCATTTCCATTTTACACATGAGAAAATTAGGCATGGAGTAGTTAGATAACTTGTCAAAGATCACACCAAAAGGGAGGAAGGATGGTCTTCTGGTTGTTGCCAGACTGGGACTCTGGAGACCTGGATCTGCCACAACTTCCTCTGTGACCTTGGACAAGTCACTTAATCTATCCTGTGTCTGTGTTCCCTAAAATGGGGATAGTATTTCCCATACCTTACAAAGGTGTGTTGTCGACAAAATTCTTCTATGATTTATTAATGAGTGAAGAGGGCTATATACATACCTAGGCAATCTGGATTCTATTTCTGGCTGTGAAACACTTCCACCTGTTTCCAGCCTGCACTAGCCACAAGACCTTCTGTCCCCTGGCATGCCTGAATATATATGAGTATATTAATATTTTGGTAATGGTATGTATTTGGGGTTGTGGGCAGCTTGGAAGTAAATTAGAATAGCCCTAAAGCTGATACCCATGGTAAATTTACCTTAAAATAGGACATCCGTGGAGTTTTCCATCTTCCAGTACTCCTTGACCTGTCCCATCTCCAGTAACAGCAAGACTTCACTTGGAGTTATGCTACAAATTCATTTGCACTGGCAGCTGGCAAATAGATAAGAGAGGTTTTGTAGGTACAAAGGGGAAGACCCTGGGTATTTATGCCGACAGGGTTCTGAGCAGTTTGTCAGGCAGTGATTCTTTGGAGAATGGTGCTCCCCTCCATCCCTGACAGATCTTCAAATCCCACAAGTTTAATAGATGTTAAGGCCAGTTGCAACCATTACATGATCTTGTCTGACCTCCTGTGTACCACAGGCCATTAATTTTATGCCAGCTACTCTTGCGTAGAGCCCAATAACTTGTTTAACTAAAGCATGTCTTCCAAAAAGGAATCCAGTCTTGATCTGAAGACGAAATTGAGAATCTGCCATGTACCTTTGTAGTTAGTTCCGATGGTTTATCATTCTCACTGTTAACCATGTATGCCTTATTTCAAATTTGAATTTGTCTGGCTGTGACATCCAGCAATTGGTACTTGTTATGCCCTTCTCCACTAGATTAAAGATCTGGTGTATTCTCCCCATGTAAGTACTCATACACTGTAATCAAGTCACCTCTTCATCCTCTTTTGAGCTCTAAGTATCTTACTGTGTAAGGCATTTTGGTCATCTCTTGAATCATTTGTGTAGCTCTTTTTTGCACCAAAATTTCTCCAAATTTTCCACATCTTTTAAAAAATGTGGATGCTGTACATAGTATTCCAGTATCGGTCACCTCCCTAATCTGACTCTCCTGGTTATACATCCAAGGATCATATTATGCCATAGCATCACACTGGGAACTCACATTGAGTTGTTTGTTCATTATGACCACTATCTCCCTTTTAGACTCACTGCTGTCGAGGATAGAGTCCCCAATTCCGAAGGTATGGACTGCTTTCTGTCTTTAGATGTGGCTGTATTAAAACAAATTTTGTAAATAGGTTGTATTAAAACAAATTCTGTAAGTAGGATCCATTCAATCTGGATTGCTTGGTATGACTGCCCTGTCTTTATCTACCACATTGCCAATATGTGCATCATCCACAAATTTTAAGATTAAGGTTGTAATTCTTTGTGGCAGGGACCATCTTTTTATTGTTTGCACAGTGCCTGTATTGGATCAGTAGTCCATGACTGGGTCTTATATGCGCCACTTCAGTACAAATAATAATATTGCATTCATTTGGATGAATTTGTGGGGTCAGAGAAAGCAATACCACTGCTTAAGATTGGTTTACCTTCTAAAGGCGTGGTTTCACCAGATTTTCCACTTGCATCCTCTGTAGAAAATCCTGAAAGGTTCAGTCTCTCCCTAGAAGTTTTATTTGAATACCTACTACATAGTAAAACAAGCTTAGTAGAGGCCTCAAATGTTCATTTTAACTAACAAGTTTTTTTTGTGGAATACAGTTCAGTTTATCCATGGTAGGAAATGCTTCTCACAAGGTGAACTCTCAGAATGCTGAGCTGAGCAAAATGGGTATATTTTTTCTTTTTAAAGCGAAGAAAATATTTTCTGCTATTATAAAAGTGTTGAAGAATCTCTTTACCGGCATCACAAAAATGAAATATTCATATATTTTGACAGAGAAAACAAATGGCAGTACCAGAGAAAAAAGCTTCTTCTAAACAAGATGTGTCCCTATTAGACTTGGATGATTGTAAGTAATTTGGTTATATAACATTATTTATTTCTTTAAGAATGTGATCAAAGAATCTTTCATGTCAACAAGATAAATTCCTAATAATTTCCATAAATTTTAAATGGCTGAAGTAATGATCCTGTTCATTTATCATACCAATTAACTGGCACACATATAGATGTTAGTAAAATCACATACTTGCTCTTTTAAATGTGTAATTTGAAATTTGTGCTTGTCAAGTTTAGAATTCTGTCAGAAAGTATCTTTTTTTAATGTGCTAATATTTGAAACATGCATTTGTTTTGTGTGTCGTGACTTCATTTACCACTCAAGTCGAATTATTGCCTCAGGTGTACCTTAGACATTCCTTAGGATGTATTGATTTAATCAGTCTGGCAGCTAATTCAACTACTATAGAGAAGACATTATGAATTAAAATTTGAAGACCAGATAACAATGCAGTACTAAAAAAAGATGGAAAGATCTGGAACTGTTTTCCTGTCTAAACCCTGTAGTGTGGATTCTTTAGGATTGTATAGGTCTTATTTTCAGACTCGTTTCTGAAAGTGAAATGCATACAGAAGTCATATTTGAGTCAACGAGAGACAAGCATGTGGAATTTCTAAAAGATTTAGGTCTATTGTCTTTAATTTTCCAAACACCATGAAAGAATATGGCACTGTTCATGTAGCACAGAAGTAATGAGTATGAAATACACAGGAAGAGTATGAGAGTAGCAATGGAGGAGAAGGAACAAAAGACTATTGTATCAATTTAGAAAAGGAAGTTGTATTGAACATATGACGTAATAAAATCAGTAAAGTTGATTTATTACATTTTCTTAGTTTCTGTTGGACTCCCACCGTCATTCTTCAAAGCACTTTACATTAAGTTCAGACCTTTTGGTAAATATGAATTTCACCTTGGGAGTTTGCTATTATCTTCTGAGATATACCAGGTTAATATCTTCCTAAATTTTAAAAAAATGCTTGAGCATAACTCAGCTAAATCAAGATGCTAACTTAGCATACATGCTATTAATTGAAGTATTTAATTGCCTTTAACAATGTATTTCATTTTTAAAAATTGTTAAATCCACTTCTATCAACTGTTCTTTTCCTGCAGTCAATCCTGTGTCAACTCCTGTAGCAGTTCCCACTCCAGCTATTCTCTCTCCAAGTTTAGCTGCTGACCTAGAGGGTTTAAGCTTGTCAAGGTCATCAGTCATTGATGTAAGTAATCTTTTTTCCCCCAGAAACCCCAACTAAACAAAAACAAATCCACTCAATTTAGTTGTTTCATGTGTTTTTGGGGAAGTCATTGATGAAAGTACCATAACAGGTACTTTTTTAAAGGATGTTGCAATTTCTCAATCTAGAATCTGTAGACAAATTGAACAACTTTTCCTGATCTATATTTGTGGCAGTTGGAAAGCTGGGGAAAGGCGGGTATGAATAATGAACATTTAGAATGGCTGCCTTCACTTGCTATTGTACAACCGTTTTAAGTATGGGTTCTTGCTCAGTCCTTCCTTCCAACTTGGCTTTCTTTCCAACCCCACGGAAATTTACACACTTACAAATCAGAACCAAACACGCACAAATCCAGTGAAAATGTTTCTAAAAATTAGAAACTAGGAATAATTGCTTGATGCTGGGTCCAGGAAGAAAGAAAAAACAAATTGCCAAGATACCAAAACATTTACACAGATAGCACCGAATAAAAACATGGGGACTTACTATTTCTCAGCCTGATGCTTTACCAGTATTTCCTCCACCGAATCCTCTTATGAAAGGAAGCAAAACTAAAAATTGACTACTTTCAGTTATTGACAGTTTGGGATGGCTACAAAAAGTACAGACACAGAAAATGTTAAAAGTGGAAAGTGTCTAAATTTACTATTAAATGATGTGTCAGTGCCCATTATCCCTATCCAAGACCTTATACAATTACAATTCCATACAAGTGACAACTTACATTGTGAAAGGTAAGAGGGCAGCATCATACTAGGCAAATACAATTTAGATGGGGCTACTATAAGGTGGGTGCATAACTGGCTGGATAACCATACTCAGAGAGTTGTTATTAATGGTTCCCAATCCTGCTGGAAAGGCATAACGAGTGGGGTATCGCAGGGGTCTGTTTTGGGACCGGCGCTGTTCAATATCTTCATCAAAGACTTAGATATTGGCATAGAAAGTACGCTTATTAAGTTTGCGGATGATACCAAACGGGGAGGGATTGCAACTGCTTTGGAGAACAGGGTCATAATTCAAAAAGATCTGGACAAATTGGAGAAATGGTCTGAGTTAAACAGGATGAAGTTTAACAAAGACAAATGCAAAGTGCTCCACTTAGGAAGAAAAAATCAGTTTCACACATACAGAATGGGAAGAGACTGTCTAGGAAGGAGTACGGCAGAAAGGGATCTAGGGGTTATAGTGGACCACAAGCTAAATGAGTCAACAGTGTGATGCTGTTGCAAAAAAAGCAAATATGATTCTGGGATGTATTAACAGGTGTGTTGTAAGCAAGACACGAAGTCATTCTTCCGCTCTACTCTGCTCTGGTTAGGCCTCAGCTGGGGTATTGTGTCCAGTTCTGGGCACCGCATTTCAAAAAAGATGTGGAGAAATTGGAAAGGGTCCAGAGAAGAGCAACAAGAATGATTAAAGGTCTTGAGAACATGACCTATGAAGAAAGGCTGAAAGAATTGGGTTTGTTTAGTTTGGAAAAGAGAAGACTGAGAGGGGACATGATAGCAATTTTCAGGTATTTAAAAGGGTGTCATAAGGAGGAGGGAGAAAACTTGTTCACCTTAGCCTCTAAGGATAGAACAAGAAGCAATGGGCTTAAACTGCAGCAAGGGAGGTCTAGGTTGGATATTAGGAAAAAGTTCCTAACTGTCAGGGTGGTTAAACACTGGAATAAATTGCCTAGGGAGGTTGTGGAATCTCCATCTCTGGAGTTATTTAAGAGTAGGTTAGATAAATGTCTATCAGGGATGGTCTAGATAGTATTTGGTCCTGCCATGCGGGCAGGGGACTGGACTCGATGACCTCTCGAGGTCCCTTCCAGTCCTAGAATCTATGAATCTTCTTGTACTGATGCAGCCAAAGCTGGTATGACATCACTGTAGCTATGTAATGTGTGTTACTTCACCTCCCTGGGGTTGGGTCTTTTTATATACTGGGAGTTGTAGCTATCAGTATAGCTACATCAGTGCAAGTGCTGGTGTAGAGGAACTGCACCATTGGTAGGGTTTGGACTATGCAGCTACATTGGTGTAAGGCCATTGAATTGTATCTTCTGCTAGTGATAAGAAAGTGTATTGACTTTTTTCAGAGTAGCAGCCATGTTAGTCTGTATCCGTAAAAAGAACAGGAGTACTTGTGGCAACTTAGAGACTAACAAATTTATTAGAGCATAAGCTTTCGTGGACTACAGCCCACTTCTTCGGATGCATACAGAGTGGAATAAATATTGAGGAGATATATATACACACATACAGAGAGCATAAACAGGTGGGAGTTGTCTTACCAACTCTGAGAGGCCAATTAAGTAAGAGGAAAAAAACTTTTGAAGTGATAATCAAGCTAGCCCAGTACAGACAGTTTGATAAGAAGTGTGAGAATACTTACAAGGGGAGATAGATTCAATATTTGTAATGGCTCAGCCATTCCCAGTCCTTATTCAATCCTGAGTTGATTGTGTCTAGTTTGCATATCTATTCCAGCTCAGCAGTCTCTCGTTGGAGTCTATTTTTGAAGTTTTTCTGTTGTAATATAGCCACCCGTAGGTCTGTCATTGAATGACCAGACAGGTTAAAATGTTCTCCCACTGGTTTTTGAGTATTATGATTCCTGATGTCAGATTTGTGTCCATCAATTCTTTTGCGGAGAGACTGTCCGGTTTGGCCAATGTACCTGGCAGAGGGGCATTGCTGGCACATGATGGCATATATCACATTGGTAGATGTGCAGGTGAACGAGCCCCTGATGGTATGGCTGATGTGATTAGGTCCTATGATGATGTCACTTGAATAGATATGTGGACAGAGTTGGCATCGGGCTTTGTTACAAGGATTGGTTCCTGGGTCAGTGGTTTTGTTCAGTGATGTGTGGTTGCTGGTGAGTATTTGCTTTAGGTTGGGGGGTTGTCTGTAAGCGAAACAGACAACCCCCCAACCTAAGTATTCTCACACTTCTTATCAAACTGTCTGTACTGGGCTAGCTTGATTATCACTTCAGAAGTTTTTTTTCTCTTACTTAATTGGCCTCTCAGAGTTGGTAAGACAACTCCCACCTGTTTATGCTCTCTGTATTTGTGTATATATATCTCCTCAATATTTATTCCACTCTGTATGCATCCGAAGAAGTGGGCTGTAGTCCACGAAAGCTTATGCTCTAATAAATTTGTTAGTCTCTAAAGTGCCACAAGTACTCCTGTTCTTTTTTTGTATTGACTTTCTTTGTCTAGCTTTTCTGCAACACAGAAGAAAGCCACTAGAATTCAGTGACTCTTTCCCTTAACACCAGAGCTGTTATGTTTGTCCTGTTGTTCTCATTTAGGACTTGTCTTCACAGGGAAATTGACTTGACCTAGCTTTCCAGAATAACTATTCTGGTGCCACAGTTCTGGAATAACTTCTCCATGTGGACACTGATCCAAAATAAAAGTGACTTTATTCCAGAATAGAGTATCCACACAGGGAAGTTATTCGGGAATAGCTAAATTATACCAAACAAGATATTCCAGAATGACTATTACAGAATAGTTATGCTAATCAATTTTCCCTATGTAGAGAAGGCCCCAAGTATTTTTAAGCATTAAACTGTTCAGTAAGCTACAGGTGTCTATAATGGGCAGTAACTATATGCGTGTTTTCCAAATAAGTAGAATAAATAACAGAGTTATTTCACATCATTGGTTTCATATCTTTTTCTGTTTTGTTTTTATGCATCAGAGGGGTAGCCGTGTTAGTCTGAATCTGTAAAAAGCAACAGAGGGTCCTGTGGTACCTTTAAGACTAACAGAAGTATTGGGAGCATAAGCTTTCGTGGGTAAGAACCTCACTTCTTCAGATGCAAGTAATGGAAATTTCCAGAGGCAGGTATAAATCAGAATGGAGATAACGAGGTTAGTTCAATCACGGAGGGTGAGGTGCTCTGCTAACAGTAGAGGACTGTAAGCTGTCTAAAATCCTACCTGCCACATGGGGCCACAACAGGGGTACCTCTAACTCACCCAGCAATATCGTCAATTTATCCAGCTACACACTCAACCCAGCAGAAGAGTCTGTCCTATCTCAGGGACTCTCTCTTTGCCCCAGCACCCCCACGAACATGATACAGTTCTGCGGTGATCTGGAAGCCTACTTTCGCCCCTCCGATCAAAGAATACTTTCAAGATAACACTGAACAGCGCACTGATACAGATACCCTCCCACCAGCAACACAGGAAGAAGAACTCCACATGGACTCCTCCTGAGGGTCGAAATGACAGTCTGGACCTATACATAGAATGCTTCCGCCGAGGTGCACAGGCAGAACTTGTGGAAAAACAATATCGCTTGCCTCATAACCTAAGTCGTGCAGAACGCAATGCCATCCACAGCCTCAGAAACCACCCTGACATTATCATCAAAGAGGCTGATAAAGGAGGTACTGTCATCATGAACAGGTCTGACTACCAGAAGGAGGCTGCCAGAGAACTCTCCAATACCAAATTCTATAGGCCACTTTCCTCAGATCCCACGGAGGAATACACTAGGAAACTGCACCATCTACTCAGGACACTCCCTACACTAACACAGGAACAAATCAACATTCCCTTAGAGCCTCAACTGGGGTTATTCTATCTACTACCCAAGATCCACAGACCTGGAAATCCTGGACGCCCCATCATCTTGGGCATTGGCACTCACACTGAAGGACTGTCTGGATATGTGGACTCCCTACTCAGACCGTACGCCACCAGCACTCCCAGCTATCTCCGTGACACCACTGATTTCCTGAGAAAACTACAATGCATTGGTGACCTCCCAGAAAACACCATCCTAGCTACCATGGATGTAGAGGCTCTCTACACAAACATCCCGCACACAGATGGAATACAAGCTGTCAGGAACAGTATCCTTGATGATGACACAGCACAGCTTGTTGCTGAGCTCTGTGACTTTATCCTCATGCACAATTATTTCAAATTTGGTGACAGTATATACCTCCAGACCAGTGGCACCGCTATGGGCACCCGCATGGCCCCACAATATGCCAACATTTTTATGGCTGGAACAACGCTTCCTCAGCTCTCGTCCACTCATGCCCCTTCTCTACCTATGCTACATTGATGACATCTTCATCATCTGGACCCATGGGAAGGAGACCCTGGAAGAATTCCACCATGATTTCAACAGCTTCCACCCCACCATCAACCTCAGCCTGGACCAATCTACACGGGAGGTCCACTTCCTAGAGACCATAGTACAAATAAGCGATGGCCACGTTAACACCACCCTATACCAAAAACCCACCGACCGCTACGCCTACCTTCATGCCTCCAGCTTCCACCCCGGACACACCACACGATCCATCGTCTACAGCCAAGCGCTGAGGTACAACCGCATCTGCTCCAACCCCTTAGACAGAGACCAACACCTACAAGATCTTCACCAAACATTCTCAAAACTACGATACCCACACAAGGAAATAGAGAAACAAATCAACAGAGCCAGACGTGTTCCCAGAATTCTCCTGCTACAAGACAGGCCCAAAAAAGAAACCAACAAAACTCCACTGGCCATCACCTACAGTCCTCCGCTTAAACCACTCCAACGCATCATCAGTGATCTACAACCCATTCTGGACAATGATCCCTCACTTTCACAGACCTTGGGAGGCAGGCCAGTCCTCTCCCACAGACAACCCGCCAACCTGAAGCATATTCTCACCAGTAACTACACACCGCACCATAGTAACTCTCTAACTCAGGAACCAATCCATGCAACAAACCTCGATGCCAACTCTGCCCACATATCTACACCAGCAACACCATCACAGGACCTAACCAGATCAGCTACAACATCACTGGCTCATTCACCTGCACGTCCACCAATGTTATATATGCCATCATGTGCCAGCAATGCCCCTCTGCTATGTACATTGGCCAAACTGGACAGTCACTACGCAAGAGGATAAATGGACACAAGTCAGATATCAGGAATGGCAATATACAAAAACCTGTAGGAGAACACTTCAACCTCCCTGGCCACACAATAGCAGATGTAAAGGTAGCCATCTTACAGCAAAAAAACCTTCAGGACCAGACTCCAAAGAGAAACTGCTGAGCTTCAGTTCATTTGCAAATTTGACACCATCAGCTCAGGATTCAACAAAGACTGTGAATGGCTATCCAACTACAGAAGCAGTTTCTCCTCCCTTGGTGTTCACATCTCTACTGCTAGCAGAGCACCTCACCCTCCGTGATTGAACTAACCTCGTTATCTCCATACTGATTTATACCTGCCTCTGGAAATTTCCATTACTTGCATCTGAAGAAGTGAGGTTCTTACCCACGAAAGCTTATGCTCCCAATACTTCTGTTAGTCTTAAAAGTGCCACAGGACCCTCTGTTGTTATTATGCATGTTAGTTTTGGAATGCCCTTTTATACTATTAGTGTCAAGTACTTCTATTTCTTTTTTCTGATGCTTCATTAAGGTCCAATCCAGTTCCCATTGGACTCAATAAAAGTTGGATCAGGCCCTTGATGATTGTTTCTTGCAACATGTACTGGGTTAATTCAGGTTTATTATTCACCTGAGTTGAGGAAGCATCCTTGGTTAGCTGGCTGTTTTTTTTCATTTCAGTATTTTATCTTGTCTCTTCGTTCACATTTTGTTGTCAGCACATTCCAGTGGAAGATGGTAAAGCTATAGAAATTAATTAAGCCTCCCAATAGCCTTGTGAGGTGGAATTCCCATTTTACAGTTAGGTGTAGCTGACATTATTTGAAATTTCCCTTTAAGAAATTTCCCTTTTTGTTACTTTTCAATATTTAATCTTAAAAATACATTTATTTTGAGAAAAAATGTATTTAATAAATACTTTCAAAGTTCCATATATTGATAGCGGGGACAATTTCCATGTGATAGCAGAACTTAAAAAGAAGACGGGTTCTAAAAGATGTACTTCATGCACAACTGTCTTCCTGGTGTCAGAAGACCATGTTAGATGTCATAAGTCAGTTGTTCTCTTCCAGGGGGTACCTCAATTCATCTAGATTGCCTAGTTTTACAGCAAGCTTCATGAAAAGCACTAGTGAATTCAGTACAAACTAAAATTTCATACAGACAGAATGAAAAAGTAAGCAACTTCTCAGTAATAGTTTGCTGACACTTTTGTATTTTTATGTCTGGTTTTGTAAGCAAGTAGTTTTTAAGTGAGGTAAAACTTGGAATATGCAAAACAAATCAGACTCCTGAAAGGGGTACAGTAGTTTGGAAAGGTTGAGAACCACTGCCATAAGTGACTCAGAGAAGGCTGGTTTTCTTCTGGGTGTTCTATTTGCTGGACCTTACACTCAGAGCACATAAGGAGAGACCGAATAGCAGGTGTTCCTGCTTAAAGAGGCCCTTGCAGCTAAATCTTTGGGTTCTGGAACATCATCAGATCCAAAAGCTGAGGCCTATTTCAGCTCCAGTCACCTTTTCTTGCAAGACTATGGTGCCTAAAGGATCCAGAGGATCAGGATTTTTGTCAGTTCTGGTTCTTTTCCATTGGAGTCTCCCATATTATGCATCAAAAACACCGTCTGTACAGTTGGCAACTAAGAAGCCTAGGATCACGGTGTCGGTTGGAAAGACAAGAGAAAAGATAGCCACTGTTAGCAGTGCCAGATCCCATGTTTCAGATTTATTGGCTCCATCTGATTCAGACCTGGCCTTGCACTTCTGACTCTGAAACCTAAGCCAGTTCCATGATCAATCTCAGCTGAGGAGTGTGGAGCTTAATCTCTTTCCAGATCCAGTGCTTTTTAAATTTGCAGGAACAGCACCATTGTCTGTTCCTGTTTCTGTGCGATCTTCCAATCTGAAAAGGACTATTACTATGGTTGCTGATGTTGATTCAAGCAAGAGATCTATGGGGAAAACAAAAGAGAAGCTTTGTCAGGTTGTAGATCTGCATCTCTTTGACTTAAAAGAGGGGTAGAGAAGAGGATACTGAAAGTCTTTTTCTGGTTCCATCTTTGTCGTCCTCCTCCTAAGACTGCTCCAAGTTCACCAAGCAGATTCTCACCTTTGATGTCAATTCATCCTCTGGTGCCATTGTTATCTCACTGAGATCCATAGCGAGTCCTCACTTAAAGGAGGACAGAGGAAGAGTTAAAAGGCCTGAACCATCCAGTTTTGTACCACTGAAATCTGGTTCCCTCGATCTTTTGGTCAGTTTGTACCTTCTCCTATGAATATCTTCTTAGATCCCAGGTATTCGAGAGACTGGCAGTCCTGGACTCCAGGGTCTTATTGAGCTCGGCCTCAGAAGGTTTTGAGTTATCCACTTCATGGATGGAGAAGCGATGTCCTGACTTACAAAAATTCAGTGGTGTAGAATCTTCAGAGCCAGTTTCACTGAATCCATCTGCTGCTCAGATGGTGTGCCCGATGACAAAGATGAGAGAGTTCCTCTTTTTGAGCTGGATCACGTAGTTATAGTCTTTGATTCAGATTTGTCAACTGATCAACAAATGGATGTTGCCTCTGCTTAGTCTCCTTCTGAGAATGCTCTGCAGTCCATGACTTTGTGGATTGTCTGACATTCAGTTTGATCCTGAACAGCCAGGAAGTCAACATTGGTCTGATCTCAAAGAATCAAGTTAGATGGCATTTCTGCCAACTGAGTTCCAGACGATTTGCCACCTTTGTTTGGAATTACAGTCTCAACCCTCAACTACAGCCTGAATATGCCTGAGGTTGCTGGGTCATATGGCTGCCTGCATACAGGTAGTCCAATTCGCCAGGTTGCAGCTACATCCTCTTCAGATGTGGCTGAACTCATATTGTCCGAATTGCCATCCCTTGGACAGTCTGATCTAAATTCCTCCACTGAGCCCGGATTCCTTACGATGGTGGACAGTTCAGGGCAATGTGTGCCATGGCATTCCCTTCACTTGGTCTCTGCCTACCAGGACTATTGTCACAGATGCCCACCTGTGGCTGCTGAAAGTTCAAGAGCTGTGGTCAGAACAGGAAGCTTCTGTGGCATCTACAGTGCCTGTTGGACCTTTCAAGATCACAGCAGGACTCAGCAGGTCTCCATTTGAGCATCTGGCAACTTCTTCCTTCTCCGTTTTGTGTCAGATTAGGCGAAGGTTTCTAAGGTTTCACATCAAAGAAAACAGGGTAGTTTTGTTTGCCCATATTTAGACGAGTGGCTGCTAAAGTCCTCTTCACACACCGATCTGCTACTTCACACCAGCTTTATAACCTCCCTCCTTATCGATTTGGGGCTGCTTCTGAACATCAGAAAGTCAAATCTCTACCCAACTCAGAGAATTCATTTAATAGGCTCTATACTGAACTCAGTAGCAGGAAGAGCTACTAAAGAAAGATTTCTGAAGATAGAGCAGTCTGTTCAGAGGTTTGACTCTGTCAAACTGAGAAAGTGATTGTTTTATTTTTGATCTCTTGGGCCTTATTGCAGCAACCACTTATGTTACTCTATTTGCTCATCTCAGAATGAGGTTGATGCAGCTTTGGATATCTCAAGTTTACAGACCCAGTCTAGACAGTCTTCAGATGTTAGTAACCATGCCTCAGGATGTTCTAAATTTGTTGCTTTGATGGACAGACAGGCCAAATGTTCTCAGAGGTGTCTTGTTCAATCCGTCTTCACCATCTGTCACAATAATCTCTGATTAGGGTTGGAGAGCTCATCTGGGTCACTTTACAGGTCAGGGTCACTCGATGCCTCAAGAAAAGATCTTGAACATAAATGTTTTGGAAATAAGAGCCATTCATTTGTCCCTTAGATCTTTTCTTCTTCATGTATGGAAAGTTTGTTCAAGTAGCGACAGCCAATACAACCACCATATATTATATCAACAAGCAAGGAGGCGCTCATTCTTATCAGCCATGTGCTGAGGCAGTCTATAGAATCTACATTCTTCACAATGACAGGTTTCAGAGTAGCAGCCGTGTTAGTCTGTATCTGCAAAAAGAACAGGAGTACTTGTGGCACCTTAGAGACTAACAAATTTATTAGAGCATAAGCTTTCGTGGACTACAGCCCACTTCTTCGGATGCATATGCAAGTACTCCTGTTCATTCTTCACAATGTCTATCCACTGGCCCTGCAAGCAGGTGGGGAGAGCAGTGTCTTGGCAAATTGGATCAACGTGAACAGTTCTCAGATGCACAAATGGTCCCTGAAGGAGCAAGTGGTACAAAAGATTTTTTCCAGTTTGGATTTACTGGTGTAGACCTGTTTGCAACCAGGTTCAACAAAAAGTCCCATCTCTTCTGTTCAAAAGTAGCCATGGGCAATCAATTAATCTTGGACACTTTCCTGCTGCATTGGGGAAAGGGCCTTCTGTATACTTCCTCCCACTTTCCATTAATTCAGAAAGTGGCAAAGATGATGCCTGGAAAGGGCAAGGATGATCTCGATGCCCCACTTTGGCCAAGACAGCAGTGATACATGGACCTATTTCAGCGGTCATTTGGAGTTTGCAAACATCTCCCTTTGTTTCCAGACCTGTTGTTGCAGCAGCAGGGCGGGATTCTTCATCCGGATCCTCAGTGTCCTCATTTGATGGCCTGGTTATTGGACTTTGACTCATCTTGAATAGTTCTGTCCCACATTAGTTCAAAATGAGCTCAATTCAAGAAAACAATCTACAAGGAAGTGTTGTTACTTGGAAAGGACTAGATTTATTTATTGGATGCGGGAAAAATCTAGTTCCCCAGTTACCAGTTCTCTTCCCGGTATTCCATAGTATTTAATGCATGTGAAGACTGAAGAGTGATCTGATTCTTGCTTAAGAATTCACTTGGCAGCTCTTTCAGCTTATCACATGTTGACCGATAACAGATACAGTTAAGATTTATGAAGGGATTGTGTGTCCTATTTTGGTTTTATCTATGCTTATGAAATAACCTTTTGAACCCTTGGCAGAGTATTCTTTATTTTATTTGTCTATTAAGACAGTATGTATTATTGCTTTAACATCAGCCCGAAGAGTGAGCAAATTATGTGCTCTGATGGCTGATCCAGTATTTACTATTTTTCAAAAAGACAAGATGGCTCTTAGACCAGATACTGGATTACCATCAAAATAGTACACCTCTACCCCGACATAACATGAATTCGGTTAGAACATGGTAAAGCAGTGCTCCGGGGGACGGGGCGCTGTGCACTCCGACAGATCAAAGCAAGTTCGATATAACGCGGTTTCACCTATAATGCGGTAAGATTTTTTGGCTCCCGAGGACAGCGTTATATCTGGGTTGGGGTGTATCTGAGTTTCATTTTAATCAGTTGATTAATTTACCGGTGTTTGCTCCAAAGGTACATGCTAATAAAGGAGAATCTGCTTTACATATTTTAGATCAGCGGTTCTCAAACTTTAGCAACCCGAGGACCCCCATTTTGATTTAAAAAATTTTGGGGACCCCCAAATCCCCCCGCTCAGCCCCAGACCCTGCCCCCACTCCACCCCTTCCCCCAAGGGGTACCCTGCAGCCACCAGCTTCTGCAGGTGGCTCCTAACCCTTGTGCAGTTGCCCCCCTTCAGGCGATGTGAGGATCTGCAGATCCCCATTTTGTCCTGGATATTTTAGTAAAAGTCATAGACAAGTCATGGCTTCTGTGAATTTTTCTTTTTTGCCCATGGCCTGTCTGACTTTTACTAAAAGTCAAGATTCAAGATAATTTTGTCATGATAAATTTTTTGAGACAGTCATGAATTTCTTATGCCTTGAACACCTGTAGTTGTGGAATTGTAATTAAAAAAAATTCTCTGATGCTGTCTGCACTGCTGGCTCCAAGTCAAAGTGAAAAATACTAACAATTTGCTTCACTTTGTAGATGAACTCATCAGTGGCCTGGGGCAATAGGGAGAGGAGCAACAGTGAATCAGAGGCATCAAAAGATAGGGGGATGATCAGATGGAAGAGGTAAATAGTGGAGGGTAAACAAAGGATGAAGTACTGCACAGTTCTGTTTTGATCAACTCTTCCTGAAACATGGACAGAGTGGGGAACCAAGCTTTTCTTCTCGGTTCCTAATTCTGGCATCCCCTACTTGTCACTAACTGCTGTAAATAGCTCTCGCATATCAGATTAGTTTTGAGAGATGGAAGGGGCAGAAGATCAAAAAGTCAGAGCATGACAAAATTCAAATATATAGCTCTATGCAATCTACCTCAAACGTCTCTCTGCAGCTTTGTGATGCAGTGTGGAGGGACTACAGTGTGTTTAGAGTAATGCATTTCTTGCACATCATTCCAACAGGTCATCTTAACTTCTGCAGACTACCTCTTTGCAATTGACGGTTTTGCACAAATGGAAGTCAAATAACAATAAATAAGATATTTTAAAGAGATTTATAGAGATTGCTTATCGGGCCCAATTCTGTCTTCCAATCTGTGTATTCATTCCCTACTTGACTTTTATGGGAGTTGTTTTGTGATTTAGGAGGCAATGAAAATGAAACGCTGTATGTAACTATTGTGTTCAAATAAATTGGAGAATATTGTTGTATCCGCTGTACAGTTGGTTAAATAATTGTGGTCCTCTATTATCCAAACTACCATCCACTGTCCTAAAAGTAAGTAAGTAAAATAAAACAACTTTCTAGGCATTGTGTTGGTTGAATGTTCCTTTTTAACATAGTATTTTGAATTTAATTTGTGAGAATTAGTTCTGAATCACAAGTGTAATTGTAACACTTCAGAGAACTTTTTTCCTTCAGTCAGAGAGAGGATGAATTTAACTGTAGGGTACATGCCAAACTAACACTAAGAAATTAATTTATCATCAGGGAATGGAGAGCAGGGTGTAAAAATAGATAAGTACGCTATATGACCCTAATAGCAAAGAAATGTAGCAGCCACTTATCTTGGAATATGTCAGTCTATTATTCAAATCATTCAGCGCTGTAATTGGATACAGCCTTTATAAAAACCTATCAATAAAGCCTGTTTCTCTAAATTCATAGCTGCTAACATTATTGAAAGTATAAATCCAATACATTTGTTACAATAATGCTAAGGATCTCTTTAAACCTACAAAAACAAGGTTGCTTTGAGTAGAAACTGCTATAGCTCATTTGTTTCAACTGAGTGAGTGTGTGTGTGTGTGTGTGTGTCTATATATATATATATATAGAGAGAGAGAGAGAGAGAGAGAGAGAGAGAGAGATCTAGCTTTATAGTTTGGTACAGGGAAGATGGGAAGTCAGAGGGGCATAGATACCACTGTCTCATTGTTAGAGATAAAAACTCCTGGATTCTGAAGCTCATTCTACCACCAACATTCTGTGACACTTGGGTATATCACTTGGCAGCTTTGTACATCAGCTTACCCTAAAATGGGGATATTTCCTGACTTGATTGGAGTGTTAGTTTATATTACTAATCATTTATATAGTAGTGTAAATGCTTTACAGAATACAGAAGAGTTGTCATTTCTTCAGTGAGTTTACAGTCTGATATGGACACTTAAGACAACTGTTTAGTTATGATATGGTATGGAGAAATCAATACTGAGGAGATCAGCATAGGAAAGTCTCTTTTGGAGAAGTGGTGAGTGGGTACTTGGCTGACAAGAAGTGGGGGACTCTTCAATGCACAACCAACTAACGAGAGAAGGAAATGAAGGGAACAGTAAGGAAAGATGACTGAGAGCAACATGAAAAGTGAAAATGGTTAGGAGGACAAGATGTGAACAGGAACATAAATGGGGCAAGATACTATACAAAGTGAAACATGGTGAAGTAGTGAGCAGGGAATGTGCTTTAGCAACTGTGACGAAGAGTGGAGACGTGCAGTGGGGAGTCAGAAAAGAAGGTGGCCTTGGTAAGTCCGTATTTGAGGTAACCAAAGCAACAGAAATGTTTGAGCAGTGGAACATTTGAAGAAAGGGTGCATTTTGATGCTGTCTGGGGATGAGAGGACAGGTTGGCAAAAGATAGGGTAACTGTCCAAGAAGACAGTTCATGAGCCTAGAAGTTGAGGAAGGTAGTGAATGGTGAGAAAAGAATCAATATGACTGGGAAGGAATGAGAAGAAAAGATGCATTCTGTTTGAAGAGATTGATTTTTGAGAGGGTGGAGGAACATTTAAGAGCAAATGTATGAAAGACAGATGAAGATGTAAGACTGCAGAGAAGTTGAGGAACAAGAAGAGATTTGGAAACTTTTTAGCATAAGAGGTAGCTGAAGATAATGTGAGTGAATGTGGTTACCCAAAGGGAGGGTATAGAGGAAGAAAAGGAGGGGACAGAAGACAGAACATGGAAGAATGCCAATAGTATGGGGGAAGAGAAACCTCTAGAGGAGATGATGGAGCAAATAGAAGAAGCAACAGAGAAAAGTGGCCAACAGAGAGCAGAAGTGGGGGGACTGATCATCTGTGTAAGAAGGATAAGGAAAAAGGTCTCCTCTCGATTTCTCAGTGTATGGCTTTTAGATTGTAAACTTTTCAAGGCAAAGTCTGTCCTTGTTTTTGTACGGTGCTGGCCATATTGTATACACTAAATAAGAAAGAAGTGGCAATCAAGAAGAAGGAAATACCATATTGGTTTTGTTAGGAAGAGAATTTTGTTGTGAATGGTGAATACAATTCTAGTTAATTGAAATGGAGAAAATTCAGATAGGCGAAGATGAAGAAGTTGTTGGAGACTAGAGTTTAGGCAGCAGATGTAAGTGGCACATTAGGATTTTGGAGGTAAAAGGGAGGAAGAAGATAGATGGAAATGGAGGTTGATTTGAAGAATTTTTTTCCATATAAAGGAAGAACATGAAACGAGAGTGAGCGGGAAGGTGATAGGTTCATGGTATAGGGAGACAACTGAAAGGGATGAGAACTGGGGTGAAGTAGGAGAGGATGAACTTATAGGAAAAGTTGGAGGAGGATGAACATTCTTGCTGGACAGTGTCTCAGTGTATATTTGAAATAATTGGAAATATGATGGGCGTAGCATAGGTTCTGGAAAATGTATGTTAAGGAGAGAGTGAAAGAGAAGTGTGAGAATTGTCAATACAAATGCCTATTTTATATTAGAAGTAAAGAAAAGTCAGAGTTGAGAAAAAACAGAATGGACTTAAAATGAAGGCAGGGTTGGGTTAGCTGTGGACATTACTCCAAATGTGCCTAGCCTCATGAGAAACAAGTGTGGTGGTGAATGCACTGGAGAGCTAATTCTAGGAATTAGAGAGGATGACAAAACTTTGAGAGTTGACAAATGGGGGGATACTTGAAAATAAGAGGTTATGGAGTACAAAGAAAAGAACAAATTCCAGGAGGGAAGAAAGACAGATGAGCAGAGAAATCAGAAGGTATGAAGTCTGGAGTTTACAGTCCTGTGATAGTTAAAGTTAATGATCAATTAACTCAAGATAACTAAGAAGTTGTAAATGCTAGTCTGGATATGCCACAAATGCTTATTCAAGGAAACACACATTTAGTTTATTCTAGAATGTGTTCTAGGTAAACTATAAATACTTTTGTCACCCATTGTGCTTGCTCTTAATGTTTAACACAATTTTTGTTGTTTGATTTTCATTGAGGAGTCTAAAGTTCTTAGTATTGAACTGAAAATAGAAAAATAATTCTATTTGATGCAATAACTACACACCCTGAAGCTGATTATTGGCCATACAGAAGTATGGCTATGAGCAGAAAGGGGCTATGTGCAAGTGACACCGCTTTACTTACCAGGTCTTCTCTTTGGATATAGTCAGTGTATTCTGCTTTAATAATAACTGTTAAAAATAAGCATTTACTGTTTTGTTTTTTCTGCTGCCAACACTAATATAGGTATGGGAGAGTAAGCTGGAATCTTTTCTGGCTTGTGAATCACCTGTGGAACTGGTGATAATACCAGTTTCAGAGCTTTATTAATGGTGATGGTACACAGGCCAGAAATAACAGAATCTGACACTTTTATCCAAGGCTGAGTGCAGAGCTATCAGTTGGGGAGGGTGGGGGACGCTTTCATTTGTAAATTTAGCTCACTTGATATGGAAACAATTGAGAAATAGTAAACATGGAATCCCTGAATACAGTACTAGTTTAGAATTCTTTTAACAGTAGGAGCACATTTGACAGGGTATTTTAATATTTTGATTACTACATTCAGAGCCATGCTAGTATTGCCTTATGATGATAATTATACAACTCAAAATTTTGGCTATCCAATTGGATTACTTTATCTGCACAGGCCATTTATAATATGCCATATGTGTGTACGTTATTGGCAGAGTTGGTTAAAACTGCTTTTGTAAGGGTATTAGAGTGATTCTTTAGGCTTAGTCTACACTGGGGGGGTGTCGATGTAAGATACGCAGCTTCATCTATGGGAATACTATAGCTGAAGTCGATATATCTTATTCCAACTTACCTCCCGTCCTCACGGCGCAGGATTGATGGCCACAGCTCCCCCGTCGACTCTGCTACCGCCGCTTGCTCCAGTGGAGTTCCGGAGTCAACAGGGAGCACGTTCGGGGAATCGATATATCGCATCTTAACGAGACGCAATATATTGATCCCCAATAAATCGATCGCTATCTGTTGATACAGCGGGTTAGTGTGGACGTACCCTTAGAGACACAAGGTGGGTGAGTTAATACCTTTTATTGGACCAATTTCTGTTGGTGAGAGACAAGCTTTTGAGCTTGCATAGAGCTGTTCTTCAGGTCTGGGAAAAGGTACTTGGTGTCGCAGCTAAATATAAGACTGAACATATAAGGAGTTAACACATGTTGCAAGGGACCATTCAAGGTGAAGTGGGTAGACATCTCTACAGTCGTAGGACAAAGGAGGGTTAGTGGGTTACAGATTGTTGTAATCAGCCATAAATCCAGTGTCTTTATTAAGACCATGATTTTTGGTGTCTAGCAGAGTTATGGATTTAAGTTCCCAGGCTTGTCTTTTGAAGGTGTTGTGCAGGTTTCCTTTGAGGATGAGGATTCAGAGGTCAAATGTGGGGTGATAGTTTTATGATAGTGTTCACCCACAGGTGATACGGTGTTTTGGTCTTTTATAATTTTTCTGTGCAAGTTCATTCAAGAGCATAGTGATTGTCTCATTTCACTGACATAGTTGTTGTTGGAGTATTTATAGTGCTCTGGGATAAGTTATACCGCATGTAGTGATAGACAAGTGAAGGACCCGTGTATCTTGAAAGGTGTTTTGTGGAGGCATGGATCATTGTAGCAATGGAGATATGTCTGCAGGTTTTGTATCTGTTATGGCAGGGGCTGGTGCCACTTTAAGTTGGTGAGTCCTGGTATCTGAGGAGCTTGCTTCTGATGATTGAGTTGAGTTGTTTGAAGGCCAGAAGAGAGTGTTTGGGAAAGATTTGTTTCAGGGTATGGTCCTCATTGAGTATGTGTTGCAATTGTTTAATGCTATCCTCTGCAGGTTCCAATGTGGGCTGATAGGGGGCATCAAGGGGTGTGCAGTTGGAGGTGTTTTGTTTTGTTTTTTCATGTTTTGAATGGGTATGTGTGTGGCCCATTTCATGATGTGCTCTACTACTCTGGTGGAGTGTCCTTGTTTAGTGAAGCAGTTTTAAGTGTGTTCAGGTGTGTATCCTGGAATTTCTCCTCTGAGTGTGTTCTGTGCTATGAGTTCCTGGATGTAGATTACAGATGTATTGGGGTGATTACTGGATTGGTGAATGTGAATGATCTGAGAGTTTCTCATATATAGTTATCTTTAGGGTTCCATTGCTATAGCTGATAGTGCTGTCCAGGAAATTTATGCTGGTGTGGGAGTGTACTAGAAAGTGTGGTGGATGAGTAGCTGTTGCTGAAATTGTCTTTGAAATCTTAGAGGGTGGTTAGGTCATCTGTCCAGAGGATGAAAATACCACCAGTGTACCTCAGGTATATCATTGGTTTTGTTCTGCATTTGTCCAGAAATTCTCACTCGAGGTGACCTATCAAGAGGTTGGCATACTGGGAAACCATTCTAGTGCCCATGGCTGTCCAGAGTAGGAAGATGTGCCATAATTTGATTCTGAGGGTCTCATTCTAATCTCTAATAATTAGAGGTTCGTTTAAACCCTGAATCTTGAGAGAGATCCCTTCCATACTCTGTTAGTATTAACCATTATAACTTTGAATATTCTTGTTATCCATATAAATGTCCACTCCTTCGAATCGTGCTAAATTTTTTACCTCAATGATATCCTGTGGCAATGGCTTCCATGGTCTAATTATGCATTTTATAAAAAGCATTTCTTTTCAATCAGTGTTGAATTGCCCCTCGTTATGAAATTAGGAGAACAGAAGCTAATGACCTATCTACCTACCTTAATATCATTCATTGTTTTATATACTTTTAACATGTCCCCTCTTATTTGTCTTCTTTCCAAGGTAAACAATCCTGATCTTTTCAATCTTTTTATATGACAGTTTTTCCATGCCTTTGTTTAGAACCCTGCAAATCCATGGATATCTGCTTCATATCCACGGATATCCGCATTCGTGGATGTGCATATCTGCAGACTATTTTTGCGGATAGTGGATCAGATGCAGATACAACTGTGCAGGGCTGTACTCGCCAGTGGCGCCTGGCCTGCGGACTTCGGCTTGGGCAGCCCAGGTGGTGCAGCACATTCGGCGGCCAGTGGCTGGGGGTGGGCGGCAGGTCAGAGCCAGGGCAGTCCAGAGCCTGCTCGCCGCACCGCTTCCTGTCCAGCAGCTCAAACCCTTTGGGCAGTGTCAGCATCCCCATCATGGCCTGGCCCAGCAGCACTGGCCGCGCTCCCAGTCCCGGGCCTGACCTGCTGGCTCCTGAGCCACAGGGATTGGAGCAGGTGGGGCCCCAGTACCACACCCCTCCACCCCACTGTGATGCAACATGCACTGCTGCTGTCATGTGCTGTCGCTCACAAGCCCCCAGGAGCAGCACGTGATGCAACGCCCATTCCCCCCAGCCCTCCCTCCGTGCTGCCCTTTCTCCTGGAGATCCTTGCCCCCATGCTATCCTTTTACCCCCAGTTCCCACACTCGCGCTGCCTCTTCCCTGCAAGACACCCCCCCCCCACTCCCTCCTCTTTCCCCTGCTCCCCTGTCACTAGTCCTTGTGAGATGGCTTTCTGCTGCAGGTGCGGATGCGGATACAGATAAGACGGCTAGCAGATTGTGGGTCGGTTTGTGGGTTGATCCTGGCAGATGTGGATCGGATGCGGATCCACATTTTTGTATCGGCGCAGGGCTCTACCTTCCTTCATTCTTGTTGCCTTTCTCTGAACCTCTTTAACCTTGGAAAATACTTTTTGAGATGGGATGACCAGTATTGCAAATAATATTCTAGCAAAGGGCGTGCCATTGATTTATATAATGGCATTATAATAATTTTGTATTATTCTCCATCCCAATATTTATACATTCTAACATCTTGTTTGAGTTTTGATCACAGCTGTACATTGAGCAGAGGTCTTCATTGAGCCCTCCATAGTTGTGTCCTTGTTCCTTTCCTGAGGTGATAGGTTCGTTTAGAACCATATAAGATGTTTGAGTAGTTCCAGTGTTCCCCTACTCTTCTATGTTGCACCAGCAATTTGTCTGATTAGTATAAAGACTAATTTAAATGAATTTTACAAATATCCTATTAATATCAGTAAGATATCCTGAAAAAGTTTGTAACTATGAAGCAAGAGAAAAGGGTAATCAGATCTTTGTTGCAAAAAGTAAGCAGCCTCCTGTGCAGGTCTCCCAAAATGCAGCTCTGCACCGGTGATTAGGTGTGATTGACTCATGTGAGGAAGCAGCGTGATGGGGTGCATATGGAGCATGCGTTCTATTGTTGGCTCTGTCTACTTGCTGTGTGATTTAGAGAAAGTAACAATCTCTTAGTTTTCCTGTCTGTAAAATGAGGATAATGATGCTTGCTCACTTTGGTAAATTACTTTGAGATCTATGGAGATATAGGCCTGATAGATATAGCTATCAGCAGGTATTAGCCATTGCCATAGGTTATGTCTACATTTGGAACTGGAGCTTCGATTCCAAGTTTGAGTAGATGTAATCATGCTAGCACCCTTTGAGTGCATATGCTAAAAATAGTAGCTGTGGTGGCCCAGGCTAGCTGCCCTCCGTACATATGCACAAGGTCTGGGTGGACTTACAGTTAGTGCGGATAGTCCATGCCACTGCTTGCCATTGCATATGCTATGGTGGCTACTTGGCTGTTTTGGCTGTTAAATTTGTTAATTTTAAAAGAAGCTTCACTTCGGGAACTCTTCTCCCAAAATTTTATTTTCAAAATAAAGTGAAGTGCTTAGTTTAAACATTTTATATTAATTTTCAAAGCTGTGAGCATGATTGTTCTAACTTTTGAATCAAAAACAAATTCTGAATTAAGGTCCCAATCTTATCAACACTATCAGGCACACTGTTTACTAGTATGGGTAATCTTATTGACTTAGTTGGGACTACCTGTGGTAGTGAGCACTGTGTTTTGGTAATGGGTATTTGCAGGACTCGGTCTTTTAAAAAAATATAGTGATAGATGTATTAAATCTGATATATTGGATTTTAATTCCATGTTTTAATTTCCTGAGAAACCATGAAAACATGACTTCAGTTAACTATAGTGCAGTGGTCCAGTGTGACTTCAATACTTCTTTATTAAAGAAGGAAGACTAATATTAGTGCAGCTTCATTCAATTGTTATATTTTAAGTAAGTGAGATAACATCAAACTATCAAAGAATATAAAAATATTTTAAATCTATTACATGTCCACATTGTCTCTGTAATATGCAAAATCTGTCATCTTTTGTAAAAGTGATGCATTGTTTTAGTACTGTTAGTGGGATACGCCTTTCTTCTCTCTCAGCTCACCACCAAAAATGACCAATCCTGTTTCCTCAAAAATTAATTTGTTTTGAAATACATTTTTATGTATACATAATATAGTCTGTAAAAGAATTTAAAATAATAGTGCTCTTCCTTCACACAGCATTCAAAATTTACGTATATTGCTCCTTTTTTATATAGTCCTGAAAATATAGTCAACATTAGATTTAAAAAACAAATGTAATAACAGTTTTGGATTGCATGTTTAGATCTCTAGCAATAATGTATTTAAAATAATAATCTTTTAAATAGAGATGGGGTTTCTGTTTCTTGTATCCAATGTGGCTCACAGTGAGAAATCCAGAATTATATTTTTGGATTATTTTGTCAATAAAACCCAGCTCTTAAAAATTTCAATCACATCTTTCTAAGGTAACATTTACCTCCTCACATCTTTAGCAGCTATCAGACATGA